>NC_054468.1:166948505-168148505 GCF_017639515.1 Carcharodon carcharias
GTGTCTGCGAGTTAGAGAGTGTGTGTGTGTGTGTGTGTGTGGGAGTATGTGTGTGTGTCTGTGTCTGTGTTTGTGTGTGTCTGGGAGGTAGAGAGAGTGTGTGAGTGTGTCTGGGAGTGAGACAGTGTGTGTGTGTGTCTGTCTGGGAGTTAGAGAGTGTCTGTGTGTGTATGTGTGGGATTTAGACAGTGTGTGTGTGTGTGTGTGTGTGTGTGGGTATTAGAGAGTGTGTGTGTTTGTGTCTGGGAGTTAGAGAGTGCTTGTGTGTGTATCTGAGAGTGATAGAGAGAGTGTGTGTGTGTCTGGGAGTTAGAGAGTGTTTGTGTGTGTGTCTGGGAGTTAGCGAGTGTTTGTGTGTGTGTGTGGGATTTAGAGAGTGTGTGTGTGTGTGTGTGTGTGTGTGTGTGGGAGGAAGAGAGTGTCTGGGAGTTAGAGAGAGTTTGTGTGTGTATCTGGGAGTTATAGAGTGTGTGCTTGTGTGTGTCTGGGAGTTAGAGTGTGTGTGTGTGTGTGTGTCTGGGATTTAGAGAGTGTTTGTGTGTGTGTCTGCGAGTTAGTGAGTGTTTATGTGTGTGTGTGTCGGGGATTTAGAGAGCGTGTGGGAGTGTGTGTGTGTGTGTGTGTGTGTGAGTGTTAGAGAGTGTGAGTGTCTGTCTGGGAGTTAGAGAGTGTTTGTGTGTGTGTCTGGGAGTTAGAGAGTGTTTGTGTGTGTGTATGTGTGTTTGTGTCTGGGAGTTAGAGGGTGAGTGTCTGGGAGTTAGAGTGTGTGTGTGTCTGGAAGTTAGAGAGTGTTTGTGTATGTGTCTGCGAGTTAGAGAGTGTTTGTGTGTGTGTGTTTGTGTGTGTCTGGGAGTTCAAGAGTGTGTGTCAGGGAATTAGAGAGTGTGTGTGTGTCAGGCAGTTAGAGAGTGTCTGTGTGGGAGTTAGTGTATGTGTGTGTGTCTGGGAGTTACAGACTGTGTGTGTGTGTGTTTGGGTGTTAGAGAGTGTGTGTGTGTGTGTCTGGGAGTTAGAGAGTGTTTGTGTATGTTTCTGCAAGTTAGAGAGTGTTTGTGTGTGTGTCTGGGAGTTAGAGAGTGTTTGTGTGTGTGTCTGGGAGTTAGAGAGTGTGTGCGTGTGTGTCTGGGAGTTAGTGAGTGTCTATGTGTGTGTCTGGGAGTTCGAGAGTGTTTGTGTGTGTGAGTGTGTGTCTGGGAGTTAGAGAGTGGGTGTGTGTGTGTCCGGGAGTTAGAGAGTGTTTCTGTGTAAGTGTGGGAGTTAGAGTGTGTGTGTGTGTGTGTGTGTGTGTTTGTGTGTCTTGGAGGTAGAGAGAGTTTGTGAGTGTGTCTGGGAGTAAGAGAGTGTCTGTGTGTGTGTCTGGGATTTAGAGAGTGTGTGTGTGTGTGTGTGTGTGTGTGTGGGAGTTAGAGAGTGTGTGTGTGTGTCTGGGAGTAAGAGAGTGCCTGTGTGTGTGTCTGGGAGTTAGAGAGTGTTTGTGTGTGTATCTGGGAGTTATAGAGTGTGTGTGTGTGTGTGTCTGGGAGTTAGAGTGTGTGTGTGTGTGTGTGTCTGGGTTTTAGAGAGTGTTTGTGTGTGTGTCTGCGAGTTAGAGAGTGTGTGTGTGTGTGTGTGTGTGTGGGAGTATGTGTGTGTGTCTGTGTCTGTGTTTGTGTGTGTCTGGGAGGTAGAGAGAGTGTGTGAGTGTGTCTGGGAGTGAGACAGTGTGTGTGTGTGTGTGTGTGTGTGGGTATTAGAGAGTGTGTGTGTTTGTGTCTGGGAGTTAGAGAGTGCTTGTGTGTGTATCTGAGAGTGATAGAGAGAGTGTGTGTGTGTCTGGGAGTTAGAGAGTGTTTGTGTGTGTGTCTGGGAGTTAGCGAGTGTTTGTGTGTGTGTGTGGGATTTAGAGAGTGTGTGTGTGTGTGTGTGTGTGTGTGTGGGAGGAAGAGAGTGTCTGGGAGTTAGAGAGAGTTTGTGTGTGTATCTGGGAGTTATAGAGTGTGTGCTTGTGTGTGTCTGGGAGTTAGAGTGTGTGTGTGTGTGTGTCTGGGATTTAGAGAGTGTTTGTGTGTGTGTCTGCGAGTTAGTGAGTGTTTGTGTGTGTGTGTGTGGGGGATTTAGAGAGTGTGTGGGAGTGTGTGGGTGTGTGTGTGTGTGAGTGTTAGAGAGTGTGAGTGTCTGTCTGGGAGTTAGAGAGTGTTTGTGTGTGTGTCTGGGAGTTAGAGAGTGTTTGTGTGTGTGTGTGTGTGTTTGTGTCTGGGAGTTAGAGGGTGAGTGTCTGGGAGTTAGAGTGTGTGTGTGTGTGTCTGGAAGTTAGCGAGTGTTTGTGTATGTGTCTGCGAGTTAGAGAGTGTTTGTGTGTGTGTGTTTGTGTGTGTCTGGGCGTTAGAGAGTGTGGGTCTGGGAGTTAGAGAGTGTTTGTGTGTGTGTGTGTGTGTCTGGGAGTTCAAGAGTGTGTGTCAGGGAATTAGAGAGTGTGTGTGTGTCAGGCAGTTAGAGAGTGTCTGTGTGGGAGTTAGTGTATGTGTGTGTGTCTGGGAGTTACAGACTGTGTGTGTGTGTGTTTGGGTGTTAGAGAGTGTGTGTGTGTGTGTCTGGGAGTTAGAGAGTGTTTGTGTATGTTTCTGCAAGTTAGAGAGTGTTTGTGTGTGCGTCTGGGAGTTAGAGAGTGTTTGTGTGTGTGTCTGGGAGTTAGAGAGTGTGTGCGTGTGTGTCTGGGAGTTAGTGAGTGTCTATGTGTGTGTCTGGGAGTTAGAGAGTGTTTGTGTGTATGAGTGTGTGTCTGGGAGTTAGAGAGTGGGTGTGTGTGTGTCCGGGAGTTAGAGAGTGTTTCTGTGTAAGTGTGGGAGTTAGAGTGTGTGTGTGTGTGTGTGTGTTTGTGTGTGTCTGGGAGGTAGAGAGAGTGTGTGAGTGTGTCTGGGAGTTAGAGAGCGTGCGTGTGTGTCTGGGAGTTAGAGAGTGTTTGTGTGTGTGTGTGTGGGATTTAGAGAGTGTGTGTTTATGTGTGTGTGTGTGTGTGTGTGAGAGTTAGAGAGTGTGTGTGTGTCTGTCGGGAGTTAGAGAGTGTTTGTGTGTGTGTCTGGGAGTTAGAGAGTGTTTGTGTGTGTGTGTGTGTGTCTGAGAGATAGAGTGTGTGTGTCTGGGAGTTAGAGAGTGTGTGTCTGGGAGTTAGAGAATGTGTGCGTGTGTGTCTGGGAGTTAGAGAGTGTCTGTGTGTGTGTCTGGGAGTTAGAGAGTGTTTGTGTGTGTATCTGGGAGTTATAGACTGTGTGTGTACGTGTCTGGGAGTTAGAGTGTGTGTGTGTGTGTCTGGGATTTAGAGCGTGTTTGTGTGTGTGTCTGCAAGTTAGAGAGTGTTTGTGTGTGTGTGTGTGTGTGGGATTTAGAGAGTGTGTGTGTCTGTGTGTGTGTGTGTGTGTGTGAGAGTTAGAGAGTGTGTGTGTGTCTGTCGGGAGTTAGAGAGTGTTTGTGTGTGTGTCTGGGAGTTAGAGAGTGTTTGTGTGTGTGTGTGTGTGTGTGTGTGTGTCTGGGAGTTAGAGAGTATGTGTGTGTGTCTGGGAGTTAGAGAGTGTTTGTGTGTGTGTCCGGGAGTTAGCGAGTGTTTGTGTGTGTGTATGGGATTTAGAGAGTGTGTGTGTGTGTGTGTGTGTGTGTGGGAGTTAGAGAGTGTGTGTGTGTGCCTGGGAGTAAGAGAGTGCCTGTGTGTGTGTCTGGGAGTTAGAGAGTGTTTGTGTATGTTTCTGCAAGTTAGAGAGTGTTTGTGTGTGTGTCTGGGAGTTAGAGAGTGTTTGTGTGTGTGTCTGGGAGTTAGAGAGTGTGTGCGTGTTGTTCTGGGAGTTAGTGAGTGTCTATGTGTGTGTCTGGGAGTTAGAGAGTGTTTGTGTGTGTGAGTGTGTGTCCGGGAGTTAGAGAGTGTTTCTGTGTAAGTGTGGGAGTTAGAGTGTGTGTGTGTGTGTGTGTGTTTGTGTGTGTCTGGGAGGTAGAGAGAGTGTGTGAGTGTGTCTGGGAGTTAGAGAGTGTGCGTGTGTGTCTGGGAGTTAGAGAGTGTGTGTGCGTGTGTCTGGGAGTTACAGAGTGTGCGTGTGTGTGTGTGTCTGAGAGATAGAGTGTGTGTGTCTGGGAGTTAGAGAGTGTGTGTCTGGGAGTTAGAGAATGTGTGCGTGTGTGTCTGGGAGTTAGAGAGTGTCTGTGTGTGTGTCTGGGAGTTAGAGAGTGTTTGTGTGTGTATCTGGGAGTTATAGACTGTGTGTGTACGTGTCTGGGAGTTAGAGTGTGTGTGTGTGTGTCTGGGATTTAGAGCGTGTTTGTGTGTGTGTCTGCAAGTTAGAGAGTGTTTGTTTGTGTGTGTGTGTGGGATTTAGAGAGTGTGTGTGTCTGTGTGTGTGTGTGTGTGTGAGAGTTAGAGAGTGTGTGTGTGTCTGTCGGGAGTTAGAGAGTGTTTGTGTGTGTGTCTGGGAGTTAGAGAGTGTTTGTGTGTGTGTGTGTGTGTGTGTCTGGGAGTTAGAGAGTATGTGTGTGTGTCTGGGAGTTAGAGAGTGTTTGTGTGTGTGTCTGGGAGTTAGAGAGTGTTTGTGTGTGTGTATGGGATTTAGAGAGTGTGTGTGTGTGTGTGTGTGTGTGTGTGGGAGTTAGAGAGTGTGTGTGTGTGTCTGGGAGTAAGAGAGTGCCTGTGTGTGTGTCTGGGAGTTAGAGAGTGTTTGTGTGTGTATCTGGGAGTTATAGAGTGTGTGTGTGTGTGTGTCTGGGAGTTAGAGTGTGTGTGTGTGTGTGTGTCTGGGTTTTAGAGAGTGTTTGTGTGTGTGTCTGCGAGTTAGAGAGTGTGTGTGTGTGTGTGTGTGTGGGAGTATGTGTGTGTGTCTGTGTCTGTGTTTGTGTGTGTCTGGGAGGTAGAGAGAGTGTGTGAGTGTGTCTGGGAGTGAGACAGTGTGTGTGTGTGTCTGTCTGGGAGTTAGAGAGTGTCTGTGTGTGTATGTGTGGGATTTAGACAGTGTGTGTGTGTGTGTGTGTGTGTGTGGGTATTAGAGAGTGTGTGTGTTTGTGTCTGGGAGTTAGAGAGTGCTTGTGTGTGTATCTGAGAGTGATAGAGAGAGTGTGTGTGTGTCTGGGAGTTAGAGAGTGTTTGTGTGTGTGTCTGGGAGTTAGCGAGTGTTTGTGTGTGTGTGTGGGATTTAGAGAGTGTGTGTGTGTGTGTGTGTGTGTGTGTGGGAGGAAGAGAGTGTCTGGGAGTTAGAGAGAGTTTGTGTGTGTATCTGGGAGTTATAGAGTGTGTGCTTGTGTGTGTCTGGGAGTTAGAGTGTGTGTGTGTGTGTGTGTCTGGGATTTAGAGAGTGTTTGTGTGTGTGTCTGCGAGTTAGTGAGTGTTTGTGTGTGTGTGTGTCGGGGATTTAGAGAGTGTGTGGGAGTGTGTGTGTGTGTGTGTGTGTGTGTGAGTGTTAGAGAGTGTGAGTGTCTGTCTGGGAGTTAGAGAGTGTTTGTGTGTGTGTCTGGGAGTTAGAGAGTGTTTGTGTGTGTGTATGTGTGTTTGTGTCTGGGAGTTAGAGGGTGAGTGTCTGGGAGTTAGAGTGTGTGTGTGTGTGTCTGGAAGTTAGAGAGTGTTTGTGTATGTGTCTGCGAGTTAGAGAGTGTTTGTGTGTGTGTGTTTGTGTGTGTCTGGGAGTTCAAGAGTGTGTGTCAGGGAATTAGAGAGTGTGTGTGTGTCAGGCAGTTAGAGAGTGTCTGTGTGGGAGTTAGTGTATGTGTGTGTGTCTGGGAGTTACAGACTGTGTGTGTGTGTGTTTGGGTGTTAGAGAGTGTGTGTGTGTGTGTCTGGGAGTTAGAGAGTGTTTGTGTATGTTTCTGCAAGTTAGAGAGTGTTTGTGTGTGTGTCTGGGAGTTAGAGAGTGTTTGTGTGTGTGTCTGGGAGTTAGAGAGTGTGTGCGTGTGTGTCTGGGAGTTAGTGAGTGTCTATGTGTGTGTCTGGGAGTTCGAGAGTGTTTGTGTGTGTGAGTGTGTGTCTGGGAGTTAGAGAGTGGGTGTGTGTGTGTCCGGGAGTTAGAGAGTGTTTCTGTGTAAGTGTGGGAGTTAGAGTGTGTGTGTGTGTGTGTGTGTGTTTGTGTGTCTTGGAGGTAGAGAGAGTTTGTGAGTGTGTCTGGGAGTAAGAGAGTGTCTGTGTGTGTGTCTGGGAGTTAGAGATTGTCTGTGTGTGTGTCTGGGATTTAGAGAGTGTTTGTGTGTGTGTCTGCGAGTTAGAGAATGTTTGTGTGTGTGTGTGTGTGATTTAGAGAGTGTGTGAGTGTGTGTGTGTGAGAGTTAGAGAGTGTGTGTTTGTCTGGGAGTTAGAGAGAGTTTGTGTGTGTGTCTGGGAGTTAGAGAGCATGTGTGTTTGTGTCTGGGAGTTAGAGAGTTTTTGTGTGTGTGTGTGTGTGTATGTGTGTCTGGGAGTTAGAGAGTGTGTGTCTGGGAGTTAGAGTGTGTGTGTGTGTGAGTGTGTCAGGCAGTTAGATAGTGTCTGTGTGGGATTAGTGTATGTGTGTGTGTCTGGGAGTTAGAGAGTGTTTGTGTGTGTGTCTGGGAGTTAGAGAGTGTTTCTGTGTAAGTGTGGGAGTTAGAGTGTGTGTGTGTGTGTGTGTGTTTGTGTGTGTCTGGGAGGTAGAGAGAGTGTGTGAGTGTGTCTGGGAGTTAGAGAGTGTGCGTGTGTGTCTGGGAGTTAGAGAGTGTGTGTGCGTGTGTCTGGGAGTTACAGAGTGTGCGTGTGTGTGTGTGTCTGAGAGATAGAGTGTGTGTGTCTGGGAGTTAGAGTGTGTGTGTCTGGGAGTTAGAGATTGTGTGCGTGTGTGTCTGGGAGTTAGAGAGTGTCTGTGTGTGTGTCTGGGAGTTAGAGAGTGTTTGTGTGTGTATCTGGGAGTTATAGACTGTGTGTGTACGTGTCTGGGAGTTAGAGTGTGTGTGTGTGTGTCTGGGATTTAGAGCGTGTTTGTGTGTGTGTCTGCAAGTTAGAGAGTGTTTGTTTGTGTGTGTGTGTGGGATTTAGAGAGTGTGTGTGTCTGTGTGTGTGTGTGTGTGTGAGAGTTAGAGAGTGTGTGTGTGTCTGTCGGGAGTTAGAGAGTGTTTGTGTGTGTGTCTGGGAGTTAGAGAATGTTTGTGTGTGTGTGTGTGTGTGTGTCTGGGAGTTAGAGAGTATGTGTGTGTGTCTGGGAGTTAGAGAGTGTTTGTGTGTGTGTCCGGGAGTTAGCGAGTGTTTGTGTGTGTGTATGGGATTTAGAGAGTGTGTGTGTGTGTGTGTGTGTGTGTGTGGGAGTTAGAGAGTGTGTGTGTGTGTCTGGGAGTAAGAGAGTGCCTGTGTGTGTGTCTGGGAGTTAGAGAGTGTTTGTGTGTGTATCTGGGAGTTATAGAGTGTGTGTGTGTGTGTGTCTGGGAGTTAGAGTGTGTGTGTGTGTGTGTGTCTGGGTTTTAGAGAGTGTTTGTGTGTGTGTCTGCGAGTTAGAGAGTGTGTGTGTGTGTGTGTGTGTGGGAGTATGTGTGTGTGTCTGTGTCTGTGTTTGTGTGTGTCTGGGAGGTAGAGAGAGTGTGTGAGTGTGTCTGGGAGTGAGACAGTGTGTGTGTGTGTCTGTCTGGGAGTTAGAGAGTGTCTGTGTGTGTATGTGTGGGATTTAGACAGTGTGTGTGTGTGTGTGTGTGTGTGTGGGTATTAGAGAGTGTGTGTGTTTGTGTCTGGGAGTTAGAGAGTGCTTGTGTGTGTATCTGAGAGTGATAGAGAGAGTGTGTGTGTGTCTGGGAGTTAGAGAGTGTTTGTGTGTGTGTCTGGGAGTTAGCGAGTGTTTGTGTGTGTGTGTGGGATTTAGAGAGTGTGTGTGTGTGTGTGTGTGTGTGTGTGGGAGGAAGAGAGTGTCTGGGAGTTAGAGAGAGTTTGTGTGTGTATCTGGGAGTTATAGAGTGTGTGCTTGTGTGTGTCTGGGAGTTAGAGTGTGTGTGTGTGTGTGTGTCTGGGATTTAGAGAGTGTTTGTGTGTGTGTCTGCGAGTTAGTGAGTGTTTGTGTGTGTGTGTGTCGGGGATTTAGAGAGTGTGTGGGAGTGTGTGTGTGTGTGTGTGTGTGTGTGAGTGTTAGAGAGTGTGAGTGTCTGTCTGGGAGTTAGAGAGTGTTTGTGTGTGTGTCTGGGAGTTAGAGAGTGTTTGTGTGTGTGTATGTGTGTTTGTGTCTGGGAGTTAGAGGGTGAGTGTCTGGGAGTTAGAGTGTGTGTGTGTGTGTCTGGAAGTTAGAGAGTGTTTGTGTATGTGTCTGCGAGTTAGAGAGTGTTTGTGTGTGTGTGTTTGTGTGTGTCTGGGAGTTCAAGAGTGTGTGTCAGGGAATTAGAGAGTGTGTGTGTGTCAGGCAGTTAGAGAGTGTCTGTGTGGGAGTTAGTGTATGTGTGTGTGTCTGGGAGTTACAGACTGTGTGTGTGTGTGTTTGGGTGTTAGAGAGTGTGTGTGTGTGTGTCTGGGAGTTAGAGAGTGTTTGTGTATGTTTCTGCAAGTTAGAGAGTGTTTGTGTGTGTGTCTGGGAGTTAGAGAGTGTTTGTGTGTGTGTCTGGGAGTTAGAGAGTGTGTGCGTGTGTGTCTGGGAGTTAGTGAGTGTCTATGTGTGTGTCTGGGAGTTCGAGAGTGTTTGTGTGTGTGAGTGTGTGTCTGGGAGTTAGAGAGTGGGTGTGTGTGTGTCCGGGAGTTAGAGAGTGTTTCTGTGTAAGTGTGGGAGTTAGAGTGTGTGTGTGTGTGTGTGTGTGTGTGTGTTTGTGTGTCTTGGAGGTAGAGAGAGTTTGTGAGTGTGTCTGGGAGTAAGAGAGTGTCTGTGTGTGTGTCTGGGATTTAGAGAGTGTGTGTGTGTGTGTGTGTGTGTGTGGGAGTTAGAGAGTGTGTGTGTGTGTCTGGGAGTAAGAGAGTGCCTGTGTGTGTGTCTGGGAGTTAGAGAGTGTTTGTGTGTGTTTCTGGGAGTTATAGAGTGTGTGTGTGTGTGTGTCTGGGAGTTAGAGTGTGTGTGTGTGTGTGTGTCTGGGTTTTAGAGAGTGTTTGTGTGTGTGTCTGCGAGTTAGAGAGTGTGTGTGTGTGTGTGTGTGTGGGAGTATGTGTGTGTGTCTGTGTCTGTGTTTGTGTGTGTCTGGGAGGTAGAGAGAGTGTGTGAGTGTGTCTGGGAGTGAGACAGTGTGTGTGTGTGTGTGTGTGTGTGGGTATTAGAGAGTGTGTGTGTTTGTGTCTGGGAGTTAGAGAGTGCTTGTGTGTGTATCTGAGAGTGATAGAGAGAGTGTGTGTGTGTCTGGGAGTTAGAGAGTGTTTGTGTGTGTGTCTGGGAGTTAGCGAGTGTTTGTGTGTGTGTGTGGGATTTAGAGAGTGTGTGTGTGTGTGTGTGTGTGTGTGTGTGGGAGGAAGAGAGTGTCTGGGAGTTAGAGAGAGTTTGTGTGTGTATCTGGGAGTTATAGAGTGTGTGCTTGTGTGTGTCTGGGAGTTAGAGTGTGTGTGTGTGTGTGTCTGGGATTTAGAGAGTGTTTGTGTGTGTGTCTGCGAGTTAGTGAGTGTTTGTGTGTGTGTGTGTGGGGGATTTAGAGAGTGTGTGGGAGTGTGTGGGTGTGTGTGTGTGTGAGTGTTAGAGAGTGTGAGTGTCTGTCTGGGAGTTAGAGAGTGTTTGTGTGTGTGTCTGGGAGTTAGAGAGTGTTTGTGTGTGTGTGTGTGTGTTTGTGTCTGGGAGTTAGAGGGTGAGTGTCTGGGAGTTAGAGTGTGTGTGTGTGTCTGGAAGTTAGCGAGTGTTTGTGTATGTGTCTGCGAGTTAGAGAGTGTTTGTGTGTGTGTGTTTGTGTGTGTCTGGGCGTTAGAGAGTGTGGGTCTGGGAGTTAGAGAGTGTTTGTGTGTGTGTGTGTGTGTCTGGGAGTTCAAGAGTGTGTGTCAGGGAATTAGAGAGTGTGTGTGTGTCAGGCAGTTAGAGAGTGTCTGTGTGGGAGTTAGTGTATGTGTGTGTGTCTGGGAGTTACAGACTGTGTGTGTGTGTGTTTGGGTGTTAGAGAGTGTGTGTGTGTGTGTCTGGGAGTTAGAGAGTGTTTGTGTATGTTTCTGCAAGTTAGAGAGTGTTTGTGTGTGCGTCTGGGAGTTAGAGAGTGTTTGTGTGTGTGTCTGGGAGTTAGAGAGTGTGTGCGTGTGTGTCTGGGAGTTAGTGAGTGTCTATGTGTGTGTCTGGGAGTTAGAGAGTGTTTGTGTGTATGAGTGTGTGTCTGGGAGTTAGAGAGTGGGTGTGTGTGTGTCCGGGAGTTAGAGAGTGTTTCTGTGTAAGTGTGGGAGTTAGAGTGTGTGTGTGTGTGTGTGTGTTTGTGTGTGTCTGGGAGGTAGAGAGAGTGTGTGAGTGTGTCTGGGAGTTAGAGAGCGTGCGTGTGTGTCTGGGAGTTAGAGAGTGTTTGTGTGTGTGTGTGTGTGGGATTTAGAGAGTGTGTGTGTCTGTGTGTGTGTGTGTGTGTGTGTGAGAGTTAGAGAGTGTGTGTGTGTCTGTCGGGAGTTAGAGAGTGTTTGTGTGTGTGTCTGGGAGTTAGAGAGTGTTTGTGTGTGTGTGTGTGTGTCTGAGAGATAGAGTGTGTGTGTCTGGGAGTTAGAGAGTGTGTGTCTGGGAGTTAGAGAATGTGTGCGTGTGTGTCTGGGAGTTAGAGAGTGTCTGTGTGTGTGTCTGGGAGTTAGAGAGTGTTTGTGTGTGTATCTGGGAGTTATAGACTGTGTGTGTACGTGTCTGGGAGTTAGAGTGTGTGTGTGTGTGTCTGGGATTTAGAGCGTGTTTGTGTGTGTGTCTGCAAGTTAGAGAGTGTTTGTGTGTGTGTGTGTGTGTGGGATTTAGAGAGTGTGTGTGTCTGTGTGTGTGTGTGTGTGTGTGAGAGTTAGAGAGTGTGTGTGTGTCTGTCGGGAGTTAGAGAGTGTTTGTGTGTGTGTCTGGGAGTTAGAGAGTGTTTGTGTGTGTGTGTGTGTGTGTGTGTGTGTCTGGGAGTTAGAGAGTATGTGTGTGTGTCTGGGAGTTAGAGAGTGTTTGTGTGTGTGTCCGGGAGTTAGCGAGTGTTTGTGTGTGTGTATGGGATTTAGAGAGTGTGTGTGTGTGTGTGTGTGTGTGTGTGGGAGTTAGAGAGTGTGTGTGTGTGCCTGGGAGTAAGAGAGTGCCTGTGTGTGTGTCTGGGAGTTAGAGAGTGTTTGTGTATGTTTCTGCAAGTTAGAGAGTGTTTGTGTGTGTGTCTGGGAGTTAGAGAGTGTTTGTGTGTGTGTCTGGGAGTTAGAGAGTGTGTGCGTGTGTGTCTGGGAGTTAGTGAGTGTCTATGTGTGTGTCTGGGAGTTAGAGAGTGTTTGTGTGTGTGAGTGTGTGTCTGGGAGTTAGAGAGTGGCTGTGTGTGTGTCCGGGAGTTAGAGAGTGTTTCTGTGTAAGTGTGGGAGTTAGAGTGTGTGTGTGTGTGTGTGTGTTTGTGTGTGTCTGGGAGGTAGAGAGAGTGTGTGAGTGTGTCTGGGAGTTAGAGAGTGTGCGTGTGTGTCTGGGAGTTAGAGAGTGTGTGTGCGTGTGTCTGGGAGTTACAGAGTGTGCGTGTGTGTGTGTGTCTGAGAGATAGAGTGTGTGTGTCTGGGAGTTAGAGAGTGTGTGTCTGGGAGTTAGAGAATGTGTGCGTGTGTGTCTGGGAGTTAGAGAGTGTCTGTGTGTGTGTCTGGGAGTTAGAGAGTGTTTGTGTGTGTATCTGGGAGTTATAGACTGTGTGTGTACGTGTCTGGGAGTTAGAGTGTGTGTGTGTGTGTCTGGGATTTAGAGCGTGTTTGTGTGTGTGTCTGCAAGTTAGAGAGTGTTTGTTTGTGTGTGTGTGTGGGATTTAGAGAGTGTGTGTGTCTGTGTGTGTGTGTGTGTGTGAGAGTTAGAGAGTGTGTGTGTGTCTGTCGGGAGTTAGAGAGTGTTTGTGTGTGTGTCTGGGAGTTAGAGAATGTTTGTGTGTGTGTGTGTGTGTGTGTCTGGGAGTTAGAGAGTATGTGTGTGTGTCTGGGAGTTAGAGAGTGTTTGTGTGTGTGTCCGGGAGTTAGCGAGTGTTTGTGTGTGTGTATGGGATTTAGAGAGTGTGTGTGTGTGTGTGTGTGTGTGTGTGTGGGAGTTAGAGAGTGTGTGTGTGTGTCTGGGAGTAAGAGAGTGCCTGTGTGTGTGTCTGGGAGTTAGAGAGTGTTTGTGTGTGTATCTGGGAGTTATAGAGTGTGTGTGTGTGTGTGTCTGGGAGTTAGAGTGTGTGTGTGTGTGTGTGTCTGGGTTTTAGAGAGTGTTTGTGTGTGTGTCTGCGAGTTAGAGAGTGTGTGTGTGTGTGTGTGTGTGGGAGTATGTGTGTGTGTCTGTGTCTGTGTTTGTGTGTGTCTGGGAGGTAGAGAGAGTGTGTGAGTGTGTCTGGGAGTGAGACAGTGTGTGTGTGTGTCTGTCTGGGAGTTAGAGAGTGTCTGTGTGTGTATGTGTGGGATTTAGACAGTGTGTGTGTGTGTGTGTGTGTGTGTGGGTATTAGAGAGTGTGTGTGTTTGTGTCTGGGAGTTAGAGAGTGCTTGTGTGTGTATCTGAGAGTGATAGAGAGAGTGTGTGTGTGTCTGGGAGTTAGAGAGTGTTTGTGTGTGTGTCTGGGAGTTAGCGAGTGTTTGTGTGTGTGTGTGGGATTTAGAGAGTGTGTGTGTGTGTGTGTGTGTGTGTGTGGGAGGAAGAGAGTGTCTGGGAGTTAGAGAGAGTTTGTGTGTGTATCTGGGAGTTATAGAGTGTGTGCTTGTGTGTGTCTGGGAGTTAGAGTGTGTGTGTGTGTGTGTGTCTGGGATTTAGAGAGTGTTTGTGTGTGTGTCTGCGAGTTAGTGAGTGTTTGTGTGTGTGTGTGTCGGGGATTTAGAGAGTGTGTGGGAGTGTGTGTGTGTGTGTGTGTGTGTGAGTGTTAGAGAGTGTGAGTGTCTGTCTGGGAGTTAGAGAGTGTTTGTGTGTGTGTCTGGGAGTTAGAGAGTGTTTGTGTATGTGTGTTTGTGTCTGGGAGTTAGAGGGTGAGTGTCTGGGAGTTAGAGTGTGTGTGTGTGTGTCTGGAAGTTAGAGAGTGTTTGTGTATGTGTCTGCGAGTTAGAGAGTGTTTGTGTGTGTGTGTTTGTGTGTGTCTGGGAGTTCAAGAGTGTGTGTCAGGGAATTAGAGAGTGTGTGTGTGTCAGGCAGTTAGAGAGTGTCTGTGTGGGAGTTAGTGTATGTGTGTGTGTCTGGGAGTTACAGACTGTGTGTGTGTGTGTTTGGGTGTTAGAGAGTGTGTGTGTGTGTGTCTGGGAGTTAGAGAGTGTTTGTGTATGTTTCTGCAAGTTAGAGAGTGTTTGTGTGTGTGTCTGGGAGTTAGAGAGTGTTTGTGTGTGTGTCTGGGAGTTAGAGAGTGTGTGCGTGTGTGTCTGGGAGTTAGTGAGTGTCTATGTGTGTGTCTGGGAGTTCGAGAGTGTTTGTGTGTGTGAGTGTGTGTCTGGGAGTTAGAGAGTGGGTGTGTGTGTGTCCGGGAGTTAGAGAGTGTTTCTGTGTAAGTGTGGGAGTTAGAGTGTGTGTGTGTGTGTGTGTGTGTGTTTGTGTGTCTTGGAGGTAGAGAGAGTTTGTGAGTGTGTCTGGGAGTAAGAGAGTGTCTGTGTGTGTGTCTGGGATTTAGAGAGTGTGTGTGTGTGTGTGTGTGTGTGTGGGAGTTAGAGAGTGTGTGTGTGTGTCTGGGAGTAAGAGAGTGCCTGTGTGTGTGTCTGGGAGTTAGAGAGTGTTTGTGTGTGTATCTGGGAGTTATAGAGTGTGTGTGTGTGTGTGTCTGGGAGTTAGAGTGTGTGTGTGTGTGTGTGTCTGGGTTTTAGAGAGTGTTTGTGTGTGTGTCTGCGAGTTAGAGAGTGTGTGTGTGTGTGTGTGTGTGGGAGTATGTGTGTGTGTCTGTGTCTGTGTTTGTGTGTGTCTGGGAGGTAGAGAGAGTGTGTGAGTGTGTCTGGGAGTGAGACAGTGTGTGTGTGTGTGTGTGTGTGTGGGTATTAGAGAGTGTGTGTGTTTGTGTCTGGGAGTTAGAGAGTGCTTGTGTGTGTATCTGAGAGTGATAGAGAGAGTGTGTGTGTGTCTGGGAGTTAGAGAGTGTTTGTGTGTGTGTCTGGGAGTTAGCGAGTGTTTGTGTGTGTGTGTGGGATTTAGAGAGTGTGTGTGTGTGTGTGTGTGTGTGTGTGGGAGGAAGAGAGTGTCTGGGAGTTAGAGAGAGTTTGTGTGTGTATCTGGGAGTTATAGAGTGTGTGCTTGTGTGTGTCTGGGAGTTAGAGTGTGTGTGTGTGTGTGTCTGGGATTTAGAGAGTGTTTGTGTGTGTGTCTGCGAGTTAGTGAGTGTTTGTGTGTGTGTGTGTGGGGGATTTAGAGAGTGTGTGGGAGTGTGTGGGTGTGTGTGTGTGTGAGTGTTAGAGAGTGTGAGTGTCTGTCTGGGAGTTAGAGAGTGTTTGTGTGTGTGTCTGGGAGTTAGAGAGTGTTTGTGTGTGTGTGTGTGTGTTTGTGTCTGGGAGTTAGAGGGTGAGTGTCTGGGAGTTAGAGTGTGTGTGTGTGTGTCTGGAAGTTAGCGAGTGTTTGTGTATGTGTCTGCGAGTTAGAGAGTGTTTGTGTGTGTGTGTTTGTGTGTGTCTGGGCGTTAGAGAGTGTGGGTCTGGGAGTTAGAGAGTGTTTGTGTGTGTGTGTGTGTCTGGGAGTTCAAGAGTGTGTGTCAGGGAATTAGAGAGTGTGTGTGTGTCAGGCAGTTAGAGAGTGTCTGTGTGGGAGTTAGTGTATGTGTGTGTGTCTGGGAGTTACAGACTGTGTGTGTGTGTGTTTGGGTGTTAGAGAGTGTGTGTGTGTGTGTCTGGGAGTTAGAGAGTGTTTGTGTATGTTTCTGCAAGTTAGAGAGTGTTTGTGTGTGCGTCTGGGAGTTAGAGAGTGTTTGTGTGTGTGTCTGGGAGTTAGAGAGTGTGTGCGTGTGTGTCTGGGAGTTAGTGAGTGTCTATGTGTGTGTCTGGGAGTTAGAGAGTGTTTGTGTGTATGAGTGTGTGTCTGGGAGTTAGAGAGTGGGTGTGTGTGTGTCCGGGAGTTAGAGAGTGTTTCTGTGTAAGTGTGGGAGTTAGAGTGTGTGTGTGTGTGTGTGTGTTTGTGTGTGTCTGGGAGGTAGAGAGAGTGTGTGAGTGTGTCTGGGAGTTAGAGAGCGTGCGTGTGTGTCTGGGAGTTAGAGAGTGTTTGTGTGTGTGTGTGTGTGGGATTTAGAGAGTGTGTGTGTCTGTGTGTGTGTGTGTGTGTGTGAGAGTTAGAGAGTGTGTGTGTGTCTGTCGGGAGTTAGAGAGTGTTTGTGTGTGTGTCTGGGAGTTAGAGAGTGTTTGTGTGTGTGTGTGTGTGTCTGAGAGATAGAGTGTGTGTGTCTGGGAGTTAGAGAGTGTGTGTCTGGGAGTTAGAGAATGTGTGCGTGTGTGTCTGGGAGTTAGAGAGTGTCTGTGTGTGTGTCTGGGAGTTAGAGAGTGTTTGTGTGTGTATCTGGGAGTTATAGACTGTGTGTGTACGTGTCTGGGAGTTAGAGTGTGTGTGTGTGTGTCTGGGATTTAGAGCGTGTTTGTGTGTGTGTCTGCAAGTTAGAGAGTGTTTGTGTGTGTGTGTGTGTGTGGGATTTAGAGAGTGTGTGTGTCTGTGTGTGTGTGTGTGTGTGTGAGAGTTAGAGAGTGTGTGTGTGTCTGTCGGGAGTTAGAGAGTGTTTGTGTGTGTGTCTGGGAGTTAGAGAGTGTTTGTGTGTGTGTGTGTGTGTGTGTGTGTGTCTGGGAGTTAGAGAGTATGTGTGTGTGTCTGGGAGTTAGAGAGTGTTTGTGTGTGTGTCCGGGAGTTAGCGAGTGTTTGTGTGTGTGTATGGGATTTAGAGAGTGTGTGTGTGTGTGTGTGTGTGTGTGTGGGAGTTAGAGAGTGTGTGTGTGTGCCTGGGAGTAAGAGAGTGCCTGTGTGTGTGTCTGGGAGTTAGAGAGTGTTTGTGTATGTTTCTGCAAGTTAGAGAGTGTTTGTGTGTGTGTCTGGGAGTTAGAGAGTGTTTGTGTGTGTGTCTGGGAGTTAGAGAGTGTGTGCGTGTGTGTCTGGGAGTTAGTGAGTGTCTATGTGTGTGTCTGGGAGTTAGAGAGTGTTTGTGTGTGTGAGTGTGTGTCTGGGAGTTAGAGAGTGGCTGTGTGTGTGTCCGGGAGTTAGAGAGTGTTTCTGTGTAAGTGTGGGAGTTAGAGTGTGTGTGTGTGTGTGTGTGTTTGTGTGTGTCTGGGAGGTAGAGAGAGTGTGTGAGTGTGTCTGGGAGTTAGAGAGTGTGCGTGTGTGTCTGGGAGTTAGAGAGTGTGTGTGCGTGTGTCTGGGAGTTACAGAGTGTGCGTGTGTGTGTGTGTCTGAGAGATAGAGTGTGTGTGTCTGGGAGTTAGAGAGTGTGTGTCTGGGAGTTAGAGAATGTGTGCGTGTGTGTCTGGGAGTTAAAGAGTGTCTGTGTGTGTGTCTGGGAGTTAGAGAGTGTTTGTGTGTGTATCTGGGAGTTATAGACTGTGTGTGTACGTGTCTGGGAGTTAGAGTGTGTGTGTGTGTGTCTGGGATTTAGAGCGTGTTTGTGTGTGTGTCTGCAAGTTAGAGAGTGTTTGTTTGTGTGTGTGTGTGGGATTTAGAGAGTGTGTGTGTCTGTGTGTGTGTGTGTGTGTGAGAGTTAGAGAGTGTGTGTGTGTCTGTCGGGAGTTAGAGAGTGTTTGTGTGTGTGTCTGGGAGTTAGAGAATGTTTGTGTGTGTGTGTGTGTGTGTGTCTGGGAGTTAGAGAGTATGTGTGTGTGTCTGGGAGTTAGAGAGTGTTTGTGTGTGTGTCCGGGAGTTAGCGAGTGTTTGTGTGTGTGTATGGGATTTAGAGAGTGTGTGTGTGTGTGTGTGTGTGTGTGTGGGAGTTAGAGAGTGTGTGTGTGTGTCTGGGAGTAAGAGAGTGCCTGTGTGTGTGTCTGGGAGTTAGAGAGTGTTTGTGTGTGTATCTGGGAGTTATAGAGTGTGTGTGTGTGTGTGTCTGGGAGTTAGAGTGTGTGTGTGTGTGTGTGTCTGGGTTTTAGAGAGTGTTTGTGTGTGTGTCTGCGAGTTAGAGAGTGTGTGTGTGTGTGTGTGTGTGGGAGTATGTGTGTGTGTCTGTGTCTGTGTTTGTGTGTGTCTGGGAGGTAGAGAGAGTGTGTGAGTGTGTCTGGGAGTGAGACAGTGTGTGTGTGTGTCTGTCTGGGAGTTAGAGAGTGTCTGTGTGTGTATGTGTGGGATTTAGACAGTGTGTGTGTGTGTGTGTGTGTGTGTGGGTATTAGAGAGTGTGTGTGTTTGTGTCTGGGAGTTAGAGAGTGCTTGTGTGTGTATCTGAGAGTGATAGAGAGAGTGTGTGTGTGTCTGGGAGTTAGAGAGTGTTTGTGTGTGTGTCTGGGAGTTAGCGAGTGTTTGTGTGTGTGTGTGGGATTTAGAGAGTGTGTGTGTGTGTGTGTGTGTGTGTGTGGGAGGAAGAGAGTGTCTGGGAGTTAGAGAGAGTTTGTGTGTGTATCTGGGAGTTATAGAGTGTGTGCTTGTGTGTGTCTGGGAGTTAGAGTGTGTGTGTGTGTGTGTGTCTGGGATTTAGAGAGTGTTTGTGTGTGTGTCTGCGAGTTAGTGAGTGTTTGTGTGTGTGTGTGTCGGGGATTTAGAGAGTGTGTGGGAGTGTGTGTGTGTGTGTGTGTGTGTGTGAGTGTTAGAGAGTGTGAGTGTCTGTCTGGGAGTTAGAGAGTGTTTGTGTGTGTGTCTGGGAGTTAGAGAGTGTTTGTGTGTGTGTATGTGTGTTTGTGTCTGGGAGTTAGAGGGTGAGTGTCTGGGAGTTAGAGTGTGTGTGTGTGTGTCTGGAAGTTAGAGAGTGTTTGTGTATGTGTCTGCGAGTTAGAGAGTGTTTGTGTGTGTGTGTTTGTGTGTGTCTGGGAGTTCAAGAGTGTGTGTCAGGGAATTAGAGAGTGTGTGTGTGTCAGGCAGTTAGAGAGTGTCTGTGTGGGAGTTAGTGTATGTGTGTGTGTCTGGGAGTTACAGACTGTGTGTGTGTGTGTTTGGGTGTTAGAGAGTGTGTGTGTGTGTGTCTGGGAGTTAGAGAGTGTTTGTGTATGTTTCTGCAAGTTAGAGAGTGTTTGTGTGTGTGTCTGGGAGTTAGAGAGTGTTTGTGTGTGTGTCTGGGAGTTAGAGAGTGTGTGCGTGTGTGTCTGGGAGTTAGTGAGTGTCTATGTGTGTGTCTGGGAGTTCGAGAGTGTTTGTGTGTGTGAGTGTGTGTCTGGGAGTTAGAGAGTGGGTGTGTGTGTGTCCGGGAGTTAGAGAGTGTTTCTGTGTAAGTGTGGGAGTTAGAGTGTGTGTGTGTGTGTGTGTGTGTTTGTGTGTCTTGGAGGTAGAGAGAGTTTGTGAGTGTGTCTGGGAGTAAGAGAGTGTCTGTGTGTGTGTCTGGGAGTTAGAGATTGTCTGTGTGTGTGTCTGGGATTTAGAGAGTGTTTGTGTGTGTGTCTGCGAGTTAGAGAATGTTTGTGTGTGTGTGTGTGTGATTTAGAGAGTGTGTGAGTGTGTGTGTGTGAGAGTTAGAGAGTGTGTGTTTGTCTGGGAGTTAGAGAGAGTTTGTGTGTGTGTCTGGGAGTTAGAGAGCATGTGTGTTTGTGTCTGGGAGTTAGAGAGTTTTTGTGTGTGTGTGTGTGTGTATGTGTGTCTGGGAGTTAGAGAGTGTGTGTCTGGGAGTTAGAGTGTGTGTGTGTGTGAGTGTGTCAGGCAGTTAGATAGTGTCTGTGTGGGATTAGTGTATGTGTGTGTGTCTGGGAGTTAGAGAGTGTTTGTGTGTGTGTCTGGGAGTTAGAGATTGTGTGTGTGTGTTTGAGAGTTGGAGAGTGTTTGTGTGTGTGTCTGGAGTGAGAGAGTGTTTGTGTGTGTGTGGAATTTAGAGAGTGTGTGTGTGTGTGTGTGTGTCTGTCTGGGAGTTAGAGAGTGTGTGTGTTTGTCATGGAGTTAGAGAGTGTTTGTGTGTGTGTCTGCGAGTTACAGAGTGTTTGTGTGTGTGTCTAGGAGTTAGAGAGCGTGTCTGTGTGTGTGTCTGGGAGTTAGAGAGCGTCTTTGTGTATGTCTGGGAGTTAGAGAGTGTTTTTGTGTGTGCCTGGGAGTTAGAGAGTGTTTGTGTGTGTGTGTGGGAGTTAGAGAGTGTGTGTGTTTGTGTGTGGGTATTAGGGAGTGTGTGTGTGTGTGTGGGAGATAGAGCGAGCATGTGTGTGTGTGTGTGTGTCTGGGTGTTAGAGAGAGTGTGTGTGTGTGTCTGGGAGTTAGGGAGAGTGTGTGTGTGTGCATGGGAGTTAGAGAGTGTTTGTGTCTGTGTCTGGGAGTGAGAGTGTGTTTGTGTGTGTGTGTGTATGTCTGGGAGCTAGAGAGTGTGTGTCTGGGAGTTAGAGGGTGTGTGTGTGTGTGTCTGGCAGTTAGAGAGTGTGTGTGTGGCAGTTGGAGAGTGTTTTGTGTGTGTGTGTGTCTGGGATTTAGAGAGAGTGTGTGTGTGCGTCTGGGAGTTAGAGAGTGTTTGTGTGTGTGTCTGGGAGTTAGAGAGCATGTGTGTGTGTGTCTGGGAGTTAGAGAGTGTTTGTGTGTGTGTCTGGGAGTTAGAGAGTGTTTGTGTGTGTGGTAGTTAGAGAGTGTGTATGTCTGTGTGGGAGATAGAGAGTGAGTGTGTGTGTGTGTGTGTGGGAGTTAGAGAGTGTGTGTGTGTGTCTGTGTGGGAGTTAGAGAGTGTGTGTGTGTGTGTGTGTGTGTGTGTGTCTGGGAGTTAGAGTGTGTGTGTGTGTGTGTCTGGGAGTTAGAGAGTGTTTGTGTGTGTGTCTGGGAGTTAGACAGCGTTTGTGTGTGTGTGTGTCTGGGAGTTAGAGAGTGTGTGTCTGGGAGTTAGAGAGTGTGTGTGTGTGTCTGGCAGTTAGAGAGTGTGTGTGTGTATCTGTGTGTCTGGGAGTTAGAGAGTGTCTGTGTGTGTGTCTGAGAGTTAGAGAGTGTGTGTGTGTGTGTTTGTGTCTGGGAGTTAGAGAATGTCTGTGTGTGTGTCTGGGAGTTGGAGACTGTGTGTCTGAGAGTTAGAGAGTGTGTGTGTATGTGTGTCTGGGATTTAGACAGTGTGTCTGTGTGTGTGTCTGGGAGTTAGAGAGTGTGTGTTGTGTGTCTGGGAGTTAGAGAGTGTTTGTGTGTGTGTGTGTCTTGGAGCTAGAGAGTGTGTGTATTTTTGTGTCTGGGAGTTAGAGAGAGTGTGTGTGTGTGTGTGTGTGTGTGTCAGGGATTTAGAGAGTGTGTGTGAGTGTGTCTGGGAGTTAGAGAGAGTGTGTGTGTGTGTGTCTGGGAGTAAGAGAGTGTTTGTGTGTATGTCTGGGAGTTAGAGTGTTTGTGTGTGTGATGTGTGTCTGTCTGCGATTCAGAGGAAGTGTGTGTGTGTGTGTGTGTCTGGGAGTTACAGAGTGTTTATGAGTGTGTATGTGTGTCGGGGAGTTAGAGAGTGTGTGTGTGTGTGTCTGGGAATTAGAGAGCGTGCGTGTGTGTGTCTGGGAGTTAGAGAGTGTTTGTGTGTGTGTCTGGGAGTAAGAGAGTGTTTGTGTATGTGTGCGTGGGTGTTGGAAAGTGTGTCTGTGTGTGTGTGTGGGAGTTAGATTGTGTGTGTGTGTGTGGAAGTCAGAGAATTTTTGTGTGTGTGTCTGGGAGTTAGAGAGTTTGTGTGTGTGTGTCTGGGAGTTAGAGATTATTTGTGTGTGTGTGTGGGTGTTAGAAAGGTTGTGTATTTGTGTGTCTGGGAGTTAGAGAGAGTGAGTGTGTGTATGTGTGTGTGTGTGTGTCAGGGATTTAGTGAGTGTCTGTGTGTGTGTCTGGGAGTTAGCGAGTGTTTGTGTGTGTGTGCGGGATTTAGAGAGTGTGTTTGTGTGTGTGTGGGAGTTAGAGAGTGTGTGGGTGTGTCTGAGAGTAAGAGAGTGTCTGTGTTTGTGTCTGGGAGTTAGAGAGTGTTTGTGTGTGTATCTGAAGTTATACAGAGAGTGTGTGTGTGTCTGGGAGTTAGAGAGTGTTTGTGTGTGTGTCTGGGAGTAAGAGAGTGTCTGTGTTTGTGTCTGGGAGTTAGCGAGTGTTTGTGTGTGTGTGTGGGAGTTAGAGAGTGTGTGTGTGTGTCTGGGAGTAAGACAGTGTCTGTGTGTGTGTCTGGGAGTTAGAGAGTGTTTGTGTGTGTATCTGGGAGTTATAGAGTGTGTGCATGTGTGTGTCTGGGAGTTAGTGTGTGTGTGTGTCTGGGATTTAGAGAGTGTTTGTGTGTGTGTGTGTGGGATTTAGAGAGTGTGTCTATGTGTGTGTGAGAGAGTTAGAGAGTGTGTGTGTCTGTCTGGGAGTTAGAGAGTGTTTGCGTGTGTGTCTGGGAGTTAGAGAGTGTTTGTGTGTATGTGTGTGTGTGTCTGGGAGTTAGAGAGTGAGTGTCTGGGAGTTAGAGTGTGTGTGTGTGTGTGTGTGTCAGGCAGTTAGAGAGTGTCTGTGTGGGAGTTAGTGTATGTGTGTGTGTCTGGGAGTTAGCGAGTGTTTGTGTGTGTGTGCGGGATTTAGAGAGTGTGTTTGTGTGTGTGTGGGAGTTAGAGAGTGTGTGGGTGTGTCTGAGAGTAAGAGAGTGTCTGTGTTTGTGTCTGGGAGTTAGAGAGTGTTTGTGTGTGTATCTGAAGTTATACAGAGAGTGTGTGTGTGTCTGGGAGTTAGAGAGTGTTTGTGTGTGTGTCTGGGAGTAAGAGAGTGTCTGTGTTTGTGTCTGGGAGTTAGCGAGTGTTTGTGTGTGTGTGTGGGAGTTAGAGAGTGTGTGTGTGTGTCTGGGAGTAAGACAGTGTCTGTGTGTGTGTCTGGGAGTTAGAGAGTGTTTGTGTGTGTATCTGGGAGTTATAGAGTGTGTGCATGTGTGTGTCTGGGAGTTAGTGTGTGTGTGTGTCTGGGATTTAGAGAGTGTTTGTGTGTGTGTGTGTGTGTGGGATTTAGAGAGTGTGTCTATGTGTGTGTGAGAGAGTTAGAGAGTGTGTGTGTCTGTCTGGGAGTTAGAGAGTGTTTGCGTGTGTGTCTGGGAGTTAGAGAGTGTTTGTGTGTATGTGTGTGTGTGTCTGGGAGTTAGAGAGTGAGTGTCTGGGAGTTAGAGTGTGTGTGTGTGTGTGTGTCAGGCAGTTAGAGAGTGTCTGTGTGGGAGTTAGTGTATGTGTGTGTGTCTGGGAGTTAGAGAGTGTTTGTCCGTGTGTCTGGGAGTTATAGACTGTGTGTGTGTGTTTGGGAGTTGGAGAGTGTGTGTGTGTGTGTCTGCGAGTTAGAGAGTTTTTGTGTGTGTGTGTGTGTGGGATTTAGAGAGTGTGTGCGTGTGTGTGTGTGTGTGTGTGTAGGAGTTAGAGTGTGTGTGTGTGTGTGTGTGTCTGGGATTTCGTGAGTGTCTGTGTGTGTGTCTGGGAGTTAGCGAGTGTTTGTGTGTATGTGCGGGATTTAGAGAGTGTGCTTGTGTGTGTGTGGGAGTTAGAGAGTGTGTGGGTGTGTCTGGGAGTAAGAGAGTGTCTGTGTTTGTGTCTGGGAGTTAGAGAGTGTTTGTGTGTGTATCTGAAGTTATACAGAGAGTGTGTGTGTGTCTGGGAGTTAGAGAGTGTTTGTGTGTGTGTCTGGGAGTAAGAGAGTGTCTGTGTTTGTGTCTGGGAGTTCGAGAGTGTTTGTGTGTGTTTCTGAGAGTTATAGAGAGAGTGTGTGTGTGTCTGGGATTTTGAAAGTGTTTGTGTGTGTGTCTGGGAGTTCGCGAGTGTTTGTGTGTGTGTGTGGGATTTAGGGAGTGTGTGTGTGTGTGTGTGTGGGAGTTAGAGAGTGTGTGTGTGTGTCTGGGAGTAAGAGAGTGTCTGTGTGTGTGTCTGGGAGTTAGAGAGTGTTTGTGTGTGTATCTGGGAGTTATAGAGTGTGTGCATGTGTGTGTCTGGGAGTTAGAGAGTGAGTGTCTGGGAGTTAGAGTGTGTGTGTGTGTGTGTGTGTCAGGCAGTTAGAGAGTGTCTGTGTGGGAGTTAGTGTATGTGTGTGTGTCTGGGAGTTAGAGAGTGTTTGTCCGTGTGTCTGGGAGTTAGAGACTGTGTGTGTGTGTTTGGGAGTTGGTGTGTGTGTGTGTGTGTGTCTACGAGTTAGAGAGTTTTTGTGTGTGTGTGTGTGTGGGATTTAGAATGTGTGTGTGTGTGTGTGTGTGTGTGTAGGAGTTAGAGTGTGTGTGTGTGAGTGTGGGTGTCTGGGATTTAGAGAGCGTTTGTGTATGTGTCTGTGAGTTAGAGAGTGTTTGTGTGTGTGTGTTTGTGTGTGTCTGGGCATTAGAGAGTTTGGGTCTGGGAGTTAGAAAGTGTTTGTGTGTGTGTCTGGGAGTTCGCGAGTGTTTGTGTGTGTGTGTGGGATTTAGGGAGTGTGTGTGTGTGTGTGTGTGGGAGTTAGAGAGTGTGTGTGTGTGTCTGGGAGTAAGAGAGTGTCTGTGTGTGTGTCTGGGAGTTAGAGAGTGTTTGTGTGTGTATCTGGGAGTTATAGAGTGTGTGCATGTGTGTGTCTGGGAGTTAGTGTGTGTGTGTGTGTGTCTGGGATTTAGAGAGTGTTTGTGTGTGTGTGTGTGTGTGGGATTTAGAGTGTGTGTCTGTGTGTGTGTTTGTGAGAGAGTTAGAGAGTGTGTGTGTCTGTCTGGGAGTTAGAGAGTGTTTGTGTGTGTGTCTGGGAGTTAGAGACTGTTTGTGTGTATGTGTGTGTGTGTCTGGGAGTTAGAGAGTGAGTGTCTGGGAGTTAGAGTGTGTGTGTGTGTGTGTGTGTCAGGCAGTTAGAGAGTGTCTGTGTGGGAGTTAGTGTATGTGTGTGTGTCTGGGAGTTAGAGAGTGTTTGTCCGTGTGTCTGGGAGTTAGAGACTGTGTGTGTGTGTTTGGGAGTTGGAGAGTGTTTGTGTGTGTGTCTGGGAGTAAGAGAGTGTCTGTGTTTGTGTCTGGGAGTTAGCGAGTGTTTGTGTGTGTGTGTGGGAGTTAGAGAGTGTGTGTGTGTGTCTGGGAGTAAGAGAGTGTCTGTGTGTGTGTCTGGGAGTTAGAGAGTGTTTGTGTGTGTATCTGGGAGTTATAGAGTGTGTGCATGTTTGTGTCTGGGAGTTAGTGTGTGTGTGTGTGTGTCTGGGATTTAGAGAGTGTTTGTGTGTGTGTGAGAGAGTTAGAGAGTGTGTGTGTGTGTGAGAGTTAGAGAGAGTGTGTGTGTGTGTCTGGGAGTTAGAGAGCATATGTGTGTGTGTCTCTGAGTTAGAGAGTTTTTGTGTGTGTGTGTGCGTGTGTATGTGTGTCTGGGAGTTAGAGGGTGTGTGTCTGGGAGTTAGAGTGTGTGTGTGTGTGTGTGTCAGGCAGTTAGATAGTGTCTGTGTGGGAGTTAGTGTATGTGTGTGTGTCTGGGAGTTAGAGAGTGTTTGTGTGTGTGTCTGAGAGTAAGAGACTGTGTGTGTGTCTGTTTGGGAGTTAGACTGTGTGTGTGTGTGTGTCTGGGGTGAGAGAGTATTTGTGTGTGTGTGTGTGTGTGTGGAATTTAGAGAGTGTCTGTGTGTATGTGTGTGTCTGTCTGGGAGTTAGAGAGTGTGTGTGTGTTTGTCTTGGAGTTAGAGTGTGTTTGTGTGTGTGTCTGCGAGTTAGAGAGTGTTTGTGTGTGTGTCTAGGAATTAGAGATCGTGTGTGTGTGTGTCTGGGAGGTAGAGAGCGTCTGTGTGTATGTCGGGGAGTTAGAGAGTGTTTGTCTGTGTGTCTGGGAGTTAGAGAGTGTTTGTGTGTGTGTGTGTGGGAGTTAGAGAGTGTGTGTGTGTGTGCGTGGGTATTAGAGAGTGTGGGTGTGTGTGTGGGAGTTTGAGAGAGTATGTTTGTGTGTGTGTGTCTGGGAGTTAGAATGTGTGTGTGTTTGTCTGGGTGTTAGAGAGAGTGTGTGTGTGTGTCTGGGAGTTAGAGAGAGTGTGTGTGTGTGTGTGTGGGAGTTAGAGAGTGTCTGTGTGTGTGTCTGGGAGGGAGAGAGTGTTTGTGTGTGTGTGTGTGTATGTCTGGGAGTTAGAGAGTGTGTGTCTGGGAGTTAGAGTGTGTGTGTGTGTGTGTCAGGCAGTTAGAGAGTGTGTGTGTGGCAGTTGGAGAGTGTTTTGTGTGTGTGTGTGTCTGGGAGTTAGAGAGTGTGTCTGTGTGTGTCTGGGAGTTAGAGAGTGTTTATGTGTGTGTCTGGGAGTTAGAGAGTGTGTTTGTGTGTGTCTGGGAGTTAGAGAGCGTGTGTGTGTGTGTCTGGGAGTTAGAGAGTGTTTGTGTGTGTATCTGGGAGTTAGAGAGTGTTTGTGTATGTGTGTGGTAGTTAGAGAGTGTGTATGTCTGTGTGGGAGTTAGAGAGCGTGTGTGTGTGTGTGGGGGGGGGAGTTAGAGAGTGTGTGTGTGTGTGTGGGAGTTAGAGAGTGTGTGTGTGTGTGTGTGTCTGGGAGTTAGAGTGTGTGTGTGTGTGTGTCTGGGAGTTAGAGTGTGTGTGTGTGTGTGTCTGGGAGTTAGAGAGTGTTTGTGTGTGTGTGTGTGTGTGCGATTTAGAGAGTGTGTCTGTGTGTGTGTGTGTGAGAGAGTTAGAGAGTGTGTGTGTCTGTCTGGGAGTTAGAGAGTGTTTGTGTGTGTGTCTGGGAGTTAGAGACTGTTTGTGTGTATGTGTGTGTGTGTGTCTGGGAGTTAGAGAGTGAGTGTCTGGGAGTTAGAGTGTGTGTGTGTGTGTGTCAGGCAGTTAGAGAGTGTCTGTGTGGGAGTTAGTGTATGTGTGTGTGTCTGGGAGTTACAGAGTGTTTGTGTGTGTGTCTGGGAGTAAGAGACTGTGTGTGTGTCTGTTTGGGAGTTAGAGTGTGTGTGTGTGTGCGTGTCTGGAGTGAGAGAGTGTTTGTGTGTGTGTGTGTGTGTGTGTGTGTGGAATTTAGAGAGTGTCTGTGTGTATGTGTGTGTCTGTCTGGGAGTTAGAGAGTGTGTATGTGTTTGTCTTGGAGTTACAGTGTGTTTGTGCGTGTGTCTGCGAGTTAGAGAGTGTTTGTGTGTGTGTCTAGGAATTAGACATCGTGTGTGTGTGTATCTGGGAGGTAGAGAGCGTCTGTGTGTATGTCTGGGAGTTAGAGAGTGTTTGTCTGTGTGTCTGGGAGTTAGAGAGTGTTTGTATGTGTGTGTGGGAGTTAGAGAGTGTGTGTGTGTGTGCGTGGGTATTAGAGAGTGTGTGTGTGTGTGTGGGAGTTTGAGAGAGTATGTGTGTGTGTGTGTGTCTGGGAGTTAGAATGTGTGTGTGTTTGTCTGGGTGTTAGAGAGAGTGTGTGTGTGTGTCTGGGAGTTAGAGAGAGTGTGTGTGTGTGTGTGGGAGTTAGAGAGTGTTTGTGTGTGTGTCTGGGAGGGAGAGAGTGTTTGTGTGTGTGTGTGTGTGTATATGTCTAGGAGTTAGAGAGTGTGTGTCTGGGAGTTAGAGTGTGTGTGTGTGTGTGTGTCAGGCAGTTAGAGAGTGTGTGTGTGGCAGTTGGAGAGTGTTTTGTGTGTGTGTGTGTCTGGGAGTTAGAGAGTGTGTGTGTGTGTCTGGGAGTTAGAGAGTGTTTATGTGTGTGTCTGGGAGTTAGAGAGTGTGTTTGTTTGTGTCTGGGAGTTAGAGAGCGTTTGTGTGTGTGTCTGGGAGTTAGAGAGTGTTTGTGTGTGTATCTGGGAGTTAGAGAGTGTTTGTGTATGTGTGTGGTAGTTAGAGAGTGTGTATGTCTGTGTGGGAGTTAGAGAGCGTGTGTGTGTGTGTGGGGGGGGAGTTAGAGAGTGTGTGTATGTGTGTGTGGGAGTTAGAGAGTGTGTGTGTGTCTGGGAGTTAGAGTGTGTGTGTGTGTGTGTGTGTCTGGGAGTTAGAGTGTGTGTGTGTGTGTGTTTGGGAGTTAGAGAGTGTTTGTGTGTGTGTCTGGGAGTTAGAGAGTGTTTGTTTGTGTGTGTGCGTGTGTCTGGGAGTTAGAGAGTGTGTGTCTGGGAGTTAGAGAGTGTGTGTGTATGTCTGGCAGTTAGAGAGTGTGTGTGTGTATCTGTGTGTCTGGGAGTTAGAGAGTGTCTGTGTGTGTGTCTGAGAGTTAGAGAGTGTGTGTGTGTGTTTGTGTCTGGGAGTTAGAGAGTGTCTGTGTGTGTGTCTGGGAGTTGGAGAGTGTGTGTCTGAGATTTGAGAGTGTGTGTGTGTATGTGTGTCTGGGAGTTAGACAGTGTGTCTGTGTGTGTGTCTGGGAGTTAGAGAGTGTGTGTTGTGTGTCTGGGAGTTAGAGAGTGTTTGTGTGTGTGTGTCTGGGAGCTAGAGAGTGTGTGTATTTTTGTGTCTGGGAGTTAGAGAGAGTGTGTGTGTGTGTGTGTGTGTGTGTGTCAGGGATTTAGAGAGTGTGTGTGTGTGTGTGTCTGGGAGTTAGAGAGAGTGTTTGTGTGTGTGTCTGGGAGTAAGAGAGTGTTTGTGTGTGTATCCGGGAGTTAGAGTGTTTGTGTGTGTGATGTGTGTCTGTCTGCGATTCAGAGGAAGTGTGTGTGTGTGTGTGTGTGTGTGTGTGTCTGGGAGTTACAGAGTGTGTATGAGTGTGTATGTGTGTCGGGGAGTTAGACAGTGTGTGTGTGTGTGTCTGGGAATTAGAGAGCGTGCGTGTGTGTGTCTGGGAGTTAGAGAGTGTTTGTGTGTGTGTCTGGGAGTAAGAGAGTGTTTGTGTATGTGTGTGTGGGTGTTAGAAAGTGTGTCTGTGTGTGTGTGTGGGAGTTAGAGAATTTTTGTGTGTGTGTCTGGGAGTTAGAAAGTTTTTGTGTGTGTGTCTGGGAGTTAGAGATTATTTGTGTGTGTGTGTGGGTGTTAAAAAGTTTGTGTTTTTGTGTGTCTGGGAGTTAGAGAGAGTGAATGTGTGTATGTGTGTGTGTGTGTCAGGGATTTAGTGAGTGTCTGTGTGTGTGTCTGGGAGTTAGCGAGTGTTTGTGTGTGTGTCTGGGAGTTAGCGAGTGTGTGTGTGTGTGTGTGGGAGTTAGAGAGTGTGTGTGTGTGTCTGGGAGTAGGAGAGTGTCTGTGTTTGTGTCTGGGAGTTAGAGAGTGTTTGTGTGTGCTTCTGAGAGTTATAGAGAGAGTGTGTGTGTGTCTGGGAGTTAGAGAGTGTTTGTGTGTGTGTCTGGGAGTTAGCGAGTGTTTGTGTGTGTGTGTGTGTGGGATTTAGGGAGTGTGTGTGTGTGTGTGTGGGAGTTAGAGAGTGTGTGTGTGTGTCTGGGAGTAAGAGAGTGTCTGTGTGTGTGTCTGGGAGTTAGAGAGTGTTTGTGTGTGTATCTGGGAGTTATAGACTGTGTGCATGTGTGTGTCTGGGAGTTAGTGTGTGTGTGTCTGGGATTTAGAGAGTGTTTGTGTGTGTGTGTGTGTGCGATTTAGAGAGTGTGTCTGTGTGTGTGTGTGTGAGAGAGTTAGAGAGTGTGTGTGTCTGTCTGGGAGTTAGAGAGTGTTTGTGTGTGTGTCTGGGAGTTAGAGACTGTTTGTGTGTATGTGTGTGTGTGTGTCTGGGAGTTAGAGAGTGAGTGTCTGGGAGTTAGAGTGAGTGTGTGTGTGTGTCAGGCAGTTAGAGAGTGTCTGTGTGGGAGTTAGTGTACGTGTGTGTGTCTGGGAGTTAGAGAGTGTTTGTCCGTGTGTCTGGGAGTTAGAGACTGTGTGTGTGTGTTTGGGAATTAGAGAGTGTGTGTGTGTGTGTCTGCGAGTTAGAGAGTTTTTGTGTGTGTGTGTGTGTGGGATTTAGAGAGAGTGTGTGTGTGTGTGTGTCTGGGATTTAGAGAGAGTTTGTGTATGTGTCTGCGAGTTAGAGAGTGTTTGTGTCTGTGTGTTTGTGTGTGTCTGGGCGTTAGAGAGTGTGGGTCTGGGAGTTAGAAAGTGTTTGTGTGTGTGTGTGTGTGTCTGGGATTTAGAGAGTGTGTGTGTCAGGGAGTTAGAGAGTGTTTGTGTGTTTGTCGGGGAGTTAGAGAGTAAGTGTGTGTGTGTTTGGGAGTTAGACAGTGTGTGTCTGGGAGTTAGAGAGTGTGTGCGTGTGTGTCTGGGAGATAGTGAGCATCTATGTGTGTGTCTGGGAGTTAGAGAGTGTTTGTGTGTGTGAGTGTGTGTCTGGGAGTTAGAGGGTGGGTGTGTGTGCGTCTGGGAATTAGAGAGCGTGTGTTTGTCTGTCTGGAAGTTCGAGAGTGTTTGTGTGTGTGTCTGGGAGTTAGAGAGTGTTTCTGCGTGTTTGTGGGAGTTAGAGAGTGTTTGTGTTTGTGTCTGCGAGTTAGAGAGCTTTTGTGTGTGTGTGTGTGTGTGTGGGATTTAGAGAGTGTGTGTGTGTGTGTCTGGAGTGAGAGAGTGTTTGTGTGTGTGTGTGTGTGTGTGGAATTTAGAGAGTGTCTGTGTGTATGTGTGTGTCTGTCTGGGAGTTAGAGAGTGTGTGTGTGTTTGTCTTGGAGTTAGAGAGTGTTTGCGTGTGTGTCTGCGAGTTAGAGAGTGTTTGTGTGTGTGTCTAGGAATTAGACATCGTGTGTGTGTGTGTCTGGGAGGTAGAGAGCTTCTGTGTGTATGTCTGGGAGTTAGAGAGTGTTTGTATGTGTGTGTGGGAGTTAGAGAGTGTGTGTGTGTGTGCGTGGGTATTAGAGAGTGTGGGTGTGTGTGTGGGAGTTTGAGAGAGATTGTGTGTGTGTGTGTGTCTGGGAGTTAGAATATGTGTGTGTTTGTCTGGGTGTTAGAGAGAGTGTTTGTGTGTGTCTGGGAGTTAGAGAGTGTGTGTGTGTGTGTCTGGGAGTAAGAGAGTGTCTGTGTGTGTGTCTGGGAGTTAGAGAGCGTTTGTCCGTGTGTCTGGGAGTTAGAGACTGTGTGTGTGTGTTTGGGAGTTAGAGAGTGTGTGTGTGTGTGTCTGGGAGTTAGAGAGTGTTTCTGCGTGTTTGTGGGAGTTAGAGAGTGTTTGTGATTGTGTCTGCGAGTTAGAGAGCTTTTGTGTGTGTGTGTGTGTGTGTGGGATTTAGAGAGTGTGTGTGTGTGTGTGTGTGTGTGTAGGAGTTAGAGTGTGTGTGTGTGTGTGTGAGTGTGTCTGGGATTTAGAGAGTGTTTGTGTATGTGTCTGCGAGTTAGAGAGTGTTTGTGTGTTTGTGTTTGTGTGTGTGGGAGTAAGAGTGTGTGTGTCTGTGTGTGTGTGTGTGTGTGTGTGTCTGGGAGGTAGAGAGAGTGTGTGAGTGTGTCTGGAAGCTAGAGAGTGTGTGTGTGTGTGTCTGGGAGATAGAGAGTGTGTGTGTGTGTGTGTGTGTGTCTGGGAGTTAGAGAGTGTGTGTGTGTGTGTCTGGGAGTTAGAGAGTGTGCGTGTGTGTGTGTGTCTGGGATCTAGAGAGTGTGTGTCTGGAAGTTAGAGAGTGTGTGTGTGTCTGGGAGTTAGAGAGTGTGTGTCTGAGAGTTAGAGAGTGTGTGTGTGTGTGTGTCTGGGAGTTAGAGATTGTGTGTGTGTGTGTGTGTGTGGAAGTTAGAGAGTGTTTGTGTGTGTGTCTGGGAGTTAGAGAGTGTTTGTGTGTGTTTCTGCGAGTTAGAGACTGTTTGTGTGTGTGTGTGTGTGATATAGAGAGTGTGTGAGTGTGTGTGTGAGAGTTAGAGAGTGTGTGTGTGTCTGGGAGTTAGAGAGAGTTTGTGTGTGTGTCTGGGAGTTAGAGAGTGTGTGTGTGTGTCTGGGGATTAGAGAGCATATGTGTGTGTGTCTCTGAGTTAGAGAGTTTTTGTGTGTGTGTGTGTGTGTGTGTATGTGTGTCTGGGAGTTAGAGTGTGTGTGTGTGTGTGTGTCAGGCAGTTAGATAGAGTCTGTGTGGGAGTTAGTGTATGTGTGTGTGTCTGGGAGTTAGAGAGTGTTTGTGTGTGTGTCTGGGAGTTAGAGACTCTGTGTGTGTGAGTTTGGGAGTTAGAGTGTGTGTGTGTGTGTGTGTCTGGATTGAGAGAGTGTTTGTGTGTGTGTGTGTGTGTGTGTGTGGAATTTAGAGAGTGTCTGTGTGTATGTGTGTGTCTGTCTGGGAGTTAGAGAGTGTGTGTGTGTTTGTCTTGGAGTTAGAGAGTGTTTGTGTGTGTGTCTGCGAGTTAGAGAGTGTTTGTGTGTGTGTCTAGGAATTAGACATCGTGTGTGTGTGTGTCTGGGAGGTAGAGAGCTTCTGTGTGTATGTCTGGGAGTTAGAGAGTGTTTGTCTGTGTGTCTGGGAGTTAGAGAGTGTTTGTATGTGTGTGTGGGAGTTAGAGAGTGTGTGTGTGTGTGCGTGGGTATTAGAGAGTGTGTGTGTGTGTGTGGGAGTTTGAGAGAGATTGTGTGTGTGTGTGTGTCTGGGAGTTAGAATATGTGTGTGTTTGTCTGGGTGTTAGAGAGAGTGTTTGTGTGTGTCTGGGAGTTAGAGAGTGTGTGTGTGTGTGTCTGGGAGTAAGAGAGTGTCTGTGTGTGTGTCTGGGAGTTAGAGAGCGTTTGTCCGTGTGTCTGGGAGTTAGAGACTGTGTGTGTGTGTTTGGGAGTTAGAGAGTGTGTGTGTGTGTGTCTGCGAGTTAGAGAGTTTTTGTGTGTGTGTGTGTGTGGGATTTAGAGAGAGTGTGTGTGTGTGTGTGTCTGGGATTTAGAGAGTTTTTGTGTATGTGTCTGCGAGTTAGAGAGTGTTTGTGTGTGTGTGTTTGTGTGTGTCTGGGCGTTAGAAAGTGTGGGTCTGGGAGTTAGAAAGTGTTTGTGTGTGTGTGTGTGTGTCTGGAATTTAGAGAGTGTGTGTGTCAGGGAGTTAGAGATTGTTTGTGTGTTTGTCGGGGAGTTAGAGAGTAAGTGTGTGTGTGTCTGGGAGTTAGAGAGTGTTTGTGTGTGTGAGTGTGTGTCTGGGAGTTAGAGAGTGGGTGTGTGTGTGTCTGGGAATTAGAGAGCGTGTGTTTGTCTGTCTGGAAGTTCGAGAGTGTTTGTGTGTGTGTCTGGGAGTTAGAGAGTGTTTCTGTGTGTTTGTGGGAGTTAGAGAGTGTGTCTGTGTGTGTGTGTGTGGGAGTAAGAGTGTGTGTGTGTGTGTGTGTGTGTCTGGGAGGTAGAGAGAGTGTGTGAGTGTGTCTGGAAGCTAGAGAGTGTGTGTGTGTGTGTCTGGGAGATAGAGAGTGTGTGTGCGTGTGTGTGTGTGTCTGGGAGTTAGAGAGTGGGTGTGTGTTTGTCTGGGAGTTAGAGTGTGTGTGGGTGTGTGCGTGTCTGGGAGTTAGAGAGTGTGTGTGTGTGTCTGGGAGTTAGAGAGTGTGCGTGTGTGTGTGTGTCTGGGATCTAGAGAGTGTGTGTCTGGAAGTTAGAGAGTGTGTATGTGTCTGGGAGTTAGAGAGTGTGTGTCTGAGAGTTAGAGAGTGTGTGTGTGTGTCTGGGAGTTAGAGATTGTGTGTGTGTGTGTGGAAGTTAGAGAGTGTTTGTGTGTGTGTCTGGGAGTTAGAGAGTGTTTGTGTGTGTTTCTGCGAGTTAGAGAGTGTTTGTGTGTGTGTGTGTGTGTGATTTAGAGAGTGTGTGAGTGTGTGGGTGAGAGTTAGAGAGTGTGTGTGTGTCTGGGAGTTAGAGAGAGTTTGTCTGTGTGTCTGGGAGTTAGAGAGTGTGTGTGTGTGTCTGGGGGTTAGAGAGCATATGTGTGTGTGTCTCTGAGTTAGAGAGTTTTTGTGTGTGTGTGTGTGTGTATGTGTGTCTGGGAGTTAGAGGGTGTGTGTCTGGGAGTTAGAGTGTGTGTGTGTGTGTGTGTCAGGCAGTTAGATAGTGTCTGTGTGGGAGTTAGTGTATGTGTGTGTGTCTGGGAGTTAGAGTGTGTGTGTGTGTGTGTGTCTGGAGTGAGAGAGTGTTTGTGTGTGTGTGTGTGTGTGTGGAATTTAGAGAGTGTCTGTGTGTATGTGTGTGTCTGTCTGGGAGTTAGAGAGTGTGTGTGTGTTTGTCTTGGAGTTAGAGAGTGTTTGTGTGTGTGTCTGCGAGTTAGAGAGTGTTCGTGTGTGTGTCTAGGAATTAGACATCGTGTGTGTGTGTGTCTGGGAGGTAGAGAGCGTCTGTGTGTATGTCTGGGAGTTAGAGAGTGTTTGTGTGTGTGGGTGTGGGAGTTAGAGAGTGTGTGTGTGTGCGTGGGTATGAGAGAGTGTGTGTGTGTGGGAGTTTGAGAGAGTTTGTGTGTGTGTGTGTATCTGGGAGTTAGAATGTGTGTGTGTTTGTCTGGGTGTTAGAGAGAGTGTATGTGTGTGTCTGGGAATTAGAGAGAGTGTGTGTGTGTGTGTGGGAGTTAGAGAGTGTTTGTGTGTGTGTCTGGGAGGGAGAGAGTTTTTGTGTGTGTGTGTGTGTGTATGTCTGGGAGTTAGAGAGGGTGTGTGTGTGTTTGGCAGTTAGAGAGTGTGTGTGTGTATCTGTGTGTCTGGGAGTTTGAGAGTGTCTGTGTGTGTGTCTGAGAGTTAGAGAGTGTGTGTGTGTGTGTGTGTGTGTGTTTGTGTCTGGGAGTTAGAGAGTGTCTGTGTGTGTGTCTGGGAATTAGAGAGTGTTTGTTTGTGTGATGTGTGTCTGTCTGTGATTTAGAGAAAGTGTGTGTGTGTGTATGTGTGTGTGTGTGTGTCTGGGAGTTACAGAGTGTGTATGTGTGTCTGGGAGTTAGAGAGTGTGTGTGTGTGTGTCTGGGAATTAGAGAGCGTGCGTGTGTATGTCTGGGAGTTAGAGAGTGTTTGTGTGTGTGTCTGGGAGTAAGAGAGTGTTTGTGTATGTGTGTGTGGGTGTTAGAAAGTGTGTCTGTGTGTGTGTGTGGGAGTTAGAGAGAATTTTTGTGTGTGTGTCTGGGAGTTAGAAAGTTTTTGTGTGTGTGTCTGGGAGTTAGAGATTATTTGTGTGTGTGTGTGGGTGTTAGAAAGTTTGTGTTTTTGTGTGTCTGGGAGTTAGAGAGAGTGAATGTGTGTATGTGTGTGTGTGTGTCAGGGATTTAGTGAGTGTCTGTGTGTGTCTGGGAGTTAGCGAGTGTTTGTGTGTGTGTGCGGGATTTAGAGAGTGTGTTTGTGTGTGTGTGGGAGTTAGAGAGTGTGTGGGTGTGTCTGGGAGTAAGAGAGTGTCTGTGTTTGTGTCTGGGAGTTAGAGAGTGTTTGTGTGTGTTTCTGAGAGTTATAGAGAGAGTGTGTGTGTGTCTGGGAGTTAGAGAGTGTTTGTGTGTGTGTCTGGGAGTTAGCGAGTGTTTGTGTGTGTGTGTGGGATTTAGGGAGTGTGTGTTTGTGTGTGTGTGGGAGTTAGAGAGTGTGTGGGTGTGTCTGGGAGTAAGAGAGTGTCTGTGTTTGTGTCTGGGAGTTAGAGAGTGTTTGTGTGTGTATCTGAAGTTATACAGAGAGGTGTGTGTGTGTCTGGGAGTTAGAGAGTGTTTGTGTGTGTGTCTGGGAGTTAGCGAGTGTTTGTGAGTGTGTGTGGGATTTAGAGAGTGTGTGTGTGTGTGTGTGTGGGAGTTAGAGAGTGTGTGTGTGTGTCTGGGAGTAGGAGAGTGTCTGTGTTTGTGTCTGGGAGTTAGAGAGTGTTTGTGTGTGCTTCTGAGAGTTATAGAGAGAGTGTGTGTGTGTCTGGGAGTTAGAGAGTGTTTGTGTGTGTGTCTGGGAGTTAGCGAGTGTTTGTGTGTGTGTGTGTGTGGGATTTAGGGAGTGTGTGTGTGTGTGTGTGTGTGGGAGTTAGAGAGTGTGTGTGTGTGTCTGGGAGTAAGAGAGTGTCTGTGTGTGTGTCTGGGAGTTAGAGAGTGTGTGTCTGTGTCTGGGAGTAAGAGAGTGTCTGTGTGTGTGTCTGGGAGTTAGAGAGTGTTTGTGTGTGTATCTGGGAGTTATAGACTGTGTGCATGTGTGTGTCTGGGTGTTAGTGTGTGTGTGTCTGGGATTTAGAGAGTGTTTGTGTGTGTGTGTGTGTGCGATTTAGAGAGTGTGTCTGTGTGTGTGTGTGTGAGAGAGTTAGAGAGTGTGTGTGTCTGTCTGGGAGTTAGAGAGTGTTTGTGTGTGTGTCTGGGAGTTAGAGACTGTTTGTGTGTATGTGTGTGTGTGTGTCTGGGAGTTAGAGAGTGAGTGTCTGGGAGTTAGAGTGAGTGTGTGTGTGTGTCAGGCAGTTAGAGAGTGTCTGTGTGGGAGTTAGTGTATGTGTGTGTGTCTGGGAGTTAGAGAGTGTTTGTCCGTGTGTCTGGGAGTTAGAGACTGTATGTGTGTGTTTGGGAATTAGAGAGTGTGTGTGTGTGTGTCTGCGAGTTAGAGAGTTTTTGTGTGTGTGTGTGTGTGGGATTTAGAGAGAGTGTGTGTGTGTGTGTGTCTGGGATTTAGAGAGAGTTTGTGTATGTGTCTGCGAGTTAGAGAGTGTTTGTGTCTGTGTGTTTGTGTGTGTCTGGGCGTTAGAGAGTGTGGGTCTGGGAGTTAGAAAGTGTTTGTGTGTGTGTGTGTGTGTCTGGGATTTAGAGAATGTGTGTGTCAGGGAGTTAGAGAGTGTTTGTGTGTTTGTCGGGGAGTTAGAGAGTAAGTGTGTGTGTGTTTGGGAGTTAGACAGTGTGTGTCTGGGAGTTAGAGAGTGTGTGCGTGTGTGTCTGGGAGATAGTGAGCGTCTATGTGTGTGTCTGGGAGTTAGAGAGTGTTTGTGTGTGTGAGTGTGTGTCTGGGAGTTAGAGGGTGGGTGTGTGTGCGTCTGGGAATTAGAGAGCGTGTGTTTGTCTGTCTGGAAGTTCGAGAGTGTTTGTGTGTGTGTCTGGGAGTTAGAGAGTGTTTCTGCGTGTTTGTGGGAGTTAGAGAGTGTTTGTGTTTGTGTCTGCGAGTTTGAGAGCTTTTGTGTGTGTGTGTGTGTGTGTGGGATTTAGAGAGTGTGTGTGTGTGTGTGTGTGTGTAGGAGTTAGAGTGTGTGTGTGTGTGTGTGAGTGTGTCTGGGATTTAGAGAGTGTTTGTGTATGTGTCTGCGAGTTAGAGAGTGTTTGTGTGTTTGTGTTTGTGTGTGTGGGAGTAAGAGTGTGTGTGTCTGTGTGTGTGTGTGTGTGTGTGTGTGTCTGGGAGGTAGAGAGAGTGTGTGAGTGTGTCTGGAAGCTAGAGAGTGTGTGTGTGTGTGTCTGGGAGATAGAGAGTGTGTGTGTGTGTGTGTGTGTGTCTGGGAGTTAGAGAGTGTGTGTGTGTGTGTCTGGGAGTTAGAGAGTGTGCGTGTGTGTGTGTGTCTGGGATCTAGAGAGTGTGTGTCTGGAAGTTAGAGAGTGTGTGTGTGTCTGGGAGTTAGAGAGAGTTTGTGTGTGTGTCTGGGAGTTAGAGAGTGTGTGTGTGTGTCTGGGGATTAGAGAGTATATGTGTGTGTGTCTCTGAGTTAGAGAGTTTTTTTGTGTGTGTGTGTATGTGTGTCTGGGAGTTAGAGTGTGTGTGTGTGTGTGTCAGGCAGTTAGATAGAGTCTGTGTGGGAGTTAGTGTATGTGTGTGTGTCTGGAAGTTAGAGAGTGTGTGTGTGTCTGGGAGTTAGAGAGTGTGTGTCTGAGAGTTAGAGAGTGTGTGTGTGTGTGTGTCTGGGAGTTAGAGATTGTGTGTGTGTGTGTGTGTGGAAGTTAGAGAGTGTTTGTGTGTGTTTGTCTGGGAGTTAGAGAGTGTTTGTGTGTGTTTCTGCGAGTTAGAGACTGTTTGTGTGTGTGTGTGTGTGATATAGAGAGTGTGTGAGTGTGTGTGTGAGAGTTAGAGAGTGTGTGTGTGTCTGGGAGTTAGAGAGAGTTTGTGTGTGTGTCTGGGAGTTAGAGAGTGTGTGTGTGTGTCTGGGGATTAGAGAGTATATGTGTGTGTGTCTCTGAGTTAGAGAGTTTTTGTGTGTGTGTGTGTGTGTGTGTATGTGTGTCTGGGAGTTAGAGTGTGTGTGTGTGTGTGTCAGGCAGTTAGATAGAGTCTGTGTGGGAGTTAGTGTATGTGTGTGTGTCTGGGAGTTAGAGAGTGTTTGTGTGTGTGTCTGGGAGTTAGACACTCTGTGTGTGTGAGTTTGGGAGTTAGAGTGTGTGTGTGTGTGTGTCTGGAGTGAGAGAGTGTTTGTGTGTGTGTGTGTGTGTATGGAATTTAGAGAGTGTCTGTGTGTATGTGTGTGTCTGTCTGGGAGTTAGAGAGTGTGTGTGTGTTTGTCTTGGAGTTAGAGAGTGTTTGTGTGTGTGTCTGCGAGTTAGAGAGTGTTTGTGTGTGTGTCTAGGAATTAGACATCGTGTGTGTGTGTGTCTGGGAGGTAGAGAGCTTCTGTGTGTATGTCTGGGAGTTAGAGAGTGTTTGTCTGTGTGTCTGGGAGTTAGAGAGTGTTTGTATGTGTGTGTGGGAGTTAGAGAGTGTGTGTGTGTGTGCGTGGGTATTAGAGAGTGTGTGTGTGTGTGTGGGAGTTTGAGAGAGATTGTGTGTGTGTGTGTGTCTGGGAGTTAGAATATGTGTGTGTTTGTCTGGGTGTTAGAGAGAGTGTTTGTGTGTGTCTGGGAGTTAGAGAGTGTGTGTGTGTGTGTCTGGGAGTAAGAGAGTGTCTGTGTGTGTGTCTGGGAGTTAGAGAGCGTTTGTCCGTGTGTCTGGGAGTTAGAGAGTGTGTGTGTGTGTCTGGGAGTTAGAGAGTGTGTGTGTGTGTGTCTGGAAGTTAGAGAGTGTTTGTGTGTGTGTGAGTGTGTCAGGGATTTAGAGAGAGTGTGTGTGTGTGTGTGTGTCTGGGAGTTAGAGAGTGTGTGTGTGTGTGTCTGGGAGTTAGAGAGTGTGCGTGTGTGTGTGTGTCTGGGATCTAGAGAGTGTGTGTCTGGAAGTTAGAGAGTGTGTGTGTGTCTGGGAGTTAGAGAGTGTGTGTCTGAGAGTTAGAGAGTGTGTGTGTGTGTGTGTCTGGGAGTTAGAGATTGTGTGTGTGTGTGTGTGTGGAAGTTAGAGAGTGTTTGTGTGTGTGTCTGGGAGTTAGAGAGTGTTTGTGTGTGTTTCTGCGAGTTAGAGACTGTTTGTGTGTGTGTGTGTGTGATATAGAGAGTGTGTGAGTGTGTGTGTGAGAGTTAGAGAGTGTGTGTGTGTCTGGGAGTTAGAGAGAGTTTGTGTGTGTGTCTGGGAGTTAGAGAGTGTGTGTGTGTGTCTGGGGATTAGAGAGTATATGTGTGTGTGTCTCTGAGTTAGAGAGTTTTTGTGTGTGTGTGTGTGTGTGTATGTGTGTCTGGGAGTTAGAGTGTCTGTGTGTGTGTGTCAGGCAGTTAGATAGAGTCTGTGTGGGAGTTAGTGTATGTGTGTGTGTCTGGGAGTTAGAGAGTGTTTGTGTGTGTGTCTGGGAATTAGACACTCTGTGTGTGTGAGTTTGGGAGTTAGAGTGTGTGTGTGTGTGTGTGTCTGGAGTGAGAGAGTGTTTGTGTGTGTGTGTGTGTGTGTGGAATTTAGAGAGTGTCTGTGTGTATGTGTGTGTCTGTCTGGGAGTTAGAGAGTGTGTGTGTGTTTGTCTTGGAGTTAGAGAGTGTTTGTGTGTGTGTCTGCGAGTTAGAGAGTGTTTGTGTGTGTGTCTAGGAATTAGACATCGTGTGTGTGTGTGTCTGGGAGGTAGAGAGCTTCTGTGTGTATGTCTGGGAGTTAGAGAGTGTTTGTCTGTGTGTCTGGGAGTTAGAGAGTGTTTGTATGTGTGTGTGGGAGTTAGAGAGTGTGTGTGTGTGTGCGTGGGTATTAGAGAGTGTGTGTGTGTGTGTGGGAGTTTGAGAGAGATTGTGTGTGTGTGTGTGTCTGGGAGTTAGAATATGTGTGTGTTTGTCTGGGTGTTAGAGAGAGTGTTTGTGTGTGTCTGGGAGTTAGAGAGTGTGTGTGTGTGTGTCTGGGAGTAAGAGAGTGTCTGTGTGTGTGTCTGGGAGTTAGAGAGCGTTTGTCCGTGTGTCTGGGAGTTAGAGACTGTGTGTGTGTGTTTGGGAGTTAGAGAGTGTGTGTGTGTGTGTCTGCGAGTTAGAGAGTTTTTGTGTGTGTGTGTGTGTGTGGGATTTAGAGAGAGTGTGTGTGTGTGTGTGTCTGGGATTTAGAGAGTTTTTGTGTATGTGTCTGCGAGTTAGAGAGTGTTTGTGTGTGTGTGTTTGTGTGTGTCTGGGCGTTAGAAAGTGTGGGTCTGGGAGTTAGAAAGTGTTTGTGTGTGTGTGTGTGTGTCTGGAATTTAGAGAGTGTGTGTGTCAGGGAGTTAGAGATTGTTTGTGTGTTTGTCGGGGAGTTAGAGAGTAAGTGTGTGTGTGTCTGGGAGTTAGAGAGTGTTTGTGTGTGTGAGTGTGTGTCTGGGAGTTAGAGAGTGGGTGTGTGTGTGTCTGGGAATTAGAGAGCGTGTGTTTGTCTGTCTGGAAGTTCGAGAGTGTTTGTGTGTGTGTCTGGGAGTTAGAGAGTGTTTCTGTGTGTTTGTGGGAGTTAGAGAGTGTGTCTGTGTGTGTGTGTGTGGGAGTAAGAGTGTGTGTGTGTGTGTGTGTGTGTCTGGGAGGTAGAGAGAGTGTGTGAGTGTGTCTGGAAGCTAGAGAGTGTGTGTGTGTGTGTCTGGGAGATAGAGAGTGTGTGTGCGTGTGTGTGTGTGTCTGGGAGTTAGAGAGTGGGTGTGTGTTTGTCTGGGAGTTAGAGTGTGTGTGGGTGTGTGCGTGTCTGGGAGTTAGAGAGTGTGTGTGTGTGTCTGGGAGTTAGAGAGTGTGCGTGTGTGTGTGTCTGGGATCTAGAGAGTGTGTGTCTGGAAGTTAGAGAGTGTGTATGTGTCTGGGAGTTAGAGAGTGTGTGTCTGAGAGTTAGAGAGTGTGTGTGTGTGTCTGGGAGTTAGAGATTGTGTGTGTGTGTGTGGAAGTTAGAGAGTGTTTGTGTGTGTGTCTGGGAGTTAGAGAGTGTTTGTGTGTGTTTCTGCGAGTTAGAGAGTGTTTGTGTGTGTGTGTGTGTGTGATTTAGAGAGTGTGTGAGTGTGTGTGTGAGAGTTAGAGAGTGTGTGTGTGTCTGGGAGTTAGAGAGAGTTTGTCTGTGTGTCTGGGAGTTAGAGAGCGTGTGTGTGTGTCTGGGGGTTAGAGAGCATATGTGTGTGTGTCTCTGAGTTAGAGAGTTTTTGTGTGTGTGTGTGTGTGTATGTGTGTCTGGGAGTTAGAGGGTGTGTGTCTGGGAGTTAGAGTGTGTGTGTGTGTGTGTGTCAGGCAGTTAGATAGTGTCTGTGTGGGAGTTAGTGTATGTGTGTGTGTCTGGGAGTTAGAGTGTGTGTGTGTGTGTGTCTGGAGTGAGAGAGTGTTTGTGTGTGTGTGTGTGTGTGTGTGGAATTTAGAGAGTGTCTGTGTGTATGTGTGTGTCTGTCTGGGAGTTAGAGAGTGTGTGTGTGTTTGTCTTGGAGTTAGAGAGTGTTTGTGTGTGTGTCTGCGAGTTAGAGAGTGTTTGTGTGTGTGTCTCGGAATTAGACATCGTGTGTGTGTGTGTCTGGGAGGTAGAGAGCGTCTGTGTGTATGTCTGGGAGTTAGAGAGTGTTTGTGTGTGTGGGTGTGGGAGTTAGAGAGTGTGTGTGTGTGCGTGGGTATTAGAGAGTGTGTGTGTGTGGGAGTTTGAGAGAGTTTGTGTGTGTGTGTGTATCTGGGAGTTAGAATGTGTGTGTGTTTGTCTGGGTGTTAGAGAGAGTGTATGTGTGTGTCTGGGAATTAGAGAGAGTGTGTGTGTGTGTGTGGGAGTTAGAGAGTGTTTGTGTGTGTGTCTGGGAGGGAGAGAGTTTTTGTGTGTGTGTGTGTGTGTATGTCTGGGAGTTAGAGAGGGTGTGTCTGGGAGTTCGAGTTTGTGTGTGTGTGTGTCTGGAGGTTAGAGAGTGTGTGTGTGGCAGTTGGAGAGTGTTTTGTGTGTGTGTCTGGGAGTTAGAGAGTGTGTGTGTGTGTGTCTGGGAGTTAGAGAGTGTTTGTGTGTGTGTCTGGGAGTTAGAGAGTGTGTTTGTGTGTGTCTGGGAGTTAGAGAGCGTGTGTGTGTGTGTCTGGGAGTTAGAGAGTGTTTGTGTGTGTATCTGGGAGTTAGAGAGTGTTTGTGTGTGTGTGTGGTAGTTAGAGAGTGTGTATGTCTGTGTGGGAGTTAGAGAGCGTGTGTGTGTGTGTGTGTGTGTGTGGGAGTTAGAGAGTGTGTGTGTGTGTGTGTGGCAGTTAGAGAGTGTGTGTGTGTGTGTGTGTGTCTGGGAGTTAGAGTGTGTGTGTGTGTGTCTGGGAGTTAGAGTGTGTGTGTCTGTCTGGGAGTTAGAGAGTGTTTGTGTGTGTGTGTGTGTGTGTCTGGAAGTTAGCGAGTGTGTGTCTGGGAGTTAGAGAGTGTGTGTGTGTGTCTGGCTGTTAGAGAGTGTGTGTGTGTATCTGTGTGTCTGGAGTTAGAGAGTGTCTGTGTGTGTGTCTGAGAGTTAGAGAGTGTGTGTGTGGCAGTTGGAGAGTGTTTTGTGTGTGTGTGTGTCTGGGAGTTAGAGAGTGTCTGTGTGTGTGTCTGGGAGTTGGAGAGTGTGTGTCTGAGAGTTAGAGAGTGTGTGTGTGTGTGTGTCTGGCAGTTAGACAGTGTGTCTGTGTGTGTGTCTGGGAGTTAGAGAGTGTTTGTGTGTGTGTGTGTGTGTCTGGGAGCTAGAGAGTGTGTGTATTTTTGTGTCTGGGAGTTAGAGAGAGTGTGTGTGTATGTGTGTGTGTGTGTGTGTGTGTGTGTGTCAGGAATTTAGAGAGGGTGTGTGTGTGTGTGTCTGGGAGTTAGAGAGAGTGTGTTTGTGTGTGTCTGGGAGTTAGAGAGTGTTTGTGTGTGTGTCTGGGAGTTAGAGAGTGTTTGTGTGTCTGATGTGTGTCTGACTGCGATTTAGAGAAAGTGTGTGTGTGTGTGTGTGTGTGTGTGTCTGGGAGTTACAGAGTGTGTATGAGTGTGTATGTGTGACTGGGAATTAGAGAGTGTGTGTGTGTCTGGGAATTAGAGAGCGTGTGTGTGTGTGTCTGGGAGTTAGAGAGTGTTTGTGTGTGTGTCTGGGAGTAAGAGAGTGTTTGTGTATGTGTGTGTGGGTGTTAGAAAGTGTGTGTGTTTGTGTGTGTGTGAGGGAGTTATAGTGTGTGTGTGTGTGTGTGTGTGGAAGTCAGAGAGTTTTTGTTTGTGTGTCTGGGAGTTAGACAGTATTTGTGTGTGTGTGGGAGTTAGAGAGTTTGTGTATTTGTGTGTCTGGGAGTTAGAGAGAGTGTGTGTGTGTATGTGTGTGTGTGTGTGTGTGTGTCAGGGATTTAGTGAGTGTCTGTGTGTGTGTCTCGAGTTAGCGAGTGTTTGTGTGTGAGTGTGGGATTTAGAGAGTGTATGTGTGTGTGTGTGTGGGAGTTTGAGACTGTGTGTGTGTGTCTGGGAGTAAGAGAATGTCTGTGTTTGTGTCTGGGAGTTAGAGAGTGTTTGTGTGTGTATCTGAGAGTTATAGAGAGAGTGTGTGTGTGTCTGGGAGTGAGAGAGTGTTTGTGTTTGTGTCTGGGAGTTAGCGAGTGTTTGTGTGTGTGTGTGTGGGATTTAGAGAGAGAGTGTGTGTGTGTGTGTGGGAGTTAGAGAGTGTGTGTTTGTGTCTGGGAGTAAGAGAGTGTCTGTGTGTTTGTCTGGGAGTTAGAGAGTATTTGTGTGTGTATCTGGGAGTTCGAGAGTGTGTGCGTGTGTGTGTTTGGGAGTTAGAGTGTGTGTGTGTGTGTGTGTCTGGAGTGAGAGAGTGTTTGTGTGTGTGTGTGTGTGTGTGTGGAATTTAGAGAGTGTGTGTGTGTGTGTGTCTGTCTGGGAGTTAGAGAGTGATTGTGAGTGTGTCTACGAGTTACAGAGTGTTTGTGTGTGTGATGTGTGTCTGTCTGCGATTCAGAGGAAGTGTGTGTGTGTGTGTGTGTGTGTGTGTGTCTGGGAGTTACAGAGTGTGTATGAGTGTGTATGTGTGTCGGGGAGTTAGACAGTGTGTGTGTGTGTGTCTGGGAATTAGAGAGCGTGCGTGTGTGTGTCTGGGAGTTAGAGAGTGTTTGTGTGTGTGTCTGGGAGTAAGAGAGTGTTTGTGTATGTGTGTGTGGGTGTTAGAAAGTGTGTCTGTGTGTGTGTGTGGGAGTTAGAGAATTTTTGTGTGTGTGTCTGGGAGTTAGAAAGTTTTTGTGTGTGTGTCTGGGAGTTAGAGATTATTTGTGTGTGTGTGTGGGTGTTAGAAAGTTTGTGTTTTTGTGTGTCTGGGAGTTAGAGAGAGTGAATGTGTGTATGTGTGTGTGTGTGTCAGGGATTTAGTGAGTGTCTGTGTGTGTGTCTGGGAGTTAGCGAGTGTTTGTGTGTGTGTGCGGGATTTAGAGAGTGTGTTTGTGTGTGTGTGGGAGTTAGAGAGTGTGTGGGTGTGTCTGGGAGTAAGAGAGTGTCTGTGTTTGTGTCTGGGAGTTAGAGAGTGTTTGTGTGTGTTTCTGAGAGTTATAGAGAGAGTGTGTGTGTGTCTGGGAGTTAGAGAGTGTTTGTGTGTGTGTCTGGGAGTTAGCGAGTGTTTGTGTGTGTGTGTGGGATTTAGGGAGTGTGTGTTTGTGTGTGTGTGGGAGTTAGAGAGTGTGTGGGTGTGTCTGGGAGTAAGAGAGTGTCTGTGTTTGTGTCTGGGAGTTAGAGAGTGTTTGTGTGTGTATCTGAAGTTATACAGAGAGTGTGTGTGTGTCTGGGAGTTAGAGAGTGTTTGTGTGTGTGTCTGGGAGTTAGCGAGTGTTTGTGAGTGTGTGTGGGATTTAGAGAGTGTGTGTGTGTGTGTGTGTGGGAGTTAGAGAGTGTGTGTGTGTGTCTGGGAGTAGGAGAGTGTCTGTGTTTGTGTCTGGGAGTTAGAGAGTGTTTGTGTGTGCTTCTGAGAGTTATAGAGAGAGTGTGTGTGTCTGGGAGTTAGAGAGTGTTTGTGTGTGTGTCTGGGAGTTAGCGAGTGTTTGTGTGTGTGTGTGTGTGGGATTTAGGGAGTGTGTGTGTGTGTGTGTGTGTGGGAGTTAGAGAGTGTGTGTGTGTGTCTGGGAGTAAGAGAGTGTCTGTGTGTGTGTCTGGGAGTTAGAGAGTGTTTGTGTGTGTATCTGGGAGTTATAGACTGTGTGCATGTGTGTGTCTGGGAGTTAGTGTGTGTGTGTCTGGGATTTAGAGAGTGTTTGTGTGTGTGTATGTGTGCGATTTAGAGAGTGTGTCTGTGTGTGTGTGTGTGAGAGAGTTAGAGAGTGTGTGTGTCTGTCTGGGAGTTAGAGAGTGTTTGTGTGTGTGTCTGGGAATTAGAGACTGTTTGTGTGTATGTGTGTGTGTGTGTCTGGGAGTTAGAGAGTGAGTGTCTGGGAGTTAGAGTGAGTGTGTGTGTGTGTCAGGCAGTTAGAGAGTGTCTGTGTGGGAGTTAGTGTACGTGTGTGTGTCTGGGAGTTAGAGAGTGTTTGTCCGTGTGTCTGGGAGTTAGAGACTGTGTGTGTGTGTTTGGGAATTAGAGAGTGTGTGTGTGTGTGTCTGCGAGTTAGAGAGTTTTTGTGTGTGTGTGTGTGTGGGATTTAGAGAGAGTGTGTGTGTGTGTGTGTCTGGGATTTAGAGAGAGTTTGTGTATGTGTCTGCGAGTTAGAGAGTGTTTGTGTCTGTGTGTTTGTGTGTGTCTGGGCGTTAGAGAGTGTGGGTCTGGGAGTTAGAAAGTGTTTGTGTGTGTGTGTGTGTCTGGGATTTAGAGAGTGTGTGTGTCAGGGAGTTAGAGAGTGTTTGTGTGTTTGTCGGGGAGTTAGAGAGTAAGTGTGTGTGTGTTTGGGAGTTAGACAGTGTGTGTCTGGGAGTTAGAGAGTGTGTGCGTGTGTGTCTGGGAGATAGTGAGCGTCTATGTGTGTGTCTGGGAGTTAGAGAATGTTTGTGTGTGTGAGTGTGTGTCTGGGAGTTAGAGGGTGGGTGTGTGTGCGTCTGGGAATTAGAGAGCGTGTGTTTGTCTGTCTGGAAGTTCGAGAGTGTTTGTGTGTGTGTCTGGGAGTTAGAGAGTGTTTCTGCGTGTTTGTGGGAGTTAGAGAGTGTTTGTGTTTGTGTCTGCGAGTTAGAGAGCTTTTGTGTGTGTGTGTGTGTGTGTGGGATTTAGAGAGTGTGTGTGTGTGTGTGTGTGTGTCTGGGATTTAGAGAGTGTTTGTTTATGTGTCTGCGAGTTAGAGAGTGTTTGTGTGTTTGTGTTTGTGTGTGTGGGAGTAAGAGTGTGTGTGTCTGTGTGTGTGTGTGTGTGTGTGTGTCTGGGAGGTAGAGAGAGTGTGTGAGTGTGTCTGGAAGCTAGAGAGTGTGTGTGTGTGTGTCTGGGAGATAGAGAGTGTGTGTGTGTGTGTGTGTGTGTGTCTGGGAGTTTGAGAGTGTGTGTGTGTGTGTCTGGGAGTTAGAGAGTGTGCGTGTGTGTGTGTGTCTGGGATCTAGAGAGTGTGTGTCTGGAAGTTAGAGAGTGTGTGTGTGTCTGGGAGTTAGAGAGTGTGTGTCTGAGAGTTAGAGAGTGTGTGTGTGTGTGTGTCTGGGAGTTAGAGATTGTGTGTGTGTGTGTGTGTGGAAGTTGGAGAGTGTTTGTGTGTGTGTCTGGGAGTTAGAGAGTGTTTGTGTGTGTTTCTGCGAGTTAGAGACTGTTTGTGTGTGTGTGTGTGTGTGATATAGAGAGTGTGTGAGTGTGTGTGTGAGAGTTAGAGAGTGTGTGTGTGTCTGGGAGTTAGAGAGAGTTTGTGTGTGTGTCTGGGAGTTAGAGAGTGTGTGTGTGTGTCTGGGGATTAGAGAGCATATGTGTGTGTGTCTCTGAGTTAGAGAGTTTTTGTGTGTGTGTGTGTGTGTGTGTATGTGTGTCTGGGAGTTAGAGTGTGTGTGTGTGTGTGTGTCAGGCAGTTAGATAGAGTCTGTGTGGGAGTTAGTGTATGTGTGTGTGTCTGGGAGTTAGAGAGTGTTTGTGTGTGTGTCTGGGAGTTAGAGACTCTGTGTGTGTGAGTTTGGGAGTTAGAGTGTGTGTGTGTGTGTGTGTCTGGAATGAGAGAGTGTTTGTGTGTGTGTGTGTGTGTGTGTGTGTGGAATTTAGAGAGTGTCTGTGTGTATGTGTGTGTCTGTCTGGGAGTTAGAGAGTGTGTGTGTGTTTGTCTTGGAGTTAGAGAGTGTTTGTGTGTGTGTCTGCGAGTTAGAGAGTGTTTGTGTGTGTGTCTAGGAATTAGACATCGTGTGTGTGTGTGTCTGGGAGGTAGAGAGCTTCTGTGTGTATGTCTGGGAGTTAGAGAGTGTTTGTCTGTGTGTCTGGGAGTTAGAGAGTGTTTGTATGTGTGTGTGGGAGTTAGAGAGTGTGTGTGTGTGTGCGTGGGTATTAGAGAGTGTGTGTGTGTGTGTGGGAGTTTGAGAGAGATTGTGTGTGTGTGTGTGTCTGGGAGTTAGAATATGTGTGTGTTTGTCTGGGTGTTAGAGAGAGTATTTGTGTGTGTCTGGGAGTTAGAGAGTGTGTGTGTGTGTGTCTGGGAGTAAGAGAGTGTCTGTGTGTGTGTCTGGGAGTTAGAGAGCGTTTGTCCGTGTGTCTGGGAGTTAGAGACTGTGTGTGTGTGTTTGGGAGTTAGAGAGTGTGTGTGTGTGTGTCTGCGAGTTAGAGAGTTTTTGTGTGTGTGTGTGTGTGTGGGATTTAGAGAGAGTGTGTGTGTGTGTGTGTCTGGGATTTAGAGAGTTTTTGTGTATGTGTCTGCGAGTTAGAGAGTGTTTGTGTGTGTGTGTTTGTGTGTGTCTGGGCGTTAGAAAGTGTGGGTCTGGGAGTTAGAAAGTGTTTGTGTGTGTGTGTGTGTGTCTGGAATTTAGAGAGTGTGTGTGTCAGGGAGTTAGAGATTGTTTGTGTGTTTGTCGGGGAGTTAGAGAGTAAGTGTGTGTGTGTCTGGGAGTTAGAGAGTGTTTGTGTGTGTGAGTGTGTGTCTGGGAGTTAGAGAGTGGGTGTGTGTGTGTCTGGGAATTAGAGAGCGTGTGTTTGTCTGTCTGGAAGTTCGAGAGTGTTTGTGTGTGTGTCTGGGAGTTAGAGAGTGTTTCTGTGTGTTTGTGGGAGTTAGAGAGTGTGTCTGTGTGTGTGTGTGTGGGAGTAAGAGTGTGTGTGTGTGTGTGTGTGTCTGGGAGGTAGAGAGAGTGTGTGAGTGTGTCTGGAAGCTAGAGAGTGTGTGTGTGTGTGTCTGGGAGATAGAGAGTGTGTGTGCGTGTGTGTGTGTGTCTGGGAGTTAGAGAGTGGGTGTGTGTTTGTCTGGGAGTTAGAGTGTGTGTGGGTGTGTGCGTGTCTGGGAGTTAGAGAGTGTGTGTGTGTGTCTGGGAGTTAGAGAGTGTGCGTGTGTGTGTGTGTCTGGGATCTAGAGAGTGTGTGTCTGGAAGTTAGAGAGTGTGTATGTGTCTGGGAGTTAGAGAGTGTGTGTCTGAGAGTTAGAGAGTGTGTGTGTGTGTCTGGGAGTTAGAGATTGTGTGTGTGTGTGTGGAAGTTAGAGAGTGTTTGTGTGTGTGTCTGGGAGTTAGAGAGTGTTTGTGTGTGTTTCTGCGAGTTAGAGAGTGTTTGTGTGTGTGTGTGTGTGTGATTTAGAGAGTGTGTGAGTGTGTGTGTGAGAGTTAGAGAGTGTGTGTGTGTCTGGGAGTTAGAGAGAGTTTGTCTGTGTGTCTGGGAGTTAGAGAGTGTGTGTGTGTGTCTGGGGGTTAGAGAGCATATGTGTGTGTGTCTCTGAGTTAGAGAGTTTTTGTGTGTGTGTGTGTGTGTGTATGTGTGTCTGGGAGTTAGAGGGTGTGTGTCTGGGAGTTAGAGTGTGTGTGTGTGTGTGTGTCAGGCAGTTAGATAGTGTCTGTGTGGGAGTTAGTGTATGTGTGTGTGTCTGGGAGTTAGAGTGTGTGTGTGTGTGTGTCTGGAGTGAGAGAGTGTTTGTGTGTGTGTGTGTGTGTGTGTGGAATTTAGAGAGTGTCTGTGTGTATGTGTGTGTCTGTCTGGGAGTTAGAGAGTGTGTGTGTGTTTGTCTTGGAGTTAGAGAGTGTTTGTGTGTGTGTCTAGGAATTAGACATCGTGTGTGTGTGTCTGGGAGGTAGAGAGCGTCTGTGTGTATGTCTGGGAGTTAGAGAGTGTTTGTGTGTGTGGGTGTGGGAGTTAGAGAGTGTGTGTGTGTGCGTGGGTATTAGAGAGTGTGTGTGTGTGGGAGTTTGAGAGAGTTTGTGTGTGTGTGTGTATCTGGGAGTTAGAATGTGTGTGTGTTTGTCTGGGTGTTAGAGAGAGTGTATGTGTGTGTCTGGGAATTAGAGAGAGTGTGTGTGTGTGTGTGGGAGTTAGAGAGTGTTTGTGTGTGTGTCTGGGAGGGAGAGAGTTTTTGTGTGTGTGTGTGTGTGTATGTCTGGGAGTTAGAGAGGGTGTGTCTGGGAGTTCGAGTTTGTGTGTGTGTGTGTCTGGAGGTTAGAGAGTGTGTGTGTGGCAGTTGGAGAGTGTTTTGTGTGTGTGTCTGGGAGTTAGAGAGTGTGTGTGTGTGTGTCTGGGAGTTAGAGAGTGTTTGTGTGTGTGTCTGGGAGTTAGAGAGTGTGTTTGTGTGTGTCTGGGAGTTAGAGAGTGAGTGTGTGTGTGTGTCTGGGAGTTAGAGAGTGTTTGTGTGTGTATCTGGGAGTTAGAGAGTGTTTGTGTGTGTGTGTGGTAGTTAGAGAGTGTGTATGTCTGTGTGGGAGTTAGAGAGCGTGTGTGTGTGTGTGTGTGTGTGTGGGAGTTAGAGAGTGTGTGTGTGTGTGTGTGTGGCAGTTAGAGAGTGTGTGTGTGTGTGTGTGTGTGTGTCTGGGAGTTAGAGTGTGTGTGTGTGTGTCTGGGAGTTAGAGTGTGTGTGTGTGTGTCTGGGAGTTAGAGAGTGTTTGTGTGTGTGTCTGGGAGTTAGAGAGTGTTTGTTTGTGTGTGTGTGTGTGTCTGGAAGTTAGCGAGTGTGTGTCTGGGAGTTAGAGAGTGTGTGTGTGTGTCTGGCTGTTAGAGAGTGTGTGTGTGTATCTGTGTGTCTGGAGTTAGAGAGTGTCTGTGTGTGTGTCTGAGAGTTAGAGAGTGTGTGTGTGGCAGTTGGAGAGTGTTTTGTGTGTGTGTGTGTCTGGGAGTTAGAGAGTGTCTGTGTGTGTGTCTGGGAGTTGGAGAGTGTGTGTCTGAGAGTTAGAGAGTGTGTGTGTGTGTGTGTCTGGCAGTTAGACAGTGTGTCTGTGTGTGTGTCTGGGAGTTAGAGAGTGTTTGTGTGTGTGTCTGTGTGTCTGGGAGCTAGAGAGTGTGTGTATTTTTGTGTCTGGGAGTTAGAGAGAGTGTGTGTGTATGTGTGTGTGTGTGTCAGGAATTTAGAGAGGGTGTGTGTGTGTGTGTCTGGGAGTTAGAGAGTGTGTTTGTGTGTGTCTGGGAGTTAGAGAGTGTTTGTGTGTGTGTCTGGGAGTTAGAGAGTGTTTGTGTGTCTGATGTGTGTCTGACTGCGATTTAGAGAAAGTGTGTGTGTGTGTGTGTGTGTGTGTGTCTGGGAGTTACAGAGTGTGTATGAGTGTGTATGTGTGACTGGGAATTAGAGAGTGTGTGTGTGTCTGGGAATTAGAGAGCGTGTGTGTGTGTGTCTGGGAGTTAGAGAGTGTTTGTGTGTGTGTCTGGGAGTAAGAGAGTGTTTGTGTATGTGTGTGTGGGTGTTAGAAAGTGTGTGTGTTTGTGTGTGTGTGAGGGAGTTATAGTGTGTGTGTGTGTGTGGAAGTCAGAGAGTTTTTGTTTGTGTGTCTGGGAGTTAGACAGTATTTGTGTGTGTGTGGGAGTTAGAGAGTTTGTGTATTTGTGTGTCTGGGAGTTAGAGAGAGTGTGTGTGTGTATGTGTGTGTGTGTGTCAGGGATTTAGTGAGTGTCTGTGTGTGTGTCTCGAGTTAGCGAGTGTTTGTGTGTGAGTGTGGGATTTAGAGAGTGTGTGTGTGTGTGTGGGAGTTTGAGACTGTGTGTGTGTGTCTGGGAGTAAGAGAGTGTCTGTGTTTGTGTCTGGGAGTTAGAGAGTGTTTGTGTGTGTATCTGAGAGTTATAGAGAGAGTGTGTGTGTGTCTGGGAGTGAGAGAGTGTTTGTGTTTGTGTCTGGGAGTTAGCGAGTATTTGTGTGTGTGTGTGTGGGATTTAGAGAGAGAGTGTGTGTGTGTGTGTGGGAGTTAGAGAGTGTGTGTTTGTGTCTGGGAGTAAGAGAGTGTCTGTGTGTTTGTCTGGGAGTTAGAGAGTATTTGTGTGTGTATCTGGGAGTTCGAGAGTGTGTGCGTGTGTGTGTTTGGGAGTTAGAGTGTGTGTGTGTGTGTGTGTCTGGAGTGAGAGAGTGTTTGTGTGTGTGTGTGTGTGTGTGTGTGGAATTTAGAGAGTGTGTGTGTGTGTGTGTCTGTCTGGGAGTTAGAGAGTGATTGTGAGTGTGTCTACGAGTTACAGAGTGTTTGTGTGTGTGTCTAGGAGTTAGGGATCGTGTGTGTGTGTGTCTGGGAGGTAGAGAGCGTCTGTGTGCATGTCTGGGAGTTAGAGAGAGTTTGTGTGTGTGTCTGGGAGTTAGAGAGTGCTTGTGTGTGTTTGTGTGGGAGTTAGAGCGTGTGTGTGTGTGTGCGTGGGTATTAGAGAGTGTGTGTGTGTGTGGGAGTTTGAGAGAGTATGTGTGTGTGTGTGTGTCTGGGAGTTAGAATGTGTGTGTGTTTGTCTGGGTGTTAGGGAGTGTGTGTGTGTGTGTGTCTGGGAGTTAGAGAGAGTGTGTGTGTGTGTGTGGGAGTTAGAGAGTGTTTGTGTGTGTGTGTCTGGGAGGGAGAGAGTGTTTGTGTGTGTGTGTGTATGTCTGGGAGTTAGAGAGTGTGTGTCTGGGAGTTAGAGTGTGTGTGTGTGTGTGTCTGGAGGTTAGAGAGTGTGTGTGTGGCAGTAGGAGAGTGTTTTGTGTGTGTGTGTGTCTGGGAGTTAGAGTGTGTGTGTGTGTCTGGGAGTTAGAGAGTGTTTGTGTGTGTGTCTGGGAGTTAGAGAGTGTGTTTGTGTGTGTCCGGGAGTTAGAGAGCATGTGTGTGTGTGTCTGGGGGTTAGAGAGATTTTGTGTGTCTGTCTGAGAGTTAGAGAGTGTTTGTGTGTGTGTGGTAGTTAGAGAGTGTGTATGTCTGTGTGGGAGTTAGAGAGTGTGTGTGTGTATGTCTGTGTGGGAATTAGAGAGTGTGTGTGTGTGTGTGGGAGTTAGAGTGTGTGTGTGTGTGTGTGTGTGTCTGGGAGTTAGAGTGTGTGTGTGTGTTTGTCTGGGAGTTAGAGTGTGTGTGTGTGTGTGTCTGGGAGTTAGAGAGTGTTTGTGTGTATGTGTGTGTGTGTGTCTGGGAGTTAGAGACTATGTGTCTGGGAGTTAGAGAGTGTGTGTGTGTGTCTGGCAGTTAGAGAATGTGTGTGTGTTTGTTTGTGTCTGGGAGTTAGAGAGTGTCTGTGTGTGTGTCTGGGAGTTGGAGAGTGTGTGTCTGAGAGTTAGAGAGTGTGTGTCTGAGAGTTAGAGAGTGTGTGTGTGTGTGTGTGTGTCTGGGAGTTAGACAGTGTGTCTGTGTGTGTGTCTGGGAATTAGAGAGTGTGTATGAGTGTGTATGTGTGTCTGGGAGTTAGAGAGTGTGTGTGTGTCTGGGAATTAGAGAGCGTGCGTGTGTGTGTCTGGGAGTTAGAGAGTGTTTGTGTGTGTGTCTGGGAGTAAGAGAGTGTTTGTGTATGTGTGTGTGGGTGTTAGAAAGTGTGTGTGTGTGTGTGTGTGTGGGGGAGTTAGAGTGTGTGTGTGTGTGTGTGGAAGTCAGAGAGTTTTTTTTGTGTGTCTGGGAATTAGAGAGTATTTGTGTGTGTGGGGGTTAGAGAGTTTGTGTATTTGTGTGTCTGGGAGTTAGAGAGAGTGTGTGTGTGTATGTGTGTGTGTGTGTATCAGGGATTTAGTGAGTGTCTGTGTGTGTGTCTGGGAGTTACCGAGTGTTTGTGTGTGTGTGTGGGATTTAGAGAGTGTGTGTGTGTGTGGGAGTTAGAGAGTGTGTGGGTGTGTCTGGGAGTAAGAGAGTGTCTGTGTTTGTGTCTGGGAGTTAGAGAGTGTTTGTGTGTGTATCTGAGAGTTATAGAGAGAGTGTGTGTGTGTCTGGGAGTTAGAGAGTGTTTGTGTGTGTGTCTGGGAGTTAGAGAGTGTTTGTGTGTGTGTCTGGGAGTTAGCGAGTGTTTGTGTGTGTGTGTGGGATTTAGAGAGAGGGTGTGTGTGTGTGTGTGTGTGTGGGAGTTAGAGTGTGTGTGTGTGTGTCTGGGAGTAAGAGAGTGTCTGTGTGTGTGTCTGGGAGTTAGAGAGTGTTTGTGTGTGTATCTGGGAGTTATAGAGTGTGTGCGTGTGTGTGTCTGGGAGTTAGAGTGTGTGTGTGTGTGTGTCTGGGATTAAGAGAGTGTTTGTGTGTGTGTCTGCGAGTTAGAGAGTTTTTGTGTGTGTGTGTGTGTGGGATTTAGAGAGTGTGTCTGTGTGTGTGTGTGTGTGAGAGTTAGAGAGTGTGTGTGTCTGTCTGGGAGTTGGAGAGTGTTTGTGTGTGTGTCTGGGAATTAGAGAGTGTTTGTGTGTGTGTCTGTGTGTGTGTGTCTGGGAGTTAGAGAGTGAGTGTCTGGGGTGTGTGTGTGAGAGTTAGAGAGTGTGTGTGTCTGTCTGGGAGTTGGAGAGTGTTTGTGTGTGTGTCTGGGAATTAGAGAGTGTTTGTGTGTGTGTCTGTGTGTGTGTGTGTCTGGGAGTTAGAGAGTGAGTGTCTGGGAGTTAGAGTGTGTGTGTGTGTGTGTGTCAGGCAGTTAGAGAGTGTCTGTGTGGGAGTTAGTGTATGTGTGTGTGTCTGGGAGTTAGAGAGTGTGTGTGTGTTGCTGGGAGTTAGAGAGCATGTATGTGTGTGTCTGGGAGTTAGAGAGTTTTTTTGTGTGTGTGTGTGTGTGTATGTGTGTCTGGGAGTTAGAGAGTGTGTGTCTGGGAGTTAGAGAGTATTTGTGTGTGTGTCTGGGAGTTAGAGACTGTGTGTGCGTGTGTTTGGGAGTTAGAGTGTGTGTGTTTGTGTGTCTGGAGTGAGAGAGTGTTTGTGTGTGTGTGTGTGTGGAATTTAGAGAGTGTGTGTGTGTGTGTGTCTGTCTGGGAGTTAGGGAGTGTGTGTGTGTTTGTCTTGGAATAAGAGAGTGTTCGTTTGTGTGTCTGCGAGTTAGAGAGTGTTTGTGTGCGTGTCTAGGAGTTAGAGAGTGTGTGTGTGTGTCTGGGAGTTAGAGAGCGTCTGTGTGTATGTCTGGGAGTTAGAGAGTGTTTGTGTGTGTGTCTGGGAGTTAGAGAGTGTTTGTGTGTGTGTGTGTGGGAGTTAGAGAGTGTGTGTGTGTGTGCGTGGGTATTAGAGAGTGTGTGTGTGTGTGTGTGGGAGTTAGAGAGAGTATGTGTGTGTGTGTGTGTGTGTGTGTCTGGGAGTTAGAATGTGTGTGTGTTTGTCTGGGTGTTAGAGAGAGTGTGTGTGTGTGTCTGGGAGGTAGAGAGTGTGTGTGTGTGTGTGTGGGAGTTAGAGAGCGTCTGTGTGTATGTCTGGGAGTTAGAGAGTGTTTGTGTGTGTGTCTGGGAGTTAGAGAGTGTTTGTGTGTGTGTCTGGGAGTTAGAGAGTGTTTGTGTGTGTGTGTGTGGGAGTTAGAGAGCGTCTGTGTGTATGTCTGGGAGTTAGAGAGTGTTTGTGTGTGTGTCTGGGAGTTAGAGAGTGTTTGTGTGTGTGTCTGGGAGTTAGAGAGTGTTTGTGTGTGTGTGTGTGGGAGTTAGAGAGTGTTTATGTGTGTGTCTGGGAGGGAGAGAATGTTTGTGTGTGTGTGTGTATGTCTGGGAGTTAGGGAGTGTGTGTCTGGGAGTTAGAGTGTGTGTGTGTGTGTGTGTGTCTGGGAGTTAGAGAGTGTTTGTGTGTGTGTGGGAGTTAGAGAGTGTTTTTGTGTGTGTGTGTGTGTGTCTGGGAGTTATAGAGTGTGTGTGTGTGTCTGGCAGTTAGAGAGTGTGTGTGTGTGTGTCTGGGAGTTGGAGAGTGTGTGTCTGAGAGTTAGAGAGTGTGTGTGTGTGTGTGTGTGTCTGGGAGTTAGACAGTGTGTCTGTGTGTGTGTCTGGGAGTTAGAGAGTGTGTATGAGTGTGTATGTGTGTCTGGGAGTTAGAGAGTGTGTGTGTGTCTGGGAATTAGAGAGCGCGCGTGTGTGTGTCTGGGAGTTAGAGAGTGTTTGTGTGTGTGTCTGGGAGTAAGAGAGTGTTTGTGTATGTGTGTGTGGGTGTTAGAAAGTGTGTGTGTGTGTGTGTGTGTGGGAGTTAGAGTGTGTGTGTGTGTGTGTGGAAGTCAGAGAGTTTTTGTTTGTGTGTCTGGGAGTTAGAGAGTATTTGTGTGTGTGTGGGAGTTAGAGAGTTGTCTATTTGTGTGTCTGGGAGTTAGAGAGAGTGTGTGTGTGTATGTGTGTGTGTGAGTATCAGGGATTTAGTGAGTGTCTGTGTGTGTGTCTGGGAGTTAGTGAGTGTTTGTGTGTGTGTGTGGGATTTAGAGTGTGTGTGTGTGTGTGTGTGGGATTTAGAGAGTGTGTGTGTGTGTGGGAGTTAGAGACTGTGTGTGTGTGTCTGGGAGTAAGAGAGTGTCTGTGTTTGTGTCTGGGAGTTAGAGAGTGTTTGTGTGTGTATCTGAGAGTTATAGAGAGAGTGTGTGTGTGTCTGGGAGTTAGAGAGTGTCTGTGTTTGTGTCTGGGAGTTAGAGAGACTGTGTGTGTGTGTCTGAGAGTTAGAGAGAGTGTGTGTGTGTGTGTGTGTGTCTGGGAGTTAGAGAGTGTTTGTGTGTGTGTCTGGGAGTTAGAGAGTGTGTGTGTGTGTCTGGCAGTTAGAGAGTGTGTGTGTGTGTGTCTGGGAGTTGGAGAGTGTGTGTCTGAGAGTTAGAGAGTGTGTGTGTGTGTGTGTGTGTCTGGGAGTTAGACAGTGTGTCTGTGTGTGTGTCTGGGAGTTAGAGAGTGTGTATGAGTGTGTATGTGTGTCTGGGAGTTAGAGAGTGTGTGTGTGTCTGGGAATTAGAGAGCGCGCGTGTGTGTGTCTGGGAGTTAGAGAGTGTTTGTGTGTGTGTCTGGGAGTAAGAGAGTGTTTGTGTATGTGTGTGTGGGTGATAGAAAGTGTGTGTGTGTGTGTGTGTGGGAGTTAGAGTGTGTGTGTGTGTGTGTGGAAGTCAGAGAGTTTTTGTTTGTGTGTCTGGGAGTTAGAGAGTATTTGTGTGTGTGTGGGAGTTAGAGAGTTGTGTATTTGTGTGTCTGGGAGTTAGAGAGAGTGTGTGTGTGTATGTGTGTGTGTGAGTATCAGGGATTTAGTGAGTGTCTGTGTGTGTGTCTGGGAGTTAGTGAGTGTTTGTGTGTGTGTGTGGGATTTAGAGAGTGTGTGTGTGTGTGGGAGTTAGAGACTGTGTGGGTGTGTCTGGGAGTAAGAGAGTGTCTGTGTTTGTGTCTGGGAGTTAGAGAGTGTTTGTGTGTGTATCTGGGAGTTAGCGAGTGTTTGTGTATGTGTGTGGGATTTAGAGAGAGTGTGTGTGTGTGTGTGTGTGTGTGGGAGTTAGAGAGTGTGTGTGTGTGTCTGGGAGTAAGAGAGTGTTTGTGTGTGTATCTGGGAGTTATAGAGTGTGTGCGTGTGTGTGTCTGGGAGTTAGAGTGTGTGTGTGTGTGTGTGTCCTGGATTAAAAGAGTGTTTGTGTGTGTGTCTGCGAGTTGGAGAGTGTTTGTGTGTGTGTCTGGGAATTAGAGAGTGTTTGTGTGTGTGTCTGTGTGTGTGTGTGTCTGGGAGTTAGAGAGTGAGTGTCTGGGAGTTAGAGTGTGTGTGTGTGTGTGTCAGGCAGTTAGAGAGTGTCTGTGTGGGAGTTAGTGTATGTGTGTGTGTCTGGGAGTTAGAGAGTGTGTGTGTGTTTCTGCGAGTTAGAGAGCATGTATGTGTGTGTCTGCGAGTTAGAGAGTTTTTTTGAGTGTGTGTGTGTGTGTATGTGTGTCTGGGAGTTAGAGAGTGTGTGTCTGGGAGTTAGAGAGTGTTTGTGTGTGTGTCTGGGATTTAGAGACTGTGTGTGCGTGTGTTTGGGAGTTAGAGTGTGTGTGTTTGTGTGTCTGGAGTGAGAGAGTGTTTGTGTGTGTGTGTGTGTGTGTGTGCAATTTAGAGAGTGTGTGTGTGTGTGTGTCCGTCTGGGAGTTAGAGAGTGTGTGTGTGTTTGTCTTGGAATAAGAGAGTGTTCGTTTGTGTGTCTGCGAGTTAGAGAGTGTTTGTGTGCGTGTCTAGGAGTTAGAGAGCGTGTGTGTGTGTGTCTGGGAGTTAGAGAGCGTCTGTGTGTATGTCTGGGAGTTAGAGAGTGTTTGTGTGTGTGTCTGGGAGTTAGAGAGTGTTTGTGTGTGTGGGAGTTAGAGAGTGTGAGTGTGTGTGCGTGGGTATTAGAGAGTGTGTGTGTGTGGGAGTTAGATAGAGTATGTGTGTGTGTGTGTGTGTGTGTGTGTCTGGGAGTGAGAATGTGTGTGTGTTTGTCTGGGTGTTAGAGAGAGTGTGTGTGTGTGTCTGGGAGTTAGAGAGAGTGTGTGTGTGTGTGTGGGAGTTAGAGAGTGTTTGTGTATGTGTGTGTATGTCTGGGAGTTAGAGAGTGTGTGTCTGGGAGTTAGAGTGTGTGTGTGTGTGTGTCTAGCAGTTAGAGAGTGTGTGTGTGGCAGTTGGAGAGTGTTTTGTGTGTGTGTGTGTCTGGGAGTTAGAGAGTGTGTGTGTGTGTGTCTGGGAGTTAGAGAGTGTTTGTGTGTGTGTCTGGGAGTTAGAGAGTGTGATTGTGTGTGTTTGGGAGTTAGGGAGCGTTTGTGTGTGTGTGTCTGGGAGTTAGAGAGTGTTTGTGTGTGTGTCTGGGAGTTAGAGAGTGTTTGTGTGTGTGTGTGGGAGTTAGAGAGTGTGTGTGTGTGTGCGTGGGTATTAGAGAGTGTGTGTTTGTGTGTGGGAGATAGAGAGAGTATGTGTGTGTGTGTGTGTGTGTGTCTGGGAGTTAGAATGTGTGTGTGTTTGTCTGGGTGTTAGAGAGAGTGTGTGTGTGTGTCTGGGAGTTAGAGTGTGTGTGTGTCTGTGTCTGGGAGTTAGAGAGTGTTTGTGTGTGTGTGTCTGGGAGTTAGAGAGTGTGTGTGTGTGTCTGGCAGTTAGAGAGTGTGTATGTGGCAGTTGGAGAGTGTTTTGTGTGTGTGTGTGTCTGGGAGTTAGAGAGTGTGTGTGTTTGTGTCTGGGAGTTAGGAGTGTTTGTGTGTGTGTCTGGGAGTAAGAGAGTGTGATTGTGTGTGTCTGGGAGTTAGAGAGCGTGTGTGTGTGTGTCTGGGAGTTAGAGAGTGTTTGTGTGTGTGTCTGGGAGTTAGAGATTGTTTGTGTGTGTGTGTGGTAGTTAGAGAGTGCGTATGTCTGTGTGGGAGTTAGAGAGTGTGTGTGTGTGTGTGTGTGTGTGTGGGAGTTAGAGAGTGTGTGTGTGTGTGTGTGGGAGTTAGAGAGTGTGTGTGTGTTTGTGTGTGTCTGGGAGTTAGAGTGTGTGTGTGTGTGTGTCTGGGAGTTAGAGTGTGTGTGTGTCTGTGTCTGGGAGTTAGAGAGTGTTTGTGTGTGTGTCTGGGAGGGAGAGAGTGTTTGTGTGTGTGTGTGTGTGTATGTCTGGGAGTTAGAGAGTGTGTGTCTGGGAGTTAGAGTGTGTGTGTGTGTGTGTCTGGAGTGAGAGAGTGTTTGTGTGTGTGTGTGTGTGTGTGTGGAATTTAGAGAGTGTGTGTGTGTGTGTGTGTGTGTGTGTGTGTGTGTGTGTCTGTCCGGGAGTTAGAGAGTGTGTGTGTGCTTCTCTTGGAGTTAGAGAGTGTTCGTGTGTGTGTCTGCGAATTAGAGAGTGTTTGTGTGTGTGTGTGTGTGTGTGGGATTTAGAGAGTGTGTGTGTGTGTGTGTGTGTGTGTGTGGGAGTTAGAGTGTGTGTGCGTCTGGGATTTAGAGAGTGTTTGTGTATGTGTCTGCGAGTTAGAGAGTGTTTGTGTGTGTGTGTTTGTGTGTGTCTGGGCGTTAGAGAGTGTGGGTCTGGGAGTTAGAGAGTGTTTGTTTGCGTGTGTGTGTGTCTGGGATTTAGAGAGTGTGTGTGTGTCTGGGAGTTAGAGAGTGTTTGTGTGTTTGTCTGGGAGTTAGAGAGTAAGTGTGTGTGTGTCTGGGAGTTAGAGATTGTGTGTCTGGGAGTTAGAGAGTGTGTGCGTGTGTGTCTGGGAATTAGAGAGCGTGTGTTTGTCTGCCTGGGAGTTCGAGAGTGTTTGTGTGTGTGTCTGGGAGTTAGAGAGTGTTTCTGTGTGTTTGTGGGAGTTAGAGAGTGTGTGTGTGTGTGTGTGGGAGTAAGAGTGTCTGTGTTTGTGTGTGTGTGTGTGTGAGGTAGAGAGCGTGTGTGAGTGTGTCTGGGAGCTAGAGAGTGTGTGTGTGTGTGTCTGGGATTTAGAGAGTGTGTGTGTGCGTGTGTGTGTGTGTCTGGGAGTTAGAGATTGGGTGTGTGTTTGTCTGGGAGTTAGAGTGTGTGTGTGTGAGTGTGTGTCTGGGAGTTAGAGAGTGTGTGTGTGTGTGTCTGGGAGTTAGAGAGTGTGCGTGTGTGTGTGTGTCTGGGAGCTAGAGAGTGTGTGTATGGGAGTTAGAGAGTGTTTGTGTGTGTGTCTGGGAGTTAGAGACTGTGTGTGTGTGTGTTTGGGTGTTAGAGTGTGTGTGTTTGTGTGTCTGGAGTGAGAGAGTGTATGTGTGTGTGTGTGTGTGTGTGTGTGTGTGTGTGTGTGTGGAATTTAGAGAGTGTGTGTGTGTGTGTGTGTGTCTGTCTGGGAGTTAGAGAGTGTGTGTGTGTTTTTCTTGGAATAAGAGAGTGTTCGTGTGCGTGTCTGCGAGTTAGAGAGTGTTTGTGTGTGTGTCTAGGAGTTAGAGAGCGTGTGTTTGTGTGTCTGGGAGTTAGAGAGTGGGTGTGTGTTTGTCTGGGAGTTAGAGAGTGTGTGTGTGTGTGTGTGTCTGGGAGCTAGAGAGTGTGTGTATGGGAGTTAGAGAGTGTTTGTGTGTGTGTCTGGAAGTTAGAGAGTGTTTGTGTGTGTGGGTGTATGTGTGTCTGGGAGTTAGAGAGCGTGTGTCTGGGAGTTAGAGAGTGTGTGTGTGTGTCTGGCAGTTAGAGAGTGTGTGTGTGTATCTGTGTGTCTGGGAGTTTGAGAGTGTCTGTGTGTGTGTCTGAGAGTTAGAGAGTGTATGTGTGTGTGTGTGTTTGTGTCTGGGAGTTAGAGAGTGTCTGTGTGTGTGACTGGGAGTTGGAGAGTTTGTGTCTGAGAGTTAGAGATTGTGTGTGTGTGTGTGTCTGGGAGTTAGACCGTGTGTCTGTGTGTGTGTCTGGGAGTTAGAGATTGTGTGTGTGTGTGTCTGGGAGTTAGAGAGTGTTTGTGTGTGTGTGTGTCTGGGAGCTAGATAGTGTGTGTATTTTTGTGTCTGGGAGTTAGAGAGCGTGTGTGTGTGTGTGTGTGTCAGGGATTTAGAGAGTGTGTGTGTGTGTGTCTGGGAGTTGAGAGAGTGTGTGTGTGTGGCTGTGAGTTAGAGAGTGTTTGTGTGTGTGTGTGTGGGAGTTAGAGAGTGTGTGTGTGTGTGCGTGGGTATTAGAGAGTGTGTGTGTGTGGGAGTTAGAGAGAGTATGTGTGTGTGTGTGTCTGGGAGTTAGAATGTGTGTGTGTTTGTCTGGGTGTTAGAGAGAGTCTGTATGTGTGTCTGGGAGTTAGAAAGAGTGTGTGTGTGTGTGTGTGGGAGTTAGAGAGTGTTTGTGTGTGTGTCTGGGAGGGAGAGAGTGTTTGTGTGTGTGTGTGTGCGTGTGTCTGGCAGTTAGAGAGTGTGTATGTGGCAGTTGGAGAGTGTTTTGTGTGTGTGTCTGGGAGTTAGAGAGTGTGTGTGTGTGTGTCTGGGAGTTAGAGAGTGTTTGTGTGTGTGTCTGGGAGTTAGAGAGCGTGAGTGTGTGTGTCTGGGAGTTAGAGAGTGTTTGTGTGTGTGTCTGGGAGTTAGAGAGTGTTTGTGTGTGTGTGTGGTAGTTAGAGACTGTGTATGTCTGTGTGGGAGTTAGACAGTGTGTGTGTGAGTGTGTGTGTGGGAGTTAGAGAGTGTGTGTGCGTGTGTGTGTGGGAGTTAGAGAGTGTGTGTGTGTTTGTGTGTGTCTGGGAGTTAGAGTGTGTGTGTGTGTGTGTCTGGGAGTTAGAGAGTGTTTGTGTGTGTGTCTGGGAGTTAGAGACTGTTTGTGTGTGTGGGTTTATGTATGTCTGGGAGTTAGAGAGCATGTGTCTGGGAGTTAGAGAGTGTGTGTGTGTGTCTGGCAGTTAGAGAGTGTGTGTGTGTATCTGTGTGTCTCAGAGTTTGAGAGTGTCTGTGTGTGTGTCTGAGAGTTAGAGAGTGTATGTGTGTGTGTGTGTTTGTGTCTGGGAGTTAGAGAGTGTCTGTGTGTGTGACTGGGAGTTGGAGAGTTTGTGTCTGAGAGTTAGAGATTGTGTGTGTGTGTGTGTCTGGGAGTTAGACCGTGTGTCTGTGTGTGTGTCTGGGAGTTAGAGATTGTGTGTGTGTGTCTGGGAGTTAGAGAGTGTTTGTGTGTATGTGTGTCTGGGAGCTAGAGAGTGTGTGTATTTTTGTGTCTGGGAGTTAGAGAGAGTGTGTGTGTGTGTGTGTGTGTCAGGGATTTAGAGAGTGTGTGTGTGTGTGTGTCTGGGAGTTGAGAGAGTGTGTGTGTGTGGCTGTGAGTTAGAGAGTGTTTGTGTGTGTGTGTGTGGGAGTTAGAGAGTGTGTGTGTGTGTGTGCGTGGGTATTAGAGAGTGTGTGTGTGTGGGAGTTAGAGAGAGTATGAGTGTGTGTGTGTGTGTGTGTCTGGGAGTTAGAATGTGAGTATGTGTGTCTGGGTGTTAGAGAGAGTGTGTGTGTGTGTCTGGGAGTTAGAGAGAGTGTGTGTGTGTGTGTGGGAGTTAGAGAGTGTTTGTGTGTGTGTCTGGGAGGTAGAGAGTGTTTGTGTGTGTGTGTGTGTGTATGTGTATGTCTGGGAGTTAGAGAGTGTGTGTCTGGGAGTTAGAGTGTGTGTGTGTGTGTTTGGGAGTTAGAGTGTGTGTGTGTGTGTCTGGAGTGTGAGAGTGTTTGTGTGTGTGTGTGTGTGTGTGTGGAATTTAGAGAGTGTGTGTGTGTGTGTGTGTGTGTGTGTGTGTGTGTGTCTGTCTGGGAATTAGAGAGTGTGTGTGTGTTTGTCTTGGAATAAGAGAGTGTTCGTGTGCGTGTCTGCGAGTTAGAGAGTGTTTGTGTGTGTGTCTAGGAGTTAGAGAGCGTGTGTGTGTGTGTCTGGGAGTTAGAGAGCGTCTGTGTGTATGTCTGGGAGTTAGAGAGTGTTTGTGTGTGTGTCTGGGAGTTAGAGAGTGTTCCTGTGTGTTTGTGGGAGTTAGAGAGTGTGTGTGTGTGTGTATCTAGGAGTTAGACAGTGTGTCTGTGTGTGTGTCTGGGGGTTAGAGTGTGTGTGTGTGTCTGGGAGTTAGAGAAAGTGTGTGTGTGTGTGTCTGGGAGTTACAGAGGGTTTGTGTGTGTGTCTGGGAGTTAGAGAGTGTTTGTGTGTGTGTGTGTGTGTGTGTGTGTCTGGGAGTTAGAGGGTGTGTGGTGGGAGTTAGAGAGTGTATGTGTGTGTCTGGCAGTTAGAGAGTGTGTGTGTGGGAGTTAGAGAGTGTTTGTGTGTGTGAGTGTGTGTCTGGGAGTTAGAGTGTGTGTTTGTGTTGTCTGGGAGTTAGAGAGAGGTTGTGTCTGTGTGTGTGTCTGGGAGTTGGAGAGTGTGTGTCTGAGAGTTAGAGAGTGTGTGTGTGTGTGTGTGTCTAGGAGTTAGACAGTGTGTCTGTGTGTGTGTCTGGGAGTTAGAGAGTGTGTGTTGTGTGTCTGGGAGTTAGAGAGTGTTTGTGTGTGTGTGTGTGTGTCTGGGAGCTAGAGAGTGTGTGTATTTTTGTGTCTGGGAATTAGTGAGAGTGTGTGTGTGTGTGTGTGTGTGTGTGTGTTTGTCAGGGATTTAGAGAGTGTGTGTGTGTCTGGGAGTTAGAGAGTGTTTGTGTGTGTGTCTGGGAGTTAGAGAGTGTTTGTGTGTGTGATGTGAGTCTGTCTGCGATTTAGAGGGAGTGTGTGTGTGTGTGTGTGTGTGTCTGGGAGTTACAGAGTGTGTATGAGTGTGTATGTGTTTCTGGGAGTTAGAGAGTGTGTGTGTGTGTGTCTGGGAATTAGAGAGCGTGCGTGCGTGTGTCTGGGAGTTAGAGAGTGTTTGTGTGTGTGTCTGGGAGTAAGAGAGTGTTTGTGTATGTGTGTGTGGGTGTTAGAAAGTGTCAGTGTGTGTTTATGTGGGAGTTAGAGTATGTGTGTGTGTCTGGGAGTTAGAGAGAGTGTGTGTGTGTGTGTCTGGGAGTTACAGAGTGTTTGTGTGTGTGTCTGGGAGTTAGAGAGTGTTTGTGTGTGTGTGTGTGTGTGTGTGTGTCTGGGAGTTAGAGAGTGTGTGGTGGGAGTTAGAGAGTGTATGTGTGTGTCTGGCAGTTAGAGAGTGTGTGTGTGGGAGTTAGAGTGTGTTTGTGTGTGTGAGTGTGTGTCTGGGAGTTAGAGTGTGTGTTTGTGTGTGTGTGGGAGTTAGGGAGAGGTTGTGTGTGTGTGTGTCTGGGAGTTAGAGAGTGTTTGTGTATGTGTCTGCGAGTTAGAGAGTGTTTGTGTGTGTGTGTGTGTCTGGAAGTTACAGAGTGTTTGTGTATGTGTCTGCGAGTTAGAGAGTGTTTGTGTGTGTGTGTTTGTGTGTGTCTGGGCATAAGAGAGTGTGGGTCTGGGAGTTAAAGAGTGTTTTTGTGTGTGTGTGTGTCTGGGATTTAGAGAGTGTTTGTGTGTTTGTCTGGGAGTTAGAGAGAGTGTGTGTGTGTGTGTGTCTGGGAGTTAGAGATTGTTTGTGTGTGTGTGTCTGGGAGTTAGAGTGTGTTTGTGTGTGTGTCAGGGAGTTAGAGAGTGTGTGTGTGTGTCTGGGAGTTAGAGAGCATGTGTGTGTGTGTCTGGGAGTTAGAGAATTTTTGTGTGTGTGTGTGTGTATGTGTGTCTGGGAGTTAGAGTGTGTGTGTGTGTGTGTGTGTGTCAGGCAGTTAGATAGTGTCTGTGTGGGAGTTAGTGTATGTGTGTGTGTGGGAGTTAGAGAGTGTTTGTGTGTGTTTCTGGGAGTTAGAGACTGTGTGTGTGTGTTTTTGGGAGTTAGAGTGTGTGTGTGTGTCTGGAGTGAGAGAGTGTTTGTGTGTGTGTGTGTGTGTGTGGAATTTAGAGAGTGTGTGTGTGTGTGTCTGTCTGGGAGTTAGAGAGTGTGTGTGTGTTTGTCTTGGAGATGGAGAGTGTTCGTGTGTGTGTCTGCGAGTTAGAGAGTGTTTGTGTGTGTGTCTAGGAGTTAGAGAGCGTGTGTGTGTGTGTCTGGGAGGTAGAGAGCGCCTGTGTGTATGTCTCGGAGTTAGAGAGTGTTTGTGTGTGTGTCTGGGAGTTAGAGAGTGTTTGTGTGTGTGTGTGTGGGAGTTAGAGAGTGTGTGTGTGTGTGCGTGGGTATTAGAGAGTGTGTGTGTGTGTGTGTGTGGGAGTTAGAGAGATTATGTGTGTGTGTGTGTGTGTCTGGGAGTTAGAATGTGTGTGTGTTTGTCTGCGAGTTAGAGAGTGTTTGTGTGTGTGTGTTTGTGTGTGTCTGGGCATAAGAGAGTGTGGGTCTGGGAGTTAAAGAGTGTTTTTGTGTGTGTGTGTGTCTGGGATTTAGAGAGTGTTTGTGTGTTTGTCTGGGAGTTAGAGAGAGTGTGTGTGTGTGTGTGTGTCTGGGAGTTAGAGATTGTTTGTGTGTGTGTGTCTGGGAGTTAGAGTGTGTTTGTGTGTGTGTCAGGGAGTTAGAGAGTGTGTGTGTGTGTCTGGGAGTTAGAGAGCATGTGTGTGTGTGTCTGGGAGTTAGAGCATTTTTGTGTGTGTGTGTGTGTATGTGTGTCTGGGAGTTAGAGTGTGTGTGTGTGTGTGTGTGTGTGTGTGTCAGGCAGTTAGATAGTGTCTGTGTGGGAGTTAGTGTATGTGTGTGTGTGGGAGTTAGAGAGTGTTTGTGTGTGTTTCTGGGAGTTAGAGACTGTGTGTGTGTGCTTTTGGGAGTTAGAGTGTGTGTGTGTGTCTGGAGTGAGAGAGTGTTTGTGGGTGTGTGTGTGTGTGTGGAATTTAGAGAGTGTGTGTGTGTGTGTGTGTCTGTCTGGGAGTTAGAGAGTGTGTGTGTGTTTGTCTTGGAGATGGAGAGTGTTCGTGTGTGTGTCTGCGAGTTAGAGTGTTTGTGTGTGTGTCTAGGAGTTAGAGAGCGTGTGTGTGTGTGTCTGGGAGGTAGAGAGCGCCTGTGTGTATGTCTCGGAGTTAGAGAGTGTTTGTGTGTGTGTCTGGGAGTTAGAGAGTGTTTGTGTGTGTGTGTGTGGGAGTTAGAGAGTGTGTGTGTGTGTGCGTGGGTATTAGAGAGTGTGTGTGTGTGTGTGTGGGAGTTAGAGAGATTATGTCTGTGTGTGTGTGTCTGGGAGTTAGAATGTGTGTGTGTTTGTCTGGGAGTTAGAGAGAGTGTGTGTGTCAGGGAGTTAGAGAGAGTGTGTGTGTGTGTCTGGGAGTTAGAGAGTGTTTGTGTGTGTGTCTGGGAGGGAGAGAGTGTTTGTGTGTGTGTGTGTGTATGTCTGGGAGTTAGAGAGTGTGTGTCTGGGAGTTAGAGAGTGTGTGTGTGTGTTTGGCAGTTAGAGAGTGTGTGTGTGTATCTGTGTGTCTGGGAGTTAGAGAGTGTCTGTGTGTGTGTCTGAGAGTTAGAGTGTGTGTGTGTGTGTGTGTCTAGGAGTTAGACAGTGTGTCTGTGTGTGTGTCTGGGAGTTAGAGAGTGTGTGTTGTGTGTCTGGGAGTTAGAGAGTGTTTGTGCGTGTGTGTGTCTGGGAGCTAGAGAGTGTGTGTATTTTTGTGTCTGGGAGTTAGAGAGAGTGTGTGTGTATGTGTGTGTGTGTGTGTCAGGGATTTAGACAGTGTGTGTGTGTATGTGTGTCTGGGAGTTAGAGAGAGTGTGTGTGTGTGTGTCTGGGAGTTAGAGAGTGTTTGTGTGTGTGATGTGTGTCTGTCTGCGATTTAGAGGGAGTGTGTGTGTGTGTGTGTCTGGGAGTTACAGAGTGTGTATGAGTGTGTATTTGTTTCTGGAAGTTAGAGAGTGTGTGTGTGTGTGTGTGCCTGGGAATTAGAGAGCATGCGTGTGTGTGTCTGGGAGTTAGAGAGTGCTTGTGTGTGTGTCTGGGAGTAAGAGAGTGTTTGTGTATGTGTGTGTGGGTATTAGAAAGTGTGAGTGTGTGTGTGTGTGGGAGTTAGAGTGTGTGTGTGTCTGGGAGTTAGAGAGAGAGTGTGTGTGTGTGTGTGTGTCTGGGAGTAAGAGTGTGTGTGTGTGTGTCTGGGAGTTAGAGAGAGTGTGTGTGTGTGTGTCTGGGTGTTACAGAGTGTTTGTGTGTGTGTCTGGGAGTTAGAGAGTGTGTGTGTGTGTGTGTGTGTGTGTGTCTGGGAGTTAGATAGTGTGTGGTGGGAGTTAGAGAGTGTATGTGTGTGTCTGGCAGTTAGAGAGTGTGTGTCTGGGAGTTAGAGAGTGTTTGTGTGTGTGTGTGTGTCTGGAAGTTACAGAGTGTTTGTGTATGTGTCTGCGAGTTAGAGAGTGTTTGTGTGTGTGTGTTTTTGTCTGTCTGGGCATAAGAGAGTGTGGGTCTGGGAGTTAAAGAGTGTTTGTGTGTGTGTGTGTGTCTGGGATTTAGAGAGAGTGTGTGTGTCTGGGATTTAGAGAGTGTTTGTTTGTTTGTCTGGGAGTTAGAGAGAGTGTGTGTGTGTGTGTCTGGGAGTTAGAGAGTGTTTGTGTGTGTGTGTCTGGGAGTTAGAGTGTGTTTGTGTGTGTGTCTGGGAGTTAGAGAGTGTGTGTGTGTGTGTCTGGGAGTTAGAGAGTGTGTGTGTGTGTGTCTGGGAGTTAGAGAGTTTTTAGTGTGTGTGTGTGTGTGTGTTTGTGTGTCTGGGAGTTAGAGAGTGTGTGTCTGGGAGTTAGAGTGTGTGTGTGTGTGTGTGTGTCAGGCAGTTAGATAGTGTCTGTGTGGGAGTTAGTGTATGTGTGTGTGTCTGGGAGTTAGAGAGTGTTTGTGTGTATGTCTGGGAGTTAAAGACTGTGTGTGTGTGTGTTTGTGAGTTAGAGTGTGTGTGTGTGTGTGTCTGGAGTGAGAGAGTGTTTGTGTGTGTGTGTGTGTGTGGAATTTAGAGAGTGTGTGTGAGTGTGTGTGTGTGTCTGTCTGGGAGTTAGAGAGTATGTGTGTGTTTGTCTTGGAGATGGAGAGTGTTCGTGTGTGTGTCTGCGAGTTAGAGAGTGTTTGTGTGCGTGTCTAGGAGTTAGAGAGCGTGTGTGTGTGTGTCTGGGAGTTAGAGAGCGTCTGTGTGTATGTCTGGGAGTTTGAGAGTGTTTGTGTGTGTGTCTGGGAGTTAGAGAGTGTTTGTGTGTGTGTGTGTGTTGGAGTTAGAGAGTGTGTGTGTGTGTGCCTGGGTATTAGAGAGTGTGTGTGTGTGGGAGTAAGAGAGAGTATGTGTGTGTGTGTGTGTGTCTGGGAGTTAGAATATGTGTGTGTTTGTCTGGGTGTTAGAGAGAGTGTGTGTGTGTGTCTGGGAGTTAGAGAGAGTGTGTGTGTGTGTGTCTGGGAGGGACAGATTATTTGTGTGTGTGTGTGTGTGTATGTCTGGGAGTTAGAGAGTGTGTGTCTGGGAGTTAGAGTGTGTGTGTGTGTGTGTCTGGCAGTTAGAGAGTGTGTGTGTGGCAGTTGGAGAGTTTTGCGTGTGTGTGTGTCTGGGAGTTAGTGAGTGTGTGTGTGTGTGACTGGTAGTTAGAGAGTGTTTGTTTGTGTGTCTGGGATTTAGAGAGTGTAATTGTGTGTGTCTGGGAGTTAGAGAGCGTGTGTGTGTGTGTCTGGGAGTTAGAGAGTGTTTGTGTGTGTGTCTGGGAGTTAGAGAGTGTTTTTGTGTTTGTGTGGTAGTTAGAGAGTGTGTATGTCTGTGTGGGAGTTAGAGAGTGTGTGTGTGTGTGTGTGTGGGAGTTAGAGTGTGTGTGTGTGTGTGTGTGTCTGGGAGTTAGAGTGTGTGTGTGTGTGTGTCTGGCAGTTAGAGAGTGTGTGTGTGTATCTGTGTGTCTGGGAGTTTGAGAGTGTCTGTGTGTGTGTCTGAGAGTTAGAGAGTGTGTGTGTGTGTGTGTGTGTTTGTGTCTGGGAGTTAGAGAGTGTCTGTGTGTGTGTCTGGGAATTAGAGAGTGTTTGTTTGTGTGATCTGTGTCTGTCTGTGATTTAGAGAAACTGTGTGTGTGTGTGTGTGTGTGTGTGTGTGTGTGTGTGTGTCTGGGAGTTACAGTGTATGTGTGTCTGGGAGTTAGAGAGAGTGTGTGTGTGTGTCTGGGAATTAGAGAGCGTGCATGTGTGTGTCTGGGTGTTAGAGAGTGTTTGTGTGTGTGTCTGGGAGTAAGAGAGTGTTTGTGTATGTGTGTGTGGGTGTTAGAAAGTGTGTGTGTGTGTGTGTGTGTGTGTGTGTGTGGGAGTTAGAGTGTGTGTGTGTGTGTGGAAGTCACGGAGTTTTTGTGTGTGTGTCTGGGAGTCAGAGATTATTTGTGTGTGTGTGGGAGTTAGAGAGTTTGTGTATTTGTGTGTCTGGGAGTTAGAGAGAGTGTCTGTGTGTATGTGTGTGTGTGTGTGTGTCAGGGATTTAGTGAGTGTCTGTGTGTGTGTCTGGGAGTTAGCGAGTGTTTGTGTGTGTGTGTGGGATTTAGAGAGTGTGTGTGTGTGTGTGGGAGTTAGAGAGTGTGTGTGTGTGTCTGGGAGTAAGAGAGTGCCTGTGTTTGTGTCTGGGAGTTAGAGAGTGTTGGTGTGTGTATCTGAGAGTTATAGAGAGAGTGTGTGTGTGTCTGGGAGTTAGAGAGTGTTTGTGTGTGGGTCTGGGAGTTAGCGAGTGTTTGTGTGTGTGTGTGGGATTTGGAGAGAGTGTGTGTGTGTGTGTGTGTGTGTGCGTGGGAGTTAGAGAGTGTCTGTGTGTGTGTCAGGAAGTTGGAGAGTGTGTGTCTGGGAGTTAGAGAGTGTGTGTGTGTGTGTGTCTAGGAGTTAGACAGTGTGTCTGTGTGTGTGTCTGGGAGTTAGAGAGTGTGTGTTGTGTGTCTGGGAGTTAGAGAGTGTTTGTGTGTGTGTGTGTGTCAGGCAGTTAGATAGTGTCTGTGTGGGAGTTAGTGTATGTGTGTGTGGGAGTTAGAGAGTGTTTGTGTGTGTTTCTGGGAGTTAGAGACTGTGTGTGTGTGTTTTTGGGAGTTAGAGTGTGTGTGTGTGTCTGGAGTGAGAGACTGTTTGTGTGTGTGTGTGTGTGTGGAATTTAGAGAGTGTGTGTGTGTGTGTGTTTCTGTCTGGGAGTTAGAGAGTGTGTGTGTGTTTGTCTTGGAGATGGAGAGTGTTCGTGTGTGTGTCTGCGAGTTAGAGAGTGTTTGTGTGTGTGTCTAGGAGTTAGAGAGCGTGTGTGTGTGTGTCTGGGAGGTAGAGAGCGCCTGTGTGTATGTCTCGGAGTTAGAGAGTGTTTGTGTGTGTGTCTGGGAGTTAGAGAGTGTTTGTGTGTGTGTGTGTGGGAGTTAGAGAGTGTGTGTGTGTGTGCGTGGGTATTAGAGAGTGTGTGTGTGTGTGTGTGGGAGTTAGAGAGATTATGTGTGTGTGTGTGTGTCTGGGAGTTAGAATGTGTGTGTGTTTGTCTGGGAGTTAGAGAGAGTGTGTGTGTGTGTCAGGGAGTTAGAGAGAGTGTGTGTGTGTGTCTGGGAGTTAGAGAGTGTTTGTGTGTGTGTCTGGGAGGGAGAGAGTGTTTGTGTGTGTGTGTGTGTATGTCTGGGAGTTAGAGAGTGTGTGTCTGGGAGTTAGAGAGTGTGTGTGTGTGTTTGGCAGTTAGAGAGTGTGTGTGTGTATCTGTGTGTCTGGGAGTTAGAGAGTGTCTGTGTGTGTGTCTGAGAGTTAGAAAGTGTGTGTGTGTGTGTGTCTAGGAGTTAGACAGTGTGTCTGTGTGTGTGTCTGGGAGTTAGAGAGTGTGTGTTGTGTGTCTGGGAGTTAGAGAGTGTTTGTGTGTGTGTGTGTCTGGGAGCTAGAGAGTGTGTGTATTTTTGTGTCTGGGAGTTAGAGAGAGTGTGTGTGTATGTGTGTGTGTGTGTGTCAGGGATTTAGAGAGTGTGTGTGTGCATGTGTGTCTGGGAGTTAGAGAGAGTGTGTGTGTGTGTGTCTGGGAGTTAGACAGTGTTTGTGTGTGTGATGTGTGTCTGTCTGCGATTTAGAGGGAGTGTGTGTGTGTGTGTGTGTGTCTGGGAGTTACAGAGTGTGTATGAGTGTGTATTTGTTTCTGGAAGTTAGAGAGTGTGTGTGTGTGTGTGTGTCTGGGAATTAGAGAGCATGCGTGTGTGTGTCTGGGAGTTAGAGAGTGCTTGTGTGTGTGTCTGGGAGTAAAAGAGTGTTTGTGTATGTGTGTGTGGGTATTAGAAAGTGTGAGTGTGTGTGTGTGTGGGAGTTAGAGTGTGTGTGTGTCTGGGAGTTAGAGAGAGAGTGTGTGTGTGTGTGTGTCTGGGTGTTAGAGTGTGTGTGTGTGTGTCTGGGAGTTAGAGAGAGTGTGTGTGTGTGTGTCTGGGTGTTACAGAGTGTTTGTGTGTGTGTCTGGGAGTTAGAGAGTGTGTGTGTGTGTGTCTGGGAGTTAGATAGTGTGTGGTGGGAGTTAGAGAGTGTATGTGTGTGTCTGGCAGTTCGAGAGTGTGTGTCTGGGAGTTAGAGAGTGTTTGTGTGTGTGTGTGTGTCTGGAGGTTACAGAGTGTTTGTGTATGTGTCTGCGAGTTAGAGAGTGTTTGTGTGTGTGTGTTTTTGTCTGTCTGGGCATAAGAGAGTGTGGGTCTGGGAGTTAAAGAGTGTTTGTGTGTGTGTGTGTGTCTGGGATTTAGAGAGAGTGTGTGTGTCTGGGATTTAGAGAGTGTTTGTTTGTTTGTCTGGGAGTTAGAGAGAGTGTGTGTGTGTGTGTGTCTGGGAGTTAGAGAGTGTTTGTGTGTGTGTGTCTGGGAGTTAGAGTGTGTTTGTGTGTGTGTCTGGGAGTTAGAGAGTGTGTGTGTGTGTGTCTGGGAGTTAGAGAGTGTGTGTGTGTGTGTCTGGGAGTTAGAGAGTTTTTAGTGTGTGTGTGTGTGTGTGTGTTTGTGTGTCTGGGAGTTAGAGAGTGTGTGTCTGGGAGTTAGAGTGTGTGTGTGTGTGTGTGTGTGTGTCAGGCAGTTAGATAGTGTCTGTGTGGGAGTTAGTGTATGTGTGTGTGTCTGGGAGTTAGAGAGTGCTTGTGTGTGTGTCTGGGAGTTAGAGACTGTGTGTGTGTGTGTTTGTGAGTTAGAGTGTGTGTGTGTGTGTGTCTGGAGTGAGAGAGTGTTTGTGTGTGTGTGTGTGTGTGGAATTTAGAGAGTGTGTGTGAGTGTGTGTGTGTGTCTGTCTGGGAGTTAGAGAGTGTGTGTGTGTTTGTCTTGGAGATGGAGAGTGTTCGTGTGTGTGTCTGCGAGTTAGAGAGTGTTTGTGTGCGTGTCTAGGAGTTAGAGAGCGTGTGTGTGTGTGTCTGGGAGTTAGAGAGCGTCTGTGTGTATGTCTGGGAGTTTGAGAGTGTTTGTGTGTGTGTCTGGGAGTTAGAGAGTGTTTGTGTGTGTGTGTGTTGGAGTTAGAGAGTGTGTGTGTGTGTGCCTGGGTATTAGAGAGTGTGTGTGTGTGGGAGTAAGAGAGAGTATGTGTGTGTGTGTGTGTGTCTGGGAGTTAGAATGTGTGTGTGTTTGTCTGGGTGTTAGAGAGAGTGTTTGTGTGTGTCTGGAGTTAGAGAGAGTGTGTGTGTGTGTGTCTGGGAGGGACAGATTATTTGTGTGTGTGTGTGTGTGTGTATGTCTGGGAGTTAGAGAGTGTGTGTCTGGGAGTTGGAGAGTTTTGCGTGTGTGTGTGTCTGGGAGTTAGTGAGTGTGTGTGTGTGTGACTGGTAGTTAGAGAGTGTTTGTTTGTGTGTCTGGGATTTAGAGAGTGTAATTGTGTGTGTCTGGGAGTTAGAGAGTGTTTGTGTGTGTGTCTGGGAGTTAGAGAGTGTTTTTGTGTTTGTGTGGTAGTTAGAGAGTGTGTATGTCTGTGTGGGAGTTAGAGAGTGTGTGTGTGTGTGTGTGTGGGAGTTAGAGTGTGTGTGTGTGTGTGTGTCTGGGAGTTAGAGTGTGTGTGTGTGTGTGTCTGGCAGTTAGAGAGTGTGTGTGTGAATCTGTGTGTCTGGGAGTTTGAGAGTGTCTGTGTGTGTGTCTGAGAGTTAGAGAGTGTGTGTGTGTGTGTGTGTGTTTGTGTCTGGGAGTTAGAGAGTGTCTGTGTGTGTGTCTGGGAATTAGAGAGTGTTTGTTTGTGTGATGTGTGTCTGTCTGTGATTTAGAGAAAGTGTGTGTGTGTGTGTGTGTGTGTGTGTGTGTCTGGGAGTTACAGAGTGTGTATGTGTGTCTGGGAGTTAGAGAGTGTGTGTGTGTGTGTCTGGGAATTAGAGAGCGTGCGTGTGTGTGTCTGGGAGTTAGAGAGTGTTTGTGTGTGTGTCTGGGAGTAAGAGAGTGTTTGTGCATGTGTGTGTGGGTGTTAGAAAGTGTGTGTGTGTGTGTGTGTGTGTGTGGGAGTTAGAGTGTGTGTGTGTGTGTGGAAGTCACGGAGTTTTTGTGTGTGTGTCTGGGAGTCAGAGATTATTTGTGTGTGTGTGGGAGTTAGAGAGTTTGTGTATTTGTGTGTCTGGGAGTTAGAGAGAGTGTCTGTGTGTATGTGTGTGTGTGTGTGTGTCAGGGATTTAGTGAGTGTCTGTGTGTGTGTCTGGGAGTTAGCGAGTGTTTGTGTGTGTGTGTGGGATTTAGAGAGTGTGTGTGTGTGTGTGGGAGTTAGAGAGTGTGTGTGTGTGTCTGGGAGTAAGAGAGTGCCTGTGTTTGTGTCTGGGAGTTAGAGAGTGTTTGTGTGTGTACCTGAGAGTTATAGAGAGAGTGTGTGTGTGTCTGGGAGTTAGAGAGTGTTTGTGTGTGGGTCTGGGAGTTAGCGAGTGTTTGTGTGTGTGTGTGGGATTTGGAGAGAGTGTGTGTGTGTGTGTGTGTGTGTGTGTGTGCGCGTGGGAGTTAGAGAGTGTCTGTGTGTGTGTCAGGAAGTTGGAGAGTGTGTGTCTGGGAGTTAGAGAGTGTGTGTGTGTCTAGGAGTTAGACAGTGTGTCTGTGTGTGTGTCTGGGAGTTAGAGAGTGTGTGTTGTGTGTCTGGGAGTTAGAGAGTGTTTGTGTGTGTGTGAGTCTGGGAGCTAGAGAGTGTGTGTATTTTTGTGTCTGGGAGTTAGAGAGAGAGTGTGTGTGTGTGTGTCAGGGATTTTGAGAGTGTGTGTGTATGTGTGTCTGGGAGTTAGAGAGAGTGTGTGTGTGTGTGTCTGGGAGTTAGAGTGTGTTTGTGTGTGTGTCTGGGAGTATAAGAGTGTTTGTGTGTGTGATGTGTGTCTGTCTGCGATTTAGAGGGTGTGTGTGTGTGTGTGTGTGTGTGTCTGGGAGTTAGAGAGAGTGTGTGTGTGTATGTGTGTGTGTGTGTGTCAGGGATTTAGTGAGTGTCTGTGTGTGTGTCTGGGAGTTAGCGAGTGTTTGTGTGTGTGTGTGTGGGAATTAGAGAGTGTGTGTGTGTGTGTGTGTGTGAGAGTTAGAGAGTGTGTGTGTGTGTCTGGGAGTAAGAGAGTGTCTGTGTTTGTGTCTGGGAGTTAGAGAGTGTTTGTGTGTGTATCTGAGAGTTATAGAGAGAGTGTGTGTGTGTCTGGGATTAAAAAGAGTGTTCGTGTGTGTGTCTGGGAGTTAGCGAGTGTTTGTGTGTGTGTCTGGGAGTTAGCGAGTGTTTGTGTGTGTGTGTGGGATTTAGAGAGTGTGTGTGTGTGTGTGTGCGTGGGAGTTAGAAAGTGTGTGTGTGTGTCTGGGAGTAAGAGAGTGTTTATGTGTGTGTGTGTCTGGGAGCTAGAGAGTGTGTGTATTTTTGTGTCTGGGAGTTAGAGAGAGTGTGTGTGTGTGTGTGTCAGGGATTTAGAGAGTGTGTGTGTGTGTCTGGGAGTTAGAGAGAGTGTGTGTTTGTGTGTCTGTGAGTTAGAGAGTGTTTGTGTGTGTGTCTGGGAGTTAGAGTGTGTTTGTGTGTGTGATGTGTGTCTGTCAGCGATTTAGAGGGACTGTGTGTGTGTGTGTGTGTGTGTGTCTGGGAGTTAGAGAGTGCGTATGAGTGTGTATGTGGTTCTGGGAGTTAGAGAGTGTTTGTGTGTGTGTCTGAGAGTAAGAGATTGTTTGTGTATGTGTGTGTGGGTGTTAGAAAGTGTGAGTGTGTGTGTGTGGGAGTTAGAGTGTGTGTGTGTGTCTGGGAGTTAGAGAGTGTTTGTGTGTGTGTGTGTGTGTGTCTGTGCGCACGTCTGGGAGTTAGAGAGTGTGTGTCTGGGAGTTAGAGTGTGTGTGTGTGTGTGTGTCTGGCAGTTAGAGAGTGTGTGTGTGCCAGTTGGAGAGTGTTTTGTGTGTGTTTGTGTCTGGGAGTTAGAGAGTGTGTGTGTGTGTGTGTCTGGGAGTTAGAGAGTGTTTGTGTGTGTGTCTGGGAGTTAGAGAGTGTTTGTGTGTGTGTGTGTGCGCGTCTGGGAGTTAGAGAGTGTGTGTCTGGGAGTTAGAGTGTGTGTGTGTGTGTGTGTCTGGCAGTTAGAGAGTGTGTGTGTGCCAGTTGGAGAGTGTTTTGTGTGTGTTTGTGTCTGGTAGTTAGAGAGTGTGTGTGTGTGTGTCTGGGAGTTAGAGAGTGTTTGTGTGTGTGTCTGGGAGTTAGAGAGCGTGTGTGTGTGTGTCTGGGAGTTAGAGAGCGTGGGTGTGTGTGTCTGGGAGTTAGAGAGCGTGTGTGTGTGTGTGTGGTAGTTAGAGAGAGTGTGTGTGTGTGTGGGAGTTAGAGAGAGTGTGGTGGGAGTTAGAGAGTGTATGTGTGTGTCTGGCAGTTAGAGTGTGTGTGTGTGGGAGTTCGAGAGTGTTTGTGTGTGTGAGTGTGTGTCTGGGAGTTAGAGTGTGTGTTTGTGTGTGTCTGGGAGTTAGAGAGAGGTTGTGTGTGTGTGTGTGTCTGGGAGTTAGAGAGTGTTTGTGTATGTGTCTGCCAGTTAGAGAGTGTTTGTGTGTGTGTGTGTGTGTCTGGAAGTTACAGAGTGTTTGTGTATGTGTCTGCGCGTTAGAGAGTGTTTGTGTGTGTGTGTTTGTGTGTGTCTGGGCATAAGAGAGTGTGGGTCTGGGAGTTAAAGACTGTTTGTGTGTGTGTGTGTGTGTGTCTGGGATTTAGAGAGAGTGTGTGTGCCTGGGATTTAGAGAGAATGTGTGTGTCTGGGATTTAGAGAGTGTTTGTGTGTTTGTCTGGGAGTTAGAGTGTGTGTGTGTGTATGTGTGATTTAGAGAGTGTGTGTGTGTGTGCGTGTGAGAGTTAGAGAGTGGGTGTATGTCTGGGAGTTAGAGAGTGTTTATGTGTGTGTCTGGGAGTTAGAGAGTGTGTGTGTGTGTCTGGGAGTCAGAGAGCATGTGTGTGTGTGTGTCTGGGAGTTAGAGAGTTTTTGTGTGTGTGTGTGTGTGTGTGTGTATGTGTGTATGGGTGTTAGAGAGTGTGTGTCTGGGAGTTAGGATGTGTGTGTGTATGTGTGTGTCACGCAGTTAGAGAGTGTCTGTGTGGGGGTTAGTGTATGTGTGTGTGTCTGGGAGTTAGAGAGTGTTTGTGTGTGTGTCTGGGAGTTAGAGACCGTGTGTGTGTGTGTGTGTTTGGGAGTTAGAGAGTGTGTGTGTGTGTCTAGGAGTTAGAGAGTGTTTGTGTGTGTGTCTGCGAGTTAGAGAGTGTTTGTGTGTGTGTGTGTGTGGGATTTAGAGAGTGTTTGTGGGTGTGTGTGTGTGTGTCTGGCAGTTAGAGAGTGTGTGTGTGTGTGTCTGGGAGTTAGAGTGTGTTTGTGTGTGTGTCTGGGAGTTAGAGTGTGTTTGTGTGTGTGTCTGGGAGTTAGAGATTTAGAGAGTGTGTGTGTGTCTGGGAGTTAGAGAGTGTTTGTGTGTGTGTGTGTGTGTGTGTGTGTCTGGGAGTTAGAGAGTGTGTGGTGGGAGTTAGAGAGTGTATGTGTGTGTCTGGCAGTTAGAGTGTGTGTGTGTGGGAGTTAGAGAGTGTTTGTGTGTGTGAGTGTGTGTCTGGGAGTTACAGTGTGTGTTTGTGTGTGTCTGGGAGTTAGAGAGAGGTTGTGTGTGTGTGTGTGTCTGGGAGTTAGAGAGTGTTTGTGTATGTGTCTGCGAGTTAGAGAGTGTTTGTGTGTGTGTGTGTGTCTGGAAGTTACAGAGTGTTTGTGTATGTGTCTGCGCGTTAGAGAGTGTTTGTGTGTGTTTGTTTGTGTGTGTCTGGGCATAAGAGAGTGTGGGTCTGGGAGTTAAAGACTGTTTGTGTGTGTGTGTGTGTCTGGGATTTAGAGAGAGTGTGTGTGTCTGGGATTTAGAGAGAATGTGTGTGTCTGGGATTTAGAGAGTGTTTGTGTGTTTGTCTGGGAGTTAGAGTGTGTGTGTGTGTATGTGTGATTTAGAGAGTGTGTGTGTGTGCGTGTGAGAGTTAGAGCGTGGGTGTATGTCTGGGATTTAGAGAGTGTTTATGTGTGTGTCTGGGAGTTAGAGAGTGTGTGTGTGTGTCTGGGAGTCAGAGAGCATGTGTGTGTGTGTCTGGGAGTTAGAGAGTTTTTGTGTGTGTGTGTGTGTGTGTATGTGTGTATGGGTGTTAGAGAGTGTGTGTCTGGGAGTTAGGATGTGTGTGTGTATGTGTGTGTCAGGCAGTTAGAGAGTGTCTGTGTGGGGGTTAGTGTATGTGTGTGTGTCTGGGAGTTAGAGAGTGTTTGTGTGTGTGTCTGGGAGTTAGAGACCGTGTGTGTGTGTGTGTTTGGGAGTTAGAGAGTGTGTGTGTGTGTGTCTGGGAGTTAGAGTGTGTTTGTGTGTGTGTCTGCGAGTTAGAGAGTGTTTGTGTCTGTCTCAAGTAGTTAGAGAGCGTGTGTGTGTGTGTGTGGGAGTTAGAGAGCATCTGTGTGTATGTCTGGGAGTTAGAGAGTGTTTGTGTGTGTGTCTGGGAGTTAGAGAGTGTTTGTGTGTGTGTGGTGTGAGTTAGAGAGTGTGTGTGTGTGTGTGCGTATTAGAGAGTGTGTGTGTGTGTGTGTGTGTGTGGGAGTTAGAGAGTGTGTGTATTTTTGTGTCTGGGAGTTAGAGAGAGTGTGTGTGTGTGTGTGTGTGTGTGTCAGGGATTTAGAGAGTGTGTGTGTGTGTGTGTGAGACTGGGAGTTAGAGAGAGTGTGTGTGTGTGTGTCTGGGAGTTAGAGAGTGTTTGTGTGTGTGTCTGGGAGTTAGAGAGTGTTTGTGTGTGTGATGTGTGTCTGTCTGCGATTTAGAGGGAGTGTGTGGGTGTGTGTGTGTGTGTGTTTGGGAGTTAGAGAGAGTGTGTGTGTGTATGTGTGTGTGTCAGGGATTTAGTGAGTGTCTGTGTGTGTGTCTGGGAGTTAGCGAGTGTTTGTGTGTGTGTGTGGGATTTAGAGAGTGTGTGTGTGTGTGTGGGTGTTAGAGAGTGTTTGTGTGTTTGTCTGCGAGTTAGAGAGTGTTTGTGTGTGTGTGTGTGTGGGATTTAGAGAGTGTGTGTGGGTGTGTGTGTGTGTGTCTGGCAGTTAGAGAGTGTGTGTGTGTGTGTCTGGGAGTTAGAGTGTGTTTGTGTGTGTGTCTGCGAGTTAGAGAGTGTTTGTGTCTGTCTCAAGTAGTTAGAGAGCGTGTGTGTGTGTGTGTGGGAGTTAGAGAGCGTCTGTGTGTATGTCTGGGAGTTAGAGAGTGTTTGTGTGTGTGTCTGGGAGTTAGAGAGTGTTTGTGTGTGTGTGGTGTGAGTTAGAGAGTGTGTGTGTGTGTGCGTATTAGAGAGTGTGTGTGTGTGTGTGTGGGAGTTAGAGAGTGTGTGTATTTTTGTGTCTGGGAGTTAGAGAGAGTGTGTGTGTGTGTGTGTGTGTGTGAGGGATTTATAGAGTGTGTGTGTGTGTGTGTGAGACTGGGAGTTAGAGAGAGTGTGTGTGTGTGTGTCTGGGAGTTAGAGAGTGTTTGTGTGTGTGTCTGGGAGTAAGAGAGTGTTTGTGTGTGTGATGTGTGTCTGTCTGCGATTTAGAGGGAGTGTGTGGGTGTGTGTGTGTGTGTTTGGGAATTAGAGAGAGTGTGTGTGTGTATGTGTGTGTGTGTGTGTCAGGGATTTAGAGGGACTGTGTGTGTGTGTGTGTGTGTGTGTGTGTCTGGGAGTTAGAGAGTGCGTATGAGTGTGTATGTGGTTCTGGGAGTTAGAGAGTGTTTGTGTGTGTGTCTGAGAGTAAGAGATTGTTTGTGTATGTGTGTGTGGGTGTTAGAAAGTGTGAGTGTGTGTGTGTGGGAGTTAGAGTGTGTGTGTGTGTCTGGGAGTTAGAGAGTGTTTGTGTGTGTGTGTGTGTGTCTGTGCGCGCGTCTGGGAGTTAGAGAGTGTGTGTCTGGGAGTTAGAGTGTGTGTGTGTGTGTGTGTCTGGCAGTTAGAGAGTGTGTGTGTGCCAGTTGGAGAGTGTTTTGTGTGTGTTTGTGTCTGGGAGTTAGAGAGTGTGTGTGTGTGTGTGTCTGGGAGTTAGAGAGTGTTTGTGTGTGTGTCTGGGAGTTAGAGAGTGTTTGTGTGTGTGTGTGTGCGCGTCTGGGAGTTAGAGAGTGTGTGTCTGGGAGTTAGAGTGTGTGTGTGTGTGTGTGCCTGGCAGTTAGAGAGTGTGTGTGTGCCAGTTGGAGAGTGTTTTGTGTGTGTTTGTGTCTGGTAGTTAGAGAGTGTGTGTGTGTGTGTCTGGGAGTTAGAGAGTGTTTGTGTGTGTGTCTGGGAGTTAGAGAGCGTGTGTGTGTGTGTCTGGGAGTTAGAGAGCGTGGGTGTGTGTGTCTGGGAGTTAGAGAGCGTGTGTGTGTGTGTGTGGTAGTTAGAGAGAGTGTGTGTAAGTGTGGGAGTTAGAGAGAGTGTGGTGGGAGTTAGAGAGTGTATGTGTGTGTCTGGCAGTTAGAGTGTGTGTGTGTGGGAGTTCGAGAGTGTTTGTGTGTGTGAGTGTGTGTCTTGGAGTTAGAGTGTGTGTTTGTGTGTGTCTGGGAGTTAGAGAGAGGTTGTGTGTGTGTGTGTGTCTGGGAGTTAGAGAGTGTTTGTGTATGTGTCTGCGAGTTAGAGAGTGTTTGTGTGTGTGTGTGTGTGTCTGGAAGTTACAGAGTGTTTGTGTATGTGTCTGCGCGTTAGAGAGTGTTTGTGTGTGTGTGTTTGTGTGTGTCTGGGCATAAGAGAGTGTGGGTCTGGGAGTTAAAGACTGTTTGTGTGTGTGTGTGTGTGTGTCTGGGATTTAGAGAGAGTGTGTGTGCCTGGGATTTAGAGAGAATGTGTGTGTCTGGGATTTAGAGAGTGTTTGTGTGTTTGTCTGGGAGTTAGAGTGTGTGTGTGTGTATGTGTGATTTAGAGAGTGTGTGTGTGTGTGCGTGTGAGAGTTAGAGAGTGGGTGTATGTCTGGGAGTTAGAGAGTGTTTATGTGTGTGTCTGGGAGTTAGAGAGTGTGTGTGTGTGTCTGGGAGTCAGAGAGCATGTGTGTGTGTGTGTCTGGGAGTTAGAGAGTTTTTGTGTGTGTGTGTGTGTGTGTGTGTATGTGTGTATGGGTGTTAGAGAGTGTGTGTCTGGGAGTTAGGATGTGTGTGTGTATGTGTGTGTCACGCAGTTAGAGAGTGTCTGTGTGGGGGTTAGTGTATGTGTGTGTGTCTGGGAGTTAGAGAGTGTTTGTGTGTGTGTCTGGGAGTTAGAGACCGTGTGTGTGTGTGTGTTTGGGAGTTAGAGAGTGTGTGTGTGTGTCTAGGAGTTAGAGAGTGTTTGTGTGTGTGTCTGCGAGTTAGAGAGTGTTTGTGTGTGTGTGTGTGTGGGATTTAGAGAGTGTGTGTGGGTGTGTGTGTGTGTGTCTGGCAGTTAGAGAGTGTGTGTGTGTGTGTCTGGGAGTTAGAGTGTGTTTGTGTGTGTGTCTGGGAGTTAGAGTGTGTTTGTGTGTGTGTCTGGGAGTTAGAGATTTAGAGAGTGTTTGTGTGTGTGTCTGGGAGTTAGAGAGTGTTTGTGTGTGTGTGTGTGTGTGTGTGTGTGTGTCTGGGAGTTAGAGAGTGTGTGGTGGGAGTTAGAGAGTGTATGTGTGTGTCTGGCAGTTAGAGTGTGTGTGTGTGGGAGTTAGAGAGTGTTTGTGTGTGTGAGTGTGTGTCTGGGAGTTACAGTGTGTGTTTGTGTGTGTCTGGGAGTTAGAGAGAGGTTGTGTGTGTGTGTGTGTCTGGGAGTTAGAGAGTGTTTGTGTATGTGTCTGCGAGTTAGAGAGTGTTTGTGTGTGTGTGTGTGTCTGGAAGTTACAGAGTGTTTGTGTATGTGTCTGCGCGTTAGAGAGTGTTTGTGTGTGTTTGTTTGTGTGTGTCTGGGCATAAGAGAGTGTGGGTCTGGGAGTTAAAGACTGTTTGTGTGTGTGTGTGTGTCTGGGATTTAGAGAGAGTGTGTGTGTCTGGGATTTAGAGAGAATGTGTGTGCCTGGGATTTAGAGAGTGTTTGTGTGTTTGTCTGGGAGTTAGAGTGTGTGTGTGTGTATGTGTGATTTAGAGAGTGTGTGTGTGTGCGTGTGAGAGTTAGAGCGTGGGTGTATGTCTGGGAGTTAGAGAGTGTTTATGTGTGTGTCTGGGAGTTAGAGAGTGTGTGTGTGTGTCTGGGAGTCAGAGAGCATGTGTGTGTGTGTCTGGGAGTTAGAGAGTTTTTGTGTGTGTGTGTGTGTGTGTGTATGTGTGTATGGGTGTTAGAGAGTGTGTGTCTGGGAGTTAGGATGTGTGTGTGTATGTGTGTGTCAGGCAGTTAGAGAGTGTCTGTGTGGGGGTTAGTGTATGTGTGTGTGTCTGGGAGTTAGAGAGTGTTTGTGTGTGTGTCTGGGAGTTAGAGACCGTGTGTGTGTGTGTGTTTGGGAGTTAGAGAGTGTGTGTGTGTGTGTCTGGGAGTTAGAGTGTGTTTGTGTGTGTGTCTGCGAGTTAGAGAGTGTTTGTGTCTGTCTCAAGTAGTTAGAGAGCATGTGTGTGTGTGTGTGGGAGTTAGAGAGCGTCTGTGTGTATGTCTGGGAGTTAGAGAGTGTTTGTGTGTGTGTCTGGGAGTTAGAGAGTGTTTGTGTGTGTGTGGTGTGAGTTAGAGAGTGTGTGTGTGTGTGTGCGTATTAGAGAGTGTGTGTGTGTGTGTGTGTGTGGGAGTTAGAGAGTGTGTGTGTGTGTGTGTGAGACTGGGAGTTAGAGAGAGTGTGTGTGTGTGTGTCTGGGAGTTAGAGAGTGTTTGTGTGTGTGTCTGGGAGTTAGAGAGTGTTTGTGTGTGTGATGTGTGTCTGTCTGCGATTTAGAGGGAGTGTGTGGGTGTGTCTGTGTGTGTGTCTGGGAGTTAGCGAGTGTTTGTGTGTGTGTGTGGGATTTAGAGAGTGTGTGTGTGTGTGTGGGTGTTAGAGAGTGTTTGTGTGTGTGTCTGCGAGTTAGAGAGTGTTTGTGTGTGTGTGTGTGTGGGATTTAGAGAGTGTGTGTGGGTGTGTGTGTGTGTGTCTGGCAGTTAGAGAGTGTGTGTGTGTGTGTCTGGGAGTTAGAGTGTGTTTGTGTGTGTGTCTGCGAGTTAGAGAGTGTTTGTGTCTGTCTCAAGTAGTTAGAGAGCGTGTGTGTGTGTGTGTGGGAGTTAGAGAGCGTCTGTGTGTATGTCTGGGAGTTAGAGAGTGTTTGTGTGTGTGTCTGGGAGTTAGAGAGTGTTTGTGTGTGTGTGGTGTGAGTTAGAGAGTGTGTGTGTGTGTGCGTATTAGAGAGTGTGTGTGTGTGTGTGTGTGGGAGTTAGAGAGTGTGTGTATTTTTGTGTCTGGGAGTTAGAGAGAGTGTGTGTGTGTGTGTGTGTGTGTGTCAGGGATTTAGCGAGTGTGTGTGTGTGTGTGTGAGACTGGGAGTTAGAGAGAGTGTGTGTGTGTGTGTCTGGGAGTTAGAGAGTGTTTGTGTGTGTGTCTGGGAGTAAGAGAGTGTTTGTGTGTGTGATGTGTGTCTGTCTGCGATTTAGAGGGAGTGTGTGGGTGTGTGTGTGTGTGTGTTTGGGAATTAGAGAGAGTGTGTGTGTGTATGTGTGTGTGTGTGTGTCAGGGATTTAGTGAATGTCTGTGTGTGTGTCTGGGAGTTAGCGAGTGTTTGTGTGTGTGTGTGGGATTTAGAGAGTGTGTGTGTGTGTGTGGGTGTTAGAAAGTGTGTGTGTGTGTCTGGGAGTAAGAGAGTGTCTGTGTTTGTGTCTGGGAGTTAGAGAGTGTTTGTGTGTGTATCTGAGAGTTATAGAGAGAGTGTGTGTGTGTCTGGGAGTTGGAGAGTGTTTGGGTGTGTGTCTGGGAGTTAGCGAGTGTTTGTGTGTGTGTGTGGGATTTAGAGAGTGTGTGTGTGTGTGTGCGTGGGAGTTAGAGAGTGTGTGTGTGTGTCTGGGAGTAAGAGAGTGTCTGTGTGTGTGTCTGGGAGTTAGAGAGTGTCTTTGTGTGTGTCTTGGAGTTGGAGAGTGTGTGTCTGAGAGTTAGTGAGTGTGTGTGTGTGTGTGTCTAGGAGTTAGACAGTGTGTCTGTGTGTGTGTCTGGGAGTTAGAGAGTGTGTTGTGTGTCTGGGAGTTAGAGAGTGTTTGTGTGTGTGTGTGTCTGGGAGCTAGAGAGTGTGTGTATTTTTGTGTCTGGGAGTTAGAGAGAGAGTGTGTGTGTGTGTGTGTGTGTGTCAGGGATTTAGAGAGTGTGTGTGTGTGTGTCTGGGAGTTAGAGAGAGTGTGTGTTTGTGTGTCTGGGAGTTAGAGAGTGTTTGTGTGTGTGTCTGGGAGTTAGAGAGTGTTTGTGTGTGTGATGTGTGTCTGTCTGCGATTTAGAGGGAGTGTGTGTGTGTGTGTGTCTGGGAGTTAGAGAGTGTTTATGAGTGTGTATGTGTTTCTGGTAGTTAGAGAGCGTTTGTGTGTGTGTCTGGGAGTAAGAGAGTGTTTGTGTATGTGTGTGTGGGTGTTAGAAAGTGTGAGTGTGTGTGTGTGTGTGGGAGTTAGAGTGTGTGTGTGTGTCTGGGAGTTAGAGAGAGTGTGTGTGTGTTTGTGTGTGTGTCTGGGAGTTAGAGAGTGTTTGTGTGTGTGTCTGTGAGTTAGAGAGTGTTTGTGTGTGTGTGTGTGTGTGTGTCTGGGAGTTATAGAGTGTGTGGTGGAGTTAGAGTGTGTATGTGTGTGTCTGGGAGTTAGAGAGTGTGTGTGTGGGAGTTAGAGAGTGTTTGTGTCTGTGTGTGTGTGTCTGGGATCTAGAGAGTGTGTGTATTTTTGTGTCTGGGTGTTAGAGAGAGTGTGTGTGTGTGTGTGTGTGTCAGGGATTTAGAGAGTGTGTGTGTGTGTGTGTCTGGGAGTTAGAGAGAGTGTGTGTTTGTGTGACTGGGAGTTAGAGAGTGTTTGTGTGTGTGTCTGGGAGTTAGAGAGTGTTTGTGTGTGTGATGTGTGTCTGTCTGCGATTTAGAGGGAATGTGTGTGTGTGTGTGTGTGTGTGTCTGGGAGTTAGAGAGTGTGTATGAGTGTGTATGTGTTTCTGGGAGTTAGAGAGTGTTTGTGTGTGTGTCTGGGAGTAAGAGAGTGTTTGTGTATGTGTGTGTGGGTGTTAGAAAGTGTGAGTGTGTGTGTGTGTGGGAGTTAGAGTGTGTGTGTGTGTCTGGGAGTTAGAGAGTGTTTGTGTGTGTGTCTGTGAGTTAGAGAGTGTTTGTGTGTGTGTGTGTGTGTGTGTGTCTGGGAGTTAGAGAGTGTGTGGTGGGAGTTAGAGTGTGTATGTGTGTGTCTGGCAGTTAGAGAGTGTGTGTGTGGGAGTTAGAGCGTGTTTGTGTGTGTGAGTGTGTGTCTGGGAGTTAGAGTGTGTGTTTGTGTATGTGTCTGCGAGTTAGAGAGTGTTTGTGTGTGTATGTGTGTCTGGAAGTTACAAAGTGTTTGTGTATGTGTCTGCGCGTTAGGGAGTGTTTGTGTGTGTGTGTTTGTGTGTGTCTGGGCATAAGAGAGTGTGGGTCTGGGAGTTAAAGAGTGTTTGTGTGTGTATGTGTGTCTGGGATTTAGAGAGAGCGTGTGTGTCTGGGATTTAAAGAGTGTTTGTGTGTTTGTCTGGGAGTTAGAGTGTGTGTGTGTGTTTGTGTGTGTGATTTAGAGAGTGTGTGTGTGTGTGTGTGTGTGAGAGTTAGAGAGTGGGTGTATGTCTGGGAGTTAGAGAGTGTTTATGTGTGTGTCTGGGAGTTAGAGAGTGTGTGTGTGTGTCTGGGAGTCAGAGAGCATGTGTGTGTGTGTGTCTGGGAGTTAGAGAGTTTTTGTGTGTGTGTGTGTGTGTGTGTATGTGTGTATGGGTGTTAGAGAGTGTGTGTCTGGGAGTTAGGATGTGTGTGTGTATGTGTGTGTCACGCAGTTAGAGAGTGTCTGTGTGGGGGTTAGTGTATGTGTGTGTGTCTGGGAGTTAGAGAGTGTTTGTGTGTGTGTCTGGGAGTTAGAGACCGTGTGTGTGTGTGTGTTTGGGAGTTAGAGAGTGTGTGTGTGTGTCTAGGAGTTAGAGAGTGTTTGTGTGTGTGTCTGCGAGTTAGAGAGTGTTTGTGTGTGTGTGTGTGTGGGAGTTAGAGAGTGTGTGTGGGTGTGTGTGTGTGTGTCTGGCAGTTAGAGAGTGTGTGTGTGTGTGTCTGGGAGTTAGAGTGTGTTTGTGTGTGTGTCTGGGAGTTAGAGTGTGTTTGTGTGTGTGTCTGGGAGTTAGAGATTTAGAGAGTGTTTGTGTGTGTGTCTGGGAGTTAGAGAGTGTTTGTGTGTGTGTGTGTGTGTGTGTGTGTGTCTGGGAGTTAGAGAGTGTGTGGTGGGAGTTAGAGAGTGTATGTGTGTGTCTGGCAGTTAGAGTGTGTGTGTGTGGGAGTTAGAGAGTGTTTGTGTGTGTGAGTGTGTGTCTGGGAGTTACAGTGTGTGTTTGTGTGTGTCTGGGAGTTAGAGAGAGGTTGTGTGTGTGTGTGTGTCTGGGAGTTAGAGAGTGTTTGTGTATGTGTCTGCGAGTTAGAGAGTGTTTGTGTGTGTGTGTGTGTCTGGAAGTTACAGAGTGTTTGTGTATGTGTCTGCGCGTTAGAGAGTGTTTGTGTGTGTTTGTTTGTGTGTGTCTGGGCATAAGAGAGTGTGGGTCTGGGAGTTAAAGACTGTTTGTGTGTGTGTGTGTGTCTGGGATTTAGAGAGAGTGTGTGTGTCTGGGATTTAGAGAGAATGTGTGTGTCTGGGATTTAGAGAGTGTTTGTGTGTTTGTCTGGGAGTTAGAGTGTGTGTGTGTGTATGTGTGATTTAGAGAGTGTGTGTGTGTGCGTGTGAGAGTTAGAGCGTGGGTGTATGTCTGGGAGTTAGAGAGTGTTTATGTGTGTGTCTGGGAGTTAGAGAGTGTGAGTGTGTGTCTGGGAGTCAGAGAGCATGTGTGTGTGTGTCTGGGAGTTAGAGAGTTTTTGTGTGTGTGTGTGTGTGTATGTGTGTATGGGTGTTAGAGAGTGTGTGTCTGGGAGTTAGGATGTGTGTGTGTATGTGTGTGTCAGGCAGTTAGAGAGTGTCTGTGTGGGGGTTAGTGTATGTGTGTGTGTCTGGGAGTTAGAGAGTGTGTGTGTGTGTGTCTGGGAGTTAGAGTGTGTTTGTGTGTGTGTCTGCGAGTTAGAGAGTGTTTGTGTCTGTCTCAAGTAGTTAGAGAGCGTGTGTGTGTGTGTGTGGGAGTTAGAGAGCATCTGTGTGTATGTCTGGGAGTTAGAGAGTGTTTGTGTGTGTGTCTGGGAGTTAGAGAGTGTTTGTGTGTGTGTGGTGTGAGTTAGAGAGTGTGTGTGTGTGTGTGCGTATTAGAGAGTGTGTGTGTGTGTGTGTGTGTGGGAGTTAGAGAGTGTGTGTATTTTTGTGTCTGGGAGTTAGAGAGAGTGTGTGTGTGTGTGTGTGTGTGTGTGTCAGGGATTTAGAGAGTGTGTGTGTGTGTGTGTGTGTGAGACTGGGAGTTAGAGAGAGAGTGTGTGTGTGTGTCTGGGTGTTAGAGAGTGTTTGTGTGTGTGTCTGGGAGTTAGACAGTGTTTGTGTGTGTGATGTGTGTCTGTCTGCGATTTAGAGAGAGTGTGTGTGTGTATGTGTGTGTGTGTGTGTGTGTCAGGGATTTAGTGAGTGTCTGTGTGTGTGTCTGGGAGTTAGCGAGTGTTTGTGTGTGTGTGTGGGATTTAGAGAGTGTGTGTGTGTGTGTGGGTGTTAGAGAGTGTTTGTGTGTGTGTCTGCGAGTTAGAGAGTGTTTGTGTGTGTGTGTGTGTGGGATTTAGAGATTGTGTGTGGGTGTGTGTGTGTGTGTCTGGCAGTTAGAGAGTGTGTGTGTGTGTGTCTGGGAGTTAGAGTGTGTTTGTGTGTGTGTCTGCGAGTTAGAGAGTGTTTGTGTCTGTCTCAAGTAGTTAGAGAGCGTGTGTGTGTGTGTGTGGGAGTTAGAGAGCGTCTGTGTGTATGTCTGGGAGTTAGAGAGTGTTTGTGTGTGTGTCTGGGAGTTAGAGAGTGTTTGTGTGTGTGTGGTGTGAGTTAGAGAGTGTGTGTGTGTGTGTGCGTATTAGAGAGTGTGTGTGTGTGTGTGGGAGTTAGAGAGTGTGTGTATTTTTGTGTCTGGGAGTTAGAGAGAGTGTGTGTGTGTGTGTGTGTGTGTGTCAGGGATTTAGAGAGTGTGTGTGTGTGTGTGTGAGACTGGGAGTTAGAGAGAGTGTGTGTGTGTGTGTCTGGGAGTTAGAGAGTGTTTGTGTGTGTGTCTGGGAGTAAGAGAGTGTTTGTGTGTGTGATGTGTGTCTGTCTGCGATTTAGAGGGAGTGTGTGGGTGTGTGTGTGTGTGTGTTTGGGAATTAGAGAGAGTGTGTGTGTGTATGTGTGTGTGTGTGTGTCAGGGATTTAGTGAGTGTCTGTGTGTGTGTCTGGGAGTTAGCGAGTGTTTGTGTGTGTGTGTGGGATTTAGAGAGTGTGTGTGTGTGTGTGGGTGTTAGAAAGTGTGTGTGTGTGTCTGGGAGTAAGAGAGTGTCTGTGTTTGTGTCTGGGAGTTAGAGAGTGTTTGTGTGTGTATCTGAGAGTTATAGAGAGAGTGTGTGTGTGTCTGGGAGTTGGAGAGTGTTTGGGTGTGTGTCTGGGAGTTAGCGAGTGTTTGTGTGTGTGTGTGGGATTTAGAGAGTGTGTGTGTGTGTGTGCGTGGGAGTTAGAGAGTGTGTGTGTGTGTCTGGGAGTAAGAGAGTGTCTGTGTGTGTGTCTGGGAGTTAGAGAGTGTCTTTGTGTGTGTCTTGGAGTTGGAGAGTGTGTGTCTGAGAGTTAGTGAGTGTGTGTGTGTGTGTGTCTAGGAGTTAGACAGTGTGTCTGTGTGTGTGTCTGGGAGTTAGAGAGTGTGTTGTGTGTCTGGGAGTTAGAGAGTGTTTGTGTGTGTGTGTGTCTGGGAGCTAGAGAGTGTGTGTATTTTTGTGTCTGGGAGTTAGAGAGAGTGTGTGTGTGTGTGTGTGTGTGTCAGGGATTTAGAGAGTGTGTGTGTGTGTGTCTGGGAGTTAGAGAGAGTGTGTGTTTGTGTGTCTGGGAGTTAGAGAGTGTTTGTGTGTGTGTCTGGGAGTTAGAGAGTGTTTGTGTGTGTGATGTGTGTCTGTCTGCGATTTAGAGGGAGTGTGTGTGTGTGTGTCTGGGAGTTAGAGAGTGTTTATGAGTGTGTATGTGTTTCTGGTAGTTAGAGAGCGTTTGTGTGTGTGTCTGGGAGTAAGAGAGTGTTTGTGTATGTGTGTGTGGGTGTTAGAAAGTGTGAGTGTGTGTGTGTGTGTGGGAGTTAGAGTGTGTGTGTGTGTCTGGGAGTTAGAGAGAGTGTGTGTGTGTTTGTGTGTGTGTCTGGGAGTTAGAGAGTGTTTGTGTGTGTGTCTGTGAGTTAGAGAGTGTTTGTGTGTGTGTGTGTGTGTGTGTCTGGGAGTTAGAGAGTGTGTGGTGGGAGTTAGAGTGTGTATGTGTGTGTCTGGGAGTTAGAGAGTGTGTGTGTGGGAGTTAGAGAGTGTTTGTGTCTGTGTGTGTGTGTCTGGGATCTAGAGAGTGTGTGTATTTTTGTGTCTGGGAGTTAGAGAGAGTGTGTGTGTGTGTGTGTGTGTCAGGGATTTAGAGAGTGTGTGTGTGTGTGTGTCTGGGAGTTAGAGAGAGTGTGTGTTTGTGTGACTGGGAGTTAGAGAGTGTTTGTGTGTGTGTCTGGGAGTTAGAGAGTGTTTGTGTGTGTGATGTGTGTCTGTCTGCGATTTAGAGGGAATGTGTGTGTGTGTGTGTGTGTGTCTGGGAGTTAGAGAGTGTGTATGAGTGTGTATGTGTTTCTGGGAGTTAGAGAGTGTTTGTGTGTGTGTCTGGGAGTAAGAGAGTGTTTGTGTATGTGTGTGTGGGTGTTAGAAAGTGTGAGTGTGTGTGTGTGTGGGAGTTAGAGTGTGTGTGTGTGTCTGGGAGTTAGAGAGTGTTTGTGTGTGTGTCTGTGAGTTAGAGAGTGTTTGTGTGTGTGTGTGTGTGTGTGTGTCTGGGAGTTAGAGAGTGTGTGGTGGGAGTTAGAGTGTGTATGTGTGTGTCTGGCAGTTAGAGAGTGTGTGTGTGGGAGTTAGAGCGTGTTTGTATGTGTGAGTGTGTGTCTGGGAGTTAGAGTGTGTGTTTGTGTATGTGTCTGCGAGTTAGAGAGTGTTTGTGTGTGTATGTGTGTCTGGAAGTTACAAAGTGTTTGTGTATGTGTCTGCGCGTTAGGGAGTGTTTGTGTGTGTGTGTTTGTGTGTGTCTGGGCATAAGAGAGTGTGGGTCTGGGAGTTAAAGAGTGTTTGTGTGTGTATGTGTGTCTGGGATTTAGAGAGAGCGTGTGTGTCTGGGATTTAAAGAGTGTTTGTGTGTTTGTCTGGGAGTTAGAGTGTGTGTGTGTGTTTGTGTGTGTGATTTAGAGAGTGTGTGTGTGTGTGTGTGTGAGAGTTAGAGAGTGGGTGTATGTCTGGGAGTTAGAGAGTGTTTATGTGTGTGTCTGGGAGTTAGAGAGTGTGTGTGTGTGTCTGGGAGTCAGAGAGCATGTGTGTGTGTGTGTCTGGGATTTAGAGAGTTTTTGTGTGTGTGTGTGTGTGTGTGTGTATGTGTGTATGGGTGTTAGAGAGTGTGTGTCTGGGAGTTAGGATGTGTGTGTGTATGTGTGTGTCACGCAGTTAGAGAATGTCTGTGTGGGGGTTAGTGTATGTGTGTGTGTCTGGGAGTTAGAGAGTGTTTGTGTGTGTGTCTGGGAGTTAGAGACCGTGTGTGTGTGTGTGTTTGGGAGTTAGAGAGTGTGTGTGTGTGTCTAGGAGTTAGAGAGTGTTTGTGTGTGTGTCTGCAAGTTAGAGAGTGTTTGTGTGTGTGTGTGTGTGGGATTTAGAGAGTGTGTGTGGGTGTGTGTGTGTGTGTCTGGCAGTTAGAGAGTGTGTGTGTGTGTGTCTGGGAGTTAGAGTGTGTTTGTGTGTGTGTCTGGGAGTTAGAGTGTGTTTGTGTGTGTGTCTGGGAGTTAGAGATTTAGAGAGTGTTTGTGTGTGTGTCTGGGAGTTAGAGAGTGTTTGTGTGTGTGTGTGTGTGTGTGTGTGTGTGTCTGGGAGTTAGAGAGTGTGTGGTGGGAGTTAGAGAGTGTATGTGTGTGTCTGGCAGTTAGAGTGTGTGTGTGTGGGAGTTAGAGAGTGTTTGTGTGTGTGAGTGTGTGTCTGGGAGTTACAGTGTGTGTTTGTGTGTGTCTGGGAGTTAGAGAGAGGTTGTGTGCGTGTGTGTGTCTGGGAGTTAGAGAGTGTTTGTGTATGTGTCTGCGAGTTAGAGAGTGTTTGTGTGTGTGTGTGTGTCTGGAAGTTACAGAGTGTTTGTGTATGTGTCTGCGCGTTAGAGAGTGTTTGTGTGTGTTTGTTTGTGTGTGTCTGGGCATAAGAGAGTGTGGGTCTGGGAGTTAAAGACTGTTTGTGTGTGTGTGTGTGTCTGGGATTTAGAGAGAGTGTGTGTGTCTGGGATTTAGAGAGAATGTGTGTGTCTGGGATTTAGAGAGTGTTTGTGTGTTTGTCTGGGAGTTAGAGTGTGTGTGTGTGTATGTGTGATTTAGAGAGTGTGTGTGTGTGTGTGTGTGTGAGAGTTAGAGCGTGGGTGTATGTCTGGGAGTTAGAGAGTGTTTATGTGTGTGTCTGGGAGTTAGAGAGTGTGTGTGTGTGTCTGGGAGTCAGAGAGCATGTGTGTGTGTGTCTGGGAGTTAGAGAGTTTTTGTGTGTGTGTGTGTGTGTGTGTATGTGTGTATGGGTGTTAGAGAGTGTGTGTCTGGGAGTTAGGATGTGTGTGTGTATGTGTGTGTCAGGCAGTTAGAGAGTGTCTGTGTGGGGGTTAGTGTATGTGTGTGTGTCTGGGAGTTAGAGAGTGTTTGTGTGTGTGTCTGGGAGTTAGAGACCGTGTGTGTGTGTGTGTGTTTGGGAGTTAGAGAGTGTGTGTGTGTGTGTCTGGGAGTTAGAGTGTGTTTGTGTGTGTGTCTGCGAGTTAGAGAGTGTTTGTGTCTGTCTCAAGTAGTTAGAGAGCGTGTGTGTGTGTGTGTGTGGGAGTTAGAGAGTGTGTGTATTTTTGTGTCTGGGAGTTAGAGAGAGTGTGTGTGTGTGTGTGTGTGTGTGTGTCAGGGATTTAGAGAGTGTGTGTGTGTGTGTGTGAGACTGGGAGTTAGAGAGAGTGTGTGTGTGTGTGTCTGGGAGTTAGAGAGTGTTTGTGTGTGTGTCTGGGAGTTAGAGAGTGTTTGTGTGTGTGATGTGTGTCTGTCTGCGATTTAGAGGGAGTGTGTGGGTGTGTCTGTGTGTGTGTCTGGGAGTTAGCGAGTGTTTGTGTGTGTGTGTGGGATTTAGAGAGTGTGTGTGTGTGTGTGGGTGTTAGAGAGTGTTTGTGTGTGTGTCTGCGAGTTAGAGAGTGTTTGTGTGTGTGTGTGTGTGGGATTTAGAGAGTGTGTGTGGGTGTGTGTGTGTGTGTCTGGCAGTTAGAGAGTGTGTGTGTGTGTGTCTGGGAGTTAGAGTGTGTTTGTGTGTGTGTCTGCGAGTTAGAGAGTGTTTGTGTCTGTCTCAAGTAGTTAGAGAGCGTGTGTGTGTGTGTGTGGGAGTTAGAGAGCGTCTGTGTGTATGTCTGGGAGTTAGAGAGTGTTTGTGTGTGTGTCTGGGAGTTAGAGAGTGTTTGTGTGTGTGATGTGTGTCTGTCTGCGATTTAGAGGGAGTGTGTGTGTGTGTGTGTCTGGGAGTTAGAGAGTGTGTTGTGTGTCTGGGAGTTAGAGAGTGTTTGTGTGTGTGTGTGTCTGGGAGTTAGAGAGTGTGTGTGTTTGTGTCTGGGAGTTAGAGAGAGAGTGTGTGTGTGTGTGTGTGTGTGTCAGGGAGTTACAGAGTGTGTGTGTGTGTGTCTGGGAGTTAGAGAGAGTGTGTGTGTGTGTGTCTGGGAGTTAGAGAGTTTTTGTGTGTGTGTCTGGGAGTTACAGAGTGTTTGTGTGTGTGATGTGTGTCTGTCTGCGATTTAGAGGGAGTGTGTGTGTGTGTGTGTCTGGGAGTTAGAGAGTGTTTATGAGTGTGTATGTGTTTCTGGTAGTTAGAGAGCGTTTGTGTGTGTGTCTGGGAGTAAGAGAGTGTTTGTGTATGTGTGTGTGGGTGTTAGAAAGTGTGAGTGTGTGTGTGTGTGTGGGAGTTAGAGTGTGTGTGTTTGCCTGGGAGTTAGAGAGAGTGTGTGTGTGTTTGTGTGTGTGTCTGGGAGTTAGAGAGTGTTTGTGTGTGTGTCTGTGAGTTAGAGAGTGTTTGTGTGTGTGTGTGTGTGTGTGTCTGGGAGTTAGAGAGTGTGTGGTGGGAGTTAGAGTGTGTATGTGTGTGTCTGGGAGTTAGAGAGTGTGTGTGTGGGAGTTAGAGAGTGTTTGTGTCTGTGTGTGTGTGTCTGGGATCTAGAGAGTGTGTGTATTTTTGTGTCTGGGTGTTAGAGAGAGTGTGTGTGTGTGTGTGTGTGTCAGGGATTTAGAGAGTGTGTGTGTGTGTGTGTCTGGGAGTTAGAGAGAGTGTGTGTTTGTGTGACTGGGAGTTAGAGAGTGTTTGTGTGTGTGTCTGGGAGTTAGAGAGTGTTTGTGTGTGTGATGTGTGTCTGTCTGCGATTTAGAGGGAATGTGTGTGTGTGTGTGTGTGTGTGTCTGGGAGTTAGAGAGTGTGTATGAGTGTGTATGTGTTTCTGGGAGTTAGAGAGTGTTTGTGTGTGTGTCTGGGAGTAAGAGAGTGTTTGTGTATGTGTGTGTGGGTGTTAGAAAGTGTGAGTGTGTGTGTGTGTGGGAGTTAGAGTGTGTGTGTGTGTCTGGGAGTTAGAGAGTGTTTGTGTGTGTGTCTGTGAGTTAGAGAGTGTTTGTGTGTGTGTGTGTGTGTGTGTGTCTGGGAGTTAGAGAGTGTGTGGTGGGAGTTAGAGTGTGTATGTGTGTGTCTGGCAGTTAGAGAGTGTGTGTGTGGGAGTTAGAGCGTGTTTGTGTGTGTGAGTGTGTGTCTGGGAGTTAGAGTGTGTGTTTGTGTATGTGTCTGCGAGTTAGAGAGTGTTTGTGTGTGTATGTGTGTCTGGAAGTTACAAAGTGTTTGTGTATGTGTCTGCGCGTTAGGGAGTGTTTGTGTGTGTGTGTTTGTGTGTGTCTGGGCATAAGAGAGTGTGGGTCTGGGAGTTAAAGAGTGTTTGTGTGTGTATGTGTGTCTGGGATTTAGAGAGAGCGTGTGTGTCTGGGATTTAAAGAGTGTTTGTGTGTTTGTCTGGGAGTTAGAGTGTGTGTGTGTGTTTGTGTGTGTGATTTAGAGAGTGTGTGTGTGTGTGTGTGTGTGAGAGTTAGAGAGTGGGTGTATGTCTGGGAGTTAGAGAGTGTTTATGTGTGTGTCTGGGAGTTAGAGAGTGTGTGTGTGTGTCTGGGAGTCAGAGAGCATGTGTGTGTGTGTGTCTGGGAGTTAGAGAGTTTTTGTGTGTGTGTGTGTGTGTGTGTATGTGTGTATGGGTGTTAGAGAGTGTGTGTCTGGGAGTTAGGATGTGTGTGTGTATGTGTGTGTCACGCAGTTAGAGAGTGTCTGTGTGGGGGTTAGTGTATGTGTGTGTGTCTGGGAGTTAGAGAGTGTTTGTGTGTGTGTCTGGGAGTTAGAGACCGTGTGTGTGTGTGTGTTTGGGAGTTAGAGAGTGTGTGTGTGTGTCTAGGAGTTAGAGAGTGTTTGTGTGTGTGTCTGCGAGTTAGAGAGTGTTTGTGTGTGTGTGTGTGTGGGAGTTAGAGAGTGTGTGTGGGTGTGTGTGTGTGTGTCTGGCAGTTAGAGAGTGTGTGTGTGTGTGTCTGGGAGTTAGAGTGTGTTTGTGTGTGTGTCTGGGAGTTAGAGTGTGTTTGTGTGTGTGTCTGGGAGTTAGAGTTTTAGAGAGTGTTTGTGTGTGTGTCTGGGAGTTAGAGAGTGTTTGTGTGTGTGTGTGTGTGTGTGTGTGTGTGTCTGGGAGTTAGAGAGTGTGTGGTGGGAGTTAGAGAGTGTATGTGTGTGTCTGGCAGTTAGAGTGTGTGTGTGTGGGAGTTAGAGAGTGTTTGTGTGTGTGAGTGTGTGTCTGGGAGTTACAGTGTGTGTTTGTGTGTGTCTGGGAGTTAGAGAGAGGTTGTGTGTGTGTGTGTGTCTGGGAGTTAGAGAGTGTTTGTGTATGTGTCTGCGAGTTAGAGAGTGTTTGTGTGTGTGTGTGTGTCTGGAAGTTACAGAGTGTTTGTGTATGTGTCTGCGCGTTAGAGAGTGTTTGTGTGTGTTTGTTTGTGTGTGTCTGGGCATAAGAGAGTGTGGGTCTGGGAGTTAAAGACTGTTTGTGTGTGTGTGTGTGTCTGGGATTTAGAGAGAGTGTGTGTGTCTGGGATTTAGAGAGAATGTGTGTGTCTGGGATTTAGAGAGTGTTTGTGTGTTTGTCTGGGAGTTAGAGTGTGTGTGTGTGTATGTGTGATTTAGAGAGTGTGTGTGTGTGCGTGTGAGAGTTAGAGCGTGGGTGTATGTCTGGGAGTTAGAGAGTGTTTATGTGTGTGTCTGGGAGTTAGAGAGTGTGAGTGTGTGTCTGGGAGTCAGAGAGCATGTGTGTGTGTGTCTGGGAGTTAGAGAGTTTTTGTGTGTGTGTGTGTGTGTATGTGTGTATGGGTGTTAGAGAGTGTGTGTCTGGGAGTTAGGATGTGTGTGTGTATGTGTGTGTCAGGCAGTTAGAGAGTGTCTGTGTGGGGGTTAGTGTATGTGTGTGTGTCTGGGAGTTAGAGAGTGATTGTGTGTGTGTCTGGGAGTTAGAGACCGTGTGTGTGTGTGTGTTTGGGAGTTAGAGAGTGTGTGTGTGTGTGTCTGGGAGTTAGAGTGTGTTTGTGTGTGTGTCTGCGAGTTAGAGAGTGTTTGTGTCTGTCTCAAGTAGTTAGAGAGCGTGTGTGTGTGTGTGTGGGAGTTAGAGAGCATCTGTGTGTATGTCTGGGAGTTAGAGAGTGTTTGTGTGTGTGTCTGGGAGTTAGAGAGTGTTTGTGTGTGTGTGGTGTGAGTTAGAGAGTGTGTGTGTGTGTGTGCGTATTAGAGAGTGTGTGTGTGTGTGTGTGTGTGGGAGTTAGAGAGTGTGTGTATTTTTGTGTCTGGGAGTTAGAGAGAGTGTGTGTGTGTGTGTGTGTGTGTGTGTGTCAGGGATTTAGAGAGTGTGTGTGTGTGTGTGTGTGAGACTGGGAGTTAGAGAGAGAGTGTGTGTGTGTGTCTGGGTGTTAGAGAGTGTTTGTGTGTGTGTCTGGGAGTTAGAGAGTGTTTGTGTGTGTGATGTGTGTCTGTCTGCGATTTAGAGGGAGTGTGTGGGTGTGTGTGTGTGTGTGTTTGGGAGTTAGAGAGAGTGTGTGTGTGTATGTGTGTGTGTGTGTGTGTCAGGGATTTAGTGAGTGTCTGTGTGTGTGTCTGGGAGTTAGCGAGTGTTTGTGTGTGTGTGTGGGATTTAGAGAGTGTGTGTGTGTGTGTGGGTGTTAGAGAGTGTTTGTGTGTGTGTCTGCGAGTTAGAGAGTGTTTGTGTGTGTGTGTGTGTGGGATTTAGAGAGTGTGTGTGGGTGTGTGTGTGTGTGTCTGGCAGTTAGAGAGTGTGTGTGTGTGTGTCTGGGAGTTAGAGTGTGTTTGTGTGTGTGTCTGCGAGTTAGAGAGTGTTTGTGTCTGTCTCAAGTAGTTAGAGAGCGTGTGTGTGTGTGTGTGGGAGTTAGAGAGCGTCTGTGTGTATGTCTGGGAGTTAGAGAGTGTTTGTGTGTGTGTCTGGGAGTTAGAGAGTGTTTGTGTGTGTGTGGTGTGAGTTAGAGAGTGTGTGTGTGTGTGTGCGTATTAGAGAGTGTGTGTGTGTGTGTGTGTGGGAGTTAGAGAGTGTGTGTATTTTTGTGTCTGGGAGTTAGAGAGAGTGTGTGTGTGTGTGTGTGTGTGTCAGGGATTTAGAGAGTGTGTGTGTGTGTGTGTGAGACTGGGAGTTAGAGAGAGTGTGTGTGTGTGTGTCTGGGAGTTAGAGAGTGTTTGTGTGTGTGTCTGGGAGTAAGAGAGTGTTTGTGTGTGTGATGTGTGTCTGTCTGCGATTTAGAGGGAGTGTGTGGGTGTGTGTGTGTGTGTGTTTGGGAATTAGAGAGAGTGTGTGTGTGTATGTGTGTGTGTGTGTGTCAGGGATTTAGTGAGTGTCTGTGTGTGTGTCTGGGAGTTAGCGAGTGTTTGTGTGTGTGTGTGGGATTTAGAGAGTGTGTGTGTGTGTGTGGGTGTTAGAAAGTGTGTGTGTGTGTCTGGGAGTAAGAGAGTGTCTGTGTTTGTGTCTGGGAGTTAGAGAGTGTTTGTGTGTGTATCTGAGAGTTATAGAGAGAGTGTGTGTGTGTCTGGGAGTTGGAGAGTGTTTGGGTGTGTGTCTGGGAGTTAGCGAGTGTTTGTGTGTGTGTGTGGGATTTAGAGAGTGTGTGTGTGTGTGTGGGTGGGAGTTAGAGAGTGTGTGTGTGTGTCTGGGAGTAAGAGAGTGTCTGTGTGTGTGTCTGGGAGTTAGAGAGTGTCTTTGTGTGTGTCTTGGAGTTGGAGAGTGTGTGTCTGAGAGTTAGTGAGTGTGTGTGTGTGTGTGTCTAGGAGTTAGACAGTGTGTCTGTGTGTGTGTCTGGGAGTTAGAGAGTGTGTTGTGTGTCTGGGAGTTAGAGAGTGTTTATGTGTGTGTCTGGGAGTTAGAGAGTGTGTGTGTGTGTCTGGGAGTCAGAGAGCATGTGTGTGTGTGTCTGGGAGTTAGAGAGTTTTTGTGTGTGTGTGTGTGTGTGTGTATGTGTGTATGGGTGTTAGAGAGTGTGTGTCTGGGAGTTAGGATGTGTGTGTGTATGTGTGTGTCAGGCAGTTAGAGAGTGTCTGTGTGGGGGTTAGTGTATGTGTGTGTGTCTGGGAGTTAGAGAGTGTTTGTGTGTGTCTCTGGGAGTTAGAGACCGTGTGTGTGTGTGTGTGTTTGGGAGTTAGAGAGTGTGTGTGTGTGTGTCTGGGAGTTAGAGTGTGTTTGTGTGTGTGTCTGCGAGTTAGAGAGTGTTTGTGTCTGTCTCAAGTAGTTAGAGAGCGTGTGTGTGTGTGTGTGTGGGAGTTAGAGAGTGTGTGTATTTTTGTGTCTGGGAGTTAGAGAGAGTGTGTGTGTGTGTGTGTGTGTGTGTGTCAGGGATTTAGAGAGTGTGTGTGTGTGTGTGTGAGACTGGGAGTTAGAGAGAGTGTGTGTGTGTGTGTCTGGGAGTTAGAGAGTGTTTGTGTGTGTGTCTGGGAGTTAGAGAGTGTTTGTGTGTGTGATGTGTGTCTGTCTGCGATTTAGAGGGAGTGTGTGGGTGTGTCTGTGTGTGTGTCTGGGAGTTAGCGAGTGTTTGTGTGTGTGTGTGGGATTTAGAGAGTGTGTGTGTGTGTGTGTGGGTGTTAGAGAGTGTTTGTGTGTGTGTCTGCGAGTTAGAGAGTGTTTGTGTGTGTGTGTGTGTGGGATTTAGAGAGTGTGTGTGGGTGTGTGTGTGTGTGTCTGGCAGTTAGAGAGTGTGTGTGTGTGTGTCTGGGAGTTAGAGTGTGTTTGTGTGTGTGTCTGCGAGTTAGAGAGTGTTTGTGTCTGTCTCAAGTAGTTAGAGAGCGTGTGTGTGTGTGTGTGGGAGTTAGAGAGCGTCTGTGTGTATGTCTGGGAGTTAGAGAGTGTTTGTGTGTGTGTCTGGGAGTTAGAGAGTGTTTGTGTGTGTGATGTGTGTCTGTCTGCGATTTAGAGGGAGTGTGTGTGTGTGTGTGTCTGGGAGTTAGAGAGTGTTTATGAGTGTGTATGTGTTTCTGGGAGTTAGAGAGTGTTTGTGTGTGTGTCTGGGAGTAAGAGAGTGTTTGTGTATGTGTGTGTGGGTGTTAGAAAGTGTGAGTGTGTGTGTGTGTGTGGGAGTTAGAGTGTGTGTGTGTGTCTGGGAGTTAGAGAGAGTGTGTGTGTGTTTGTGTGTGTGTCTGGGAGTTAGAGAGTGTTTGTGTGTGTGTCTGTGAGTTAGAGAGTGTTTGTGTGTGTGTGTGTGTGTGTGTCTGGGAGTTAGAGAGTGTGTGACTGGGAGTTAGAGAGTGTTTGTGTGTGTGTCTGGGAGTTAGAGAGTGTTTGTGTGTGTGATGTGTGTCTGTCTGCGATTTAGAGGGAATGTGTGTGTGTGTGTGTGTGTGTCTGGGAGTTAGAGAGTGTGTATGAGTGTGTATGTGTTTCTGGGAGTTAGAGAGTGTTTGTGTGTGTGTCTGGGAGTAAGAGAGTGTTTGTGTATGTGTGTGTGGGTGTTAGAAAGTGTGAGTGTGTGTGTGTGTGGGAGTTAGAGTGTGTGTGTGTGTCTGGGAGTTAGAGAGTGTTTGTGTGTGTGTCTGTGAGTTAGAGAGTGTTTGTGTGTGTGTGTGTGTGTGTGTGTCTGGGAGTTAGAGAGTGTGTGGTGGGAGTTAGAGTGTGTATGTGTGTGTCTGGCAGTTAGAGAGTGTGTGTGTGGGAGTTAGAGCGTGTTTGTGTGTGTGAGTGTGTGTCTGGGAGTTAGAGTGTGTGTTTGTGTATGTGTCTGCGAGTTAGAGAGTGTTTGTGTGTGTATGTGTGTCTGGAAGTTACAAAGTGTTTGTGTATGTGTCTGCGCGTTAGGGAGTGTTTGTGTGTGTGTGTTTGTGTGTGTCTGGCCATAAGAGAGTGTGGGTCTGGGAGTTAAAGAGTGTTTGTGTGTGTATGTGTGTCTGGGATTTAGAGAGAGCGTGTGTGTCTGGGATTTAAAGAGTGTTTGTGTGTTTGTCTGGGAGTTAGAGTGTGTGTGTGTGTTTGTGTGTGTGATTTAGAGAGTGTGTGTGTGCGTGTGTGTGAGAGTTAGAGAGTGGGTGTATGTCTGGGAGTTAGAGAGTGTTTATGTGTGTGTCTGGGAGTTAGAGAGTGTCTGTGTGGGAGTTAGTGTATGTGTGTGTGTCTGGGAGTTAGAGAGTGTTTGTGTGTGTGTCTGGGAGTTAGAGACTGTGTGCGTGTGTGTTTGGGAATTAGAGAGTGTGTGTGTGTGTCTGGGAGTTAGAGAGTGTTTGTGTGTGTGTCTGCGAGTTAGAGAGTGTTTGTGTGTGTGTGTGTGTGTGTGTGTGGGATTAAGAGAGTGTGTGTGGGTGTGTGTGTGTGTGTCTGGGAGTTAGAGAGTGTGTGTGTGTGTCTGGGAGCTAGAGAGTGTTTGTGTGTGTGTCCGCGAGTTAGAGAGTGTTTGTGTCTGTCTCTAGGAGTTAGAGAGCGGGTGTGTGTGTCTGGGAGTTAGAGAGCGTCTGTGTGTATGTCTGGGAGTTAGAGAGTGTTTGTGTGTGTGTCTGGGAGTTAGAGAGTGTTTGTGTGTGTGTGGTGTGAGTTAGAGAGTGTGTGTGTGTGTGTGCGTATTAGAGAGTGTGTGTGTGTGTGGGAGTTAGAGAGAGTATGTGTGTGTGTGGGTGTCTCGGAGGTGGAGTGTGGGTGTGTGTGTCTGGGTGTTAGAGAGAGTGTGTGTGTGTGTCTGGGAGTTAGAGCGAGTGTGTGTATGTGTGTGTGTGGGAGTTAGAGAGTGTTTGTGTGTGTGTCTGGGAGTTAGAGGGTGTTTCTGTGTGTGTGTGTGTGTGTGTGTGTGTGTGTGTGTCTGGCAGTAAGAGAGTGTGTGTGTGGCAGTTGGAGAGTGTTTTGTGTGTGTGTGTGTCTGGGAGTTAGAGATTGTGTGTGTGTGTTTCTGGGAGTTAGAGAGTGTTTGTGTGTGTGTCTGGGAGTTAGAGAGTGTTTCTGTGTGTGTGTGTGTGTGTGTCTGGCAGATAGAGAGTGTGTGTGTGTCTGGCAGTTAAGGAGTGATTGTGTGGCAGTTGGAGAGTGTTTTGTGTGTGTGTGTGTCTGGGAGTTAGAGATTGTGTGTGTGTGTGTCTGGGAGTTAGAGAGTGTGTGTGTGTGTGTCTGGGAGTTAGAGAGCGTCTGTGTGTATGTCTGGGAGTTAGAGAGCGTCTGTGTGTATGTCTGGGAGTTAGAGAGTGTTTGTGTGTGTGTCTGGGAGTTAGAGAGTATTTGTGTGTGTGTCCGCGAGTTAGAGAGTGTTTGTGTGTATGTGTGTGTGGGATTTAGAGTGTGTGTGTGTGTGCCCGGGAGTTAGAGAGTGTCTGTGTGTATGTCTGGGAGTTAGAGAGTGCTTGTGTGTGTGTCTGGGAGTTAGACAGTGTTTGTGTGTGTGTGCGTGGGAGTTAGAGAGTGTGTGTGTGTGTGTGTGTGGGTATTAGAGAGTGTGTGTGTGTGTGTGGGATTTAGAGAGAGTATGTGTGTGTGTGTGTGTCTGGGAGTTAGAGTGTGTGTGTGTGTGTCTGGGTGTTAGGGAGAGTGTGTGTGTGTGTCTGGGAGTTAGAGCGAGTGTGTGTGCGTGTGGGATTTAGAGAGTGTTTGTGCGTGTGCATGGGAGTTAGAGAGTGTTTGTGTGTGTGTCTGGGAGTTAGAGAGTGTTTGTGTGTGTGTGTGTGTCTGGGAGTTAGAGAGTGTGTGTCTGGGAGTTAGAGTGTGTGTGTGTGTGTGTGTGTCTGGCAGTTAGACAGTGTGTGTGTGGCAGTTGGAGAGTTTTTTGTGTGTGTGTGTGTCTGGGAGTTAGAGAGTGTGTGTGTGTGTCTGGGAGTTAGAGAGTGTGTGTGTGTGTGTCTGGGAGTTCGAGAGTGTTTGTGTATGTGTCTGGGAGTTAGAGAGTGTTTGTGTGTGTGTGTGGTAGTTAGAGAGTGTGTGTGTGTGTGGGGGAGTTAGAGATTGTGTGTGTGTGTGTGTGTGTGTCTGGGAGCTAGAGAGTGTGTGTATTTGTGTGTCTGGGAGTTAGAGAGAGTGTGTGTGTGTGTGTCTGGGAGTTAGAGAGTGTTTGTGTGTGTGATGTGTTTCTGTCTGCGATTTAGAGGGAGTGTGTGTGTGTGTGTTTGTCTGGGAGTTAGAGAGTGTGTGTGTGTATGTCTGGGAATTAGAGAGCGTGTGTGTCTGTGTCTGGGAGTTAGAGAGTGTTTGTGTGTGTGTCTGGGAGTTAGAGAGTGCTTGTGTGTGTGTGTGTGAGAGTTAGGGAGTGTGTGTGTGTGTGTGTGTGTGGGTATTAGAGAGTGTGTGTGTGTGTGTGGGAGTTAGAGAGAGTATGTGTTTGTGTGTGTGTCTGGGAGTTAGAGTGTGTGTGTGCGTGTCTGGGTGTTAGAGAGAGTGTGTGTGTGTGTGTGGGAGTTAGAGAGTGTTTGTGTGTGTGTGCGGGAGTTAGAGAGTGTTTTTGTGTGTGTCTGGGAGATAGAGAGTGTTTGTGTGTGTGTGTGTTTGGGAGTTAGAGAGTGTGTGTCTGGGAGTTAGAGTGTGTGTGTGTATGTGTGTCTGGCAGTTAGAGAGTGTGTGTGTGGCAGTTGGAGAGTTTTTTGTGTGTGTGTGTGTCTGGGAGTTAGAGAGTGTGTGTATGTGTGTCTGGGAGTTAGAGAGTGTGCGTGTGTGTGTGTGTCTGGGAGCTAGAGAGTGTGCGTCTGGGAGTTAGAGAGTGCTTGTGTGTGTGTCAGCGAGTTAGAGAGTGTTTGTGTGTGTGTGTGTGTGTGGGAATTAGCGAGTGTGTGTGTGTGTGTGTCTGGGAGTTAGAGTGTGTGTGTCTGGGAGTTAGACAGTGTGTGTGTGTGTGTGTCTGGGAGTTAGAGAGTGTTTGTGTGTGTGTCTGGGAGTTAGAGAGTGTTTGTGTGTGTGTGTGTGTGCGCGTCTGGGAGTTAGAGAGTGTGTGTCTGGGAGTTAGAGTGTGTGTGTGTGTGTCTGGCAGTTAGAGAGTGTGTGTGTGCCATTTGGAGAGTGTTTTGTGTGTGTTTGTGTCTGGGAGTTAGAGAGTGTGTGTGTGTGTGTCTGGCAGTTAGAGAGTGTTTGTGTGTGTGTCTGGGAGTTAGAGAGTGTGTGTGTGTGTGTCTGGGAGTTAGAGAGCGTGTGTGTGTGTGTCTGGGAGTTAGAGAGCGTGAGTGTGTGTGTCTGGGAGTTAGAGAGCGTGTGTGTGTGTCTGTGGTAGTTAGAGAGAGTGTGTGTGTGTGTGGGAGTTAGAGAGTGTGTGTGTGTGTGTGTGTGTGTGGGAGTTAGAGAGAGTGTGTGTGTGTGTGTGTGTGTGTGTGTGTGTGTGTGAGTTAGAGAATGTGTGTGTGTGTGTGTGTGTGTGCCTGGGAGTTAGAGTGTGTGTGTGTGTGTGTGTGTGTGTGTGTGTGTGTCTGGCAGTTAGAGCGAGTGTGTGTGTGTGTGTGTGTGGGAGTTAGAGAGTGTTTGTGTGTGTGCATGGGAGTTAGAGAGTGTTTGGGTGTGTGTCTGGGAGTTAGAGAGTGTTTGTGTGTGTGTGTGTGTCTGGGAGTTAGAGAGTGTGTGTCTGGGAGTTAGAATGTGTGTGTGTGTGTGTGTGTGTGTGTGTCTGGCAGTTAGACAGTGTGTGTGTGGCAGTTGGAGAGTTTTTTGTGTGTGTGTGTGTCTGGGAGTTAGAGAGTGTGTGTGTGTGTCTGGGAGTTAGAGAGTGTGTGTGTGTGTGTCTGAGAGTTAGAGAGTGTGCGTGTGTGTGTGTGCCTGGGAGCTAGAGAGTGCTTGTGTGTGTGTCTGCGAGTTAGAGAGTGTTTGTGTGTGTTTAGGGGATTTAGCGAGTGTGCGTGTGTGTGTGTGTGTGTGTCTGGGAGTTAGAGAGTGTTTGTGACTGTGTCTGGGAGTTAGAAAGTGTTTGTGTGTGTGTGTGTTGGATTTAGAGAGTGTGTGTGTGTGTGGGAGTTTGAGAGAGTATGTGTGTCTGTGTGTGTCTGGGAGTTAGTGTTTGTGTGTGTCTGGGTGTTAGAGAGAGTGTGTGTGTGTGTCTGGGAGTTAGAGCGAGTGTGTGTGTGTGTGTGTGGGAGTTAGAGAGTGTTTGTGTGTGTGTCTGGGAGTTAGAGAGTGTTTGTGTGTGTGTGTGTGCGTCTGGGAGTTAGAGAGTGTGTGTCTGGGAGTTAGAGTGTGTGTGTGTCTGTGTCTGGCAGTTAGAGAGTTTGTGTGTGGCATTTGGAGAGTGTTTTGTGTGTGTGTGTGTGTCTGGGAGTTAGAGAGTGTGTGTGTGTGTGTGTGTGTGTCTGGGAGTTAGAGAGTGTGTGTGTGTGTGTCTGGGAGTTAGAAAGTGTGTGTGTGTGTGTCTGGGAGTTAGAGAGCGTGTGTGTGTGTGTCTGGGAGTTAGTGAGCGTGTGTGTGTGTATCTGGGAGTTAGAGAGTGTTTGTGTATGTGTCTGGGAGTTCGAGAGTGTTTGTGTGTGTGTGTGGTAGTTAGAGAGTGTGTGTGTGTGTGTGTGGGAGTTAGACAGTGTGTGTGTGTGTGTGTGGGAGTTAGAGAGTGTGTGTATGTGTGTGTGTGTGGGAGTTAGAGATTGTGTGTGTGTGTGTGTGTGTGCCTGGGAGATAGAGTGTGTGTGTGTGTGTGTGTGTCTGGGAGTTAGAGAGTGTTTGTGTGTGTGTCTGGGAGTTAGAGAGCTTTTGTGTGTGTGTGTGTGTGTGTATGTGTCTGGCAGTTAGAGAGTGTGTGTGTGGCAGTTGGAGAGTGTTTTGTGTGTGTGTGTGTCTGGGAGTTAGAGAGTGTGTGTTTGTGTGTCTGGGAGTTAGAGAGTGTGTGTGTGTGTGTCTAGGAGTTAGAGAGCGTGTGTGTGTGTCTGGGAGTTCGAGAGTGTTTGTGTATGTGTCTGGGAGTTAGAGAGTGTTTGTGTGTGTGTGTGGTAGTTAGAGAGTGTGTGTGTGTGTGGGGGTGTTAGAGATTGTGTGTGTGTGTGTGTGTCTGGGAGTTAGAGAGTGTTTGTGTGTGTGATGTGTTTCTGTCTGCGATTTAGAGGTAGTGTGTGTGTGTGTGTGTTTGTCTGGGAGATAGAGAGTGTGTGTGTGTGTGTCTGGGAATTAGAGAGCGTGTGTGTCTGTGTCTGGGAGTTAGAGAGTGTTTGTGTGTGTGTCTGGGAGTTAGAGAGTGCTTGTGTGTGTGTGTGTGGGAGTTAGGGAGTGTGTGTGTGTGGGTATTAGAGAGTGTGTGTGTGTGTGTGGGAGTTAGAGAGAGTGTGTGTGTGTGTGTCTGGGAGTTAGAGAGTGTGCGTGTGTGTGTGTGTCTGGGAGCTAGAGAGTGTGTGTCTGGGAGTTAGAGAGTGCTTGTGTGTGTGTCTGCGAGTTAGAGAGTGTTTGTGTGTGTGTGTGTGTGTGGGATTTAGCGAGTGTGTGTGTGTGTGTCTCTGGGAGTTAGAGTGTGTGTGTGTCTGGGAGTTAGAGAGTGTGTGTGTGTGTGTGTGTCTGGGAGTTAGAGAGTGTTTGTGTGTGTGTCTGGGAGTTAGAGAGTGTTTGTGTGTGTGTGTGTGTGTCTGTGCGCGCGTCTGGGAGTTAGAGAGTGTGTGTCTGGGAGTTAGAGTGTGTGTGTGTGTGTGTGTCTGGCAGTTAGAGAGTGTGTGTGTGCCATTTAGAGAGTGTTTTGTGTGTGTTTGTGTCTGGGAGTTAGAGAGTGTGTGTGTGTGTGTCTGGGAGTTAGAGAGTGTTTGTGTGTGTGTCTGGGAGTTAGAGAGTGTGTGTGTGTGTGTCTGGGAGTTAGAGAGCGTGTGTGTGTGTGTCTGGGAGTTAGAGAGCGTGAGTGTGTGTGTCTGGGAGTTAGAGAGCGTGTGTGTGTGTCTGTGGTAGTTAGAGAGAGTGTGTGTGTGTGTGGGAGTTAGAGAGTGTGTGTGTGTGTGTGTGTGTGGGAGTTAGAGAGAGTGTGTGTGTGTGTGTGTGTGTGTGTGTGTGTGAGTTAGAGAATGTGTGTGTCTGTGTGTGTGTGTGCCTGGGAGTTAGAGTGTGTGTGTGTGTGTGTGTGTGTGTGTGTGTGTCTGGCAGTTAGAGCGAGTGTGTGTGTGTGTGTGTGTGGGAGTTAGAGAGTGTTTGTGTGTGTGCATGGGAGTTAGAGAGTGTTTGGGTGTGTGTCTGGGAGTTAGAGAGTGTTTGTGTGTGTGTGTGTGTCTGGGAGTTAGAGAGTGTGTGTCTGGGAGTTAGAATGTGTGTGTGTGTGTGTGTGTGTGTGTCTGGCAGTTAGACAGTGTGTGTGTGGCAGTTGGAGAGTTTTTTGTGTGTGTGTGTGTCTGGGAGTTAGAGAGTGTGTGTGTGTGTCTGGGAGTTAGAGAGTGTGTGTGTGTGTGTCTGGGAGTTAGAGAGTGTGCGTGTGTGTGTGTGCCTGGGAGCTAGAGAGTGCTTGTGTGTGTTTCTGCGAGTTAGAGAGTGTTTGTGTGTGTTTGGGGGATTTAGCGAGTGTGCGTGTGTGTGTGTGTGTGTGTGTCTGGGAGTTAGAGAGTGTTTGTGTCTGTGTCTGGGAGTTAGAAAGTGTTTGTGTGTGTGTGTGTTGGATTTAGAGAGTGTGTGTGTGTGGGAGTTTGAGAGAGTATGTGTGTCTGTGTGTGTCTGGGAGTTAGAGTTTGTGTGTGTCTGGGTGTTAGAGAGAGTGTGTGTGTGTGTCTGGGAGTTAGAGCGAGTGTGTGTGTGTGTGTGTGGGAGTTAGAGAGTGTTTGTGTGTGTGTCTGGGAGTTAGAGAGTGTTTGTGTGTGTGTGTGTGCGTCTGGGAGTTAGAGAGTGTGTGTCTGGGAGTTAGAGTGTGTGTGTGTCTGTGTCTGGCAGTTAGAGAGTTTGTGTGTGGCATTTGGAGAGTGTTTTGTGTGTGTGTGTGTGTCTGGGAGTTAGAGAGTGTGTGTGTGTGTGTCTGGGAGTTAGAGAGTGTGTGTGTGTGTGTCTGGGAGTTAGAAAGTGTGTGTGTGTGTGTCTGGGAGTTAGAGAGCGTGTGTGTGTGTGTCTGGGAGTTAGTGAGCGTGTGTGTGTGTGTCTGGGAGTTAGAGAGTGTTTGTGTATGTGTCTGGGAGTTCGAGAGTGTTTGTGTGTGTGTGTGGTAGTTAGAGAGTGTGTGTGTGTGTGTGTGTGGGAGTTAGACAGTGTGTGTGTGTGTGTGTGGGAGTTAGAGAGTGTGTGTATGTGTGTGTGTGTGGGAGTTAGAGATTGTGTGTGTGTGTGTGTGTGTGCCTGGGAGATAGAGTGTGTGTGTGTGTGTGTGTCTGGGAGTTAGAGAGTGTTTGTGTGTGTGTCTGGGAGTTAGAGAGCTTTTGTGTGTGTGTGTGTGTGTGTATGTGTCTGGCAGTTAGAGAGTGTGTGTGTGGCAGTTGGAGAGTGTTTTGTGTGTGTGTGTGTCTGGGAGTTAGAGAGTGTGTGTTTGTGTGTCTGGGAGTTAGAGAGTGTGTGTGTGTGTGTCTAGGAGTTAGAGAGCGTGTGTGTGTGTCTGGGAGTTCGAGAGTGTTTGTGTATGTGTCTGGGAGTTAGAGAGTGTTTGTGTGTGTGTGTGGTAGTTAGAGAGTGTGTGTGTGTGTGGGGGTGTTAGAGATTGTGTGTGTGTGTGTGTGTGTCTGGGAGTTAGAGAGTGTTTGTGTGTGTGATGTGTTTCTGTCTGCGATTTAGAGGTAGTGTGTGTGTGTGTGTGTGTGTTTGTCTGGGAGTTAGAGAGTGTGTGTGTGTGTGTCTGGGAATTAGAGAGCGTGTGTGTCTGTGTCTGGGAGTTAGAGAGTGTTTGTGTGTGTGTCTGGGAGTTAGAGAGTGCTTGTGTGTGTGTGTGTGGGAGTTAGGGAGTGTGTGTGTGTGGGTATTAGAGAGTGTGTGTGTGTGTGTGTGGGAGTTAGAGAGAGTGTGTGTGTGTGTGTCTGGGAGTTAGAGAGTGTGCGTGTGTGTGTGTGTCTGGGAGCTAGAGAGTGTGTGTCTGGGAGTTAGAGAGTGCTTGTGTGTGTGTCTGCGAGTTAGAGAGTGTTTGTGTGTGTGTGTGTGGGATTTAGCGAGTGTGTGTGTGTGTGTGTCTCTGGGAGTTAGAGTGTGTGTGTGTCTGGGAGTTAGAGAGTGTGTGTGTGTGTGTGTGTCTGGGAGTTAGAGAGTGTTTGTGTGTGTGTCTGGGAGTTAGAGAGTGTTTGTGTGTGTGTGTGTGTGTCTGTGCGCGCGTCTGGGAGTTAGAGAGTGTGTGTCTGGGAGTTAGAGTGTGTGTGTGTGTGTGTGTCTGGCAGTTAGAGAGTGTGTGTGTGCCATTTAGAGAGTGTTTTGTGTGTGTTTGTGTCTGGGAGTTAGAGAGTGTGTGTGTGTGTGTCTGGGAGTTAGAGAGTGTTTGTGTGTGTGTCTGGGAGTTAGAGAGTGTGTGTGTGTGTGTCTGGGAGTTAGAGAGCGTGTGTGTGTGTGTCTGGGAGTTAGAGAGCGTGAGTGTGTGTGTCTGGGAGTTAGAGAGCGTGTGTGTGTGTCTGTGGTAGTTAGAGAGAGTGTGTGTGTGTGTGGGAGTTAGAGAGTGTGTGTGTGTGTGTGTGTGTGTGGGAGTTAGAGAGAGTGTGTGTGTGTGTGTGTGTGTGTGTGTGTGTGTGAGTTAGAGAATGTGTGTGTCTGTGTGTGTGTGTGCCTGGGAGTTAGAGTGTGTGTGTGTGTGTGTGTGTGTGTGTGTGTCTGGCAGTTAGAGCGAGTGTGTGTGTGTGTGTGTGTGGGAGTTAGAGAGTGTTTGTGTGTGTGCATGGGAGTTAGAGAGTGTTTGGGTGTGTGTCTGGGAGTTAGAGAGTGTTTGTGTGTGTGTGTGTGTCTGGGAGTTAGAGAGTGTGTGTCTGGGAGTTAGAATGTGTGTGTGTGTGTGTGTGTGTGTGTCTGGCAGTTAGACAGTGTGTGTGTGGCAGTTGGAGAGTTTTTTGTGTGTGTGTGTGTCTGGGAGTTAGAGAGTGTGTGTGTGTGTCTGGGAGTTAGAGAGTGTGTGCGTGTGTGTCTGGGAGTTAGAGAGTGTGCGTGTGTGTGTGTGCCTGGGAGCTAGAGAGTGCTTGTGTGTGTTTCTGCGAGTTAGAGAGTGTTTGTGTGTGTTTGGGGGATTTAGCGAGTGTGTGTGTGTGTGTGTGTGTGTGTCTGGGAGTTAGAGAGTGTTTGTGTCTGTGTCTGGGAGTTAGAAAGTGTTTGTGTGTGTGTGTGTTGGATTTAGAGAGTGTGTGTGTGTGGGAGTTTGAGAGAGTATGTGTGTCTGTGTGTGTCTGGGAGTTAGAGTTTGTGTGTGTCTGGGTGTTAGAGAGAGTGTGTGTGTGTGTCTGGGAGTTAGAGCGAGTGTGTGTGTGTGTGTGTGGGAGTTGGAGAGTGTTTGTGTGTGTGTCTGGGAGTTAGAGAGTGTTTGTGTGTGTGTGTGTGCGTCTGGGAGTTAGAGAGTGTGTGTCTGGGAGTTAGAGTGTGTGTGTGTCTGTGTCTGGCAGTTAGAGAGTTTGTGTGTGGCATTTGGAGAGTGTTTTGTGTGTGTGTGTGTGTCTGGGAGTTAGAGAGTGTGTGTGTGTGTGTGTGTGTCTGGGAGTTAGAGAGTGTGTGTGTGTGTGTCTGGGAGTTAGAAAGTGTGTGTGTGTGTGTCTGGGAGTTAGAGAGCGTGTGTGTGTGTGTCTGGGAGTTAGTGAGCGTGTGTGTGTGTGTCTGGGAGTTAGAGAGTGTTTGTGTATGTGTCTGGGAGTTCGAGAGTGTTTGTGTGTGTGTGTGGTAGTTAGAGAGTGTGTGTGTGTGTGTGTGGGAGTTAGACAGTGTGTGTGTGTGTGTGTGGGAGTTAGAGAGTGTGTGTATGTGTGTGTGTGTGGGAGTTAGAGATTGTGTGTGTGTGTGTGTGTGTGCCTGGGAGATAGAGTGTGTGTGTGTGTGTGTGTGTCTGGGAGTTAGAGAGTGTTTGTGTGTGTGTCTGGGAGTTAGAGAGCTTTTGTGTGTGTGTGTGTGTGTGTATGTGTCTGGCAGTTAGAGAGTGTGTGTGTGGCAGTTGGAGAGTGTTTTGTGTGTGTGTGTGTCTGGGAGTTAGAGAGTGTGTGTTTGTGTGTCTGGGAGTTAGAGAGTGTGTGTGTGTGTGTCTAGGAGTTAGAGAGCGTGTGTGTGTGTCTGGGAGTTCGAGAGTGTTTGTGTATGTGTCTGGGAGTTAGAGAGTGTTTGTGTGTGTGTGTGGTAGTTAGAGAGTGTGTGTGTGTGTGGGGGTGTTAGAGATTGTGTGTGTGTGTGTGTGTGTCTGGGAGTTAGAGAGTGTTTGTGTGTGTGATGTGTTTCTGTCTGCGATTTAGAGGGAGTGTGTGTGTGTGTGTGTGTGTTTGTCTGGGAGTTAGAGAGTGTGTGTGTGTGTGTCTGGGAATTAGAGAGCGTGTGTGTCTGTGTCTGGGAGTTAGAGAGTGTTTGTGTGTGTGTCTGGGAGTTAGAGAGTGCTTGTGTGTGTGTGTGTGGGAGTTAGGGAGTGTGTGTGTATGTGTGGGTATTAGAGAGTGTGTGTGTGTGTGTGGGAGTTAGAGAGAGTGTGTGTGTGTGTCTGGGAGTTAGAGAGTGTGCGTGTGTGTGTGTCTGGGAGCTAGAGAGTGTGTGTCTGGGAGTTAGAGAGTGCTTGTGTGTGTGTCTGCGAGTTAGAGAGTGTTTGTGTGTGTGTGTGTGTGTGGGATTTAGCGAGTGTGTGTGTGTGTGTGTCTGGGAGTTAGAGTGTGTGTGTGTCTGGGAGTTAGAGTGTGTGTGTGTGTGTGTGTGTCTGGGAGTTAGAGAGTGTTTGTGTGTGTGTCTGGGAGTTAGAGAGTGTTTGTGTGTGTATGTGTGTGTGTGCGCGTCTGGGAGTTAGAGAGTGTGTGTCTGGGAGTTAGAGTGTGTGTGTGTGTGTGTGTCTGGCAGTTAGAGAGTGTGTGTGTGCCAGTTGGAGAGTGTTTTGTGTGTGTTTGTGTCTGGGAGTTAGAGAGTGTGTGTGTGTGTGTGTCTGGGAGTTAGAGAGTGTTTGTGTGTGTGTCTGGGAGTTAGAGAGTGTGTGTGTGTGTGTCTGGGAGTTAGAGAGCGTGTGTGTGTGTGTGTGTGTGTGTGTGTGAGTTAGAGAATGTGTGTGTGTGTGTGTGTGCCTGGGAGTTAGAGTGTGTGTGTGTGTGTGTGTGTGTGTCTGGCAGTTAGAGCGAGTGTGTGTGTGTGTGTGTGTGGGAGTTAGAGAGTGTTTGTGTGTGTGCATGGGAGTTAGAGAGTGTTTGTGTGTGTGTCTGGGAGTTAGAGAGTGTTTGTGTGTGTGTGTGTGTCTGTGAGTTAGAGAGTGTGTGTCTGGGAGTTAGAGTGTGTGTGTGTGTGTGTGTGTCTGGCAGTTAGACAGTGTGTGTGTGGCAGTGGAGAGTTTTTTGTGTGTGTGTGCGTGTGGGAGTTAGAGAGTGTGTGTGTGTGTCTGGGAGTTAGAGTGTGTGTGTGTGTGTGTCTGGGAGTTAGAGAGTGTGCGTGTGTGTGTGTGCCTGTGAGCTAGAGAGTGCTTGTGTGTGTGTCTGAGAGTTAGAGAGTGTTTGTGTGTGTGTGGGGGATTTAGCGAGTGTGTGTGTGTGTGTGTGTGTGTGTCTGGGAGTTAGAGAGTGTGTGTGTGTGTGTCTGGGAGTTAGAGCGTGTTTGTGTGTGTGTGTGGTAGTTAGAGAGTGTGTGTGTGTGTGTGTGGGAGGTAGACAGTGTGTGTGTGTGTATGTGTGGGAGTTAGAGAGTGTGTGTATGTGTGTGTGTGTGGGAGTTAGAGAGTGTGTGTGTGTGTGTGTGTGTGCCTTTGAGATAGAGAGTGAGTGCGTGTGTGTGTCTGGGAGTTAGAGAGTGTTTGTGTGTGTGTCTGGGAGTTAGAGAGTGTTTGTGTGTGTGTTTGTGTGTGTGTGTGTCTGGCAGTTAGAGAGTGTGTGTGTGGCAGTTGGAGAGTGTTTTGTGTGTTTGTGTGTCTGGGAGTTAGAGAGTGTTTGTGTGTGTGTCTGGGAATTAGAGAGTGTGTGTGTGTGTGTGTCTGCGAGTTAGAGAGCGTGTGTTTGTGTGTCTGGGAGTTAGAAAGCGTGTGTGTGTGTGTCTGGGAGTTCGAGAGTGTTTGTGTATGTGTCTGGGAGTTAGAGAGTGTTTGTGTGTGTGTGTGGTAGTTAGAGAGTGTGTGTGTGTGTGGGGGAGTTAGAGATTGTGTGTGTGTGTGTGTATGTGTCTGGGAGCTAGAGAGTGTGTGTATTTGTGTGTCTGGGAGTTAGAGAGAGTGTGTGTGTGTGTCAGGGATTTAGAGAGTGTGTGTGTGTGTCTGGGAGTTAGAGAGTGTTTGTGTGTGTGTGTGGTAGTTAGAGAGTGTGTGTGTGTGTGTGTGTGTGTGGGAGTTAGACAGTGTGTGTGTGTTTGTGTGTGGGAGTTAGAGAGTGTGTGTATGTGTGTGTGTGGGAGTTAGAGAGTGTGTGTGTGTGTGTGTGTGTGCCTGGGAGATAGAGTGTGTGTGTGTGTGTGTGTCTGGGAGTTAGAGTGTGTGTGTGTGTGTGTGTCTGGGAGTTAGAGAGTGTTTGTGTGTGTGTCTGGAAGTTAGAGAGTGTTTGTGTGTGTGTTTGTGTGTGTGTGTGTCTGGGAGTTAGAGAGTGTGTGTCTGGGAGTTAGAGTGTGTGTGTGTATGTGTCTGGCAGTTAGAGAGTGTGTGTGTGGCAGTTGGAGAGTGTTTTGTGTGTGTGTGTGTCTGGGAGTTAGAGAGTGTGTGTTTGTGTGTCTGGGAGTTAGAGAGTGTTTGTGTGTGTGTCTGGGAATTAGAGAGTGTGTGTGTGTGTGTCTGGGAGTTAGAGAGCGTGTGTGTGTGTGTCTGGGAGTTAGAGAGCGTGTGTGTGTGTGTCTGGGAGTTCGAGAGTGTGTATGTGTCTGGGAGTTAGAGAGTGTTTGTGTGTGTGTGTGGTAGTTAGAGAGTGTGTGTGTGTGGGGGGGAGTTAGAGATTGTGTGTGTGTGTGTGTGTGTGTGTCAGGGATTTAGGGAGTGAGTGTGTGTGTCTGGGATTTAGAGAGAGTGTGTGTGTGTGTGTCTGGGAGTTAGAGAGTTTTTGTGTGTGTGATGTGTTTCTGTCTGCGATTTAGAGGGAGTGTGTGTGTGTGTGTGTGTGTGTGTGTGTGTTTGTCTGGGAGTTAGAGAGTGTGTGTGTGTGTGTCTGGGAATTAGAGAGCGTGCGTGTGTGTGTCTGGGAGTTAGAGAGTGTTTGTGTGTGTGGCTGGGAGTTAGAGAGTGCTTGTGTGTGTGTGTGTGGGAGTTAGGGAGTGTGTGTGTGTGTGTGTGGGTATTAGAGAGTGTGTGTGTGTGTGTGGGAGTTAGAGAGAGTATGTGTGTGTGTGTGTGTCTGGGTGTTAGAGAGAGTGTGTGTGTGTCTGGGAGTTAGAGCGAGTGTGTGTGTGTGTGTGGGAGTTAGAGAGTGTTTGTGTGTGTGTCTGGGAGTTAGAGAGTGTTTGTGTGTGTGTGTGTGTGTGTCTGGGAGTTAGAGAGTGTGTGTCTGGGAGTTACAGTGTGTGTGTGTGTGTGTGTGTGTGTCCGGCAGTTAGAGAGTGTGTGTATGTGTGTCTGGGAGTTAGAGAGTGTGTGTCTGGGAGTTAGAAAGTGCTTGTGTGTGTGTCTGCGAGTTAGAGAGTTTTTGTGTGTGTGTGTGTCTGGGAGTTAGAGTGTATGTGTGTGTGTGTGTGTCTGGCAGTTAGAGAGTGTGTGTGTGTGTCTGGGAGTTAGAGTGTGTGTGTGTGTGTGTCTGGGAGTTAGAGAGTGTGCGTGTGTGTGTGTGCCTGTGAGCTAGAGAGTGCTTGTGTGTGTGTCTGCAAGTTAGAGAGTGTTTGTGTGTGTGTGGGGGATTTAGCGAGTGTGTGTGTGTGTGTGTGTGTGTCTGGGAGTTAGAGCGTGTTTGTGTGTGTGTGTGTGGTAGTTAGAGAGTGTGTGTGTGTGTGTGTGGGAGGTAGACAGTGTGTGTGTGTGTGTGTGGGAGTTAGAGAGTGTGTGTATGTGTGTGTGTGTGGGAGTTAGAGAGTGTGTGTGTGTGTGTGTGCCTGTGAGATAGAGAGTGAGTGCGTGTGTGTGTCCGGGAGTTAGAGAGTGTTTGTGTGTGTGTCTGGGAGTTAGAGAGTGTTTGTGTGTGTGTTTGTGTGTGTGTGTGTCTGGCAGTTAGAGAGTGTGTGTGTGGCAGTTGGAGAGTGTTTTGTGTGTTTGTGTGTCTGGGAGTTAGAGAGTGTTTGTGTGTGTGTCTGGGAATTAGAGAGTGTGTGTGTGTGTGTGTCTGGGAGTTAGAGAGCGTGTGTTTGTGTGTCTGGGAGTTAGAAAGCGTGTGTGTGTGTGTCTGGGAGTTCGAGAGTGTTTGTGTATGTGTCTGGGAGTTAGAGAGTGTTTGTGTGTGTGTGTGGTAGTTAGAGAGTGTGTGTGTGTGGGGGGGAGTTAGAGATTGTGTGTGTGTGTGTGTGTATGTGTCTGGGAGCTAGAGAGTGTGTATGAGTGTGTATGTGTTTCTGGGAGTTAGAGAGTGTTTGTGTGTGTGTCTGGGAGTAAGAGAGTGTTTGTGTATGTGTGTGTGGGTGTTAGAAAGTGTGAGTGTGTGTGTGTGTGGGAGTTAGAGTGTGTGTGTGTGTCTGGGAGTTAGAGAGTGTTTGTGTGTGTGTCTGTGAGTTAGAGAGTGTTTGTGTGTGTGTGTGTCTGGGAGTTAGAGAGTGTGTGTGGGTGTGTCTGGGAGTTAGAGAGAGTTTGTGTGTGTGTCTGCGAGTTAGAGAGTGTTTGTGTGTGTGTCTAGGAGTTAGAGAGCGTGTGTGTGTGTGTCTGGGAGTTAGAGAGCGTCTGTGTGTATGTCTGGGAGTTAGAGAGTGTTTGTGTGTGTGTCTGGGAGTTAGAGAGTGTTTGTGTGTGTGTGTGTGGGAGTTAGAGAGTGTGTGTGTGTGTGTGTGGGTATTAGAGAGTGTGTGTGTGTGTGTGGGTATTAGAGAGTGTGTGTGTGTGTGTGGGAGTTAGAGAGAGTTTGTGTGTGTGTCTGCGAGTTAGAGTGTGTTTGTGTGTGTGTGTCTAGGAGTTAGAGAGCGTGTGTGTGTGTGTCTGGGAGTTAGAGAGTGTTTGTGTGTGTGATGTGTGTCTGTCTGCGATTTAGAGGGAGTGTGTGCGTGTATGTGTGTGTGTCTGGGTGTTAGAGAGTGTGTATGAGTGTGTATGTGTGTCTGGGAGTTAGAGAGTGTGTGTGTGTGTCTGGGAATTAGAGAGCGTGCGTGTGTGTGTCTGGCATTTAGAGAGTGTTTGTGTGTGTGTCTGGGAGTTAGAGAGTGTTTGTGTGTGTGTGTGGGTGTTAGAGAGTGTGTGTGTGTGTGTGTGTGTGTGTGGGAGTTAGAGTGTGTGTGTGTGTGGGAGTTAGAGTGTGTGTGTGTGTTTGGGAGTTAGAGAGAGTGTGCGTGTGTGTGTGTGGTATTTAGAGAATGTGTGTGTGTGTGTGGGAGTTAGAGAGTGTGTGTGTGTGTGTGTGGGAGTTAGAGAGAGTGTGTGTGTGTGTGTGTGGGAGTTAGAGAGTGTGTGTGTGTGTGTGTGTGGGAGTTAGAGAGTGTGTGTGTGTGTGTGTGGAAGTTAGAGAGTGTCTGTGTGTGTGTCTGGGAGTTAGAGTGTGTGTGTGTGTGTGTGTCTGGGAGTTAGAGTGTGTGTGTGTGTGTGTGTGGGAGTTAGAGAGAGTGTGTGTGTGTGTGGGAGTTAGAGAGAGTGTGTGTGTGTGTGTGTGTGTGGGAGTTAGAGAGTGTGTGTGTGTGTGTGTGGGAGTTAGAGAGTGTGTGTGTGTGTGTGTGTGGAAGTTAGAGAGTGTCTGTGTGTGTGTCTGGGAGTTAGAGTGTGTGTGTGTGTGTGTGTCTGGGAGTTAGAGAGTGTTTGTGTGTGTGTCTGGGAGTTAGAGTGTGTTTGTGTGTGTGTGTGTGTGTGTCTGGGAGTTAGAGAGTGTGTGTCTGGGAGTTAGAGAGTGTGTGTGTGTGTCTGGCAGTTAGAGAGTGTGTGTGTGTGTCTGGCAGTTAGAGAGTGTGTGTGTATCTGTGTGTCTGGGAGTTAGAGAGTGTCTGTGTGTGTGTCTGAGAGTTAGAGAATGTGTGTGTGTGTGTTTGTGTCTGGGAGTTAGACAGTGTCTGTGTGTGTGTCTGGGAGTTGGAGAGTGTGTGTCTGAGAGTTAGAGAGTGTGTGTGTGTGTGTGTCTGTGTCTGGGAGTTAGACAGTGTGTCTGTGTGTGTGTCTGGGAGTTAGAGGGTGTTTGTGTGTGTGTGTGTCAGGGAGCTAGAGAGTGTGTGTGTATCTGTGTGTCTGGGAGTTAGAGAGTGTCTGTGTGTGTGTCTGAGAGTTAGAGAATGTGTGCGTGTGTGTTTGTGTCTGGGAGTTAGACAGTGTCTGTGTGTGTGTCTGGGAGTTGGAGAGTGTGTGTCTGAGAGTTAGAGAGTGTGTGTGTGTGTGTGTCTGTGTCTGGGAGTTAGACAGTGTGTCTGTGTGTGTGTCTGGGAGTTAGAGGGTGTTTGTGTGTGTGTGTGTCTGGGAGCTAGAGAGTGTGTGTATTTGTGTGTCTGGGAGTTAGAGAGAGTGTGTGTGTGTGTGTCAGGGATTTAGAGAGTGTGTGTGTGTGTGTGTCTGGGAGTTAGAGAGTGTTTGTGTGTGTGATGTGTGTCCGTCTGCGATTTAGAGGGAGTGTGTGTGTGTATGTGTGTGTGTCTGGGTGTTAGAGAGTGTGTATGAGTGTGTATGTGTGTCTGGGAGTTAGAGAGTGTGTGTGTGTGTCTGGGAATTAGAGAGCGTGCGTGTGTGTGTCTGGCATTTAGAGAGTGTTTGTGTGTGTGTCTGGGAGTTAGAGAGTGTTTGTGTGTGTGTGTGGGTGTTAGAGAGTGTGTGTGTGTGTGTGTGTGTGTTTGGGAGTTAGAGAGAGTGTGTGTGTGTGTGTGTGTGTGTGTGTGTGTGTCAGGGATTTAGGGAGTGAGTGTGTGTGTCTGGGAGTTAGAGAGAGTGTGTGTGTGTGTGTCTGGGAGTTAGAGAGTTTTTGTGTGTGTGATGTGTTTCTGTCTGCGATTTAGAGGGAGTGTGTGTGTGTGTGTGTGTGTGTGTGTGTGTGTTTGTCTGGGAGTTAGAGAGTGTGTGTTTGTGTGTCTGGGAATTAGAGAGCGTGCGTGTGTGTGTCTGGGAGTTAGAGAGTGTTTGTGTGTGTGGCTGGGAGTTAGAGAGTGCTTGTGTGTGTGTGTGTGGGAGTTAGGGAGTGTGTGTGTGTGTGTGTGTGGGTATTAGAGAGTGTGTGTGTATGTGTGGGAGTTAGAGAGAGTATGTGTGTGTGTGTGTGTCTGGGTGTTAGAGAGAGTGTGTGTGTGTCTGGGAGTTAGAGCGAGTGTGTGTGTGTGTGTGGGAGTTAGAGAGTGTTTGTGTGTGTGTCTGGGAGTTAGAGAGTGTTTGTGTGTGTGTGTGTGTGTGTCTGGGAGTTAGAGAGTGTGTGTCTGGGAGTTACAGTGTGTGTGTGTGTGTGTGTGTGTCCGGCAGTTAGAGAGTGTGTGTATGTGTGTCTGGGAGTTAGAGAGTGTGCGTGTGTGTGTGTGTCTGGGAGCTAGAGAGTGTGTGTCAGGGAGTTAGAAAGTGCTTGTGTGTGTGTCTGCGAGTTAGAGAGTTTTTGTGTGTGTGTGTGTGTGGGATTTAGCGAGTGTGTGTGTGTGTGTGTCTGGGAGTTAGAGTGTGTGTGTGTGTGTCTGGGAGTTAGAGAGTTTGTGTGTGTGTGTGTCTGGGAGTTAGAGTGTGTTTGCGTGTGTGTCTGTGTCTGGGAGTTAGAGAGTGTTTGTGTGTGTGATGTGTGTCTGTATGCGATTTAGAGGGAGTGTGTGTGTGTGTGTGTGTTTGTGTGGGAGTTAGAGAGTGTGTATGAGTGTGTATGTGTGTCTGGGAGTTAGAGAGTGTGTGTGTGTGTGTCTGGGAATTAGAGAGCGTGCGTGTGTGTGTCTGGGAGTTAGAGAGTGGTTGTGTGTGTGTCTGGGAGTTAGAGTGTGTTTGTGTGTGTGTGTGGATGTTAGAGAGTGTGTGTGTGTGGGAGTTAGAGAGTGTATGTGTGTGTGTGGGAGTTAGAGTGTGTGTGTGTGTCTGGGAGTTAGAGAGAGTGTTTGTGTGTGTGCGTGTGTCCGGGAGTTAGAGTGTGTGTGTCTGGGAGTTAGAGTGTGTTTGTGTGTGTGTCTGGGAGTTAGAGAGTGTTTGTGTGTGTGTTTGGGAGTTAGAGAGAGTTTGTGTGTGTGTGTGTGTGTCTGGGAGTTAGAGTGTGTGTGTGTGTCTGGCAGTTAGAGAGTGTGTGTGTGGCAGTTGGAGTGTGTTTTGTGTGTGTGTGTCTGGGAGTTAGAGAGTGTGTGTCTGGGAGTTAGAATGTGTGTGTGTGTGTGTGTGTCTGGCAGTTAGACAGTGTGTGTGTGGCAGTTGGAGAGTTTTTTGTGTGTGTGTGTGTCTGGGAGTTAGAGAGTGTGTGTGTGTGTCTGGGAGTTAGAGAGTGTGTGTGTGTGTGTCTGGGAGTTAGAGAGTGTGCGTGTGTGTGTGTGCCTGGGAGCTAGAGAGTGCTTGTGTGTGTGCCTGCGAGTTAGAGAGTGTTTGTGTGTGTGTGGGGGATTTAGCGAGTGTGTGTGTGTGTGTGTGTGTGTGTGTGTCTGGGAGTTAGAGAGTGTTTGTGTCTGTGTCTGGGAGTTAGAGAGTGTTTGTGTGTGTGTGTGTTGGATTTAGAGAGTGTGTGTGTGTGTGGGAGTTAGAGAGAGTATGTGTGTCTGTGTGTGCCTGGGAGTTAGAGTTTGTGTGTGTCTGGGTGTTAGAGAGAGTGTGTGTGTGTGTCTGGGAGTTAGAGCGAGTGTGTGTGTGTGTGGGAGTTAGAGAGTGTTTGTGTGTGTGTCTGGGAGTTAGAGAGTGTTTGTGTGTGTGTCTGTGTGCGTCTGGGAGTTAGAGAGTGTGTGTCTGGAAGTTAGAGTGTGTGTGTGTCTGTGTCTGGCAGTTAGAGAGTTTGTGTGTGGCATTTGGAGAGTGTTTTGTGTGTGTGTGTGTGTCTGGGAGTTAGAGAGTGTGTGTGTGTGTGTGTGTGTGTCTGGGAGTTAGAGAGTGTGTGTGTGTGTGTCTGGGAGTTAGAAAGTGTGTGTGTGTGTGTCTGGGAGTTAGAGAGCGTGTGTGTGTGTGTCTGGGAGTTAGTGAGCGTGTGTGTGTGTGTCTGGGAGTTAGAGAGTGTTTGTGTGTGTGTGTCTGTGAATTAGAGAGCGTGCGTGTGTGTGTCTGGGAGTTAGAGAGTGTTTGTGTGTGTGTCTGGGAGTTAGAGAGTGCTTGTGTGTGTGTGTGTGGGAGTTAGGGAGTGTGTGCGTGTGTGTGTGGGTATTAGAGAGTGTGTGTGTGTGTGTGGGAGTTAGAGAGAGTATGTGTGTGTGTGTGTGTCTGGGTGTTAGAGAGAGTGTGTGTGTGTGTCTGGGAGTTAGAGCGAGTGTGTGTGTGTGTGTGTGGGAGTTAGAGAGTGTTTGTGTGTGTGTGTGGGAGTTAGAGAGTGTTTGTGTGTGTGTCTGGGAGTTAGAGAGTGTTTGTGTGTGTGTGTGTGTGTGTCTGGGAGTTAGAGAGTGTGCGTCTGGGAGTTAGAGTGTGTGTGTGTGTGTGTGTGTCCGGCAGTTAGAGAGTGTGTGTGTGGCAGTTGGAGAGTTTTTTGTGTGTGTGTGTGTCTGGGAGTTAGAGAGTGTGTGTATGTGTGTCTGGGAGTTAGAGAGTGTGCGTGTGTGTGTGTGTCTGGGAGCTAGAGAGTGTGTGTCTGGGAGTTAGAGAGTGCTTGTGTGTGTGTCTGCGAGTTAGAGAGTGTTTGTGTGTGTGTGTGTGTGGGATTTAGCGAGTGTGTGTGTGTGTGTGTGTGTGTGTGTCTGGGAGTTAGAGTGTGTGTGTGTGTGTCTGGGAGTTAGAGAGTTTGTGTGTGTGTGTGTCTGGGAGTTAGAGTGTGTTTGCGTGTGTGTCTGGGAGTTAGAGAGTGTTTGTGTGTGTGATGTGTGTCTGTCTGCGATTTAGAGGGAGTGTGTGTGTGTGTGTGTTTGTGTGGGAGTTAGAGAGTGTGTATGAGTGTGTATGTGTGTCTGGGAGTTAGAGAGTGTGTGTATGTGTGTCTGGGAGTTAGAGAGAGTGTGTGTGTGTGTCTGGGAATTAGAGAGCTTGCGTGTGTGTGTCTGGGAGTTAGAGAGTGGTTGTGTGTGTGTCTGGGAGTTAGAGTGTGTGTGTGTGTGTGTGGGTGCTAGAGAGTGTGTGTGTGTGGGAGTTAGAGAGTGTATGTGTGTGTGTGGGAGTTAGAGTGTGTGTGTGTGTGTCTGGGAGTTAGAGAGAGTGTTTGTGTGTGTGCGTGTGTCCGGGAGTTAGAGTGTGTGTGTCTGAGAGTTAGAGACAGTGTGTGTGTGTGTGTGTCTTGGAGTTAGAGTGTGTTTGTGTGTGTGTCTGGGAGTTAGAGAGTGTTTGTGTGTGTGTTTGGGAGTTAGAGAGAGTTTGCGTGTGTGTGTGTGTGTGTGTCTGGCAGTTAGAGAGTGTGTGTGTGGCAGTTGGAGTGTGTTTTGTGTGTGTGTGTGTCTGGGAGTTAGAGAGTGTTTGTGTGTGTGTCTGGGAGTTAGAGAGTGTGTGTGTGTGTGTCTGGGAGTTAGAGAGTGTGCGTGTGTGTGTGTGCCTGGGAGCTAGAGAGTGCTTGTGTGTGTGCCTGCGAGTTAGAGAGTGTTTGTGTGTGTGTGGGGGATTTAGCGAGTGTGTGTGTGTGTGTGTGTGTGTGTGTCTGGGAGTTAGAGAGTGTTTGTGTCTGTGTCTGGGAGTTAGAGAGTGTTTGTGTGTGTGTGTGTTGGATTTAGAGAGTGTGTGTGTGTGTGGGAGTTAGAGAGAGTATGTGTGTCTGTGTGTGCCTGGGAGTTAGAGTTTGTGTGTGTCTGGGTGTTAGAGAGAGTGTGTGTGTGTGTCTGGGAGTTAGAGCGAGTGTGTGTGTGTGTGGGAGTTAGAGAGTGTTTGTGTGTGTGTCTGGGAGTTAGAGAGTGTTTGTGTGTGTGTCTGTGTGCGTCTGGGAGTTAGAGAGTGTGTGTCTGGAAGTTAGAGTGTGTGTGTGTCTGTGTCTGGCAGTTAGAGAGTTTGTGTGTGGCATTTGGAGAGTGTTTTGTGTGTGTGTGTGTGTCTGGGAGTTAGAGAGTGTGTGTGTGTGTGTGTGTGTGTCTGGGAGTTAGAGAGTGTGTGTGTGTGTGTCTGGGAGTTAGAAAGTGTGTGTGTGTGTGTCTGGGAGTTAGAGAGCGTGTGTGTGTGTGTCTGGGAGTTAGTGAGCGTGTGTGTGTGTGTCTGGGAGTTAGAGAGTGTTTGTGTATGTGTCTGGGAGTTCGAGAGTGTTTGTGTGTGTGTGTCTGTGAATTAGAGAGCGTGCGTGTGTGTGTCTGGGAGTTAGAGAGTGTTTGTGTGTGTGTCTGGGAGTTAGAGAGTGCTTGTGTGTGTGTGTGTGGGAGTTAGGGAGTGTGTGCGTGTGTGTGTGGGTATTAGAGAGTGTGTGTGTGTGTGTGGGAGTTAGAGAGAGTATGTGTGTGTGTGTGTGTCTGGGTGTTAGAGAGAGTGTGTGTGTGTGTCTGGGAGTTAGAGCGAGTGTGTGTGTGTGTGTGGGAGTTAGAGAGTGTTTGTGTGTGTGTGTGGGAGTTAGAGAGTGTTTGTGTGTGTGTCTGGGAGTTAGAGAGTGTTTGTGTGTGTGTGTGTGTGTGTCTGGGAGTTAGAGAGTGTGCGTCTGGGAGTTAGAGTGTGTGTGTGTGTGTGTGTGTCCGGCAGTTAGAGAGTGTGTGTGTGGCAGTTGGAGAGTTTTTTGTGTGTGTGTGTGTCTGGGAGTTAGAGAGTGTGTGTATGTGTGTCTGGGAGTTAGAGAGTGTGCGTGTGTGTGTGTGTCTGGGAGCTAGAGAGTGTGTGTCTGGGAGTTAGAGAGTGCTTGTGTGTGTGTCTGCGAGTTAGAGAGTGTTTGTGTGTGTGTGTGTGTGGGATTTAGCGAGTGTGTGTGTGTGTGTGTGTGTGTGTGTGTCTGGGAGTTAGAGTGTGTGTGTGTGTGTCTGGGAGTTAGAGAGTTTGTGTGTGTGTGTGTCTGGGAGTTAGAGTGTGTTTGCGTGTGTGTCTGGGAGTTAGAGAGTGTTTGTGTGTGTGATGTGTGTCTGTCTGCGATTTAGAGGGAGTGTGTGTGTGTGTGTGTGTGTGTGTTTGTGTGGGAGTTAGAGAGTGTGTATGAGTGTGTATGTGTGTCTGGGAGTTAGAGAGTGTGTGTATGTGTGTCTGGGAGTTAGAGAGAGTGTGTGTGTGTGTCTGGGAATTAGAGAGCTTGCGTGTGTGTGTCTGGGAGTTAGAGAGTGGTTGTGTGTGTGTCTGGGAGTTAGAGTGTGTGTGTGTGTGTGTGGGTGCTAGAGAGTGTGTGTGTGTGGGAGTTAGAGAGTGTATGTGTGTGTGTGGGAGTTAGAGTGTGTGTGTGTGTGTCTGGGAGTTAGAGAGAGTGTTTGTGTGTGTGCGTGTGTCCGGGAGTTAGAGTGTGTGTGTCTGAGAGTTAGAGACAGTGTGTGTGTGTGTGTGTCTTGGAGTTAGAGTGTGTTTGTGTGTGTGTCTGGGAGTTAGAGAGTGTTTGTGTGTGTGTTTGGGAGTTAGAGAGAGTTTGCGTGTGTGTGTGTGTGTGTGTCTGGCAGTTAGAGAGTGTGTGTGTGGCAGTTGGAGTGTGTTTTGTGTGTGTGTGTGTCTGGGAGTTAGAGAGTGTTTGTGTGTGTGTCTGGGAGTAAGAGAGTGCTTGTGTGTGTGTCTGCGAGTTACAGAGTGTTTGTGTGTGTGTCTGGGAGTTAGAGAGTGTGTGTGGGTGTGTCTGGGAGTTAGAGTGTGTTTGCGTGTGTGTCTGGGAGTTAGAGAGTGTTTGTGTGTGTGATGTGTGTCTGTCTGCGATTTAGAGGGAGTGTGTGTGTGTGTGTGTGTGTGTGTGTGTGGGAGTTAGAGAGTGTTTGTGTGTGTGTCTGGGAGTTAGAGCGAGTGTGTGTGTGTGTGTGTGTGTGTGTGTGAGTTAGAGTGTTTGTGTGTGTGTGTGGGATTTAGAGAGTGTTTGTGTGTGTGTGTTTCTGGGTGTTAGAGAGTGTGTGTCTGGGAGTTACAGTGTGTGTGTGTGTGTGTGTGTGTGTGTCTGGCAGTTAGAGAGTGTGTGTGTGGCAGTTGGAGAGTGTTTTGTGTGTGTGTGTGTCTGGGAGTTAGAGAGTGTGTGTGTGTGTGTCTGGGAGTTAGAGAGTGTTTGTGTGTGTGTCTGGGAGTTAGAGAGTGTTTGTGTGTGTGTCTGGGAGTTAGAGAGTGTTTGTGTGTGTGTCTGGGAGTTAGAGCGAGTGTGTGTGTGTGTGTGTGTGTGTGTGTGAGTTAGAGAGTGTTTGTGTGTGTGTGTGGGAGTTAGAGAGTGTTTGTGTTTGTGTGTGTGTGTTTCTGGGTGTTAGAGAGTGTGTGTCTGGGAGTTAGAGTGTGTGTGTGTGTGTGTGTGTGTGTCTGGCAGTTAGAGAGTGTGTGTGTGGCAGTTGGAGAGTGTTTCATGTGTATTTGTATCTGGGAGTTAGAGAGTGTGTGTGTGTGTGTGTCTGGGAGTTAGAGAGTGTGTGTGTGTCTGGGAGTTAGAGAGTGTGCGTGTGTGTGTGTGTGTCTGGGAGTTCAAGAGTGTTTGTGTGTGTGTCTGCGAGTTAGAGAGTGTTTGTGTGTGTGTGTGGGATTTAGCGAGTGTGTGTGTGTGTGTGTGTGTGGGAGTTAGAGAGTGTTTGTGTGTGTGTCTGGGAGTTTGAGAGTGTGCGTGTGTGTGTGTGGTATTTAGAGAATGTGTGTGTGTGTGTGGGAGTTAGAGAGTGTGTGTGTGTGTGTGTGGTCTGGAGTTAGAGTGTGTGTGTGTGTGTGTGTGTGGGAGTTAGAGAGTGTGCGTGTGTGTGTGTGTGTGTTTGTCTGGGAGTTAGAGAGTGTGTGTGTGTGTGTGTGTGGGAGTTAGAGAGTGTGTGTGTGTGTGTGTGGAAGTTAGAGAGTGTCTGTGTGTGTGTCTGGGAGTTAGAGTGTGTGTGTGTGTGTGTGTCTGGGAGTTAGAGTGTGTGTGTGTGTGTGTGTGTGGGAGTTAGAGAGAGTGTGTGTGTGTGTGTGGGAGTTAGAGAGTGTGTGTGTGTGTGTGTGTGTGTGTGTGGGAGTTAGAGAGTGTGTGTGTGTGTGTGTGGGAGTTAGAGAGTGTGTGTGTGTGTGTGTGGAAGTTAGAGAGTGTCTGTGTGTGTGTCTGGGAGTTAGAGTGTGTGTGTGTGTGTGTGTCTGGGAGTTAGATTGTGTGTGTGTGTGTGTCTGGGAGTTAGAGAGTGTTTGTGTGTGTGTCTGGGAGTTAGAGTGTGTTTGTGTGTGTGTGTGTGTGTGTCTGGGAGTTAGAGAGTGTGTGTCTGGGAGTTAGAGAGTGTGTGTGTGTGTCTGGCAGTTAGAGAGTGTGTGTGTGTGTCTGGCAGTTAGAGAGTGTGTGTGTATCTGTGTGTCTGGGAGTTAGAGAGTGTCTGTGTGTGTGTCTGAGAGTTAGAGAATGTGTGTGTGTGTGTTTGTGTCTGGGAGTTAGACAGTGTCTGTGTGTGTGTCTGGGAGTTGGAGAGTGTGTGTCTGAGAGTTAGAGAGTGTGTGTGTGTGTGTGTGTCTGTGTCTGGGAGTTAGACAGTGTGTCTGTGTGTGTGTCTGGGAGTTAGAGGGTGTTTGTGTGTGTGTGTGTCTGGGAGCTAGAGAGTGTGTGTATTTGTGTGTCTGGGAGTTAGAGAGAGTGTGTGTGTGTGTGTCAGGGAGTTAGAGAGTGTGTGTGTGTGTGTGTGTCTGAGAGTTAGAGAGTGTGTATGTTTGTGTCTGGGAGTTAGAGAGTGTTTGTGTGTGTGATGTGTGTCTGTCTGCGATTTAGAGGGAGTGTGTGTGTGTATGTGTGTGTGTCTGGGTGTTAGAGAGTGTGTATGAGTGTGTCTGTGTGTCTGGGAGTTAGAGAGTGTGTGTGTGTGTCTGGGAATTAGAGAGCGTGCGTGTGTGTGTCTGGCATTTAGAGAGTGTTTGTGTGTGTGTCTGGGAGTTAGAGAGTGTTTGTGTGTGTGTGTGGGTGTTAGAGAGTGTGTGTGTGTGTGTGTGTGTGTGTGGGAGTTAGAGTGTGTGTGTGTGTGGGAGTTAGAGTGTGTGTGTGTGTTTGGGAGTTAGAGAGAGTGTGTGTGTGTGTGTGTGTGTGTGTGTGTGTGTGTCTGGGAGTTAGAGTGTGTGTGTCTGGGAGTTAGAGAGAGTGTGTGTGTGTGTGTCTGGGAGTTAGAGAGTGTTTGTGTGTGTGTCTGGGAGTTAGAGAGTTTATGTGTGTGTGTGTGTGTGTGTGTCTGGGAGTTAGAGAGTGTGTGTGTGTGAGTTAGAGAGTGTATGTGTGTGTCTGGCAGTTAGAGAGTGTGTGTGTTTGAGTTAGACAGTGTTTTGTGTGTGTGTGTGTGTGTCTGGGAGTTAGAGAGTGTGTGTCTGGGAGTTAGAGAGTGTAGGTGTGTGTGTCTGGGAGTTAGAGAGTGTGAGTGTGGGAGTTAGAGAGTGCGTGTGTGTGTGTCTGGGAGTTAGAGAGTGTTTGTGTGTGTGTGTGTGTGTGTGTGTGTCTGGGAGTTAGAGTGTATGTGTGTGTGTGTGTATCTGGGAGTTAGAGTGTGTGTGTGTGTGTGTGTGTCTGGGAGCTAGAGAGTGTGTGTATTTGTGTGTCTGGGAGTTAGAGAGTGTGTGTGTGTGTGTCTGGGAATTAGAGAGTGTGTGTGTGTGTGTCTGGGAGTTAGAGAGCGTGTGTGTGTGTGTCTGGGAGTTCGAGAGTGTTTGTGTATGTGTCTGGGAGTTAGAGAGTGTTTGTGTGTGTGTGTGGTAGTTAGAGAGTGTGTGTGTGGGGGTGGGAGTTAGAGAGTGTGTGTGTGTGTGTGTGTGTGTGTGGGGGGGAGCTAGAGAGTGTGTGTGTGTGTGTGTCTGAGAGTTAGAGAGAGTGTGTGTGTGTGTGTGTGTGTGTGTCAGGGATTTAGAGAGTGTGTGTGTGTGTCTGGGAGTTAGAGAGTGTGTGTGTGTGTGTGTGTGTCTGGGAGTTAGAGTGTGTGTGTGTGTGTGTCTGTGAATTAGAGAGCGTGCGTGTGTGTGTCTGGGAGTTATAGAGTGTTTGTGTGTGTGTCTGGGAGTTATAAACTGTTTGTGTGTGTGTGTGCCTGGGAGTGAGAGAGTGTGTGTGTGTGTGTCAGGGAATTAGAGAGTGTGTGTGTGTGTGTGGGAGTTAGAGAGAGTATGTGTGTGTGTGTGTGTCTGGGTGTTAGAGAGAGTGTGTGTGTGTGTCTGGGAGTTAGAGAGTGTGTGTGTGTGTCTGGGAGTTAGAGAGTGTTTGTGTGTGGAGTTAGAGAGTGTTTGTGTGTGTGTCTGGGAGTTAGAGAGTGTTTGTGTGTGTGTGTGTGTGTGTCTGGGAGTTAGAGAGTGTGCGTCTGGGAGTTAGAGTGTGTGTGTGTGTGTGTGTGTCCGGCAGTTAGAGAGTGTGTGTGTGGCAGTTGGAGAGTTTTTTGTGTGTGTGTGTGTCTGGGAGTTAGAGAGTGTGTGTATGTGTGTCTGGGAGTTAGAGAGTGTGCGTGTGTGTGTGTGTCTGGGAGCTAGAGAGTGTGTGTCTGGGAGTTAGAGAGTGCTTGTGTGTGTGTCTGCGAGTTAGAGAGTGTTTGTGTGTGTGTGTGTGTGTTTGATTTAGCGAGTGTATGTGTGTGTGTGTGTGTGCGTGTCTGGGAGTTAGAGTGTGTGTGTGTGTGTCTGGGAGTTAGAGAGTTTGTGTGTGTGTGTGTCTGGGAGTTAGAGTGTGTTTGCGTGTGTGTCTGGGAGTTAGAGAGTGTTTGTGTGTGTGATGTGTGTCTGTCTGCGATTTAGAGGGAGTGTGTGTGTGTGTGTGTGTGTGTTTGTGTGGGAGTTAGAGAGTGTGTATGAGTGTGTATGTGTGTCTGGGAGTTAGAGAGTGTGTGTATGTGTGTCTGGGAGTTAGAGAGAGTGTGTGTGTGTGTCTGGGAATTAGAGAGCTTGCGTGTGTGTGTCTGGGAGTTAGAGAGTGGTTGTGTGTGTGTCTGGGAGTTAGAGTGTGTGTGTGTGTGTGTGTCTGGGAGTTAGATTGTGTGTGTGTGTGTGTCTGGGAGTTAGAGAGTGTTTGTGTGTGTGTCTGGGAGTTAGAGTGTGTTTGTGTGTGTGTGTGTGTGTGTCTGGGAGTTAGAGAGTGTGTGTCTGGGAGTTAGAGAGTGTGTGTGTGTGTCTGGCAGTTAGAGAGTGTGTGTGTGTGTCTGGCAGTTAGAGAGTGTGTGTGTATCTGTGTGTCTGGGAGTTAGAGAGTGTCTGTGTGTGTGTCTGAGAGTTAGAGAATGTGTGTGTGTGTGTTTGTGTCTGGGAGTTAGACAGTGTCTGTGTGTGTGTCTGGGAGTTGGAGAGTGTGTGTCTGAGAGTTAGAGAGTGTGTGTGTGTGTGTGTGTCTGTGTCTGGGAGTTAGACAGTGTGTCTGTGTGTGTGTCTGGGAGTTAGAGGGTGTTTGTGTGTGTGTGTGTCTGGGAGCTAGAGAGTGTGTGTATTTGTGTGTCTGGGAGTTAGAGAGAGTGTGTGTGTGTGTGTCAGGGATTTAGAGAGTGTGTGTGTGTGTGTGTGTCTGGGAGTTAGAGTGTGTTTGTGTGTGTGTCTGGGAGTTAGAGAGTGTTTGTGTGTGTGATGTGTGTCTGTCTGCGATTTAGAGGGAGTGTGTGTGTGTATGTGTGTGTGTCTGGGTGTTAGAGAGTGTGTATGAGTGTGTATGTGTGTCTGGGAGTTAGAGAGTGTGTGTGTGTGTCTGGGAATTAGAGAGCGTGCGTGTGTGTGTCTGGCATTTAGAGAGTGTTTGTGTGTGTGTCTGGGAGTTAGAGAGTGTTTGTGTGTGTGTGTGGGTGTTAGAGAGTGTGTGTGTGTGTGTGTGTGTGTGTGGGAGTTAGAGTGTGTGTGTGTGTGGGAGTTAGAGTGTGTGTGTGTGTTTGGGAGTTAGAGAGAGTGTGTGTGTGTGTGTGTGTGTGTGTGTGTGTGTCTGGGAGTTAGAGTGTGTGTGTCTGGGAGTTAGAGAGAGTGTGTGTGTGTGTGTCTGGGAGTTAGACAGTGTGTGTGTGTGTGTCTGGGATTCAGAGTGTGTGTATGTGTGTGTGTGTGTGTGTGTGTGTCTGGGAGTTAGAGAGTGTGTGTGTGTGAGTTAGAGAGTGTATGTGTGTGTCTGGCAGTTAGAGAGTGTGTGTGTTTGAGTTAGACAGTGTTTTGTGTGTGTGTGTGTGTGTCTGGGAGTTAGAGAGTGTGTGTCTGGGAGTTAGAGAGTGTAGGTGTGTGTGTCTGGGAGTTAGAGAGTGTGAGTGTGGGAGTTAGAGAGTGCGTGTGTGTGTGTCTGGGAGTTAGAGAGTGTTTGTGTGTGTGTGTGTGTGTGTGTGTGTGTGTGTGTCTGGGAGTTAGAGTGTATGTGTGTGTGTGTGTATCTGGGAGTTAGAGTGTGTGTGTGTGTGTGTGTGTGTCTGGGAGATAGAGAGTGTGTGTATTTGTGTGTCTGGGAGTTAGAGAGTGTGTGTGTGTGTGTCTGGGAATTAGAGAGTGTGTGTGTGTGTGTCTGGGAGTTAGAGAGCGTGTGTGTGTGTGTCTGGGAGTTCGAGAGTGTTTGTGTATGTGTCTGGGAGTTAGAGAGTGTTTGTGTGTGTGTGTGGTAGTTAGAGAGTGTGTGTGTGGGGGGGGGAGTTAGAGATTGTGTGTGTGTGTGTGTGTGTGTGTCTGGGAGCTAGAGAGTGTGTGTATTTGTGTGTCTGGGAGTTAGAGAGAGTGTGTGTGTGTGTGTGTGTGTGTGTCAGGGATTTAGGGAGTGTGTGTGTGTGTCTGGGAGTTAGAGTGTGTGTGTGTGTGTGTGTGTGTCTGGGAGTTAGAGTGTGTGTGTGTGTGTGTCTGTGAATTAGAGAGCGTGCGTGTGTGTGTCTGGGAGTTAGAGAGTGTTTGTGTGTGTGTCTGGGAGTTAGAGAGTGCTTGTGTGTGTGTGTGTGGGAGTTAGGGAGTGTGTGTGTGTGTGTGTGGGTATTAGAGAGTGTGTGTGTGTGTGTGGGAGTTAGAGAGAGTATGTGTGTGTGTGTGTGTCTGGGTGTTAGAGAGAGTGTGTGTGTGTGTCTGGGAGTTAGAGCGAGTGTGTGTGTGTGTGTGGGAGTTAGAGAGTGTTTGTGTGTGTGTGTGGGAGTTAGAGAGTGTTTGTGTGTGTGTCTGGGAGTTAGAGAGTGTTTGTGTGTGTGTGTGTGTGTGTCTGGGAGTTAGAGAGTGTGCTTCTGGGAGTTAGAGTGTGTGTGTGTGTGTGTGTGTCCGGCAGTTAGAGAGTGTGTGTGTGGCAGTTGGAGAGTTTTTTGTGTGTGTGTGTGTCTGGGAGTTAGAGAGTGTGTGTATGTGTGTCTGGGAGTTAGAGAGTGTGCGTGTGTGTGTGTGTCTGGGAGCTAGAGAGTGTGTGTCTGGGAGTTAGAGAGTGCTTGTGTGTGTGTCTGCGAGTTAGAGAGTGTTTGTGTGTGTGTGTGTGTGGGATTTAGCGAGTGTGTGTGTGTGTGTGTGTGTGAGTTAGAGAGTGTTTGTGTGTGTGTGTGGGAGTTAGAGAGTGTTTGTGTTTGTGTGTGTGTGTTTCTGGGTGTTAGAGAGTGTGTGTCTGGGAGTTAGAGTGTGTGTGTGTGTGTGTGTGTGTCTGGCAGTTAGAGAGTGTGTGTGTGGCAGTTGGAGAGTGTTTCATGTGTATTTGTATCTGGGAGTTAGAGAGTGTGTGTGTGTGTGTCTGGGAGTTAGAGAGTGTGTGTGTGTCTGGGAGTTAGAGAGTGTGCGTGTGTGTGTGTGTGTCTGGGAGTTCAAGAGTGTTTGTGTGTGTGTCTGCGAGTTAGAGAGTGTTTGTGTGTGTGTGTGGGATTTAGCGAGTGTGTGTGTGTGTGTGTGTGTGTGGGAGTTAGAGAGTGTTTGTGTGTGTGTCTGGGAGTTTGAGAGTGTGCGTGTGTGTGTGTGGTATTTAGAGAATGTGTGTGTGTGTGTGGGAGTTAGAGAGTGTGTGTGTGTGTGTGTGGGAGTTAGAGAGAGTGTGTGTGTGTGTGTGTGGGAGTTAGAGAGTGTGTGTGTGTGTGTGTGTGTGTGTGTGTGGGAGTTAGAGAGTGTGTGTGTGTGTGTGTGTGTGGGAGTTAGAGAGTGTGTGTGTGTGTGTGGAAGTTAGAGAGTGTCTGTGTGTGTGTCTGGGAGTTAGAGTGTGTGTGTGTGTGTGTGTCTGGGAGTTAGAGTGTGTGTGTGTGTGTGTGTGGGAGTTAGAGAGAGTGTGTGTGTGTGTGTGGGAGTTAGAGAGTGTGTGTGTGTGTGTGTGTGTGTGTGGGAGTTAGAGAGTGTGTGTGTGTGTGTGTGTGGGAGTTAGAGAGTGTGTGTGTGTGTGTGTGGAAGTTAGAGAGTGTCTGTGTGTGTGTCTGGGAGTTAGAGTGTGTGTGTGTGTGTGTGTCTGGGAGTTAGATTGTGTGTGTGTGTGTGTCTGGGAGTTAGAGAGTGTTTGTGTGTGTGTCTGGGAGTTAGAGTGTGTTTGTGTGTGTGTGTGTGTGTGTCTGGGAGTTAGAGAGTGTGTGTCTGGGAGTTAGAGAGTGTGTGTGTGTGTCTGGGAGTTAGAGAGTGTGTGTGTGTGTCTGGCAGTTAGAGAGTGTGTGTGTATCTGTGTGTCTGGGAGTTAGAGAGTGTCTGTGTGTGTGTCTGAGAGTTAGAGAATGTGTGTGTGTGTGTTTGTGTCTGGGAGTTAGACAGTGTCTGTGTGTGTGTCTGGGAGTTGGAGAGTGTGTGTCTGAGAGTTAGAGAGTGTGTGTGTGTGTGTGTGTCTGTGTCTGGGAGTTAGACAGTGTGTCTGTGTGTGTGTCTGGGAGTTAGAGTGTGTTTGTGTGTGTGTGTGTCTGGGAGCTAGAGAGTGTGTGTATGTGTGTGTCTCAGGGAGTTAGAGAGTGTGTGTGTGTGTCCTGGATTTAGAGAGTGTGTGTGTGTGTGTGTGTCTGGGAGTTAGAGAGTTTTTGTGTGTGTGTCTGGGAGTTACAGAGTGTTTGTTTGTTTGTTTGTGTGTCTGTCTGCGATTTAGAGGGAGTGTGTGTGTGTATGTGTGTGTGTCTGGGTGTTAGAGAGTGTGTATGAGTGTGTATGTGTGTCTGGGAGTTAGAGAGTGTGTGTGTGTGTCTGGGAATTAGAGAGCGTGCGTGTGTGTGTCTGGCATTTAGAGAGTGTTTGTGTGTGTGTCTGGGAGTTAGAGAGTGTTTGTGTGTGTGTGTGGGTGTTAGAGAGTGTGTGTGTGTGTGTGTGTGTGTGTGGGAGTTAGAGTGTGTGTGTGTGTGGGAGTTAGAGTGTGTGTGTGTGTTTGGGAGTTAGAGAGAGTGTGTGTGTGTGTGTGTGTGTGTGTGTGTGTCTGGGAGTTAGAGTGTGTGTGTCTGGGAGTTAGAGAGAGTGTGTGTGTGTGTGTCTGGGAGTTAGAGAGTGTTTGTGTGTGTGTCTGGGAGTTAGAGAGTTTATGTGTGTGTGTGTGTGTGTGTGTCTGGGAGTTAGAGAGTGTGTGTGTGTGAGTTAGAGAGTGTATGTGTGTGTCTGGCAGTTAGAGAGTGTGTGTGTTTGAGTTAGACAGTGTTTTGTGTGTGTGTGTGTGTGTCTGGGAGTTAGAGAGTGTGTGTCTGGGAGTTAGAGAGTGTAGGTGTGTGTGTCTGGGAGTTAGAGAGTGTGAGTGTGGGAGTTAGAGAGTGCGTGTGTGTGTGTCTGGGAGTTAGAGAGTGTTTGTGTGTGTGTGTGTGTGTGTGTGTGTCTGGGAGTTAGAGTGTATGTGTGTGTGTGTGTATCTGGGAGTTAGAGTGTGTGTGTGTGTGTGTGTGTGTCTGGGAGCTAGAGAGTGTGTGTATTTGTGTGTCTGGGAGTTAGAGAGTGTGTGTGTGTGTGTCTGGGAATTAGAGAGTGTGTGTGTGTGTGTCTGGGAGTTAGAGAGCGTGTGTGTGTGTGTCTGGGAGTTCGAGAGTGTTTGTGTATGTGTCTGGGAGTTAGAGAGTGTTTGTGTGTGTGTGTGGTAGTTAGAGAGTGTGTGTGTGGGGGGGGGAGTTAGAGATTGTGTGTGTGTGTGTGTGTGTGTGTCTGGGAGCTAGAGAGTGTGTGTATTTGTGTGTCTGGGAGTTAGAGAGAGTGTGTGTGTGTGTGTGTGTGTGTCAGGGATTTAGGGAGTGTGTGTGTGTGTCTGGGAGTTAGAGTGTGTGTGTGTGTGTGTGTGTGTCTGGGAGTTAGAGTGTGTGTGTGTGTGTGTCTGTGAATTAGAGAGCGTGCGTGTGTGTGTCTGGGAGTTAGAGAGTGTTTGTGTGTGTGTCTGGGAGTTAGAGAGTGCTTGTGTGTGTGTGTGTGGGAGTTAGGGAGTGTGTGTGTGTGTGTGTGGGTATTAGAGAGTGTGTGTGTGTGTGTGGGAGTTAGAGAGAGTATGTGTGTGTGTGTGTGTCTGGGTGTTAGAGAGAGTGTGTGTGTGTGTCTGGGAGTTAGAGCGAGTGTGTGTGTGTGTGTGGGAGTTAGAGAGTGTTTGTGTGTGTGTGTGGGAGTTAGAGAGTGTTTGTGTGTGTGTCTGGGAGTTAGAGAGTGTTTGTGTGTGTGTGTGTGTGTGTGTCTGGGAGTTAGAGAGTGTGCGTCTGGGAGTTAGAGTGTGTGTGTGTGTGTGTGTGTCCGGCAGTTAGAGAGTGTGTGTGTGGCAGTTGGAGAGTTTTTTGTGTGTGTGTGTGTCTGGGAGTTAGAGAGTGTGTGTATGTGTGTCTGGGAGTTAGAGAGTGTGCGTGTGTGTGTGTGTCTGGGAGCTAGAGAGTGTGTGTCTGGGAGTTAGAGAGTGCTTGTGTGTGTGTCTGCGAGTTAGAGAGTGTTTGTGTGTGTGTGTGTGTGGGATTTAGCGAGTGTGTGTGTGTGTGTGTGTGTGAGTTAGAGAGTGTTTGTGTGTGTGTGTGGGAGTTAGAGAGTGTTTGTGTTTGTGTGTGTGTGTTTCTGGGTGTTAGAGAGTGTGTGTCTGGGAGTTAGAGTGTGTGTGTGTGTGTGTGTGTGTGTCTGGCAGTTAGAGAGTGTGTGTGTGGCAGTTGGAGAGTGTTTCATGTGTATTTGTATCTGGGAGTTAGAGAGTGTGTGTGTGTGTGTCTGGGAGTTAGAGAGTGTGTGTGTGTCTGGGAGTTAGAGAGTGTGCGTGTGTGTGTGTGTGTGTGGGAGTTAGAGAGTGTGTGTGTGTGTGTGTGGGAGTTAGAGAGTGTGTGTGTGTGTGTGTGTGTGGGAGTTAGAGAGTGTGTGTGTGTGTGTGTGGAAGTTAGAGAGTGTCTGTGTGTGTGTCTGGGAGTTAGAGAGTGTGTGTGTGTGTGTGTCTGGGAGTTAGAGTGTGTGTGTGTGTGTGTCTGGGAGTTAGAGAGTGTTTGTGTGTGTGTGTGGGAGTTAGAGAGTGTTTGTGTGTGTGTGTGTGTGTGTTTCTGGGAGTTAGAGAGTGTGTGTCTGGGAGTTAGAGTGTGTGTGTGTGTGTGTGTGTGTCTGGCAGTTAGAGAGTGTGTGTGTGGCAGTTGGAGAGTGTTTCATGTGTATTTGTATCTGGGAGTTAGAGAGTGTGTGTGTGTGTCTGGGAGTTAGAGAGTGTGTGTGTGTGTGTGTGTCTGGGAGTTAGAGAGTGTGCGTGTGTGTGTGTGTGTGTCTGGGGGCTAGACAGTGTGTGTCTGGGAGTTCAAGAGTGTTTGTGTGTGTGTCTGCGAGTTAGAGAGTGTTTGTGTGTGTGTGTGGGATTTAGCGAGTGTGTGTGTGTGTGTGTGTGTGGGAGTTAGAGAGTGTTTGTGTGTGTGTGTGGGAGTTAGAGAGTGTTTGTGTTTGTGTGTGTGTGTTTCTGGGTGTTAGAGAGTGTGTGTCTGGGAGTTAGAGTGTGTGTGTGTGTGTGTGTGTGTGTCTGGCAGTTAGAGAGTGTGTGTGTGGCAGTTGGAGAGTGTTTCATGTGTATTTGTATCTGGGAGTTAGAGAGTGTGTGTGTGTGTGTCTGGGAGTTAGAGAGTGTGTGTGTGTCTGGGAGTTAGAGAGTGTGCGTGTGTGTGTGTGTGTGTTTGGGAGTTAGAGAGTGTGTGTGTGTGTGTCTGGGAGTTAGAGAGTGTGTGTGTGTGTGTGTGTGTGGGAGTTAGAGAGTGTGTGTGTGTGTGTGTGGAAGTTAGAGACTGTCTGTGTGTGTGTCTGGGAGTTAGAGTGTGTGTGTGTGTGTGTGTCTGGGAGTTAGAGTGTGTGTGTGTGTGTGTCTGGGAGTTAGAGAGTGTTTGTGTGTGTGTGTGGGAGTTAGAGAGTGTTTGTGTGTGTGTGTGTGTGTGTTTCTGGGAGTTAGAGAGTGTGTGTCTGGGAGTTAGAGTGTGTGTGTGTGTGTGTGTGTGTCTGGCAGTTAGAGAGTGTGTGTGTGGCAGTTGGAGAGTGTTTCATGTGTATTTGTATCTGGGAGTTAGAGAGTGTGTGTGTGTGTCTGGGAGTTAGAGAGTGTGTGTGTGTGTGTGTGTCTGGGAGTTAGAGAGTGTGCGTGTGTGTGTGTGTGTGTCTGGGGGCTAGACAGTGTGTGTCTGGGAGTTCAAGAGTGTTTGTGTGTGTGTCTGCGAGTTAGAGAGTGTTTGTGTGTGTGTGTGGGATTTAGCGAGTGTGTGTGTGTGTGTGTGTGTGGGAGTTAGAGAGTGTTTGTGTGTGTGTCTGGGAGTTTGAGAGTGTGCGTGTGTGTGTGTGGTATTTAGAGAATGTGTGTGTGTGTGTGGGAGTTAGAGAGTGTGTGTGTGTGTGTGTGTGGGAGTTAGAGAGAGTGTGTGTGTGTGTGTGGGAGTTAGAGAGTGTGTGTGTGTGTGTGTGGGAGTTAGAGAGTGTGTGTGTGTGTGTGTGGGAGTTAGAGAGTGTGTGTGTGTGTGTGTGGAAGTTAGAGAGTGTCTGTGTGTGTGTCTGGGAGTTAGAGAGTGTTTGTGTGTGTGTCTGGGAGTTAGAGTGTGTGTGTGTGTGTGTGTCTGGGAGTTAGAGTGTGTGTGTGTGTGTGTCTGGGAGTTAGAGAGTGTTTGTGTGTGTGTCTGGGAGTTAGAGTGTGTTTGTGTGTGTGTCTGTGTGTGTCTGGGAGTTAGAGAGTGTGTGTCTGGGAGTTAGAGAGTGTGTGTGTGTGTCTGGCAGTTAGAGAGTGTGTGTGTGTGTCTGGCAGTTAGAGAGTGTGTGTGTTTGAGTTAGAGAGTGTTTTGTTTGTGTGTGTGTGTCTGGGAGTTAGAGAGTGTGTGTCTGGGAGTTAGAGAGTGTATGTGTGTGTGTCTAGGAGTTAGAGAGTGTGAGTGTGGGAGTTAGAGAGTGCGTGTGTGTGTGTCTGGGAGTTAGAGAGTCTTTGTGTGTGTGTGTGTGTGTCTGGGAGTTAGAGAGTGTGTGTGTGTGTGTGTATCTGGGAGTTAGAGTGTGTGTGTGTGTGTGTGTCTGGTATTTAGAGAGTGTGCGTGTGTGTGTCTGGAGGTTAGAAAGTATGTGTGTTTGTGTCTGGGTGTTAGAGAGGGTGTGTCTGGGATTTAGAGAGTGTGTGTGTGTGTCTGGGGTTAGAGAGTGTCTATATGTGTCTCTGGGAGTTAGAGAGTGTTTGTGTGTGTGAGTGTGTGTCTGGGAGTTAGAGTGTGTGTTTGTGTGTGTCTGGGAGTTAGAGAGAGGTTGTGTGTGTGATGTGAGTCTGTCTGCGATTTAGAGGGAGTGTGTGTGTGTGTGTGTGTCTGGGAATTAGAGAGTGTGTATGAGTGTGTTTGTGTGTCTGGGAGTTACAGAGTGTGTATGTGTGTGTGTGTGTCTGTGAATTAGAGAGCGTGCGTGTGTGTGTCTGGGAGTTAGAGAGTGTTTGTGTGTGTGTCTGGGAGTTACAGAGTGTTTGTGTATTTGTGTGTGGGTGTTAGAGAGTGTGTGTGTGTGTGTGTGTGTGTGTGGGAGTTAGAGAGTGTTTGTGTGTGTGTGTGGGAGTTAGAGAGTGTTTGTGTGTGTGTGTGTTTCTGGGAGTTAGAGAGCGTGTGTCTGGAAGATAGAGTGTGTGTGTGTGTGTGTGTGTGTGTCTGGCAGTTAGAGAGTGTGTGTGTGGCAGTTGGAGAGTGTTTCATGTGTATTTGTATCTGGGAGTTAGAGAGTGTGTGTGTGTGTCTGGGAGTTAGAGAGTGTGCGTGTGTGTGTGTGTGTCTGGGGGCTAGACAGTGTGCGTGTGTGTGTGTGTGTCTGGGGGCTAGACAGTGTGTGTCTGGGAGTTCAAGAGTGTTTGTGTGTGTGTCTGCGAGTTAGAGAGTGTTTGTGTGTGTGTGTGGGATTTAGCGAGTGTGTGTGTGTGTGGGAGTTAGAGAGTGTTTGTGTGTGTGTCTGGGAGTTTGAGAGTGTGCGTGTGTGTGTGTGGTATTTAGAGAATGTGTGTGTGTGTGTGGGAGTTAGAGAGTGTGTGTGTGTGTGTGTGTGTGGGAGTTAGAGAGAGTGTGTGTGTGTGTGTGTGGGAGTTAGAGAGTCTGTGTGTGTGTGTGTGGGAGTTAGAGAGTGTGTGTGTGTGTGTGTGTGTGTGGGAGTTATAGAGTGTCTGTGTGTGTGTCTGGGAGTTAGAGTGTGTGTGTGTGTGTGTGTGTCTGGGAGTTAGAGTGTGTGTGTGTCTGTGTCTGGGAGTTAGAGAGTGTTTGTGTGTGTGTCTGGGAGTTAGAGTGTGTTTGTGTGTGTGTCTGTGTGTGTCTGGGAGTTAGAGAGTGTGTGTCTGGGAGTTAGAGAGTGTGTGTGTGTGTCTGGCAGTTAGAGAGTGTGTGTGTTTGAGTTAGAGAGTGTTTTGTTTGAGTGTGTGTGTCTGGGAGTTAGAGAGTGTGTGTCTGGGAGTTAGAGAGTGTATGTGTGTGTGTCTAGGAGTTAGAGAGTGTGAGTGTGGGAGTTAGAGAGTGCGTGTGTGTGTGTCTGGGAGTTAGAGAGTCTTTGTGTGTGTGTGTGTGTGTCTGGGAGTTAGAGAGTGTGTGTGTGTGTGTGTATCTGGGAGTTAGAGTGTGTGTGTGTGTGTGTGTCTGGTATTTAGAGAGTGTGCGTGTGTGTGTCTGGAGGTTAGAAAGTATGTGTGTTTGTGTCTGGGTGTTAGAGAGTGTGTGTCTGGGATTTAGTGAGTGTGTGTGTGTGTCTGGGGTTAGAGAGTGTCTATATGTGTCTCTGACAGTTAGAGAGTGTTTGTGTGTGTGAGTGTGTGTCTGGGAGTTAGAGTGTGTGTTTGTGTGTGTCTGGGAGTTAGAGAGAGGTTGTGTGTGTGATGTGAGTCTGTCTGCGATTTAGAGGGAGTGTGTGTGTGTGTATGTGTGTCTGGGAATTAGAGAGTGTGTATGAGTGTGTTTGTGTGTCTGGGAGTTACAGAGTGTGTATGTGTGTGTGTCTGTGAATTAGAGAGCGTGCGTGTGTGTGTCTGGGAGTTAGAGAGTGTTTGTGTGTGTGTCTGGGAGTTACAGAGTGTTTGTGTATTTGTGTGTGGGTGTTAGAGAGTGTGTGTGTGTGTGTGTGTTTCTGGGAGTTAGAGAGTGTGTGTCTGGAAGTTAGAGTGTGTGTGTGTGTGTGTGTGTGTGTCTGGCAGTTAGAGAGTGTGTGTGTGGCAGTTGGAGAGTGTTTCATGTGTATTTGTATCTGGGAGTTAGAGAGTGTGTGTGTGTGTCTGGGAGTTAGAGAGTGTGTGTGTGTGTGTGTGTCTGGGAGTTAGAGAGTGTGCGTGTGTGTGTGTGTGTCTGGGGGCTAGACAGTGTGTGTCTGGGAGTTCAAGAGTGTTTGTGTGTGTGTCTGAGAGTTAGAGAGTGTTTGTGTGTGTGTGTGGGATTTAGCGAGTGTGTGTGTGTGTGTGTGTGTGTGGGAGTTAGAGAGTGTTTGTGTGTGTGTCTGGGAGTTTGAGAGTGTGCGTGTGTGTGTGTGGTATTTAGAGAATGTGTGTGTGTGTGTGGGAGTTAGAGAGTGTGTGTGTGTGTGTGTGTGTGGGAGTTAGAGAGAGTGTGTGTGTGTGGGAGTTAGAGAGTGTGTGTGTGTGTGTGTGTGGGAGTTAGAGAGTGTGTGTGTGTGTGTGTGTGTGTGGGAGTTAGAGAGTGTGTGTGTGTGTGTGTGGAAGTTAGTGACTGTCTGTGTGTGTGTCTGGGAGTTAGAGTGTGTGTGTGTGTGTGTGTCTGGGAGTTAGAGTGTGTGTGTGTGTGTCTGGGAGTTAGAGAGTGTTTGTGTGTGTGTGTGGGAGTTAGAGAGTGTTTGTGTGTGTGTGTGTGTGTGTTTCTGGGAGTTAGAGAGTGTGTGTCTGGGAGTTAGAGTGTGTGTGTGTGTGTGTGTGTGTCTGGCAGTTAGAGAGTGTGTGTGTGGCAGTTGGAGAGTGTTTCATGTGTATTTGTATCTGGGAGTTAGAGAGTGTGTGTGTGTGTCTGGGAGTTAGAGAGTGTGTGTGTGTGTGTGTCTGGGAGTTAGAGAGTGTTTGTGTGTGTGTCTGGGAGTAAGAGAGTGCTTGTGTGTGTGTCTGCGAGTTACAGAGTGTTTGTGTGTGTGTCTGGGAGTTAGAGAGTGTGTGTGGGTGTGTCTGGGAGTTAGAGAGAGTTTGTGTGTGTGTCTGCGAGTTAGAGAGTGTTTGTGTGTGTGTCTAGGAGTTAGAGAGTGTTTGTGTGTGTGTCTGGGAGTTAGAGAGCGTCTGTGTGTATGTCTGGGAGTTAGAGAGTGTTTGTGTGTGTGTCTGGGAGTTAGAGAGTGTTTGTGTGTGTGTGTGTGGGAGTTAGAGAGTGTGTGTGTGTGTGTGTGGGTATTAGAGAGTGTGTGTGTGTGTGTGTGTGTGTGGGTATTAGAGAGTGTGTGTGTGTGTGTGGGAGTTAGAGTTTGTGTGTGTGTCTGCGAGTTAGAGTGTGTTTGTGTGTGTGTGTCTAGGAGTTAGAGAGCGTGTGTGTGTGTGTCTGGGAGTTAGAGTGTGTGTGTGTGTGTCTGGGTGTTACAGAGAGTGTGTGTGTGTGTCTGGGAGTTAGAGCGAGTGTGTGTGTGTGTGTGTGTGTGTGAGTTAGAGAGTGTTTGTGTGTGTGTGTGGGAGTTAGAGAGTGTTTGTGTGTGTGTCTGGGAGTTAGAGCGATTGTGTGTGTGTGTGTGTGTGTGTGAGTTAGAGAGTGTTTGTGTGTGTGTGTGGGAGTTAGAGAGTGTTTGTGTGTGTGTGTGTCGGTGTTTCTGGGAGTTAGAGAGTGTGTGTCTGGGAGTTAGAGTGTGTGTGTGTGTGTGTGTGTCTGGCAGTTAGAGAGTGTGTGTGTGGCAGTTGGAGAGTGTTTCATGTGTATTTGTATCTGGGAGTTAGAGAGTGTGTGTGTGTGTCTGGGAGTTAGAGAGTGTGTGTGTGTGTGTGTCTGGGAGTTAGAGAGTGTGCGTGTGTGTGTGTGTGTCTGGGGGCTAGACAGTGTGTGTCTGCGAGTTAGAGAGTGTTTGTGTGTGTGTGTGGGATTTAGCGAGTGTGTGTGTGTGTGTGTGTGTGTGGGAGTTAGAGAGTGTTTGTGTGTGTGTCTGGGAGTTTGAGAGTGTGCGTGTGTGTGTGTGGTATTTAGAGAATGTGTGTGTGTGTGTGGGAGTTAGAGAGTGTGTGTGTGTGTGTGTGTGGGAGTTAGAGAGAGTGTGTGTGTGTGTGTGGGAGTTAGAGAGTGTGTGTGTGTGTGTGTGGGAGTTAGAGAGTGTGTGTGTGTGTGTGTGTGTGTGGGAGTTAGAGAGTGTGTGTGTGTGTGTGTGGAAGTTAGAGACTGTCTGTGTGTGTGTCTGGGAGTTAGAGTGTGTGTGTGTGTGTGTGTCTGGGAGTTAGAGTGTGTGTGTGTGTGTGTCTGGGAGTTAGAGAGTGTTTGTGTGTGTGTGTGGGAGTTAGAGAGTGTTTGTGTGTGTGTGTGTGTGTGTTTCTGGGAGTTAGAGAGTGTGTGTCTGGGAGTTAGAGTGTGTGTGTGTGTGTGTGTGTGTCTGGCAGTTAGAGAGTGTGTGTGTGGCAGTTGGAGAGTGTTTCATGTGTATTTGTATCTGGGAGTTAGAGAGTGTGTGTGTGTGTCTGGGAGTTAGAGAGTGTGTGTGTGTGTGTGTGTCTGGGAGTTAGAGAGTGTGCGTGTGTGTGTGTGTGTCTGGGGGCTAGACAGTGTGTGTCTGGGAGTTCAAGAGTGTTTGTGTGTGTGTCTGCGAGTTAGAGAGTGTTTGTGTGTGTGTGTGGGATTTAGCGAGTGTGTGTGTGTGTGTGTGTGTGGGAGTTAGAGAGTGTTTGTGTGTGTGTCTGGGAGTTTGAGAGTGTGCGTGTGTGTGTGTGGTATTTAGAGAATGTGTGTGTGTGTGTGGGAGTTAGAGAGTGTGTGTGTGTGTGTGTGGGAGTTAGAGAGAGTGTGTGTGTGTGGGAGTTAGAGAGTGTGTGTGTGTGTGTGTGGGAGTTAGAGAGTGTGTGTGTGTGTGTGTGTGGGAGTTAGAGAGTGTGTGTGTGTGTGTGTGGAAGTTAGAGAGTGTCTGTGTGTGTGTCTGGGAGTTAGAGAGTGTTTGTGTGTGTGTCTGGGAGTTAGAGTGTGTGTGTGTGTGTGTGTCTGGGAGTTAGAGTGTGTGTGTGTGTGTGTCTGGGAGTTAGAGAGTGTTTGTGTGTGTGTCTGGGAGTTAGAGTGTGTTTGTGTGTGTGTCTGTGTGTGTCTGGGAGTTAGAGAGTGTGTGTCTGGGAGTTAGAGAGTGTGTGTGTGTGTCTGGCAGTTAGAGAGTGTGTGTGTGTGTCTGGCAGTTAGAGAGTGTGTGTGTTTGAGTTAGAGAGTGTTTTGTTTGTGTGTGTGTGTCTGGGAGTTAGAGAGTGTGTGTCTGGGAGTTAGAGAGTGTATGTGTGTGTGTCTAGGAGTTAGAGAGTGTGAGTGTGGGAGTTAGAGAGTGCGTGTGTGTGTGTCTGGGAGTTAGAGAGTCTTTGTGTGTGTGTGTGTGTGTCTGGGAGTTAGAGAGTGTGTGTGTGTGTGTGTATCTGGGAGTTAGAGTGTGTGTGTGTGTGTGTCTGGTATTTAGAGAGTGTGCGTGTGTGTGTCTGGAGGTTAGAAAGTATGTGTGTTTGTGTCTGGGTGTTAGAGAGTGTGTGTCTGGGATTTAGAGAGTGTGTGTGTGTGTCTGGGGTTAGAGAGTGTCTATATGTGTCTCTGGGAGTTAGAGAGTGTTTGTGTGTGTGAGTGTGTGTCTGGGAGTTAGAGTGTGTGTTTGTGTGTGTCTGGGAGTTAGAGAGAGGTTGTGTGTGTGATGTGAGTCTGTCTGCGATTTAGAGGGAGTGTGTGTGTGTGTGTGTGTCTGGGAATTAGAGAGTGTGTATGAGTGTGTTTGTGTGTCTGGGAGTTACAGAGTGTGTATGTGTGTGTGTGTGTCTGTGAATTAGAGAGCGTGCGTGTGTGTGTCTGGGAGTTAGAGAGTGTTTGTGTGTGTGTCTGGGAGTTACAGAGTGTTTGTGTATTTGTGTGTGGGTGTTAGAGAGTGTGTGTGTGTGTGTGTGTGTGTGTGGGAGTTAGAGAGTGTTTGTGTGTGTGTGTGGGAGTTAGAGAGTGTTTGTGTGTGTGTGTGTTTCTGGGAGTTAGAGAGTGTGTGTCTGGAAGTTAGAGTGTGTGTGTGTGTGTGTGTGTGTGTCTGGCAGTTAGAGAGTGTGTGTGTGGCAGTTGGAGAGTGTTTCATGTGTATTTGTATCTGGGAGTTAGAGAGTGTGTGTGTGTGTCTGGGAGTTAGAGAGTGTGTGTGTGTGTGTGTGTCTGGGAGTTAGAGAGTGTGCGTGTGTGTGTGTGTGTCTGGGGGCTAGACAGTGTGTGTCTGGGAGTTCAAGAGTGTTTGTGTGTGTGTCTGCGAGTTAGAGAGTGTTTGTGTGTGTGTGTGGGATTTAGCGAGTGTGTGTGTGTGTGGGAGTTAGAGAGTGTTTGTGTGTGTGTCTGGGAGTTAGAGAGTGTGCGTGTGTGTGTGTGTGTCTGGGGGCTAGACAGTGTGTGTCTGGGAGTTCAAGAGTGTTTGTGTGTGTGTCTGCGAGTTAGAGAGTGTTTGTGTGTGTGTGTGGGATTTAGCGAGTGTGTGTGTGTGTGGGAGTTAGAGAGTGTTTGTGTGTGTGTCTGGGAGTTTGAGAGTGTGCGTGTGTGTGTGTGGTATTTAGAGAATGTGTGTGTGTGTGTGGGAGTTCGAGAGTGTGTGTGTGTGTGTGTGGGAGTTAGAGAGAGTGTGTGTGTGTGTGTGGGAGTTAGAGAGTCTGTGTGTGTGTGTGTGGGAGTTAGAGAGTGTGTGTGTGTGTGTGTGTGTGTGGGAGTTATAGAGTGTCTGTGTGTGTGTCTGGGAGTTAGAGTGTGTGTGTGTGTGTGTGTCTGGGAGTTAGAGTGTGTGTGTGTCTGTGTCTGGGAGTTAGAGAGTGTTTGTGTGTGTGTCTGGGAGTTAGAGTGTGTTTGTGTGTGTGTCTGTGTGTGTCTGGGAGTTAGAGAGTGTGTGTCTGGGAGTTAGAGAGTGTGTGTGTGTGTCTGGCAGTTAGAGAGTGTGTGTGTTTGAGTTAGAGAGTGTTTTGTTTGTGTGTGTGTGTCTGGGAGTTAGAGAGTGTGTGTCTGGGAGTTAGAGAGTGTATGTGTGTGTGTCTAGGAGTTAGAGAGTGTGAGTGTGGGAGTTAGAGAGTGCGTGTGTGTGTGTCTGGGAGTTAGAGAGTCTTTGTGTGTGTGTGTGTGTGTCTGGGAGTTAGAGAGTGTGTGTGTGTGTGTGTATCTGGGAGTTAGAGTGTGTGTGTGTGTGTGTGTCTGGTATTTAGAGAGTGTGCGTGTGTGTGTCTGGAGGTTAGAAAGTATGTGTGTTTGTGTCTGGGTGTTAGAGAGTGTGTGTCTGGGATTTAGTGAGTGTGTGTGTGTGTCTGGGGTTAGAGAGTGTCTATATGTGTCTCTGACAGTTAGAGAGTGTTTGTGTGTGTGAGTGTGTGTCTGGGAGTTAGAGTGTGTGTTTGTGTGTGTCTGGGAGTTAGAGAGAGGTTGTGTGTGTGATGTGAGTCTGTCTGCGATTTAGAGGGAGTGTGTGTGTGTGTATGTGTGTCTGGGAATTAGAGAGTGTGTATGAGTGTGTTTGTGTGTCTGGGAGTTACAGAGTGTGTATGTGTGTGTGTCTGTGAATTAGAGAGCGTGCGTGTGTGTGTCTGTGAGTTAGAGAGTGTTTGTGTGTGTGTCTGGGAGTTACAGAGTGTTTGTGTATTTGTGTGTGGGTGTTAGAGAGTGTGTGTGTGTGTGTGTGTGTGTGTGGGAGTTAGAGAGTGTTTGTGTGTGTGTGTGTGTTTCTGGGAGTTAGAGAGTGTGTGTCTGGAAGTTAGAGTGTGTGTGTGTGTGTGTGTGTGTCTGGCAGTTAGAGAGTGTGTGTGTGGCAGTTGGAGAGTGTTTCATGTGTATTTGTATCTGGGAGTTAGAGAGTGTGTGTGTGTGTCTGGGAGTTAGAGAGTGTGTGTGTGTGTGTGTGTCTGGGAGTTAGAGAGTGTGCGTGTGTGTGTGTGTGTCTGGGGGCTAGACAGTGTGTGTCTGGGAGTTCAAGAGTGTTTGTGTGTGTGTCTGCGAGTTAGAGAGTGTTTGTGTGTGTGTGTGGGATTTAGCGAGTGTGTGTGTGTGTGTGTGTGGGAGTTAGAGAGTGTTTGTGTGTGTGTCTGGGAGTTTGAGAGTGTGCGTGTGTGTGTGTGGTATTTAGAGAATGTGTGTGTGCGTGTGGGAGTTAGAGAGTGTGTGTGTGTGTGTGTGTGTGGGAGTTAGAGAGAGTGTGTGTGTGTGTGTGGGAGTTAGAGAGTGTGTGTGTGTGTGTGTGTGTGGGAGTTAGAGAGTGTGTGTGTGTGTCTGGGAGTTAGAGAGTGTGTGTGTGTGTCTGGGAGTTAGAGTGTGTGTGTGTGTGTGTGTGTGTCTGGGAGTTAGAGTGTGTGTGTGTGTGTGTCTGGGAGTTAGAGAGTGTTTGTGTGTGTGTCTGGGAGTTAGAGTGTGTTTGTGTGTGTGTGTGTGTGTCTGGGAGTTAGAGAGTGTGTGTCTGGGAGTTAGAGAGTGTGTGTGTGTGTCTGGCAGTTAGAGAGTGTGTGTGTGTCTGGCAGTTAGAGAGTGTGTGTGTTTGAGTTAGAGAGTGTTTTGTGTGTGTGTGTGTGTGTCTGGGAGTTAGAGAGTGTGTGTCTGGGAGTTAGAGAGTGTATGTGTGTGTGTCTAGGAGTTAGAGAGTGTGAGTGTGGGAGTTAGAGAGTGCGTGTGTGTGTGTCTGGGAGTTAGAGAGTCTTTGTGTGTGTGTGTGTGTGTGTGTCTGGGAGTTAGAGAGTGTGTGTGTGTGTGTGTATCTGGGAGTTAGAGTGTGTGTGTGTGTGTGTGTCTGGTATTTAGAGAGTGTGCGTGTGTGTGTCTGGAGGTTAGAGAGTATGTGTGTTTGTGTCTGGGTGTTAGAGAGTGTGTGTCTGGGATTTAGAGAGTGTGTGTGTGTGTCTGGGGTTAGAGAGTGTCTATATGTGTCTCTGGGAGTTAGAGAGTGTTTGTGTGTGTGAGTGTGTGTCTGGGAGTTAGAGTGTGTGTTTGTGTGTGTCTGGGAGTTAGAGAGAGGTTGTGTGTGTGATGTGAGTCTGTCTGCGATTTAGAGGGAGTGTGTGTGTGTGTGTGTGTGTCTGGGAGTTAGAGAGTGTGTATGAGTGTGTTTGTGTGTCTGGGAGTTAGAGAGTGTTTGTGTGTGTGTCTGGGAGTTACAGAGTGTTTGTGTATTTGTGTGTGAGTGTTAGAGAGTGTGTGTGTGTGTGTGTGTATGTGGGAGTTAGAGAGTGTGTGTGTGTGTGTGGGAGTTAGAGAGTGTGTGTGTGTGTGTGGGAGTTAGAGTGTGTGTGTGTGTCTGGGAGTTAGAGAGAGTGTGTGTGTGTGTGTGTGTGTCTGGGAGTTAGAGAGTGTTTGTGTGTGTGTCTGGGAGTTAGAGAGTGTTTGTGTGTGTGTGTGTGTGTGTGTATGTGTGTGTCTGTGAGTTAGAGAGTGTGTGTATGGGAGTTAGAGAGTGTTTTGTGTGTGTGTGTGTGTGTGTCTGGGAGTTAGAGAGTGTGTGTCTGGGAGTTAGAGAGTGTATGTGTGTGTGTCTGGGAGTTAGAGAGTGTGAGTGTGGGAGTTAGAGAGTGCGTGTGTGTGTTTCTGGGAGTTAGAGAGTGTTTGTGTGTGTGTCTGGGAGTTAGAGAGTGTGTGTGTGTAGCTGGGACTTAGGGTGTGTGTGTGTGTGTGTGTGTGTATCTGGTATTTAGAGTGTGTGCGTGTTTGTTTCTGGGAGTTAGAGAGTGTTTGTGTGTGTGTCTGGGAGTTAGAGAGTATGTGTGTTTGTGTCTGGGAGTTAGAGAGTGTGTGTCTGGGATTTAGAGAGTGTGTGTGTGTGTCTGGGAGTTAGAGAGTGTCTATATGTGTCTCTGGGAGTTAGAGAGTGTTTGTGTGTGTGTGTGTGTGTCTGGGAGTTAGAGTGTGTGTTTGTGTGTGTCTGGGAGTTAGAGAGAGGTTGTGTGTGTGTGTGTGTCTGGGAGTTAGAACATGTTTGTGTGTTTGTCTGGGAGTTAGAGAGTGTTTGTGTGTGTGTGTGTGTGTCTGGGAGTTAGAGTGTGTGTGTGCCTGGGAGTTAGAGTTTGTGTGTGTGTGTCTGGGAGTTAGAGAGTGTTTGTGTGTGTGTCTGTGAGTTAGAGAGTGTTTGTGTGTGTATGTTTGTGTGTGTCTGTGCGTTAGAGAGTGTGTGTCTGGGAGTTAGAGTGTGTGTGTGTGTGTGTGTTTCTGGGAGTTAGAGTGTGTGTGTGTGTGAGAGTGTGTGTGTGTCTGGGAGTTAGAGAGTGTGTGTGTGTGTGTCTGGGAGTTAGAGAGAGTGTGTGTGTGTATGTCTGGGAGTTAGAGAGTGTTTGTGTGTGTGTGTGTGTGTGGGAGTTGGAGAGTGTGTTTGTGTGTGGGAGTTAGAGAGTCTGTGTGTGTGTCTGGGAGTTAGAGAGTGTGTGTGTTTGTGAGTGGGAATTAGAGAGTGTGTGTGTGTGTGTGTGGGAGTTAGAGAGTGTGTGTGTGTGGGAGTTAGAGAGTGTGTGTGTCTGGGAGTTAGAGAGTGTGTGTGTGTGGGTATGTGATTGAGGTATGTGGATAAAATTTTTACTTTGGCCGGCCCACGAGTGGCCGGGGAAGGAAGCGCTGCCTATGGTTGGCCCCTGACCACGATTTCATGCTGGTTGGCCAATTAAAGTGAAAGTTGCTCTGAAGGGCTCAGCACTGATGGGATGGAAGTGGGCAGAGGGCGAGTGTTGAACTCAGCGCGGGTGTGGGGGAGCGCGGAAGGAAAGCTCCCTGAAGGCAGAGAGCTGCCTCCGGAAGCTGACAAATTTAAAATCAATAAAAACAGAATTTAAAACCCGGGAAAAATGTCCACGCCACAGAATGAGTCACCTCAACCTACGGACGCTGAAAATTCTGTCCTAACTTTTTAATCTTATTTTAAATTAATCTCAGATTCTGAAATCAGCCCCTTGAGTGAGGAATAAAAAGGAATTGTGGGTCCCCAAGCAAAAAAGTTTGGACCAGCCTAATGTAGATAACATTCTGCTTTGCTGTTTTTCCCAGCACAATGGACACGTTTGCATTTTCCCACATTCTACTGCACCTGCCAAGTTTTTGCCCACTCCCTTAACCTATAGAAATCCCTTTGCAGACACTTTGTGTCTTCCTCGCAACTTGTCTTCCTACCTATCTTTATATCGTCAACATGTTTGGCTACAATGAACTCTGTTCCTTCATCCAAATTGGAGACTTGCATATCCTAGATTAATGTTACTCAATTTCTATCTGTCTGGAACTGAGGACGTCATACGTTACAGCCATGGCGGGGTCAATATTAACTCGCAGCTGGCCGCATGACAGGTGGATGGTGGAGGGGGTGGGGGGGTGGAGGTGAAAACTAAAAATCTCAAATCGTGGTGCCGACCTGTTGCATACATGCCTGCCACCATTTTTCTGCAGTGGTTTGTGAGGCACGTCTGAGTCCTACCTTGGAGAGACGGACACTTGATGATAATATTCAAATTAGGTTCCAACAATGCTGTTCCCAAGGCTTGGGACACCTGGCAGCGAACTGGAAACAGGAGCAGCCAGATGCAGAAAATAAGAGTCTGTACTCCACTGAGCCAGGAAAAGCAGGAAGGCTCCCTCTCATCCCAGAGGGGAACGTTCTGCTGATTGTGGTCTGTCTTCATTGCTGCCACCCCAAGCCACCACCAGGGTCCCGCTCATTCCCTCCTTCTCGATTGTTGGCTCTGACCCACCCGCCCCCCCCCACCCCCACCCCCCACACCACCCCCCCCCAACCCCACCCCGCACCCCCCACCCACCCCCCCCCCCCCCACCCCCTGTCCCCCAGCCCACCCCACACCAAACGCTGATCTTTCCAAATCTCCATCCTGGCTGCTTCTCAAGCAGGGAACAAAAGAAATCAGGTCCTGTCATTAAATTCATTAGGGCATCTGCATCACCGAGATTTCTGGATTTTCACCCTTCCCCCATCATAATCGCAACCCTAGGCCCACCCCCACTCCCCATATATATCAGGACCAGTATCTCCTGAATTCTATACTTTTTTATATTTGTTGTCTTTTCACCACTTTTGCTGTCTGGTAATTAAAACACTGCAATTATAGCACATATCCCATTGCATGGTTGAGGCTCATGCTGATTTTAACTCTGCCTTCAGTTAGTTCCTGCTGCCTCCTGTTGTGACATTTTCCCTGCAAGGAAGAGGGAAGCGTACGAGTGAGTGTTATGCAATCTGTTTAGGTGATGTGGCTGTCATGGTTGAATAGCTGCCAATGTTTGCAAGTTGTGAGATGTGGGTTTGAGGCTTGCAACAGTGCCAAGTGTGCAAGGGTGAGGTGGAGCATATGACTGTTAGGTATGAGTCTTGATAGATAGAAATTGCTGATAGGTGAGTGATGCGGGTGTGGTGATTTGAACAGTGGTTGAACCTAGTGGTGCAGTTGGTAGGATGTGACACTTGACGATGCATTCACTGACCTTGACAACTCATGTGAGATCATTAAACATCTTTCCTGCACTGCATCTAGGTCCTTGGGGGTTATCCGCCTGGCACTGACCTTTCTGCTCCCATTGCCTTCTCATCATGTGTCTGGAAATCCTGCAGCTTCGCTGAGGGGACAGGACATTTCTCCTTTCCATCTCCTTCTCCAAGACCTCAAATGGGGCATCTGAAAACCTGGGGACCCTGCTCTCACCCCAGTCAGCTCTTCTGGGTCAGGGTCAGATTCAGTTGCAGTTGCTGCAGCTGCACCCCCTGCACTCCCATTTGAAGAGGTGCTGGCTATCTTTAAACAATACAGGTTAATATTAAGGTGTGTGGTCTAAGGAATGTAGGCTAACTTTAAGGCGTGCAAATGCTTAGGAGATTCAGTCCCCTGCTGATGCAACAGCCAATGAACAGAATGCAAGGTGTGGCTGTACGTAGAAGTGATTAGAATTAGCATCCATTCAACAGACACAGGTTAAGCGCACATCGTGTTTAGTGAGCGAACTGATTGTATCTAGAAAGTTTAATTTTGAGTTGGAAGAAGAGGAGGGAGACCTGGAAATTGGGGATGGAATTTTACAGCCCCTCCGGCTGGCGGGATCTTCTGGTCCCTGCTGAATTTTCTAGCCACGCCCCCACCACAACGCGGCCGTAAAAATTCTGCCATGGGAGCCAGCAAAACTACCACTCACAATGGCAATGCTTGGGTATCAAGCACATCACTGTAACAGGAAAATAAACCTGCCAGATTTTGCTAAGGCTAATGGCTGTTAAGATCCAATTGAATTGGAAATTTTATTTTGGGATCGGAAACACTTGTGCGAGTCCTCCATAGCGAGATGGGTGAACCACTTTGATTTTAGGCAAAAGAATAACTTGTCCTAGAATGATATGGTATATGCTTCTGTCATTATTAGATAGCATCTTCTCTGACACGCCTGCTTGTCCTTTCCTAGGATTAGACCCTGAATAGCTGCTTTTAAATTACGCAAGACGCATTCTAGCCATACCTGCCTCCACTGCACTGTCAGCAACCCATCCTTAACTGGGTCTTTCTCATATTAGCCTTGGGAACTACTGACACATTTATTTTTGGATTGCAGCTGGCTGCATGAGATCCATGCTTTGGGAACTGGCACCGCCAGCGTGCATTGCAAAGACAGTTACATACGTACATCGGAACAAGAGAAGGCCTTTCAGCCCCTCCAGTGCGTTCAATCATTCAATAAGACTGTGGCTTATCTGGATCTTAATTCGATTTACCTGCTCTGGTATATACCTTACCTAACAAAAATCTATCAACATAAGAACAAAGTACTGTACATACTGGAAATCTGCCAAAAAACCTGATCAATTTTCAATTGACCTGGCCTCAACAGCTTCTTGGGGGAATAAGAATTCCACATTTCCACTACCATTTGTGTGATGATGTGCTTCCTGACATTACCCGTGAATGGTCTAGCTCAAACTTGAATGTTATGCCCTCTTATTCTGGATTCCCCACCAGAGAAAATATCTTCTCTATCAAATTCTTAAATCTCACACCTTAACAGAATAACCCTTAATCTTCTATACTCAAGGGAATATAAGCTTATGATCATGCAACCTGGCCCTATAACAGGTATAATTTTCGTGAATCTGCACTGCACTCCCCCTAAAGGCCCCTGAGATGCGTTGCCCAGAATTGAACACAGTACACGAGATGCGGTTTAACTAGAGTTTTATACAATTGTAGCATAACTTCCATCCCTTATTATGAATAACAACCTATGTAATGCTGATGACAATATAAGGCACAGGGCAGAATTTATTCTGAGGTCTTGTGTGTAAACATGGCTTGGTGAAAAATTGTAGATGAGTCACCTGCGATTCTTCATCAATGATGGAGTTTGCAGGCAAAGCACCAATGGCTTTCTGGCTGGCCTGTTAGACAGGCCTCATTTGTTCTCACTGATTTCATTTAAATATCAGTTGGAATTTTGTGCCCTACTTTGTGGCGAGTTTGGTGGTTGGGGGCTGTTTAATCAGGTGGGGTACCCACCATCTTTCTGTCTCCACCCTGATTAAGTCCATGGTGGCAAGGCCTGTGGATGGCCTTCCCACCCCACCGCTAATAGAGGCCTTTAAGCAAGCAATTAATACCCACCTAATGGCCTCATCCCACTGCTACTAGTATTAACCCAGCAGCATGTGAGGAGCATGACAAGCAAACCTATTCAGAGGTGCTTGTGAGCTCCTAACGGGGCGGGGTTGGTGGGGGGCGTCAGTGGGGGGCACGAGTTGGCTCCCTCATTCAAAGGTACAAGTGCTCAGTTCCTGATGGAGGAATCCAGCATTGGAAAGGGTGGGCCTGCTGAGAGCCATCCCCCCTGCTCTTGCTGCCGAGCTCCCTACCCCCTCTCACCATCACCCAGCTCTGGCCTGGGATCCAGCAATGATGCTAGGCCTCAGGTGTATGTTGGACTGGCAGCAGCCACTGCTGCCCTGGTGGTCCTATCGTTTAAGAGAGCTGCCAGCCCTTGATTGATTCTCAGCCCTTGGTAGGCAAGATTTCCACACCTCTGGGTCCTTGATCCCAGGAGAAGGCTCACTGCTAGCCTGTAAAGTGCCTAAGTAGAACAAGATATGGCAGGCCTTCCCAAAAAGAGGCAATGCAGGGCTCTCGCCAGTTCTCCATCCAGCCCCCGAGACCCCCATTGTCTCCACAAGCCACTGCCCATTGAGTTCAAATTCATTCTATTGCCAATTTCTATTCACTCAGAATGGGATCACGCTGTGTAAACTCTTTACCAGCTTGGGTTGATCCTGAGGCATTTATTGTCATTTTCCCATTTTTAGTGCTTTTTTTCACTAACTTCTTTTGGGTAAGCCTATAGGGCTCAGAAGCTGTCTGAGAACCCACAGCCAACATTGACAGCCCACTTCCACCCATCCATTGCACAAGGGTTTGCTGCTCCAGCTGCTGCTGTTGATGAGAAAAATATTTTTGATGTAAAAAAAATTTACAGAATATATTTTATCATGGTGGTATACAATCTTTATGTGAATCCTAAAATAGCTGAACATTTATTGTTGGTTAATTCATCAGAAAGCTGACTGCAATTGAAATACATTATAACCTCTCCTTTCTGGAGTGTGCTTCTAGATTTTGGAATTTTCTAACACAAGTGTGAGAACCGGATATAAAGATGTACCTGAGACATAAACCAGTGGCAAAACATTAGAAAGCACTAATAAAAATGGTTTATTTATCCAAATACTGTTTTTCGTGTTTTCAAAGTACAGGACTGTACTAAAATGATGCTGATGATGTTGAAGGAACAGATAATTCCATGTACCCAGAAATAACACTAAAAGCTCCATTATTTGCTAAACACTCAATTTAAAAAACTGTGAACAATTTATTTCCCCAGAAAGATTGGCAATGTATTACCAGTATGAAAAGTTTTGATTTTTAATTTTAATTCCGACCTAACTGGCCCTATTTTTCTTCCTCCATCATTCAACTGGACTTTCTCTCCTGCAGTCTTCCCACTGAAACAGCCAAAGGCTGTTACTCTTATCTTCAGTTGAATCAAGACCATTACAATAACATTGAAGGCCACCATATTAACTATTTTTCAATTTGTTGTTGTGTCTGTGAGTTGTGTGAGCATGCTCAAAAAAATTCCAGACAACTATGTGTCTGGATTTTGGACTTCCGGGCTAGAGAGGTTGTAGTGTATTGACAAGGCTTCAGGAGAACAGACAGAACTGACAAATGGATAGGACATGATAAAGGAGATATTGGAATGCAAATTTTTACAAGAACTCGTGACAACCTTGAAATGCAAGGTGTGAAGTTCCATGTTGGTCGACAAATGAAGATGGATGAGAAAGGGTTAAATGTGCCCCGTTTCATGCTTGAGATGGAACAAGTATAAAAAAGGCAAGATCAGCACACACCAGGACCAAATATATCACATTCCCCATTATGCCACCAATCACAGCTGCAGATCCTGGATGCCCACCTGGTAATTACTATATGAGAATTGGCTCCACAGAATTTAACCATACAGATAGCATCGGAAGTAGCAATCACCTATTTTCTTAACTTCTCCTCTGACTCCTTCCAGGCCAACGATAGCATCAGCCATAGTGCTGCCCACAGATCAAATGGGTGATTGATGTATTGACAAACACCTCAATCTTCTTTTCCACTAAATGGCACGAGTAGCACAGCACTGCTGCTGTCAAATGCATTTCCCATGGTGACAATTGACTCCAGTCATATGACCATCTAGGCATTTGGAGGCTAGATATCCTTGATGTTTTCAATGCATTAATAACATTTAAACACGATTGAAAACCTGCTGAGCAAGGAAAATGGATGCAAGATTTTTTTTTCCATCTAATGTGCGCCTTTAGCTTCCCTCAAGTTCGCTGTGGTTTATGAGTCCTCTCACGATCTGTCCACCAGTCCTCATTACCATATGTTACTGGGAGCAGTTTAGTCTGCTAATGCACTCTAGGTAAGTTAGTCTGAGATAAATGAGTTACATTAACTGTCAGGAGCAGCCACTTGTTGTAGAAATGAAGTGTTTTGCACTTGAACTGGAGGCTTTAAGCACTTATTTCTTCAACTTGGACACACCTTTGAACTTTTAAAATAAGTTATCCATTAAGATTGCTGCCCTTGTTTCTGACTGTACGTCAGACAGGGTCACAGCCAGACCATTCCTTACTGACTGCTGCAAGAGGAGTCAAAGAATAGGTCATCTTGGAAGTCTTCTCTGTGTAACTCAATCTACTTTTCATTTCATTGTCTGATCTTCCCATTTGCAAATAAGATGACATCTTATCAGCTCCTAAATTGGGGGAATTTTCAGAAGGTAATTTGATTTTCTCCAGGATAGATAATCTTTGGCAACAACTGAAATGGAACCTTTCCCAGGGCTTCAGCAAGATTAATGTTAAGCCACACCTGGCTTTATATGGATGTACTTGTGATTACATGGCACTGGTTGGAGGTATCCTCCACCTCTGCACCACACAGATGTAAGCAGCAATGTTTTAAGAGGATAGCCATTGTCACCCAGTATCCATCCATGAAGTTGTTTGGATGGCTTAAAAAGTGGAAGCCCCTGCGACTATCTCTGGATGTAAGGGCTGTGACAGCTTCCTGGAAGCCGCACATGCACCTGCAGGATTATTTTGCAGTGATCACGTACTAGGGCAGGGATTTTCCGGCCCCGTTGTGGGTGGGACCCGCAGTGGGTGAGGCAGTGCCCCAGCCAGAAGCTCATTGACTTGCGGCAGGACCAGAAAATCTGGGCGACGGGCGGGTGCGGAAAATCCTGCCCTAGGTGTACATTCAATGAGTGTAAATCCTTCCTGCTGATGAAGGCTCCGGGCTACTCTGTGGGATCCAGTGATGGCACTGGACCGAGCTGGTCTCTCGACCTGCTGACTGGCCTGACCTGTACAAAAATGCCTGTATTGGTCTGTCCCCTGTGATAAGACATTTGTGACCAGCTTGATGGAGTGAAGGCCTGCTGACTGGGAGATCCCACCGATGTCTCCAGAGGATCCCTGGAATAATTTTTAGGTGTAAAAGCTGAGGGTAATAAATGACCACCAGATCCAACTGGCCTCAAATCCTCCTTCAGCATTGTACCCAGCTCGGATACTACCTGCATGGAGAGCCACAATCTTTGTGGGCACTGATACTCTAACATTACATGTAGCTGAGTCTTTAAAGGCAGGGTTATGACTTCTGCGACTGTGGCTGTTACTGTCCTCTTCCCTGTTCCCTGTTACCTCCTGAGTGTTGCAACTCACCTAGGCTCCTTTGACAGCACCTTCTAAACACACAATCTCCACCACCTAGAAGGACAAGGGTAGCAGATGCATGGGAATGTCATCACCTGCAAGTTCCCTTCTAAGACACACACCATCCTGAATTGGAAATATATTGCCATTCCTTCACTGTTGCTGGGTCAAAATCCTGGAACTCCCTCCCTAACAGCACTCCGGGTATACCTACATTACATGGACTGCAGTGGTTCAAGAATGCAGCTCGCCATCACCTTCTCAAGGGCAACTAGGGATGGGCAATAAATGCTGGCCCAGCCAGAGATGCCCACAACCTGTGAAAGGATAAAAAAAATAGTTCTACTCCCAATGCCAGCCAGCACCTGTGCCTCTTTGTCTCTCAATCCTCCCGCTCACTGAAGGAGTCAACATCTGAGTCAATGAGACCCACTGCTAATTGTTTTTCTCATGTCTAAAAGCCGCTGAACCCTTGGAGCTCTGCGAACATGAGGTGCACCCCAGAGAGATTCTTCCAATTATCTGTCTCCAATGTGTGCCCCCACCTGGCAATGCCTCCAGGTTCTCTCTCCTGTGTTTTAATGCCTGCCCCCATTCCTTCTTTAAAACACCGTCACCCTCAATGGCTTAGAGTTCCAGCCACCACTGCCACTGGGCTCTTACCTCCTTTTAGCTAGAGAATCACTGAAGCTCCATGGAGCTTGTGTGCCCCCGATGAAATTTTAAAAACACTTCAAAATTACGGTTAGCTGTCTTCTCAATGGCTGAATTGCTTGCCTGCCGCCACTACCCACACTCCTGACCTCACTGCCCAACTGCCTACAGAAAAACTGGCTGAAGGTGAAACACGGAGTTTGTCATGTCATGTTCCCCCTTTATTTTACTGGCCTCCTCCTCCAATCCTGTCACCCTGGGGCGAGTAAAATTCTGCCCCAACTCTTCTGCATCTATAATTGTAAGGCTACCATTTCAAAAACATAGAACTCATCTATGACCATCAGCACAGGATCAGGTAGGTTAATGGCTTTTTCCAAAGCAGCGGTCACAATGTTTTACTTGAAGGCACATTCACTCTGCATCCATTGTTTGATGTGCAAGAAGAGTGGAATGTTGGTTCCTAGGAGACCAAGGATGTGCTCTTGAACCCTGGCTCAAAACAGATCTATGACAACATCTTGAAGCAACATTTCAGATACCTTGACAGATCAAGATGCATTCTACAGCATAGCATGGCTAAAGTCTGCAGGATAATGGTAATCTGCTGCATACTGCACAGTTTTCCCATTCAGTGTGGTGTAGTACCCTGTGGAGGAAGGCAATTAACTGCTGCAGAAAGATCACCAAGAGAAGCAGGAGCCAAATAATCCTGTTGCTACATCATTTTGCTGGTTGCTAGAGCTGTACAGCTCTCAAAATGAAACTACTTCTAAAATTCTTGCCAACTACTACATTACCGGCCCTCTCTCCATCTTTACATTTGGTGACTAAATACATGCTCACCTAGATTACCTTCAGCTACATATAAACTCCCAAAAATTCTATTCCTGACATCTGTTGGTACATTATCAGCCATCATGGAGCACTCTCTGGAATCAGTTAAGCTATAGTGCAAATAAATTTTATTTCCTTAAATGTTTTGCATATGCACATTATGTTTGTTTTTACCCCAGTGCTTCCCTTGGGAGAATGTATATGATTTTTTTGTGATCTAGAACATAACCTTCTGCTTCTTCTAGGTGCTTCTCAGTTGAATGGTCTAATTGTTGTGTGCCCGTGAGAGCCTCTTGGACTTGGAATACTTTCAAGAGCTGGGACTGGAGCTGGCCCAGCCACTGACCCTGCTGCCGCTGTCTGACCATGCCAGCTTTCTCTTCCATCTAGCACTGTATTGGTCTCGGTCTCGAGAAACAACACCTTTATCCGTACTCATTTTAGCCATTCCTCTACCTGCTTTGATAAATGATTTTGAACAATTTGATCCAGCTTTTAGTGGCAAGGTGCCCACTGGCAAAACTTGTTTTAATTTGAGCGAATAAGGGATTTTAGGCTTGCATCTAAAAAATAATATACTTCAGCTGGGAAAGCTTGGCACTGAGTCTGGTACCCACAAATCCATTTCTCGGTGGTAGGAACCTTCATCTCATTGAGGACAAAATTCACTAGGGAAAAAAAAAGTGATTAAAAAATGCAAATAAGAATAACAACCAGTGCTGTTTGCTCATAGTCTAGCATTATGAGGGTTGATTTACAAAATGACGCTCCCAGCAGTGAGCCTTGGCATGCTCCCCACAATTTGTTCTCCATGATTGATGGAACATTGTGAGGGAAGTGCATGAGATTCCCTGATATGTGCTTCCAGTGGGCAAGGCTCATTCATAAAACTAGCCCTATTAAAATGTTAGAGAGTGTAGGCCACTGGTAGATGTTACAACTGGTCTTACTCTTGTAAGTTGAGCCTGGCAATTGCGTTGCATACTATTGTTTTGTTGCAAGATGGTTGCTTGATAATAACTTCCTGCTTGAAGAAAATTCCAGGGCTTTGAGGTGTTTCAGATTCAAAATGCTTTTTAGCATTATAGAAAGTGTTCATTATTTAACAAGTGTTACATTAACTTTTCCTTTCCATCTTATTTTGAATAGTGGGGCCATTCAAAACATTCCATACATTCAAAACATTCCTTATTGGAGAAATAAAATGTTAACCTTTGACAGCTAAAGCTGAAAATTTAAACGCTCTTAATGCAACAGTTATTTTCTTTCCATCATTCATTTAGCTTTAGAATTACTAATAAGGTCATTTAAATGATAGAAAACATATTCATATGGTGCAATTTTGAAAAGGGAATCCAACAGTTTCACAGGTCACTTTGTGAGCTCCCTAGTTTTAAGCATTAAGTTTGAGAAATCATTCAGGGCACAGATTAATGGATTTATAAGGAAAGATGATTTAATAAAGACAGACAAATGTCAATGGTTTGTCTGCCAGGCACTAGGAAGCACTTCACTAAACCATTGCTTACTTTTAATAACTTATTTCATAACTTTCAAACTCGGCTCAAATGGAAAAGAAAATCGTGCTGGTTGTACAACGTGCTGCCGATTCATTATCGGCCTCTTTGTGTTATTGTCAAAGACCAATCAACTCCTTTGTGTCCCGAGGTGGCCAATACTCACTAGATTCAGTTCCTGTTTAATTTAATGCACTTGACTAGTGATGAAGCCCTGAATAAACAAATGTTTAACTTAAAACCATAGCTCTCCACTCTACACCCTCAATACTTTGAAAACAAGATCCAGCACATCAATTCTTAATCAAATGCACGAATTCACAAGATTGCAAGACCATGTTACTCTTCAGCATCATCATTCTTCCCCATCCCCGAACACTTCAATTTACACAATACTGTAACATAAATTTGCAGCCATCTAACTACAACTTCGTGATTCATCTTTTCTCCTATTCTTTTAAACCTTGATAGCATTCTGCACTATGGACCTTGGCTATCTTTACCAAAGAAATTTCCAATGTATGTAACTCACAAAAATGATAATATACCATTATTGTTAAAATCATTACTAACCCTCAGTGGCTAAATACACTTGTACGCTTTGTCCCTTTTCTGCTGGAACACTTTTTGGCTCACTTTAAGACTAAAAGGTAGACACAGGAATTTGTAATGACCAAAGGGTGTGTCAAATGTCAAAGTAAAGATTCTTCTTCAAGATTCACGTTCCAGAAGCCACTTCTGGTATCAAGCTTGCTGAAAAACTTTGCACCTGCCTGTGCTGGTGTAACCTCTTCCAGTGTTGGAATGGGGTAGTGATTCCTCTTTATTGCTTGATTAAGATTCCTTTTCTCTAGGAATTCTCCAACATCCAGTCATTTCATTTAGCTGTATAGCTCTTATGCTTATTGTGTTCTCAAATTTATTGTCATCTTCCAGAATATAGATGTTTTGGTCTATTTTGCTTCTAATTTGCTCTCGTGCTCCTTCTCTGATAACTTGTTTATCATCATCTTCCTTTGTTCCGCACACCTTTTCCCAGTGATTTTACTTTCCACTGGCTCTGCAGTTTGATCCATATATGGGACATTTCCTTCTGTCTGTGAATTCATGTGGTCCTGCACATCTTTCACTCTGTCTGGTAAACATTCCTTTTTTTGCTGTTTCACTGCATCAACCATACTGCTGTTTGCTGTTTGGGTAGTCAATGTCGTCATGTGTCTATTCATGGCTTCATGTGGCCAGGCGGTGTCTACATGCAACCTGCGATATAGTGAGCTTGTCCTTTGCAATCAATTCTTTTTGTATTTCAGGGTGTGCAGGGTCCCTTATGAGCAGCTTTATCAGCTTTTCATCTATGTCCTTGCATTTAAACTTTCTGGCTGTATTTTTCAATCTTGTTAAGATTTTGTCAACAAGCTCACCTGTTTCTTGCCTCAGGCTTTGAAATTCATGTTGATGGATCTGATGATATGACTTTGTTGGAGATATATGCTGAATTTTTCAAAAAAATTGCCTAGGTTTTTGTTGTCATCCTCAATCAGCTGTTAAACAAATGTAATCCTTTCTCTACTGCCCATGACGGGATGTCACTGACCCTATCCACTTCACTTTTAGAAAGGTATTGAATGTTGGTCTACACTGTTATTTATACTTCTTAAAAGCCTCTATGACACCATCAGCTCCCCAGTGCATTTTGTAGCTGTGCGTTCAATACTGTGGTGGGAACCATTTTGTTATCACAGGATGCATTCAGTTTTTCTCTCTCTGGTGCTAATTCAGATTTTTTTTTTCAACGTAATCCAACATTTAATCCATTTAAAACACTTGAGTCTTACGCACAGACATCATTTGCCACCATGTTTTGTTGTGTGATTCCCAGGGGCAGGATCTTCCGGTTGGCGGACGGGGGCGAGGCCCACTCGCTGACATGTAAAATGATGCGGGGTGACATTGGGTGGAATTCCCGATGTCACCCCGCGTCATTTCTGTTTTCAGGTCGGCGGGGGCACAGCCGAGTCAGCTGTGCACCCGTTGATCTGTCAACAGCCTATTGAGGCCATTGAAAAACTAATTAAGGTCATTCATGGACCTGCCCGTTCAACCTTAAGGTTGGCGGGCAGGCTGGGAGCCCAGACGGGCTTGTGAAAAAACATGAAACCTCATCCACCAGCGGGATGAGGTTTCATGAGGGTATTTAAATTTTAATGAAAGTTTTAAATAAAATATGGACATGTCCCAACTCATGTAACAGTGTCACATGAGGGGACATGGCAGTGAAAATTTTTAAACTCCTTTATTAAAAGTTGAAAATCTGAGCTGATCTCCCTGAGACAGCACCTAGCCTCAGGGAGATCAGTGCGCTATTTCGTGTGCATGCGCAAAAAAGCGCACTCCCAGCTGAGGGAATCCCCACTGCCCATACAGGGAGCGCATAGCGCTTCCTGGCGGACGTCACACTGGGCAGGCCTTAATTGGCCTGCCCACATAAAATGGCAGCGCGCCCCCAATTGGGGGCGCCGATCGGGGACTTGCCTGCTCAGGTCCGCTCCAGCTCCCGCTCCCACTCTTCCCCCCCGAGTTGGGGGAAACTTTTGCCTCAGAAGTTTGAAATAATCACACATTTAGACTCAGAATGCTGGAGCTTCATCGAGTGTATTTCTTTCAGCTCTCCTTGTAGCTGGTGGACTGATACTTTGTTCCTCAGCAGTTGACCACAGTGCTGCAGTAAAATGTGGCACCCCAGATGTACATTTGCATGACAATTAGTTCATATTTCTTTATGAATAATATAACACTGTCTTTCAAAGTCACTCATTTTCCAGAAGGAAACAGTCAACAAGCAGGAGAGGTCAATTAGAGCCATAGCATCATAGAAAAGTTACAGCACTGAAAGAGGCCATTCATCCCATCGTGTGTGCGTCAGCCAAAAATTAAAAATTAAAAAAACCGCTACCCATTTTAATCCCACCTTCCAGTGCCTGGTGCTGTAGCCTTGCAGGTTACAGCACTTTAGGTGCAGATCCAGGTGCCATTTAAATGAGTTGAGAGTTTCTGCCTCCAACATCAAATCAGACAATGAATTCCAAGCACCCACCAGCCTCAGGGTGAAGAAGTTTTTTCCTCATGTCCCCTCCAGTTGCCCCCTTTGTATACCATGAGGAGCATGAGGCTAATTGTGACATCTCTACTGTCACCTGGCACAGCACAGACTGGGAGCACAGCACCGCACAGACCTGAGGTCAGCTAATATCAAACTCGGAACTAAACCCGTTACAGTTAAGTGATTCTAGTACAAAAGCAAAATACTGTGGGTGCTAGAAATCTGAAATAAAACAAAAAAACAATGCTGGAAATACTCATCAAATCAGGCAGCAGCTGTGGACAGGAACAAAGTTAACATTTTGGATCAATGATCTTTCATCAGAACAGAAGGGAGAGAGGAACATAAGTATATTCCAGCAAGTCGAATGGGGGAGGGGGAAGAAAGGACAAAAGGGAAGGTCTGTGTTAGGGGGAGAACAGGAGAGGTTAATTAACAAAAGGTTTCATGATGCAAAAGCCAGAGTGTGTGGTAATGTGCAGTCAAGGGAAAATGGTTGTGTTCAAATGAGGTGTGAATGGCTACCTAGCAGCCATATGAAGCAACAGGAAGGGGTAAAGAAAGAAACAAGCCAGCAAAAAGAAAACAAAACAAACCACATGGAACAAAATGGAGGCAGAGGTCATAATCTAAATTTGTTGAACTCAATGTTGAGTCCAGAAGACTGTAGAGTGCCAAGATGAAAGATGAGCTGCTGTTCCTCGAACCTGCATTGAGCTTCACTGCAACAGTGTAGCAGGCCCTGGACAGGAAGGTCAGAGTGGGAGCAAGGTGGAGAATGAAAGTGGCGAGCGACAGGAAGCTCAGGGGCATGCTTGTGGACCAAATGGTGGTGTTCCTCAAAGTGGTACCCCAGTCTACATTTGGTTTCCCTGATGTAGAGGAGACTACATCATGAACAGTCAATTCACCAAGGGTCTTTCGACAGCACCTTCCAAATCCACGACCACTACTCTCTAGAAGGACAAGGACAGCAGATAGATGGGAACGCCATCACCTGGAAGTTCCCCTCCAAGTCACACACCATCCTGACTTGGAAATATATCGCCGTTCCTTCACTGTCACTGAGTCAAAATCCTGGAACTCCCTCCCTAACAGTGCTGTGGGTGTTCCTACACCACATGGGCTGCAGCAATTCAAGAAGGCAGCTCACCACCACCTTCCCAAGGGCAGCTAGGGATGGACAATAAATGCTGACCCAGCCAGCGAAGCCCACATCCCGTGAATTAATTTTAAAAAGTTGAAATAAGTACAAGTAAATTGCTGTTTCACTTGGAAGTGGTGTTTGGGGCCTTGGATGGTGATAAGGGGAGAGGTGAAAAGATGAATGTTGCATCTTCTGTGATTGAATGGAAAGGTGCTGTAGGGAAGGGAGATGGTGTTAGGGTTGACTGAGAAGTGGACCAGGATGTCACGAAGGACATCCTGGTCCCTTCAGATGCTGAGAGGGGAGGGGAAGATGTGTTAGGTGGAGGCATCACACTGGAGCTGGTGAAGGTGGAGGACGATGATCTGTTGAATATGGAGGCTGGTGGGGTGGAAGTGAGGATGCAGGAGCCCTATCATGGCTTTGGGGGATTGAGAGCAGAAGCTTGTGAAATGGATTGGATATGGTGGAGGGCCCTGTCAACCACGCTGGGTGGGAATTCTCAGTTGAGGAAAAAGGAAGACATATAAGAAACACTTGTTTGGAAGCTTGCATTATCAGAACAGATGTGACAAAGACACAGAGAAACTGGGAGAATGAAATGGAGTCCTGCAGTAAGGATGGTGCGAGGAAGTGTAGTCAAGGTAACCGTGGGGATCTAAGGGTTTGTAATAACTATTAGTTGATAGCCTATTTCCAGAAAAGGAGACAGAGAAGTCAAGGAAGGGAAGGGAAGAGTTGGAGATGGAACAGGTGAAGGTGAGAGAAGGGTGGATATTGGAAACAAAGGGTGGAATCGTCCCAGATTTGTGGTAGCGGGTGGGAAAAATGATGTTTTACCCATTGGTCATAATGGCGGGTTTTCACAGCATATCATTCCAATCCCATCTCATTAATTGTGCTTTCCTGGGAAACATGTCAGGTTGGTGGCAGAGTGTCCTCTCATTCCCCCACCCCGCTATCACCTCAGGCCTTCAGTAAACTGGGTGCCATATTTAAAGGTTGCCCCTGCAGAGAGCTAGCACTCTTCAAGGGATAGGAAGCTGCTGGGAACTGATGGCTGACAAAGGAAGGAAGTATACTGTCCCAAGATTTAGCAATGCATCCCTGATGTGTCTAGTGGATGCAGTGGAGGCCTGCCACAATGTTCTCTACCCTTGCTCTGGGTGAAGGCCAGCAAGCAAGGTCACCAATCCAGCTTGGGAGGTGGTGGCAGTGGTGGTCAGCACCAATGCCCTGTAAAAGAGGACAAGCTACCCAGTGTAGGAAGAGGATGAATGGTCTCATCCATTCCGCCAGGTTAAGTCACTCTTCTCATCACTCTCAACTCACACACACACAAACCCATCACACATCCACAGGGATCTCACACCTCAAGGGACAACACCACTAACTCTCACGCACACCCTCACATCTCCATCAGGCTCATATCCTCTTGTTCATTTCTTCATCCCTGCCCATGGCTCCGCTCACCACACAAACATTCCACGCAGTGCCAAATGTCCTGCTCACACCCTCTCCATCTCACAGCAGCAGGGAGAGGTCCCAGACTGGGGGTGGAGTGGCCCACATTAAACCCTTCACTCACTTTGAGGAGCGTGCCAACGCACTGACTGGTGAAGAAGTGGACTGTGCATACAGTGACGGTGAGGTTGGCAGCGAACACCCTCATGAGGATCCTGCACCACATCATCCCTCTCTCAATGCAAATATGAGTGCTCTCTCTCCTGCTTTTGACTCTGCTGCCATGCACTAATTATCTCTACTTTGGTGCACAGAGAGCTCTGCCAAGTGACCAACACCCTCAACCAGCCAGTCCCTCAGCTCCATCCGTGTTCTCACTTCCAGCCAAGAGGACACCTCCTCCATTGAATAGCTGGAAATAAGCAGCCCTGGGTACCATTCAAAGCACTTACCCACACTTGGGAATGTGAAGAGACACACACCAGTGCAGAGACACTGACCTTGGTGGGACCTTGATCTAGAGCAGGCTCAGGTTCACAATCTGGTGGTCACCGCACAGACACATCCACAGCAAAAAGAGGTAGGTTCAGCCGAGCTTCTCGACCCTCAGAGGACAGCTGGGGAAGAGACATTTGTCAGGCCCAAGTCAGATGAGGAGCCTCTGAATTTGGCCCTCCTATTCATCCTGGAGAGTCAGCACAAGGCAGGGGAACATCACACAGAGCAGTTGGAAGCCCTCAACAGACTGGCACACGAGTCGGAGGAGTGTGTCCTCCTGCTCCCTGATGAAGTGGTGCCCAAATGTGCGTGTATGGAGGTATCCATGGGGAGGATGGCAGACACCATGGAGACCCTGGCCCAGCAGAACACAGAGATGTGTGCAGACCTGCACTCCATAGCTGGAGTCATGGGTGAGTTCCTGCAGTGGCAATACGAGAGGGAAATGGGGCACCTCGACATCCCTTCGGGTGCTCCTTCCCCTCAAGGAGTCAGGCTGGGCCCTTGGGCACCCGAAGGGAGGAGGAGTGGCAGCTGGACACCCCTGGGTCATCCACTGAGGAACCGCAGAGGTTGCTCACTCCCTCAGAGTTGCTTGTGACCCCCTCAACCTCGTCCTCTGTCATTACAGAGGGAGCAGCTGGCTCACAGGAGGGCAGCCAAAGCAAACTGGAGCCCCCAATGCCTTGGATGTCCAGAGGAGTCATCAGAAGCAACAGGGCCAACCATTGCACAGACTGTCTCCACCCCTCCTGCAGATGTCAGGGCAGCACCTAGAAGAAGTGGTACGCCTAGAAACATTAAGAATTTCTGATCACAAGTGGTTGTGTGGGTGAACACATTTTGTCACTTTATAATCTGAAAATCTATTCACTTTCACTGAATAGTGTGCAATGGTGTCTTTTAGTTTCACTGACAGGCTTCACGAGTGCTTCCACTGCATTGCCCCTGCCCCCGACCAATAGTTCAGCTGCACGCAGTCAGCCCATGAGTGATTCTGGAGGGTGAAGTGTATGTGTGTGGCAGGGCCTCTTGGAGCCTTTTGAAGCACGTGGATCCTTCCTCCATCACACTCATCTTAATGTCCCAAGTATTTTCAATGCACGCTGGGGATTACTTTCAGTTGTCCATCTGAGCTGACCTGCATCTCCACCCACCCACTGACTACACTTCCATGCAGCATCTATTCCTGCCCAACACAAGGATCCTTCACTTGTGATTTCAGAAGCATAGAGGTTGTTAAGTAAGTCTTCAGCTCCCCAATTCTTTCCCCTTCCCTAGTGACCCGTACCCTTTCCCCCATCACTGTTGACAACCCCCCCGGCATCACCTCCCCCCACCCCCCCCACCTCCCCTCCCACCCCACCCCCCCCCCCCTTCACTGTCACCTACCAGCCAGAAACCTTTTCTTCCCAGTACACGTTATTCAGTGAAAGTGAATAGATTTTCAGATTATAAAGTGACAAAATGTGTTGTCCAGGGTTGTCCAGGTGAATGTGCACATTCCCAATCTTCTTGAGAATCTGACCCGCATCCACATTGACCTCCCTGACGTCCTCCTTCCCACCATTGGAGTCTGTGTCTGCCTCTGAATCCCTACCAACCACCCTCGGCATTCCTTCTACCGCTGCTATTGCACCCTCACCCTCCCATCCTGCCAGCTCCATCTACCGTCTCTTATTCTCACCATTCCCTCCTACCATGCCCACCCTCATTTTGCTCCTGTGGAGGCAGTCATTGATTCCACAGGCCCCTCCTTTGCACATTCACCTGGACATCCCTTCTCCTTACTCTTTCCTCCACTCTTAGGCCTTCCGCCCCCTGAACTTCTTCCCGACACCCTCAACCTCGTCCTTTGTCACTGCAGAGGGAGCAGTTGGCCCACAGGAGGGCAGCCAAAGCAAGCATACTTATATGTTTGGTGCCAGTGGAATAAAGGATCCCTGAGTTGAACCTATGTGTGTTCCATGTGCTCTTTCCTTCATTACACTAAGATGGTCAATTTTATTTAATTAAGTATTCATTTAACATGGCATGACTTTGAGGATTCATTTTTAACCCAGCAAAAGTACAGAAATGATAATATAACTTCAGAGTCAGGCCTTCACCTGACTCCAATGCACTATGAAGTGAGACTACTTCAGGATGACCATCTCATGCTACTTGGGTTTAACATCATATGGAGCTTTTTGTTTTATGCTCACATGGGATGGCATGCAATGATCATGTTCCTCCAGGGTCTGGTAGCTGTAGGGCTCCAGCATCTTCTGCTCCTCCGAATTCCACGATGTAAGTCCTGACTTCTGCATGTCACATTTGTCAAGACAAGTTATGGGCTGCATGTTTTCCTGCTGATGTAGGTGGTAAATTTGATTTGAGGGAATGATTCTGGTATGCGGGGCTTATAATGATATGTAGATGTATTAAAATGACGTTCCCAATGTATGGCAGTGGGAAACACAGCCCGCCATTGATGGGTGGAGCGGACAATTGCAAATTGGTTTCATGATGGTGTGAAACCAATTTTTGGCCTTCCCGCCATATTGTCCACTCACGCCCACCGTGACGTCCGACTCCAATGGAACAGAAAATTCCGGCCAAAGTCAATTAAATTTTCCAGTTCATGGGGAGAGCTGGAAATGGACTGATATAGTTAGTCATCAAGGTACTGGAAAAGGAGATAAAGGAAGGGGCCTAAATAGGACTGGAATAATGAATGCTCCATATAACCCACAAAAAGGCAGGCAAAGTTAGGATGCATGCGGGTACCCATAGCAACACCTTTAATTTAGAGGAAGCATGTGGAATTGAAGGAGAAGTTATTAAAAGTAAGAACAAGCTCAGTGAGGCAGAGGAGGGCAGAGGTGGATGGAAACTGGGAGAAGCAGAGCGCTCTGAGACCATCCTGGTGGGGGATGGAGGTGCAGAGGGATTGGACACCCCTTGTGAAGAGTGAATGGAGTGTAGCAAGTTCAGGGCAAGACAGGTTAGAGTGAGGGAGAAGAGCATAGAAATTGAGATGGCTGATGTCACACTGAGTTCTCAACAAAAAGATTGCGTGAGGGTATGAGGTGAGAGGAAGGTGTCTAGGTGGAAGAAGAATATTGGAGATGAGTGAAAGGGATCTGTTAAGTGAGGGGAAGGCTTTAGGTGAAAGAAATGGGCAGGGAGATGGGGGCGACGGAAGAATAACTCTGAGTAGTGCAAAGCTCAAAATTTGTTCAGGTGGGGGACATAAAGGGATGAAGCTGAGGCCTTGGTTCTAGTAAATGTTGTCCTCCTGTGAGAGATTATGTGAACTAACCTATAAAGCAGCACTGTATTTGTGTGTTATCTGCAGTAGAAACCATAGCTGAAGTAAAGTTCATTTTTATTCCAAACAAGGTTTGATTCTGAGGCTTTCATTTGATATAGTTTATGAAGGTACTGCAATGAATCTGTCACTGCAAAACGGTACTGATGATGTACGATATTTTGAAAATTTACTTTGTTGTATTATTTCATAGAAAATCATGTTCAATTAAACTTAACTCAATAGTCTAATAATTGTAATAATTGTAATAATACACTGATGATTTGAAGCTACTGACTGCAGAGAATGGCTGATGCAGCATTGCATCTATTATGCGGGTTGTCAATCTGTATTTTCTCTGCCATGATATAGCTCGGTGTATGTGTAATTATCTAAAGGTACAGAGATCCATTCTCAGCTGGGATATTTTGCATGCTTTAAAAAAAAGGCTTGCGTTTAAAAAGTGCCTTGTCACATCTTTCGGAAATGTATAAAGTATTCCCTGAGACAATGAAGTACAGCAGTCTCCACTTTCTCAAAACATTAAGAACAACAACTTTTTAATGCTCGTAAGATAGTCAAAGTTACAAAAAAAAACAACTTGGCACTTTGTAGGCATAGCACTGCAGTTAGTTGGGGGAGATAGTGGTGTAGTGGTAATGTTGCTGCACTAGTACTAGTGTCGTCTCTGCGACAAGATTTCCGTTCTTTCTTTTGCCTTGTTCACCTTCATTGCTTTCCATTTCTCTCCTGGTGTTTGACAAGGTGTTTACTAAAACCTGCTTTCACAGCCATATCTCCTCTCTCAGTGACTGTCTCCGTCTCCGAATTACCCCACGTGGATTTCAACTGAAATTCCAACCCCCATGTTTCGAACCCACCCAGGATTACAGATATTTCTGGGACATAAAACGTTTCTTGGACTGCTGTTCCCGTCGCATCCTGAGATCCACACTCAGTGCCATGCGCCGCCATATGAACACACTCGACCTCTCCCTCCAGCAGCACCGCCGTACCCTTTTTCAAAGCTGCGCGTGCCCCCAGTTTCATTTTATTCTTCGTCTCATCCGACACCTCAACAAGAAACATTTTCTCTTTCTCTCAAGTGCTAAGGAACACAAGCTCCAACAACTCATCGACACCAACACCCATCTAGGACCCTCCACCCCTGCCTGTCCCTCCGTCCCCACTCCATCTTCCAATCCCAGCCCCAGCCGTGTATTCACTATACCCCCTGACCTTTCCCTCTCCGATGCTGAACGTTCAGTGCTCAGCAAAGGATTTAGTTTCATACCCCCACGCCCTCACCTTACTGAATTTCGGGCTCGGCATGATGCTGAACTCTTCTTCCACCGTCTTCGTCTCCGGGCTCACTTCTTTGGGCAGGAGTCCTCTCCCCATTCAACGGATCCTTTCACCCACCTCCAATATTCTCCCTCCACCTGGACGCCTTAATCTGGATTCTTATCTTCTTTTGATCTTTTCATTGAAAACTGTCGGCGCGACATTAGTCGTCTCAATTTCTCTGCTCCTCTCACCCATTCTAATCTCTCCCTCTCTGAAATTACTGCACTCCAATCTCTCAGGTCCAACCCTGACATCGTCATCAAACCCGCTGACAAGGGTGGTGCTGTTGTTGTCTGGCGCACTGACCTCTACCTCGCGGAGGCTGAGCGTCAACTTGCAGACGCTTCCTCCTACCTCTCCCTGGACCATGATCCCACCACTGAACATCAAGCCATTGTTTCCAGGACTGTCACTGACCTCATCTCCTCTGGGGATCTTCCTCCCACAGCTTCCAACCTGATAGTCGCCCAACCTCGGACAGCCCGCTTCTACCTCCTACCCAAAATCCACAAACAGAACTGTCCCAGTAGACCGATCGTGTCAGCTTGCTCCGGCCCCATAGAACTCATTTCTCATTATCTTGACTCCCTTCTCTCTCCCCATGTCCAGTCCCTTCCCACCTACATCCGTGATTCCTCTGACACCTCACGTCACATCAACAATTTCCAGTTCCCTGGCCCCAACCGCTTCCTCTTCACCATGGACGTCCAATCCCTCTACACCTCCATCCCCCACCAAGATGTTCTGAGGGCCCTTAGCTTCTTCCTCGAACAGAGGCCCGAACAATCCCCATCCACCACTACTCTCCTCTGTCTGGCTGAACTTGTTCTCACGCTGAAAAATTTCTCCTTCAACTCCTCTCACTTCCTCCAAATAAAAGGTGTGGCTATGGGTACCCGCATGGGCCCCAGCTATGCCTGTCTCTTTATGGGGTATGTGGAACATTCCTTGTTGCAGTCCTACTCCGGCCCCCTTCCACAACTCTTTCTCCGGTACATCGATGATTACGTCGGTGCTGCTTCATGCTCTCGTCGAGACTTGGAAAAATTTATTAATTTTGCTTCCAATCTCCACCCCTCCATCATTTTCACGTGGTCCATCTCTGACACTTCCCTTCCCTTCCTTGACCTCGCTGTCTCAATCTCTGGTGATAGACTGTCCACCAATATCCATTACAAACCTACCGACTCCCGCAGCTACCTTGACTACAGCTCCTCACACCCCGCTTCCTGTAAAGACTCCATCCCATTCTCTCAGTTCCTTCACCTCTGTCGCATCTGTTCCGATGATGCTACCTTCAAAAACAGTTCCTCTGACATGTCCTCCTTCTTCCTTAACCGAGGTTTTCCACCCACGGTCATTGACAGGGCCCTCAACCGTGTCCGGCCCATCTCCCGTGCATCTGCCCTCACGCCTTCTCCTCCCTCCCAGAAACATCATAGGGGCCCCCTTGTCCTCACTTATCACCCCACCAGCCTCCGCATTCAAAGGATCATCCTCCACCATTTCCGCCAAATCCAGCATGATGCCACTACCAAACACATCTTCCCTTCACCCCCTTTGTCGGCATTCCATAGGGATCGTTCCCCCCGGGACACCCTGGTCCACTCCTCCATCATCCCCTACTCCTCAACCCCCACCTATGGCACCACCCCATGCCCACGCAAAAGATGTAACACCTGCCCCTTCACTTCCTCTCTCCTCACCGTCCAAGGGCCCAAACACTCCTTTCAAGTGAAGCAACATTTCATTTGCATTTCCCCCAACTTAGTCTACTGCATTCGTTGCTCCCAATGCGGTCTCCTCTACATTGGAGAGACCAAACGTAAACTGGGCAACCGCTTTGCAGAACACCTGTGGTCTGTCCGCAAGAATGACCCAAACCTCCCTGTCGCTTGCCATTTCAACACTCCACCCTGCTCTCTTGCCCACGTGTCTGTCCTTGGCTTGCTGCATTGTTCCAGTGAAGCCCAACGCAAACTGGAGGAACAACACCTCATCTTCCGACTAGGCACTTTACAGCCTTCCGGACTGAATATTGAATTCAACAACTTTAGGTCTTGACCTCCCTCTTCCATCCCCACCCCCTTTCTGTTTCTTCCCCCTTCCTTTTGGTTTTTTTCCAGTAAATTATATAGATTTTTCTTTTTCCCAGCTATTTCCATTATTTTTAAATATTTTAAAATCTTTTATGCTCCCCCCACCCCCACTAGAGCTATACCTTGAGTGTCCTACCATCCATTCTTAATTAGCACATTCGTTTAGATAATATCACCAACTTCAACACCTATATGTTCTTTTGTTCTAATAAAAACAAAAATAAAAACAAAAAAACTGCGGATGCTGGAAATCCAAAACAAAAACAGAATTACCTGGAAAAACTTTTGTTCTGTTGTCTGTGACATATTTTGATGATCTGCTTCTATCACTGCTTGCTTGTCCCTACAACCACACCTCCCCCTCCACTTCTCTACCCCCACCCAACCCATCCCCCCCCCACACACACACACACACCTTAAACCAGCTTATATTTCACTCCTTTCCTATTTCTACTTAGTTCTTCAAAGGGTCATGAGGACTCGAAATGTCAACTCTTTTCTTCTCCGCCGATGCTGCGAGACCTGCTGAGTTTTTCCAGGTAATTCTGTTTTTGTTTTAGTACTTCCAAGGCTTGCTCTGGGGCCATAAGTTCAAATTGCAGCTGATGGAATTTAAATTAGATTTCTCTTTAAAAAATCTTGAAGTGAAGTTTGACATCAATGATGGTGACCATGAAAGTATTGTCAATTGTTCTAAAATCCCAGCAGGTTCACTAATGCCCCTTTAGGGAGGGAAATCTTACCCAGTCTGGTCCACATATGACTCTAGACCCACAGTTATGCAGTTGACTGTTAACTGCCCTCTAAGATGGCTGAGCAAGCCACTCTATTCAAGGGTAATTAGAAATGGGCAACAAATGTTGATCTTGCCAGCGATGCCCACATCCCATGAAAGGATAAAACAAAGAGCTCCATATGATGTTAAACCTAAGTAGCATGAGATGGTCATCCTGAAACAGTCTCATTCCATAGTGCATTGGGGTCAGACCTGATTCTGGAGTTATACTATCATTTCTGTATTTTTGCAGAGTTAAGTTTGAATCCTCAATGTCATGCAATGTTAAATGAACACTTAATTAAATAAAATTGACCATCTTAGTGTAATGAAGGAAAAAGCACATGGAACGCACATAGGTTCCAACTCAGGGATCCTTTATTACACTGGCACCAAACATATAACTACATTCATGAAGAAAACTATTGTGAAGGAACAAACTCCTTACAGTGCTCAATACTCCAAAAAACAGAAAAAACAGTTGAGAGCTCAACTCCTTGTCTCAAATAAGCAGTTTTACAAATTGTTTGTTAAACAATGGGAGCAGGAATGCCTTGTGTTCAGCAAGAGTGAAGGTAGTGATCCTGAACCTTTGTCTTTTATCTCCTATCCCTTCTCTTCTCAGAATGGGTTTGGGTGTAAAAATGGATGAAGCGCAGCAAAGAAAAGCAAAGTTGAGAGCCGATATGTTCATGGTACTCCTGTTGCTAGTTTCCCTCAAATATAACAGCCAGATTATCTTGCATCCAGACCATGAACAGTATCTCCAGCATCTCGGGGCACCTCAGACACATGGGGGTTCAATGCTGTCCTGACTGTCCTCCATGATCCCTAGCAGGTGAATGGCTGCTCCAGTTCCCCTCACCAGCTCTCCAAGCACCGACATAAGCTTCGGGCTGCTCACTCTGGCTCCTGCCCCTTGTGCCCCCACTTCAGTCCATTGCTTGTGCCTCTGCCCCACCCCCACAAGCCTGTCAAGGACACAGTTCCCTGCCCCAAAGGGACCCATGGAGGCTGAACAATTCCCATACCCGGCGCTTGCCCCACCATTGCCACCTGCCAGTGGGGACTGGCTGGCAACTGCCATGGCAACCACAAGGCCTGGTGCGAGTTGGGCAGACAGCACAATCTCCCTATTACATTTAGGCAACTGGAATTCCCTGGATTTGATGGCATTACAAGGCTTCAATCTTGGTACTTGACATTTTTTTATTCAACCTATTGCATATAATAGGACTCTCCTGTAAAGCATTTCAAACATTCACCATGAAATCAAACGGTTCTGTCCTCACTGTTCTCAATAATTAATACCACAAATCAATAGGATGTAAATATATGAAGACTATGCTCTCTTTCTTCCTCATTTCTGATATATCACTGTCATATCTTTGATAATTATCAAAGCAAAGGACACAACTTAATTGGAACAAATGTTATATCTTTTGCTGCTCCTCTGCTTTCAGGTATATTGATTAGTAATTGGTAAAATCTAAAAATATATCATTAAACCTGCTTCTTCTCAGAGATTACATGTTTCAGGTGGACGAGCTTGTATATATTGTGATGTGCAAGAGGTCGGATTTTCCTGTCAGAGACGGAAACAGGAGCTAGGCCCCATTCCAGATCAGGAACCTGCCTCTGTCAGAGATTGCAACCAGCTTGAGATTTTCAGGGCATCCAGTCACTAAATGCTGCAGGGACAGGTCTGCCATCTGATTCGGCAACCCGAGGTGGAATTGGAAGTGGGCAGACTCCAGAGCAGGCAGGTTAAGCGACCCACCCCTGCCGCCATTGTTGTTCCCCATACCACTTTTCTGTCAAAGTGCTAGCGAGAGACACTCCAAGGAAACGCAAAAATTGCTCAGGAGCCTTGTAACATCACTGCAAACTGGCCTTGTCTGATGAGTACAGAAATAATTGTTTAATACTTTGTAGGTTCCAGAGCTCTGTGCCTTCACTTTGCCGACTCAGACCTTGTCCGCAAATACTGTGATTACTCTTAACTTTCTCTCCTCTCTACTCTGTGTGTGCATGCTGCTATGTAAAGCTGCGGTAGGTGCCAACAATGTGGTCTAATTGACTACACTAGCCAGTTTGCGGGGCCTCTCCCCACCCTGAATAAAAGAGCCTCTACAAATAGCCCTATGTGACCATGCTAAAGATGTGGGGCTACTGAATAAAAAATGCCTTGGACACTCCTAACATCTCATCATTCTGTGGGAGTGAGGGGATCAATCAGGTCAATCCCTTGAAAACCTTGGCACACAGCTGGAAACCATTCCATGATGATCAAGCATATTGAGGCACCCAGGCCTTCACACGATATATTCATTACATAAATGTAACCCAGAACTCACTAGCTCCTCAAATTCCTCATTTACTTCTCACAATATTTCTGTCAGAGGTTCAATGATATTTTGTGATCTGGAAATGTGTATGAGCCACCACCAAACTAGCAAGGTTCTTGGGCGTACAAGCTGCTACACTCACAGTAGCTGAGGAGGCAAATGGTGCATGCTTATCCTCAACTTAGGAGGAGTGTGCACCTATGAGTCACACAACCCTCAGAAAAGCTGTGAGGTATAGTATTCATTGGGATAGATGACCACAGCAACATGTAGTGACCATATAGAGGAGCTGCACTTCTCCATGCAGGACCACAATGCCTTTTCTCCTTCTCCTTCTTGCCCTTGCAAGAGAAATGGGCTCTTAACAGACATGAAATGGCCAAGACTGGGGGGAAATGCACCTGCCACTGGCAGGCTGGTCGAGGAGGTGGCCATGGAGTCAGCCATGGAGCAAGTTAGTGATGGTCAGACTGCAATTGCAGGTGCACAGCACTGTTGAAGAGGCCCAACCGTGTATGGCGTGGTGGTGGTAGGGGGAGGGTGGTGACATCTCAGCCGGGAGCATGCCAAGCACTGGAAGGCCTCAGCACTATAGAGCCTTCAGGATCTCCAAGGCTCACTCTCATCAGTTTCTCTTGTGTCCCACACATTTTTATATAAATCTTTCGTTTTTATTACAGGTGATTTTGGGTTGCATAATATTAAATAATTCCTACTACAAAGGTATCTTAAGTAGAAAATTATTTTCAGTAAACAAAGCTGATGTGTTAACCTACTGCTTTATGTTAGTTTAAGTTATGAAGTACCAGATGCCATCATGTTTAAATATATTGTTATGAGGCATGATAGGTAAGTATAGGTTATGTCAGATTAAACACTGGAATGCATCCTTTACTGTAATGATGAGAAAGATTGTATAATTCAGGCTGGCATTGGTATGAGCCTTGCTCAAGGCTATATCTAGGTTTCTCAAACAAATGGAACAAAAACCGGATTCCACTGCCTAACATGAAAGATTCTAATTAATCATGATATTTGAGCCTTTATTGCAAAAATTAGATACTGTACTTTAAATTAAAAATAATAATTAAACACACAAGTTACTGATGCAGCTCTGATCAGAATGTGCACTGCAATACTAGTTAGATATTGAGAAATTGCTGTGGGTATTTTCATTGTATTATTGACTTACCTGAAGTGAATCCAGGATATTAATTTGTCAGTTAGGCCCCGAGGATGTGCCCAGGTGTAATGCTACCCAGGGTAATGGGTAATAATTCTGTTTCTTTTCAGGATGTACAAAATCTCTTTTCTCCCTTTTGTTTTATGAGTATAAAGGAAACAACATTAAACTGTTACTGCTCACCAATAAATAGCATGCTACAGAGGATGCCTCAAACAATATGCAGAGATGAAAATGAACTATTCTATATAGGTAAATGCTTCTACACTAATTATATTAAGCCCCTGCTTCCTTGCCTTGGCTACATTCAGTGTTGCATTCCCTCAAAGCTCTTCTCAAGGCTGAGATGAGCTTTCTACCAGCCGGTCAGCTTTTCATTGACACCACTTTATTCCACATTGCCCTGAATTACTATACTCTTCTGTTTCATTGAAATCTTCTTCCTCTCACCTTCTCTAAGGTCCTTCTCATGGGCCTCCTTGACACATCCCTTTACAAACTTAAGCTAATTCAGAATGCATCCGGTCCCTCCTCCCCAATAAAGCCCTGAGTATTCTTTACATCCCAATTCGTGGATTTCTACAGGCTATTTGTTCCACAGTGAATTGATTTCCTTTCCTTCTTTTTCAAATCCCTCCATGGTCACATTCTAGTACATTTGATAAAGCTTTTCCAGTCATTCACACATACACCTTCATTACAATTTGTTCAATCACTCCAGATTCACCACTGGGAGTCTGGCCCTGTTAAAAATAATGTTCTAGACTTCTGGAATTCTTTTCCACGGCTACTTTACATTGCTCTCACCTTCGAAAGTTTCCTAAAATCCATCTCTTCAACTGTACCCCTCTCCCCTTTTGTCTCTCACCTTTAAATTCTTTTGCTCCCTGCTCAGAATCCACACCTCTCCCTTGAAATATGCTCAGAGATGTTCATCTATGTCAAAAATGTTATATAAATGTAATTGCCATTGTTGATCTATATAAGTTACTCTATTGTGCTGCCGTAAAATCACACAGAACATAGTGAAGTCCAGATTACATCAGTTCTAATAACATCACCTCTGCTTCTGATTAAATATTTGCCATTTAATGAACACATTTTTAAAATCAAATCCTACTTTAAAAGTCACTGCCTTGATTAAGACTTTTTTCTAAAAATAAGAGTTACAAAGAAATATTAATATTTGCATCCTTTTATTTTGTGTCCATCATAGTCATTTTATCCTTTTGAATTTTGTCATTAAACAATGAAGACAGACAGTACCATAGGAGGGATGAGTTTGGAGGGATTACTGAGCCTAGCAATCTAAAGGCTGAATTTACACACACAGTTGACACTGAATCATCCCTGGGTTTCTATAGTTATATCTGGCAGAGATACAATTAGAACCCAGGGATGATTCACCGTGGTCTGTGTTTGTTAATCCAGTTCCTTTACACTGTCGGGTCAGTAACTCTTTCAAATACTTAGTAGAGAAAGGTGGAACGAGATGGTTTGGTGTTAGTATCAATCATAATTTCTATCACTGTGTAATCATAAATAGTAACAATAATTGCTTGAGCTTTAGAAGCAATCCTGTTTCCTGTTTCACTTTTTGTCTCTGGCCATTTTAGGATGAATATGTTGCAATCCTATATCATAGATATGTGCTCATGAGATCACAAGATAATAATGCAGGAAGAAAGACATTCAGCCCATTCGATAGCCTAATGCCAATCATCTCCCGACCCTCTCCTTCATTGTAACTTCCAATCGTTTCTTAACTAGAGTTTTTGACTCCACTACTCTAATTTAATCCATAAAGTGGTTATTCTTGGTGTGAAGAAGACTTCCCTGACATCTGTACTGAAGTACCCCCTTCTTTGTTTTGAGTATATGCCCTCTCATTCCACTCCTTCTGTTTAATTTAAAACAATATTCCAGGTTAACTTCCTGTAACCTTAACATTCTTAAATCCATCCATAGGTCAGCTGTCAGAAATCTCCTTCCTAGAATGAAAAGCCTAAGTTTCTCTAATTGTTTTTCACACAAACCCCTAACATTGCAAATCAGTCTCCTGCCTCTATTGTGCACTGCCGCCAGTGTTTGAATATCTTTCTTGTTTCTTGGTGACCAGAAATGAACTTAATATTCAAGGTGCAGTCTGACTCGAGCACAAATGAGGTTTGATCATTATCCTCTTTGACCTATGTTCAATTATTTTGGTTAAGCAGCTTTGAGCTATTGCTTTTGTTGATTATTGCTTTGTACAGGTTGGACATGTTGTGGGAGTTTTCTCAGTCAAGGGGTGGCAGGTTTGCATGTGTGCAGGGAGTTAAATCCCCTGGAATTAATGTTGGGTCAGGACCCTGACATCACCTAGCCCTTTTCCAGGTTTCCCGGGGTCGGTTCTGAGGCCAGCAGAAAACCCGCTTGGATCTGGCGGGAAACCAATTCAGACAATTAAAAAGGCAATTAAGCACTGTACAAGCATGGATTTTGACTTTCCCAGCCAGGGCACCTGTTTCCCGACTTGTCATTAACTTATCATTGTCACAGGGGTGAGTGTACACTGGGAAGAAATTCTTCAATGAAACTGACAGACTGGAAAGCATTTGATCAATGAAACTGAAGAGCAATGGACAGCTGTGAGACTGCTGTTCAAAGCATTTCTTCTCTCAGAACCTCTTGGAGGGCATTTCACCAGTCTAGCACTTACTGGCCTGCTGCTGACCTTCCTTGCTGCCAGCCTTCAACATGACATGGGAGCAGCTTATGCAACTCCACCTTGCACCTCTGATGAAGAACGAGAGGAGAAGCAACACCACCACCAAGAGTACCAACAGCAATAGAAACAATGCCAGCAGCAGCAACAGCTGCCTTCTCCTCAGCTGCATACCCCCTCCACAAGGCAGAGGGGATGCACACAGACATCCGACTGGAAGGAGGTGAGAGCTCCAAATTAGGGTTTACAAGCAGAGGATCAGCTCTCTCAACATGTCGCACCTTAGGAGGCTCAGAGTCTCACAGTAGGTGGTTGCTGACATCTGCAGCTCCAGGGATAAGACCTGCTTCACGGTGGATCAGGTGGGCATGCATTGCCAGTAGCTGATAGGGTTCATGTTGCTGGAGGGCCACTCCCCTGTTTGAAGCTTCTCATCATGTTGTGTGCTTACTTCTCCTGTAAGGAGAAGAAACAGACAGGTTTAATTGTTTGTAATGGCTTTGATGGAGATGAGGGAAGGACAACATTTGTGGATCGTGACAGTGAGGCATGGCTGCAAGAGGGCAATAGGATGAGGATGATAGTGAGTGTTGGCTGTGAAGATTGGGATACGAGGTGTCCCGAGAGGTGTCCAGAGATGAAAGGAGCAGCAAAGTGTGTTGACTTGAGGGGTGTTGTGCAGGAGAGTGCTGGACAAGTCAAAGTGTGAGGCTTGGCACCTGAAAGTGTTACTCCACTCACCTTTCCCAATTTTCTGAGATCTTGGATCCTCTTAATGTACTGCCTCCAGGTTTGATGGGCCATACTCCTGCGGTTGACTTCCTCGGACACTTACACGTGCACCTGTTTAGCTGGCGAGGTTCTCCTCTTCCTCTTATCCTTAGGAAAGATTACCTCACCGTGTCCCATCTGATCCCAGAGCAGGACTACCAGGTAAAAGTGAGGGACCAGGGAACAGCCTTCCCAAGTCCCCTGTCCATTCTTCTGATAGCCTTTGTAATCCATGCTATGGTCTCTTTAATTAGACATCTTTTTTCTTTATCGGGATGGATGGGACATTCCACCCACCCTCTCTGATTGATCAAGGAACCCAGATGTGGGATGCTAATGCCGTGGCTTGGGAAAAGAGCCTTGGTAAAGCCTACCAATTAGTGAGTCAGGCTCCCCACGTACAAATATTTCCACTGTTCTGACAGGACTAAATGCAGAAGAGTACGCCTGCTGAGTCAGCCAAGACTCCTAGTTTTGTTTCAGCTTTATCCTTAACTTTTCCAACCCAGGTTATTGAGTATTCATATCATCTATTTCTTTTTCCAATGTGAAACATGTTACATTAGACCCCAATGAATTCCATCTGCTATTGTTCTGCCTACTCACATATCTTGCCCAGGTTATCCTATTACTCCTGAGCTGCCTCTTCTGATTCCACTACCTCTCCTAGTTTGGTATCACCTGTAAATCTCACCACTTTTTAAAAATCAAATCATTCTGTGATTGAGACCTTTAGCTGTAATTCAAGTCTCAGTGGCTGTAGTCTATTTAAAACACACTGACCTGGTATAACTCTGTTGATGTCAGGGCTGGCAAAGATGGTTAAACTTTTGGCAGTTCATCATAATTGGTTTTCAAATTGGCCCCACAAAAAATATTGTGAGTGGGGACTTGTTCAGAGTTCTGCAGAATTATGAGGGGGACCTGTGAAAATTTCCACTGGATGGGGAAATGCAACTTCAAAGTGAGGTTACGTCTAATCCCCCTTAAAAAACAGTTCAAGCAATTCAGTTTTGAAGGGTAGCATAATTTTTTTTGTTACATTTTGACCAACTTTTTATTTGGAGAACCCTCTCTTGCAGTCTCTCAGATTATATGCTAGTTGCGTAATGAGAAGTACAATGCTGGAGAATTATTAGGGAATTATTCTGAGTCAGAAGATTGTGAGCTCAGGTTGTGGGCTACCAAGATGTAACCATTGACCACAAGCAGAAGTGTCACATAGATGACCCCAGCTCGTAGCATTCTTGCTTGTAAGTCAGAAAGCTGTGGGTTTAAGTTCCACTCCAGACACTTGAGCACAAAAGTCTAATCTGACACTCCAGTGCAGTACTGAGGGAGGGCTGCATTGTTGGAGGTGCTGCCTTTCAGATGAGACAGCAAACTGAAACCCCATCTGTTCTCTCAGGGGGCAAAAAATATTCCATGGTACTATTTCAAAGAAGGACAGTTACTCCTGGCATCCTGGGCAATACTTGTCCCTCAATCAACTTCGCTAAAAAACAAACTAGCTGGTTATAAAAAATGGCATTGCTATTTGTGGGAGCTTGCTATGTGCAAATTGGCTGCCGTGTTTCCTACATTATGACATTGAATACAATTTAAAAGCACTTCATTGGCTGTAAAACATTTTGGGACCCTGAGGTCATGAAAGGTGCTCTGGAAATGCAGTTTTTTTTACCGGAATCACATTTTGCCCTTTCATTTTATAATCGAGTACAGCATCCCTTCAGGACCACCGATCCCTTTGCAATGGCTGTTTGGAGAGTTGATGCTACAAAGACTGACCTCTTGAAAGTTTTTCATCAGTATTATCTACTTTACTTTTATAGTTAGGCCTGCAAGGACCAGAGAAACATCCACAGCATGTTGTCAATAGTGCATCTAAAACCTCATGTGAGTTGCCAGTGCAAGATGCAACATAATGTGACTCCTCATAGGAAGGAAGGACTGGAGATTTGTTCTTTGATGCATAAGCATCAAACCCTATGCATATAATGATTTTCATGACTGTATCAAAGCTTTGGGAGATACGTTGAGATTTATTTAAATCTTGCTTAGCGGTGTTTCTTTAATGTCAAGTAGAAATTGAGCTGAAGAATCTGCACCTTTAACAAATACACTGGATTCCAGTGACACACCTTGTGAACTCAAATTTGGCTTTATGTTATGCCACATAACACATAATTTCTCAATAAACTGTTAAGTGAACAACCTTAATGAGATTTTGCCTCAGGATGAATCAACAGCAGCACATTTCTAACGGATAATGGAAAGCCATATTTTTTCTTTTCAAATTGCTGGGGATAATTAATATGTAGATTATTAGTAAAGTGTGTTGATAGTCATGATGATTATGTTTTTGCATTTAATAACAATCTCTACTACCAGGCTACAGACTTAAAGGTAAAAGCTGCTTTTGAGTTACAGGTTTTTAATCAAAAATACTTCCTATTTAAAAATGAGGTATTCAATAAACATTTAGTAAATCATCTGCTTGACATTTTAGTGTTCACACAGAAATCCTAACCTGTTAATATTAAGTCGAGAGAAATACGAGGAAAAAAGGAAGTGAAAGAGATAGAGGGAGAGAGATGGTCAAATGCAGTTTGCAAACTCTAGCTATTGTCTGCATATGCTCATTTTACCCTGATCTGCCTTTCCCCTCTACCTGTCCAACTAGTTATAGCTCCAGACATTTTACATATGTGATCCTTCTTATTGAGAGGATTAATGGTATTTGCTGGCTCCATATCACAGCTTGAGGTTCTCTGCAGGCGCTACAAGACTTGGCCGGCTAACCAGCCAGGCAATCAGGTGACACATCCATTATGAAATTAACCCTTGATGGCAAGGGAGCAAAGAGGTCTGATTGTGAGCCCTTTCATGCCACAACTTTCTGCAGCTCAGGTGTCTTTACATATGTTGCTGCTGTGAAAACAGCTTTACTGTACAGTGCATTCAATTACCCTGGAGAATTCCTCAGGAGCATAATTCTAGTCAGAGATTGAGAGAATAGAAGGGGCAGCGACGGGAGAAGCTATGTGCTCTGTGCCAGTGAACATCACCAATCAGCTACATTCAGATGAGGGCAAAAAATTACATTTCATACCCACAATTGGCAGCCACTTTATGCATATACTACAGAGGAATCCAATTTAGTTTGAGAGATAGGAATGTTTATGCAGAAAATCTGTAAATGCATGTCCTGGTGGTTGTAATGCAAGCACCAGTGAAGCTGAGTGACTGCAAATGAGCAGCTAAGAGAAATAAAAAAAATGCATTAGGCTGTGAGTCAGATGCCTCTGAGAGACAGAAGCTGAAGATAGTTGTCCCAGCTACTGAGATAAAGCTACATTACAAGTAATTAATGGAGGATGCATGGGACATACATGACATTCATGACATACATGAATCACTACTTCAACAATGTGGCCATACAACAAAAGGGAAAGGAATCTATGTATTAACTACACCTTCAAAGGCCTTCCTTTTTTAAAGACAGCTATATGGTAATGACACAGGCAAGAGAAGAAAAAAAATGTGAACTAGCACTGCTGGCCAATGACAAACGAGACCATATGAGCGATATTGAAGCCGTATGCATTCTATTTAGCTGATATCAAACACTGTTTAATGAAAGTTAAATAGTTTCTGTGCAGTGCATGCGAAGGGATGTGGGCTGGAACTGATTAGATTTCCACTGAGGGGTCTGTCAGCATATTGTTCCTCAGATGTATTCCCTGCACTGAGTTCAGAGCTGCCAGAGTTCCTGCAGTCCATTACCAATACACAAAAGACTTATGCAGATACCAGACACAAGCATGTACCGGCCATGTTTGGAAAAAGGATGGAGGTTTTTGTTCATGGTGTTGATGCAAAAACGTATCTTTGTGATTGAAAAAAAAATGCCAAAATAGTAATTTATAGTGGTATTTTATGTAGTGTATCAAATGCTGTAGGAAAAAAGGACTGAATGCATGTTTTATTAAGGAGACTATATGTACAGTGAAGATAAGTATTTGATTGTACATAATACAGTGTAGTGTCTGTATGCAGCGTCTCTTTGATCTTTGTGATTTACTGCTCTTAAAGGCACAGTACACTGCTTTGCAGTCTTGCAGAATGCACTTCAAAATTACCTTAGTATCTGTATTACATGTTTTTACGTGGCAGTGCCAGATGCTAAGTAGTCTTTTACCTATTTTTCCTGGACTAAGTTCCAATTCATAATAGCAAATCCATGATTCGTATGTCATACTCTCCTGAAGGAAACAGTAGGTAACTTCGTGCACAAGACGGGCAACAAGCATCATCAGAAAACAGATATCTCTATATACATGGAGTTGTGTAATGACTGAAATATAATGGAGACTTGTAGTCAGTAGTTGTGTATATTACTTAAGGCATTAGTATTTTTCTTTGTTATACGTCATAGTGTTTGAAGTTCTTAATGTCTGTGAGGAATGACCCCGAATAAGCACCCTGGACTTCATGGTTGTTAGAGAGCGAAGACCTTTGAATTAGATATTTGTAAAATCTGGGTACACATGGAATCATCTGCTAATGTCATTTGTGCCCTGAAGGGTCGATTGTATAATTGCTGCTTGTTTTGGGCCTGGATCTGGTGCTGAGTCTTTTTTAACAATACACTGGAGGTTTTGTGATTCTGGAACTTTCAGATTTTTTGAGACTAGTTAGCATTTATGACACAAAGTGGTAAAAAAAAAACAACATTGAAGTGGGTGGCATGCATAAATAGAATAGGCATTTGAATAGTTCACGTTTGTTGACAAATGTATTCCGATTGGTAGTTATGGTGACATTAATATCTTCAGACTTTTCGTTTTTCAATATCTGAGCAATTGAATGCCTGTACATACCAGTTTCAATCCTGACAAAAGTAAATCTCTGCCAAATTACAATTCACTCCTGACTGAATAATCACTGATCCCGTCATTCCCATTACACATGGCAAGTGCAGTTTGAACAACGTTTTCCATTCAACCTGCTGGACAGAATTCCACTGTACTTCCGGATAGTTCAAAGACGAAGATGGTAACCATCTCTGATTATGATTTTCATTGTTACAATGACTTCATTTGATTAAATACTGTCATTGTGTGAGAGGGAGAGATAAAGATCAATCTGGTTTGATAGCAAAGGCCTAAGATGGTTGCATGGTTCTTCCATGGTCTTTGCAACCTGGATATTTTTGAAATGTTTAGACAGAGTACTGGTCGTATAATTTTCTACATGAAGTCTTCATCATTTAAACACTAAAAAAACAATATTCTTGAAATATCAGGGTTCAATTTCTACCAATGAGAGCCTTGGATACCATTTCATGAACCCATTGCCATTAATAACAGTTTAAACTGTTCTGAGTTATTATTTCTCCAACAATAGCAGATCCTTTAACATTACAGCTATTCAAAGTGGAGTCCATGTAGTCTTACCTGTAGGCATACCTGTAGTCTTAGTATATTGTGCCTTATGTTGAGTTAACGAATGCTGTGTATTTTTAGTGCAAAAACTGAATGGCCTAGTTATTCTGGGGAGCAGCAATCACCGTCAGATTGCCACTCCTCTCCTACTTTCCTGTACCACGACGGAGCTCCGCATCTCTGGCCGGGCCTTCCGACCCCAGCTTCTTCAGAAATGTGGAGCAGTCATCAATCAAATGGCTTCCTCGTAGCCATTTGGATCTTCAGGAGAGGTTATAACAAACTCATTTTTACAGCACTAGCTGCCGTATTCTGGGAAATGTTCACTAAAAGACTGACAAGTTTTGGGGCGGTTAAATACCTTTTCAGTGTGTTATTGAATGAGTGCATGAGTGAATGGGTGAGTGAGCGGTTGAATGGATGAATGTGTAGGTGTGTAAGCGGGTAGGATGGGCGAAGTAAGTGGGTAAGTGGGTAGGATGGCAGCTGGCTAGGGTGATAGGCGGCTTGATTGGCAGGTGCATGAGGTGGTAGGGTGGCAGCTGTGTAGGTGGGTCGGGGTAGTTGAGTTGGATCAAAAGGAGTTGTCAGGTCAAGGGTTAGTCAGGTCAGGTCAGGGGATCAGGCAGGGAGTCAGGTGTTTGGAGGGAGTCAGGGGATTGGGGATAGTCAGGTCATGTCTGAGAGAGTTGGAGGCTGTTGGTGGGGAATCGGGGATCAATTGTATAGTTACCCAGGCGTTAGACTTGGATTTTGCTGTCTAACATTTTCTGGGTAACTATTCAGGTAAGTCAGAACTGCCCAAAGTCTCTGATTCTAACTCAGAGTTGGAAGCCTTTTCGGCGGCTCCAGAAAGCAGGGGCATTGCCCATCAGAAGTTCAAACTTCTCGGGCAATTCCCACAGAGTCAGTGCATCGGGAATTCCACAGGGTTCTGAAGTATAGCTTGGGGGTGGGTACATCAATGATCCCAATGATCTGGAGACCGGAAAACCTGGGCAAATATGTGTCAGTGGTCTGAAGGTGTTAGGTCACATGTCAAAATTTGCAGTTGCGTATTTGTTCAGTTCAAGGCTTGATAAACGTGGGATTTTTTTTGTTGTCTTTAATTCTGATTGAAAATGCTTTCTAAGACATTACATGAAACTGAACTATCTGCTTCACCAGTGTTGAGCTAGCCTGGAAGAGAACTTGACTTTTTTTACCTGAAACATTGGAATTATGGAATACAGGTTCTCCGGGCTTATTTTTAAATCTAGCTTCATATGGGTGCATATTTTTAAATTATTTCCATAGCAGTCAAGGTGCATTCTTTCTGCTCAAATAATATTCCATAAATACTTGCTTCTGGGGCTTTCTGAAAACTTCAACATGTCTGTGCCACTAAAGGATAGAACAGGAGTCACATCTACAATTCACTGCACAGCAAGCTCCTCAATTGTGCTGCAATGAGAAAAAGCGGAATAGGAATGAGGTGCTTCCCTCTTATTGAGGGAAGAAAGATAAAAAAAAAAACTCACCCTGCATGGCAATCTCTGAAATGCAAACATGTGTCATGTTAAGTTTGTGAAATTTGTTTTCAGGCAAGATGATTTGTGGTGAGTGCAGTAGCTTCACTCTCCAGGAAGATGAGAATTTTTTCTTCAAAGGGAGATGTCACAGTGAAATGTATCCTATAAAACAAATTATCGTGGCTACACAGACAGGATTGTGCAGTGATATAATTGCCAACTTAATGATCACCCCCATGTGTATAAAAGCCTCTTTCAAAAACTTTCTTTTCCTGTGTTTTTCTTTCTCCTATTAAGTCTTCCAGCGAATGGTCCCAGGGATACTAATATCCCTCCAGTACATAATATGTAAACCAAAACACTAAGCAGCAACCAGTGTTTTTGACTGTTGAGGGCAACACAACTGAACCCATTTCTGTTCTCATTTGCTGTCCATACACTTTCCAGCATGGATCACTGGAAAGTAACCAGAGACAGAAACACTGGCCAGGATTTTCCAATCCCATCGTGGCAGGACCTGCAGTGGTAGATTGGGCAGCCCAGCCAAAAGCCCATTGACTCTCAGTGGAACTGGACATTCCTGGTGGTGGGCGGGGCCAGAAAATCCCATTCACTGTCTAATTTTCCCCCTTTCTCGGTGGTCGGGAGGGTGGGATGTCTCGGTGATGAAATAAGATTGCTCTGGTTATTGTACTTTCCAACATCATGCCTTCATGAAGACATCCTTTAACTACTGCCTGTGAAATTGTGGAGGTGTTGAATAAAGTGTGTTTACAATGTAATTAAAAATATTGGCCAGAGCAAATGACTGTGATCCCATTTACAATCTTATTGCGCATATGGCAGAATTTCACCCTTGTCGGGTGGGGTCAGCAGGGGCGGGGCAGTTGGGAAGCCCGCGATCGAGGCCGGAAGGCGATTTCACGCCGGTGGGCCAATTAAGGCCCTCCCAATGTGAAATGCGAGCGGCAGCGCTCAGTGCTGCGTGTGCAGGCAGGGAAGGAGACCGAGCTGCCTCAGGGAGATGAAGAGTGTTAAAAAATATTAATTACATTTTAAATTTATAACTTTCTTTTTATTTGCCCATGGATGAGGCTTCTGAAAAAGTGCAAAGGCCGCTTGGCCTTTCCGACTGCCGGCCAACCATAAGGTCGGATGAGCAGCAAAATATTCTATTTAATTGATCCCTTAATGGCCTTAACGGGCCTTTTAATTATCGGCGGGGGAGCTGACGACTCCGGCGCTCACCCTCCGAATGAAATAGTGCGCGACTGCTCATTGACGTCGGGACACTCGTCCAATGTCAACGTGCGCCATTTTAAACTTGAGCAGGTTGGGCCAAGCTAAACATTTTGCCCATAGTGACCAGGGCAATTCTTAGACAATTGTGTAACACATTGTGGACAGTTATTGCATTCTACCATACTGCAAAGCAGCGATCTATACATAATGTGAAGGTCCAATATACTTTCAATTGAAATAACCTTCTTAAAAAATACATTGGCACGTGAATTTACAATTTTAAAAGTAATATTCCATCAATACAGTTTTCAAGTTGCAAAATAGGATTGAATGAGGACACGCCTTTCATAGCAATGTGCTGCAGTAGACAGGGTTGGCCTCCAGTTTTCTATTGCTCAGGTCCCCCCACACCCACGACAACGATAACCCCCCCACCCCGACATTGTTCAACCTCCCCCACACCCCCGACATTGTTCACCCCCCCACCCCCGACATTGTTCACCCCACCACACCCCCGACATTGTTCACCCCCCACCCCTGACATTGTTCACCCCACCACACCCCCGACATTGTTCACCCCCCACCCCTGACATTGTTCACCCCACCACACCCCCGACATTATTCACCCCCCACCCCTGACATTGTTCACCCCCACCACACCCCCAACATTGTTCACCCCCCACACCCCCGACATTGTTCACCCCCCACCACACCCCCGACATTGTTCACCCCCCACCACACCCCCGACATTGTTCACCCCCCACCCCCGACATTGTTCACCCCCCCGCACCCCCGACATTGTTCAGCCCCCCCACACCCCCGACATTGCTCACTCCCCCACACCCCTGACATTGCTCACTCCCACACACCCCCAACATTGTTTGCACCCCACATCCCCGACAATGATAACCCCCTCCCACACCGCCGACATTGTTCACCCCTGCACACCCCCAACAACAATAACCCCCCACACCCCCGACATTGTTCACCCCCTCACCCCCGACAATGATAACCCCCTCCCACACCCCCGACATTGTTCACCCCCACACCCCCGACATTGTTCACCCCCACACCCCCAACAATGATAACCCCCTCCCACACTGCCGACATTGTTCACCCCCTGCACACCCCCAACAACGATAACCCCCCACACCGCCTATATTGTTCACACACCCCCACACCCCCGACATTGCTCACTCCCACCACACCCCCGACATTGCTCACCCCCCCACGCCCCCAACCACAATAACCCCCCACACCACCTACATTGTTCATACCCCCCACACCGCTGACATTGTTCATCCCCCCACACCCCCGACAATGATAACCCCCCCACACCGCTGACATTGTTCACACCCCTGAATTGCTCACCCCCACACACCCCCGACATTGTTCACACCCCTGAATTGCTCACCCCCACACACCCCCGACATTGTTTGCACCCCACACCCCCGACAATGATAACCCCCTCCCACACCGCCGACATTGTTCACCCCTGCACACCCCGAACAACGATAACACTCCCAGACCGCCTACATTGTTCACCCCCCCACGCACCCAACATTGTTCACACCCCCCACACCGCTGACCTTGTTCACCCCCCCACACCCCCAACAATGATAACCCCCCCACACAGCCGATATTGTTCACCCCCCCCACGCCCCTGACATTGTTCACACACCCCACACTCCTGACATTATTCATCCCCCCCACACCCCTGACATTGTTCACTCCCCCATACCCCTGACGTTATTCATCCCCCCCACACTGTCGACATTGTTCACCCCCTACATCCCCGACATTGATCAGCCCCCCCCACACCCCTGACATTGTTCACCTCCCCATACCCCCGACATTGTTCACCCCCCACACCCCTGACATTGTTCACTCCCCCATACCCCCGATATTGTTCACCCTCCCACATCCCCGACATTGTTCACACCCCATACCACGAGCATTGATCACCCCCCCACACCCCCGACATTGTTCACCCCCCCACACCCCTGACGTTGTTCAGTCCCCCATACCCCCGATATTGTTCACCCTCCCACATCCCCGACATTGTTCACCCCCCCATACCACGAGCATTGATCACCCCCCCCACACCCCCGACATTGTTCACCCCCCCATACCACGAGCATTGATCACCCCCACACACCCCCAACAATGATAACCCCCCCACACCGCCTACATTGTTCACCCCCCCATGCACCCAACGTTGTTCACACCCCCCACACTGCTGACATTGTTCACCCCCCCACACCCCCAATAATGATAACCCCCCCACACAGCCGATATTGTTCACCCCCCGCACGCCCCCAACATTGTTCACACACCCCACACACCTGACATTATTCATCCCCCCCACACCCCTGACATTGTTCACTCCCCCATACCCCTGACATTATTCATCCCCCCCACACCGTCGACATTGTTCACCCCCTACATCCCCGACATTGATCACCCCCCCACACCCCTGACATTGTTCACCTCCCCATACCCCCGACATTGTTCACCCCCCCACACCCCTGACATTGTTCACCCCCCCACACCCCTGACATTGTTCACTCCCCCATACCCCCGATATTGTTCACCCTCCCACATCCCCGACATTGATCACACCCCCATACCACGAGCATTGATCACCCCCCCACACCCCCGATATTGTTCACCCTCCCACATCCCCGACATTGTTCACCCCCCACATCCCCGACATTTTTCACCCCCCCACATCCCCGACATTGTTCACCCTCCCACATCCCCGACATTGTTCACCCCCCCACACCCCTGACATTGTTCACTCCCCCATACCCCCGATATTGTTCACCCCCCCACACCCCTGACATTGTGCCCCACCAGATCCACGCCCTGGCAGTTCACCTTCCTCATTCACTCCCAACATCCCTCATCCCCAAACAATGCCGAACCCCCAACAATACTCACCTCCATCACCTAAACGCCAAGTGTCACCCTGCAAACAATGATCACCCCTTCCCATATCTCCGACAGTTCTCAGCAACCGACAATGCTTACCTCACTCATCCATCTGCCAATGCTTATCCATCCAATAATTCTCTCTCCCTCGATTCCCCAAAAATGCTTGCTCCTACCCCATGACAATGCTGATACACTCATGCTTCAGATGTTACTCACCCATCCGCAGCACCCCAAATACTAATCACCCACCCCACACCCTCTGACACTGCTTACATCCCCCCCATCCCTCAACATTGTTCACCTCCCTCACCTACCCCTGAAAATGCTTGCCACCTCAGCAATGCTTACCACGCCCCACACCCCACCATTCCAGAAGGTGTGCCTGAAGAAGGTGGTTCAGGTGGAGGTCAGCATTGTTGGGGTGTAGGGGGTTGGGATGCTGTGAGCTGTGTTGGAGGTGGCGTGAGCAATGTTGCGGTTGCCATGGGTCCTGGAATGCTTTGACATGCTTCCTGATTTAATTAGAGCTTCCCTCCTGAGCAGACTTTATGGGTGATGGGAACAGCTTTGATTAAAACAGTTTAACAACCAGGGTGAACTTAACTTTATTATTTAGAGGCCCACAGGGGGACCATCAGCAAGGGCTCTCGCAGTGTCATTTCTGAATTATCGGATGTTCCTGGTTCTGGCGTAAATTGGCTCCGCGAGAATTCTGATGTCATTGCGAATCTCATGAACATCCCAGCTTTCACTGCTACTAGGATTGGGAGACCTGGGTCTATGACTCTGTGGCACACAAACAGATTCCAGAATGGAGCCATCAAGCCAAACAGCCTTGACTCCACCTGACTAACATGGCCAATCGCATATGAATCACATTTGCTGTTTAGGTCCAAATATTTTCCTATGGTTTGTATTTTAACTGGCCCAATTTGATCCTAGGATATTACTGATCTCTCAAAGGTGCATGCAATCAGCGATTTTCCCTACTGATCATGTTGCTCCCATCATTAGCTGTTTGCTTTATAGTTTTCACGATGATGTGACTTGTGCATGAGTGATATTAATCTGCAATTTCACAGCTGACCAAACATATACTGAACTGTTTAAAAGGGACTTTTTTAAAGACAAGAAAGGACACTGACTAAAGATGGCTGCAAAGTCACCTGATGTCTGGCCTTTCCAGTGACCAGTTTCTGTGAAGTTCCAAAGTTCCAATGTAGAATACAATACAGGCATGCTGCAACATCCTTCTCTGGAATTTCACACCTGAGGATGTCAATAACTACTTCAACAGGATTAACTTAAAAATTAATTGGACCTACATTTACATTCCTATAGGACTACTTCTTCAGTGGAGACAGAATATCTGCTAGAGCAATAGTTAATGTGAAAGCTGTCTTCCTATCTCATCAAGATGGATAATGACTGATTCAGGGATATTACAGAATCTACTCATCAACCCAATCTATGCCCCAGCCATGAAATAAAAACACTATTGGTTGAGGCATCAGTTAAATAAATGTCTTTTGAAGTTATTATGAGGAGAGAGAGGTGATGCAATGGAAGTAACCATTTTGAAATCTCTTAATACTGCATGAAACCTGCAAACAGTGTTGAGTACTTTGGAAAAGCTGCCAATGGAGCAATAACGAGCTACCTTTTCTTGTCTCCCAAGTTGAGACCCTATCACTTACAGTTTAAAAATCCAGCACAGAGATAGTGAATGTTCCATCAAAAGGAACCTCAGGTGCAAAGCTCAATGAGTTCTGGAAGAGATTGATTACAGGTTAAAAAGAAATTATCTCCTGAAATTGCAGTTCCATGAGCTTCAATTCAACTCTTGGAATCTAAAGGAACTTGGGAAAATTTCTGCCGCAGCCACAGTGCCCAGGCAAGGACTCATAAACAGTGAACTCTCAAGTTTTTAAAAAATCTTTCAGCATTATTTTTTAATTTTGTTAAGAAAGTAACTACCTACAGTATAAATTGAAAATTTTGCGTGTTTCTGTGCGTGTGTGTGTGTGTGTGTGTGTGCGTGTGAATGTTTCACTAGCTTTACCTGAGTGTGTTTTTAACTTAATGAAACTAACCCCTTTTTGTTTTAAATCTCCAGAAAGACTGTCAAACTAGTTTCTTTGCAATCAGTATGTAAATTGTTAAACACAGGCATTGAGTAAATACCTAAATATTTCTAAATTCACAAGAAAATCCAGTTACAGTCAAACTTGGAATGATAGGGGAGTCATATTTTACTCCTCCTCACGTGAGCGTAATACAGTGAAAATGAAAGATACCAAAGTGATCAGCACAAGCTCACTGAATGGCTCTGGGTCTGTCATGTTTAGGAGGTCCTACTGAAGGATTACAACTTATTTTCTTGGGGCAAATTCACAAATCATTTGATGTGCTTCCTGGAAGTGTCAGAGCCAAAACTGGCTTTGGGAGTCTGATATGCCCAGTTGTCTAAACAGGGCAATGTCAAAAGAATTTCTCAAATGCTGTATTAACTTGCAATGTTATTGGATCTGTTTTAAACAGCAGTGTGGGTTTCCTTCAAACTATTGAATTGAGGAACTCCAGTAATAGATCTGAACTAGACAAAAGAACAAATTACTATTCTTGAAAGTTTATATCTGCTTTTCCAAACTAAAAGTAATAAAATATTACAATTATAAATGTACAATGTTCAGTACTATTTTGTATTGATATTTTTCTTGCAGGCAGGTAACTTTGCAACAAAGACCTCAAAGTTCCACCATAGAAATTGCAGCATCCAGCCACTTAAATAATAGAATAGCATTCAGAAACATATGATAAATGCACATAAAGAATTCTTACACAACTTTTGCTGGCTAGAAGTTCTACCCTAGTGATACAATTCTTTTGTCCATTATTCTAATGGAGCATTATCCAGACAGAAAGCAGAAAATTATAGTCCAATTAGTGTAACATCTGTCATTGGCAAAATACTAGAATAGATTATTAAGGAGGTAGTTGTAGGGCAGTTAGAAAACCATAATAAAATCAGGCAGAGTCAACATGGTTTTGTGAAATTGTATTTGACAAATTTATTAAAGTTCTATGAGGATGTAACAAGCAGGGTGGATAAAGGGGAACTAGTTGATGTAGTGTATTTGGATTTCCAAAAGTCATTCAATAAGGTGCCGCATTAAAGGTTATTGCACAAGATAAGAAACCCTGGTTTTGGGCTTGATATATTAGCATGGATAGAGGATTGGATAACTAACAGGAAACAGTATGTTGGGATAAATGGATCATTTTCAGGTTGGCAAGCAGTGACTAGTGGAGTACCACAGAGATCAGTGCTGGGGTCTCAACTATTTATGGTCTAAATTTATGACTTTGATGAAAGGACTGATTGTATTGTAGCCAAATTTGCTGATGATACGAAGATAGGTTGCAAAGCAAGCTGTAAGGAGGTTACAAGGGGTTTGCAAAGTGATATAAATAGGTTAACTGAGGGGCAAAATTTTGGTAGGTGGAGTATAGTGTGGGAAAATGTGAAGTTATCCACTTTGGCAGGAAGAATAGCGCAGCAAAATATCATTTAAACGGAGTGAGTGTAAAATGCTGGAATAAAGAGGGATCTGGTGTACATGAATCAGAAAAAGTTAGCATGCAGGTATGGCAAGCAATTAGGAAGGCAGTTGGAATGTTGGCCTTTATTGCAACGAGGTGAAGTATGAAAATAGGGATGTCTTGTTACAACCGTACAGGACATTGATGAGACCACACCTGGAGTATTGTGTACAGTTTTGGTCTCCTTACTTAAGGAGGGATATAATTGCACTGGAAGGAGTTCAGAGAAAGCTCACCATGCTGATTCCTGGGCTGAATGGGTTGTCTTATGAGGAAAGGTTGAGCAGGTTGGGCCTTACTCATTCGAGTTTAGAAGAATGAGAGGTGATCTTATTGAAAGATATAAGATTCTCAGGGGGCTTGACAGGGTAGATGCTGAGGGGATGTTTCCCCCCATTGGGGAATCTAGAACTAGGGGGCACAGTTTAAAAATAAGGAGTTTTCCCATTTACGAGATGAGGAGGAATTCCTTCTCTCAGAGGGTTTTTATTATTTGGAATTCTCTACTGCAGAGAAGTGTGTCATTGAATATGTTCAAGATTGAGTTGAACAGATTTTGATCTACAAGGAGGCCAAGCATTATATAGGACAGGCAGGAAAATGGCATTAAGGCCAAAATCAGATCAGCCATGATCTTACTGAATGACATAACAGGCTTGATGGGCTGAATAGATGACTCCTTCTCCTATTTCTTATGATCTAACGATCTTCTAAAATAAATGGTTTAATACCTCTATTAAGATAACGGGTATTGTAAATTGTATTCAGATGTATTAAATTCAAATGCTAATATTCATGTTGCATAATTTCAAGGCCTGGGGCTGTTAATTTTCTATTAGTATGCTTTAGTGTGTATTAAATAAGAGTTCATTCTTCTTACTGATTTGTCATGCCTGGCCTGCGGAGGCCTGTTCAACTTTACTCAGTGCACTTTCTGTGGAAATGGACTCATTACAAATAATGTATGGCTGAACAGCTTATCAGGACTCACCATTCTGCCAAACAACCACTCATCCTGCTGAGCAACTTGTTAAGCTGCAGCCATGGACAAAAGGAGCTCAACCCTGCAGAAGTTGCCTAATTCTTCTGTTTTGCCCACAAAACTCTTCTTCTGATTAGCTTAGCTTAAAGTGTGGGAAATATAACGTCCCCAGAAGACCTAGAAATCAGCTGATCACAATGTGACTTTCCGCTCGTTGTTGGCTAAAAAATGAAATGTGCACTAATTTTATTATTTATCTGAACACTCCTTGTTATTCTCTCCACGCACTTCATGCTTGTGGATCTCTTGCACCATTGCATGTGGGAGTGAAGGCCAAGCGTAATCTTGAGGTGAAGAGGACTAGAGGACAAGTGTTAATTCGGATCGCATGTGCAGATATGTTTTTGATCTAAATTTAAAGTCCTGTGTTCTGTCCTCAATTTCATATGACATTTTGTACAAAACTGAAGAGTTATGGAGCAGAGTTTTGCCCTTGATGGGCGGGTGGGCCCGACCAACTTGGTGGCGGGAGGGCAGCTGATTGCTGCCGCCGAAATAGGCCCCGCCGCCATTTCACGTGGGCGGGCCAATTAAGGCCCACACAGCGGGCTGCCCAATGGGAAACACTATGTACTTCCTGTGAGGGCGATGAGGGATTCCCCAACTGCCAGAGTGCGCTCTTTCACGCATGCACACAAAAGAGCGCACATCTCCCTGAGGCTAAGTGCTGCCTCAGGGAGATCGCTGAAAAGCAGTGAAACATTAAAAATAGAAAAATAAAAAAATTATTAACATGTGAAAAAATTACACTAGATGGGACATGTTAATGAAGTACACAAAAACTTAATTAAACTTTTTTAATTCCAATATCAAACCTCATCCCACCATTGGATGGGGTTTGTAAAAAATCACCCACACACCTGCCCTTTGGGCCCATGCACCAACCCAAAGTTCGCACGGGCTCCTCAAAATCCTGGTCGATTGGTGAGTTAATGACCTTGTTAATGGCCTTAATAAGGCCTTTAATTAATGGCGGACCTGCGTCCCACTGTATAGTGCACCCGCCGACCTAACTATCGCGAAGCCGTGCGCTGACATCGGGACGCTCGAGTGATGTCAGCGCGTGACATTTTCAACGCTGGCATGCAGGCTCCACCACCAGCACGTCAGCCAGAAGATTCAGCCAATGGTGTCACCACTGGAAACAATGTGTAATTACAGCATGACAAGTTTACGTAGGCAATTCCCAGTATAAATGTAGATGGAGCTTTCCTGGAATTGCACTAAATGAGGTAGCGAACAAGTAAAATGGAGTCCTACCCACTGACGAAAATGGCAGGTTTTCATGCCGTATCGTCCTGAGTCTGCCTCATTATTTACTCACTCCCGTGAAACTCCAATGTCTCCAAGGTAGGTGGGCTCTCATTCACCTGCCCGCCTTTAGCCCACTGTAGCATCACACCGGCCACCATCTTTAAAAGGCAGCCGCCAGCAAAGCGCTCATCGCCACCAGCTCACCACCGCTGCCTGGGTGACGTGGCCATAAGAGGGAAAAAGACTGTAGCCCCCGCTTCAATGACAGGTCCCTCGAGCGACTGCTGGATGCCATGGAGGCCCACCGGGATGTGCTCTACCCCCCAATCTAGCCGCAGGATGTGCAGCAAAGTCACCAACCCGGCTCGGGAGGTGGTGGCAGTGGTGGTCAGCGCAAACGCTCTTCAGAGGAGGACAGCCACCCAATGCCGTAAAAGGATGAATTATCTCCTCCGTTTGGCCAAGTTAAGTCATTCCTTTCATCTCTCCCAACTCACACTCACAAACCCATCACACATCCACAGGGCCCTCATTCACTGCCAGTTCAAGGGACATCACCATTCATTCTTTCACACACACCATCATTGTCCGCATCCTGGCCATGGGACCACTCACCACCCACACAGGCCAGGTATACTTATCATTTGGCCTGGCAGGCGTCCTGCTTACACTTTCTCCATCTCTATCCATGCAGAATAAACTGGCTCACAACAGGATGGAAAGGTCACAGACAGGTAGAGAGATGCCGGAAGTCAAAGCTCTGACAGAATTCGAAAACAAAGCCATCCAGCTAGCCAGTGATGACCAGGACCGGTCCTGTGCTGATGGTGAGGTTGGCGCTGCTCTACCAAGTGAGGGTCCAGCAGTGCAACATCCATCAGACAACCATGCTGTGAGTGATGTGTCCTGTTTCACAGGCCACTGCCATGCACTAATTATCTCCCCTTGCTTTCACAGGCACACCTGCCAAATGGCAAACCGAGTCCTTGACCCAGGGCCTCCAATCAAGCCCCAAAGAAACCTCTGAAGAGGAATCTGAAGGCACCCTCTCTGAAGTCCCGTCACAGCGCTCACCCACACCCTCCACCAGCGCAGGGACACACACCTCGGTGGGACCTAGCTTTAGAGTAGCCTCAGGATCACAACCTGGTGAGCACATTGCACTTTCCGATCCACAGCAGGCAGAGGCAGGGGCTTCCCAGGTCCCCAGCATTTGTAGGGCTGCTGGACTCCAGAATGTTGCTGAATTCAAGTCAGATGATGAGCCTCTGGACTCGGTAATGGCACAGTCATGGGAGCTGCAAAGGCAAGCTCGAGAATATCAGGAAGGGATGTCCACTGCACTCCTCAGATGGAGGATTCTGTCTCTCTTCAGGCTGAGGTGATAGCGCTGGCATTGCAATGCACCGAGGTCAACACTGGCAGGATGGCGGCCACCATGGAGACCTTGGTCCAGGATATCACTCCTATGCTGCTGTGCGGACTTAACTCGATCGCTTATGCCATAAGTTGGCCTCCAACAGTGTGTACTCAAGAAGACTGCTGGGCAGCTCGATCTCACTGTTCCATGCACAAGGTCAGCCAAGGGCGCTCAGGTGCCCATAGGAGGAGGATCAGCAGGTGCACGCTCCGGGGCACCCACTCAGGTGACTCTAGGAGTGACCTGCCCATTCGAATGTTGTTCCTGTGACCTCCGCAGCTCCAACTTCACAGGCCGAGGAGGGTGCCACTGCCACACAGCAGGATCCCGAAAGCAGGCCGGGGCCCTCCAAGTCTCGGCCCTCCAGAGGATGCCCGTCAAATTCATCACAGACTGGGCATCACAGTCAGCAGGCTGCCTCCACCTCTGCCGAAGATGTCTGGGGAGTGCCAAGACGCAGCGGAAGAGTTAGTAAAGTTAGGTAAAAGCAGTGTGTGCAGGGTGTTGATCACTTATACATACTGTTCGCTATAGTTAATAAAGTCCTAAGAACGTCTCCCTGCCTATGGCTCCTTGTTCTGATGAGCAGTGTTCCAGTCACTCAGATGTGAAATCTTTCTGCACAAGATAAAAGGAAGGTGTCTCAGTCCAGGGCCTCTTCCCTGTGCTCTGTGTGGCATTCGGACCACAGTGATGGTCCAGCCTCACACTCCCTGGAAACATTACTGATGCCTGCATCTCAGCAGTGCTGGTCATTGCTGTCAGAAAGTAACGGGCAGGCACCTCAGAGTTCTCTCATTCTCTCAGTGTGCTTTCAGCACTTTTAAGGTGGGGCTGGCCCCCATGACACCAGCATCTGCGAGCAGTAATACTGGATACCAGCTCCTGAAGGGCTGAGGTGCTGAACATGGACATGACATCAGATGCATCTAAAGTTTCATCTCTGCATCTGAGAAGGCCCTGATCATAGAGTGCAAGCGAGCTTCCCTCAGCCAGACAGGAGTCAGACATTCTTGGAGGCTGTGTGAATATCTATGGAGTGTCCTCACTGCATGTTGTCATCATCCTCCTGCATTTGAGGACTATTAGGGCCTCCAATGCATTTCCACGACAGAAGCATTCTCACAGAGTGTATTAGCGCTGCCATAAGCCAGACTGAAGTGAAACATTCACAGCTATGATGTGAGGATCTGCGGGGACACCTCACTGCATGTTGTAATTGTCCTCCACAAATCCGGCAGCCAAGAGGGCCTTCCGAGCACACCTGCCTCATCTAACCAGTGCGAAAGTCTCATCCCATCATCATCACTATTGAGGACACCCTTACCCTCATCCCCATTGGCCTCCTCCTCATCGGAGGAGACATGCAGCTCCTCCACCTCCTCCTCAGCCAGCTCGTCTCCTGGATGGAACGCCAGGTTGTAAAGGGCGCAGCAGGTGACGACGATGAATGACACCCTCTGCGGACTGTATTGCAGGGCTCCACCAGACCGGACCAAGCACCGGAACCATATCTTTAGCATCCTGATGGTTTGGTCCACCAAGTTGTGAGCTGCTCCATGACCCTCATTATACCGCTGCTCTGCTGAAGTCTGAGGCCGCAGCACGGGTGTCATCAGCCACGGCCTCTGCAGGTAGGCCCTTGTCCCAGAGGAGCCAACCCTGCAGCCTCTGTGGACCCTGAAAGACTGCAGGGATCTGTGAGTGACTCAGGATGTAGGCGTCGTGCACACTCCCTGAAAACCGTGCTCATACCTGCAGGATGCATTTCTGGTGGTTGTATACCAGCTGCACGTTCAGTGAGTGGAAGCCCTTGTGGTTGATGAAGTCACTGAGTGTAGTGGCGGAGACCTGGTTGCCACATAAGTGTAGCCAATCACACCCTGCACCTGTGGGAATCCCGAGATCAGGGCGAATCCAATGGCCCTTGCATCCTGGCTGTCCCGGTCCCAGGTGAAATGCACAAAGTTGTGTGCCATGGAGAAGATGGCATCCATGACATCATGATGTATTTGTGGGTGGCGGATTGTGAGATCCCACAGAGGTCACCTGTGGAGCCCTGAAAGCAGCCACTGGCATAGGAATTGAGGACCGTGGTGACTTTCAGACACTGGCAGTGGATGCCCTCCATGTCCCCTTGGTGCCAAGACCTGCAGTGGCTGGCAGATGTGAGATGTGTCCCTAAACAGGCACAGTTGTAGGCAACACTGGTTCTCCGTCATCTGCAGGAATGGCAGGCCCTGGGTGTCACTAGGCGCCGACCAGCCACGGCTCAGTGTCACTCCTGGGCAGCATGTGCGGGAGCCCCTGCTGCTCCTTCTTCATGAGGTTGCTGCTCCTGCCTTTGCGCAGCCAGGGACCTTGGTCACTCTCTCCTCCATCTTCTATGGTCTCTGTAGGCCATCAGGCATACATCTAGGTCACCAGGGTCCATGATCTTGACGTAGTCCTCCTGCAGCATGAAAGAGAGAGAGAGATGTGGTTATCATGGCTGTACTTAGCACCTTTCCTGGCCCTTTGTGACTGACCCTTAATGCTTCCTGGAGAGTACTGGTCACCCCTTGGATGGCCAGAGATGAGTGCACTGCATGGCTGCCCTGTCAGCCTGCAACATGGCAGGCACTGGTCCATATCGGGATGCTGGGATTGCAAGGGGCTGTGAGCACCTCCAGCAATGACTGCTACATGGACAGCGTTGGTAAGGAGATTGTACAACATATGCAGTTTGGAGCGCTTGGTGGCCCTTTGGTGCCCCTGTGTTGCTTGCATGGGCAGGCAGGCTTGGAGCCTAACCCCAATCATATCACTGTGGCTCCACCTGATCTCTCTCAGTTGCAGAGGGATGGTCAGTTTATACAGGCATCCCTAATGCGTGGCCCCTTCCTTCTCTTTCCCTGCCCCCCACCTTGATTTCCTGAGCATGGGATGCACCATTAGAGCAGCAGTCAAACGCCCACTGACAACGGTCGCTTCTGAGGCTGGCTAGCACTTGCCCCCTGGACACCCCCCTCCACTCAGCAGTCACCTCTGGGGCCAGGCATCAGTTGCCCCTGACCCCCGGCCCTTCTGAGGCCTATAAATAATGGGCGAGCTTTGGAGAACGCTGCTGCTCACTCACCTCAGATCCCCCAAAGTGAAGGCCGCCAAGTGCACGTTGCCTGTGTGCTGTTGTGAAACATGTCGGCAGCTTTCCTGCCAACGTGGACGGATGATACGGCGGGATTCCAAGAGCCTGGCAGGATGGCCTTTTAATTATATGCTGCTGTATTACAATTAGCTCTCCGCTGACCGATGGTGGGAAACGTGGCCTGTTGTTGGCAGGCTGAGCGGATGCTTGCGGTCTGACTTCACACTGTTGTGAAGCAGGTCGTGCCATATTTTTTGCCCACGTCACCTATCATGCCCGCCAGCAGCGGGCTCGGAAAATTCTGACTTATAATGGAATAGCTGATATGGGAAATGCATGGAGATGTAGGGTTTTAATATATTACAAACATATGTAGTGCACGGTGGTTAGTCAAAGTTTGAAAATTAGTCCAATAACATACCTCAACAGGAGTTAGGACTAAATATTTGAATTTTTTTTCAATCATACACAAGTGAAATTAAATGTTTGAAGGGGAAAGAAAACTTGAATGCTGAAAATTGAAATAAAAGCAGCAAATGTTGCAAGTATACAAGACAATCAAAGACAATAGATGCCACAATAGATGCTCAGTAGCAGCCCTGGAGTCATTCAACACAGCTCTCTGCAAGGAGCAATTCAGTTAGTCCCACTCCCATGCTCTTTCCCTGAAATTATTTCCTCTTCAGGTGCTTATCAAAATCCCTTTGAAAGCCTCAGTTGAACCTATCCCCACCATACTCTCAGACAGCGCATTCCAGATCCTAACAATGCATGAGGAAGTCTTTTATCATTTCACTATTTTCTCTTTTGCCTTAAATTGTTGTCTTCACCTCCTCGATGCTCCCACTAACAGGAAAAGTTTCTCCCTTTCTACTCTGTCCAGGCCCCTTGTAATTTTGAAAATCTCTATCAAACCTCCAATTAATCTTCTCTCCTCCAAAAACCAACAGCATCAGCTTCTCCAACCTATCTGCAGAACTGAAGTTTCTCATCCTGGAGACATTCTCATTAATCTTTTCTGCATTCTTATTAATGCCTTTTTACCCTTTGTTATGATCCCAGCTGGTGAGTGGAATCATCCCAAGTTTGCAGTAAGTATGGCAGCAGAAGGGAAAAAGGTTCTTTTACCCGCTGGCCACTGTGGTGGCTTTTCATGCTGTAACCTCCCAATTCCGCCTCATTAATTATGCATTCCTGGGAAATATGCCATTTCAATGGTGGGTAGGCCCTCATTCACCTGCCATGCCATCACCTCACCACGCCATCACTCTGGGCGCCATATTTAAAGTATATCTGCACGCACATCTCCAAGTGCTTCTAACCCAGGACTGCTGCACGGAAGACATGGTCCCGAAAGGCAAGAAGACTGCAGGCCCCTGGTTTAATGATGCAGCCCTCGAGCACCTTTTGGAAACAATGGAGGCCCGCCGTGATGACCCCTACCCCAGCTCTGGCCAAAGAAGGGGCAGCAACATCATTAATCCAGCATGGGAGGTGATAGCAGCGGTGGTCAGCACCAGTGCTCTGCAAGAGAAGGCAGCCACTCATTGCCACAACAGGATGATTGGCCTCATCCATTCCACCAGGGTAAGTCACCTTTCTCATCACTCTCAACTCACACACTCACAAACCCATCACACATCTACAGGAAGCTCACACCTTAAAGGACAACACCACAAACTCTCGCACATACTCTGGCACCTTCCTCAGGCTCATATCCTCTCGAGCTCGCGTCCTCATCCTGTCCATGGCTCCGCTCACCACACAAAAATTCCACATGGTGTCATGTGATCTCCTCACATTCTCTCCATCTGCTTTCATGCAGGAGAAGCTGGCTGACAACAGCAGGGAGAGGTCCCAGACCGGGATGGAGTAGCCGCATTAGGTCCCTCACTCACTTTGAGGAGCATGCCATCGCTCCTGGTGAGGATGTGGACCATGCCTGCAGTGACGGTGAGGTCAGCGGCGAATGCCCAGGTGAGGAGCCTGCACCACATCATCCCTCTCTAAGTGCAAATGTGAGTGCTCGCTCTCCTGCTTTTGACTCTGCTGCCATGCACTAATTATCTCTACTTTGGTTCACAGGGAGCTCTGCCAAGTGACCAACACCCTCAGCCAGCCAGTCCCTCAGCTCCATCCATGTCCTCACCTCCAACCAAGAGGACACATCCTCCGTTGAAGAGCTAGAAATAAGCAGCCTGGATGACCTGTCACAGTACTTACCCGCACCCTGCACCAGTGCAGAGACACACATCTTGGTGGGACCTAGATCTAGAGCAGGCTCGGGCTCGCAATCTGGTGGTCACCGTACGGACACGTGTCCGCATCAGGAGGAGGCAGGTTCAGCCAAGCTCCCTGGCACTTGGAGGACTGCTGGGGAAGAAGCATCTGTGAGGCCCAAGTCAGATGACAAGCTTCTGGATTCAGCCTCCCAACTCATTGAGGAGAGTCAGCAGAAGGTAGGGGAGCATCACGCAGAGCTGTCGGAAGCCCTCACAGAGTGGCATGTGAGTTGGAGGAGTGTGTCCACCTGCTCTCTGATGAAGTGCTGCCCAAATATGTGTGTATGCAGGTCTCCATGGGGAGGATGGCGGATGCCATGGATACACTGGTCCAGCACAACACAGATATGCGTGCAGACCTGCACTCCATTGCATTAGTTATGGGCAAGTTCCTGCAGTGGCAACGCAAGAGGGAAGCTGAGCACCTCGACATCCCCTCAAGGAGTCAGGTCAGAGCACTTGGGCACCCAAAGGGAAGAGGGGAGGCAGATGGACACCCTTGGGTCATCCATTCAGGAATCTCAGAGGCTGTCCTCTCCCTCTGAGACCCCTTTGTCTGTGACCCCCTCAGCCTCATCAACCAGGGAGCAGCTGGCCCACAGGAGGACAGCCAAAGTGAGCTGGGGCCCCCAAGGCTTTGTCTCTCCAGAGGACACACGCCAAAGTCATCTGAGGCAACAGGGCCAACCATTGCACAGGCTGTCTCCACCCCTGCTGCGGATGTCAGGGCAGCACCTAGAAGTCTAGTGTTCAAAAGTTAAGAAATGCTGATCACAGTTGGTTTCATGGGTGAACACATTTTGCCACTTCACAATCTGGAAATATATTCACTTTCACTGAATAATGTGTAATGATGTCTTTCAGCTTCATTAACAGGCTTCACGACTCCACCCACTGCACCCTCCTCTCACCCACGCCCCCACAACCAGCAGTTCAGCTGCACACAGCCGGTGCATGAGTGACCCTGGAGATCGAGGTGTATGTATGTGTGTGGCAGGGCTTGTAGGAGCCATGTGTAAGCACTCTCCCATGCACGTGGACCCTTCCTCAATCACACTCATCTCACTGTCCTGAGCATTTTCAATGCTGCCTGCTGGAGTTCGCTTTCAGTTGTTCATCTGAGCTGACCTGCATCTCCACCCACTGATCACATTCCCATGGAGCATCTGATCTCACCTACCACAATTCTCATTTCACTCTTGATTTAGCCAGCATGATTGTGCTACAGTTTTTCCTGTGCTCCCCAATCCTCCCCCTGCCCCCCCACCACCCCCCACCCACCCTGTCACCCATTTCCTTTCCCCCATCACTGTTGACCCCCTGGTGTCACCTTCCACCTCCCCTCCATGACCTACCAGCCACAGCCCTTTTCTTTTTGGGATGTTCTGGTGAAAGTGCATGTTCCCTTCCTTCCCAAAAATCCAACTCCATCCACATTAATCCCCCTGACCTCCTCCTGTGCACCCCCAGGGTCTGTGTCTGCCTCCGAGTCCCCACCCACCAGCCTCGCCATCCCTTCTACTGACCCCACTGAACACTTACCCTCCCACCCTACTGCCTCACTCTTCCCTCGAGCAATCTCACCATTCCCTCATACCATGCCCACCCTCAGTTCACTCCCCAGGAGGCATTTATGGACACTTCAGACCCCTCCCTTGCACCTTTATCTGGACATCCACCCCGCCAGACTTCTTCCCCCCTTGGAACTCCTTTCCCCCTTGGAATTCCTTCCCCCTCCTGGACTCTCCCCCATCCTGGACACCTCCCCCCCCCCCGCACTCGTCCTTAGTCATTCCCCCTTCCTGACCTCTTCCTCCAGCCTTACTTCATCCTCCAGCCTTACTCCTTCCCCTTTTGTGACTCCTTCCTCCACCTTTACTTCTTCCTCCACCCTTACTCCCTCCCCACTCCAGCATCTGTCCTCCCCCCGGACTTCTTCCCATCTCCGGACTCCTTCCTCCCCCTGGATTCCTTCCTCCCTCTGGTCTCCTTCCCCTCACTGGACTCCTTCCCCCTCCAATTCCTTCCCTTACACCTTCATCACTCCTTACACCTACCTCCCCCAAAACCCCGTCCTCCTCAGTACTCCCTGTCCACCAACCTCACCTCTCTGACATCTTCGTCCTCCCCAACCTCAATCCCCCGACACCTTTTTTCCTCCACTCCCAACCTCACCCCAACACCTTCATTCCCCCAAAACTAAAATAAAAATACTTCGAAAAACTCAGCAGGTCTGGCAGTATCTGCGGAGAGGAACACAGTTAACATTTCGAGTCCGCCCTGTTCCCAGTCTCACCCCCCCAACACCTTTGTTCCCCACCTCACAGCCTCACCGCCTTTGACACACTTTCCTCTGTCAGTCATAGCTTCCTAGACCTTCCTTTTGACACCCCCTCCCCCCACCTCGGTACATCTTCCTCTCCCAAATACAGCTGGGCCTCCCTCTCCACCCCCTCAACCATCATCCATTTTGAGCAGACCCTCAATGATGACTTCCCAACTTCCGTGAGCTGCTTCATGGAGAAGCCATGTCCATGAGAATCCATCCAGCATGCAATGGGTGTTCCTTCAGGTTCCAGTTGCTGTTGAGCTCCAGCATCTTCTGCTTCTCGGATGTCCGTGATGTGAGCAAGGCCTTGACAGTAAATTCTGACTGCTGCACATCATGCTTGTCAAGGCATGTTCTGCACTGGCGTGCAATCATGCTGACGTGGGAGAATGACAGCACAGGGGATGGTTCTGGTTGAATGGAATTATAATGATATGCAGATGTATTACAACAAGATTCCTGACGTCTGACAGCGGGAATTGCGGCCCACCATTGATGAGCGGAGTGGACAATTGCAAACTGGTTTCATGGTGTCATGAAATGGATTTTTGGCCTTCTCACCATATTGTCTGCTCATGCCGCAGGACATGCCCATCGCCAGTGGGCACATAAAATTCCACCCGATGTCACTACTGGACAAACCAGGTCCTAGGTTAGAACCTTGTTTGATAGATCCCAACTTTTATTTTTTTGTGTAGAAACATGGAGAGTGGCTGTTGAATAGAGTCACTGGAGTCAGCTGATGAAATTTTAACAAAAGAATAAATCATTTATTAGGCAAAAAAAGATGAACTATATTGTAATAATCCTTCACCCACAACTATACCTTTACAGAGGTGCACAGGTTCGTAAGGATAACGTAAGTTACAAAAGCCTTCTTATACTCTATTGTTCACAGCAAGTACACAGTCCATGTAAACCAATAGGCGACCTGTGGTCAGACACAACACACCCTGAAACAAAATGACAGATGCCACCCCAAACAGTTGCTATGGATCTCTCCTCAACTCCCCCCCAACTGGTGTCACCAAACTCCATCTTTACACGGGGTTTCCAATCTCCACTTTTGGAGAGCTCACTTTGAAATCTTCTCCCAAATGATGCTTTCCCTCAGACACCTTCCACACGGGTCCACATCCAGGGTTTCGTACACTCCTTTCGATGTTCCTCTTCCCTGGATCGCCATGTGCATTCAATCTTCCTTCTTCACACTCTCTCTGAAATTCTCAACTGTGCCAACAGAACACCACTAGTTCACATGCCCACAGTGAAGAGTTACAGATCTTCAGCTGTCCTCTAGATCTTCTGGCTTCTTGTAAGCCTATATTGCTTTAAATCTGTGTCCCTTTACGTTTTGTGCCTTTCTCTGCTCCTCACCCTTCACTTAACAGGAACTTTTCCAGATTCCTGTTCATTCCATTTGACTAGAAGGTCTTCTTGGGACCCCTCTTCTGCTTTTGGGGAACGGTTTTCCTGCAGCTCCCTCCTGCCCAGCTTCTCCTGGCAGCTGGTTTCAACTTTAGTTTGGGACCTGCTATCTGTCCCTCTCCTATGCTGCTTCAGCTGCGAACTCCTTTCAACTTTACAGCACACTGGCCACCTGAACTCAAACTGCTTTCGGTTTTTTTGTATGAGTGTGTGTGGGGGGCATCCCTCTCTGTACCCCATGTTGCTAGGCAACAGCACAGTTTTTTTATACTTTGTTTTAACTTCCCTAAACCACTGTCCGCCCTTGATAGTACAGCTTTTCAATTCAACGGTCATAAAACTCATTAAAAGTGCAGGCATCTTTTAAAGTGAAACTAAAACTCAGGTTTCATCATGTTAATCCACAAAACAGAGAAATACAAATTAAACTTAAAGATATATCATAACCCTAACACCTCCAAATGCACTTGGGCACAATATCCAGTTGATGACGAATTAGTATTTTAAAAAAGTTCATCATAACTTCCTTGCTTTTGTATTTTATACCTAAGGCTCAGGATCCCCTATGCTTTATTAACCACTTTCTCAATTTTCCCTGTCACCTTCAATGATTTCTGCAGATATTACCCCCCATTCCCCAAAGTTAGAGCTGCCAGTTCTTGGCTGGACACATTCTGGGAGGCAATGGTGGAAGTGACATTATGGAAAGCTGGTAGTGTGGCACGAGCAGGTTTTAAGGGAGAGCAAGAGAGGAAAAGAACCCAACTTTAATTAGGTAAATGGGACAGATTTGCAGCGAGGGTGAATAATGATTGGAGTTTGGAGGAGAAGAAGTCTTTACGGACTCTTAAGGGATTCTGTGCAAGATCCAACAACATGGTTTCAAACAGGGATATTAAAAGCTGCTAAAATTGAGGTGGAAATGTTTTGTTTCTGTCTCTGATCTGAACCCCCATTTGCGCCTATCACACTCAGACTAATGTTCGCTGCTCTCGCCCGGTCCCTCAATCAAATTCAAACCCCACCAATCCTATCACAGCTTGCCAGAATCCCAGCCAATCTGAGCTCTCTTGGCTTTTATTCGGTTTAAAGTTTGCATTTGATTGGGTGACACTGCAGTAGATGTGATGTCATCATATGGCAATGCCTCATGATGATGACAATTGTAGTTTCTTTCCCCTTCTTGGTGATTGCTAATGACAAATTATGGGATTGATTTGTTTAAAATATCATTTTCAAATCTGCCAGATTTTATTCTTTGGCCACCGGGAGATTGATGGTGGACTCCTGGCCATTCTGGGAGGGTTGGCAACCCTGTTTAAAGTTCCTGTGCTCCCCGCACCCCCTTTAGAATTATATCCTTTATTTTATAGTGCCTCTTCTTGCTGTTTCTATCAAAATGTATCACTTCACATGTCACTGCATGTAATTTCACCTGTCATGTGTTTGCCCATTCCACCAGCCTGTCTATGTCCTCCTGAAGTCTATCTTTATCCTCTCCACAGTTCACAATACCATCAGGTTTTGTGTCATCTGCAAGATAACGATAATATATTTTTGAAGCTATGTTATTGACTAATAACTGACAGGTAATATATTAGTTATTTCCATTTCAGCTCATTGAGCATTACTTTTCATCTCTTTCATTCACGCCAGAGACTACAATAATACGAATATGGTAAAACACTTAACCTTGAACTTTCTGCTCACTTATAAACAGTCATCCTCGGCTTTAATGAGCAAGCCTGCATTAACTGGACAGCAATAAAGTGACAGCTCTTTGTTTTAATATCATCACTACGTAAACCTATTAATCTTTCAAGTGCATGACAGCAGAAATCTGGATATTTTGACCAATTATAAGTCTGTGAACCCTTACTTTAGAACCACAACATTACTGAAAACACAGCTAAACATATCCTATAAAACCATACAGATAATTAAATGTGCTAAATGACTATTTTATAGATTATTACATCTATTAAATCTTTCATACCTCTAATTGTTTGCTTTCCAGAGGTACTGCCAACTGGGGTCATGCATTTCTGTTGCTATTGTCACACCGAAGCAGCACAAAATACTTTCCCAGCTCCAACACTTGCATTAATTTCCCACCATTAAAGCTACAGTGTCCCATATCTAGTGATCTGCATCTCAATTTGAGGTCAGCTTTCTATATACAGAATCAATCAGCCAGGTGGTCTCTATGTACTCAGACCTTCATTAAATAGATTAGTGCAAGAGAATGTAAATTATCCCATAATAAGAAAAGTTACTGGGATGAAATAATAAGAGAAATCCAACTAAGTGACAATGCATTATACATGAAAAATAGATTTCTGTGCAGGTATTTAACGTTCCCACTGTTTTTAATATCTATGGGGGAAGATTTCTTCTGCATGTTATTTGCAGTAAAATCGTGAAGCTGCTTACAAAGAAGATGTTTGTGATTGCAATTCACATGTGGCACAGAGGGGTTCTATTTTTGGTGTTAGAACTTTCAAAGTTGAGTTACCAGCAGAATTTTCCCAGATTTGCACTAACGACGTTTTACCCACCAGCTGCACTGGCGGCATTTCACGCTGCATTGCCCCAAACCCACTGCATTAACTGTGCATTCCCAGGACACAGGCCATTTCCAAAATGGGCAGGCTCTCAGTCTCCCACCACTCCATCACCTCGCCGCTCTATCATGCCGGGTGCCATATTTAAAGTCCAGCCGCATGCGCACATCTCAGTGCTTCCAGCCCATGAGTGCTACAAAGAGGATATGGCCCCAAAAGGCAAGAAGACTGCAGCTCCCAGGTTCAATGATGTGTTCCTCGAGCACCTTTTGGAGGCTCACCATGATACCCTCTATCCCCGCTCTGGCTGCAGGATGGGCAACAAACTCACTAATCCGGCTTGGGAAGCAGTGGCGGCGGTGATCAGCGCCAATGCCTCTCAAAAGAGGACAGCCACCCAGTACCACAAGAGGATGAATTATCTCCTCTGTTCCACCAGGGTTAGTCACTCTTCTCATCACTCTCAACTCACACACTCACTAACCCATCACACATCCACAGGGATCACTCACTGACAGTTAAAGAGACATCACCATTCACTCTCTCACACACACCTTCATTGCTCTTATCACGTCCATGGGACCACTCACCACCCACACACACCAGGCATACTTAACATCTGCCTGGCAGGCGTCTTGCTTACACTCTCTCCATCTCTGTCCAGGAAGGACAAGCTGGCACACAACAAGAGAGAGAGGTCACAGACTGGTGGAGGAATGCCTGTTTTCACAGACTTTGAAAACAGAGCCATCCAGCTGGCCGGCGAGGATCTGGATCGTTCCTGTGCTGATGGTGAGGTCAGTGGTTCTCTATCAAGTGAGGATCCAGCAGTGCGACATCCACCAGACAACCATACCTTGAGTGATGTGTCCTGTTTCACAGGCCACTGCCATGTACTAATTATCTCCCCTTACTTCCTCAAGCACATCTGAGGAACAGTCCATGACTCGGGCCTCCAATCAAGCCCTGAAGAAGCCTCTGAAGAGGAGTCTGAAGGCACTCTCACTGAAGTCCCGTCACAGAGCTCATCTGCACCCTCCACCAGCTCAGAGACGCACACTTCAGTGGGACCTAGCTTTTGAGTAGCCTCGTGGTCACAAGCTGCTTGAGCACATGGGACTTTCTGATTCACAACAGGCGGCAGCAGGGACTTCCCGGTGTCCGGCACTTGGAAGACTGCTGGAGGCCGGATATTTGCTGAGTCTGAATCAGATGATGGGCCTCTGGACTCAGTCAAGTCAAAGTTGCCGGGGCAGCAAAGGCAAGCTCGGGAACATCAGGAAGGGATGTCTGCTGCACCCCTCAGATTACAAGGCACGATGGAGGAGTCAGTCCGCCTTCAGGCTGAAGTGATAGCGCTGGCATGCCAATGCACCAAGATCAACACTGGTAGGAAGGTGGCCGCCATGGAGACCTTGGTCCAGGATATCATTCCTGCACTGCTGTGTGGGTTTAACTCCATCACTGATGCCATAGTTGGCCTCCAACTGTGTGTATGTGAGAGGGCTGCGGGGCAGCTCAATCTTACTTCAGCTCCCCTTTCTCCTCAAGGAGTCAGCCAGGGGCCTTTGGGCACCCATAGGGAGGAGGATCAGCAGGTGTACCCTACAGACCATCCATCCGGGTGAACCTGGGAGTGTCCAGCCTATCCAAATCCCGTCTTCTTGTGACCTCAGTAGCTCCAGCTCCACAGGCCGTGGATCCTGCCATCCCAGGAATCAGTCTGGTGAACCTTTGCTTCACTCCCTCTATGGCAAGTATATCCTTTCTTTGGTAAGGAGACCAAAACTGCACACAATACTCCAGGTATGGTCTCATCAGGGCTCTGTATAGCTGCAATAAGACATCCTTGCTCCTGAACTCAAGTCCTCTTGTAATGAAGGCCAACATACCATTTGCTTTCTTAACTGCTTGCTGTACCTGCATGCTTGCTTTCAGTGATTGATGTACAAGGACCCCAGGTCCATTTGTACATCAACATTTCCTAATCTATCTCCATTTAAATAATACTTTGTCATTCTGTTTTTCCTACCAAAATGGATAACTTCACACTTATACACTTTATATTGCATTTTCCATGTATTTGCCCACTCACTCAACTTGTCTAAATTGCCTTGAAGCCTCTTAACATCCTCCTCACCACTCACATTCCCATCAAGTTTTGCGTTGTTAGAAAACTTGGAAATATTACATTTGGTGCCCCTATTCAAATCATTGATAAATATTGTGAATAGCTGGCCCAAGCACTGATCTCTGTGGTACCCCACTAGTCACTGCCTGCTATTCTGAAAAAGACCCATTTATTCCTACTCTGTTTCCTATCTGCTAATCAGTTCTCAATCCATGCCAATATATTACTCTCAATCCCATGCACTTTAATTTTGCACACTAACCTCTTATATGGGACATTACCAAAAGCTTTCTGAAAATCAAAATGCAGCACATCAACTGGTTCTCTCTTATCTATTCTGCTCATTACATTCTCAAAAAAGTTCCAGTAGGTTTGTCAAACATGAATTCATTTTCATAAATCCATGTTGACTTTGTCTAATCCCGTTGATATTTTCTAAGTGTCCTGTTATCACATCCTTTATAATAGACTCTAGCATTTTCCCTACTACTGATGTTAAGCTAATGGGTCTGTAATTCACTATTTTCTCTCTCCCTCCAATTTTAAATAGTGGGGGGTAATTTGCCACACCAGGATGGTATGTTGCTGTCCTGATGCCAGGGTCAAGGATGTCACAGACCCATTCTGAAGAGGGAGGGTGAAAAGCCAGAGGCTGTGGTCCATATCAGTACCAATGGCATAGGTAAAAAGAGGGATGAGGTCCTGCAAGCAAAAAAAAGGAATTAGGAAATAAATTAAAAAGCAGGTCCTCAAAGATAGTAATCTCAGGATTACTCCCAGTACTACATGCTTGTGAGATCAGGAATAGGAGGATAGACCAGATGAATGCATGGCTGGAGAGATGGTGCAGGAGAAATTTAGATTCCTGAGGCATCGGGACCGATTCTGGGGAAGATGGGACCTGTACAAGCTGGACAGGTTGCACCCCATCAGGGCTGGGACCTATATCATCACAGGGGTAAGTGCTAGTACTGTGGGGGAAGGTTTAAACAAGAGTGGCGGGGGATGGGAACCTGAGTGGGGAGATACAAGAGAGGGAAAGAAAGCTAGAAATAAAAGACAGTAAAAGTAAAAAGCACAAGTGGAAGGCAGAGGAAACAAGAGGTAGTAGCAAATAGCATTATAGTACAAAAAAATGTGTAAAAAGACAAGTCTAAAGGTACTGTATCTGAATTCTTCCTTAGGTTGGAAAGTGAAGTAGTCCGATCCAAAACTAGGGTCCTAAATCTTCTCAAATGAAACAACGAAGGTATGAGGCATGAGTTGGCTAAGATAGATTGAGGAACTTCATTAAAAGGCATGATGATGGATAGACAATGGCTAATATTTAAGGAAAGAATGTATGTATTGCAACAATTATATATTCTTTTCTGACGCAAAACACAACAGGGTAAGTGGCCCAACCATGGCTAACGAAAGAAGTTAAGGAAAGTATTAGATCCAAAGAGGAGTCATATAACGTTGCTAGAAAAAGTAGTAAGCCTGGGGATTGGGAGCAGTTTAGAATTCAGCAAAGGAGGACCAAGAGATTGATTAAGAGGGGAAAAATAGAGTATGAGAGTAAACTTGCAAGGAATATATAAGAGAGTTAAGGAGGTGAAGTTGCGCAGCCTAGGCACTGACGTTAATCACTGGGACATACTGTTCACTATTGTCAATAAACTCCCAAGGATGTCCCTATGGTTCCTTATTCTGATAAGCAGTGTTCGTGTCACTCAGGTGTGAAATTTTTCTGCACAAGGTAAAGGCAGGTGTCTCAGTCCAGGGCCTCTTCCCGCTTCCTTTGTGCAGCCTTCAGTCCAAAGTGATGGTCTGGCCTTACACTCCCTGGACACATTACTGATGCCTGCACCTTGACGGTGCTGGTCATTGCTGCCAGAGGGTAGTGGGCAGGCATCACAGAGTTCCGTCATTTTCTCTGTGTGCTCTCAGCACCTTTAAGGTGGGGCTGGCCCCCATCTCCTCAGCATCTGTGAGCAGTGATGCTGTGCTCCTGAAGGGGTCAGGTGCTGAAGATGGATAAAGGATCAGATACTTTTAAAGTTTCATGGCTGCATCTCTATGATATGACCCTGATCACAGAGCGCAAGTGAGCTGCCCTCGTCAAGACAGGAGTCAGACTCTCAGAGGCTAAATGAAGATCTATGGAGTGTCCTCACTGCATGTCATCATCATCCTCCTGCAATCGAGCAACTATTAGGGCCTCCACTGCGTCTCCATGACAGGAGCATTATCACAGAGGGTATGTGCACTGCCATACGCCAGACTGGAATCAAACATTCACACTTGCAATGTGAGGATTTATGGTGTCTCCTCACTGCATGTTGTCATCATCCTCCACAAATCTAGCAGCTATGAGAGTCTCCCAAACAGTTCTGCCTCATCTGGCCAGTGCGAGGGCCTCATCCCTGTCATCATAGCCTTCAAGGATCTCCTCACCCTCATCTCCATCAGCGTCCTCCTCATCGGAAGAGACCTCCAGCTCCTCCAGCTCCTCCTCAGCCCAGCTGCTCTCCCTCTGGCAGTGCCAGGTTGTAAAGGGCACAGCAGGCGATTACAATGTGTGGCATCCTCTGTGGACTGTATTGCAATGTTCACCAGACCGGTCCAGGCACTGGAACCTCATTTTCAGCATCCCGATGGTTTGCTCCACCAAGTTGTGAGCTGCAGCATGAGCCTCATTATACCATCGCTCTGCTGTAGTCTAAGGCTGCTGCACAGGTGTCATCAGCCACGGCCTCTGCAGGTAGCCCTTGTCCCTGAGGAGCCAACTTTGCAGCTTCTGTGGACCCTGGAAGACTCCAGGGATCAGTGACCAACTGAGAATGTAGGAGCTGTGCAGACTCCATGGAAACCGTGCGCAGACCTGAAGGGTGCATTTGTGGTGGTCGCACACCAGCTGCACGTTCAACAAATGGAATCCCTTGCGGTTGACATTGTTAACCGAGTGTTGCGACGGAGATCTGAGCGGCACTTGAGTGCAATCGATGGCACCCTGCACCTGTGGAAACCTGAGACCTGGGAAAATCCAATCGCTCTTGCATCCTGCTCCCAGGCGAAATGCACTAAGTTGTGTGCCATCACGAAGGTGGCATCCGTGACCTCATGGATGCATTTGTGGGTGAGGCTTGTGAGATCCCACAGATATCACCTGTGAAACCCTGAAAGGAGCCACAGGCTTGGAAATTGAGCACCGTGGTAATTTTCACGGCCACTGGCAGTGGATGCCCTCCATGTCTGCCAGCGCCAAATCCTGCAGTAGCTGGCAGATGTGACCGACCAGTTCCTGAGACATGCGCAGTCTTTGCGACACTGCTTTTTGGTCATCTGCAGGAATGAAAGGCGGTGTCTATGGACCCTGGGTCTCGCTACGCATCGACCAGTAACGGCTCACTGTGGCTCTTGGATGGCATGAGCGGGAGCCCCAGCCATCCCTTCTTCCTGAGGGTGCTGCTCCTCACTCTGTGCAGCCAGGTGCCTCAGTTGCTCTTTTCTCCATCGTCTTTGCTCTCTGTATGCCACGAGGCACACAGCTAGTTCACAAGGCTCCTCGATCCTGATGTACTCCTCGTGCAGGACAAGAGAGATGCTGTCTTGATTAAGTTTGAAGGCTCCTTCGTGCCTTCTGGTCACCATTTGGATGACCAGAGTTTAGTGCGCTGCATGGCTGCCCGAAACGCTGCCCACCTCTGCTCCACTCCACCCGACCGACTGGCAGCAGCTTCGCCCACTGGACTGCACACTGTGCTCTCAACTCAGGCGCAGGCATTCTCCTAACCCGCACTACAAGGCTGCACTGTTAGTTTGAACCATGGGGGAGGCCGGTCTAAACTGGGATGATGACATTACAAGGGGCTGTGAGCGCCTCCTCCAGTGGTCAGCTTTAGCAAGGAGATTATACAATGTGCCCAGTCGTCCAATTGTTCTGCAGTCCACTAAAACACTCATTACTTTGCATCCTGTGCCCAATGGAACACTTGGTGACACTTTGATGCCTCTGCATTGCTTGAATAGGCAGATAAGCTAGAGGTCTGAGTTCAATCGCATCAATGTGGCTGCATCTGAACTCTCCCAGCTGCAGAGGAAGGGTCACTTTATACAAGGTTTCCCTAAAGCGTGGCTGCTCCCTCATCACCCACCACTCCCCGCCACCTGCCCCCCCCAACCCCGCACTACCTTCAACTGCAAGGCAGTCAATCCACCCGACCAAAGCACCTCAATCTTGAATCCAACAGGTGATTCGGGCGAGTTCTCTGCAACGTTACTGTGTGCTCACCTCCGAGTTTCCCCCAAAGCACAACCCACCAAGTACACTCCTTTTATGTGCATTTGCGAATCACAGGGATGTGTCATCACGCCGATGTGGACGGGTGATCTAGCTGGGGGGTACAATTCCGGCAGGCTGGGCCTTTAATGCTGTGCAGATATATTACAATGAGGTTCCCAATGTCTGATGGAGGGAAACATGGCCCGCCATTGGTGGGTGGAGCAGACAATCACAAACAGGTTTCATGAAGTTGTGAAACCGATTTTTGGCCTTCTCACCATATTGTCCACTCACGTCACCAAGCACGCTCGATGCCAGTGGATACACACAATTCTGCCCATTGTGTAAAGGTCAATCTTCCTCTTTAGAGTTTCCCAACACAAACCTTTGAGCACTGGCAGTGCAAATGAGAAATTTGCAGAGAGAAATTCATCTTGAATAGCAATGCAAAATGAGCAAAAACAAAACAGCAGCCATTTTTTTCCTCTGCATATGTAATAAGGCTGCCAATTCACTATTGAATGCATTTCATGTGTCTGGCACAGAGCAATTTCATTGGCATAGTATGTACCCAATTTCCTGATTTGTTGTCCTTGTGCATGAATTCTGCAATGGGAGCATTAAAGATGAAAATATACTCCATTATAACACAGGAATCATGCTCTCATGCTAGAATTGTTGTGTTTAACCTGTACCACTAGCAACATAAATCATATGTAAAATCTCTGGTTTAACAAGCATGAATTAGATTTTTAGCGAGATCACGGAAGGTGGATTGATATTGGAGTATTAGGGGTTAGTTTAATTTTTGGTAATAGTATAAAATGGTGGTATTGGATTGGCCACTCATCAAATACACCCAATGATTTTCTTTTATGGAAAAGAAATTTGGGAGAGATATAAATTGAATGGTGAGTCTGATAGCGTCCATTTTACATTATTAGCCCTGCAGTATGCTGAAAATCAACACACAGGAACACAGGAGCAGGGGCAGGCCCTTCGACTTCTTGAGCCTGCTCGGCCATTCAACTAGATCATTGCTGATCTTCTACCTCAATGCCATCTTCCTGCACTATCCCTATATCCCTTGGTGCCATTGGTATCTAAAATCTATCGACCTCTGCTTTGAGCATTCTCAAAGACTGAGCCTCCCTGCCCTCTAAGGTAGAGAATTCCAAAGGTTTACCACCCTCTGAGTGAAGAAATTCTGCCTCATCTTGGTCCTAAATGGCCTACCTCTTATCCTGAGACTGTGTCCCCTGGTTCTAGATCCCCGTTTCAGGGGTAACATCATTCCTGCATCTACCCAGTCGAGTCCTCTAAGAATTCTGTACACTTCAATGGGATCACCTCTCATTCTTTTAACTTTTAGAGAATTCAGGCCCAGTTTCCTCAATCTTCCCTCATAGGACAATCCCGCCATCCCTGGGATTGGTCTGGTGCACCTTTGTTGCACACCCGCCGTGGCTAATATATCCATCCTTAGGTGAGAAGACCAAAACTGCACAAAATACTCCAGGTGCGGTGTCACCAAGGATCTATACAACTCCAGAAAGACTTCCTTATTCCTTATACTCAAATCCTCTTGCAATAAATGCTAACATACCATTTGCCTTCCTAATATCTTGCTGCACCTGCATGTTATCTTTCAGTGACTTATGAACAAGAACACCCAGGTCTCTTTGGACATCGACACTTCTCAATCTCTCCCCATTTAAGAAATACTCTGCATGTCTGTTTTTCCTACCAAAGTGAATAACTTCACATTTTTCCACAATATATTCCATCTGCCATGTTACATACATGTTACAATGCACATTAACACTACCTTCTGCATATACCAGTACAAATCTGACTTATTGGGCTTGTAGAATTGCACTGGTAAGTATGTTTAAGTGTGTGCAATCCACTGAAGCCCATTGTACAAACTGGACACTCCAGTTTCATCCATAGCATGAAGCACTAATGTGCATAAAGAGCACATAAATGCATTGCATGATTCAATTTATATGTGCTTGAGTGATTATAACTCAACTGACACAAGTGAGGCAGCATGTTTTAACACTCCTCACTTACTCAACCTCTCTAGAACGGACAAAGCCATCAATATTTCCACTTGCGATAAAGAAGCCTTAAGAAACGTTTAGTTTTACTGGGAAATAAGGTGTCACGTGTTACATTACTTCAACACATAAGAATATGCCTGTGCTACATAGTGCATTGAGAGTAGTTAATTCCTTGAGGAATGCCTCAGCAGCAAAGTAAAAGCTGGGAAATTTACAGGATGTTAGTGGGGAAAAAGCCCATATCACAAGTTAAATTAGAAAGGATTCAAAGCAGAATCATTTGGAGAAATCCGATCTGGACCCTCTAAGCCAGATTTGCTGTTTCTTTATATGTTTCTGTTGTCCATATAAGGAGGAATTTTAAAACTGGCGGATTTGGGTCAGCTGGGCGGTTAAAGCCTGGGAAACCTGCTTGTAGCTCAATGGAAATGCTGGTGTAGTGGTAATGTCACTGGCCCAATAATCCAGAGGCCCTGGCTAATGTTCTGCTTATCAGCTCACATCTCACCACAGCAACAGATGGAATTGAAATTCAATGGAATTGAAAGCTAGGGCTGAATTTTATGTGCCCTCGCTGGGCATGTTTCCCAGGGTGGGGTGAGTGCCCATCCCACCAACTTCCCATTCTACCCTATAATACAGGGAATGGGCAGGCACTGAAATCAGCAGACCATATTTAAATGAATGATTAAGGGACAATTAGGCTTGTTTTCAAGCCTATTGACCCTGATAATACATTGTCCACACCTTAAAGGCATGGGCAGCGGGAACAGGAAGTCCAATTTTTGGAGTTAAATGTTTAAAAGGTAGGAAGGAAGTGGCGGGGGTGGGGTGGAATGGGGGGTCACTCTTCAGGAGCTGCCCTTTGCTGATTGTGGGGTGGCCCCACTTAGGTCAAACCCCTGCTTCCTTTCTACCTGCTCCCTCCCTTAAACCACCCCCACCCCCCTGCCTCTCTCCCTAAACTACCCAATCCCTCCCAGCCCAAGACCCCAGACTAACCTGCGCCAGGTATCCATGGGCATGCTCTTCTTTTCCTTCTGCAGTCCCAGCAGCGACCATTGCGTGATGAATCCAAAAGAGAAAAGAAAGCAATTTACCTTATCTTGAGTCAGAGATCGGGCCTCAGAGTTTGGGAACTAGAGTTCCCAGCTGACCCCAGCAGTCTCTGCACATGTGCTGGCTGTAGAATGGCCACACATGCACAGTTCATTCTTTTTATGATCTTCGGTGGTTCTGTGCATGCGCTGGCCAGAGAGTGGTCTCACATGTGCAGTTGGTCCTTTTTGATGCCTTCAGGCCAGTAAATGGCCTTACGCACATGTGCAGTTTGTTTTTTGAAAAGTTTATTTTTTTAGGTTTGGAAGCCAGCTCTGCGCTTGTGCAGAAGGAAATAAAATAAAAGTGAAACAGGATGAAAAAGAGGGTCAGGTGACCCAGAAGAAAATGCTATTCTGCCAGAAAAGGGAGGATGAGAGGGAGCAGATCCCAAAGCAAATAAGGAAGTCTCGAAACATAGGGAGTGGGACAGAAAGAGGTCCCAGGAAGACAGTTACGTCAAGGGACGAAGACAGGAATCAGAAACACATTCTGTTAAGTCAAGTTAAGAGTAAGGAATAGAGGAAAATGTTCCAAATTAAAGAGATAGAGCTGCAGGGAGCAGCCTTGGAGAAAAGTGGGCTTGTGAGAAGCCAGAAGATCCGAAGAAACAGCCAAAGGTTGGTGATTCCTTACTTTGGGCTTTGGAGCAGTGATGTCCCGTTTAGCACAGCTGGATATCTAAGAGTGTGCGCATGGAAGGTAAAGCTTGAACGTACGTAGAGACCCAAGGGAAAGGAACCTTGGAAAGAGAGGTTGAAACCCTGGAGGTGGGTCCTTGTTGGAGATGTCCAAATGCAAGCGTAGTTTGGGAGAAAATTCCAAAGCGAGTTCTTCAAAGGTGGAGATTAGAAGCCCTCGTGAGAGAGACAACGTTTCAGTGATACCAGGTGGCTCATGGTATGAAAAGTGCCTGGTGGGTTGATGAGAAATCCATGGAAACTTGGTTTTGGAGTGTAGTGTAGTGTCTGACCACAGTTCGCCTATTAGTTTACATAGACTGTATACTTACTGTGAGCATTAAATATAAGATAGATTTTGTAATTTGTGTTATCTTTAAGTATTTGTATATATCTGTAAAGATATAGTTGGGGTGAAGGAGTAGTGTAATATAGTTCATCTTTCCTTATTTAATAATTGTTTTATTCTGTTGTTAAAAGTTCATCTGCAGACTCCTGTGACTCTGTTCAGAAGCTTCCCTCCACATTTCTAAATAAAAAATAAAAGTTAGGATCTATCAAGCCAGATTCCACGCTGAGATCTGATTTGGCCAGTAGCAACATCAGCTGGGATAATAACAACTGACCCCTTCCTGGTGCTGCCGGGACTGATGGACTTCCACAATAATGAGGGGCGGAAGTCCCACTCGGTTCTTGTTAGTCCATCCCGCAGCACTTTAAGGCTGTGGGGCAGGTCGGTGTGCAGCATGTAGGCTCCACACCAACGTGGCTTCCAGGGTGGTATGCTATCTTCCCCCCACCCCCAGTATTACTCCACTCAGTCTCAGTAATGTTGACCATGAAAATACCATCAATTGTTGTAAAATCTCAGCTGGTTCACTGATGGGAAGGAAATCTGCTGTGCTTACCTGATGTGGCTTATATGTGTCTTCAGACCCACAGTAATGTGGTTGACCCTCAGTTGTCCTCTGAAATAGCCTAGCTAGCTACTCAGTTCAAGGGCAATTATGGATGGACAACAATTGGTCTTACTAGTGATGTCCATGTCCTTAGGAAAAGAAATGCCTGCAACTTGTCCATTTCTGCCTTTAACTGAGTTCTCAAGGAACGGTTACCAATCAGTCCAAGGAATTGGGTTGCAATTTTAAGTATGATTATAAGGCTGCAAGCCTCATTGTCAATCTACTTTTGGAATTTAATTGCTGTGGGCCCAGTTTCTTCAACTTCAGGAATTCCAGCAGATTCAACAATGTGAGGACTTGGCAGATCCAAGGCGAGTGCCTTTACACCTTCCTCCTGGATTGAAAGGTCTGCCTATGGAGCCTTCACAATCAGGCACTCCACCCTCCTCACCAACCTTCCTCCAAAGGTCCAATCCCACCTTAAAGTATCCAAACTCCCTCCAGCCTGAAGCCTTCGATTGTTTCTAACGCTGGCCTCTGACCTCTGATCCTCCCCTAAGGATATGATTGCCTCTCTCCCCCACCAACAGAAGACTGTGATACCCTCACCAGGCCTCCAATTCCACGCCTTCATGTCTGCGATTTTTTCCCTTCCCCTTCCCTTGGATTCTGAAGCCCCCCCAGGGCCCCCACCACAGAACCTCTGTCTTCTCTTCCCAGGATCAGCAGTCCACCCAATCAGCCCTCCCCACTAATCATACCCTCACCCTCTTGACTGACATGTCTTCAATTGGCCTGTACTTGCTCCCACCCCCCATTGACCTGCACCCTACTCCTTCCCCACCAATTCTCTGATCATGACTGATCCCGTCCCCCAGTGCAGACTTACTTCTGCTGCTGCCTTCACAGACTGGTTCCTTTACAACTGGAAGCTAACCCTGTCTCTCAAGCTGGCCTCCAGGCTGGAAAGCAATTGGTTAAAACTCCATAGTATGTGGCGGAATCCTGAATGCTGGGTTACCTACAACTTTCTGAACAACCTGCTCCTGCGAATTAGATAAATGAAGATTGATACATAGTGGACATTGTGTCTGATTGCCATTGAAGAAATAATCATTTAGCGCTAGAGATCTGGGAACACTGAAGATCTTATGATAAATCTACCTCACCCAGTCTATTGATATAGTGGGATAGGTTTAGTTCTAAAGGGATCTCCCACTCTTTTATTACGCCCTTTGTCTTCTGAAGCTGCTAACTCCTACTCTCTTAAGGCTACACAGGTGTTAGTAGTCTTTTAATTCTTTGCCCAAACAAACATTCTTCATTTTTGAAACTAGAAAGTCAAACGTTACCAGGCTTAGTGACCATGCTGGGCCATCATGATCTTGTCTGTCCCTACGGTTCACATCTACACACTTTTCAGCAGTTATTGAATAGGGAGTAAGAGAATGGCTGAATCTTTTTCCTCCATTGCCCAACAATACTAAATCTTAGTGCTCTTACTGCTACCCTGACTGAGGTTAACATAGACAAGAAATTAGGCCTGGAACCCCACAACTGTAGAATTTAGTGTGCAACTATTTGGCACATTTACTCACTGGATCATTAGGGGAGAAACTGATGGGGCTATTCGGTTCTTGGAAGTGTAGTGCTGGGGCAGGTGAAAACATGAATTCTCACAGAGCGTATATTTCTCCTTCATCTTGGGTGCTTTTCTTGGGCATATGCATTGGATCAAACAATATTTGAGTTTCCAACTTGGATTTTAAAAATATATACAAAAATAAATTGCTATTTATAAAAATAAACATGTAAGCAAAGTCCCAAATTACTTATACTCTAGTAAATACTTTTAAAATAAGCTAATTAAAGGTCAATCTCAAAAATCTGGTGCTGTTTACTTCTCCAATTTTATTTAATCATGTTTAGAGTTTTGAATTTTAATAACTCACATCTTACAGAAGCCGAGTAAAAGAAAGGATATTCAGTTCATCAAAGGCAATGGTTTTAATTTAAATATAACCTGTTCTCTTCCTAAACAAACTCATACCAATATATCTGATCAGAATTTATTGCAGAATTTAACAGTTAATTAATCAGTCATTTTACTTAACAATTTACAGGCATAGTAAAAGGAGGCTTCAACAAAAATTATCCAACATAAATCTATGTCTTTATTGCCAAATGAGGTAAAAGGATCAACCCCATCTACTGTTTAATCTCGTCAAATGTTTTATGGTGAATTATCTGTGAGCTTTATTATTCTCATTTGGGATCTAATAGCAGCATTTTTTGCATTAATAATCATAGCAATCATTGTACCTCAGCAGAGGAAATTCAGGTCTTTAATTTCATTTGAGTCAGAGCGTAAAGGAAGCAGGTGCTGCTGCGCATTAACAGTATAAATATATGCATGTTGTCAGTACAGTGACAGAAAGCACACTTGTTCAGTGTAGCTATTCAGTTGAGAAGACTTCAAGCTTTAGTCGAAAAATGATTAACATTAAGCATGAGACATTCAAATGTAATTATAGGTTATTCAATGGGTCGTACTCTTATATCTGTTGACGGTGCCCGAGGATTAATATCAGGCACATGATACTACAGGCATTGAATACATTAACAAAAAATTGTTATTAATGAATTTTTTTGTGCCTTTTTAGTAAAAAAGAGACTTAATGAAGATGTTAGTGTGCCATGCTATTTAACTGTCTCTGTTTTGTTCAAGTATGTTGTTTTATTGCCAACCTTTGATCTGTGCAGAATTTTGAGACTGTGGCCGGAATTTTCACACGCTTAGCAAAAATGTTTCCGGAGGCTGGAATCCAGAAGTCCCATCCCAAAACCCAACCCTCACCAATTTCACATTTTGCACACCTGTGGTTCAAGGATGCAGCTGCACATATTGAAGTGCAGTTGCCTTAAGTCAGATCCAAGGCTAATAAGTTGTCCAAAACATGAGCTGTGCCCTTTAGACCTATCAGGAGAAGGTCTAAAGTTAGCAGAGTTTTTTGGAGAGGCAGGGTACTCTTTTGGAGAGATAAGTTGACCATTTGGTTATAGTCCCTGGGTACCCCCTGGGATGGAGAAGGTGAGGTGCTGTTTGGGAGGTGTGAGGTGCCCTTTGGGAGAGATTGTTAAAATTAAACACAAATGTGTGTAAAAACGTATAAGCTCAGTGGAACTGTCAAGGGAGCTGTCAAGAAAACTATCAAGGGAATTGTCAAGCTATCAAGGAAACTGTCAAGGGAACTGTCAAGAGGAATTGTCAAGGGAATTGTCAAAGGAACTGTCAGGGAAGTTGTCAAGGGACATGTCAATCTGTCAAGGAATTCATAACTCCTGGCCTTTAAATAAAAAAATCTGTAGGTTAAAAGAAAACAGTGCCTCTTATTTCACTCTGTTTGTTGACATAAGCCTGTGGGCTATCATGTTGTGCTGCATGACTGATTTTGCAACCTCTCATTATCACAGCAGGGTGTCTGTCAGTTCACAGTTTGATTGGCAGCTCTAAGTGGATATAAAGTCTTTGATGTGGGGCAGTGAATACAAATGCTTATTTTATAAGGGGTTAAGTGGTTGAAGGAATTTAAATGTAGTTAATGGGTTTTTTTTATCAGTGAGAGTGGTTTGTTTTAAATGGTGGATTCAACAAAAGATATTAGAACTTTGTTTTCTCTCAGCATGGTCCTGAGGTCTTACCTATGGTGGGTATTAGGTGAGTTGGCAGGGAGGGTGTAAGGGAAAAAGGTGGTGTGTGGGGGACATGGGTTGGCATGAGTTGGCACCAAGTTCACATAGGGGCTATGAAGGGCCATGGGGGTGGGTAGAGGGGCATAGGTTGGCATGGAAGGTGTGAGAGGCCATGGGAGGTTTGTGGGGACATAGGTTGGTATGGGGGGGTATGAGGGGCCATGGGGGATGGGTGGGGGCTTGGCATAGGGTCTACAAAGGACCATGGGGAACTGGGTAGGGGGTCATAGATTGGCGTGGAGGGTATGGGGTCTCATTATGTATGCTTGGCTGAGAGCCTAGACATCCATTTAATTTGTTGAGACAACTGTTTCCCAGAGGAAACATTGTTTGATTGACAGCTCAGTCTCTCTCTTCTGCTGTTAATTTTACAATGTTTGTTTACACAAGTTAAGTGTTTTCAAGGGTTTGTGATTTTTGTTATTGATATTTTAATGGGCCTGGATGATTGACACTTCAATTAGCTTATAATGAGAACCGTTTTCAAATATTGGAGAAAGATATGAATTAATTAATTTTTTCAAAGCCTTTTTTTACACACACCGCTATACAGTAATATAATAGTGTTCATTTTCTCGAGAAAGTGTACAGTGGGTCACTGGCCATTGAAGCTTGGCATGGGGGCATGAGAGGCATAGGGGGTGAGTGGAATTATCACAGCTTGGTAGAGGTGGCATGCAGGACCACAGAGGATGACTAGAAGGCATGGATGGGGCATGGGGGGTGTTTGGAGGGTGAGGGATAAGAGTTGGAGAATCTTTGGATGGAACCATCCCAGATTTGCACTAAGTGTAGTAGTGGGTGGGAAAAAGAACGCTTTACCTGCCGCCCACAATGGCGACTTTTCACACCACATTGTCCTAATCCCACCTCAATAATCATGCATTCCCAAAGGCACATTGTTTTGATGGTGGGTGGGCTCTCATTTGCCAGCCATGTTGTGACCTCACTGCTTCTTTACGCCAAGTGCCGTTTTTAAAGTGCAGCTGCATGCACACTTCTCAGCACTTCCAGCCCAGGACTGCTGCACAGAAGACATGGCCCTGAAAGGCAAGAAGACTTCAGCCACCCAATTCAGTGACTTGTCCCTGGGACACCTTTTGGATGCACTGGAGTTCCACCATGATGTTCTCTAGCTCTCCTCTGGCCACAGGAGGTCCAGCAACCTCATCACTCCAGCTTGGTAGGGGATGACAATGGTAATCAGTGCCAACACTGCACAGAAGAGTTTAGCTACCCAATACAGATAGAGGATGATTGATCACATCCATGCTGCCAGGGTATGACAACCATCTGATCACTCTAAACTCATACACCTCAAGCCCATCACACAATCACTGGCATCTAACTCACTGTCAGCTCAAGGGAAATCACTGCCCATTCTCATACACATAACCTCACATCTCCATCTGGCCTCATCTCCTCTGGGCACTGCCTCCTCATCCCTCCAGAATCTTGAGGCCACTTGTACAGATCAATTTATGCCCCCACACACACCCTGGGATAGCCCCCTTCCCCAGTAAACTCCTCACCCCACAGCCTCTTTCGTTGCCTGAGGCCACTTCTCCCCCTTCCCCAAGCAAGCCTTAGCCCTGCAGCCATTGGAGAGCTATCCACATCTAACCGCTGGTCTGGTAGGTAGAGATCTGCCCATGACCACCCCTAAAAGTGATGTGGTGCTGCCTGCATAGCCTGGCACTGATGACCATGAGTGCTGCCCGAAGCAAGGTAGGCAAATAAACCTTGAAGCCCTGAGCAAAGTGCAGCTCGTCAGATGCATGTCATTTATGTGCAGTTGTGCAATCATGCCGATGTGCCTAGATGATCCAGTATGGAGGAGGATGATTCCAGTGAGCTGGGCTTTTAATGATATGCAGATATATTACAATGAGGTTCCTGATGTCCAGCATTGGGAAACATGGCCCGCCATTGACGGGCAGAGTGAATGATTGCAATCTGGTTTCACGACGTTGTGAAACCGATTTTTGGCCTTCTCGCCATATTGTTTGCTCACGCCGCCAAACACGCCCGTCGCCAACGGGCACAGAGAATTCCACCCTTTGTGTTTTTATTCAAACTCGGGCAAAGTCTCATGGCACTAAAGCAGGCCTTTTAAACATCCCGCCTCCACAACCGGCAGCCCCTGCGGCTGCCTCGGAACTTCTTTCCGGGTTGGTTGGCCTGATTCCAGCCCACACTCACCCCTCAACCCCCAGCAATGAGGATTCTGCCTTTGGGGGTATTTTCTCCTGAGGTGAGGGTGCTGAGCCGTGAATTCTCCCAACTCCCACTGTCCACCTCAAGGATGAAAATCAAGGTCCACCTCTAGATCATTCGTTCAGGCCTCTGCCTTACTAGTCCAGTGGAATAACCACTCAGTCACAGTACCAAAGCTATGCTAAACCTACAAGTTTCTGGTTTAGAAGCTCCTGGCAAGTTGGAATTATGGTAATCAGCAATTAGGTCCAATATTGTGTGCTAAATCCAGACTTTCAAACAAACTAATTTTGTTAGTACTACACCCATTTCTTACCTATTTTAACCTTTTGGCCAAAATAAACTCCACATTATTTACAAATCCTGAAACTCCTCTATCGTTCTATCATAGTGAATGTAAAATGATGGTAGTTTTACGAATTATAACATTTTTTTGCTTATGGAAAGGAGATACTCAGCCCTAATTTAGTTGTCATTTATATTGCATTCTGTGGTAAAAATAGTGCAATATCTTTCTAGTTTTACCTCTGTTACTGAAGATGGGCAGAGGGAATGTTTTCACCCCTATTTGTTAGTTTGCTTGTATACAATATTTCTCAAAAACTAATGGACAGATTTCCACGAAACTTGATACCCTCTGTAAGATAAATAAATGAGGGAAGGTTTTAATGGCACAATCAGACTGTCGACTGTTTAATGAATAGGGATGTGATTTGCAATGCCTGTTTGATTTCAGTTTGGTACACAAAAAAAAGAAGCAACAATCTCTTCAGAGCAATGCACATTTAGGCTGTGAGTGCCTATATTTGGTTGATTTTCTCATATCAAAAACATTACACAAAATTACAGATGATGGGTAATTTATATTCCGAGGTTACCGTGAGACATATATTTCTTTTGCAACAGCTCTGCTGTCAATGCTGGATGTGATGTAATGTTAATTTAGAAGGGGTAGCAATTAAATGTATTTTTGCAAATAAAAAAAATAGAGGTTATTTTTCTTTCATTTCATCTCTTCAGAGACTGATATACATTTTCACAGTTTCAGTAAAGTGCTGCGAAAATTTCTGGATTGTTCTATTATTTTCCAGTTGCAGAACAGCACTCAAAACCTACAAAATGCTTAAAGGAATAGACAGGGTAGAAGCAGGTAAGATATTTCCCCCAGTTGGGGGAAATATTAAAATAAAGGGGAAGCCACTTAGGACCGAGATGAGGAGAAATTTCTTTGCTCAGGGTTGTGAATCTTTGGATTTCTTTACCTCAGAGGGCCATGGAAACTCAGTCATTGATTGTGTTTAAGGTAGAGATGGATAGATTTCTGATTAACGATAACGTAAAGGGTTATGGGGATAGTTTGGGTAAACGACATTGAGGTGTTCAATCAGCCATGATCATATTGAATGGCGGAGCAGGCTTGAGGGGCTGAATGGCCTTCACCTGTTCCTATGTTCCTATGAAAACGAGAAATAGTATTGGCTATATTGTCATCATCCTGACTTATGTAACTCAAGAAATTAAAATGTGTTATTCCATGAGATTTAGGATTCAGTGGTGATATTGATGAGCTTGCAGAACTTTTTCAATACTTTATGGGCAGTGCTTCCTAGCTCGAGGGCAGTGTAACCCAAAGATGCAGTAGAGAACCACCCTGGAAATTCGCAGCTAAGCATTGCACGGCAATTGCCTTGGAATTGCAAACTTCCAATGGGCAATTGCCCTGCACTGGGAACCATCTGAAAAAGCGATTTAAATCACAAACTTTGGATGGTTTTGACCTGTATTACATCAATAGTTATCCAGAAAATGTTAGAAGAATTAAAACCAATTCTAGTTTCTGATTAACTATTGTACAGTCCCACACCAACCTCCCATGGGACACCCCCCAACCCCCCCCGGCTACTGGCTACCCCTCCACCCTCAAGACACCCCCAGCACACACCCTCCAATTACTCCACCCCTCGGGGGATTCCCCCAACCCCCAAATACCCCCTCCCCCATGGGACACCCCCCATCTGACTCCCACCCCCATGTGACTCCCATCCCAACACCTGAGCCCCCCTCTTCCAGGGGACACCCGTCTATCCCCACCATGGGACTCCCCCACCCCCAACTACGCACCACCTCCAAGGTGTCTGACCACCCCCCTCACTGCCAGCTGTCTGACGCCCCCCAGCAGTCCCTGCCTTGCCAAAATCCCCAAATTCTAACCACTTATCTGACAAACCTACCTTCTCCCTCACTGAACATTTAAAGCTACCTGATTTACAGCAGTCTATGTCATATCAAGGGGGCATGGCCTCTGTGCCTCCGATTCAGCAGTGCTTGACTGCAGGCCTGAGGAGTGCGCTGTCCTGCATAGTTCTCGTCAGGTCTGAGTCAGAAAGTCGGGCGAGACGTTATCGAAAAAATTACAAGGTAAGGAATTAGGGTCGGAGTGGCAATCCAACTCTAACCCTAGCCCTCTGTGTTTTAAGTAGGCTGCATTGGACCTCTGCAACATCTTCAGTTTATTCCAAATTCTGTATTTTTTAACAAGAAAAAGAAGATAAAATAAAAAGATTTGTCTTTTAATAGGCAATCCTTTTCTCGCCCTCTCTCTCCACTACAACCTCCCTTTGTCTTTCTTTCTTTTACCAATATTATGATCACAGTTTCTCTGAACCTAGCCACTTTGTTTATTCCAACATCAGCATCATCCGATACAAGGCTCTCTAGACAGCACCCTCCAAACCCATGACCACTACCATCTAGAAGGACAAGAGCAGCACATAGATGGGAACACCACCACCTGGAAGTTCCCTCCAAGCCACTCACTATCCTGACTTGGAAATATATCACCATTCCTTCACTGTCACTAGGTCAAAATCCTGGAACCCTCTCCCTAACAGCACTGTGGGTGTACCTACACCACACGGACTGCAGCGGTTCAAGAAGGCAGCTCACCACCACCTTCTCGAGGACAACTATGGATGGGAAATAAATGCTGGCCCAGCCAGCGAAGTCCACATCCTGTGAATGAATTTTTTAAAAAATCGTCCCTGTATTGACATCAAAATTCATTGCATTGTTTCCTTTTTCACTCATTTTCAACACCTCAAGACTACACCTATTATGGTTTCTCATTCTCTAATACACGAGTATAGCACTTCTGTCAGTAATAATAATAGACAAATACTTATCGCCTTCAAATATATTCCTCTGTCTGCTATTTCAAGGGGTATTAACCCACTTATTTTGGCTTAAAACCTCAACTTAACACTACCTTAGAGCTACTTCTCAATTTCTCTTCTGTTTCAATCTTCAGGCTTAGGGTAGAATTTTCTGTGCCCGCTGGCGTCAGGTGGGCATGAGCAGACGGGAAAGCCAAAAATTGGTTTCACGATGTTGTGAAACCAGTTTGCAATCACCCGCTCTTCCCATCAATGGAGGGCAGCGTTTCCCACTGCCGGGAACTTCATTGTAATACACCTGCATATCATTATAAACCCAGCCCGCCGGAATCACTGCCCACGATGGATCATCCGAGCATGTTGAAGTGATTGCACGCCTACATGTTTCACAACAGTATTTATAATGCGTGCACCTGCCCAGCTGCACTTAGAGGGGAACTCAGAGGTGAGTGCGCAGTAACGTTGCGCAGCACTCGTGAGGGTCGCCTGTTGGGCTTCAAGGTTAAGGTGTCGCGCATTCAGGCGAGGGCAGAGACTAAGATAAAAGCAAAAAACTGCGGATGCTGGAAATCCAAAACAAAAACAAAAATACCTGGAAAAACCCAGCAGGTCTGGCAGCATCTGCGGAGAGGAACACAGTTAACGTTTCAAGTCTGAATGACCCTTCAACAGAACAAGTTTTTGGTTCACGTTTTTGAGGGCACAAACTAGTTGCATTTTCCCGGCTGGCTGACAGTGTGGTTCCAGGGCATTGCTGCACTGTGGTTGATGGTAGCGCGCAAACACGTGCGGAGTGGGAAGGGGATGGAAGTGGTTACACATTAGAGAAACCTTGTATAAACTGACCATTCCTCCACAACTGAGACAGTTTAGATGTAACCACACTGACATACTTAAGTCGGGGGGGCCTCTAGCTTATCTGCCCACTCAAGCAACTCAGAGGCCCAAAAGTGCCACCAAATGCTCCAGAGCTTTTCACCCCTTGGGCACAGTCTGCAAACTAATGAGCATTTTAGTGGATTGCAGACCAATTGGATGATTGGGCACGTTGTACAATCTCCTTGCAAAAGCTGGTCATGGAGCAGTCACTGGTGGAGGTGCTCACAGCCCTTTGCAATGCCATCATTCTGGTTTGGACCAATCTCCCTGATGGTTCAAGCTAACAGTGCAGCCTTGCAGTGCGGGTTAGGAGAATGCCTGCACCTGAGCTGAGAGCACACCATGCGGTCCAATGGGCAAAGCTACCACCAATCAGTCAGGTGGAGTGGGGCAGAGATGGGTGTGGTTTCGGGCAGCCATGCAGTCCACTAATCTCTGGTCATCCAAGTGGTGATCAGCGTTCTATGGGATGCCTTAAAGGACCTTCAGACTTAACCAAAAGAGGTTCTTAGTATACACTTGCTAACCCACACATCTCTCTCTTTCATCCTGCAGGAGAACTACATCAGGAGCATGGAGCCTGGGGATCCAGCTGTATGTCTCGTGGCATACAGAGAATGGAGACGAAGGAGAAGAGGGTGACAGAGGCGCCTGGCTGCGCAGAGGGAGGAGCAGCACCCTCAGGAAGAAAGGGTGACTGGGGCTCCTAGACATGCTGCCAAAGAGCCACAGCGAGCCATCGCTGGTCAGCACCCAACTGGGCCCAGGTTCTATAGATGCTATCTTTCACTCCTGCAGATGACTGAGAACCCGTGTTGCCAAAGACTGCGCATGTCTAGGGAACTGGTCGGTGACATCTGCCAGCTACTGCAGGATTTCGCACAACAGGGACATAGAGGGCATCCACTGCCAATGGCCGGGAAAGAGACTGTGGCGATCAATTTTTATGCCAGTGGCTCCTTTCAGGACTCCACAGGTGACTTCTGTGGGGTATCACAAGCCTCCATCCACAAATGCATTCATGAGGTCATGGATGTCATCTTCGCGAGGGCACACAACTTTGTACATTTCGCCTGGGAGCAGGAAAGCCAGGAAGCAAGATCCCTAGGATTTGCCCAGATCTCGGGTTTCCTACAGGTGCAGGGTGCCGTCACCTGCAATCATCTGACGCTCAGATCTCCATCGCAACAAGGGATAACTATGCCAATGCAAGGGCTTCCACTTGCTGAATGTGCATCAATCACCACAAACATCCTGCAGGTCTGTGCACGGTTACCAGGGAGTGTGCACGACTCCTACATCATTAGATGGTCACAGATCCCTGACACTTTCCAGGGTCCACAGAAGCTGCAGGGATGGCTCCTCGGGGACAAGGGCTACCAGCAGAGGCTGTGGCTGATGACACCAATGCAGTGGCCTCAGACTGCAGCAGAGAGAAGTTACAACGAGGCTCATGCTGCAACACACACCTTGGTGGAGCAAACCATCAGGATGCTGAAGATGCGGATCCAGTGCCTGGACCGGTTCGGTGGAGCCCTGCAATATAGTCCACAGAGGGTGTCATGCATCGTTGTCACCTGCTGCGCCCTTCACAACCTAGTGCTGCAACAGGGAGAGGAGCTGGCTGAGGAGTTAATGGAGGAGCTGCACTTCTCCTCCAGTGAGAAGGATGTCAATAGGGTTGAGAGTAAGGAGGTACTTGAAGGCAAGGATGACAGCAATGAGGCCATTGCACTGGCCAGACGGTACACTCGGGAGGACCTCATAGCTGCTAGATTTGTGAAGGATGATGATGACCTGCCGTGAGGAGACACCACATGTCCTTGCATTGCATCTGTGAACATTTGACTCCAGTCTGGCTGATGGCAGCACACACACCCTTTGTGATAAGGCTCCTGTCATGGGGACACAGCAGATGCCCATAGTCCCTACATTCCAGGAGGATGGTGACGACATGCAGGGGGACGCTCCATAGATCCGCACGTAGTTTATGTGAATGTCTGACCCCTGTCTGGCTGATGGTGCCTCGCTTGGTCTCTGTGAATAGGGTCATATGGAGATGCAGTGGGGAAATTTTAACTTCTCCTGATCCTATTGCATCCTTCATGAGCTGAATCCTTCAGGGTCACACTGTCACGGGACACAGATGCTGATGAGATGGAGGATCAGCGGCACCTCAAAGTTGCTGAGAGCAAACAGAGAGAATGACAGAACTCTGTGCTGCCGGCTCACAACGTTCTGGCAGCAATGACAAGCACCAGCGAGATGCAGGCATGACTGATGTGTCCAGTGACAGTGAAGGCACACCATCAGTGTCCTGGGAAGGTTGCGCAAAGTACAGGGAAAAGGCCCTGGGCTGAGACACCTGCCTTTTTGTGCAGGAACCAAGGTTGCACCTCTGAGTGACATGAACATTGTTTATCAGAAAAAGGAGCTATAGACAAGGAGACATTCTTGGGAGTTTATTAACAAAGTGAGCAATATGTACAAGTGATTAACACCCATGCCCAGGCTGTACAACTACATCTTCTTAACTTTGTCCTTTGGTTTGTTGATTTAGTTTATTTGTTTGTGCTCAAAAGAGTTACATTTTATTAACCTTCCTAACCCTGCTACTTCGTCTTGGTGCTCCGCCGACATTCACAGCGGAGGTGGTGGCAGCCTGCTGACTGCTACCCCCTGTCTGTGATGACCTTGGTGGGCCTCCTCAGGATGACTGAGATCTGGAGGGCCCAGGCCTGCTTTCGGGACCCTGCTGTGTGGCAGTGGCACCAACCTCGGCCTGTGGAGCTGGATTTTCTGGGGTCACAATAAGATGGGAGTCACCTGGGTGGTTGGCCCTGGAGTGTGCACCTACTGATCCTCCTCCCTATGGGTGCCCAAGGGCTCTGGATGCCTCCTTGAGAATAAGGGAAAGCTGGAGTGAGATCGAACTGCCCCGCACCCTTCTCATATTGTCATTGTTGGAGGCCAACTATGGCTTTAGAGATGGAGTTCAGCCTGTGCAGCACTGCAGGACCAATATCCTGGACCAAGGGCTCCATGACGGCTGTCATCCAACCAGTGTTGACTTCGGTGCATTGGCATGCCGGCGCTATCACCTCAGCCTGAAGGAAGACAGACCCCTCCATCGTTCCTTGCAACCTGAGGATTGCAGCGGACATCCCTTCCTGATGTTTCCTAGCTTGCCTTTGCAGCTCCGGCAACTATGACATGACCGAGTCCAGAGGATCCTCATCTGACTCGGACTCAGCAAATATCCGGCCTCCAGCAGTCCTGTGAAGTCCCTGCTGCTGCCTGTTGTGGATCAAGAAGTGTGATGTGCTCACCAGGTTGTGATCCTGAGGCTGCTGTAAAGCTAGGCCCCACCAAGGTGTGTGTCTCTGCGCTGGTGGGGGGTGTGGGTGAGCTCTGTGACAGGACTTCAAGGAGGGTTTCAGCGGATTCCTCTTCAGAGCTGTTTTCGGGGCTTGATAGGAGGCTCTGGGTCCTCGATTCCCTCAGCTGTTTCCCAGATGTGCCTGCAAAAGCAAGGACAGATAATTAGTGCATGTCGGGCGCCTGCGAAAGAGGACACATCACTCAAGGCATGGTTGTCTGATGGATGTTACACTGCTGGATCCTCACTTGGTGGAGCAGCGCCGACCTCACCAACAGGCACAGGAATGTACCAGATCTTTGCCAGCCAGCTGGATGGCTCTGTTTTCAAAGTTTGTGAGGACCTTGATTTTGGGCATTCCACCACTGGTCTGCGACCTCTCCCTTTTGTTGTGTGCCAGCTTGTCCTGCATGAATACAGATGGAGACGGTGTAAGCAGCACACCTGCCAAGCCAGGTGATAAGAATGCTTGGCGTGTGTGTGAAAGAGTGAATGGTGATGCCCCTTGAACTAGTAGTGAGTGAAGGCCCTGTGGATGTGTGACGAGTTTGAGAGTGTGTGAGTTGAGAGTGATGAGAAGAGTGGCTTACCCTGGTAGAACAAAGGAGACCATTCCTCCTCTGTTGGCACTCGGTGGCTGTCCTCTTTTGTGGGGCATTGGCACTGACCACCATTGCTACTTCCTCCCAAGCCAGATTGGTGATGTTGCTGCCCCTCCTGAGGCCAGAGCGGGGGGGTGGAAGACATCATGGTGGGCTTCCACAGGTATTCCAGGGACGTGTCACTGAATTGGAGGGCTGTAGCCTTTCTTGCCTTTCTTGTCTTCTGTGCAGCAGTCCTGGGCTGGAAGCACATATGGTGCCCAGAGTAAAGAAGTGGCGATATGATGGCATGGCGGGTAAATCGGAGGCCATCCGCCAGAAAAATGACATGTTTCCTGGGAAAGCACAATTAATGAGGCGGGATTGGAACAATGCAGTGTGAAAAGCTGCCATTGCGGCCGATGGGTAAAACATTCTTTTTCCCGCCTGCTACTGCACTTAATGCAAATCTGGGACGATCCTTAGTGTTGTCCTGCACTGTGGGCCCTGACCATTTTCCTACTCTTCTCAGTAAAAAGATGTTCTTTTAATTAAACGTCTGTGTATTTAGTCATTTTAAGTGTGTAGATAAATATTCATTAAGGTGAGGAATGGCAATTATGGAAAAAGTAAGCTGTTTCCACCACATGAAAGGCAATTCAGGTGAACACGAACAAGTCAGATGCGACATACAGCTGTTATGTTCTAGGTCTTGTTTCTTTACCCACTCTGCTGATAATACCACTGAGTTGTAAGAATTTTTTTTGATAAGACTGTTAAATTGATGGAAAGTCAGTGTACAATCCCAGATATTTTTATTGTGGGCAATGGTTTGTAGGGTCTGACTTGAGGCTTGATAAGCCTGTGACATTTGGGACTCTTAACTGATTACTGACAGGGCAGTGATTGGCACATCCTGGGCTGGATTCAACCTCATGCCCTTGCTGAAAGGATGGTATCCTAATCCATTAACTGTGGTTTGATGAAGAAGTTAAAAGACGATTAGCGACCATTTACTGCAAATTTCTCTATTTTATCTCAGTCTCCTTGTATTCATATATTTAAGAGTTAGCTGCCCAATTTGCAAATGATTTGCAGTTCCATCACATTATAGACGCGTCCCCAGGCAAAAACTGTGGATTTTCAATTGTTGATACTCTTGGATTGCTGACACACATGGGCACTGAACTTAAAAGAAGAACCTTTGGACATATTTTTCTTTGCTTTATTTATACATCTTGCATGATGTCTGTGATTTTCAAAGTCTTAGTCTACTAGAAATTTTTGATTTGTGATGAATAGCATGCTGCAATTTTACTTGTTAACTAGAGCTGCTTAAATGTTGGAGCAACATCATGAAGCTGTTACATTTAGACCATAATATGGAATGGGTTGCTCCATGCACATTTCACATTGCTTCAATCAAACTGACCTCAGTTTCATGCATTATTGCAAACTCAGTCCAGAATGGCATAAATTAGTTCAACTTTTCTTTCCATATAGTCTATCTTATAATTTGCTCTGCAACCCCTAAATTGCAAAGTACAGGAGACGTTTGGGAGCATGAAAGCCCTAAGCAGGTTTTACATTATGCGAGATGCATACTAATGCTGTCAGTGCCCAATATTGCTAAAGGTACGCCTGTTGTGATTTACTGGGGCCTTCAAAAACCTCCAGGCTCCTGAGAAGGGATAGCTCTGGGACCTCTTCCAGCTTTTCTTAATCAGTTTCGAAAATCAACTGCCTTTGCGTAAGGATTTCTGACTCCACCCTCCCCCGAAATAGAAATGCTCACTTTGTATGGGATAAACATGCAAACAACATACCTTTTATGAATGAGCCAACCCGATGGAATGCAGTCAGGTCTAGGCGGCATCCTACAGTACATCTATGCCTTGAAGTGTAGCTATTTGGATCATGATGGTGGAATTGCCTTCAAAAGGTATTGCTCCATTCCTTCTAGAAAAGACTCCATCACTATCCTGCTGATTACTGAGTGAATTCATTCTTTTTCCATTTATATATGATCTTTATGGCCAGCAGAGTGAGGAAACTCCCATTCAATCAGTGGTTTTATTAGTCTCAACTCACTTCTAAAAATAACTTCAGTCCAAATTGAATCCTTTATATCTGGCCTGAGAGTGCTGGAGACTGGCATTGAGCACTGAAATGGTCCATTTCCCTGCTCGTATGTTGTGCAACGAGTTTAGCAAATGACAATCCCTCTCTGCATTGGTCTGCTCTGGTGAAGGGGGATTGAAATCCAAACCCAGTGTGTCACCTAATCTCATTGTAGTGTTTATGGCACCTGATAGGTAATGTTTTTGACCTAAAATATGTTCCACAGCTTCTTGCATTATGAATGACAAGGTCATTATATATGTCAAATGAACCTCTGTTAATAAGATGTCTCACTCTGTAATCTGCCAGATAATCATTGGAGACCATCTAAAGTGTAGTAAAATTCGGGATGGTAGCAAGAATTTATGACAGATGAGAGCTCTAGTAAGAGCACATCCTGTCTTTTGGTTTGTACTGGTTGCATACCATGGTGAGGGTGTGAAGCAGCAAGCAGGCTGGGACCCTGAGATATGCAACTTTACATTCCCTTATGGTATCTTTCCACTGGCCAAAGCTCTAATTTTTCCAAACAAGTCGACAACCTCCCATTGAATTGAATTTCAGTTTCAGAGAGTTTTCGTTTTATACAATTATACAAATTATGTAATTGCCATTTGCCCAAAACAAAGGAAAACAAGTCTCTAAGCTTTATAGGTTGCTGTGTCTGACTGTATATATTTTTGGTACTCTCAAAAGTCATCTTATCGGCTATATTTATATTTTGTTGACTGTCACAGTGATTTCTCTGTAAGAATTTTAATTAGTGCACATCTGTGTGGATCATCAGAGAGATGACTGTACTATATAAATGCAGACTATGTACAGATTCCATTTTTAGTGGCTTTCACACAAATTTATAGTGGACAAACATGCCTCATGTGGGAGTGCCACTTGGGGCCTGAGTCTGCAGAATTCCACATCAATTGTTTAGGCAAGGGGTTACACAGCATTCTTCCACATGGCTTGGGGATATGTAACAAATTTTACACCTAAGAAATCAGGAAAGGATTTTGATGACTCAGAGTCCTGCTGTATTGCATCAATTAAAGTTCAGTAATCAGTATCTTAAGTAAGAGAAATGGTTTGGTTTTGACAGAGATTAAGCACCAATAAGTCATGTACATCAAATTGTCATGTGGCTTCCTGTTCCAAAACTGCAAAATAATTCACTTTTAATACTCTCGATAACAGTAATATTCAGCAGTGGCAACTTCATGTCGTACTCAATATGAGATCTGGCTGTTGCTTTCAATGTTATACTTGCACATGTAATGTGTTGCTTTATAATATCCTCCTCATCATCCTTTAAGATACAGTGTAAGGCAGTTCTTATAATACTTAAAATTTATTGTGGAAATATAATGAAAAGGATGTGAAAATATGAATTAAGGAAGTTCTTTCACTGTGGTTCCCCGGGATCAATCCAAGTTATACTTCTAGCATACCAACAGGATGAAGCAAAAATACTTTTTCAAAGGCCCAGATCTTCTGGTCTCTGGATCGTCGGATGCCAAACGTACGACCCAAGATATGCATCGGGACCCCCATGGAAGTCACGATTTGCTGTCCTCTGTGGGAATTGCGTAGGAAGTTTGAATTTCCAACAGGCAATTGCCCTGCTCCCAGGATCCTCCGTGAATGTCTCTGACCCTGAGCTAGAGTCAGAGACATCGGACAATTCCGTGGGATTTCCCTGAATAACTACCAAGGAAATTTAGACAGAAAATCTTACTCTAACTCCTGGGTAACTATAGAATTGACTCTACTCACACTGACATCCTGAGTCAACCCTCGACCCTGTGGCTAACCCTGGCCCCCCCAACTAACCCTCAGACCCCTTCCTACTACCCCCCTGACCCGACTGATCCCTGACCGGACCTGATAACCCGCCACCACCTGACTAACCTCCCCCCTGACCCGACCGAACTAGCCCTTGACCTGATTACCCATCCTGACCCAACCATCTCCCGACCCACCCCACCTCACTCATATGCCACCCTATTCACTTACCACCTCACCCACATGACACCCTACTCACCTGCCACCTACCCATCAGTACGCTATCCACCTGCCACCTATCACCTCACCCACCTTCAACCCTACCCACCTGTCACCTCACCTACCTGCCAGCCTCCCTTTCCACCCACCAGCCACTCTACCTAACTAACACCTCATCCACCTGTCACCCTACAAACCAGCCATCCGGCCCACTTGCCACCCTACTCACCTGCCACACTGCTCACCTTCCACCCTACTCACCTGCCACCCTATCCACCTACCACCTCATCCAGCTGCCACCTCATCCACCTGCCACACTACCCACTTAGCCCTTTGCCTCACTCACCCACCCACCCCACCAGCTAACCATTTACTTATTTATCCATTCACCCATTCACTCGTTCATCAATTCACCCATTTACTAACATTCACATTGGACATTTAAACTTATCACATGGCAGCTAGTGCTGTAAGAAGGGTGTGTCTCCTCTTCGCCCCGACGCTGCAGCACTCCGATGGAATTCTCCGATGAATGCTGCAGTCAGCACTTCTGGAGAAGCTGGGCTCTGAATATGCAGAAAGAAATGTACAGCAGTACCTAGGCATGGAAAATTTCAAGCAGAGCAGCAATCCGACAATGATTGCTGCTGTGCAGAAGATCTAAGCCAATGTGTCTCAAGGAAATAAAAACAGAAAGTGCTGGAAAAACTCAGCAGGTCTGGCAGCATCTGTGGATAGAGAAACAGAGTAAATGTTTCAAGTCTGGATGACTCTTCTTCAGAGCTTAAAGAGAGGTAGAAATGTGATGAATTTTATACTGCTTAAGGGAGGTTGGAGCAGGTGGAGCAAAATAAAAGGTCAGCTATAGTTGGGGGCTAAGGAGAGATTTGACAATGATGTCATGGACACAGGACAAAAATGGAGTGTTAATGGTGGTGTTAAAGACTAAATAATATGCTGATAGTGACATAAAGGTAAGATAGCAGAATGTGTTCACAGCAGCACAAGGGTAAGCACTCTGTGAAAGCGCAACATAAAAACATGTGACAGATGACTTTGTCGGGGGCTGGGAAAAAATGGATTTTAAAAAAAAATTGAACTAAAAAAGGGGTCAGGATGTAGGAGAGAGTTTATGGTCTGAAGTTGTTGAACTCAGTGTTGAGTCCAGAAGGCTGTATAGTGCCTAGCTGGAAGATGAGGTGCTGTTCCTCCAGTTTGCATTGGGCTTCACTGGAACATTGCAACAGGCCAAGGACAGACACGTGGGCAAGAGAGCAGCATCGTCCTGTGTCCATGAGATCTTTGTCAAATTTCTCCTTAGCTCCCACCTACCCCTGGCCTCCTATTTTGCTCCACCTGCTCCACTCCAACTTAAACAGTATAAAATCCATCACATTTCTACTTCTCTTTAGCTCTGAAGGAGAGTCATATGGACTCAAAACGATAACTGTTTCTCTCTCCACAGATGCTGCCAAACCTGTTTAGTGTTTCCAATATTTCCTGCTTTTATTTCAGATCCGCTGTATTTTGCTTTTATCTTTGTGTCTCAAGGAAATATTGTAAACAAATTTTATGGCCATTTGTGGCCATTTTACTGTCTATTATTATTCAGAGATTGTTCCCTTAATTTTTCAACATATAGATCTCACCACACAAAAGTCATACACCATCTTGGGAAACAATACAAGATGTAAAGTTCTTTGCTTCTTATGTGGCAGCTTGCTGATTTTATATTGAAGTATTTGATCAAGCATTCCCCGATTAGGCATTGCCGTTAAATGAAGACTAAAACAATCCCCATTGTCTTCTTGGAAAGTGCCTCAACTTAACAGATCTAAAACAAATTAGCCATAATCAGGATTAAAAACTTAACAATGTATCCTAGGTGTCCTTGGTTCAGCAGCAGTAACACACATTGGTTGTTAATATCCTCTTTATAGTGGAAATAATGGCCCTTTCAGTGACGTTGATTCAGGTATGTATTGCATCCTGATTACTTTTAGGGGATACTGTTCTGATAACAGCAAGCTATGGCTCAAGCAAAATATGTTTTTGCTGTAGAAGTGCGCTGCAAGAATCTGTGTGACTTTTTACTCCTTGGCCTTGAAGTTTATTATACAAAACTTCCAACTTTATTGTAAGCATATTCGTGGAATGTGAGAAGAATCCAGTGGGTCATGTTACTTTATATGAGGATATTTCCTAAAGAGATGTCTAGATTGTATGTTATTAAATATAAATTAAAATTAAGAAATAAGAACTTTAAACTGGGAAGGGGGTAGATTGGGTTGGGGGTAAGGTGGGTAAGCGGGTAGAGTGGGTAAGCAGGTAGATTGGGTGAGGAGTAGGGCGCATAAGGCAAGTGGGTAAGGGTAGGGTGGGTAAAAGGGTAAGGTGGATAAGGAGGTAGCATGTACGAGTTAAGTGGTTAAGGGGGTAGGGAGGGTAATGTAAATGTTTGTGGAAGTAAATTGGGTAGGGTGAGTGGGTAAGGGGTAGGGCAGGTAAGGGGGTAGAGGTACATAAGGGGGTAGGATGCATGAGATAAGAGGTGAAGTAGTACGATGGCAGCTGGATAGGGTGTTAGGTGGGTAGTGAAATTGGGTTAGGTCAGGTTGGGGGATAAAGTCGGCGTTCAGGTGTAGTCAGGCGGCTCAAGGGAGAATCATGGGGTTGGGGCAAGTCAGGTCAAGGGGGGTGTTGGATGTTCGGTGGATGGTCAGGTAGTAGGGGGGGTGGTTAGGTTGGGTCATGCGTGTCAGGGCTCAGGGAGAAGCTGGAGGGTGGGGGGTAGTTGGGTGGTCGGGGCTTGTCAGGTCATGGGGGGCAGCGTAGGCAGAGGGTCGGGTGAAGTTGTAGGGTCAGGGGGTCAAGGGAGGAGTCAGGGGTCAGTGTGAGTGATGGGGGGTGGGGTGCGGGGTAAGCTGTATAGTTACCTAGGTGTTAGACTAGGATTTCATCTGTCTAACATTCCCTGGGTAACTATCCAGGTAAGTAATTTGGAACCGTCTGAAGTCTGCAACTCTAGCACAGAATTGGAGACTTTTTTGGAGGGTCCCACGGGGCAGGGAATTGCCCATCAGGAGTTCAGACTTCCATGGCAATTCCCATTGAGTCATAATTTTGGGACTTTTAAGAGGCCCCATAGCGCTTCTTGGGGGTGCATCCAGTCTCTGGCCGCGCAGAGGCCGGAAGATCTGAGCCATTGTCTTAGATCATAAGTAGTGGAGTTCCCATGGAACGCCACTGGTTACAGTTCAGCCAATCTGAAAATGACCCAATTATCCTGACTCCTGTTTTCCTGTAGGTTAGCTAATCCTCTATCCATGCTAATATATTAGCCCCAACACCACGAGGTCTTATCTTGTGCAATAACCTTTTATGTGACACCTTATCAAATGCCTTTTGGAGATGTATATGCGCTACCTCTATTGGTTCCCCTTTATCCACCCTGCTTGTTACATCCTGAAAGAACTCTAATAAATTTATCAAACATGATTTCGATTTCACAAAACCATGTTGGCGCTGCCTGATAACATTATGATTTTTTAAATGTCCTGCTACTATCTCCTTAATAATGGATTCTAGCATTTTCCCAATGACAGATGTTAGACTAACTGGCTATAGTTTTGTGCTTTCTGTCCCCCCACTTTCCTCAACAGAGATGTTACATTTGCAATTTTCCAATCTGCTGGGATGTTTCCAGAATCCAGGGAATTTTGGAAGATTACAACCAATTACTATCTCTGCAGTATTACAGGCAGGGGAGAGATGGAAGGATGGTTCCCCCTTTTTCCACCTCTATCTGTCATCTTAAAGAGAAAAAATGTTTTAACCCCTTGTGTGCTGTGACTCACAAGAACAAGTAGAAGACAGTTTTCTTGTAAGTTTAAAAAAAAGGATAAATGTTTATTTCTCAATACCCGAATATATTTGCAAAAGTACCCATTCCCACAGACACACAAACACAAAAAAGAAAAAGTGATTACGAAAGAGGTAGCATGCACTTAGGTCTTATAAGTCCAAAATTTCACTGTCACTCTGATTCAGTCAAAATGCAGTCTTGAAATGTTGCAGGCCTGTGATTTCCTTTTGGTTTGCTGACAAAATGGAGGATGGAAATTTCTGACGATGGATTCACTGCATGCAGTTACAGGTTTCTGCCTTCAGTCTCCAGCTGAATTTCAGTTAAACCCCGGTAGCGAAAACGTTTGTTCTTTAAATCAGTAGGTAAAGGCTAGCCCCAGTTCGCTGCCTGCTGATAGTTCTTAGGCAGGTTGAGCTCTGAAGAAGGGTCATATGGATTCGAAACATTAACTCTGTTTCTCTCTCCACAGATGTTGTCAGACCTGTTGAGTTTTTGCAGCATTTTCTGTTTTTATTTCAGATTTCCAGCTTCCACAATTTTTTGCTTTTATCCTTCCTTTTCTAGTCTGAATCTGTTCCACCCACTCTCTCTCTCTCCTTCTCCTTGTTTCTGTGGCTGCTCCCAAAATATGTCTTAGTCAATGTTCTTTTTGTCATGTGACTAGAGTACCTGTTTTCCACTGTCAACACAAATGGGGCAGAATTTCTAGCTTGTAGGGTGGGTGTGCGCTCGAGCGTTAGATAAAGTGTGTTAACATCGGCCAAGAGTGCCAAGGTCAACACGCACTCTCGCAATATTTTGCTAGGTGGGCGCGCAATGGAGACGGAGGAGTGCCTGTCATTAATTAAATGGCTTCCTTGAGAAACCGATTGTATCCGACGTTACATAGCCCATGCGAATTTTAGGTCATCGCATGGGCAAAATGGGCAGGCGGGCAGGCCACAATTTGCAAAACCTCATCCACATATGGGATAAGAGGGGCCAGTGGCCTTGTCAAGGCAATTAGTGAGGAGTTTTGGATATCACTTGCTGCTGGTTGCAACTGTGAACAGGACAGCTTTGCTTTGCTTCAGAGCTGCATTCAGATATTCTAGAGGCTTCAGTTCAGGACTAAATGTTGTTTTTCAGGCCCCCGGAGGATTCACACTGTGTGGGGCCTTCCAGGTATCTGACAGCCTTCCCTTACCCTCGTAATGGAGATTGTGGTCTCTGCTGGAGGCACTTCCTCTGAGGAGGAAGAGGGGGCCAGAAGGCAAAGGCGGCCAGGTGTCGCTATTCAGCTTCCAGGGGAGTACCTGTGGGAGGACAGGCGCAGGCACAAGGGGTGCAGGGCCAACAGGAAGTCCAAGGTGGAAGGGGCTGCAGAAGATGCCACTATCCTACTGCCAGGATTTACAGGCGGTGATGTAGCTATCTCAATATGTCCGAGGTGCAATGCCGAAGGAGGCTCCATCTTTCAAGGGAGGGAGTGACCTCCATCTGTCAGAGGATCAGCTCTGAGATCAGCTGTGACTGTGTGGGTGGACATTCCATGCCAGTGGCGCTGAAGGTCACAGTGGCCCTCAACTTCTATGCCTCTGGCTCTTTCAGGAGTCAATAGGGGATCTTTGTGGAATCTCCAAATTAGTTATCCACAGTTGTGTCAAGCTGGTGACAGATGCTTTGTTCAGGCAAGCATTCACTTCCATTCATTACCATACAGATGAGGCCAGCCAGGCAGAGCAAGCCAGAGGCTTCACAGCCATTGCTGGCTTCCCCTATGTCCAGGATGCTATAGACTGCACACATGTGGCCATCAAGGCACCAGCAGGTGAGCCCAGTGCTTTTGTCAACAGGAAAGTTTTCCACTCCATTGAATGTGCAGATAGTGTGTGATCACAGGATGCTGATTCTGCAAGTGCAGCAGCTCCCAAGATGCATATGCATTGAGGCACTCCCAAGTTCCCAAGTGCTGAGGCTCTTCTCCAACCCGGCTGGATGGATGGCTGCTGGGTGACAAGTGCTATCTGCTCAGAAGGTGGCTCATGACCCCTCTCCACCATCCAAAAACAGAAGCTGAGCAGTGGTATAATAGGAGCCACGCCTCCACAAGGGCTGTGGTGGAGAGAACCATCGGTCTTCTCAAGATGTGCTTCCAATGCCTGGACCATTCAGGGGGCGCACTCCAATACTCCCAGATCGTGTGTCACTGAAAGTGGTTCCATGTTGCGCTCTCCACAATCTGGCACTGGATAGGGGGGACCCAGTGGAGGAAGAAGATCTTGACACAGATGATGAGTCCAGTCATGAGCCTGAGGACAACCACAGTGAGGAGAATGCTGAGGGCATGGACGCTGACCTGGGTAACCTGCAGGGAGGCAGGGACACTTTGATCCAACGCTCCTTCAGCTAGCCTACCAAATAAGAACCACTACCTCATGCCAGGGCTGCAGGCTCCATAATCGATCCCTGACAGGTCCAGTTCCTTGGTCAACAACATAAACTATATATATTTGCAATAAATTTTCAAGAGACCCACGCCCATCATGACATCATACCCTGCACCTACAGAACAAATGAAGCATACAGAGGCCAGTTGCACAAAATAACACAAAATAACTTGTGAATGTTACACGCTGACGGAATTAACATGAACTGGAGTTTTCTACCACACCATTAAAAAAAAGAACAATGGAGAAAACAAATGTCACCTGTGATAAACCTGTGTTGTGTTTAAGGTGCTTTAAATCTAGGTGCTCCTCCCTCGCTGACATCCTGCTGACTCTGCTGTCCTGTTGCCTTGATGACCTTGGCGGTCGTCCTCTGGGCCATGGAGTCAGTGCTGGCCCCGCCTGGGATGGAGTGGCCAGTGCCACAGCTGGCATCTCCTGAATCGCTGCAGCCTCATCAGATGCCACGGTCACTGGCAGTGGGGTGGAGGATATGCTGCCATCATCTGGAGCACCCTGAGAGGAGCCCACAGAGACAACAAGCAGCACATGTGCCAATGCGCTCTAGACCTCCCTGCTCACCATTGACGGGCACCTAGCTGGTAGACTGGGTGCCAATCCATCTCCCACACTGGCACTGATCCACTGAGGTCACTGCCGGTGCGAGGGTTTGCAGGTCCGAGTGCAACCCCAGGAACTGCTGATTGAGTCCCTGCAGGAGCCTCTCTATGAGAGTCGACACTCTCTCCATGGAGGAGGCATTGCACTCAGCCATGAGGGTCAGCGCAGTGCTTATGCTTCACAGGGACTCCTCCACAATGGAGACCATGGCGCACATTCCCTCATGTATCTCTGCCAGATCCTCCCGCACACCCTGCTGGACTTCCAGCATCTGCTGCCTCAGGGACGACTCCAGAGGTCCATCATCAGCCACTAACTGAGCATGTTCCTGGTCCCCAGCAGCCCTCCAACTGCTGACATCCTGGGCACTATCTGCCTCTGCCTGCACCTCAAATGAGTGTGAAGTGCCCTCAACCAGTGTGCACCAATATACTACACAGTGATGTTATGCCCACCGAGGTGCCGGGCATGACGCAGGAGTGTGGTGAGCATGGTGGTCCTCAGGGGTCAGGGTGGGTCTTCAGGGTCCTTATAACAAACTGCTGGTGAGCCTAAAAGGGAGAAGAAGGGCATGTCATTAGTTTAGGTCATGAAACTATCACTGTGCGTGCCTGGCACCCTGATGAGACAGAGATTTGCATCATGGTGCCATTTTCTTTCGATTATCAATGGGGATTCTAGGTTTGAGGCTCACATCAATATAGTGACTACACTAGAATGGTAACAAAAACCAACATTCTCACCTCAGTGCACTGCACTCTTATCTTCCTCTAGCACCCCAACCTCACTGCAGCCGCTTGACCACGGTGCAGGGCACCTCTCCAGCTCCAGGGCCTCCTGCTCATATCGCAAGATGATGAGGAGGTCCGGGGGTCCCCCCCCAGTCCGCGATCTCTCAGCATTGTTATGCAATGGCTTCTCCTGAAAGAACAGAGGAGCATTGATTAGTCCACCCTGTACCTGCATTGCCATTGGAGTCTGGCCAACCCCACCTGAGGAACACCTCAGCCGATCGTGAACCTGGAGCCGCAAGACACCCAGTCCAAGCAACCAGGGCTCACCCCCTTGGCCAGATCCTGCCTCGTTGACTTTTGCCGCTCATACTCTAACATCTCTGAGATCCACAGGGGAATGGGTAGCTCTTAGCTGCTCTGCAAAGTCACCCATGCCAACACGATACTCACCCTCCCTGATTGCAGGAGATTGTTGAAGCGCTTCCGGCACTGTGCCCATGTGCACCTCACCACATCGTGTCTGCTGGCCCTGGATGCCACCTCCTCCCGGGCCTTTTTGGTGAGCTGGGGGGCCTTCTTCTCACGTGACTGGGGACATGCGTTTCTCAACTCACTGCCACCTCCTCCAGGATGGCTGCGAGGCACTCATCCAAAAAGCATGGGGCCGACTGCCCTGCCGGCCTGCCCTTCCGCCTGCCGTGTCCACCCGCTATGGTTTCCATTCGCAACACTTCTGTGTCCTTCTGTGGCAGCTTTCCAGGGGCTGTCAAAGCAACAGTTGAATCGGCGGCCAGGTTGCCATTGGACCCGGCGGACATCATGCCCCTGCCCCCGCCCAACCCTTCACGCACGTTCCTGGCAGCGTAACACGCTGGGCAGGCCTTAATTGGCCTGCCTGTGTAAAATTGCAGGGCGCTGCCAATTGCTGGCAGCGGCCAGCTTCCCGACTGACCCACCTGCCCACGCCAAGGGTAAAATTCCGTCTATGGTCTCTGACGACTTGGGCATTGATAATGTTTGAATTTCACCCATTTACGTTTCTTTGCCGTGGAATGAGTTTCTCCTCACACCCAGTCTGAGGAATCCCACTCTGAAGCCACGAAGTCTGCAAGCCCATTGTGGACTAATTTCTGTAATTATTTGGATAATAGCAGCCATTAATCCAAAGGAATGGTTTTTTGCATTTTAATATCTTCTCAATGAAAGGTCCTTAAAGGTCATTTGCATTTTAATGTCTTATCCAGACAAGCAGGCTAGCATCCAGGCTTGTGTAGTTCCATATATATTGACAGAAAAGAAAATAAGTCGCATGACCTCTCAACTTTATTTTGCTTCAAAGCAGAGTGTCCGTTCTCCACTTTGTTTTGAAAGTAGTGTGCCTTTTCTGTACATCCATGAGTATAATTGTGAGTGTGAGAGCAGCCACTTCCTTCAGGACCCAAGGATACAGGCGATGAGATCCAGGGGAGTTGTCAGTCTTTAGTCCCATTAGTTTGCCTTGTTCTTTTTCTCTAGTCATGGTGATTGTTTTAAGTTCCTCCATCCCATTAGATGCCTGGTTTTCTACAATTGCTGGGATACATTCTGTGAAGACAGAAGCAAAATACTTGTTCAAAGTTTTTCCCATTTCCTTGTTTCCTATTATTTATTCTCTAGTCTCACCCTCTGAGCAATCAATGCTTACTTTAGCTACTCTCTTCCTATTTTTATACTTATAGAAGCTTTTACAGCCTTTTAAAAATATTTCTTGTTAGTTTTCTCTCATACTCCATTTTCTCCCTTTTTTGAAGTCATGCTTTGCTAGTTTATAAATGTCTCCCAATCTTCTGGATTACAATTAATCTTTGCACATGTTACATCTTTTCTTTCAGTTTTATATCATCCTTAACTTCCTTAGTTAGCCATGGATGGCACACCCTTCTTGTAACATCTTTCTTTCTCTGTGGCATATATGGACGAGATGGTGTTGTAGTATTGTTGCTGGACTAGTAATCCAGAAACGCAGGGTATTGTTCTGGGGACCAGGGTTTGAACCCTGCCACTGATTTGAATCCAATAAAAATTTGGAGTTAAAGTCTAATGATGGCCATGTAAAAACCCATCTGGTTCACTCATGTCCCTCCCTTTAGGGAAGGAAATCTGCTGTCATTCCCAGGTTGACTCTTAAATGAAATAGCTAAGCAAGCCACTCAGTTGCCTCAAAAAAGGAATGAAACTGGATGAACCACCCAGCATTGACCTAGGCACGACAACAGTAAACTCAACCCTGTTGACCCTGTAAAGTCATCCTTATGAACAACTTTGATGAGTGCCAATATTGGGAAAGCTGTCTCACAGATGATTCAAGCAACAGCCTGTCATAGTCATCCTTACAGAATTATATCTTACAGATAATGTCCCAGACACCATCACCAGCCCTCGGTATGCCCTGTCCCACCAGCAGACAGACCCAGTAGAGGTGGCAGCACAGTGGTATACAGCTGGGAGGGAGTTGCCCTGGGAGTCCTCAACAACAATTCCAGACCACATGAAGTCTCATGGCATCAGGACAAGGAAACCTCCCGCTGATTACCACGTACCACCCTACCTCAGATGATGAATCAGCGCTCCTCCATGTCGAACACCACTTGGAGGAAGCACTGAGGGTGGCAAGGGTGCAGAATGTATCCGGGTGGGGGACTTCAATGTCCACCATCAAGAGTGGCTCAGTAACATCACTACTGACTGAGCTGGCTAAGTCCTAAATGACATAGCTGCTAGACTGAGTCTGCAGCAGGTGGTAAGGGAACCAACAAGAGGAAAAAACATACTTGACCTCATCCTCACCAACCTGCCTCCCACAAATGCATCTGTCCATGACAGTATCGGTAGGAGTGACCACTGCAGAGTTGTTGTGGAGACAAAATCCCACCTTCACACTGAGGATACTCTCCATTGTGTTGTGTGTCACTACCACCATGCTAAATGGGATAGATTTCAAACAGATCCAGCAACCCCAGAGTGCCAATCCATGAGGCAGTGTGGGCAGCAGAATTGTACTCAAATACAATCTGTAACCTCATGGCCCGGCATATGCCCCACTCTACCATTACCATCAAGCCAGGGAATCAACCCTGGTTCAATGAAGTGTGCAGGAGGGCATGGCTGGAGCAGCACCAGGAATACCTAAAAATGAGGTATCAACCTAATGAAACTAACACAGGACTGCTTGCATACCAAATAGCATAAGCAGCAAGTGATTGACAGAGCTAAGCGTTCCCACAGCCAATGGATCAGACCTAAGCTCTCCAATCCTGCCACATCCAATTGTGAATGGTGGTGGACAGTTACACAACTCACTAGAGGAGGAGGCTCCACAAATATCCTCTTCCTCATTGATGGGTGAGCCCAGCACATCAGTGTAAAAGATAAGGCTGAAGCATTTGTTGCAATCTTCAGCCAGAAGTGCCAAGTGGATGATCCACCTCAGCTCCTCTGGAGGTCCCCAGCATTCCAGATGCCAGACTTCAGTCAATTCAATTAATTTCACATGATATCAAGAAACAGCTGAAGGCATTGGATACTGCAAAGGCTATGGACCCTGACAATATTCAGGCAACAGTACTAAAGACTTGTGCTCCAGGACTTGCAGTGCCCCTAGCCAAGATGTTCCAGTGCAGCTACAACATTGACATCTACCCGGCTTTGTGGAAAATTGCCCAGGTATGTCCTGTACACAAAAAGCAGGACAAATCCAACCCAGCCAATTACCACCCCATCAATCTATTCTCGATCATCAGTAAAGTAATGGGCGGGATCATCAACAGTGCTATCAAACGGCACTTACTTAGCAATAACCTGCTCACTGATGCCCAGTTTGGATTCCGCCAGGGCCACTCAGCTCTTGACCTCATTACAGCCTTGGTTCAAACATGGACAAAAGAGCTGAATGCCCGATGTGAGGTGAGACTGACTGCCCTTGACATCAAGGCTGCATTTGTCTGAGCATGGCATCAAGGAACCCTAGAAAAACTGGAGTCAATGGGAATTAGGGGGGAAACTCTCCACTAGCACAAAGGAAGATGGCTGTGGTTGTTGGAGGTCAGTTATCTCAGATCAAGGGCATCACTGCAGGAGTTCCTCAGGGTAGTGTCCTAGGTCCAACCATCTTCACCTGCTTCATCAATGACCTTCCTTCCATCATAAGGTCAGAAGTGGGGATGTTCGCTGATGATTGTACCATATTCAACACCATTTGCAACTCCTCAGATATTGAATCAGTCCATGTCCAAATGCAGCAAGACCCGGACAATATCCAGGCTTGGGCTGACAAGTGGCAAGTAACATTTGTGCCACACAAGTGTCAGGCAATGACCATCTCCAACAAGAGAGAATCTAACCATCACCACTTGACATTCAATGGCATTACCATCACTGAATTCCCCCATATCAACATCTGTGGGGTTACCATTGAGCAGAAACTGAACTGGACTGACCATATAAATACTGTGGCTACAAGAGCAGGTCAGAGTCTAGGAATCCTGGGTCGAACTCACTTCCTGACTTCCCAAAGCCTGTCCACCATCTACAAGACACAAGTCAGGAGTGTGATGGAATCCTCCACATGCCTGGATAAGTGCAGCTCCCACAACAGTCAAGAAGCTTGACACCTTCCAGGACAAAGCAGCCCACTTGATTGGCATCAATCCACAAACATTCACACCTCCCACCACTGATGCACAGCAGCAGCATTGTGTACGATCTACAAGGTGTACTGCAGAAATTCAACAAGGCACCTTATTCAGCATCTTCCGAGCCTATAACCACTACTATCTAGAAAGAAAAGGGCAGCAGATAGATGGGAACACCACCAACTGGAAGTTCCCCTCCAAGTCACTCACCATCCTGATTTGGAAATATATTGCTATTCCTTCACTGTCCCTGGGTCAAAATCCTGGAACGCCCTTCCCAACAGCACTGTGGGTATATCTACACCACATGGACTACAGTGGTCCAAGAAGGCAGTTCACAATCACCTTCTCAAGGGAAACTAGGGATGGGCAAAAAATGCTGCATTCTGTGAATTAATAAAAAATATATATCTCTATTGGGAATTATAAAATATCTCCTTAAATGTCTGCCACTACTTCTTTACCATTTTACCTTTTCATCTATTTACCCAGTCCACTTTAGCCAACTCTGTCTTCATACCCTTGTAATTGTCTTTAATTAAGTTTAAGACACTAGTTTCAGACCCAAACTTCTCACCTCAAACCAAAAGTGAAATTCCTTCATGATATGATCATTCTTATCTAGAGCGTTGTTTACTCTGAGGACATTAATTAATCCTGTCTCATTACACATTACTAGATCTAAAATAATCTGTTCCCTAGTTGATTCCAGAACGTGTTCTTCTAAGAAACTGGTTCAAATACATCTTCCTCACTACTTTTGTCAACCTGATTCATCCAATCTACATGATATTAAGATTTCCCACAATTACTGCAGTAATTTTCTTATAGGGAGATCGCTGAAAGGCTGGCAAATATAAAAAATAGAACAATAAAAAAATTCATTAACGTGTCCCCCTCATGTGGAAAATGTCACACGAGATGGGACATGTTAATGAAATAAACAAAAACTTTGTTAAACTTTTCTAAAACCACTGTCAAACCTCATCCTGCCACTGGATGAGGTTTGTAAAAAAATCACCTACCCGCCTGCCCGATGGACCCGTGCGCCGAGCCGAAGTTCACACGGGCCCCTCAAAATCATTGATAATTGACAAGTTAAGGGCCTTAATGAGGCCTTTAATTAATAGCGGGTGCGCGTCCCATTGCATAGCGTACCCGCAGACTGAAATATCGCGATGTCCTGCGCTGACGTCGAGATGCTCAGGTGACATCAGCGTGACATTTTAAGCGCTGGTGTGTGGGCTCCACCACCCGCATGCCAGCCAGAATATTCTGCCCTTAGTATTCTGGAATATTCCCTTAAATTCTGCCATTGTTTCTCTATTGATCTATCCCCTAGCCTAATTCACTACAGCTAGCTGAGCTTACATGAGCACATAGTTGCCTTTATTTAAGTTTAAAATACAAGTTTTAGATCCATTCTTCTCCCTTTCAAACTGCACATAAAATTCAATCATATTGTGGTAGCTGCTACCTTTGGGGTGCCTTTACTCTGAGGTCATTAATTAATCCTGTCACATTACATAACGCCAGGTCTAATATAACCTGCTCTCTGGTAGGTTCCAGAACATGCTGCTCTAAGAAACTATCTTGAAAGCATTCTATGAACTCCTTATCCAGGTTACTACTGCCAATCTGATTTTTCCAGTTTATATGTAAATTAAAATCACCCATGATTATTGCCGTCCCTTTATCATCAGTGCTCAATATTCCTTCTTGTATACTTTGTCCTACAGTGTGGTCACTGTTAGGGCACCTGTAGACCACTCCCACTAGTGACTTCTTTCCCATACTATTCCTCATCTCCATCCAAATCAATTCTACATCCTGATCTCCTGAACCAAGGTCATCTCTAACCATTGCACAAATGCTATCCTTGATCAACAGTGCTACCCCTCCATCTTTACCCAGCTTCCTATTCTTCTTGAAGGTCACATACCCGTCAATATTCAGGACCCAATCCTTTGTCATCTTGCAGCCAGGTCTCCTTAATGGCTATCAGATAATATTTATTTACTTCAATGTGCGATATTAATTTGTTTACTTTGTTATTAATGCTACGCACATTCAGTTACAGAGCCTTTAGTTTAGTCTTTTTATTATCTTTGTGACATTTGGTCTTAATTCTTTGTGCATTCTTTGTTTTTTCTCTCTGTCCCTTCCTGCCATTCTACGACCATAATTTCTCAAATTATCATTTTTTTCTTTTACCTTGTCTCTTACTCTTTGATATACCACATCTTTCCACATTTGATCCCTTGCCCCCACTATTCTGTTTTAAACCCTCTCTACTTCCTTAGATATGTGGTTTGCAAGAACACTGGTCCCAACCCAGTTCAGGTGTAGACTGTACCAAGGGTGCAGCCCCCACTTTCCCCAGCACAGGTGCCAGTGCCCCACAAACCAGAACCCACTTTTCCCACACCAGTCTTTGAGCCACATATTCATCTCTCTACTTTAACGTAGCTTATGCCAACTTGCATGCGGCTCAGGTAATAATCCAGAGAGAACCCGTTGAGGTGCTTCTTTTCAATTCAGTGCCTAACTCCTCATACCCTCTTCACAGAACCCCCTTTTCTAGTTCTACCTATGTCATTGGTACCTACGTAGACCACGACAACTGGATCCTCCCCCTTCCACTGCAAGTTCCTCTCCAGCTCTGAGTGAAAAATCCCGAGTCCGGCACCGGGCAGGCAACAAAGCCACCTGGACTCTCGTTCATTGCTACAGAGAACAGTGTTAATCCCCCTCACGATAATGTCCCCTACTACCACTATGTTTCTTTTGGTCTTGGATGGCTTCCTGTACTACGGTGCCATGCTCAGTTTGCTCATCCACCCTGCAGCCCCCACTCTCATCCAAAGGAGCTATTGGACAATTGCAGAGGCTCACACTCCTGCACTCCTGCTCTCTGGATCCCCTTACCTGCTTCACTCACAGTCACACCCTCCTGTCGCTGACCACTCACCAAATCAGAAGACCCTATCCGATGTGATGTGATTGCTTCCTGGTACAAAGCATCCAGGTAACTTTCCCTGTCCCTGATGTGTCACAGACTCCACAACTCAGCCTCCAGCTCAATGACTCTGAGCTGAAGTTCCTCAAGTTGCAAACACTTGCTGCAGATTTGTTTGCCCTGGGTCACAATGTTGCAGCCTTGAAACTTCACCTGTCCTGCCATTCTTAATCTGTTTTAAATGCTAACTTAATTATATTAATCACTTATTTATGTTGCTTCTTCATATATTTTATTAACTTCACCACCAATTTGTGTACTATTTTAAACCTTAGGGATAGAATAGAACTTACCCAATTACCAGATGCTCACCAAACAGCTAGCTCCTTTCCCTATAGTAGAGCAATATCCAATTCCTACAGGGTGAAGAAGGTAGAAAAAAGAAACAAACACCTCCGCCCCCTTCACTGAACTCCCCCTCTCACCAAACTCCAAGGGCAGAGTGGGCGAGCGGGCCCCACCGGCTCGGCGGCGGGTGGGCAGCCAACCCCAGCTGCTGAAATGGGATCCGCCGCCATTTTGAGTGGGCAGGCCAATTAATGCCCACCCAGCAGCCGGCCCGACAGAAAGCGCTATGCACTTTCTGTGCGGTTGTGGGGGGCGGTCAGAGGAATCCCCAACTGCTCCCTGAGGCAAAGTGCTGTCTCATGGAGTTTACTGACAGGTAAGAAAAGTCAAAAAATAGAGAAATTTTAAAATTATTAACATGTCCCCCTCATGTGACAATGTCACACGAGATGGGACATGTTAATAAACACATAAAGTTTATTAAATTTTTAAAAAACGGACATGCAACTTCATCCCGCCAATGGATGAAGTTTCATGAATAATCTGGAGCCCGCTGGGGCTTAATCTTGGATGGCCAAGGTCTTTAACAAGGTTAATTAGCCTGTCAGTAGCCTTAATTGGCCATTGGCAGGTTGGCGTGTGGACAGCTGATTTCGCTGTCTGCCCACCTTCCTGAAGATTTAAATGGACTGGGATGATGTCGGGGGTTCCTCCCAACGTCATCCCACATCATTTTCCTCTTGGCGAGTGGGCCCCGCCCCCAAATTGCTGAGGGGAGAATCATTCAGCAAGTCTTCACTCAGTTACCTCAGCTATACTGTTTTCCAAGGCTGTACTAAAGAGCCCTGATTTTATAGTAAATGGAATTTATGCAAACTCTTAAAAGTCCTTTTTAAACATGCTTTCAAACAATTACAGATCCCACAGGCCTTTTAAGGAAATTACAAATTTCCCTTACTGTATTGCATATGGGTCAAAGATCATCACAATATATATTTTAAAGCTCTTTTCCTTATTCACTGGGTTCCAGGAAACAACGCGTGGCCAACCTTGTGAACTGCTACTCTAATTTATCGTATGATCATTCCTTGTGTTGAGTGGTCTGTGTTGGCTTGTTGAAGGCCAATATGTCTGATGGAGACTTGATGTCACAACTCTATTGAGTCCTGAGTGATATTGCATCAAGTTTGAGCAGACAGACCTAGAATTGATTACTGCATCATGATACTTCTCAATGTCATGGCACGAGCACCGAGACAGCAGAACATGATCCATGCATATAGTTGCACAGATTAAAATGTTCCCAATCCAAGGCCAGATGAAAAATTCACTGCAAAGTGACTCAGAAATGGTGTCAAAATCCCTGAGGGCAGATTTATTTCTTTGCAGGCTGTGTCCCTCTCTGGCTAGGCTAGCATTTATTGCCCATCCCTAATTGCCCTTGAGAATGCAACTGGGAGCCATCTTCTTGAACCACTGCTGTCCATGCGGTGTCAGTACATCCACAGTCCTGTTAGCAGGTATTGAAGTTGGAAGCTGAGGACACGGATTTTGAAATTGATGCACTTGTGGTTGGTGATCAGGAGAGATAGGTAAGGACAAGGATGGTGAGTATGAGTTTTATGTTCCAGAATTCCCCGGATCCTAGAACAGTCCTAACATACTGGAAGTTAGTAAATAGAAGAACGCTATACAGGAAAGGAAGGAGAGAGAAAACAGGGAACTACAGGCCAATTAACCTGGCACCAGTCATTGAGAAAATGTTGGAGCCTATTATTAAGGAAATCTTAACAATGTACTTTAAAAATAAATCACACTATGATCAGACAAAGTCAACCTCATTTTATGATAGGGAAATCATGTTTGACAAATTTGTTAGAGTTTTTTGAGGATGTAGCTGGAGGGTAATAAAGGAGAACTAGTAGATGTGGTATACTTTGATTTCCAAATGGCATTTATTAAGGTGCCACCCAAAAGGCTAAGGCACAAGAAAAGGTCACACAGTGTTTAGGGTAATATATTGGTGTGGACAAAGTATTGATTAGCTGGCAGGAAGGAGAAAGTAAGGATAAATGGGGCATTTTCAAGCTGACAGGCTGTCACCAGTGGAATGCCACAAGGGTCAGTGCTGGTTACTATCTATATTAATGATTTACACAAATGGTCAGCAACCTATGCCTCTGGAGCAGCAAGGAGTTCTTTAACATCTCATTTGTGGCTCCCAACCTTTTCTAGTTGGATCACATTAATATGAGAAAACCTTTAAAAAATTATATCAAGGCAGATAAGAGCCATGTTTTTATTGTGAGGATAAAAGGCTAATCATCATGCTGCACTTCATGGTTCCAAATGATTATTTTAATGAAAAACATAATTGTGCTCTAAATAAACCTATTTGAGTGGTACAGCCCAGTGTGCTACACCATGGTTATAGATTTTTGATTGAGGGGCAGATTTTATGGTTGTGACTGTTATTGTTTCTATATTGCTGAGATGATAAATTATTCTGAATGTGCTTAGAAGCTATTTTTTATCATAAGAATCAAAGCCAAAAAATTGTCTTAATTCTGCTCATCCTAAGTTCAAGTTTGCTTTAAAGATGACTTTACTTATAAAAACATAGTTAAAGAAAATCAAAAAATGCGTTAATTCAGTTAGGTCAATTAAATTTTGATTTTTTTCTATTGATACATAAATTCGATGCACATATTTTATTTATTATATTTACCAGTTATGCATTCTACCAGAAACACTTTGCAATTTGCTATGTATATGGTTTAGAAATGGCAAATTTTCATCTTGCGTCTCCCAATCTCTTTTATTTTAGGCATTTTTTTTAAGCTTCTTCAGTTAAAAACGTTGCCAACCCCTGAATTATATGAAGAAACTGAGAGTAATGTATCTCAGTTTGCTGACAATACAAAGCCAGGTGGGAATGCAAGCTGTGAGGAGGATACAAAGCGATATAGACAGATTAAGTGAGTGCGAAACAAGGTGGCAGATGGAGTATAATGTGAGGAAGTGTGAGGTTAGTTACTTCGGAAGTAATACTACAGAAAAACAGTATATTTTAAAAATGGTGTGAAACTTTTAAATGTTGATGTTTAGAGACATTTTGGTATATTCGTACAAGCAACACAGAAAGTGAGATTTCAGGTAAAGCAAGCAATTAAGAAGGCAGGTTGCATGTTGGCCTTTACTGCAAGGGAGTTGAAGTACAAGAATAAGAAATCCTTGCTACAGTTGTACAGGGCTTTGGTGAGACCGCAGCTGAAGTACTCTATGCAGTTTGGGTCTCTATATTTAAGGAAGGATATACTTGCCATGGAGGCGGTACAGTGTATGTTCACTAGATTGGCACCTAGGATGATAAGGATGTCCAATGATGAGAGGCTGAGTAAATTGCACCTAATACCCTCTGGAGTTTAGAAGAATGAGAGGTGATCTCATTGAAACATGCAAGATTATGAAGGGGCTTAACAGAGTAAACATTGAGAGGTTGTCTCCCCTGGCGGTGGTATCTAGAATACGGGTGTATAGTCTCAGGATAAGGGGCTGATAATTTAAAACTGAGGTTAGGAGAAAATTCTCCATTCAAAGAATTGTGAATCTTTGGAATTCTCCACTTCAGAGCGTTGTGAAAGCTCCAGCATTGAGTATATTTAATTCCGAGTGAGACAGAGTTTTGGTCTCTCAAGTCATCGAGGGTTATGGGAAGCAGGCAGGAAAGTGGAGTTGAGGCAGAAGATCAGCATAATTATATTGAATGGCGGAGCAGGCTCAAGGGGCTGTATGGTCTATTCCTGCTCCTATTTCTTATGTTCTTATGATCAGGTACTTTGGGTGGAATGGAAAACAGACTGATGGAACTCGTACGGTTTGTAAGCGGTTTGAAAGCTTGGCACAGCTTTTGGTAGCTCAAGGACGTAGAACAAGAAAATTGGCAGTGCAGAGTCAACATGATATCACAATTTGTGTATAGATTGCAGTTTGACTTTCTGTTTTTCTTTGTTGCAAAGAGCAGAAACTCTGCACAGTTGCTGACATGGGGATTATAAAGTAAGCATGTTTGGGAAAATGCTGAATAGATTTAGCACCACATATTGTGACACTAACAAAATTTAGCGATGGCGTCATCTTGGCTGCTTCTCTATAACAGACCTCTTGCTAAAACACTGATGAGCTAGTTCCCAAAAGCAGCCTTGCACAGACTGTGTATTGTACTAACCTAGAAAATGTAGTGTTATTTTTGACAGATATTGGAGAGAATTCAATAGGCATATAAGTTCCTTACTCCACAACAAAATATAAATGTTCTCCAGGTGCACTATACATTGTTGCCTTAGTTAGCTGACATATGCTGTTCTATGCTTTCATTATCAGTGCTCCTTGATGCCTCAGTGGGTAAATGCATTTTCTGCTGTGGCAGTAAGTCAGCAAACCAGGCAGATCCTAGCTTTACAGTTTGTAAAATTTTTCTACCTGATTCTGTATTATGCTAGTCCTCTGTTCTGGAATTCTCCCATTTTATTCCATGATAGACTTCAGACAGGCAGAAATGAAGAAACAACTATTTGTATGGGATATTGGAAGCAGTCGGGAGTCGGGGGGTGGTAGGGTGGCGGTGGGGTTTGGTCCAATATCCCATGGGAAACCAAAAAGTAATTTGATTCTATGCTATTTTAGTGCAGGCAGCTAATTGTAATTTTACTTCTGGGTTGGGATCAAATGCAGCAGGTGCTGCCTGGACCCACATGATGCATTCTCAAATTCTCAACACCAGTATTCAAAAAAAATGTAAGCTGGAGGAGTGGGAGTTGGAAGTAAAAGACCGAGTGCTTTGACAAAGGATTCAGCAAACTGCTTCAGTGATGCATTCCTTGATGTGCTAGGGGGAATGTGGAACATGACACGGATAATCTTCCCCAGCAACAGGAAGAAGAAAGCTGCTGCTGTTTCAAAAAAGGTGTGTCCACAGGTGATCCTGGAGTTCAGCAACAGGAACAATGTGCCATGGTCCTGGATTAATGCAGCAAGCGTTTGCTTTAATCACTTAAACAGGTCAGGAAAGGTGAGTCAAGTTGCACATTCACATCATCTTGTTGTGCACATCATTCCATCTCCTCATTCTGCGTTGTCAAATGTACTCTAACATCCCTCCTTACACTCACTTGCCTTGCCAGTTGGCCCACCCTTTCTTTCCTATCCTCACATCCCAATCTATCCAGTTATCACTGCTACTCACACTTTAGCAATGCAACTTGATGCCTGTCCCTGGTAGTTGCCCTCACCAAATGCACTGCTTCCATTGGGTGAATATATGCCATTGCAGTCATTCATGGAACTGTTCTTTCCCCTACTGCGGGAGAAGAGAGCACTGAACATTAGGGACAGGGAGAGGGGGAGAACTGGGGAAAGACTCCACAGATCGTGCAGCACATAACTGCAGAGGTGGAGATGCTGGTGAGCAGTGGCATCTCGGTGTCCATGCCTGTCAGAGATTGGGGCCACCCAGCTGGAAGAGAGCACAATTAAATATCAATAGCCCAAATGCCATAAAAAACTCAGTCATGTTAGCTTGATTTCAGCAGAAAGTGAAATATGTTTACATTCATGACTATCAATTGCAACATTCTTATCTTGCCAGTGCTGGATCTTCTCTTCTCCTGGGCTTTCAGACATGCAACAATATTTGGTGGATCTTTTGGATGATAAATGCTCGGGGGAGTTGATGCCTCCCGAGTATGCACTGTAATAGGGCTCACACCTACCACACTTGAGTTCAGTGTCTCTCACAACAGTGTGTTTTTTATACAGATAGTTGGATATTCACCTGGTGATTTACACTTCACAAGTGAGCATGGGGGCAAAGATAACTGTAAAGAGTTCACATCAGAAGGTGCATATAGATGGCCTTCAAAGAGGATAATCGTTCAGGGGGCTGCAAAATGCGGGACCCACTGACATGCCATCCAGATACACTGTCCAGGATTGCTGAGAGAGTGGAGGATTCTGCCTCAATCATTATTGACCTAATGCCAGAAGGAACTGTGGCATAGTCTGCTTGCATGGATAGAGTGGCCAGCTCCATGAAAGAATATTCATATTGGCAGAGTCCCCACGGGCTCCAAAACCTAGGAATCATCAGCTAAGAGCATCTCAGTGGCCAGAGCAGGGATCTGAGCAGCTTAGCTTTATATGTGTTGTATTACTTTGCACCACATTCTAGTGTTGCTATTTATAGTTGTTGGGTGGCAACGTGCCTTTATAGTTGCATGATGATGGGTGCAAACACATGAATTTATGGGAACCAATGGAAGGACCTGCATTGGGTGCTTAGTTGTTTGCAAGATTGATATGTGTCAGTGACATTGGAGGAGTTGGAAGAGTGATGTTGAATAAGCTTCATGGATCCAGAGGTGGTAACTAACTGAGCCTTACCTTAATAAGTGTTCCTTATATCACAGGTGGCAATGGTTCTATGTTGTCCTTCTCCTCCTTGTCAGATTTGGCTGTGCATGATGTGCACACTGCATCTTCCTCCTTCAGCTCCATACCTCAAGTGTGTGCAGAGTCTAGCACACCATAGTATACTGGACACCTTGGGTGGTGAATACCTAAGGGTGCCTCCAGGTCTCTCCAGGCACTGAGGAACATAGGAACCCAGAAATAGTAATAGGCCATTTAGTAACTCAAACCTACTCCCCCGTTCACTGAGATTATGATTGATCTGCAACCCAATTCCATATACCTACCTTTCCCTCATATCCCTTAATAATATTGAATACCAAACATTGATGGATCTCAGTTTTAACATTAACAATTGATCTATTGCCATTTGTGGGAAAACGTTCCAAACTTCTACAACCCTTTGCATGAAGAAATGTTTCCTAATTTCACTCCTGAAAGGTCTGGCTCTAATTTTTAGACTATCTCTCCTAGTTGTAGACTCCTCAACTAGCAGAAATAGTTTCTCCAGGTTTATGTCACCAGTTCCTTTTAATATCTTGAAAATTTTGATCAAATCACCCTTTAACCCTCTAATTAACGAACTTATTTAATCTCTTCTTGTAGCTTAACCCTAGGAATCCAGGTATCTTTCTGGTAAATCTACACTGCACTCCATCCAGGCTTATATATCTGTCCTGAGGTGCAGTGCCCAGAACTCACTGAACTCCAGGTTTTCTAACCAGGGCTTTGTAAAGCTGAAGCATGACTCTTATCCTCTTCTAGTCTATTCTTCCAGATCTAAAGGCTAGTGTTCTATTAGCCCTTTGGACCATTTCTGTACCTGTTCATGAATTTTAAAGATCTATGTACCTGAAGCCCCCAGTTTCTTTGGATTTCCAACCTTCTTTGTTTTTCTTACCATTGAGAAAATGGATGATCTCTCATTTCTCTACTTTGACATTAATTCACCACAGTTTTGCCCATTCATTTAATCAATATCTCTTTGTAATTTTACATTTCCATCTACACTGCTGACAATACCACCTATCTTGTGTCATCAACAAACTTGGGTATGTGGTTTTCCATCTCATCCTATGGGCGGAATATTGTTGTGACATCAGGGGCCTCACCCTGCTGGTTGGAGTGCTGGCAAGAGATCCCTGGTGTGTATTTTTCGGAAGGCCTGCTGAACCATATGCTAATCAGACAGTGGCGGAGCTACCAGTGGGCCCTCCCCTGGAGTCAAGGCTGGGCACGAGTGTCCCGCATAGAGAGAACTGCCGGCTGATCAGGGGCCAGCAGCTCTTCTATTCAGCATTGTCGCTGAGGATGCACCAAATGCCTTTGTTTGAGGGCACCCCCCCTACCCTTGAGGTGACAAGTGGCCCGTGCAAGTTCACTTTTCTCGCATGTTGCATGGTGACAGGCTTGCTTGCAGCTGGGTTAACCCCAGCAGTGATGGGATGAGGGCCTTATGTGGTCAATAATTGGCTAGTTATGGGCCTCAAATGGTGGCAGCGTGGGAATATCAACCTTGGGCCTTCCAGCCCAGAACTTAATTCTGGTGGCTATGGAAAGGTGGCGGGTTTCGGGTAAGCCACCACTTTGCCTAATTAAGTGCCCTTCCTGCCTCCAAGTCGCCAGCAGTGTGAGCAGAAGATTCCACCCTGTGAGTCATTAATAAATATTGAATTGTTGAGGCCCCAATACAGATCCTTGTGGGACACTACTAGTCACATACTGCCAATTAGAGCATATGCCCATTATCCTTACACCTGTCTCCTGCTGCTCAGCCAATTTTCTAAGAAAGTCAATAATTTGTCTTCAATTTCATGAGTTTCGACTTAAGTTAATAGCCACTTATGAGGGACTTTATCAAATGCCTTCTCGAACTCCATATAAATAACATCCATATAGACATTCCCCTGTCCACTACTTCAGTTGCCTCTTCAAAAAATTCAGTCAGGTTCATCAGGCAAAGCTGCTCTTTAAAAACCCACACTGGTTCTCTGTGATCAGCTGAAAATCAGATTTTCAAGGTGTTCAGTCATCCAATCCCTCATTATAGACTTTAACAATTTCCCTGCAGCACACGTTAGGCTAACTGATCTATAATTTCCTGGTTTCCCTCCCTCTCTTTTTCTTAAAAAGCAGAGTGACATGAGAAATTTCCCAAACTGAAGAAGCAGTTCCCACATCGAGAGGTCTTTGCAAGTTTATGGTTAGGGCATTTACAATTCTTACCTACTTCTTTTAAACCCTGGAATGGAAAACATCTGCTGTTGGGGATTTGTCACCATTCAGTGCCATTCATTTCTCCAATACTATTATCTTGCTTACATTAATTTAATTTGGCCCCTGTCCCTGATTCAGTATTTGCTTTTTTGGGGTGTTTGGCATGCTGGCCTCTTCTACTGTAAATACTGATGCAAAGTAACTCTTCAGCATGTCCGCTATTTCTTTATTTTCATTGACAATATCGCAGTGAAGCACAACCAGAGCAGGCCAATTGATTGCCCAATGGTACATCAGGTTGTCATATGGATTTCATTGGATTGAATTGGGCTTCATTAGTCTCATGAGTGTCGTCAGCCACCTTTGAAGCGAGCATCCCTTATGTTTCTGCAACCACCCTTTCAGCCTGCTTGCAGGTCCAAAAACATCAGAGAGTTTAGCCGGATGAAAGCATCATGGCAGCTCCCAAGGAATTGAGCACACTCCTGCATAAAACTTCCCTGTGTGCTTGTATACCAGCTGCAGGTTTTGGAGTCAAAGCCTTGTGATTCACAAATCTCCTTGTTGATCTGGGTATGTGTGGATTGCAACCAATGATAACCTGCACCTGTGGCAAGTCAGCCAGAGAGACGAATCTGAGTTCCTGTTCATTTTGACTGGCATCAAATCAGCTGAATCCTACATAACCACTGGCCATGGCAAACAAGCCATCAGTCACCTGCCTTATGAATTTGTCAATGCCAACTGGGTTTCCAGAAGAGCCCTGGAAGAATCCAGGAGCAATAAAGTTGAGGGTGCTGGTCACTTTGACAGCCACGGGGAATGTGTAGATGCCAGCAGGAAGCAAGTCTCCTTTGGTGATGTCTGAAGTCTGCCACCTGACATAGCAATTTTGGCCTTTGCTAGCTCTGCTCTTTCGGTTGGTTAAGGTAACTCAGTCTCTGCACACTCGTTTTTTTGTGTGTAGCTCCTCCTACAAGCTGCATCCCTCTGCTGCTCCCCGATCTATTGCTCCCCTTGGTATTGGCCAGCTTCAAGTCCATCAACAGCAAGCCGCTGCTGATTGTCACGTGGCTTCTTGTCTGAGGCCCAATCTAAGCCTAAGTGCTAACCATTATCATTTGATTCAGTAAAGCTCCGAAAGATAGAATGGAAACTTTTTGACGAAAATCCTGTGAGCAAAACCTTTCTGATGGATAGGTATAAAAGCACTGTATTTAATGGAGAATTTTCCTGACTGTTAATGAATTTTTGTCATGTTGTTTCCTTGGTTTCTCTGGTGAATTTCAAGAAACCCTGGAAACCCCAGGATACGCAGTAAAGCTTGGAAATGGATTAAAATATCACTGCAACTGAGTGATTACCATATTTAAAACAATTGTGCAACCTTTGCAATGAATTCATATCAGATAATGCATTATTTAATTAATATAGCTGAAGAGAACCTTTGGGGCTCAAAGGATTGGGAAGGAGTGGGATGATAAAGAGAGTTTAGTTGCTCTTCATCCAGAAAAAGTCCCATACCGTGAGTCTCTCATATAGCCTCTCTTAATCAAACTCCTACTGCCCAGCTTCATGTGTTGATCCCTGTTTAAAACAGTGGGCAGAGGTGTGAAGTTGGGTGTTTGGCACCTCTAACCCCAGCCAGCTCCAGGTTGGTAGGGCTCGTCAGCCCTAATTGGCAGTCGATCTAGGCGAAGGTAGCTCTGATTTCAAAATCGCCAGCTCTGGGTTAACTAGCAAGTTATAAGTCAGCTGGCAGTGTGGAAGAATACAGAAAGTGCCAATGGACTTGACAGCAATGTCAAGGTAGATGAGGCTGGTCAGTTCAACAGCTCGCCTAGGAGAAGGACAACTCCAGAATCAAACCTGCATCCTTTCAGTTGCTACGCTAGTAGCACACCTTATACTGGTGCTGTGTTAGCGGCTATGATGAGGGAGTGGGAGAGGCTCTGCCCAAACCCCACCCACTTAAATATACTCAAAGTGCACACTGTTCAGCAAGCTGTCATCGCTGGATGACAAAATCAACCATCAACTGGCAAAAGCAAGCTCAGCGTTTGGCAAGCTCACTCCAAGACTTTGGAAGAGCCTTGGAGTTTGTCTCAGAAAAAAGATCAAAGCTTACACACAGTGGCTCATACGTCACTTCTTTATGGGTGCAAGACTTTGACAGTCTGCCGGTGGGCAGAATCGTCTGTGTCTGCTGGTGTCTGGTTTGTTGGTGGTGTGAGCGGACAATATGGCGAGAAGGCCAAAAATTGGTTTCATAATGTCATTAAACCAGTTTACAATCATCCACTCAGTCAATGGCGGGCCATGTTCCCTGCCATTGGATATTGGGAACCACATTGTAATACATCAGCATATAAATATAAGGCCAGCCTGCCAGAATCATCCCCTCATCTGGATCATCTGCCACATCAGCGGGAAAACATGCTGGTGCAGAACACGTCTTAACAATTGTGATGTGCAGGAGTCAAGACTTCCCACCAAGGCCTTGCTCACATCGCGAACATCCGAGGAGCAGAAGATGCTGAAGTCCGACAGCAATTTCACACTGGAGGAGTGTCCATGGTATGCTGGGTGGATTCTCATGGACGTTGCTCTGCTGTGAAGCAGCTCACGGAAGTTGGAAAGTCACCAATGATGCTCACAATGGACGATGGTTGAGGGGGTGGGGGAGGAAGATCTAGGATTGACTGGGAGAGGAAGAGGTGTCGGGGGGTTGAGTTTGGGAGGGAGGAATGAAGGCCTCAGGTTGGTGAGGTTGCAGGGGGAGGGAGTACTGGGGAAGGAGAGGGTAATGAGGGGGAAGATGGCAACTGAAGAGGTAGATGTGAGGGGAGTGTAAGGTGTAAGGGAAGCAGTTCAGAGGGAGGAAGGAGTGCAGAAAGGGGAGGGAGTCCAGGGGAGGATGGAATGCAGACATGGGAAGGCAGTCCGAGGGAGGAAGGAGTGCTGAGAGGGGAGAGAGGCCAGTGGGGGAGGAGTACAGAGAGGAGGGGAAGTAAGGATGGAGGAAGAATTAAGGGTGTTTGAGGGAGTCAGGAAGGCGGAAGGTCTAAGTGGGGAGCAAGTCCAGAGGGTGTGGGCGGACTAAGGGGGGCTGGGATTCTAGGGGGGATGGTGTTCTGGGGGGAAAGGGGGATGTCCAGGTAAACATGCAAGGGAGGGATCTGGTAGGTCCATGATTACTTCCTGGGAAGTGAACTGAGGGTTGGTGTGGCATGAGGGAATGGTGAGAATGACCTAGGGCAGAGTGAGCCAGTAGGGTGGGAGGGTGAGGGCTCGATGGTAGCGATAGAAGGGATGGCAAGGGTGGTTGGTGGGGACATGGAGGCAGACACGGACCCTGGGGGTGGGAAAGAGGAGGTCAGGGAGGTGAATGCAGATGGGTTGGGATTTTCAGGAAGGGAGGGAAGTGCACATTCACCTGAACACTGCCGAAGGAAAAGAGTTGTAGCTGGTGGGTCACAAAGGGGAGGTGGAAGGTGATGCTGGGGGGATCAGCAGTGATGGGGGAAAGGAAATGGGAAATAAAAGCAGAAAATGGTGGAAAAGCTCAGCAAGTTTTACAGAGAAACAGAGTTAACATTTTGAGTCCTTATGACTCATCTTCAGAGTTTGGGTGACTAGGAGAGGGGAAAAGATGAGGGACCGCATGAATGAGTGACTCAGGAAAATGCTATCCAAATCAAAAATGAAACAACAGTCGTGGTGGGCGAGATCATGTGCTGCATGGGAGTGTGATCATTGGGTGGGTGGAGATGCAGGTCAGCTCAGATGGACAACTGAAAATGAACCCCATCAGGCAGCATTGAAAATGCTCAGGATATTGAGGTAAATGTGATACAAAAAGGATCTGCGTGTGTGGGAGAGTGCTTGCACGAGACTCTGAAAGGCCCTGCCACACACACACTTCTCGCTCCAGAATCACTCGTTGGCCAGCTGATCCCTCTGCGGTGACAGAGGATGAGGTTGAGGGGCTCACAGGCAAAGGGAACCCAGAGGGAGTGGACAGCCTCTGAGATTCCTGAGTGGATGACCCAGGGGTGTCCAGCTGCTGCTCCTCCTCCATTCAGGTGCCCAGGGACCCTGACCCTGCTCCCTGGAGGGGAAGGAGCACCTGGGGGGATGTCGAGGTGCCCCATTTCCCTCTCATGTTGCCACTGCAGGAACTCACCCATGGCTCCCCTGATGGAGTGCAGGTCTGCACACATCTCCACATTCTGCTGGACTAGGGTCTCCATGGCATCCGCTATCCTTCCCATGGAGACCTCCATGCGCACACATGTGGGCTCCACTTCATCAGAGAGCAGGAGGATGCACTCCTTCCAGTCATGTGCCACTCTGTTAAGGGCTTCCAACAGCTCTGTGTGATGTTCCCACACCTTCTGCTGACTCTTCAGGATGAATTGGAAGGCCAAATCTATAGGCTCAGCATAAGGGTCGGACCTCATACGTGCCTGATCCCCAGCAGTCCTCCGAGTGCCGGGGAGCTCACATGGACTTGCCTCCTGCTGCTGCGGACATGTGTCCATGCGGTGACCACAAGATTGTGAGTCCGAGTCTGCTCTCGATCTAGGTTCCACTGAGGTGTGTGTCTCTGCGCAGATGGAGAGTGTGGGTAAGCACTGTGATGGGTCTTCCAGGCTGCTTATTTCCAGCTGTTTAATAAGGGAGGAGTCCTCTTGGCTGGAGGTGAGGACCTGGATGGATCTGAGGGACTGGCTGTCTGAGGGTGTCGGTCACTTGGCAGAGCTCCCTGTGAATCAAAGTAGAGATAATTAGTGCATGGCAGCATAGTCAAAAGCAGGAGAGAGAGCACTCACATTTGCATTTAAACAGGGATGATGTGGCGCAGGATCCTCATGAGGGTGTTCGCTGCTGACCTCATCGTCACTGTAGCCACAACCCATGTCCTCACCAGTCAGCGTGATGGCACTCTCCTCAAAGTGAGTGAGGGGCCTAATGTGGGCCACACCACCCAGTGTCTGGGACCTCTTCCTATTGATGTGAGAAGCTTTCACCTGCATGAAAACAGATGGAGGGAGTGTGAACAGGAGGCATGCCACTGCATGGAATGTTTGTGTGGTGAGCGGAGCCATGGACAGGTAGAGGACGTGAGCTCAAGAGGATATGAGCCTGATGGAGATGTGAGGGTGCATGTGAGAGCTAGTGGTGTTGTCCCTCAATGTGTGAGATCCCTGTGGATGTGAGTGAGTGAGTTGAGAGCGATGAGAAGAGTGAGTTATCTTGGCAGAACGAATGACACCGTTCATCTTGTAGCGACACTGGGCGACTATCCTCTTTTGCTGGGCATTGGCGCTGACCACCACTTCCCAAACCTGGTTGGTCACGCTGCTGCCCGTCCTGCGGCCAGAGCTGGGATAGAGGACATCATGGTGGGCCTCCACAGTATCCAAAATGTGCTCGAGGGATGCGTCACTAAATCTGGGGGTTGCAGTCTTTTTACCTTTCAGGGCCATCCTGTCTTCCAAGTAGCAGTCGTGGGCTGGAAGCACTGAGAGATGTGTGTGTGGCTGGGCTTTAAAAATGGCACTCGGCGTGATGAAGCGGTGAGTTGATGGTGTGGCAGGCGAAAGATAGCCTGCCCACCATGGAAATGGCTTGTTTCCTGGGAATGAATACTTAATGTGGCAAGTTTGGCATGATACGGTGTGAAAAGCTGCCACTGCAGCTAGTGGATAAAATGTCATTTTACCCTCCCACTACTGCACTTAGTGCAAGTCTGGGATGATTTTGCCGAGCATCTCCTAAAACAACTAGAGGTATTCCATCTTCACTGCCTGAGATCTATTTGCAACATCAGGCAGCAGGACAAAATCCCCAACACCCAGGTTCATGCAACGTGCTGCATACCTGGCATTGAGAACATCAGGGCTCAGCTTCACTCAGTTACTCATGTGTCTCACATGGAGGATTCCCACATACCAAAGACAGTACTGTATAGCCAGTACTCTATAGCCAGTTAAGCACAGAACCCACACCACAGGATGTCCCAAACTTAGATATAAGACAACCTGAAAGCCAACCTCAGAGCTTGCAAGCTGGTTCCCACTACATCAGAAACAACAACCTTGATGAGCAAAATGGAGAAGTCCCTGTCATCAAGGATTTTAACACTTAAGGAGAACAGACTCTCAAGTGCCTTCAGGACAGGAAAGAATGGCTAAAAGCTGATGCCTCCATCCATCCCTCCAACACTGAATGTGTATGCAGTATTTGTAATTGGTTACTTAAATTGAGACTTGGCCTAACATTTCACATAGGATGACATCAACCTAGACTGCAAACCGGTCTTCTTTTTACTTGCTGAACACTCATGTCGAAATGACAGGAGAATCTATAATCATATCTGAGACACACAAAGCTACATGGAGAGAGTTTACAGAGCTTTGAAAAAATCTCTTCAGGATGTGTGTGCTGTTGGAAAAACCAGTACTTGTTACATGCCCCTAGTTAGCCTTGAGAAGATAAAGGTGAGCTTTCCTCCTGAACTGCAGCCAATGGAAGTACTCACACAATGCTTTTTGGTATGGAATTCCAGGATATTGACCCAACAACAATGAAGGAATGGCGATGTATGTCCAAGTCAGTGTGGTGTGTGATTTGGAGTTGAACTTGAAGGCAATGATTTTCCCATGCAGCTGTTTCCTTTGTTCTTATGAGTGATGACGGTTGTAGGTTTTTGAGCTTCTGCTGAAGAAGCTTTGGTGACTTGCTGCAGTGTTCTCAGTGGTGGAGGGAGTGGATGTTTAAGCTTGTGGAGTCAGCACCATTTAAGTAAACTGCTTTTGGATGGTGTCACGGACAAATGTTTTCTTACTATCCATGATCAGTATGATTATGTATGTGAGTTGTGTGCATTTTAACCTCACAGTGGTTGCCTTAATTTAAATAATCCAAGCAGCAAGCCATTTTTTGACCTCTAAAATAAAGATTATTTATTATCCCACACTTGCCGTGAAGGTTTAAAAACACGGCATCTCACACACACTATCACTAATACAAAGATTAGATACAGATGAAGAGAAAAATAATATGGTTACCAAGTGTCTTATTCTCTGTTTTGTAGCAGGCCTGTAGTTTCTTAGATAAGGTGATGCTTTTCAGTTGAAGTGGAGGCAGTGGATCCTCAATAAGCTTCTTGTAGTTGAATTTCAAGGAGGTTGGTTCTCAGGTGAACTTGAAGTCGGAATAGGTTTGGGAGAGTCCTTCTCCCTCTTTCAAGGTTTTGCTGTTTATTACCTTGGCTGCTTTATTTACTGCAGTTTGCCTGATGGCTTTCTGATGATATTATTGACTTTGTAGAACAGATTCTTGCTGTTTTAAAAGCAGGCAACAAACATGATGGATTCACCTCTGTGGTCTGCAATAAATCCAATGTAATTTTCCAAATAAGGTGGGTGGTTAGGTTGATTATACATCCTGTATGATCACTTTCACACATTGACAGTTTGAGACAACAAGTGTCTTTGTATCTGAACGCCCCATTCAATTTGAAATTACCCTTTTGAATTAGTTTCAGGAAAAAAACATTGAGTCAACATTAATCTGGAGAATTCCTTTTGTTACCTCTTGAGACGGAGGGTGTGTTTCAATCCACAAAAGAAGTCAGGTGATTCTTGGGTGACCATATTTTTGTATCCTTTTGTGGTTTTAAAATATAAAATATTAACTGAGAGTTCATAATATACTGGAACATGAAAATGATGTCAAGCTTCTTCAATGTTACCCATCTATTGAAAATAATCCGTTGTATTAATAACTTGAGTTTTGTAGGCGGTTGGATAGGTTTTGGAGAATTAGGAAGTGAGACACGTGCAGCAGAACACCCAGCCTCTGAACTGCCTGAATAACCATAGTGTTTATCGGCTGGTCTAGTTAAGTTTCTGGTCAATGATGACCTCCAGGATGTTGATGATAGGTGACTTGGCGATTATAATGCCACTAAATATTAAGAGGAGGTAGATGGGCTTTCTTTCACTGGAGGTGGTCATTGCCTGTCAATTGTGTGTGGCAAATGTTACTTGCAATTTAGCAATTCTGATTTTGCCCAACTCTTGATGTATGCACTATTTGATATTATTCTGACTTTGTTTCCTAAGAGACTGACAGGAATACGATGAACATTCCATTTAATGTCAGTGATTAATTGATTTTTTGATTAATTCACTTCCAAATATTGTCAGTAAAAATATTTATTTAAATGGGCACTATTCAGAAAATAACTGCCATGGAGTTCAACTACTGACCTTCCATTTATATGAAGTATGAATTTACTTGCGGCTATTTCTCTTCATAAACATAAAGAAAATGTACTTGACTGAGAAAGTTTCACTTTGACTTTTAAATGGTACTCTATACAAGTTAATTCACAAGCAGGTTCAATGTCTGTTGAAATTTTATTTCATATTTATTTTCTGTAAAGATAAAGGTGAAGATATGCTAAAATGTTTACCTTGTAACTCGGCAAATAAAACATTTAATTTCTATTAATGAAGTCCCCATCACTATAAGCTGACACCATGTAGTTGAATTCTGGGAAGGGGTTAATCTGCTGGCTGCTTTACCCAGTGGATTGTTTATTGACTGGAGGAAGGTTTAATTTACTTCACCTCAGCATCTTCATTGCATGATGTTGTCCATTTGAAGAAAGTTTATCCTTCACCTCTGCCAAAGAGACTGATGACAAGGACAGTGTACTCTGACCTTGACATCTACCAGGGTAAATGGCTTCTTCTACAAATAGTCAGTTTACTGAAGAAAATGGGGTCATTTAACTGAGAGGCTACATCCTAATGAATCCAACCCAGAGAAGAAACTTGATAAAGGGGTCTTAGATTTCCTACAGTAACTCACTCTGTCTGGACTGCTCTTAGAACGTGACTGAAACCTGGTAATAATGATGACAATGATGTGACATTACTGTTACTTTGTGAATTATAAACTTTTGTTTCCCCTTGATTTTAATGACCAGGAAATTGTTAACATTTTAAATCTGGTTGATTTCACTTGCTAGGAGACTTCGGTTTGGAATTTTAGTTTACTATGTCAATTATTTGGCCTGTGATAGTGATAACCACAAACAAATGATTAACATGGGAAGATCTTGTATTGGTTGGCTATTGGAGGAATCGCTTCAACCTGCCCGTAATTAATCTCATACACCTTTTATCTACAAACTTTCTTGCATGGACTATAGGCATGTGAATGCACACTTAGATGTTGTACAGCTATAAGTAGATTTCTCAGTTATTCACTAACAGTTTGGTCATCCTCAAGGGGTTATTTTACTGTGTGTGCTGTGTGTGCATGTGTTTTTTGTGTTGTACATGTGTGTGTGTACATGTGCTGTGTGAAAGTTGCATGTGTGTGCTGTGTGCACACACCCATGTGTGTCATTGTGGGATGCTACAAACTTTCTTTAAAATTCCCTTTGATTCCTTCAGCTTGAAGTCAATGAACAGGTTCACACTGATACGAAATCTCTAATTTCAGTTTTCGAGAAATTATTGAGATCATTTTCAGAAAACTGGAGAAAATCCAAATCTATTTAAATTTAAAACTAGCATTCAGCTTTTAGTTGCATGTGTCACAAGAAAGAATTGCTGCGTTTCCATCATTAAAAAAAGCACCAAAAAAGGCCATAAAATGTGATCAAAGAGGTAGATTTAAAGGAACATCTTAAAGGAAGAAAGAGATGGAGAGATTTACTGAAGGAATTTCAGAATGTAGGGCCCAGGCAGCTAAAGGCTCAGCCACCAATGATGGAGCGATTAAAATCTAGGATGTTGAAGAAGCCAGAATTAGCTGAGCGTGTCTCAGAGGATTGTAGGACAGGAGGAGGTTGCAGAGATAGGGAGACAGCATTGAGGAATCTGAAAACAAGGATGAGTTTTTTTTTAAGTCTCAAGGGGCAGCATGAAGATGAGAAATAGGAGGGGGCTAAGGACAGGTCCTTGGGGGCCAATGTAGGTCAGCAAGCACAGGGATGATGGGTGAACAGGGTGCAAATAAGGACACAGACAGCAGACAGCAGAATTTTGGAAGACCTCAGGTTTATGGAGGGTAGAATGTGGAAGACCAATCAGGTTGGAATAGTTGAGTCTTGAAGTTACAAAGGCGTGAATGAGGATTTCAGTAAAGATGAGTTTGGGTGAAGTCAGGTGATGTTACGGAGGTGGAAATAGGTGGTCTTAGTGATGGCATGGACTGCTAATAGTCTGATTTAGTCACAAACTGCAAGGGAGAGGGATGCAGTCATTAGTCAGGAAATGGAGTTTGGAGTGTGGTCAAAAAACAATGGCTTCAATCTTCCCAATATTTAATTGGAAGGAATTTCTGCTCATTCAGAATTGGATGTCGGACGAGCAGTCAGACAAGTTAGAAACAGTTGGAGGAGTTGAGAGTGGTGTTGGGAGGTAGAAGGGGGAAGATTTATCTTTGTCACAGTCGCTTAGGATTCGTTTGACAAGAGTTGTACTGGTACTGTGACAGGGGCAGGAACCTGTAAGAAGGAATTAAAACCTGATTGGAGGGCATTCTAGGAAAGATAGGCAAGAATTAGGGAGGCATCAACACGCTCAAGGACATTGAAGAGGAAAGGGAAGTTGGAGATGGGGTGGTAATTTGCAAGGATGGTGGGGTCAGGGGTTGTTTTTTTGAGGCGAGGGATGATGATGGCAGATTTAAAGGAGAGAGAGAGAGACAGCACCTGAAGAGAGAGAACCGTTAACAATATAATCGAACACGTGGACCACATTCTTTTAATAGTGTTTCACTTCATGCAAGCCACGTTTGGCTAACAAACAGAACTTAACAGATTCAGCCTCTGCCACCCAACTGCTGTCCTACTAATTAATATATACAAGCTTAACCCCAGTGTTTCGACTCAGTATTATTACATTTTTAATAGTTCAATATAAAATCAATTTATAAAAAAAGAAAAACAACCATTTTTTTCTTTATGGCCTAATTGAGTTTGACAATTCCCTGATCCTTTTTCCTATATTTCTTCATGATAAATGGGATGGCGGTGAATCCTCTTCTCATTGACATGATTAAATTTGCAGTTATGTCATCTTGCAGCTGCTAATTTCAATGATATCTAGAAAGAACGTCCTATTAACAAAATGTGACACACCAAAGCATCTCCTGTCTACTGGAATTATTTCTGATTTTGTTTAATTTCATTTGAAGATCAGCAAAAATGATTGAACCAGATTGTTGAACTTTGTGTAATATGATACAGTGGAGTATCAGTGACTAATGTGCAAGACCATTTGTAAAATTTGTTCGCCTATCATCAGGAGTGGGTTAGCTTATCTAATTTAAAGAGTGAACGAGACACCATATGCCTATTAAACATCCAGGCAGAATTTATTTAGCTCTGCCTTTTTGGAAACTTTTAAGTTTCTTAACACTTAACACACTGAGACGACAAAATGCTGTAGCTAGTATTGTCACTGGTTTAATATAGGGGAAACTGCAAGCTAGAATTTTTGAACCTGTTCATACATTGTTAGCTGGCAAATGGAGCAAATATTCTCTTTTACTACATGCATTGGAGATTAATTTAATTTGCATTATCTGTGACTTCTTGGTTTACAGATAATTTTACAGGGAACATTAATTCTGAGCCTACAGGTACATCAATGAGAAACAGAAGTGTCCCAAAATATCTTTTGTGAATTAAAGAATTAGACTCGTACATTAGTGTATGAGCATCAGTGTGCATGTGTGAACATTAGCACATGCGTGTGTGAGTGTGATTGTGTCACTAATAAATACATGGGATAAATAACTGGTACTTATGGGGGCAAAATTTTACATTCCTCCTCCAGGGCTGGGAAGGGAGATGGCTCTTAAAATTCCTCAGATGGCCTCCCCACTGCCTTCCCCACCACCCATTCCCAACATGTCCTCAATTTTACACGGTGCAGGCAGGGCCTAAAACAGCTCTTCTGCCCTCGCTCCAATTGTGGCCAATTATTGGTTACTTAAGGGCCACTTCCTGCCTAGCTGCAATTTTTCAGCTGGCAGGAGGTGTTCAGGCCCAGGGGGAAGACCAGTACGTAATGTTGCTCAGGCCACAAGTGGAAGAGTGTGTGGGGCCACCTCCATCACTGGCCCCCTTTCCAAATTGATCACCCCCATTAAGGTCTGCCCCCCACCCTACCCCAGGTGGTCCCTCCCCATCTAACCTTGCCATTATGACCCACCCCTCTCTTCCCGCCACCCCTGTGTCATGCTTTAATAATTATATAATGGCAGCAATCATTGGATAAACATGCTGTTGGTTCATTTATTGAGACTAGGCACATGACAAGAGACATAGATGGGTATAAAGCTTGAAGACACAGGTAGCAAAGCTATCTGCTGTGCTCTGTTTAAAAGCAAGGGTGAAACTAAAACTGGATCACATAACACACTTCCATTCTAGTGATGTCATGCTACAATCCCTTAAAGGCATATTATGACATCCCCCTTTCTTTTTAAAGATACTTACGCCACTTCCAAAGAAGTATAACTATTTACAATACATGTACGTGTTTAGTTACCATTACATAAGCATATAGAACTGATGAATTTATGAGTCTCTAAAGTGTAGAGGTAATCTGCTGATATGCTCAGATCTTGTAATCTTCTCTGGAGGTTTCTTTAGTCGCTCATAGTGATCTGTGAGATTGTCATTCTTGGATGTTGTTCCTGGTTGCATTTGGGACCTTGTCTTCAATGCACTAGGACTGCACAGTAGTTGAGGACCTGGAACGGATCTGATTTGTCCTCGGTTATGCCTCACCGTTACACCTTTTTGTGTAATGACTTCATTGGATCTTGGTTCTGAACAAATCCTTGTCACCTTGGCTGGTTGCCATGTACCTTTTGTGGGATCCTGAATGTGAACTTGTTGTCCCAACCCTAAACTTGGCAATTCTTTACCGTCATTTTTATCATGCACGTTGATCATCTTCTCTTTTAGTTTTAAAAGTTGCTCTCTAGTTTCTGAGAGAGTAGAATGGGTAAGAATATGCAAATTGGTATGCATTGGTCTACCGAATTTGAGCTCTGCTAGTGATGGAACAGTTGCACTTAAAGATGTCTCCCTCTCAGATGTAACATTGCCATATGTAGACCTTTCTTGGTTTGTCTACATTTGAGAATTAGGGATTTCACCGTGTGAATCATTCATTCAACTAGGCCATTATATCTAGGGTAATGAGGAGCAGAAGTAGTGTGATCGATATTCCATTTCTCACACATATCCTGAAATGCCTTATTAATAAATAGCGGACTGTTATCCATAATGATCTCTCTCGGCACACCAAATAAACTGAAAATAGCACTTAGCATGTGCATAACAGTTGTGGTTGATGTATTGTGCAGATGTCGAATAATGGGGCACTTGGTGCAGTTGTCGAATAATGGAGTACATGATAAAATAGTCGATGATAATGATGAAGTCAGTGCCATGGGACATGAAAGAGGTTGGATATGATTTTGGATCAAAGATGGGTAGGAACTTTATACAGAATCAGTCGTTCTTTGTTCTTTGTGCTGACTTGACATGTGCTCTTGACATGCTTCGCACTTCTTGATGATGACTTCAATTTCATTTTTCATACCAGGCCAATAGACTGTCTCTCTTGCAAGTCTTCTTGTCTGATCTATGCCCATTCTTCATCACTGTTGTTGAAGAATGTCAAGTCGCAATGATTCCAGTTATGATGACCTGCCTGCCTTTAAAAAAGGCTCATTGGGAGATGCTAGCTCAACCTGGTAAGGCTAACATGGTCTCACATGTTTGTGGACATATTAAATTGAATCAGGCCATCCTTCAATGGCAGTTTTCCACAGTTTCTGTATTGTGGAATATTTTGCCATTTCTTCTTGCAACTGCTGGCATTTGCATTACATCAAAAGTTTCACAGCAGTTGGTTGCCACAGCCTTCCATGTCTGTGGCTACATGTCTTTTAGAACTCGCAGGGGTAGTATGTTGGCACTTGCCCCTCTGTCAACCTTGGCCAATAATGAATAGCTAGCAACTTTCTTAGGGCAGATAATTTGAATCTTGGCAAACTTTGGTGAAATCTAAACTATGTCTTCCGCAAAATTGACAGTGTGAAATGTGTTCACTGCTCTTCACCTCGTTGTCCAGTTCATCATCAGTCTGTGGTTTGTCAATCACTTCACATATATGTTTCCATTGGGATACCAAATGCTCATTCTTTTTGCTTGAAGGTACCTGTTGTGCATGGTCTGTTTGGATCAGTGCACAGCTCTTTATAGCTGAATCAGTCTTTGCTCTAGTGCACTGTCACTGCCAGTGGCCCTTTCTGCCACATGCCTTGCAGAATTGCTGGAAAGCTGAGCCTATCCTTGGTGCAGACAGAAGATCACACCTTCCACATGTTTTGCTAGGTTTGGGTATTCTAATAAGTGGGTCAATAATTGGGGTGGTACTTAAGGCCTGTCGGCTTCATCAGCCTGCAAGGGTCGCTTTGTACTTACATCCATCATTGAGTAACTCTTCAATGCTACACATTTTCTGCTTGTTTAGCAGATCGTTCTGGAATGTTTCCATGGGATTCAATGCGATCACCAACTCAAAAATCCTGTCTGCTGGCTCTGTGTTTGAAAAATCACAGTACATAACCTTTTCTCTGCATCTGCCAACAAAGTGGCCTATGGATTCTATAGGCTGTTGACAAAATGACATGAACTCTAGTCAATGAATACGGAAGTTTAACCTGATTCTGAATCAGTCTTCCAATGTAGTCCGTATCTTTTGGGGATACTTTAGCTCTTCCTCTGTTAATCCTGATGTCTTCAGCCTGTGTAGATCTTCATTCCCAATTGCTAGGTGAATTTTTATGTCTTACTTGTCTGGTTCAGGCACACCTGAGTCAAGAAACCATAGCTTGGTACGCTGTTTAAAAATTTTGTATTTTTATGGTAGGTCAGCTGCATCCCAATTGAAAATTGTGGACATTTTGACAATATCCCTTTGACCTTCATTCCCCTGTAGTGCCTGGGATGAGTGTCACTGTAGCAGCTTTTGCGCTTTTTTCCGAAGCTCCACCCATTACAATCACAACCTTCTCTGGCCCAATTTTTGTGAGGCTTTTTTTGTTTGTTTTTTGTTGTGTTGGACTCTCCTTCACTTGCATCAATCTGGCACACACCCTGGTCACTTGCCTTTTCCCACTGAGATACCTAGGTGCTGGTCCTCTCCATGTATTGTCCTACCAACATGAGGGATCCCCTCTATGCTTACCAGCTCTTTATTTGAACACTATTTAGGCTGTGTCTTCAACGTTTTTCTGTGCGGTCACCACACTGCGATTTCAACACTCACCGACGCTATGGCTTCATTGTGAAAAGGACCAGAACGTCGAGGATCATCTCATGCCATGTAGCATGATTGAAGATTTTTCACCATGCCTTGCCTGTACTTAATCTTGTTGCCAGGCTGAGCACCATTTTGCTTAGAAGAAACCACTGCTGCATGCCGTGTCATGTTTTTATAATTATATAAATGCACCAATCACTCATAAGGGATTGGGTAAACACATTGTGGATTCATTTATTGAGGTTAAGCACATGAGAACACATCTACATGGGTATAAAGCTTGAAGACATATAGGCAGGGCTACTGTGCTCTGCTTAAAAGCAAAAGTGAAACTAAAACTGGATCGTGTGACACACTTCCTTTGTAGTCATGTCATGCTGAGATCCCTTAAAGGCATATTCCAACATCCTTGGCTGTGACACCCCTATCCTGGTTCAGGGGCTTAGAATGTGAGGACTTCTCATAGTCCCAGCAAAGGCCCTTGCTCCCAGTGGCACTGCTGGGACCACAAAACTGCTGGTCAATTAGATTGGCCGGCAGATCTCTGAAGCGGGACTTCCTCCTGAGTGAGGGGCAGAAATCCCACCTCCAGACATGGCTGCAGAGTAACTGGCATTACTGGGATTATGTTCCCTGCCAACCATAAAGTTCTGTAAATAAACTGGTCACAAAATTGGCCTCCTTAGCACTTAGTTCTAAGTACTTCAAGGGTCTTTTTGGCTCCAAAATGGCGCCAATGTGCATGCAGTGTGAGCAGCATCAGAAATCATTTTGGCAAAGATGTTGTACACTGACTAGAGAGTCCACCAGAGGTAGGTAGAGTAGGCAGGTCATGATGTCCTTCAGCATGTAATGCTGATTTGATGTAAGTGCTGCCATTTTGCAGCTCAATACTTCATCTAATGCTGTTTCTCTTAAACATGCACAGCTGAAAATGTGTTCAGTAGTTTGGAAGACCCCACCCCCACCAGCACTATTTAAAGGGATTATCAACTATTTACAGGAGATTTGCTGATTGATTTCTCCTTGCTGTTGTTTCAATTGTTGAAGTATTTAGAGGTTTTGTGAGTTCTTGAAAAAAAGTAAGAAAAAGCTAAAGATTGGTATTTATATAGCACCTTTCGTGACCACTGGCGTCTTAAACTGCTTTACAGCCGATGAGGTACTTTTGAAAAGTAGTCACTGTTATAATGTAGGGAACTCTGCAGCCAATTTGTGCACATCAAGCTCCCACAAACAGCAAATGATAATGAACAGAAAATCTGCTTTTTGTGGTTTTGATTGAGGGATAAATATGGCCAGGGATAAGTCCTTTGGTCTTCTTTGAAATAGTGCCAGGAGACCTCTTATGTCCACCTGAGAGGGCAGATGGGACCTTGGTTTAATGTGTCATCTGAAAGATAGCACCCCCAATAGTGCAGCACTCTTTCAGTACTTTACTAGAGAAACAGCCTTGATTTTTGTGCTCAAGAGCTATCAGTGGCAGGAGCGAGAGTGGCCCTGGGTGAAAACAGTGCAGTGGGAGTGTGAATAAAGAGCGGGGAAGAGAGACAGAGGCCCCCCAAACAGCGATTCAAAGCAAAGAGTAATGTCACAGGAGAGCAGGCAGATGATTGGCTGGTAAGTATTTCAGCTTTTAGCTTTGTTTTAGATTTAAATTAGCAGCTGAGTAACTATCACATTGATTATTATTAAATCAGTAGCTTAAGGATAGGGGGAAATTAAATAAATGATAAAGGTAAAACAACAAAAAACAGCAAGTGGAACGGGCAAGTGGAAGTGTATAAAGAGCAGGTGTTTACCTGTGAGGGAGCGGCGCAGCTGCATAAAAAGCGGAACAGAGTTTACTTGTGAGGGAGCTGCGTAGCTGCATAAAAAGCAGAATGGAGTTTACCTGTGAGGTAGCCGATTCTCACCCAGGCTCTCGGTGGTTTTGGAATTCAAAAGGAGTGACATCAGGACAAGGGAGAGAGCTGATTGGTAGGTAGTGTGTAAGTTGTTTTTTTTTCCACTATAAAGTGATGCAACAGAAGGTAAGAGTCTCAACATTTTGTAAATAGTGTTCTACTTGGCTTAAATTTAAGGAAATAGCCTTTTAATTAAAAACAAACAAAAGGTATGGCAAGGGAGCTCAGTCCCGTGAGTTGTATGGCCTGCAGTACCTGGGAATTCCTAGACTCTCCTTGCAGTTTGGATGACCACATGTGCAGGAAGTGCCAACAGCTTGACCAGCTTGAGCAACGGGCTTCGGAGCTTGAGCTGCAGCTGGAGACACAGCGGCGCATCTGCAAGGCTGAGGGTTACGTGGATAGCACGTTTTTAGATGTGGTCACTCCACAGCTTAAGCAAGTGTCATCAGAGAGGGAATGTGTGACCACCAGTCAGAAGAAGGGAGGCAGGAAGGTAGTCATGAAAGCCCCTGAGTGCATCTCACTCAAGAACCATTTAACTGTGTCTGAAAATGGTGAGGGTGATGGTTCCCCTGGAGAGTGCAGCCAGGGCCAAGTGCACGGCACTGTGAGTGGCTTAGCTGCACAAGGGAGGAGAAGTAAGAGTTCCAAGAGCAATAGTGGTAGGAGACTCAATAGTGAGGGATGCAGACAGGTGCTTCTGCGGCTGTAGACGTGACTCCAGGATGATGTGTTGCCTCACCGGTGCCAGTGTCAAGGATGTCACAGAGTTGCTGCAGGGCATTCTGAAGGGGGATGGTGAACAGTCAGAGGTCTTGGCTCACACTGGTAACAATGACATAGGCAGAAAGAGGGATGAGGTTCTGCAACAAGAATTTAGGGAGCCAGGTAGCTGATTAAAAAGCAGAACCTCAAAGATTGTAATCTCTGGATTACTCCCTCTGTGCCACATGCTAATGAGCATATGAATAGGAGGATAGAGAGGATGAAAGCATGGCTGAAGAGATGGTGCAGGAGGGAGGGTTTTAGCTTCATGGATCACTGAGTCTGTTCTGGCAAAGGTGGGGCCTGTACAAGTCAGACGGTTTGCACCTGAACTGGAATAGGACCAACATCGTTGCAGGGGGTGGGGGGGTGGGGCAGGGTTTAAACTAGTTTGGCAGGGCGATGAGATACAGAGTGGAGGTACAATAGGAGGTGATGCACAGCCAAATATAGAAGAGAAACTAAGTCAATCTGGAAGCAGAGCAAATATAGACCTGCTAAGGCACAAGGTTGCATCTATTTTAATGCAAGGAGTCTTACAAGTAAGGCAAGTGAATTGAGGGCATTGACTAATACATGGGAATAAGATATTGTTGCTATCACAGAGACATGGTTGAAGGAAGGGCAGGATTGGGTGCTCAATATTCCAGGGTATAGAACCTTCAGGCGTGACAGGGAAGGGTATCAAAGAGGAAATGGCAATGCATTATTGATCAAGGAGTCAATTACTGCAGTAAGGAGGGATGGTAACTTAGAAGGTTCCTCAAATGAGGCCATATGGGTAGAACTTAAAACAAAAAGGGGGCAATCACTTTGTTGGGAATGTACTATAGGCCTCCAAATAGCCTGGGGAGATAGAGGAGCAGATATGTAGGCAAATCTCAGGGAAGTATAAAAGTAATAGGGTAATAATATTAGAGCATTTAAACACCCCCAGTATTAACTGGGATAGTCTTAGTGTCAAAGGCTTAGGGGGGGCAGAATTCCTAAAGTACATCCAGGAGAGCTTTTTGAGTCAGAACGTAGAAATTCCTACAAGAGAAGAGACGGTACCAGACCTAATCTTAGGGATTAAAGCCGGACAAGTGTCAGTGGGGGAGCATTTTGGGGATAGTGACCATAACTCTGTAAGATTTAAGGTAGTTAGGGGAAGATGGACTGGAAATGAAGGCCCTGAATTGGGGGAAGTCCAATTTCAATATGATAAGACAGGGTCTGGCCAAAGTATACTTGGAGCAGCTACTTGTAGGAAAGTCAACATCAAACCACAGGGAGTCATTCAAAAAGGAAATAGTGACAGTTCAAAGCCAACATGTTCCCATAGGGTTGAAGGGTAGGACCAACAAGTCCAGGGGAACCCGGGATGTCAAGGGATATAGAGGATTGGATAGGGGAAAAAAAGGAGGCTTATGGCAGATACAGAGGGCTAAAAACAGTGGAAGCCCTAGAGGAGTATAAAAAGTGTAGGGGAGTTCCTAAAAAAGTAATTAGGAGAGCGAAGAGGAGCCATGAAAGAAACATCGGCGGGTAAGATAAAGGAAAATCGCAAGGCATTTTATAAATATATTAAAGGCAAGAGGATAATCAGTCAAAGAGTAGGGCCAGAGATAAAAACAAAAAACTGAGGATGCTGGAAATCCAAAACAAAAACAGAATTAGAAATACCTGGGAAAACTCAGCAGGTCTGGCAGCATCGGTGTAGAAGAGTACAGTTGACGTTTCGAGTCCTCAACAGAACTAAGTAAGATTAGGAAAGGGGTGAAATATAAGCTGGTTTAAGCGGGGGAGGGTGGGGGTTTGTTGGGACAAGCAGCCAGTGATAGGAGGAGATAACCAAAAGCTGTCACAAACAAAAGAACAAAGAGGTGTTGAAGGTGGTGATATTATCTGAAGGAATGTGCTAATTAAGAGTATAAGACTGAACAGATAAGGTACAGATAGCTCTAGTGGGGGTAGGAGAATACTAAAAGGTAGAAATAAACAATGGTGGAAATACATTTAAAAATAGTGGAAATAGGTGGGAAAAGAAAAAATCTATATAAATTATTGGAAAAAACAAAAAGGAGGGGGAAGAAATGGGAAGGGGTGGGGATGGAGGAGAGAGTTTAAGATCTAAAATTGTTGAACTCAATATTCAGTCCGGAAGGCTGTAAAGTGCCTAGTCGGAAGATAAGGTGCTGTTCCTCCAGTTTGTGTTGAGCTTCACTGGAACAATGTTTTTTTCCAATAAGTTATGTAGATTTTTTCTCTTTCCACCTATTTCCACTATTTTTAAATGTATTTCCACCATTGTTTGTTTCTACCTTTTAGTATTCCACCCCCCCCCACCACCACTAGAGCTATCTGTACCTTACCAGTCCTGTCTTATACTCTGAATTAGCACATTCCTTTAGATAATATCACCACCTTCAACACCTCTTTGTTCTTTTGTCTGTGACAGCTTTTGGTTATCTCCTCCTATCACTGGCTGCTTATCCCAACAACCATGCCCCACCCCCCACCTTAAACCAGCTTATATTTCACCCCTTTCCTAATTTTACTTAGTTCTGTTGAGGACTCGAAATGTCAACTGTACTCTTCTCCACTGATTCTGCCAGACCTGCTGAGTTTTTCCAGGTATTTCTGTTTCTGAAAGAGTAGGGCCCACTAGGGACCAAAGTGGCAATCTGTGCATTGAGCCAGAGGACGTAGGTGAGGTTTTAAATGATTACTTTTCATCGGTGGAGAAGGACAATGAAGGTGTAGAAATCAGGGAGGGAGACTGTGATATACTTGAACAAATTAGCATTGATAGAGAGGAGGTATTAATGGTTCTAGCGGGCTTAGAAGTAGATAAATCCTTAGACCCAGATGAGATGTATCACAAGCTGCTATGTGAGGCAAAGGGGGAGATTGCAAGGCCTCTGACACTAATTTTTAAATCCTCTCTGGCCACAGGAGAGGTGCCAAAGAACTGGAGGACAGCGAATGTGGTACCATTGTTCAAGAAGGGTAGTAGAGATAAATCAGGTAATTACAGGCCACTGCATCTAACATCATGGGAGGGAAACTATTGGAAAAAAACTCTGAGGGACAGGATTAATCTCCACTTGGAGAGGCAGGGATTAATCAGGGATAGTCAGCATGGCTTTGTCAGGAGGAGATCATGTCTAACAAATTTGATTGAATTTTTCAAGGGGGTGACTAGTTGTGTAGATGAGGGTAGTGTAGTTGATGTAGTCTACATGGACTTCAGTAAGGCTTTTGACAAGGTCCCGCATGGGAGAATGTTTAAGAAGGTAAGAACCCATGGGATCCAGGGCAATTTGGCAAATTGGATCCAAAATTGGCTTAGTGGCAGGAGGCAGATGGTGATGGTTGAAGGTTGCTTTTGCGTTTGGAAGCCTGTGTCGAGTGGTGCACCACAGGGATCAGTGCTGAGACTCCTGCTGTTTTTTAGTGTACATTCATGATTTAGCCGTGTGATCAGTAAGTTCGCAGATGACACGAAAATTGGTGGTGTCATAAATAGTGAGGAGGAAAGCTTAGATTACAGGATGATATAGATGGGCTGGTAAGACGGGCAGAGCAGTGACAAATGGAATTTAATCCTGAAAAGTGTGAGGTGATGCATTTTGGGAGGACTAACATGGCATGGGAATACACAATGAATGGTAGGACCCTAGGAAGTACAGAGGATCAGAGGGACCTTGGTGTACATGTCCATAGGCAGCAGTACAGGTAGATAAGGTGATTAGGAAGGCATACGGGATACTTGCCTTTATTAGCCGAGGCATAGAATACAAGAGCATGGGGGTTATGTTGAAACTGTATAAAATGCTAGTTAGGCCACAGCTGGAGTACTGTGTGCAGTTCTGGTCACCACATTATAGGAAGGATGTGATTTCACTGGAGGGCGTGCAGAGGAGGGTCACCAGGATGTTGCTGGGCTGGAGCGTTGCAGCTATGAAGAGAAACAGGATAGGCTAGGGTTGTTTTCCTTAGAGCAGAGAAGGCTGAGGGGGCATCTGATAGAGGTATACAAAATTATGAGGAGCATAGATACGGTAGATGGAAAGAAACATTTCCCCTTAGTGGAGGTGTCAATAACTAGGGGGCATAGATTTAAGGTAAGGGGCAGGGGGTTTAGAGGGGATTTGAGGAAATTGTTTTTCACCCAGAGGGTGGTTGGAATCTGGAACACACTGCCTGAGGAGGTGGTAGAGGCAGGGACCCTCACATTTAAGAAGTATTTAGACGAGCACTTGAAATGCCATAACATACAGGGCTATGGGCCAAGTGCTGGAAAATGGGAGTAGAATGGATAGGTGCTCGACAGCCAGCATGGACACGATGGGCTGAAGGGCCTGTTTCTGTGTTGTATGACTCTATGACTATATAAAACTGTCAGTTTTTGGGTGGGATTTAAAGCTGCTAAAGTCTACAGAAAGTGATATGGCACATGCTGAAGGACTTTGTCCTGACTTCAAGGGATCCTGCCATTTGTTCTCAAATCTGAGAGCAGTATTGGACTACAGCATGACAGGGAGAATGAGCATATGCTACATAGAGTAGGACATGTTGCTGTAAGATGGAGGAGCAGCATGGGGAGAATGGCGCCCAGCACAAGGCTCCATCTGCTCAGCATGTTCAGAGAGCAATTCTCCTACTTGAACCTCAGAGAGGAACAGTGTTCCAATTGCCTCCACTTCATTAAAGAGACCCTCACTGAAATCTTCCACCTGCTGTAGTCAAATAGCATAATGAGGACATCATTGCCAGTGACTGTGAAGGTAACCATGGCCATGGACTTTAATGCCACTACCAACCAGACTGCAGCAGGAGTTATTTGCAGCTTGTTGTTCACTGAGGTCCTGTATTCCAAGACAGCTGAAAACATTTTAATCTTCCTTGTTAGAAAGCAGCAGGTAGATTGGGCTTGCAGCTTCAGAAGGATTACAGGTTTTCCCATGGTGTAGGGTGCCAGTGACTGCATGCACAGAAATTTGCAGGTGCTGCATGTAAATTCTGAAATATGCCATAACTGAAGGAATTCTGCTCTCCTGGTGTCCCGCTGCATTATGTGTGTTCATATGCAACGTATCATGCAGGTCAATGCCTGGTGTCATAGGAATATAGATCCATAGGAGCATAAGGAGGCCATTCAGCCCCTTGAGCCTGTTCCATTATTCAACTGGATCATGGCTGGTAGTCTAACTTAACGCCCTTTCCCGTGGAATCCCCATAACCCTTAGTGAATCCAGAAATCTGTTGATCTCTGTCTTGAACATACACAATGACTGAGCCTCTGCAGCCCTCTTGCGTAGAGAATTCCAAAGATACACCACTCTTTGAGTGAAGGAATTCCTCCTCATCTCAGTCCTGAATACCCTGCCCCTTATTCTGAGACTCTGTCCTCTGGTTCTAGACACCACCCCCCGCCCCCCAACAGACAAAAAGATAAAAGCAAAATACTGCGGATGCTGGAAATCTGAAATAAAAACAGAAAATGCTGGAAATACTCAGCAGGTTTGGCAGTGTCTGTGGAGAAAGGAACAGAGTTAATGTTTCAAGTCCATATAACTCTTCTTCAGAGCTCAGCTGGTTGGAGTAGATGATCACAAGCTGGTTTCACAACAGGTTTTTGGCTTTCTCGCCATATTGTACCCCTCCGCCTGCCATGGCACCCGACACCAACAGGGCTGGAAAATTTCGGCCTCAGCATTAGCTGCTCTATTGATGGCGATGACTGTCTCCTCCATCAGATTAAGGGCATAGAGCCTGCCTGTCTCTTGGTAGTTTTCACCTATTGCCAATGGTCATGTTTCAGCTTGTCCGGCAAGAAAGACGGAAGTGTGTCAGTGTCGTGCAATGTGTTTAGGTGATGTGGTTGTCATGGTTGAATAGCTGGCAGTCATGTGTTGCGGCTCTGAGGCTTGCAGCAGGGCTATGTGTGTGAAGGTGACCTGAAGCCTATAAGAGTAGTGATTGATGGAAATTGTTGGTAGTTGAGTGAGGGGCTGTGGTCTGGAGGGTCTCCTAGACTCCTGTGGATAGAAAATCTCTCTCCTTCTGTCCACCTCCTGTACCAAGGCATTTAGTGCAGTGTCAGATGACCTTGGGTCATTGTCTGCCCCCTGTTCATTCTTCTTCGAGCTCAGGCTCTCTTCCACAAACCTCCCCTTTCAGAGTTGCAGGCTGTTTTTAAATAGTGCTAGTCTCGCCTAAACCTGGACCTCCTGCTGAGGTGTGTAGCCACTCAACAGCATGTTTCACACTGGCTGCATGCAGCAATCGTGCAAATTATCAAGTAGCACAAAGTTGGCGTTACCTCACCATGATCCCTGCATCCATTTTTAGGGCTATAGAATTTTGCCCTCTACATCTCTGGGGTCAATTGTGCCCTCCTTTGCTATCATACATCACCCTCAGCAGACTAAATACTCCATGCACCCTGGGCTGGTATTTATGATGTGCCCGACTTTAATGAGTTGCGATTGAGTGCTGTTCTAGCAGTGGAGGACGAGAAGACAATGGAATACAATTAAGCTACATGGTTATCATAATTTCTAAGCAGCTATTGGAATACCCAAATTAAAATAGAAAGAGTTAATAAACTGCTGATCCTCCAGGAATAAAAAAACAGAAAATGCTGGAAAAACTCAGCAGATCTGGCAGAACCTTCCTCCATGAAGCAGGAAGTCAATCTGCTTCCCAGTCTGCCAGATATGCCAATGTCATATTGGTTCAAAACATTAACTCTGTTTCTCTCTCCACAGATGCTGCCAACTTTTTCCAGAACTTTCTGGGTTTTTTTTATCTCAGATCTCCAGCATCTGCAGTACTTTGCTTTTATTTTTCTGATCTTCTAGTTTTTTTTCTTCTTATGTGCAAGTGACTGGTCTCTACTTGGCAACTGCTCGCAGTGGCATGATTAAAATCAGTAGCCTATTGTGTGCAAAATTACAGGTGCAGACGTGCATCTCATTAGCCTGTGGCATAGCGTGTTGCAACATTCAGGGACCCTGTGAGCAAAATGGTGGTGAGGCTGCAACACTTCCCCTGAAAGTCACCTCACAACGTTAATTGGCTCCCTCCTCCATGGAGCGCGGAGCTAATCCGCTTCCCAGTCTGCCTCTGGGAAAGATCCCAATGTTTTCCCATTTTCCTGCCCACACCCTGCCTTTCCTTGACACCCCCACCACCCCACCAACTCCAAGCCTTCCATCAAGGGGCTGGAAAAAATTCAGCTCTTTGTCTGACGAGCAAGGGATATAAAATTTATCCGCCGTGTGTGTAGGAATGTTACCAAGACTACTTTAGCTCATGGAGATGTCACCAATTTAAAAATAACGCTTTTCAACAGCTGCAGGCTTTTTCCCAGGCTGTGCAAAGGCTGCTGTAAATCTGCCATAATCAAAGATTTCACCATGGCAGAACTGCAGTTATTGGCTGCTATGTGAAATGGAAGCAGTGAGCGTCCCATTTATCTCCTAACAATAGGCGATGATTACATTTTTAAAAAAGTAATCTTTGTGTGGGTACCAAGCAGTAAAACAAAAACTCATGTTAATATTTATCAATTATGAAACAATATTTAGATCAAAGATAACTCTATGAACTAACTACTTGATCTCTATTTAAGATAATTTTAATACTGATGCAAAACTGGTCTATGTTATCTATGTTATCCTGCAGAATAATACTTAGCAAAACAATAGAAAACCTTAATTATTGTGTCAATATTTCACCCAAAGGAACAATGGTATTTCACCTGGGCACAAAATTAGACATTTTCCTCGTATTATGTAATACTTATTGCATGATGTTTAATGATCGATAATTCCAAAAAATACTTGGATATCTTCCAGAAAATTGTTTTATTGTATTGATAGAGGGACGTAGCATAAATTACAATATGAGCGGGACGGGCGGTGAATGGGAGAGAGGTGGTGAGTGGGATTGAGATAATCTGAGGTGTAATACCCCTTTAAGCAAATGTGAGCAGATTGACCACATGACTATAAGACCCAATAGCTGTGTAGTGCGGGCTACCATGTTAATGTTAGTTTAGAGTGGGGTCTGGTTAGAGAAGCGCACATCATGTTAGTGATCTGTTGTCTATGTAAATAAATAGCATGTGCTTCATTTCATATTGGTCTCTGCGTCTGCAGAACATGGTAATCAACTCACCTGTTGACACATAAGTGTGCAACCAGTTTGCGAGCAAAGTGACCCCGTAGTAGAACATAAGAACTGGCGACGAGGCAAAGCACGACCAGTCGACGACACCAAGGAAAACCCTGAAAACTCAACTGTAGTGAATCAGCAATGTCTTTTAGGCCAATTGTAAGTACATTACAATTGTAAGCCCTAATTTGTAGTCTAACAGCACCCACCACCCCAGATTCCAAGAGCGTTGATGAGTTGGTGAGTCTTGTGAAAATCCACTTTCCGCCAAAACCCTTGGTAACAATCCCTCCTCCATCCCCACCCCCTTTCTGTTTACCCCTTCCTTTTGTTTTTTTCCAATAAATTATATAGATTTTTCTTTTCCCACCTATTTCCATTATTTTTAAATATTTTTAAATCTTTTATGCTCCCCCCACCCCCACTAGAGCTATACCTTGAGTGCCCTACCATCCATTCTTAATTAGCACATTCGTTTAGATAATATCACCAACGTTAACACCTATGTGTTCTTTTGTTCTGTTGTTTGTGACATCTTTTGATGATCTGCTTCTATCACTGCTTGTTTGTCCCTACAACCACACCAACCCCCTCCACTTCTCTCTCTCCGCCCCCCACACACCTTAAACCAGCTTATATTTCAACTCTTTCTTGGACTTGAACTCAAGTTCTGTCGAAGGGTCATGAGGACTCGAAATGTCAACTCTTTTCTTCTCCGCTGATGCTGCCAGACCTGCTGAGTTTTTCCAGGTAATTCTGTTTTTGTTTTCCCTTGGTAACAATGCAGCATTTTAAATTTAATTTGAGGTGCTGTGCCCCTGGAGAGACAGTTGCTTGCTTAAAACAACTGTGAGTTCAGGACATCAGTTAATGACATATTAAGAGACCCATTAGTGTATGGGATTGACGAAGATGCCATTCAAAAAAGGTTGTGTAAGAAATAAATTTAGATTTCAGCAAGGCGCTGGAGTTGGCGCTCTCAATGGAAAGCGCAGTCAGGGATTCAGAAGAAATCAAGGGAGCACAAAATGGCGCCGTTCTTCATGGCAGGAGGGAGGCACCGGCTTGGAATACCACAGAAGCACAGGGCTCCGCGGAATGATGGGAAACAGCCGCCATTAACAGACCAGCAAAAAGCAATGGTTTAAACGATAAAAAACACATTAATAATAGCAGAATTGGAACCAGACAGCCTACAAACGAACAACAATTTAAAAGAACTGTGTTTCTACTGCCATTGCAATGGGCACATTATGCAATATTGTAAAGAAAGATTGAGGCCAAATTTCAAACAAAATGGTGGAAGCTGTGAAATTTATATAATGGAGGAGCCAGAAGAAACAGTCAGAAAATTTACTTGGTAAAAAACTTAAGAATTGGTAAAACAGATCTAATCTATGTGACAGTAGTAGTTAAAAGAAAACCCAACCGAATGGAGATGGATACAGGCACATCCATGACAGTGACAGGGAAACACATGTTTAAGTATTTAATGGAGCAGGCCACTCACTAAAGCTGGAAAACTCAATTGCCAGACTCAAGACATATACTGGCGAAAACATATGAGAAAGGTATGTGCAAGGTTTTCCAGTATAATATGGAAGCCAGTCTGCTAACCTACCCCTCATGGTGATAGCAGGCAGAGGACCGAGTCTCCTCAGAAGAAACTGGTTAAGAGAGATCAATCTTGAGAATTACTGAGCTCTCAGTCAGAAGCAGGAAATGTTGCTGTTTTGACAAAGGAGCATGTAAAGACTCAACAAAAGGAAATCATGGAGCTGATGCTTCAGGACAGATTTCGAGTTGAAGTCAGTAACCTCCAAAAAGAAAAAGAAAACCTGCTGAAGGACTTTCACACATTGCAAGATTCCCTCAGATCCCAATTTGCATCACTAAGGAGGAACAGAAAGAATCCTGCCAATCTCTGGCCAAGATGAAGAATAAATTAGCCGAGAGAACACAATATTTAATTCTCCAGGAAATAACTAACAAATATAAAAAAGAAATGCAACAATTGAAGAACCAGCTACCTGGAAGCCAAGAAGCGTTAAAAATAGACACCCCTGAGTTTTCAAAGGAGCTGACAGATGAGGAAATGCTGGAAGATTCAATCTCTGGGTTCACTCAAGTTGAGCTCATACCTTAGCCTAGTCTGACCAATAGGGAAGTGAAGAGGAAGCTGAGATTAAAGTCAGCGCTGCCAAGAAGAAAACCCATGAAAAGAAGACATGCAGGAAGAGAAGCAAAATTACTAACAAGGACCCGAAATTTTTCTTTTTTACACAACAGGAAGCTGATCATTTTGTGTCGCAGTTAGCTTTGCCCAACATCCTGATTCTCAGAGCCTGCCTGATGATTGCCCTTCATGTTCTGCAACTTGGAGGGGAGGGGCAACAGGAGTGCATGCGATTGAGCCCGAAAGAGGGTGAAAACATTCCTGTTGGCATCTACACCACATATAGAAGGAACTCCTCTTGCTTTGGAAGTACCTGCTGAGCCTGAGCCAGTTGAAGAGGCAAACTCACAGGTTCCTAATGGGGAGTCTAGTGGACAGATAACTCCTGAGAGGGAGGCCTCAGATAAGCCATTCGAAGTTGTAGAACTACGACAGTCAACACATTTGAAAAAACCTCCTGAGAGACTGAATTTGGAAATAGTTCATTTTGTAACTAGTTAAAATATTGTAAAATATAATTTCAAGTAAAGGGGGAGGGATGTGGTAATCTGAGACGTAATACACCTTTAAGAGAATGTGAGCAGATTGACCATGTGACTGTAAGGCCCAATAATTGTGTAGCGTGGGCTACCATGTTAATGTTAGTCTTGAGTAGGGTCTGGTTGGAGAAGCACACATCATGTTAGTGCTCTGTTGTCTGTGTAAATAAATAGCATGTGCTTCATTTCATATTGGTCTCTACATCTGCAGAATATTGTAATCCACTCACCTGCCAACAGTTCACGAGCAAAGTGACCCCGTAGTAGATATAACAGGGAGAGAGGTGGTGAATGGGAGAGAGGCTCTAAATTAGAGAGAGGTGGTGAGTGGGTCAAAGGCGGTGAATGCGAGAAATGTGGTGAATGGAAGAGAGGTGGTGGAGGGGTGAGAGGTGGCTAATGGCAGAGAGGCAGTGAATGGGAGAGAGGGTGTGAACGCGAGAGAGGGTGTGAATGGGCGAGAGGTGGTGAATGTGAGAGACATGGTGAGTGAGAAAGGCCAGTGAAAAGGAGAGAGGGTGTGAGTGAGGCAAATATGGTGAATGGGAGAGAGGTGGTGAATGGGAGAGAGGGTGTGAGTGGGAGAGAGGGTGTGAGTGGGAGAGGGGCGGTGAATGGGAGAGAGGGTGTGAGTGGGAGAGAGGGTGTGAGTCGGAGAGAGGGTGTGAGTCGGAGAGAGGGTGTGAGTCGGAGAGAGGGTGTGCATGGGAGAAGGGCGGTGAATGGGAGAGGGGCGGTGAATGGGAGCGAGGGTGTGATGGGACGGAGGCAGTTAGTGGGAGCGAGGGTGTGAATGGGAACGAGGGTGTGAATGGGAGAGAGACGATGAATGGGATAGGGGCGGTGTATGGGACAGGGGCGGTGAATGGGACAGGGGCGGTAAATGGGAGAGATGATGTGAAAGGGAGAGAGGTGGTGAATGTGAGAGTGGGTGCGAGTGTTGGAGAGGGTGTGAATGGGGGACAAGGTGTGAATTGGAGAGAGGTGATGAACGGGAGCGAAGTGGTGAATGCGAGAGAGGGTCTGAGTGGGAGAGAGGCAGTGAATGGGAGAGAGGCAGTGAATGGGAGAGAGACCTGGTTTAAGTATGATTTTTCTTGGGGATGAGTTTAGAAGGGGGGTGAGCCAGGGCCTGGCATGGTGTGAGGCCTGAGTACAGTGCTGGCTGGAGGCCATGGGTAGTGGGAGGTTGGAATGACCCTGGGAGCCACTCCTTGTGTCGAGAGAGGTCCCCTTCTCTCTAGAACTCAGCAATCTGAGGAGTTGTTTTCCCACTGCCTTAGTACCAGTTGGTGCTGCCCTGAGGCCCAGTGAGGCTAGGGGAGGCCTCACTGATTAACCAGAGGCTGCATGTTTTCGGGCTTAGTTTTAGCTCTGAGTGAGGGGTTATTTGGTAATGTCTAGTGAGGAATCATTACTTTATTTTGGAGGATTTTGCTATGATGAGGTGTTATTTTTGGCTTTCTACAGAGATTGTAACACCGAGTCGATGAAGCTTGGAAGTCAATAAGCTCAATCATCTTTGAAGCAGCAGAAGCATCATTTGGTAAAAGCAGAGCTCACAACAAGGACTGGTTTGAGACCTACTTAGCTGAGATGATATCTGTCATTGATGCAAACAACAAAGCCTATGGACCAGGCTTTCGTCCCTGGCCAGGTGTGCAGAGTCAGGAGATTTGCCAGCTCGGTGCACCCAAACTTTATAAATGTCCACCTGCAGCTCAGACTTTTGGCGGGGGGAGGTGGGCTGAAATAGGAGTTGGAGTGGGTGACTCCGGCATGAATCCCGAGCCTGCTGGTTGCAGTGGTGGACTGAGCACATGGCCTGCCTTTGTGTTCTGGCACTGTTTAAATTTAGGAAATAATATAACTAAAAACATTCTTCCAGTCCTCACCCCTCATCACCACCCCACCCCCCTCCCCTGGCCCCACCCTCAGCCACCCACACACTCCTTACACCCCATCCATGCTAAACTATGCCAACCTATGCCCCTCTTTCCATCCCCATGGCCCCTCACACCCCCATGCTAACCCATGGCCCTCTACCACCCCCATGGCCCCTCATACCCTTTATGCCAACAGTGCCGACTCATGCCAACCCATCACACACACCACCCTTTTCCCTTATCCTCTCCATGTCAACTCACCTAGTATCCTTAGACACTCCCTGGGCAGCTTTGATATTTCCTGGACATTTGGGGGTATTGCCTCCCCAAATGAGCCTAGTAATGACTTGTGATCGAGTAAGATGGTGAAGTGGTGAACGTAGATGTTTTGGTGGAATTTCTTAATGCCGAATACAATGGATAAGCCTTCTTTCTCTATATGTGAGTATCTTCTTGCTGCCACACTGGGTGTTCTTGAGATGTAGTCAATGGACCATTAGGAGCTATCCACCACCCAGTGGGAGAGTACCGCCCCTACTCCATAAGGGGATGCATCACATGATAGAATCAATTGTTTCTTTCAGTCAAAATGTACCAACAGGGCCAATGAATGTAGTAACTGCTTTACTGCCATAAAAGCCTGTTACTGTAGGGCTTGCCAAGTCCACCTGTGGTTTTTCTTGAGTAACCAAATAATGGAGCCAGTGCTGTCAACAAATTTGGGAGAAAACGACAATCGTAGTTAACCATTCCCAAGAAGGACTTGAGTTCTGTGGCATTTTTCAGGGCTGGCGCCTCATGAATAGCTCTCATCTTGTCTTCTACTGGGTGAAGGCCCTGCGAGTTGACCCTATGACCCAGGTAAATCACTTCTTTGGCTTGGAAGATATATTTTTCCCTTTTCAAATGTACTCCAGCTTGTTAGAAACACTTCAATACCTCTTCCAAGTTAGCCAGGTGATGTTCATCAGTTAGTCTTGTTACTAGGACATCATCGAGATAAACAGCCACATGGGATGGACCTTGAAGCAAATTTTCCATAGTCCGTTGGAAAATGGCACAAGCTGATGAGACTCCGAAGGGTAACCGGGTTTACTGGCATAACCCGCTAAGTGTGTTGATAGTCACAAAATCCCGAAAGGCCTTTTCTAGCTCAACTCGCTGGTAAGCATGGTTCATGTTGAGTTTCGTATATGCTGTTCCCCCGCCAGCTTGGAGTACAATTCATCAGTTTTTGGGATAGGGTGCCTATCAAATCTGGCCACTTTGTTCACAGTCAACTTGTAGTCCCAGCATATTCACACACTCTGGTCAGGCTTTAGTACTGGAACTATGGGTGCTGCCCATTTGGAAAATTGTACAGGTTGTAAGATTCTCCATCTTTCCAGCCTGTCCAATTCAATACCCACTGTTTCTCATAATGCATAGGGGACTGGTCTCACCTTCAAATATCTGGGGGTTGCTCCAGGATCCATGTGGATTTTAGCTTGCAGCTCCTGAATCTTCCTGAACTCTTCCCTGAACACAGGGGCATTTTTCTGTAATAATTCTTGCAGATCTTTCATCCTGAATTGAAAAATCTCAGTCCACTCCAGCTTTATTTCCTTAAGTCAGTTCCGACCAAGTAGACCCTCCCCTGCTACCACTATCAGGGGTAGGTTAGCAGACTGGCTTCTATATTGTATTGGAATCTTGCATATACCTTTTACTCGTATGTTTTCGCTAGTATATGTCTTGAGTCTGGCATCTGAGGTTTCCAGCTTTAGTGCACGGTCTCCTCCATTCAGATACTTAAACGTGTGTTCCCCTGTCACTGTTGTGGATGCACCTGCATCCATCGCCATTCAAATGGATTTTCTGTTGGCTTCTACTGTCACATAGATTGCCTCTGTTTTACCCATTTTTAAGTTGTGTAGTGAGTAAATATCTGACTCTGTTTCTTCTGGCTCCTCCATTATATAAATTTCACGGCTTCTGCCTTTTTGTTTGAAATTTGGCCTCAATCTTTCTTTACAATATCACACAATGTGCCCATTGCGATGACAGTAGAAACACTTGGTTCTTTAAAATTATCATTCATTTATAGGCTGCCTGGTTCCAATTCTGCTATTATGAATGTGGTTTTTATCGTTAAGCCATTGCCTTTTGCTGGTCTGTTAATGGCGACTGTTTCCCTCCTTTCCATGGAGCCCTGTGCTTCTGCGCCATTTCTAGCCAGTGTCCTCTTCACAAAGCGAAGAACGGCGCCATTTTGTGCTCCCTTGATTTCTTCTGAGACCCTGACTGCGCTTTCCATTGCGAGTGCCAACTTCAGCACCTTACTGAAGTCTAAATTTGTTTCTGACAACAACCTTTTTTGAATGGCGTCTTTGTTAATCCCACACACTAATCGGTCTCTCAACATGTCATTAATCGATGTCCTGAGCTCACAGTGATCTGTCAGTTGTTCCTAAGGTTGCTACATAGCAAGCGACTGTCTTCCAGGGATGCGACATCTTGAATTTAATTTAAAGCACTACGTTGTTACCGAGGGTTTCAATTGAAAGTGGCTTATCATTAGATTCACCAATTCATCAAAACTCTTGGAATCTGGATGTTGGGTGCCATTAGACTATGAATTCGGCTGAATGTTTTACTGCCACATGTCGATAAGAGGATAAGAGGATCGCCTGCCTCTTCTCCTCCCATGATATGTCGTTGGCCAAAAAGAAAAACGTGAGGCATTCAATATAATGTGACCAGACATTGGTGGCCTGATCAAACAGATCGATGTGGCCACATTGTGAAATACTGGAGGGAGATAACTTCAACGCCTATAGAGATGGCTTACAATTGTAATGTACTTACAATTGGCCTGCAAGGCATGACTGATTCACTACAGTTGAGTTTTCAGGGTTTTCCTTGTTGTTGTCGACTGGTCGTGTTTTGCCTTGTCGCCAGTTGCCATGCTTTACTACAGGGTCACTTTGCTCGTGAACTGGTTGCACACTTATCAGTCGGCAGGTGAGTCAATTACAATATGCTGCAGATACAGAAATGAAGCACATGCTATTTATTTGCACAGACAACAGAGCACTAACATGATTCTCCAACCAGACCCTACTTTAGACTAACATTAACATGGTGGCCCGTACTACACAGCCATTAGGTTTACAGTCACGTGATCAATCTGATCACATTCTCTTAAAAGTGTATTACACCTCAGATTACTACAACTACCTTTTAATTCCAAGGCCTGAATTTTTCAGTCAGTGGGTGGACTCAGTGGAAGCAGACGGGGCCGTTCGTGGAGCTGCCATTTTACATAGGTGGGCCAATTGAGGCCTACCCAGTGTAAGATGCAAACGGTAGTGCTCAGTGCTACCTTGTGCAGGCGCAGGGAGGAGGGTGAGTCGGGGCCAGCGCTCTTTTGCTTAAGGCTGGACAGTCAGCAGAAACAATGACGCTAATTAATTCATTAATGGCCTTAATAGGCCTATCAGTTATCGGCAGGTGTGCAGCCAACACTGGGGCGCACCCGCCAAATGAAATGGTGTGAGACATCGAGTATCATTTTACGCGCAGGCTTGCCAGGCCCATCCCAGCACGCCGACTGAAAAATTCAGGCCCAAATTTTTCTTAGAATTATAAGTAGAATCAATCTCCAGCTTTTCTGCTATTGCATTTAAATTAACCTTTGTTAACTGTTGTGAGGCGTCCAGGAATAAATCTCCCCTCTCAAGAAAAGTTTCAGCAATTAACAAAGCCATTTCAACTTTTCAATAAATACAGTAAAAGCCATCAAGAAATCTTGTTCGCTTAAACTTTAGCAAATCTCAACGCATCTGTTTCAATCTGTGGGTTCAAAATCCTGCAGAGCCTCCCAATTGTTATGATCTTGAGGGAGACTATTAACTTCTAAAAAGAAATTCAAGCCTCCAGTTATTAACTGAAAGGACTACGCTAAAAGTTGCATGTTTTAAAAACTTTTACTGTATAGGAATTAAACGAAGCAAGTATTACTAAGTTAACTGCATTTTGTAAACTCCTATTTTTTAAAACCAAAGATCTTAATAAGCCACTTCCCATTCTGTTTTTAGTTACATGCAAGAGTTCCCCTTTACTTTCCTGCATACTGAGGGCTCTTTTGCTTTACCCGGGACCAAAACAAGGTGTACCACAGTTCTCAAGAATTCATTTTGACTCTCCTCTGTTTCCCAGTCTGGCACTGAGACTTTGAGACCTCTCTCTCTCTCTCTGTGAGGATGCCACTGCCGACCTCTACGATTAGTTTTACCAGGCAGATTTGACCATTTTAATTCCTCATGAATTTGGACTTTTCATTCTGAGCAAAGGTCCCTCTCACAATTTCTGCTTAGTGACTCCAATTCAGGATCCCTGCTGGTTCCTAGTGGCTCCCATGCTCCTTGTTCTGGCTGCTGGCAGAAACACAACTGCCTTCTCAGAGTCTTCCAACCCAACTCATTGTTTCTGTAAGAAAACACATAGATAAACCCAACACAAAAGGGTACTTCCCCTGCAACCTATCCCTATGGCAATTTGGCAACCATGGGATGACCCAGCTAGGGACTCAAACCCATCAACCACAATTCCCAATCTGCCCTTTGATCTGAAAAACATTTGAATACTTTCAGACCTTTTTTGATCTGGGACCCACATAAACCATTTAAGTCCCTTATGAAGACAACTGCAGGCATTTCATCTCCAGCAGACTCAGAAAGAGGACGTCCATTGTTTATTGTTTTCACACTTCCAACTCTGACCCTATTAACTAAACACAGGCCAGCCTTTGAATGGTTACTACTTTAAGTTTGTTTACCAATCTCTCAAAATCAGTTCCCCCCCCCTCCATTTATTTTACAATTAAAACTTTAATCCCCAATTAAAAAGTTATATTCTTAAAACATATGGATCATGAAATTAGACATTTTCATATCAATCCTCATTCTCCTCAACCTGACATGTTCAAGCACACCAAACTGCACCAATCTGCTTCTCCTCTGCAGTCCGATTGCTCTTGCTTGGCTCTCATTTTTCCCTCCTGATCTTAACCCAAGGTCACCAGCAATAACTTCTCTTCCTTATACCTCAATTCATTAAATTCAGACTCTGTCAGGGATCTAACCTTGGTCCCCTCCTCTTCCTTATCAAGATGTTGTTCCTTATTTGTAGCATTCGCAGACATGGACCAGCTTCTGCATGTACACAGATTGAAGAGATAAAACATGTTCTGTACTGAATCTAATTTCATTGATTCAAGAGGGTTTGATCCCAATCATACCAATTACTCTAGCACTGGGCCTGAAGACACCTAGTACTATTTCTCCTAACTATGTCAACACATTAGTTGAACCAACAAACACCATTTGGATGTTTGGACCCGCTTTCCTTCATGGTACTGAACCTTGGCAATAAGACACAAAAGGAAACAGATTTGAAACCAATAGCTTCACAACAAGCTTACAATAAATTCAGCCAAATTTCTGAAGAGTAAGTAGAAAAAGGGTTAAATTAAGACATTGCCTAAAATATCTGTCTCAAGTCTGGAGAATGTTAAATTTTGGACAGCTAGATTTGTTTTTGACACATTTTGAATTATTGTTTTTGTAGGTCGACAGAAATAGATTCAACTTCTTTCAAGAATATTGGGCTGTCCTGCTGGAGTTTAAACAACAATTGCTCAGAAGTAAACAGCAGGCAGACACAAAAGAATGTTGGAGCAGCCATCATTTTTGTATTCTCTGGTCAGTTCCCTCTCTCTGGAGTATACACTGTGTCAGATGTTGAGGAATTGCAGACAGCCGAACAAGTCAGCAAAGTGGAGGTCAATGTAAATATCAGGTAGATAAGCAGCACCTAAATCCTGGCCAGAATCATGATTTACTAGAAAGGCTGGAGTGATTCTTTCTTCATGTGCCAAAGTGAAAGGCACTGCAATTTGTGTGATGAGAAATAAAAACTCCAATAGCTCTTCAAATCTGTGTGAACACTCAAACTAAAATGTTGTCTGCAATGCAATTTTCAATGTTTCATTTACAACTAATGTATTCTTTTGATGGTTAAAGTACAATTTATGCAAGTCCACTTGAAGCAAGTCTTGTCAAGTGTGGTAGAGTAGAGAGTTAGCTAAGGTATTTAAGTCGCAACTAGTCTAAGCATGTTGAGCTAAATAATCAGAAAGCTCTAGTGGCAAATTTAGTGAAGCGATGCATGGACTTATCCTAATCTTCAGGGCCTGATGGAGCTTTCCAATGAGATGTTTTGAACCATGAAGTGCCCAGGTCTGAGTTTTGGTAAATGTGTAACTGTATAATTGAGGTCTCAGTTTTTAACAGCGATGTGATTCATAAAATTTGATGAACAGCAGATCTGCACTGGAAAAGTAATTTTATAATTGTGGAGTGCTGTTAAATGATTAATTAGTTGATTTTTTATGCTAAATAAACATTTTTCAGAGTATGTTAGCTCCTACATTCACCCCAAGTGTATGCTCCAATCATTAATTTGTTCTACATGAACATTTTTAAAATAAATTTATTTGACTGTTTTTGGTTTCCTGAATGGGATGGCCTGTGAAAATTCTTTAATGGCCAGAATATAACGCTCATCAAGTAGGCACGCACCCGACTTGACCAAATGTAAATTGACATGCGATGTTGCTGGGCGAACGTCCTGACATCATCGCGCACTTGCATGATATTTCAGTCAGCGGGCGCACACGGGAGTCGGTTGGCAGACAGGTGAAAGACCAAGCGGCCTTCGCATTCTTTATGAAACCTCATCCACGGGCGGGATGAGGTTCCCAACAGCAATTAAAAATAAAATAAAAAGTTTAACTTTTCATTAATAATATGTCCCTACTCATGTGACAGAGTCACATGAGGGGATATGTTTTGGAACATTTTAAAAACTTTTATTTTTCACATCTCTTCATCTCCCTGAGGCAGCTCTGTGTGCTCACTCTCTTCCCCCATCACACAGGCAGCGCTGAGCACTGCAGCGCGCATTTCATGTTGGGCAGGTCTTAATTGGCCTGCTAGCATGAAATCGTGGTCCGACCCCCCTCACAGGGATGGTTGGCTTCCCAACCGCCCCCGCCGAGCCCGCCCGTGAGGGAAAAATCCTCCCCAGTGTGATTGCAATGTCACTGCTGTTCCAAGCTGTTAATGTCCAGTAAAGAACACTGCAATAAATTGCAGTCAAGTAACTGGGATGAAATCCTTGCCAGAGAGATCACTAGATCTCCCAGTGAGACTCACTTCACAGTCAGTACAAGTGACCTTGCTTCACCACTGACCACAAAATCCAGCCCATTCTCTCAGGTCATTACCCACTCTGCTAGAACCTCACAGCCTCAAAGCCAGTTGGGCCAGACTGGTCTAGTCCACACCCTGATCCAGCAGTCTGAAGTTGATTCACAAGACTCTAGAGCTGCTCAAGTTTGCACAGCACAGCCACAAGTAGTGCCCTCGATGGAATGGCTGCTGTTTTCCAACTCCAAATATGCAGCTATTGGGGATATGCTTTGGAACACAAGAGACAGGGGCTAGGGTTGTGCACAAGGGTGATTCCTGTTAACCATTATACATATATACAATTGGATTTCTGGAGTTATTCTTTTTTGCCATTGGAGTTAATAATTGTAGTTCAAGTGACCTGAAGGAAAGATAATGAATGGTGGTATTAAGGATAGTGGTAATGAGGTTGTGGGTCTAGACTGTTCCTCCTGCTGCATATCTTGTTGCTCAGGCGGTGATCATGATGGCAATGTTATAGAGCATGTAGCAGACCTTTGTATGTTCACAGAATTAGATTAATTCATTGGGCAGAATCTAACCAATTTTTGGTGGTGCATCTTGTAGATGGTACACACTGCTCCTACTATGTGTTGGTGGTGGAGGGAGTGAATGTTTGTGGGTCTGGTGCCAATCAAGCGGTCTGTTTTTTCCTGGATGGTGTCCAGCTTCTTGAGTGTTATGGGAGCTGCACTCATCCAGGCAAGTGGGGAGTCTTCCATCACACTCCTGACTTATGCCTTGTAGATGGTGGACATAATTTGGGGAGTCAGGAGGTGAGTTAATCGTCACACAATTCTTAGCCTCTGACCTGCTCTTGCAGTCACAGTGTTTATCTAGCTAGTACAGTTCAGTTTCTAGTCAATGGTAACCCCCAGGATGTTGATAGTGGGCTATTCAGTGATGGTAATGCCATTGAACATTAAGTGATGATGGATGGATTCTCTCTTGCTGGAGATGGTGATTGCCTGGCATTTGTGTGGCACGAATGTTACTTGCTACTTGTCAGCCCAAGCCTGGATTATGTCCAGGTCTTGCTGCATTTGGACATGGACTGCTTCAGTATCTGAGGAGTCACAAATGGTGCTGAACATTGTGCAATTATCAGCGAACATCCCCACTTCTGATCTTATGATGGAAAGAAGATCATTGATGAAGCAGTTACAGATGGTTGGGCCTAAGACACTACCCTGATGAACCCCTGCAGTGATGTCGTGGAGCTGAGATGTCTGATCTCCAACAAACGCAACCATCTTCCTTTGTGCTAGGTATGACTCCAACCAGCAGAGCTTTATCCCCCTAATTACCATTGACTCCAGTTTTGCTAGGGCTCCTTGATGCCACACTCGTTCAAATGCTGCCTTGATGTCAAGGGCAGTCACTATCTATTCACCTCGGGATATCAGCTCTTTTGTACATGTTTGAACCAAGGCTTTAATGAGGTCAGGAGCTGAATGGCCCTGGTGGAACCCAAACTGGGAGTCAGTGAGCAAGTTATTGCTCAGCAAGTGCCGGTTGAAAGCACTGCTGATGACCCCTTCCAATACTGATGATCAAAAGTAGGCTGATGGGGCGGTAATTGGCCAGGTTGGATTTGTCCTGCTTTTTGTGTACAGGACATACCTGGGCAATTTTCCACATAGCCAGGTAGATGCCAGTGTTGTAGCTGTGCTAGAACAGCTTGGCTAGGAGTGCGGCCAGTTCTGGAGCATGTCTTCAGTACTATTGCTGGAATGTTCTCAGGGCAGAATCCAGTTTCTTCACATCACATGGAGTGAATTCAATTGGCTGTAGACTGCCATCTGTGTTACTGGAGACCTCCGGAGGAGGCCAAGATGGATCATCCACTTGGCACTTCTGGCTGAAGATTGTGGCAAATGCCTTATCTTTTGGTTGTGGGATCACTTAGCTCCATCTATCACTTGCTGCTTATGCTGCTTAGCATGCAAGTAGTCCTGTGTTATAGCTTCATCAGGTTGACACCTCAGTTTTAGGTACGCCTGGTGTTGCTCCTGGCATGCCCTCCTGTGCTTGAAGGTAATGGTGGATATGTAGGGCCATGAAGTTGCAGATTGCTTTTCAGTACAATTCTGCTGCTGCCCAACAGCGAAGGCCCAATCTTAAGTTGCTAGATCTGTTTGAAACCATTTAGCATGGTGATAGTGCCAAACAATACATTGGAGAGTATCCTCAATGTGAAGGCAGGACTTTGTCTCCACAATGACTGTGCGGTGGCCACTCCTACTCCTACTGTTATGGACAGATTCATCTGCCACAGGCAGGCAGGTAGGTTAGTGAGGATGAGGTCAAGTATGTTTTTCCCTCTTGTTGGTTCCCTCACCACCTGCCACAGACCCAATCAATTAGGACACGGCCAGCTCAGTCAGTAGTGGGGCCACCGAGGCCACTCTTGGTGATGGGCATTGAATACCTCCATCCAGAGTGCCACCCTCCAAATGTGTTCAACATGGAGGAGTACCATGGAGCCAGACTAGGTAAGGACAACAGATTTCTTTCCCCTTTGGGTTTTTACAATAATTGGTCATCATTAGACTTTTAATTCCAGATTTTAAAAAAAAATCAAACTGAACTACCTACCATGGTGGAGATTCCAACCCAGGCCCCCAGAACATTACCCTGTGTCTCTGTAGTATTAGTCTAGCAACAACACCACTATGCCATTGCCTTCCCAATTTTTCTTTCAGCTTCCCTGAGTGTGCCTTGTCCCACCAACAGGGCAGTTCCGGGTGTATAAAATTGGGAGGGACTGGCCCTGGGAATCCTGATCATTGACTCCAGACCCTAAGCAGTCTTATGGCATCAGGTCAACCAAGGGCAAGGAAACTTCCTGCTGATCACCACCTATCGCTATCAATTAGCTGATGAATCAGTCTACCTCCACGTTGAACACAATTTAGAAGTAGCACTGATGGTAGCAGGGGCGCATTTATTTAGATCAGGATGCCTGAACATATGCCATCTCACAGAAGTGTCATTCAATCTTGTCTCTGTTTTACCAGTAAGTTTCCCCAGGTAACTAGTGCAGGAGGTAATCATTTCAAATCACTACCAAATCTCAGGGAGAGAACATCATTTAAATAGTATAAGACAACACTGCCTCTCCAGCACAGATAATTCGGATTCCTCAATATCTACCATGTTTAAAATGGAAACTATCTTGTGCCTGGCAGGATGCGGTCAAGTTTCACAAATTTGATCACTTAACCCACTTTTTGACCATCTTCCACCCATCATATGGAAGGATGAAGCAGGGCGGGGTTAGTGCCATCAATGATTCTAGACTTGATGTTGTCAATTGCAATAATTACTTGCTGATAGATACAGGAATTTACAATTGACATGATGAATCAAACATTATTTTCAGCTTTCAGTGTATTCCAAGGTAGTGCTTTTGTCTCCCTGTCAACAACCATGCTAGGTCACTGCATTCGCATTGTGCAAGGGGGCCAGTCAATTTTCATTAATATAATACAGGCTGAAATAAAATCTTTAAAAATATAAAGATAGTTCATGTCATCAGACAACAAGAGATATCTTTGCTCGTTCATAGTTGAGGACATTTTAGTTGACTGATTTTCGATGTCTCTCTCTTTCAGTACAACATTGAACTTAGTTAACCTTTACCTTTTCTATATGTGCTTGATGTGTAATGTTTGGATGCCTACCATTTTGATGTGCAGCCAATTTGTACCAGAGCTGATATTTCTCTTCCAGTTAGATGAACTGTAGTTTGAATTGTGTTTGCAGCAAATGCACAAATGCATATTTTTGTTTCATTTTCTAAAAGTTTATTTAGAAACTTGAATAAAAACAATACTACAGAAATGAAAATAATATATTGTTGTATTGTTTAATATTAATTATGAGGCCTGACATTATAATTTGGAATACTGGCGTATTTCTCATTACTATTTTAGCAGAGTGTTAACACGTTTATTTGAAATTGTTCACTACATGAGCTCAAACAGCAGATAAAGAATTTTCTGGCAAATACACTATTGTCCCAAGGTTTCATTTTAGGCTTTAGCAATGGCAGTCTTGCACCTGAGTCAGAAGGTTGTGTGTTCAAACCAGAGACTTGGGACAGTGATAAAATTATTCTCCCAACTGCTTCCTTTGGTGATGATCATAAACATAGGTCTCATAATTATGGATTGACTGACCAGTGGGGATATATTTTCCCCATATACTTCAGCATGGACTGGTTGGGCTGAATGGCCTGTTTCTGTGCTGCGTATTCTATTTTATATACCTATAAAACTTTCATAATTTTAAACACCTCTATCAGTTCTTCTCTTAACCTTCTCTGCTGTAATTAAAATAATTCCAATTGTAAGGGTTAATGGATTGGCTATGAGTTCAGAGCAGTGTTTGTTATGTGGAAACCAGATCGGTGCAATACTTGCTAATTACATCGATGCTTGTTAATTGCAGTGATTCTGCTGAATTGAATAGAGCAATTTGAATTGAATAGAATTATTAATCATAGCAAACTGGTTGAAATCAGCGGAGACTTTTGAAACCAGACAGGTAATTACAGGGAGCCAGGAAGAAATCCTTTTATGACTAGGCCAATGGAAGACAACTTGAGAATACATTAACCAACCAACATTCAATCATGAACCCAACTAACCAATCCACATCCAGAAGAGGATTGTGCTTGAGCTCTTTCAAAAACAGCACTCTGTATGTAAACTCCTGAAAATGTCCCACACTGGAGCACTCAAGAAAGAAGACAGAAGATACCTATTGATGGGAAGAGTCCTGGTGAACCAAGCAGATCTTGGTCAAATATCACTCCTAGGTGACCTACAGTCATCTCAGATTGACCACCTAAGGGGTAACTGTATGATTTAATTGAAAGTGTTTTGCTTAAAATTCTCAATAAAGGTGAAGCAAAAATAGAAAATGCTGGAAAAATTGAGCAGGTCTGACAGCATTTGTGGAGAGAAAGACAGGGTCAATATTTCAAGTGCATATGACTCTTCTTCAAAGCCCAGTAAAGGTGTTGGATTTAATGTGAGATTTTGTCAACCATAATTCTTAGTGTCTGAATTTAAATAAGAGGCAAAATCACCTACCCAATTTATTTTGTCACTCATCATAATCAAAGTCTAATCCCTGGTTTCATCTTAGTGAATTTCTTCTATACCCTCTATGGCACTGACATCTTTTCTAAAGTTTGGGCACATCTAATTTCCTTTCAAAAAAATATATGGGCTCTGCTTCAACAATGAGCCATTGTGAGAACACTACATTCTAATACCCACTTGTGTGAAAAGATTTTTTTTAACCTTTATTTAATTCTTATGCTTATCTTAAAACTGTGTTCTTTCTTTATCATCACTTATCATAATGCTTCATAATCTTTAACCTTCTTATTTCTGGGGGAGGAAAACATTAACTTTGATCACTCTGATGGACCACTTTGCAAGCATGCCAAGGACTGCTCCATGGCCACACCAGGAATTCTTCCCAATTTTCTACCTGACAGGGAGTGAGGGAACATATTTTGCTTCATTTCTTTGATTCTCTCTTTTAAAATTTCATTCTCAATTTTTGTTTTATTGTTTGACAAACTAATTCCAAATAATATTATTAATCCCTTTATATTCCTCAGCTCAATTCAAAGCAATCTATTTTGGATCATTTCTCAATGTACATTGATCCCAAATATCCATGCTATTTTCTGCATTAATATCCATACGTTTTAATTTGCTTCCTCCATGTTTCACCTTTTCTCCATTTTTGCCTTTTTTCCATTTTGCTGTGTTTTATAAACTTGTCCTTCTTAACTTTTCTCAATATTTCTACCTCCATGTATTTTTCCATACAAGCTGCCTGCTCTCCAACTTCATCCTTCCCCTTGCGATATAAATTTGAAACCTTCCCTCACAGTTCTATGTTAACCGCCATGCAAAGGTACTGGCCCCAGCTTTATTCAGATGCAGTTATATCATTGGTACAGCTCACTCCAGTGTCAGAACTGTTCCCACTGCCTCAGGAATCAGAATGATTTCCTCCTACATCATTTTCCCGAGCCATGCTTCCACCTCCCTCATCTGGCTGTCATTGGTAACAATCCTCAGAATGTCCTGGCCCATTTTAAAAATCTTGTCACTTAACACCTTTGTGCAGGAGCTAAATCTAATTCTTTCTCATATTGATTCTGACATTAACCTTGACTTTAGGCTGAACACAACCACCACCCCCTCTCCGCACCCCACCCACCAACCACCCCTGCAACAGTGTCAGCATCTATGCCATATGTCCCTTATTCTCATTAGGAACTCATGTCTATAGGTACAGAACTAACTGTTCAATATTGAATCTTTCACGCTACCATTTTCCTGCACATGCCACTCACTCCCTCGGGCAGTCACTTTTCCAAAGATGCCATGGCCTCGCTTATACTCACCCCAAGTTGTCACCTTGGAACAAGTACTCAATGTTAAAAGTTCATTTGCCAAGGCCTTAAAGAAGATTTGCATTTCCTTCCTACTCCTTTTCTCAACCCCATGGATAGTCACCCACCTGCAATCTTTATTCTCTTCACTCTCTCTCTGCCAGTAGGATAATTAACCCTTAGACCTCTGTTCCAGAGGCCCCTTCTGGTCCTTTGTGTGATAGTGTCTCCTGCTGTTTCTTAAATTCAGTAACTTTGAACTCAAGTAAATGCAGCCGTTGACATTTCCGGCATATGTGTTTAACCTGGAAGCTCTAGCAGTCCAGGAACTCCCTCCTTCAGCAGGATTTACCCAGCATGTTTAGAACCGCCCTGGCACATAAACCTTTTAAATATTAACTAAAGGCTACAAAACATTAGAAATGACACTTATAAGATATAAAAGTCTATTCACAGTACAATCTTGAGATTCTGTCTTCAAGGAAGCTAAAATTTACACAAAACTAAAAAAACTCAGTCTCATCCGTCACCACATATAATTGTAATAAAGTAAATCGCAACAATGGAAGTTAAAACTTAAATCTAAGCATCAATGCTCAAAAACAAACTATCAATAGTGTGCAATTGCTCCCCTCTCCCCCTTACTTTGTGTAACTTGTATCAAAATAATCAAATATTGGTATAAGGCTTATCATAAATGTTACAAACTGCTGTCATTTTACAGGTGTTAAGCAATGGTTTAATGTTTCCAGCAAACACCAACCGTTTGCATTTTACAAAGCAAGGCTGTACAAATTCAACATAAATTTTAGTGTCACTGGCCATCTGTCTCCAATCTTTGGTATGTCTCTTTCTCTTACTCTCTTTCTATGTCTAGTCTATTTTTGAACCTTTCCTCTTGCTTTATTTTTTATTTCCTTGTGTTTTCATATGATGCTGAAATTCATGTCAAATGTTCTGATGCAGCCATTTTTTGGATGTCCCCAGTGGGAATCTCCCTTGACTCCTGTTTTTTCAAGAAAGGTGAGGAGGATCAGTGAAAGGATAACAGGCAGGTTAGGCTACAACAAAAGCAAATTTTGGCCACATGCTGATGCTCTTTCACCCACACTTACAAGCAAAGACTCGCTATTACCTTGCGGAACTGCACACATATGATCAGGGTCAGCAGACACACAGATGATGTGTTCTGATTTCTGTTGCAAGGACACCTGCAGTTAACATGCACTATCAGGCTGCAGTTGTCAGAGGGCAGTAATAGTCCTCAATTCATTTTCCTCTACCTTCTTTCAGATATACCACAACGCTGCCCTAACAGAATGGTGCCCTGGTCTGGTAAGCAGGTCCACTTACTCAGACATCTCATTCTGCATTACCTCCACCTCAAACACCATTGAACACAGGATTGGAGAATCATGTCAGTCCATCCACTGGGTCATGATCTGTTTCCTTCCATTGTCATTTATCATGCCAGGCATTGGGTTTTGCCAGTCATTTTTGTTACCCAAACAACTTGTGTTAAGGCTAAAATATACATAAAATATTATGACTCTTTATAAAGGCAATCAATATTTTTAATACCTTTAATGTATCATATATCTTTAAATGGACACTTTCATGTGATTTCCTGACCTTCTCTGCTAAGCATTCAAAACCAGGCTCAACGTGAGTCAAGAGCACACCCAAATTGTAGAAATGCAGCTGGCCTTACGAAAGCATCCAGGGTCAGCCCATTAACGGTCAGGTGGTTGTTAGTGATACACTGCCCAATTACAGACATGGCTGGAAAATTTACCCTACAATTTCTGTTATGGACACCAGACAGAACAATAGATTTGTCTCTGTAATTATGTAATTTGAGTCTGTACTAATTTATTTTTTACAGCAAATATGACAGCACATTTGCAACTGTGTGTTCACTGGTGATAGAAAATACAACAGGAAAATATACCAAAGCCTATTAAGTATTGCTTTAAATTTATACCCTAAATAATTTTTACATTGCACTTTTGCAATCTTCAGAGTATTTATTTTTAGCTAACTTTTACTGTCTAGGCTTTAAATTAGTATGGCATCATCAATGTGGTGACATCTTGAAGGTCAACTGAGCATTTCCTATCCACAATTGACTTCAAACGATGCATTTTTCAGTATTCAAATACAGTGCAATTGGATTAACAATAAATGCCTATTAAAAAAACATGTCTGATCCCAGCCTTTCCCCTATCTCTATTATTTAACTGCTGTTTGCTGGAATGCTATGAAGGCAGTGATTGATTAAAATTTTTTGGCTGAAAATCATTTTCTGTATCTGTTGTAACAATTTGATAAGTTCTTGAAAATATACTTTGTTTCCTATCCAGCGTTGCAAGAACAAATTGAAAAACAACGACATTCAGCAAAGACCAAACCCAATTTATTTATTTATAGTACAGCTGTAGTGAGAAATATTTCCACTGAAGAATACAGAATTCGTTCGAAGGGAAGGTTAGAATATAATTTGTTTTTGTGGACAGGAGTACTTTCTTGGAATTAATTAAACCAAAATTCTGCCATTAAAATCTGAATTAGATTTTATATTTTAAAAGGCATTCAAGTGAAAAAATGAACATTCTGGAAAGTGGACTTGTTGGTAACAGTGGTCATAAGGCATAGATATCCTTCTTAATAAAATTCTCCCATCTTAACTATTTGTTGATTTGCCATTTTCCTTGCAATACACATCGATTTTATTAGCATATTAACACATGCTGTAAGGATTGCCACACAACGGTTGCTGTGAATGAAGCTTAAACTTGTCTCCCATCTGCCCCCACCCCCAAATATGTCATTTTTATCAATTGTGTCAGTAGGAATGGACATCAATATGGCATGAATTTTTTGTGGGTGGTGGGGGTAGGGGGGGTGGGGGCGAGAAGGCTTACAGCAGGATGTCATTAAAAGGAGCATCCAGAAAAATTGTAGTCCTAATGTTTCCAACAGCAAAATTTAAAAAAATTTTTTAGCAGTACGTAGGCAACATTTTTGGCCTATTTGGGCTGGATTTCCACTGAACTGGAGTGACAGGGGAACCTTTTAAAAATGGCGGCTGGAACCTGACTCCAGGAATTCCAACCCCATACCTGGGGCTCCTGGTTTTCCAGACTGCTTTTTAAGGGTAAGGACTGATTCGGGACTCTATTGCCAGGATAGCCGGGATAAACCTGTCCTAGTCCTCTGCAATTTTCAGGAAGGTGGGCCAGTTTTCAACGAGCTGTGGTTTACAGCCCCTCAGCGGTGTCGTAAGCCACAGTCTGCATGACAGGATCTTTTAAAATAAGTTCAAAAGGTTCTCCTCATGCCCCCTATGCCAAAGTGTACTCCCCCAAGCAACCCCTATGGCCCCTCATCCCTCATGCCAAGGTATGCCACTCCACCCACCCTCATGGTCCATCATGCCCCCATGCCAAGCTATGGGCATCACTGACACCCACGGCATGCTAGGCTTTACCCTCTACATAACCCCCCTTGGCCCCTCATACTCTCCATGCCAACCTCTGCCACTCCACCCACCCCATGTCCCCCATATCTTCCATGCCAATCCATGGCCCGCCCCCCCAGGTCTCCCATATCCTCCATGCAAACCTATGCCTCTCCCCCTACCCCCATTTCCCTTTATAGCTTTTATGTCAACCTATACCTCTCCACTCACACCTCCTGGGCCTTTATACCTCTTTTGTATACTTATGCCCCTCAACCACCTCATGGTCCTTTATAGCCTGAATGCCAACTTAGTACCAGGTCAAGCCAACCCAATACATCCCACCCACCACCCTTTGCCTTTACAGCTACCATGCAAGATCAACAAGTACCACCCATGGTCAAAATTCATGCAAAGATGAGATAAAATTAAGTTCTATAAAATAAAGCTCTAAAGGCAGGATTTTCTAGCCCTGCCATGATGATGCGGTGAGCCAGCCAAAAGTCCTTTGCCTTCGGCAGCACCAGTAAATCCTGTCGGCGGGCAGGACTGTAAAACCCTGCTGTAAGTTTCTAATGCAGATCTCACTATATTGGAAATAACACTCTCATTCATAAAAACTCACCCACTACATTGCATTCCTTCAACTAAATGAAGCTTTATAACAAAAAACATTTCATTCAAGTGCACAGTCCCTTATAACAGCAAACATTGGAATTCATTGTCCCATAGCAAAGAATCTGTAACTACTTGTAGCTGTCAATCAAGCTGAAATGGCAGGCATCCTGCTATGATAATGGATCATTGCAAAATCAGTCAGGCAGTACTAACCCAGTAATGTAAGCAGTCAGGCTATGTCAACAGATAGAATGAAATTGCAAACAATCATATTTTCTAACACTCCAGACATTTTTTTTTTAAGATTTAAATGCCTTGCCAGCTTGACAGTTCCCTTTGGCAATTGCTTCTAATAGTTCTAACAGGTCCCTTTGACAGATCTTCTCCACAGGTGCATCTGACTGTTTATATGATTGATTTTGACAAGTCTTTTGACAGTTCTAATGAGATTGACAGTAATGAGTTTATACACTTTTACTCACATTTATGCGTACTTTTACCAATTCCAAGGGTACCTGACCCCCACCAAAGGGCACATGATCTTCACCAAAGGGCACCTGACCTCCACCAAAGAGTACGCTTCCCCAAAAGTGTCCTGGGAACCAGATCCAAAGGGGTACCTAAATGGGTACCTTGATTATCCAAATGAGTCCGCAAAGTTCAGGCCTGCTCTTACCAGATCTAATCTGCAAATGTGCATTTCACACTTCAAGGCTACTAAAATCCCACTTGAGTGGAGGCAGATGATGACTTAAATGGCCAGCTGCTTCTATAAAATGCACATGGGCGAAATGCACCCCACTCCCATTGTGAAAATGGAAATTACCATGTTTGGGGGTGGGGCTTTCAGCCACCTCCACTATTTTTGCCATGATGGAGAGGCTTTCCATCGTGGTGAAAATCTGGGCTCAGGCCTTTATATCTGGAATCCCTAACCATAAATCCATTTGAAAGACTGCCTGCTTCTGCCTTTATAGCATCAGCTAACTCCACCACAACTTAGCTCATCAACCACGGATACTCTCAGCCATACTTTTGTTATCTTCAGACTCCACTATTTAATTTTTTTCTCTGTTCAGCCTCTCATTCTCTGCTCTCTATTACCTTTAGCTCATCAAAAGCTCTGCTCCCCCATTTCTCATCAAGTCCCAATGACCCAAATTGGTCTTCTGTTCTCAATGTGCCTCAAACTTAAAAGTTCTAACCTTGTGCTGAAACCTCTCCATGGCCTCTCCCTTCCCCATCGGTAATCATGTCCAGTTTTGAAACTGGCTCCGAGCTGATTGTTTATCTGATCCTGGCCTCATGTGTATCCTCCATCACTTTGCCCACCATAGGTAGCAGTGTTATTTGCCATCTTGGCCACATGCTCTGGAATTCTCTTCCTAAATCATTCTGTTTATTTGCCTCCCTCTACTCCTTCAAGGCCTCTTTGACAAGGATTTGTAATATCGCTTTCTTTGGCTCAGCATTCAATGGTTTTTTTCCCTTTGTGGTGTACCTTGGGATGTTTTTATACATTAGATGCTTTATTTTTGCTAAGCTGCTTTAACTTGTAATTCAAGTGTCAGCTTTGGCTCAGTGGTAGCTTTCTTGCTCCTAGTCAGAAGGATCCAGAGGCTGAAAGTTCAGTGCAGCACTGTGGGGTGGTGCCCTGTTGGAGGTGCTGCCTTTCAGACAAGATATTACTCTTCCTGTCCTACAAAAACAAAACACTGCAGATGCTGGAAATTTGAAATAAAAACAGAAAAGCTGAATTGCTCGGCAAATCAGGTGGCACCTGTGGAGAGAAAGAGAGAGCTGGAATGTTACATTCCTCCACTGCGGGGGGCACATAAAATCCAGCAGGTGCTGTGGCCAATGACCTACCACTCCCATCCCTGCCCCACAGCAATTTTTTTTTTAAATTCATTTGCGGGATGTGGGCTTCACTGGCTGGGCCAGCATTTATTGCCTAACACTGGTTGCCCTTGAGAAGGTGATGGTGAGCTGCCTTCCTGAACTGTTGCAGTCCATGTGGTTTAGGTACAGCCACAGTACATGCACCAGGGGAACTGCTGGTCAGCCTGCCTACTCTTCAGTCTATTGAGGCCCTTAAGTGACTAATTAATGGCCACTTAATGGCCTCACCTGCCGATGCTGGTATTATAACTGCAGCAGGAGGGGTGGTCCACACCAGCCGGGAAACCCGGCAGCTTTAGCTCATGGGCTGGTGTCAGGCAATTGGAGGGGGCAACTGCCTTTGTCGGCCCCTGGACCAAAGGAGGCATCCTCCCTAGGTCAAGCCCTTTAACGGTCCCACTGGCCTTTCAAACCCGGCCCGCCTCTTCCCCTGTCTTCCATCCTGGCCCTGGAAAGAACCTTAGCTAACCTGTCAGCTGGGACTTGTCAGCGTGGTAGGAATGCCTGTAGCCTGAGCATTGGCCACCGCTCCTGGTGGCATGGCCAGGACTACAGAGAGCTCTCTAAGGTGAGTCTTCCTCTTGAAAGAAGGGCAAAAGTCACACCTCCTACTATTTAAACCTGCCCCCAGTGTTAAGCATCTGCAGGGCAGCCACTGGTGTCATGAGCGGGCTCCCTCCGACTTTTTTAGCCAGGAGCAGGGACTACGCACCCATTAAATTCAGCGACCATGACCCAGTGGCAGCCCTGCAGAGATTTAACACTGGGGGCAGATTTAACTAATAGGAGGTGTGACTTTTGCCCTTTTTTCAGGAGGAAGTCCCACCTTAGAGAGCTGTGGTCCTGGCCATTCATCAACCTGAAACATTAACTCTGTTACCCTCCCTGTATTTTAGGTGGAATTAAAACTAAACCCATGGAACTACTGAAAGGAGAAAAGGGAGTTTGCCTGGTGCCTGGAAAACTTTTACCTCGCAACCAATAACACTAAAAACAGGTTATGTGGTCATCTTTATCTCATTTCTGTGGTTCTTGCTGTGTGCAATTTGACGACTGTGTTTCCTCCATTTCAACAGTTACAATGTTTCAAAAAGCATTTTGTTGCTTTAAAATACTTTGGACAGAATTTTCCATGCCTGCTGGTGTCGGGTGTATTTGGCAGCGTGAGTGAATTATATGGCGAGAAGGCCAAAAATCGGTTTCATGACGTCATGAAACCAGTTTGCAATCGTCCGCTCAGCCCATCAATGGCGGGTCACGTTTCCTGCCATTGGACGTTGGGAACCTCATTGTAATTCATCTGCGTATTACTATAAGGCCAGCCCGCCGGAATCATTCCCCTCACCCACCGCCTGTCCATGCATGCCGGTGCAGACACGTCTTCACAAGCTTGACGTTACTGTTAGGGCCTTGCTTACATTGTCAACATCCGAGGAGTGGAAGATGCTGGAGCCCGGCAGCAATGGCACACTGGAGGAACGTCCATGGCACGCTGGGTGGATTCTCATGGACATTGCTCTGCTGTGAAGCAGCCCCTCCCATGGAAGTTGGATAGTTACCATTGAGGGTCTGCTCACAATGGATGATCATCAAGGGGGTGGAGAGGAAGATCCAGCTGTGTTTGGGAGAGGAAGATGGACCGAGGGTGGGAGAGGAAGATTTAGGATCGACTGGGAGAGGAAGAGGTGTCAAGATGGGGTGAGGTTGGGAGGGGGGAATGTAGGTGTTGGGGGAGAGGTTGGGAGGGGTGGGGTAGTATGGGGGAGGCAGCTAACAGGGAAGAAGATGGCAACTGAGGAGGTAGGCGGTGTTGAAGTTGTGTAGGAAGGACCTCAGAGAGGGGAAGGAGTGCAGAGAGGGGAGGGAATCCTTGGGGAGGAAGGAGTGTGGAGAGGGGAGGGAGTCCATGGGATGGAAGGAGTATGGAAAGGGGAGGGAGTTTTTGGGGAGCAAGGAGTGCAGAGAGGGGAGGGAGTAAGGCTGGAGGAAGAAGTAAGGATGGAGGAAGGAGACGGGAAGAGGGAAGGACTAAAGGTGGAGGAAGACCTAAGTTTGGAGGAAGAAGGGTGCCTGAAGGAGTCAGGGGGGAAGAAGTAAAGCTGGAGGAAAAGGTTAGGTTGGAGGAAGAAGTAAGGCTGAAGGAAAGAGTTGGGCAGGGAAAGGACTAAAGATGGCAGAAGAAGCAAGGGTGTCAGGAGGAGTCAGGAAGGGGTGGAGTCCCAGGGGGTTGGGGGAGGACCAAGGGGAGAAGAGTCTCGCAGTGGGGAAGGGGTTCCAAGGGGGCAAGTGGGGGAAAGGTCCAGAGGGGGGAAAGGTCCAGAGGGGGGAAGGGGTACAGGTGAACATGTAAGGGAGGGTTCTGATGAATCCATGACCACCTCCTTGAGAGTGAACTTAAGGTGTGCATGGTGTGAGGGAATGGTGAGAATGACCATGGTGAGAGGGCAGACTGAGGTGGTAGGGTGGGAGGGTGAGAGTTCGACAGTGGTGGTAGAAGGGATGGTGAGGGTGATTGGTCAGGACCTGGAGGCAGACATGGACCCTGGGGGTGGGAAGGAGGAGGTCGGGGAGGTGAATGTGGATGGGAGTGGGATTTTCTGGAAGGGAGGGAATGTGCATGTTCACTTGGACATCCCCGAAGGAAAAGGGTTGCGGCTGGTAGGTCATGGAGGGGAGGTAGAAGGTGATGCCGGTGGGTCAACTGTGATGGGGGAAAGGAAATGGGTGACTGGGGGAGGGGAAAAGATGGGGGGGCCGCACGAAAAAGTGAATCCAGACCATACTGTGCACATCGAAAGTGAATCAAGAGTCATGGTGAGATCAGATGCTGCAGGGGAGTGTGATCAGTGGGTGGGTGGGAGATGCAGGTCAGCTCAGATGGACAACAGAGAGAGAACCCCAGCAGGCAGCATTGAAATTGCTCAGGACATTGAGGTGAGTGTGAAACGCGAAGGATCCGCATGTGCAGGAGAGTGCTTGCACGAGGCTCCGAAAGGCCCTGCCATAACACACCTCTCCCTCCAGAGTCACTTGTGGGCCAGCTACTCCCTCTATGGTGACAGAAGATGATGTTGAGGGGCTCCCAGACAAAGGGGACTCGGAGGGAGGGGACAGTCTCTGAGATTATTGAAAAGATGTCCAGCTGCTACTCCTCCTCCCTTCAGGTGCCCAGGGACCCTGCCTGACTCCTTGAGCAGAAGAAGCATCTGGAGGAACGTCGAGGTGCCCCATTTCCCTCTCACGTTGCCATTGCAGGTTCTCACCCATGGCTCTAGTGATGGAGTGCAGGTCTGCATGCATCTCTGCATTCTGCTGGACCAGGATCTTATGGTGTCCGCCATCCTTCCCATGGAGACCTCCATACACACACATGTGAGCACTACTTCATCAGAGAGCAGGCGGATGCACTCCTTCAACTGATGTGCCACTAGATAAAGGGCTTCCAACAGCTCTACGTGATGTTCCAGCACCTTCTGCTGACTCTCCAGGGTGAGCTGGAAGACCAAATCCAAACATCCGTCATCTGACTTGGATCTCACATATGCCTCCTCCCTAGCAGTCCTCCAAGTGCCAGGGACCTGCCTCCTCTTGCTGTGGACATGTGTCTATGCGGTGACCATGAGATTGTGACCCCGAGCCTGCTCTAAATCTAGGTCCCACTGAGGTGTGTGTCTCTGTGCTGGTGCAGGGTGTGGGTAAGTGCCGTTTATTTCCAGCTCTTCAATGGAGGATGAGTCCTGTTGGCTGGAGGTGAGGACCTGGGATGGAGCTGAGGGATTGGCTGGCTGAGCTCCCTGAGAACCAAAATGGATAATTTTGGCATGGCAGCAGAGTCAAAAGCAGGAGAGTGAGCACTCACAGTTGTGCTGAGGGAGGGATGATGTGGTGCAGGATCCTCATGAGGGTGTTCACTGCCAGTCTCACTATCGCTGCTAGCAGGATCCACATCCTCACCACGCTCCTTAAAGTGAGTGAGCGGGCTAATGTGGGTCACTCCACCTCCGGTCTGGGACCTCTTTCTGCTAGCGTGAGCAGGCTTCCCCTGTTGGAAACAGATGGAGAGAGTGTGAGCAGGACACATGGCATTGTGTAGAATGTTTGTGTGGTAAGCGGAGCCAGAGACAGGGAATGAGGACGAGAGCTCGAGAGGATATAAGCCTGATGGAGATGTGAGGGTGTGTGTGGGAGTTAGTGATGTTGTCCCTTGAGGTGTGAGATCCCTGTGGATGTGTAATGGATTTGTGAGTGTGTGAGTTGAGAGTGATGAGAGTGAGTTACCCTGGCAGAACCGATGAGACCATTCATCCTGTAGAGCCCCTTGGTAGCCGTCCTCTTTTGCAGGGCTTTGGCATGACTCCCATGCTGGATTGATGATGCAACTGCCCCTCCTGTGGCTATAGCAGGGTAGAGGACATCATGGCGGGCCTCCGTGGTGTTCAAAAGGCACTTGAGAGACGCATCACCGAAGTGGGGCGCTGCAGTCTTTTTGCCTTTTGATGTCATCCTGTCTTCCTTGCAGTAGTCGTGGGCTGGAAGCAGTGAGCAGTGTCCATGCAGCTACACTTTAAATGTGGCGCCCGGCATGATGAAGCGGTGAGGTGATGGGGCGGCGGGTGAATGAGAGACTGCCCACCATGGAAATGGCATGTTTCCTGGGAATGCATAATTAATGTGGCGGGTTCAGGACCATACGGTGTGAGAAACCACCATTGTGGCCAGCGGGTAAAATGTCGTTTTACTCGCCCGCTACTGCACTTAGTGCAAATCTGGGATGATTCCAACCATGATTCCCTGAAGTCATGAAAATTTGCAAAATTACGCAAGTCCTTTCTTTCACAATGTGTACAAAGCATCTATTGCAATTGTACTTTTCCACAAGTTATGGCTGTCAACCTGACTTGGTCTGGCCCTTCTGGGCTTCAATATGCCCAGTAAAAATTTTTCTAGTCTATTTTCCTTGCATTGCTACTGAGAATGTGCCTTCCTTGAAATGTACCTCTACTGCTTCAGAGAAATGGGGCTCTTGATGCCCCTCTCCCACATTCTGTCTAATCCATGTGGCATTTGGAGTACTGGGATTATCCAAAGATTTATACACTTTGGGGCAAAATGAACTTTATCTGATTTATTCTCATATTCCACTAGAGTTGAAGGAAAGTAAAAAAGGGTCAGATAAAACATCTATATGGAAAGTGCGTTCAAAAACCTCTCCTTGAAAGAAGTCATTTCCAACCTCACCTTGAAGAGGGAAAGCTGTAGCCCTGAATTGATGATCAAAACATTATGTTTGAAACGAGGTTGGCAATCACTCTTCTCATGTAGATATCAGGAAATTCCAGCTTTGAACTCCTCACCAAAGGTTATGAGTAGTGTTTGCTGCAACAGTCTTTCCTTTTAATGGGCCATCCTGCTAACTAAGGCTTGTAGTTGTTTTGTTGTGGAAGTACTGTGAGGCTACAAGTTGAATTCCCCTTTCCTAAGTGTTATAACTACAGCCAACAGGGATGAGTGAAAAATACCCCTACAAAGATTTTGAATAAGCACTTAGGTCCAGGTTAGTTGCGCAGAGACAAGAGCACCCGGCTCTGTGAACCTGATCTTTAAAAATGGCTGCCCACAGGTCTGATTTTCATTCCAGGGGGCTGAATAAGAAGTTGGGCCTGCCACCCCTGGGACAAGTGCCGAGGCTGCCGGGTGTGAAGACGGGCTGTGTGGAAGGCTGCCTTTATGCTCTGGCACTTTATTGAATTAAATACAAAAAATTATTGAAACAAAAAGCAGCCCCCCCAGCCCTCAACCCTCCACACATTCCCCATGCCCCATTCATGCCAACCTATGCCAACTCATGCCCTTCTACCCACCCACCATGGCCCCTCATACACTCTATGCTAATGCATGCCTCTATACATACCTGCATAGCCCCTCATACCTGCTATTCCCCCCACATCTTCATGGGCCATTATAGCCCCTATGCCAACTTAGTGCCAAATCATGCCAACCCACGTCCACTTCCCATCACCATTTGCCCTTATCCCTTCCATGCCATCTCAACTAGTATCTTTTGACAGTTCTTTAACAGTTTTGATAGATTTTTTGACAGATTTGAGAGTTCAAATCAGTTTATGAATTGTTTACACACAATCACATTTACTTTTAACAATCTTAAAGGGTTCTTTCCCTATCCAAAAGGGTGACACTTACCCCTCCCAAAAATGTCTCAACACCACATCCAAAAGGGTACCTTACTTCTTCAAAGGGGTACCCCGGCAATCTAAATGGATCCACTAAATTCAGACCAGCTCTTACCTGGTCTAATCTGCACACTCTGGGTTTCACAATCCTGGCCTACCAAAATCCCACTTCCGTGGAGACACCTGGTGATTTAAGCAGCCAGCTGCCTCTGTTCATGCGACCCATGGCCTAACTCCAGTCCCGCCCCCGCGAAAATAGGAAGTGCCACGTTTTGGGGCTGTACTTAGGATTTCCGGGCTCATCTGTCAATCTTTCCATAATGGAGAGGCTTTCTGTTATGGCAAAAATCTGGGCCTTATGCTTCTCCAGAATTCTTTTACTTCAATGGATTTAAAATTGTGATATCTATATAGATTAATCTTAAATTGCATCAACATACTTAATATGGTAGGATAAACAATAACAACTGCATACGCATTACCCAATGTGTGCTTTGTTCACATGTGCGTGGCCTAAAGCAGTTGTACATCACACAATGATTCCCATCATGGGGGTCAGAAACAGATATTGAGTGGTCAGCAGCTTGGTGGGAATGGGGCCATAGAAGCAGGAAGTAAGTGCATTGCAGCCATTTGGTGCAGTAAATGACAGCTATGCTTCATTTATAACTTTAAGCATTCTTTTAGTCATGGCTGAAATCTGAAATACACTTTTTGGTTAGGAGTATGTTGGGAAACTGTGGGGTTTCGTTCTGTTTGGTAGCATACTAGTTAAGGCGTTTGTGCAAAATTTTTGAGTGGGACAGTGAAGGAAGGAATTTTACACAAGTGAAGAAATGAAAGTCCTGTGTGTTGAAGCAGCACTAGGTATATATTGACATTTTCCAAATATTTCCTTTCTTTTAACAATAACCTTACCGAAGATAAGAAATAAGATTTAATAACTGTACTGTGGAAAAGGCACCCATCACTGTGAAATTATATTATCTGCTATGAGCATCAGAAACATAACTGATTTATGAAGAATTATTTATTCACCCCAGTTTTCTTTGCAAATATATGTGTTAAAGTCCCAGAAAAATGCAGCAAAAACAATATCATGAAGAATAACTTTTGGGGTTCCTCTAAACATTGAGTCCTTTCCTCTGAATTTGTTTTTACTCTCTCAATGATTAGCAGACAGCTAATACCACCTAGATTTGTCTTATATCCAAGGTTCCATCCATAAGTCAGAAAGTTCTTGGTCACATGAGGCTTTACATCATCAAACATGATATAGGACCCCAGGTGCCAACTCTCCAGACCCCGCTTGTGACCTACTCTAAACACCCATGTGACCCCCTGAAGGTCAGTTTCCCTTTATTTATGACAAGTAAACAAAAGTGCTAGCCAGAAATAATAAAATGAACCTTAAGTTTTCCCAAATTAACCCATATTGGACCAAGTCATTGTAATTGCTTACAAAATTAACAATATTAATGAATGGCTATCTTTTATTTACAAATTAATAACATTTTAGAACTCAGATTTTACAATTAACAGTTCCAAACAGTTTTTAGTTCCCGTCTACATAGCATATAATAGAAATGTAATTTGAGTAGATGTTTGACTGTTGGTAAGGACAGAAGGGTTTCCCATACTTAGAACAAAGCCTATGATTAACTGCATAATGCTTTGAATGATTATATGAAATGTGAAAAATCATATAATTTAAATCACTGACTGAATGATATTATTTTGCAGATTTCCCATAATTGGATGTTCCGAAATGTCTCACCTTTGAAACTGATTAAAATGGCCTTTATTAAGAAGTTTTTATGAGAAACCCAGCCATCTTTAAAATTCCTGTTTTTTGGGGGTATCATTGGCATGTTCCATGAGGTTGAGCTGCGAATGCTGTTATTATGGTAATAACTATATTGTATTGAATCTATTATAACAAATGCTCTGTGTTTATATTTTCCTTTCATTCACATTAGGAAGCATTCCTTAGCTTAGTAATAGGCACTTCTGCGATTTCCATGTTTAAAATCTAAACATTTCTCTTACTCTTATAATATTGAACATTAAGGCATTCATAGAGAACCACACCCTTTAAGATTGGTATAAAAACATCCTGAAAACCTTAAAGGATGTTCAATGAGGGATAATTTACAATGACTTGTAAACTATAGTAACGGATGATAATGAGGTTGTTGTTTAAATTAACACTTACTTTCAAACTACCAAGACTCACAGCTTCCTTTATTAGAGAGGAGCATTTAGTTCAATTTGAGTTGGTGAGTTTGAATTTGGTCCACACCATGGTCGTACCCAGTTTCCCCTCTCCAATATGTTACCGTGGCATCAGTGAAGAATTGTTATCTTTGCTGCATGTTTCCTTCAAAATTAATACATTTTATCTTTTAAAGTAAGATTTATTTTCCTTTTAACAACGTTCATACAACCTACCTCTTTTAGTTATCCATCCGATTATCTCGTGATTGAGTTGCATAAAATTTTATTTGGTTAGGCTGATATGAAGCATCTTGGCACCTAGTTTACTACGTTACAGGTGCTGTATACATGCATGTGGCAGTTGCTGTTTTTGATTACATGTCTTGAAGTGCAACAGAAATGGGTGGAATGGCTGTGCAGATGCACTGTGCCACCTGGGAAATGGGAAAGACATCACAGTTAGAGCCTTAAACAAGCCACTGGAAACACACTAGAGAATCATAGGTTTGGATGCATTGAACAGGTAACTGTTGGATAACTGGATAGCTTCAATGCAGGTGTTTGCAAAATGAACTAAAAGCAACATGAAACCAAGTCGTGTTCCCCTCATTGGGTGGATTTTTCCCACACAAGATGTGGGTTTGGGTATGTGCGGGCATCAAATCCCCCAACAGTGATGTCAGGTCCGGATCACAATGTCAACCTACACTCTTCATCTTTCTCCGGTTTCTGAGGCCAACGTGGAACTCTCTTGGATCTGTTGGAAAAGCCAATTAAGTTTTTCTTTAATCCGGCATTCTGATTTTCCCTCCCAGTGCAAAGGTTCCACTCTGGTTGAACATCCCAGCAGGTTGGAGAAAGTGAGTGCACAGTGGGAAGTCATTGCTAACTGAAACTGACCTGTTAGTAACAATATAACGGTTGAAATCGATGAGATTATGGATAGCCACAGCAAAAGTCTGGTGCTGCTAGTAGTAGTTCTTTGAGCCTGAGTTCACTATCTTCTATGGAAATTTTAAGATTAAAAAAAAAATTATTTACAAAATGTGGACATCTCTGGCAAGATCAGCACTTATTGCTCATCCCTAATTGCCCTTGAGAAGGTGGTGGTGAGCTGCCTTCTTGAACTGCTGCAGTCCATATGGTGTAGGTACACCCACAGTGCTGTTAGGGAGGGAGTCCCAGGGTTTTGACCCAGCAACATTGAAAGAATGGCAATAGGAGAGGTTTCTTACTTGAAAAAGATAACTTCATTACAGAGCTCTTTTAGAAGATACATGCTTGAACCAGGTCCACAACTAGAAAGCTCCGCCCCCAAGATTACCCACATTTAGGGCTCATTCATCAGTACAATCACGTGACCCCCTAGAGGCAGTAGGAAAGGTTACACCTACAATCCACAACATATACATATATACACAGGTCACGCGACTAAAGGTTAAGTCTCTGAGGTGGTTTTCTAATTCGGTTAGGACGGCATAGGTCTACCACTTGAGATTCTCCCACTGGATTGACATGATCAGGAACTGGAGCATCAGGGGCATCCTTAGACAGTGGCAGTTCAGGATTAGGTAATTCAACAGACATCAGGTATGTCTATTCTTGGTCAATCTATCACCTCAGGGATTAAAGGTCCAGCATAAGTTACAGGCGGAATAGTTGATTGTTGGAATTTTTCTCTACTCCTTAAATGATCCACATGTTTTCGAACAATCTGGTATTCCACTTCCAATTGGAATGACAAAGGTCCAGTTTCAGAGACAATTATACCGGAAACCCAAATAGGGCCATTCCCAAAATTCCACATGAAAACTGTACCTCCCACAGTAAATCTTGGAGCTTTGCTATGAATATTGTGATTCAATTTCTGACTACTCTGATTCTTCTCTAATTTTCCCTCTAAGTTCGTAAACTCCAGACTTAACCTTATATGAAGGCGGTGTTTCATCAATAATTCAGATGATGTTGAACCCCTAGTTGCATGAGGAGTCACACGATAATTGAGAAGAAAATGTGCAAGTTGAGTTTCTAAAGTACCTTTGGATAACCTCTTCATTCCTGATTTGAAAGTTTGCACAGCTCTTTCAGCTAACCCATTGGATGTGGGATGATATGGTGCTGTTTTAATATGCTTAATTCCATTGAAACATATGAATCTCTGAAGTTCTGCACTGGTGAAGACAGTACCGTTATTCAAATGATGACTTCCGGTCAGCCTTTTATACTAAGTCATTGGTGCAGCTTTTCAATAGTTGCACACGATGTTGGTGATCTAACCTCACACACATTCATCCACTTAGAATGAGCATCGATGATCAAAAAAAACATGGTACCTAAAAATGGACCTACATAGTCTATATGTAGTCTAACCCAGGGTTGACCAGGCCACTCCCACAGATGCAGTGGAGCTGAAACAGGCAACTTCTGTAGTTACTGACCCTGGAGACAGTGCTTAACCATGCTTTCAATGTCACTGTCTATGCCTGGCCACCAAATATAGCTTCACGCAAGTATCTTCATCTTTGATATGCCTGGATGTGCACTGTGAAGCTCTGTCAAGAGTGGTTCTCTTCCTTGCAAAGGGATGAGGACTCTTGATCCCCACAAAAAGATTCCATCTTGACAACTTAACTGTTTTACGGGCATGGAATGGTTCTATCTCTTCAGACACTGGTGAATTTGGCCATCTTTGCAATACCTGGTCTTGGACTTTTGCCAAAATTGGATCCCTGTTTGTTCAATTCCTTACCTGTTTCACACAGATCAGAAAAGAGTTCAAGACATTCAGCAGAAGCAGAAGAAGAAGAAGAAGAAGAAGAAGAAGAAGAAGAAGAACTCCTTGTGGCACTGGAGCATGTTGCCTAGTAATGAAAGACAACTGAGAGCGTTTGCACTTGCAATATGAGCACCAGGATGGTGCGTAAAGCTGTGACCATATGCAGATAATACCAAAGCTCAAAATTGAATTCTTGCTGGGGCTACTGGCAGAATGCCTTTGTCCTCACTAAATAAACCCATTAGTGGTTTATGGTCCGACACAATGGTGAAATGTTGTCCATGCAGATACTGGTGGAATTTCTTCACTCAAAATATTACTGATAAACCTTCCTTTTCAAGTTGTGAATAACCCTTGCCAGCTGCAGAGAGGGTCCTGGAGCCATAGCCTATTGGCCTTTCAGAACCATCTTCCATTCTGTGTGACAACACTGCTCCCACCGTAAGGAGAGACATCACAGGTTAATATTCATTCTTTTGATGTGTCATGATGCACGAGTAGACATGATGAGTGTAATAGCTTCTTGACCTTCATGAAGGCTTCTTCTTGTTGCGCATTCCATGACCACTGATGGTTCTTTTTCAATAATAAGTGTAAAGGTGCTAACACTGTTGATAAGTTTGGCAAGGAGCGACAATAATAATTAATCATGCCCAAAAAAAACTTGAGTTCAGTGACACTGGTAGGAGAGGGTACCTCTTTGACTGCCCTGACTTCCTCCTCTACTGTGTGCTTGCACACGAACTGGGGAGAGACCTCATCCTGTGTGAGACACAGCCAGAGTGAGTGTGGGTATTGGCAATTTGGTGCACAGTGGGTATTCAGTGCATAGGGGAAGAGGTGCTCTTTGCACTTTTTCTTTGCTATCCAACTTCTTAAATCTTCAGAGAGTGGTCTTGCCCTGCTGCAGCAGTAGAGGCTACAAGAGAAAGGAATGACTGGTAAGTAGTGGCTAAGGTCAGGTAAGTATTTACTATGTTTATCGCTTATAGTTTAAGGTCTTTTTTGTGGTTTATAGTTTGTATATTCTGCAGTATATTTCTGTAGGAAAGAAGGGCCCTAGAATACTTGATTTAAAAGGTTTAATTTGAATGGATAAGTCATGGCAGGAGAGCTCAAAGCTGTGTTGTGCTCCCCATGCTCCATGTGGGAAGCCAGGAACATTTACAGTGCCCGGGACCAGCATGTGTGCAGGAAGTGTGTCCAGCTGCAGCTCCTGGAAGCTCGGGTTTCAGAGCTGGAACGGCGACTGGGGACACTGTGGAGCATCCAAGGGTCTGAGAGCATCGTGGATAGCATGTTTAGAGAGGTGGTCACATCACAGCTGAAGGGACTTGAGGAAGGAAGGAAATGGGTGACCACCAGGCAGTGCAAGAGAAACAGGCAAGTAGCTCAGGAGCCCCCTGGGGTCCCCCTTGCAAATCAGTATTCCATTTTGGAGTCTGATGAAGGTGCTGGTTCCTCTAGGTAGCACAGACAGAGCCAAGCTTCTAGCAACACAAGCAGCCTGTCTGTACAAGAGGGGAGGAAGAGAGGAAGAGCAATAGTAATAGGGGATTCTATAGTCTGGGGAGCATATAGGCGCTATAGTGGCCATCAATGTGACTCCAGGATGGTGTGTTGCCTCCCTGGTGCCAGGGTCCGGGATGCCACTGAACAGCTGCAGGGCATCCTGAAGGGGGAGGGTGATAAGGCAGAGGTCACGGTACTTGTTGGTACCAATGACATAGGTCAGAAAGAGGGATGAGGTCTTGCATCAAGAATTCAGGGAGTTAGGCAGTAGACTAAAAAGCAAGACCTCTTGGGTTGTAATCTCTGGATTTATCCTGGTGCCATGTGCTAGCAAGCTCAGAAATAGAAAAGCACAGATGAACATGTGGCTTAAGAGTTGGTGCAGAGGGAGGGTTTTAGGTTCCTGGATTACTGGAACCGTTTCTGGGGAAGGTAGGACCGAGACAAACGGAACGGTCTACATCTGAACCAGAGCGAGTGGGTTTGCTAATGCTGCTGGGAGGTGTTTAAACTAATTCAGCAAGGGGAGGGGACACAGAATGTTAGCAGAATAGGGACACATCATAATACAGTAAAACAATCAAGTCAGAGGGAGCACAGCTGCATTAAGTTTCAAGAGAGTAAGGCAAGGCTGGATGCCCTCTATTTTAATGCCAGGAGCATGACAGGTAAAAGGATGAGTTAAGTGTGAGGATTGACACATGGAATTGTGATATAGTAGCCATCACTGAGATGTGGTTGAGGGAGGCACAGGATTGGCAGCTCAACATTCCGGAATATAGGATCTTCAGGGGAGGGGGTAAAAGAGGAGGAGGCATTGCATTATTAGTTAAGGAGTCAGTTACTGCAGTAAGGAGAAATGATATCTTGGAGGGGGCATCGAATGAAGCTTTGTGGGTAGATCTTAGGAATAAAAAAGGGGCAGCCACATTATTAGGTGTTTATTATAGACCCCCGATTGTCAGCAGGAAATTAAGGAGCAAATATGTGCACAATTTGCGGAGGTATGTAAAAACAATAACAATAGGGTAATTATATTAGGTGATTTCAACTTTCCCAACATTAATTGGGATAGACATAATGTTTAAGGGTTGGATGGAATGGATTTCTTGAAATGTGTACAGGAGAACTTTTTAGGTCATTATGTAAAGGGTCCAACAAGGGACGGTGCAGTGCTGGACCTAATTCTGGGGAATGAAGCCAGACAGGTGGCTGAGATGATGGTGGGGGAGCATTTCAGTGATAGCGAACACAACATAATACAATTTAAGCTTGTTATGGACAAAGAAATAGACAAGTTGCAAAAAAATGTTTTGAATTGGGGGAGAGCGGATTTTAGTAAATTAAGGCAGAATCTGGCCAAGGTAGACTGGGAACAGTTACTTGTGGGGAAATCTACAGAGGAGCAATGGGGGGGGGGGGGGGGGGGGGGGGGGGGGCATTCAAAAAGGAAATGGGGAGGGTACAGGTCAACATGTTCCCTCTAGGATGGTAGGAAGGCGTAACAAGCCCAGAGAACCATGGATGACAAGGTATATTCAGGATATGATGAGAAGGAAAAGAGGCTTTTAGCAGGTACAAGGGAAGCAAATCAGCGGAGGAATTAGTGGAGTACAGAATGTGCAGGGTGGAACTTAAGAAAGCAATTAGGAGAGCAAAGAGGGGATATGAGAAAGCTCTGGCTGGTAAAAGTAGGGAAAATTCCAAGATATTCTATAAGTATATCAATGGGAAGAGGATAACCAGGGAAAGAGTAGGGAAAATTCCAAGATATTCTATAAGTATATCAATGGGAAGAGGATAACCAGGGAAAGAGTAGGGCCCATTAGGGACCAAGGGGGAAATCTATTGGTGGAGCCAGAGGACATCAGTAGAGTGTTGAACGAATACTTCACATCCGTCTTCACCCAAGAGAATGAGGATGAAGGTATCGTACTCGGGGAGAGAGACTGCGAGGTTCTTGAGCAAATTGATATAGGGAGTGACAAGGTATTGGAGGTGTTGGCAGGCTTAAAAGTGGACACATCTCCAGGTCCTAATGAAATGTGTCCCAGACTGCCAAGGGAAGCAAGGGAGGGGATCACAGGGGCTCTGATCCAAAATTTTTAATTCCCCTCTGGCCACAGGGGAGGTGCCAGAGGACTGGAGAACAGCTAATATGGTTCTGCTATTTAAGAAGGGTTGTAGAGATAAGCCAGGGAACTATAGGCCAGTGAGTCTCACGTCACTGGTAGGGAAACTATTGGAGAAAATTCTGAAGGAGAGAATCTATCTCCATTTGGAGAGGCACGGTTTGATCAGAGATAGTCAGCATGGCTTTGTCCGAGGGAGGTCATGCCTAACAAATTTGATTGATTTTTTTGAGGAGGTGACCAGGTGTGTAGATGAGGGTAGTGCAGTTGATGTAGTTTATATAGATTTCAGCAAAGCCTTTGACAAGGTCCCACATGGGAGACTTATAAAGAAGACAAATGCACATGGGACTCAGGTACTGTGATGATGCCTTTTACCTGTATTGACAGTCCAGTGTGTGTCTTCGGTTGTGCTGTGGTTTGCTCCAGATTCAATTGCTTTGTACCTTCATTTAGGTATTTAAATATGTGCTCTCCCACCACTGTGGTCGAGGTTCTCGTGACTACCTCCACGAGTAGAGGCTTCCCATTCACTTGAAGGATGACAGTTATTGGTTCAGCTTTTTACTGCTTTTACATTATATCGGGAATTGATATCAGTATCAGCAGCTTCTGGTTCTGTTATATTGTGCACCTCAATCACCTTACACTGCTGTCTGATCGGTTGTCTCAATTTTGCTCTGCATTGCTTTATCCTGTGCCCTTTTTTGTGGCAATTATGACATTCATCCTCCTTAAATCTGCAGGTTTCTGGTATATGGTAACACCCATGTCTATAACCGATTAATTTCTGAATCACTGCTGAGATGCTTCCACTCTACCTTTTTATTCTTTGAGCAGCAGAGACTGTTTCCCGCTTCGCATCTGTCTCTCTGGTTTTCGCGCCATGCCCAGCGGTAGGTTCCCGTCCCAACTTAAGAATGGTGCCATGTTGCACACTCTGTAAAGCCAGCGAGTCCCTCACAGCACTTTCCATTGTTAGTGCTATTTCCATGATGCAGTTCAAATCAATGTTAACTTCTGCAAGTAAACTGCACTAAATGAGTCGTCATGAACACCACAAACCAACTGGTCCCACAACATGTCATCACGTGTATCTCCGAAGTCACAGCTCAGTCAACTGTTTCAAATTCGCTATATAAGTTGCAAAAGACTGCTGGGGCCCTTACTCTGGAACTGAACTTAAATCTCTGCATTATAACCGATGGCTTCAGCTGAAAATGCGTCTTCACGTGGTCTACCAGCTCGTTAAAAGATTTAGAATTGGGCGGGTTCAGGGCTGTCAGGCTGCAGATGATGATCTATGTCTTGCTACCACAGACACATAAAAGAATTGCTTTCTCCTATCCTCCATTGCTATTCCATTCGCCACAAAATAAAAACCTGGGTGCTCTGTGTACTGGCTCCATTCGTCCATGGACGAGTCATAAGAGTTGATTCTGCCAAAGAGTGGAATGACTGGTGAGTATACATTTTTTTCTTTCCTTAAGAATTGATGTACTCACTTTCACAAGGCGAGGTGCAGTATCAGAGCTATTTATTCTTGTCGCCAACTGTTATGAACTTGAGGTACTGGACAGGTTTCTTACTTGAAACAGATAACTTTATTACAGAGCTCTTTTAGAAGCAACATGCTTGAACCAGGTCCACAACTAGAAATCTCCGCCCCCAAGATTACCCACACTTAGGGCTCATTTGTCAGTACAATCACGTGACCCCTAAAGGCAGTAGGAAAGATTATACCTACAATCACTACAATTTCCAAGTCAGGATGGTGAATGGCTTGGAGGGGGAATTCCAGGTGGTGGTGGTCCCATGCATCTGCTGCCCTTGTCCTTCTAGATGGTAGCAGTCGTGGGTTTGGAAGGTGCTGTCTAAGGGGTCTTGAAGAGTTTCTGCAGTGCATCTTGTAGATGGTTCACACTGCTGCTACAGAGCGTGGGTGGTGGAGGGAGTGAATGTTTGTGGATGGGGTGCCAATAAAGAGGGCTGCTTTGCCCTGAATGGTGTCAAGCTTCTTGGGTGCCGTTGGAGTTGCACTCATCCAGGCAAGTGGAGGGTATTCCATCACACTCCTGACCTGTGCCTTGTAGATGGTGGACAGGCTTTGGGGAGTCAGGAGGTGAGTTACTTGTCACACAATTCCTAGCCTCTGACCTAGCCACAGTATTTATATGGATAGTCCAGTTCAGTTCCTGGTCAATGGTAACTCCCAGAATGTTGATAGTGACGGATTCAGCGATGTTAATGCCATTGAATGTCAAGGGGCAATGGTTAGATTATCTTTTGTTGGAGATGATCATTGCCTGGCACTTGTGTGGTGCAAATGTTACTTGCCACTTGTCAGCCCAAGCCTGGATTTTGTCCAGGTCTTGCTGCATTTGGACATGGACTGCTTCAGTATCTGAGGAGTGGCAAATGGTTCTGAACATTGTACAAACATCAGCAAACGTCCCCACTTCTGACCTTATGTTGGAAAGAAAGGTCATTGATGAAGTAGCTGGAGATGTTTGAGATGAGGACACTACCCTGAGAAACTCCCGCAGTGATGTCCTAGGGCTGAGATGACTGACCCTGACCTCCAACCATCACAGCTAGCTTCATTTGTGCTAGGCATGACAAACCAACAAAGAGCTTTCCCCCTGATTCCCATTGAGTTCAGTTTTGCTTGGGCTCCTTGATGCCACACTCGGTCAAATGCTGCCTTGATGCCAAGGGCAGTGACTCTCACCTCACCTCACCAGTAACTTCAAATTGCCTTGGTGTTTACTGCGTTGAACTGAACCTTTTGCATGTAAGGCTTCCGCGCAACATGGGAGCTACTTTGAAGTTCTGTCGAAGGGTCATGAGGACTCGAAACGTCAACTCTTTTCTTCTCCGCCGATGCTGCCAGACCTGCTGAGTTTTTCCAGGTAATTCTGTTTTTGTATGGGAGCTACTTATGCTGCTGTAGCTTGGAGCTCTGGAGAGGAGCAGCAGTGTGATACAGCTCAGCAGGCACAACAAAGGGGCAGCAACATTTGCCATTGTCATATGCAGCTCCACAGGATAGAGGGATGGATACAAAATTGTACCTTGAAGGAAGTGATAGTCTCCATCAAAAGGGTTGGATACCTTGACATATTTAAACAGCAGTGCCCCAGAAGGCTCAGGCTCTTGCGACAGGTCGTCACAGACATCTGCAACCTTCCAGAAGCAGACCTCCACCCAAGAAAGGCAGGTGGCCACACATTTCCTGTGGCTGTTGAGGTGAGCATAGTCCTCAACTTCTTCATGTCAGCCTCCATCCAGGGATCTGCTGATGACACCTGCAGGATTTCACAACCTGCTGCACACAACTGCATCCCCAATGCCAAAGCCACAAACTATATTCACTTTGAGACAGATGAGACAAGTAAAACCCAGAGGTGCACCAGCTTTGCTTCACTCATTGGATTTCCACAGATCCAGGGCTCGAGGGACTGCACTCATGTGGCAATGAAAATGCCATCAGAGCAGCCAGCCATCTCTATTAATTGGAGGGACTTCCACTCCCTTAATGTGCAGCTGGCCTGCGACCACCACAAGAATATCAGGCATGGGTCTGCACCAGGTATCCAAGCAGCTGCCTTGACACTTTCATACTCTGGTAGCCTCACGTGTGGCAGGTGCTCACTCCACCAACAGCCTCAGTGGCTAGCCTTGGATACGACAGATACCAGCTCAGGACCTGGCTGTTGACTCCAGTGTGGAACTCAGTCACAGGGGCACCAGGAGAAGCACAACAGGAGCCATATCAACACCAAGGCAACAATGGAAGGGGGATTGGCTTGCTCAAGATGAGGTAATGGGGCCTTGACAGATGCAGAGGTGCCCTTCAATATACCCCGGCAAGGGTCTTCAGGATAGTTGGCTGCTGTGCCGATCCCAACATGGTGCTTGAAGAGAGGACTGGGGCTGGTCCTCCTCTGCAGACTCTTCAGGCTCCTTCCCCTCCATCAGGATCCACAATGCACCTGTGGGAAATGAAAGACATGGATTAATGCTGAACATAGCTAAAATAGGGTTCCAAGTTAGCAAAGTGAAAGTCATAACATTTAAATGTATTGGTGGCAATGATTCAACATGAGTGACAGTTATGTTCCAAATGGTAGTGTGTTATCTAATACTGCCTCCAGGTCTCTGGGTCACCCCATCTCTCCATTGCCAACAACCAGTACTTGTGCCACCCTGCCAACCTCCAGGGCTTCCTCGTCCATCGTGGTCAGAGCGGCTGTGGCTGCAGTTCCAGCCCAAATTCTCTGCCTCGCCCTGGAATTGTGCACTTCCTCCTGCAATGAGAGACAGCAGACAGTCAGTGACCTGATTGCTGAGGATGGATGGTGAACAGTTGAGGGGAATGACTATACGGAGTTAATGTAAGGGGGCAATAGGATGAGGTTGAGTGTGTGTGTGGTCTGTGGAGATTGAGATTTGAGAAGGAGGGAGTGCCAAGCAGGAGAATGCTAGGGAGGTGACAGAGTGAAAGCTGAGACTTGTAGGTCACTCACCTTGCTAAAGCTTTTTCGGCACTGGATCCAGGTCCTGAGTACCACATTCCTGTTGCTTGCTGCCTCTGTGGCTTGTCTCTATATCTGTTTGGTGAGGTTGGCTGGGCTCCTCCTCCCATCCTCAGAGAAGAAGGCTTCTCTCTGCCCCAGAACGTATCCATCATGACCTCCAGGGATGAATCAGAGAATGCGGGCTGGGGGGCAAACTTCCCCACATCTTGCTTCCATCCTGCAGCAGGTTCCTTCTTTCCACTGGGATATTCAATGCTGCACTCACTGGTGCCATTGTGCACCCTGCTGGGGGTCCCTTTAAATCGAGATCCTTCGCTTCATGCCTCCCTGATTGGTCAGGCAAGCTGAGGTAGATGATAATGCCATGGCTCAGTGAAAGAGTTTCAGCAAAGTCTGCTAATTAGGAAAACAGATTCCCAATCCACAAATGGTCCTGTGATTTTGACAGGAAATAAATCCAGAAAATTTCACCCATTCTGTCCAACCAGGAGCAGCAGAGCAGAAAACATGAGATCATCGACTGTGACTTCAATAATGAAACCACTGTTTCTTGTGCTCTTCAGTGCAATATTATTAACCCCCAGATTAGTTTGTTTTGCATAGTATGATTTCCATACAGCCCTCAAACCTTTACAGTTTTATGCCATTTTAGTTTTTTTTTAAGATTAAAATAGCTTAGGCAATTGTGCTAACATGGGGCTGTAGCTACAGAAATATATTCAAAGATGACATGATTGTATAGAAAACCAGACCAATTCTCCAAAAGGGTACTGACACTTTCATAAAATTTTCTCTCAACAGGGACATTAAAAATCTTTTAATACAGTGTACACAGACTTAACTAGTCAGCAGCTCATTTGACAATACACCCAACAGACTTAAAATCCTTGAACAGTGGCAAACTACATTAACAGGTATTCTACAAAAAGGGAGAATCTTTATATGCAGAACAAGATTTTATTAAAACCCATGTAAAGGTTCTTCCTTTTCTCTGGTTGGTTCCATAAACTTATTTCATTGTTTTATTACACATTTTACCTTTTTATTAGAGTCACAAGCTGACCTTTAATCTTTGTGCAATGCAGTACTTTATATACATCTATGTAATAGCTGATATCCAGGTTGGTGAAACTTCTGGCAGTTGTTAACCTTTAGACTTCCTTGACAACTGGCAGGGCACGAAATTGCTAAGGCCCTGGCCCCACCTGAACTGTATGCCAAGTGCCATGTTTCATCATCTTCCGTCTTTGCTAAATCCCGACTTTCTTTGAAAAAGATTTAATGCCATGTAAGAAATCACCGTTATTTTAGAGACTAACAAAAAGGATAATCTAGTGGGTGTGATAATGTTACCCATGGCTGCAGACACCTTCAAGAGTTTGCTAGCCTACTAGTGGTAAACATTTTGTTTTTTTTTTTAAAAACCTCTCTTTTCATGAGTTAATTGCTCAGTTAATAAATGTACCACATAGTGTGGTAGTAAGGCTCACAAACCAAGAAGGTCACAGCTTCAATCTGTGGTTTATGTTGAGTTAGATAATCTCAGCTAAGGTATCAGTGGGGTGCTACTATAGACCACAGAGCTAGAGAGAAGTAACAATCAGCCATGGTTCTTGCTCTTGATTACCATTGCTGGAAAGTGAGTGTGATTGGAACAACACAATGTTTTAGGACCAAGAAGTGACCATTAGGCTTATAGAACCCAGAGATAAAAATCCCCACTTACTCATTTTCTCTGCATAGTCCTCAATTTTTTCACTCTCCAGAAATGCATCTGACAACAGTAATGACAACTTACCTTTATATAACATTGTAAATTGTCCCAGGGGATTTCACAAGTTTATCAGGCAATGTTTGACACTGAGCAGCATAAGGAGCTATTCGGGCAGATGATCAAAGTTTGAACAAAGAATTAGGTTTAAAGGAGTACCTTAAAGAAGGCAAGAAAGGTAAAGAGGCGAAGAGGCTTACAGAGGGGAATTCCAAAGCCTTGGGTCTAGGCACCTGAAGATATGGTCACCAATTGGGAAGCAATGAAAACTGGCGATGCACAAGAGGCCAGATTTGGCATAGCGCAGAGATCTCAGTGGTTTGTAGGGCTGAGGAGATTACAGAGATAGGGAGGGCTGAGGCCATCGAGAGATTTGAAAACAAACAAAATTTGCGGTGTGGCTTAACCAGAAGCTTATGTAGGTCAGTGAGCAAAGGGGTGGTGGATGAATGGGATTTGGTTTGAGTTAGGATATTGGTAACAGTCCCTTGACCCTATTATGCTGTCTGCTTCAGTGGTTTTCCCTGATAGCATGTCTTTGACATTAATAGTCTTTGGTTTGTCTGTGATGCATAACACAGTCAAATAATTTGATAGTGTCTAGTATCTAGAAACACACATGAAGAATTACTTGGAGGTTTTGGCACTTGTAGAACCATAAGACAAAAGGAGTTGGTACCTTTACAGTAAGAAAAAATGAGGACAAAAAGTTTTTTGCTGCTTTAGTAACTCATGCTCCAACTGGAGTGCAAAATTGGGCTGGATGTAAAACAGGACTCTGCTCTGATGTTGTCCTGTTCTCATGGGTTGGGCTAGTTTAAAATTCAGGCTCGTAATCCTCCAAAGGAGTGTGAAATTTCAGCTTTTGAAATGGCACAGATAATATGAAAAAGAGTTGCAATAAATCTGTTCCAATGAATGAAGATGCATCATGAGCGCAGTCCTGACTCCAGCATTAGTGATACTCTCTAGCAGCCACTGGAATACTGTGAGGAAGTTAGTAATTTAGTCTCCTGCGATGTGAACTCAGAGCTAGAGCTGCTAGGGCGCAATTAAATATCTCATAATCAAGGCAGGGGATTCTGATTTTTTTGTTGATAGTGTAAAATGGCAGTTGTCATATTGGCCACTATATACACCAATGGGAATGGAAATGGGGAGAGTGAATAATGGGCGACTCATCCGATAGCATCCATTTTAGACTGTCATCCAAAGTTAAATATAACCATAAATACGTTTAATGCTCCAATTGTAATTTAACTCTGTCAATGTATTGAAATAAGCTCAATTTTTGAAATATGTTTATACAGAATTCTTCATAAGTATAAATTGTGTTCCGTTATTGAATTTGGCTTAAAACCATGGTTTTTATTAAGATCAATCAATGGCCGACAATGATCTCCCTTAATCAGTTGAGGCCAGTTAAAAAGTTATGAGGTAACTAATTAATCATTGCACTCCTAATATCTCCCACTAGAGGATTAAAACAAGCCATTAATATACCTGGAATTCTTCAGGTGTGCTAGACGATATTCTCAAATTTATACACTTCTTGTTTCAGTACTATTTATGTTTAACTTCTTAACAATGGATAGGCAATGCCAACATCCTACATGTTCATACAATGCCATAAATTTCAATCTGTGAAAGAAAGCCTGTTTTAATCAGTTTGAGTTATGGATTCACCTCTGGCTGCGGCGAGGTCAGTGCTGGCTAGCTTGTTCTTTTTTACCGCAGCTCTGGAACTAAAGCAGTTGAATAAAATTGGTGTTGCTCCAGTGCATTTGAATACCATCAGCTTAGTAATGTGTCCCTGATGCCTAACAGTTTTGTCACAATGCCTTAACTTAATGGTGAATAAAATGAAATAATTGATGTGATAAAAAAATAGTTTGCATTTCTATAAATTCAAATTTTAGAAACAGTTAACATAATATGTTAAAATTGTTATCATTTACTCATTTACTTACATCAATGTCCTGCCAATTCAAGCAGGGGTTACAACCTGAATGGCAAATTCAAAGAGGGAGCCTGTATGACATCATTAGCATAGCAAATGGTAATGTTAGCAACAAGGAATGGTCTATTGTGACTTCATTAGCTTACCAGCAGGCTTCACTAGGAGCTGGCTGTTGTCCAGCTTGTTAATAAATATGATACCATGGAGCTACGAGCTTTAGGAGAACTGGTTTCTTCATAACAAGAAACTAGACAAATACACACGGATAACTTTAGCCATATTTAGTCTCCAATATACAACACCGTTTTTTTTTACAATGCTATTTTCTCAGCGTTATTTACATGATAGACTTTTACCTTATGTTGCTGCTGGAATAATTATGTAACTAACTCTTCTCTCCAAGGGCACTAAGTCTATCTATTAAACAAACTCCTACCTCGTCATTTAAAGAAAAATGACATACTGCACTATTATTCTATGATTTCCATCCATTTCTTTGGGCAATATATTCCGGCTACTGAATATCTGGTATGATAGTGTACACACTGTGTAAACTCTAGTATATATCATATATAGTATTTATTGAATTCATCTTGAACAGCTTTGCTGAGGATAGCAAAGATCTGTAAAACATAAATACCTTAGCTATGAAATGAAACTAGCACATTGCGAAGGTGATAAATAATCTGTTGGTTCCAATGGTGCATAAAAAGGTCACCAAAAAAAGCAGGTAGCTGTTCAAATCTGTGAGACACATAGATTGCTGACTTGTCCTGTGGTTGGTTACTTACCCATAGCTTTATGGATTTCCTGTTCCTCTTGGGCTACGGTGCTTCACATCAAAAATCCAACACCTGATATTCATAAGCACAAAACAATGCCGGGTTCATCAGCAGCACATAGCTGCAAACTCTGGATATCTGCTTTTTCTGGTTTATCAGGCTTTGATCACCTGGTTTAACTGGATGAGATTTGAAATTAATTTGAGATGGATTGAAGCATTTCTTCATTTTATTACAGTGCTAAATTAGAACTTCTAACTAACATCAGGACTCATTTATTACTTCACATTCGAAAGTCTCTGCACTATATGTTGCCCATAATATCGGACTTCTTTCCTTGCCTGGTGAATCACACCAAATACAACCACCTGGAAGAAAACCATGAAAGTTAGCACCTCTATCATAGATTTCCTGTTGTCGTTGCTGTGACAGATTTAATTTGTCTCCTGTCAGAGTATGTTTTCTCTAATCTCTCTTGCAGATCCTCAACATATGTTAACACAGGCTGGGAAGTACTGGGAGGACTTCCAAATATGATGTCAATTGGCACCTTTATTTCTTCCTTATAACATAACGAGATGACTGTATTCTGTAGGTACACAATGCTGATTACACAATATGCATTGTTTAACATATGGCCCAATATTTTATTACTTACTTCGAAAGCTGATTGTTGGTAGAGGGGTCAAAATTGAATGACCCTCTGAAAGGGTTTAAAACGTGGCTACAACACACATACATTATTCTAATCTATGCTGGCAGGCCCCATTGTGTCTTGTAAAGTGTGGATTCTCTGCACCCTCCCCACACTCCCTTACAGGGCCATGATATCAAGAAGACAGAGTCAGATTTTTGAATTACTTTGGCCTACCCTATCAGCAGCCTGGCATTAGACAAAAAGCTGGTATACTCAGTGAGATAAAGCATACCAGCCTCCACAAGTGGACAAGTATGCCCTCCCGGGTGGGAATTAAAAAAAAAGTTTCTATCTACCTCCATGTAGCAGGGCACAAGTGGAGTGACCCTCCCAATGGCGACCAGACAAAAGAGTTTCCAAAATCAGCATGAGGCAGATGGGCACCAGAGATGTTTGTAATGGATGGTGTCATGTAAATCAGGTGCCCCCCCTACTGATCACAACACCACCAGCCCCCACCTGGCCCCGAATGTAACTGTGGGGAACATGGCCCACGGATTTTTGGGGCCAATATAATTTTCCCCTTTTTAAGTTTTAATTGTAAAATCTGACGTGCTATTACCCCAACTAATTTCAGTACAGCCACTCCATTTAATGGGTAAATAGTTAACTATCTCCACTGAAGCAGATAGGTAAACTTGCAAAGGTAATTATTTTCAACATGCTGCTTAGCTGGGGATCTCTAATTCAAAGTGTCATTGTCATTCACATTTTAGAAAGATAGGTTTTATTATATTCTTTCATTAGCAGGAGTGTTTATTAATGGGCTCTTTTGGAAACTCCATTTGTAATTGTATCACAACAGAAAGTCTATACAAGAACTAATTACAATGAAAAGTAGATAATCCCACTGTCTTATTTAATGCAAAAAATACTCCCACTACCCTCAGTTATCTGAGGCTTCAATGCAATCAAGTGTGCAATCTCATTGGATGCTATGCTAAAATATGTTCAAATAATCAAGCATGATAAAAAAATATGTATATTAAAGGATAACCTGATTCTTTTGATAAAACATTTCCTTAGTCACAAATGGTAAGTGGAAGGAAGCAAAAGAAAGCTGATCTCATAGGGAAAGGAGATTCTTTTGAGTTCTACTGAGTATAATCCCAAAAATTAGGGAGCAGTCCACACACTGCCTACTATTTTGAGTCTTTCCTGTTCCAGAATTTTATGTTATTCAGAGGCAAACTGGGAGCAGACATTTTGTATAGATGCTACACTCCCGTGACATCACAAAGCTGTTCTCCAGATGTCATGCTTTTTTTCTGTTTCTGCAACATTAGTTTTGTAGATTTTAGGCATCAAGGACAGGACTCTCCACCTGGGCAAAAACCTGAGCTATATAATGGCAGAGTGGGATTCACACCCCGTGAATGAAAAGCAGACTGGCTCTGTTGAATTTTGCAGGGTCAGCTGAACGACAGTACTGTTGGCTGACTGCAGCAGTCATAGCATAACTCCTTGGTGACATTCCTTGTGAAACGGAACTTCCACAACTCCTGCTCCTGGGTTAGCTACAGGTAGTATAGTTATATTCCAGAATGCGAGGAGCAGTAAGTGGGTGCTATAGGATGGTCATTATGAGCCCCTCAGAGGAAGTTATTGAAACACATAACAGCAGCAAAAAAAAGGCACAAAGTTTATACTGCTGCCATAGTGCTTTGGTGATGGATGGGTGCAAATAAAGCTGGTTACACAATGCTAGATGGTGTCAAGTTTTTTTTGAAGCTTGTTGTGGTTGCAACTTTTCATCACATTTCTTGTTGGTCCCCTGTGGAGGGAGGAAGAGCTTTAGGCAAGGTACCGAGCCCCTGCACAAGGCATTCATACGCTGGCCCAGTTAAGCTCAGGTGAATCGTCCCCACCCTCATCCCACCTCCCCTCCTCAAGGTGTTTCAAGTGGGGAAACTCATCAGTGGCGGTGCTGTTGAAGATCGGGAGTATTGGAAATTTGAAACTGTGCCATCTTTAAAATTTATGATATAATTGTTATGATGCCAATTGTAGATATTAGAATAATCTCCTAAAAAGATTTAGGCAGTGGGATTGATATAAAACGGGAGGCATCATTTAAGAAAGCATTTACATTACTGTATTAACACTGCAGATATTGGCTGAGTACACTCAAGAACCAGGGAACTTTGTCCATTGTCAGCATGTATCAGAAAATTATGGACACATAGCCCACAATTTTCCAAAGTACGCTGGTGACAGAAAAGCCTCACCACTTCCAGGGTCTCTCATGTATTGATGCCTATATTGGAAATTCAGCCTGAATTCAGAGCCAGGGTTTGATCTAACTCTCAAAAGAAATGGGTTGAGATATCTTGGAGAAAAAAGACTCATTCTACTCTGCTTTGGGGTCAATTTAGGGCCTAAAATACTACACAACCTTAGTGTCAGTGCAAAGCACACTAGGCCTGTGTGGTGTAGGCCGTAATGATCAACAGTAAACACACCCAAAGACAAACGATGGATGAGATATTTATGCAATAATACGTAATTTTTGAATTACCTGAGGCAGCATTAAATATTGATTAGTATAATGGATAGTTATAACTGTTCTCCAATTTTTGCAGCATTTGGCTTTGTGAGGGAAGGAGTGGATAGCACCGACAAATTGTCAAAGTTCCGTGTTTATAATGCCTATTTTCAATTAAAGTAATCCACTCACCCTAAAGTGCTTTGGATATCCCGAGGAAATGCTGAAGCAACATATAAATGTAAGTACTTCTCTTTTATTATTTCTGAAGTGCAATATTGTTTTTACATCCTTAAGTTTTCTCAATGCTTTTATATGCAATGCTGTATATAAACGATAAAATCATGAAGTTGACTTATAAACATATCAACCCGGATTTGTGGTGCTAATGACATTGGAACTGTCAGCATTTGCCCTCATTGCTTCACTGAAACTGATAGTAACTTCAAATGTCTGAGCCTGTGCTGAATAATGTGGATATCCAGAAGTTGCTGTCAGTGATTCTATGCTGCACCAGAGGGTTCACTGCTGAGGTCCAGCAATCACCAATCAATTAGTGAATTGACAAAAACTTCAATATTAACTCTGTTAGTTTTGCTTTAAAAACCCTCAAAAAAGTTACAACTTGTTGAATGAGGTATAACTGGTGCCCAGAAATGCCTGAAAATCAGAAGCCCTGCCCGCAAACACAGCACTTGCTGTTTTCGCAGGGCAGGATTGAGGGGTGTGCATTTTGCTTATGTACGGCTTACGGAGTGAGCTGGCCATTTAAATCATCAGTGCCTCCATTGAAGTGGGATTTTGGTAGGGCAGGAGTGTGAAACCCGACGTATGAAGATTAGATCAACTAGGAGCAGGTCTGAGCTTGGTGGATTCATTTGGATAGCCAGAGAACTCTTTTGGAGAGCTAAGGTACCCCTTTGGATATGGTCCTGGGATCTTTGGGGGAGGTAAAGTGCCTTTTGTGGAGGTCAGGTGCCCTTTAGGATAGGTCAAATACCCTTTCGGGAAGGTAAGGTACTCTTTGGCAGTGTTAAAATTAGGCATAAATGTGTGTACAAAGTGCATAAACTCATTACTGTCAAGCTCATTGGAACTCAGAATCACTGAAATCTGTGTACAAATTTGTTCTTCTTATTTAAGGAGGGACATAATTGCATTAGAATCATTACAGAGAAGGTTCACTCGGCTGATCACTGGGATGAAGGGGTTATTTTATGTTGGACAGGTTGGGCTTGTATCCATTGGAGTTCAGAAGAATGAGAGATGATCTTATTGAAACATATAACATCCTGAGGGGGCTTGATAGGATGGATGCTGAAAGGATGTTTCCCCTTGTGGGAGAGACTAGAATCTAGGGCGTTTCCCATTTAAGACGGACATGAGGAGAAATTTTTTTCTCTCACAGGGTCATGGGTCTGTGGAATTCCTCTCCCCAAAGAGTGGCAGATGCAGGGTCATTGAATATTTTTAAGGAGAGGTAGATAGTTTCTTGACTAACAAGGGAATCAAAGGTTATTGGTAATAGGCAGGATAATGGCATTAAGGCCACAATCATATCAGCCATGATCTTATTGAATGGCAGAGCAGGCTTGAGGGGCCAATTGGCCCACTCCTGCTCCGAATTCACATGTTCATATGTTCATATAATTATAGAACTTTTACATTGCAGAATTTGATCCATTGTGTCTGCACTGACACTCCGAATGAACAATTTACCTAATGCCATTCTCCACCTTCTCCCCATGATCCTGCATATTCTTCCTTTTTGGATAACAGTCTAATTCCCTTTTTAATGCCTTGACTGAATCTGCCTCCACCACACTCTGTATTCCCGATCACAACCACTTTCTGTGTGAAGAAGCTTTTCCTCAAGTCGCTTTTGCTTCTTTTGCCAATTACTTTAAATTCGCATCTTTTCATTCTCGATCCTTTCACAAGTGGGAGTAGTTTCTTCCTATCTCTTCTGTCCAGACACCTCATGCTTTTGAATACCTTTATCAAATCTCCTCTCAGCCTTCTCTTCTCCAAGAAAAACAGCCCCAAATTCTCCAATCTATCTTCATAACTGAAGTTCCTCATCCCTGGAACCATTCTTGTGAATCTTTTCAGCACTCTGTCTAATGCCTTCACATTTTTCCTAAAGTGCAGCTTCTAGAACTGAATACAATACTCCAGCTGAAGCCGAACTAATGTCTTATACAAGTTCAACATGACCTCCTTGCTCTTGTACACTATGACCCTAGTAATGACTTATGCATCTTCAATGACACATGGACATATATACCCAGATCTGTCTGCTCCTGCACCCTCTTCAGAGTTGTACCCTTTATTTTACATTGTCTGTCCATGTTCTTCCTTCCAAAATGAATCACTTCACATTTCAATGCAATGAACTTCATCTTCCTCTTGTCTGCCCATTCCACCAATTTGTCTATGTCCTTTTGAAATTCTACACTAACCTCCTCAAAGTTCAAAATGCTTCCAAGTTTTGTATCATTCACACATGTTGAAATTGTATCCTGTACATCAAGGTCTGGGTCATTAATATATAACAGGAAAAGCACAGGTCCCAACACTGATCCCTGAGGAACTCCACAAGCCTTCATCCAGCTTGAAAAACATCCATTAACCACTACTCTCTGTTTTCTGTCAGTCAGTCCATGTTATATCCATAATACTACTTTCCCTTTTATTCCATGAGCTATAACTTTGCTTACAAGTCTGTTATTTGGCACCATATCAAATGCCTTCTGTAAGTCCATGTACACTATAACAACAGCATTGCCCTCATCAACCCTGTCTGTTACCTCTTCAAAAAACTCCAGCAAGTTTTCCCTCAACAAATCTGTATTGGCTTTCCTTAATTAATCCACATTTGTCCATGTGACTATTAATTTTGTCCAGAATGATTGTTTCTAGAAGTTACCCCACCACCGAAGTTAAACTGACTAGGCTGTAGTTGCACCTTTACACCTCTTTTTGAACAAAGATGTAACATTTGCAATTCTCCAGTCTTCTAGGACTGCCCCGAGTCTAACAAAGACTGGAAAATTATGGCCATGCTTCCACAATTTCCACTCTCACTTCCCTCTGTATTCTTGGATGCATCACATCCAATTCTGGCGCTTTACCTACATTAAGTATGGACAGCCTATCTAATACTCCCTTCTTATCAATTCCTTCTAGTGTATTTATTACCTTCCCCTTCACCATGGCCTGGGTAACATCTTCTTTCTTGATAAAGACAGATGCAAAAGTATTCATTTAATACCTCAGCCACCTCCCCCCTGCTTCCATGCATAACTCTTCTTTTTGGTCCCTAATCGGCCCTACTCCTCCTTATCACCATTTTACTCTTCATATATAAGATTTTGGGATTCCCTTTTATGTTAGCTGCCAGTCTCTTTTCATGCCCCCTATTTGCTTTTCTTGTTTGCTTTTTCACTTCCTCACTGAACCCTCTATATTCTGCCTGGTTTTCCATTGTGTTATCCACCTGATACCTGCCATAAAAGCACTTTTTCTTTTTCACCTTAATCTCTGTCTCTTTCGTCATCCAGAGAGCTCTGGATTTGTTTAGCCTATCTTTCCTTTTCAAGGAAATATAGTTTGACTGCACCCGAACAACCTCTTCTTTGAAGGTTGTCCATTGCTCAGCTACTGTTTTTCCTGCCAACCTTTGATTCCAATTTATTTAGCCCAGATCCATTCTGACCCCATTGAAGTTAATTTTCACCCAGTTCATTATTCTTAGCCTAGATCGGTCTTTATCCTTTTCCATAGCCAACCTAAACCTTATGATATAATGATCATTTTACCTTAATGTTCTCCTGCTGACACTTGATCCACCTGGCCCATTTCATTCCAAAGAAGCAGATCTAGCAATGCCTCCTTTCTCATTGGACTGTACACAAACTGCTGTAGAAAATTTTCCTGAACACACTTTAGGAACTCTTGCCCCTCTCTGCACTTTACACTACTACTATCCCAAACTATATTTGGATAATGAAAGTCACCAATTATAACTACTCAATAATTCTTGCACTTCTCTGTAATTTCCATGAACATGTGTTCCTCTACATCCTTTCCAGTAACTGGTGGTGTATAGAATACACCAAGCAATGCAATTGTGCCTTTTTTTGTTCCTTAGCTCTAGCCAAATAGATTCTGTCCTTGAATCCCCAGGATATCCTTTCTCCAGCACTGCAATGGCATCCTTAATCAATACTGCCACTCCTCACCATTTTCTTCCTTTCCTGAACACGTTGTATCCTTTCTTTGAGCCAGGTCTCTGTTGCAGCCACAACATCATATTTCCACATGTCAATCTGTGCCTGTAACTCACCAACCTCATTAACCACACTCCATGCACTCACATACATCCACATTAACCCTGATTTAGACTGTACTACTTTCTCCCTTAACTGACTCCATCTAATAATTTATCATTCCTACTCTGGTGCCATCTATCTTTCCCAGTATTCTGAGCATTTTGGTATTCTTTTCTGAAAACTCCACCTGGTTCCCACACCCCTGCCAAGTTAGTTTAAACCTTCCTGAATAGCATTAGCAAATCACCCAGCAAGGAACTCCATTGCAGCTCTGTTTAGGTGCAACCCATCTGGCTTGTACAGATCCTATCTCTCCCAGAGCCTGTTCCAATGTTTCAAGAATCTCAAGCCTTCCCTCTTGCACCATTTCTCCAGCCATGCATTCATCTGCTTTATCCTCCCATTTTTATATTCATGCATGGTACTGGGAGTAATCTGGAAATTACTACTTTTGAAGACCCGCTTGCTAATTTCCTACCTAGCTGTCTAAACTCTGACTGCAGGACCACATCCCTCTTTCTGCCAGTCATTCGTGCCAATGTGTATTATGATTGCTTGTTCACCCACCCACCTCAGAGTGCTCTGCAGTCATTTAGTGACATCCTTGACCCTGGCACCAGGGAGGCAGCACACCATCCTGAATTCATTCCTACTGCCACAGATATGACTGTCCATTCCTCTAGCTATCGAATCACCTATCAGTATTGCTCTTCCAATTTTCCTTGTACCTCCCTTGCACAGCTGACCACCTGTGCTTGGACTTGGCTTTGACTCCACTCTCCATATGAACAATCAATCTCATCAGTGTTCAGAACTGAATACTAGGTGGATAGCAAGATGCACTAAGGGGACTCCTGTACTACCTGCCTGTTTTTATTTGACTGCCTGGTGATCCCACATTCCCTCTCTTCCTGCATACACATACCCTTAAGCTGTGGGGTAACCACATCTATAAATGTGCTACCCACAAATCTCTCAACCTCAAGGATGCACTTGAGTGATGCTAGCCGATGGCCAAATTCTGAAGCCTGAAGTTCGATCTGCTGCAACTGATGGATCTTCCTGGAAAAATGGTTATTCAGTACATAGGAAGCATCCTGGAGTTCCCACATAGCACAGGATGTGCGCACTAGACATAGGAGTGGCCCTGCCATTCCTTTATCTGTTAGTTAATAACCTTGCTACTGCTAATAAAACGTACTAGTAATAAACCTTACCAATACTAATAAACACTACTAATACTGATGAAACCTAGGCCTGAATTTTATGCTCCCCTGCTGGCAGGTTTGTAGGCAGGGGTGAGCATGAAATATTGGGGATGGGCTTCCCACCACCTCTCAGCAGTTTTACAGTGGGGTGGGTGAAGCATCGGTTCACTTGGTGAATGGCAGGAAACAGTGAGAGCAAAGCAAGGCTGTCCACTGCCACCAGGAGCCTTGCCCCAATTGAAGCCCTTGAGTGGCCAATTATTGATCACTTAAGGGCTGTTTCCCACACAGTGGGAGGAGTTCCCATGTATGTCAGAAGAATGAAAATAATCGAGTTAAGCCGTTGGGCAGGAAGAGGGGGTCACTTCCATCAGAAGCCCCCTTTTAACTTTGGGTGCCCAACCCCCCCTTAAGGTCTGGTAGCTGCAGGATATCCCTCCCAGACCTGTTGGAGGGATTTTTTTTGGGCACAGTGCCGGACCCCTGAGGCAGGCCTTCCACCCAGCCTGCCTCCACACCTGGGAGCTCCCCACTGCTTCCCAGGTTACCAGCCTTGACTGCTATTCTAGCCCAGCCCTTTGGACTGAAAATCTGACACCAGGGCAGCCATTTTAAAGGTTAGGTTTGAGGAGCTGAAATGCTCCAGTTTCAATATATCTGACCCGGGAATGAAAATCCAGGCCTAGATTTTTAATAGTATACTAAATTCATAATTGCTGCTGAACACTCTCACTGGCCCTGAAAATTTACATTTGTGGAATATCAATTTTGTCCATTGAATAATGATAAAATTATTTTTAAAATTATTTTTTCAAAATTTGTTTTTGATAGTTTAGTTTCTCTTTCAATCCAATCATAATAATTAACTTTGCCATCTGAAAATGTAAATTAATAGTGATGGATAATCAATGCTTTTAACATCCTGGTTTGCTATGTGTCAATCCCTCAATGTGATTGGCTGTTTACCCAGGTTGCTGAAATCACCACTGCTGGATGCATGGAGGTTCCCTTGACTTGGCGTTAGATTTAAACTTCCATTGGGAAAGGGGAAATTAGATATGTGTGGGCAGCTTTCTTCAGGGTGGGTATCATTGCTTCACTGCTGACTGCAAAATCCAGTCCATCTTGTTTTCAGTCCATGGGCGAAACTTTATGGCCCTATCATGATGGGGGCAGGGTCGTAAAATGTGGTGAGTCATTCAAATTGACTTTGGTGGGACCAGAACATCGCGCTGGCAGGAGGGGATCATAAAATTCAAACCCTGGGGGTTGAATTGAGTTGTCTTGTGCTCAGCTCATTAGCTCGGGACTAAATTTGATAGCTGAACTCATCATTGTAATGCAGTCTATCATGGGCCATTGTGGATTATTAGAAAAGACTACAGGTTAAATGTTGGCATGTTTTGCAGCTATTTTGTGGGCATAAAATAGACATAAACATGACAAATTGTGCAGTGGGCTGTCCACGTCCAATCTTCTTGGACTGCTAAAATTATTAGCTTTCTGGGGAGCAGAACAGGCACTGGGTTGGCACCACTCAGGTTTCAGTAGCAGCCCCTGTGAACTAAACACTAGCCGACAGTTTCAAATTTAGAAGATACATATCTAAAAAAACACTGCTGAAGAGCCAGATGGAGCTGCAGTCCACAATATCCTGATCTGCCCCCTCCATCGCCACTCCTTGACCCCCAGCCCTGCAGAACATTCTGGTCGTACAAGCAACCCAGTATTCACATTGTTCAAACTGGTGAGCTGTTTGTGGAAGTGGGACTAGTGCCAGCTACTCATTCACTTGACATTATAGATGCTTTAGTCCAGCCTCAGACACCCTGGTTCGGGTGGTGTTGCTTCTCCATTGCCTTCATACCCAAATACTTATTCCTTTGACATGGGTCCTCTGACAAAACCTCAATTCTAGATAGCAAAAATGATGTTAAAAAATTAAAATAGGACTTTGCTCTTAAGCGTTACGGGCAGAATTTTACACCGGTGGAATTTTACACCAGCAAGATTTTACCATCCCGCCGAAGTCAATGGACTTTTGAACAGCTCATCACATTTTACGGCCCCACCCCTGCTACGAAGGGACCATAAAATTCTGCCCTACAATCGGGAATATCCAACCACAGGTTTTGCCACTTCAATTGGCCAACATTGATGTTTGAGGCTGAAACTATGTATTACAAGTGTATTTTCCACAATTATTAAGGCTTAGTTGTTCAGTCAGAATGGGACCTGCATCAATATATGTGTGGAGAAGAGGGGAGGAGGGCTATGTCCATCAAACGGTTCAATAAATGAGCACTGGTAGTTTAGCAACATGTGTTGCAAGAAATTGGAGTTCTTATTTTGTGTGCACTCCTGCCCTTTTGCATGTGTTTTGGGCTTGGGTTGGAGAGGAGGTGGATTGTCTTCATATTCCCTAATATTCTACTTGGACCTGATCTTTGGCATTACGGATATGTATTGATGCCTCAATGGTCTAGTTACAAAAAATCTTCAACTCTGATCTTATAAAGGCATAAGTATGGAAAGGAAAGAACCCTTGTGCTTGAATAGCAAGGCCTGAGGCACCCTTGCTATTGGACCTCAAGCCTCAATTCCTTGAAGCCATCTTCTTATTCAGTCAGGTAAGTACATTTTAAAAACTTACCTTGTTTTTTGCAGCTCAAGGTAGGCCTGAGTTACCCAGGTGATGGTGGTTGCCTCAATAGAAATAAATCTGTACTGGGGGCTTAAAAAGGTAAAAGGCCCTTTATTTGCAAATGCATAATGCCTAACACCTATTTCAGGCATTAACACTATACTCTGACCTTATGGCCTTTAAGAATACACTGGAATATATACTTCTGGCATGTAATAAGTGTGCACTCCTGCCCTCACTTTTGGCAGTTTAGTAGGCCCCTTTAGAGCCAGCAAAGCAAATGGTTTGTGTCTATATTTCTAGGCTAACTGTGATTCCCTAAGCCTGAATTAAAGAGCAAACACACCCAAAGACTCACCTCCTACAGTCGTCAGTGTTTAGGATTGCCAGCTTTGTTTGGAGGCATTCCTGCAGGCTTGATCAACATGATGTCCTGCCACATGACATCTGACCATGTCAAATCTGATCAGCTTGTTGACACTTCAAACTTTTGTTCTAAACAAGGTAACGTGCAGGAAAAGGTAGGTCATCTCCAAACAAACCTTTGTCTACATGCTAGTGCGGCAGAGTTCAGGAGACAAAAATTCATCTGCAGTATGACAAATTTCTGAAACATCATTCTCCACCATTGCATGCTCTCTTTCTATGGATGGAATCATCCCAGGTTTGCACAAAACGTGGTAGTGGGCAGAAAAAAGGATGTTTTACCTGCTGGCCGCAATGGCTGCTTTTCGTGCTGTATCATCCCATTCCCAGCGTGTCCCACCTCAGTAATAATTTATTCCTGGGAAAAATGGGTCACTGATAGGGTGGCTCAGATTTTTCTGCTCCTCCATCACCTCAGGCCTTCAGTAAACCGGGTGCCCTATTTAAAGGCCGCCCCTGCACAGAGCTAGTGCTCTTCAAGGGATAAGAAGCTGCTGCAAACTGATGGCTGCCAAAGGGAGGAAACATGCTGCGCCCAAACTTAGTGATGCCTCCCTCGGATGCTTACTGGATGCAGTGGAGGCTCACCATAAAGTTTGGGCGAAAACCAGCAGGCAAGTTCACCAATCCAGCATGGGAGACGGTGGCAGCGGTGGTCAGTGTCAGTGCCCTGCAAAAGAGGGTAGCCACCCAGTGCGGGAAGAGGATGAATGCTCTCATCCATTCCACCAGGATAAGTCACTCTTGTCATCACTCTCAACTCACACATTCACAAACCCATCACACATACACAGGGATCTTACACCTCAAGGGACAACACCACTAACTCTCACATACACCCTCACATCTCCATCAGGCTCATATCCTCTGGACCTCACATTCTCATCATGTCTATGGCTCCGCTCACCACACAAACATTTCATGCAGTGCCATGTGTCCTGCACACTCTCTCCACCTGTTTTCATGCAGGAGAAGCTGGCTCACAACAGCAGGGAGAGGTCCCAAACTGGGGGTGGAGTGGCCAACATTAGGCCCCTCACTCACTTTGAGGAACGTGCCACCTTGCTGACTGGTGAAGATGTGGACTGTGCCTGTGGCGACAGTGAGGTTGGTGGCGAACACCCACATGAGGATCCTGCACCACATCATCCTTCTCTCAAAGTAACTGTGAGTGCTCTGCTCTCTGATGCCACGCACTAATTATCTCTACTTTGGTTCACAGGGATCTCTGCCAAGTGATGGACACCCTCAGCCGGCCAGTCCCTCAGCTCCATCCAGGTCCTCAGCTCCAGCCAAGACAACACCTCTGCCATTGAAAAGCTGGAAATAAGCAGACTGGAAGACCCATCACAGCGCTTACCCACACCCTCCACCAGTGCAGAGACACACACCTTGATGGGGCCTAGATCTAGAGCAGGCTCGGGTTCACAATCTGGTGGTCACCACACGGACACGTGTCTGCAGCAGGAGGAGGCAGGTTTAGCTGAGCTCCCCGGCACTCAGAGGACTGCTGGGGAAGAGGCATCTGTGAGGTTCAAGTCAGATGATGACCCTCTGGATTCAGCCTTCCAAATCATTGTGAAGAGTCAGCAGAAGATGAGGGAACATTATGCAGAGCTGTTAGAAGCCCTCACCAGAGTGGCACGCAAATTGGAGGAATGTGTCCACCTGCTCCCCAGTGAAGTGGTGTCATTGAATTCACAGACCCCTCCCTTGCATGTTCACCTGGACATCTTCCTTTTACTCCCTCCTGCACACTCACTCCTTCCTCCACCCTTACTCCATCCTCCACCCTTACTCCCTCCTCTCCCCAGATTCCTTCTCCCCTCCGAACACCTTCCTTCCCACGGACTCCTTCCTCCCATGGACTCCTCCTCCCTTCCAACTCCTTCCTTTCCACGGACTCCTTGCACCCTTTGAACTCCTTCCCCTCTCCAAATCCTTTCCTCCCCAGAAGTCCTGCCCCTCTTTGAACTCTTTCCTCCCCCCAAACTCCTCCCTTACATCTTCCTCCCTCCTTGCACTTACACCCCTAGTCGGTGCATTCTCCCCCATTACACCCTCCTCCCCTTGTACTCCCTCCCACACCAATCTCACCACCCACCACCGATACCTTTGTTTCCCCCTCCCAACCTCACCACCACCCCTCACCACCACCCGGTACCACTCCCAGTCAAAACAGGACCTTCGTCTCCCACCCCTGGTATATCTTCCTCTCCCAAACTCAGCTGGATCTTTCACTCCACTCCCTTGATGATCATCCGTTGTGAGCAGACTGTCAACGGTGACCTTCCATGTGTTGCTTTGCGGCGGAGCCATGTGAATCAGAAACCACGCAGCATGCAATGCTCGTGTTCCTCCAGGGTTCAGTAGCTGTTGGACTCCAGCACCTTCTGCTTCTCGGATGTCCATGATGTGAGCAAGGCCCTGATGGTAAGTCCTGACCTCCGCACGTCACACTTGTCAAGACCTGTTCTGCACCAGTGTGTTTTCCTTCTGATGTGGGCAGTAGGTTTGACTTGATGGGATGATTCTGGCAAGCAGGGCTTATAATTATACGCAGATTTATTTATTTGATGTTCCTGATGTGCAGCGGTGGGAAATGTGGCCCACCATTGATGCATGGAGCGGACAATCACAAAGTGGTTTCATGATGGTGTGAAAACGATTTTTGGCCTTCTTGCCATATTGTCCGCTCACACCTGCATGATGCCGACCGCCGATGGGACAAAAAATTCTGGCCTACATGTCTGACCCTGAAATGTGTCTCTGGAAGATAGCAAAAAAAAAGCTATATACTGAAGAGAAGACTTCTGCAGAATGTTAACCATAGCTAAAGTGCCATAAATTTAACACACTAAAACCTAAAGAAAAGAGAAAAACTGACAGAAATAAATTCTGCTGAAATCCTGGTTATTATTTTGTGTATTCGGAGCACAATTTTTACACCGAAATTGGTCAGAAGCAGATCAATTTAGAACAGCATCAGGAGTTCAGCCGGAATCGGCTGGTTAGACTAATTTCAGAAAAAAAAAGAAGCTGGAAGACGGATGATTCCCAATCCAGACAAGCTGGAAAGGTCAGCCTGGACCACTGGACACATCCTTTGGCAGCCATTTGACCATCATGTGAAAGCCATGTGATTTTCTTGCTGCAATATTTCTCTTTCACATGATCCTTACTCCTGTTTAGCTCATATGACAAGGCAGTAGTCTCCTTACCATTGCAACAAACAGAAAGCTGTTGTTTTTTCATCACTAATTAATCGACTTATTTCTTCAATGCTTCCCCAAGGAAACTTGGGGGTGTTTGGTGGGGCAGTGTTGGGGGGAGGTGGGGGGTAGGCTTTAAAGTGGGTGAGCTTGTGGATTTGGCTGCAGATGAGGGGTAGGAAATCCCAGAAAAATGCGAGTGCCTTTCACATTTAACTGCAGTGCAATTAGCTGTGTGTGAAAAACCCTCTCAGGGAAGGCAGGTTATCAATTTCGTTTTGTTAAGTATTAAATTACAGTGATAATAATGTGGGTTTTGAAGTTAGGATTTGGTTCCACAGGTTTCCTAGGTTTCCTGGAACCTGCCAATGAAAGCAAGGTGAGAAGGAGGAGGAAACCGAGGGAGCTAAAGGTGTGAAAGGGAAATATATCACAAAGTCTGGCATCTCCCAGCTGCTTTCTTACCTGCAGGTCTGGCAGCATCTATGGAGAAAGAAAAACAGAGCTTCTGCTGAACAACCTTGAGTGTGCTAAAAATTACGCTGACACGTAATTTAAGATTATCATTTGGGCTCGCAGTTTGGCACACTTAAGCATACTTGAAGCTAGATATATTAATACACGGAGCCCTGTTCTTTGTAGACAGAAAGAACATGTACACTGTCATAAACTTGGTGTATCAGACAGGTTTCTTGTTAGTAACAATAAACTTTATTTACAGAGGTCCGGATGAAGCTATATGTTTGAATCAGGTCAGTGACTAGAAAGCTCCGTGCTTAGAGCTGGTTCATCTGGACAGTCACATGATCCCAAAAACAGTATAAAAAGTTTTGCTTGCAATCATTACATACACACATTTGGCAGAATTGTCTGGTCTTGTTCATGGCGGGCTTTGTGACAGGTGTGTTGGGACAACTCGGCTGGAGGGGCACAGTGGGATCATACCAAGGTGTCTGCCATGGGGGAACACGAGCCCTGCTGGAGGCTGGCGTGAACACAATTTGTATCCTAATGCATTGTAATGGAATGCAAAGTAAGGTCAGACTGGAATTGTCCCCCCCACCATTCCATTTACTGTTACATCGTAGGGAAAACACACCAGCCCAGAATATGTCTGGACAAGTGTGATGTGCAGAAGTTTGGACTCTAAGGAAAAGAAGGTGCTGGAGCCCTACAGCTACAGGACCCTGAAGGAACACGTGCATCGCATGCTGGGTGAATTCTCAAGACATGGCTCCACCGTGAAGCAGCTCTCGGGAGGTGGGAGGTCTCCGCTGATGTCTCAGAACATCTCTGCTTCGGAACATCACAGTCTTGGCTGCTATGCATCATCAGCGATGGGGGAGATGAGGAAGGTCCAGCTGTGAGTGGGAGAGGAAGGTCCACCGGGGGTGGGGGGGGGGTGAGGTTGGGATGGGGGAACGAAGTGGGCGGTGAGGTTGGGGGTGGGGGGGGGACAAATGAGTCAGAGGGGTGAGGTTGGGAGGAGGGATGAGGGAGCACGGGGGAAGGAGGGTGTATGGGGGGAGAATGCGGCAAGTGGGTAGGGAGGTGAAAGGGGGGAGGAATGTGTAAGGTGGGAGTTTGGAGGTTAGAAGGTGTCCTGGGGAAGGAGGGAGTTTGGAAGAGGAAGGTATCTGCAGGGTTGGGGGGTGGGCAGGAGGGAGTTCGGTGGGGTGCTGGGGGAAGGTGTCTGAAGGTAGGAGGGATTAAGGGTGGATGAGAGAGTAAGGGTGGAAGAGGGAGTAAGGGCTGAGGAGGGAGTGAAGGGGGGTAGAGGGGATGTCCAGGTGAATGTGCAAGGAAGGGGTCTGTGGAGACTAAGGAGCGAACTGATGTTGGGTGTGGGAGGAAAGAATGGTGTGTGTGAGAGGGAGCAGAGGAAACAGGTGGGGTGGGAGGGTGAGCATGCGTCGATAACGGTAGAAGGGATGTGAGGGTGGTTGGTGGGGACTCAGAGGCAGACATGGACCCTGGGGGTGGAGAGGAGTCTGGGGAGGTCAATGCGGATGGCGGTGAGATTCTCAAGAAGATAGAGAATGTACACGTTCACTTGGACATCCTAGAAAGACAAGAGTTCAGTTTGGTAGGTGATGGTGGGGAGGTGGAAGGTGATGCCAGGGGTCCACAGTGATGAGGGAGAGGACATGGGTGACTGGGGGAGAGGAAAGGATGGGGGAGCTGACAATATACTTGACCATGACCCTGGCTGTCGAAATCAAAAGTGAGCATAGTCTGGTGCTGGATGGGTACAGGTGCTGCATGGGAGTGTGATCAGTGGGTGGGCGGAGATGCAGGTCAGCTCAGATGGACAACTGAAAGCGAACCCCAGCAGGCAACATTGAAAATGTTTGGGACAGTGAGATGAGTGTGATGGATGAAGGCTCCATGTATGTGGAAGAGTGCACGCACAAAACTCCGAAAGGCCCTGCCACACACGCACTTCTTTTTTTATTATTCATTCATGGGATGTGGGCTTCGCTGGCTGGGCCAGCATTTGTTACCCATCCCTAGTTGCCTTGAGAAGGTGGTGGTGAGCTGCCTTCTTGAACTGTTGCAGTCCATGTGGTGTAGCACTCACAGTGCTGGAAGGTAGTTCCAGGATTTTGACCCAGCAACAGTGAAGGAGTGATGATATATTTCCAATCAGGATACAGGGCTAAGTGATCCCACAACCAGCGGATCAGATCTAAGCTCTGCAGTCCTGCCACATCCAGTCATGAATAGTGGTGGATAATTAAACAACTCACTGGAGGAGGAGGCTGTACAAATATCCCCATCCTCAATGATGGAGGAGCCCAGCACATCAGTGCAAAAGATAAGGCTGAAGCATTTGCTACAATCTTCAGCCAGAAGTGCCGAGTGGATGATCCATCCCGGCCTCCTCCATATGTTCCCATCATCACAAATGCCATTCTTCAGCCAATTCGATTCACTCCACATGATATCAAGAAAGGCACTGGATACTGCAAAGGCTATGGGCTGTGACAATATTCCAACAATAGTACTGAAGACTTGTGCTCTAGAACTTGCTGTGCCCCTAGCCAAGCTGTTCCAATAGAACTACAACACTGGCATCTACCTGACAATGTGAAAAATTGCCCAGATATGTTCTATACACAAAAAGCAGGACAAATCCAACCCGGCCAATTACCTCCCCATCAATCTATTCTTGATCATCAGTAAAATAATGGAAGGGTTTATCAACAGTGCTATCAAATGGCACGGTTAGCAATAACCTGCTCACTGATGCCCAGTTTGTGTTCTGCCAGTGTCACTCAGCTCCTGACCTCATTACAGCCTTGGTTCCTGAGGTGAGGTAACAGTGACTGCCCTTGAAATCAAGGCAGCATTTGACTGAGTGTGGCATCAAGGAGCCCTAGCAAAACTGGAGCCTAGGGGAATCGGGGGAAAACTCTCCGCTGGTTGGAGTGACCTTCCTTCCAGAAGGTCTGAAGTGGGGCTGTTCGCTGATGATTGTACAATGTTCAGCACCATTCATGACTCCTCAGATACTGAAGCAGTCCGTGTCCAAATGCAGCAAGACCTGAACAATATCCAAGCTTGAGCTGACAAGTAGCAAGTAACATTCGTGCCACACAAGTGTCAGGCAATGACCATCTCCAACAAGAAAGAATCCAACCATCGCCCCTTGATGTTCAATGGCATTACCATCATTGAATTCCCCACTATCAACATCCTGGGGGTTACCATTGACCAGAAACTGAACTGGACTCGCCATGTAAATACTGTGGCTATAAAAGCAGGTCAGAGGCTAGGAATTGTGTGATGGGTAACTCGCCTCATGACTCCCCAAAGCCCATCCACTATCCAAAGGCACAAGTCAGGAGTGTGATGGAATACTCCTCACTTGCCTGGGTGAGTGCAGATCCCACAATACTCAAGAAGCTTGACACTGTCCAGGACAAGGCAGCCACTTCATTGGCACTACATCCACAAACATTCATTCCCTCCACCACTGACGCACAGTAGCAGCAGTGTGTACCATCTAGAAGATACACTGCAGGAATTCACCAAGGCTTCTTTGACTGCATCTTCCAAACCCACGACCACTACCACCTAGGACAAGGGCAGCAGACAGATGGGAACGTCACCACCTGGAAGTTCCCCTCCAAGTCACTCACCATCCTGACTTGGAAATATATTGCTGTTCCTTCACTGTTGCTGGGTCAAAATCCTGGAACTCCCCTCCCAACAGCACTGTGGTTGGAGTCATACCTAGCACAGAGGAAGATGGATATGATTGTTGGAGGTCAGTCCCAGGACATCACTGCAGGGGTTTCTCAGGGTAGCATCCTAGACCTAATTATCTTAGTTGTGTCATCAGTGGCCTTCCCTCAAACATAAAATGAAAAGTGGAGATGTTTGCTGATGAGCACACAGTATTCATTACAATTCGTATTTCCTCATTTACTGAAGCAATCCATGCGCACATGCAGCAGGCCTGGAAAACATTCAGGTTTGGGCTCATAAGCGGCAAGTAACATTCTTGCCACACAAGTAACAGGCAATGACCACCTCTAACAAGAGAGAATCTAACCATCTCCCCTTGACATTCAATGGTGTTACCATCACTGAATCCCCTCCAAGGCACTCACCATCCTGACTTGGAACTAAATTGCTGTTCTTCACTGGCACTGGGTCAAAATCCTGGAACTCACCCCCTAACAGCACTGTACGTGTACCTACACCACATGGACTGCAGTGATCCAAGAAGGCAGCTCACCACCACCTTCTCAAGGGCAACTAGGGATGGGCAACAAATGCTGGCCCAGCCAGCACTGTTTCTTCCTATCACTAAGGAATAATATATCTCTTTTAGTCTTCACAGTCCCCAACAGCACATGCAGGGAAGTGTTACCAATATCTTATTGGTTATCATTGAGCAGAAACTTAACTGGACCAGCCATATAAACACTGTGGTGACAAGGGCATATCAGTGGCTGGGCATTCTGTGGCAAGTAACTCACCTCCTGACTCCCCAGAGCCTGTCCACTATCTACAAGGCACAAGTCAGGATGAGAGCAGCTCCAAACACACTCAAGAAGCTTGACACTATCCAAGACAAAGCACCTCATCTACCACGTTAAACATTCAATCCTTCCACCACCCACACAGTAGTAGTGTGTACCATCTACAAGATGCACTGCAGCCAATACTCCATCGACAGCACCTTCTAAACTTTCACCCTCTGCCACCTGGAAGGACAAGGGCAGCAGATACTGGGAACAACACCACCTGCAACTTCCCCTCCAAGGCACTCACCATCCTGACTTGGAACTAAATTGCTGTTCTTCACTGGCACTGGGTCAAAATCCTGGAACTCACCCCCTAACAGCACTGTACGTGTACCTACACCACATGGACTGCAGTGATCCAAGAAGGCAGCTCACCACCACCTTCTCAAGGGCAACTAGGGATGGGCAACAAATGCTGGCCCAGCCAGCACTGTTTCTTCCTATCACTAAGGAATAATATATCTCTTTTAGTCTTCACAGTCCCCAACAGCACATGCAGGGAGGTGTTACTGAACTGAGGTGCAGCCATTGACTTTGACTCCATTCTTATATTTCCTTCACTTTGGCTCCCAACTCCAAACACCTTAAAATTGCATGGTTTGAGTGTCCTTTTAAATACTGGAATTGAAATTGCATCGTGCAGGACATTATCACATCCACTGATGCTAATTGGCTGTGAAACCCAGAAATCATGTGTTGACAAAGTGGCCCTGTTAAAAAGTTGCTGTCAGACCTGGTGTACAGACTTCCCCTCCATTTCCAGCACATTGCGAACTTCAAATCCAACCCTCAAATTCTGTTTAATATATATGTAAGTGTTTTTCTCACCTTAATAGCTACATCCAGATCTGTTGAATGCCAACATCATATCTGATCAAACAGGATTAGGAATAAACTGAAGAACGCAATAACAGATAAAGCTAGGAATCTTGGTATCGAAATGCAATAATTGCATCCACACATCTGTGAAAGGTCTTAAAGGTGCAATACCCAATTCTTAAATTTGTTTTATCACCATGATGACAATTAAAATGTTTTACTTCATCAAAAATATTATTTGTAATGTGAACTGTTACTCAGGTGTTGTAAATTTTTCTGCATAAAAATGTCGATCAATGTTGGCAATATCTCCTAAATGCATTAATATTAATTATGGAACACTGTTCCCAGTTCTTTGATTGAGAGAATCATTGTGAGGTCAAATCCTTATGGATGTGCAGCTACTAATTTAGGGCAGGAAAGCCGGAATGTTTTAGTAAACTGACACATTGCAAATACAATTTTAACGGAGTCAAGTATTTTAATTCTTAGTTTTGAAATTGGTCTGAATGGATTTATGGAACATTGCAGTCTTAAAAACATGGACCAGATCAATTATAGATTCCTCTGTGTGATTGAATAGACACAAACAGAAATATTTAATTTATATAGCACCTTTCACAACAACGAGACATCTCAAAGCACTTTACATCCAATTACTTCTGAAGTCTAGTCACTCTTCCAATGTAGGAAACACAACAGCCTAATTACACGCAGCAATCTCCTACAAACAGCCATGTGATAGTGACCAGATTACCTGTTTTTGTGATGTTGATTGAGAGATAGATATATCAGGCAAGACACCATGGATAACTCCCCTGCACTTCAAAATAATGTCATGAGATCTTTTACATCCACTATAGAGGACAGACAGGGCCTAGTTTCATCATTGCAGCTGGAAGATGACATCTCCAACACTGCAGCCTTCCCTCAGTGCTGCACTGGATTATTGCAGCTCTGCAGAACCATAGGTTCTTGGGGTCAGGTGATCTGGTAGGTTCCAAACCTGGCTGCATTCTCAGATATGAGATCAGCTGCCAGAAGGGGCACTCTATCCACGTAGACATAACCTAGCAGCCCTCCTGACACCACCAGGATTTTTGTACTCAAGTCCTGGACTGGGAATTGAACTTTCTGACTCAGGGGCAAGAGTGTTACTAATTGAGCAACAGCTGACACAGGTTCAGAGGTCATTTTGACAAACATAAAGGGAACAGTAAATGCAATCCTCGTAAATCAGCTCTTCCACTAATTATAACAATATAAAAGCCAGGATGCAAAGAATTGATAAAAACAAAAAAACTGCGGATGCTGGAAATCCAAAACAAAAACAGAATTACCTGGAAAAACTCAGCAGGTCTGGCAGCATCGGCGGAGAAGAAAAGAGTTGACGTTTCGAGTCCTCATGACCCTTCGACAGAACTTGAGTTCGAGTCCAGGAAAGAGCTGAAATATAAGCTGGTTTAAGGTGTGTGTGTGGGGGGGCGGAGAGATAGAGAGACAGAGAGGTGGAGGGGGTTGGTGTGGTTGTAGGGACAAACAAGCAGTGATAGAAGCAGATCATCAAAAGATGTCAACGACAATAGTACAATAGAACACATAGGTGTTAAAGTTAAAGTTGGTGATATTATCTAAACGAATGTGCTAATTAAGAATGGATGGTAGGGCACTCAAGGTATAGCTCTAGTGGGTTTTTTTTTAATAATGGAAATAGATGGGAAAAGGAAAATCTTTATAATTTATTGGAAAAAAAAGGGGGAAACAGAAAGGGGGTGGGGATGGGGGAGGGAGCTCACGACCTAAAGTTGTTGAATTCAATATTCAGTCCGGAAGGCTGTAAAGTCCCTAGTCGGAAGATGAGGTGTTGTTCCTCCAGTTTGCGTTGGGCTTCACTGGAACAATGCAGCAAGCCAAGGACAGACATGTGGGCAAGAGAGCAGGGTGGAGTGTTAAAATGGCAAGCGACAGGGAGGTTTGGGTCATTCTTGCGGACAGACCGCAGGTGTTCTGCAAAGCGGTCGCCCAGCTTACGTTTGGTCTCTCCAGTGTAGAGGAGACCACATTGGGAGCAACGAATACAGTAGACTAAGTTGGGGGAAATGCAAGTGAAATGCTGCTTCACTTGAAAGGAGTGTTTGGGTCCTTGGACGGTGAGGAGAGAGGAAGTGAAGGGGCAGGTGTTGCATCTTTTGCGTGGGCAAGGGGTTGTGCCATAGGAGGGGGTTGAGGAGTAGGGGGTGATGGAGGAGTGGACCAGGGTGTCCCGGAGGGAGCGATCCCTACGGAATGCCGATAAGGGGGGTGAAGGGAAGATGTGTTTGGTGGTGGCATCATGCTGGAGTTGGCGGAAATGGCGGAGGATGATCCTTTGAATGCGGAGGCTGGTGGGGTGATAAGTGAGGACAAGGGGGACCCTATCATGTTTCTGGGAGGGAGGAGAAGGCGTGAGGGCGGATGCGCGGGAGATGGGCCGGACACGGTTGAGGGCCCTGTCAACGACCGTGGGTGGAAAACCTCGGTTAAGGAAGAAGGAGGACATGTCAGAGGAACTGTTTTTGAATGTAGCATCATCGGAACAGATGCGACGGAGGCGAAGGAACTGAGAGAATGGGATGGAGTCTTTACAGGAAGCGGGGTGTGAGGAGCTGTAGTCGAGATAGCTGTGGGAGTCGGTGGGTTTGTAATGGATATTGGTGGACAGTCTATCACCAGAGATTGAGACAGAGAGGTCAAGGAAGGGAAGGGAAGTGTCAGAGATGGACCACGTGAAAATGATGGAGGGGTGGAGATTGGAAGCAAAATTAATAAATTTTTCCAAGTCCTGACGAGAGCATGAAGCGGCACCGAAATAATCATCGATGTACCGGAGAAAGAGTTGTGGAAGGGGGCCGGAGTAGGACTGCAACAAGGAATGTTCCACATACCCCATAAAGAGACAGGCATAGCTGAGGCCCATGCGGGTACCCATAGCCACACCTTTTATTTGGAGGAAGTGAGAGGAGTTGAAGGAGAAATTGTTCAGCGTGAGAACAAGTTCAGCCAGACAGAGGAGAGTAGTGGTGGATGGGGATTGTTCGGGCCTCTGTTCGAGGAAGAAGCTAAGGGCCCTCAGACCATCCTGGTGGGGGATGGAGGTGTAGAGGGATTGGACGTCCATGGTGAAGAGGAAGCGGTAGGGGCCAGGGAACTGGAAATTGTTGATGTGACGTAAGGTGTCAGAGGAATCACGGATGTAGGTGGGAAGGGACTGGACAAGGGGAGAGAGAAGGGAGTCAAGATAACGAGAAATGAGTTCTGTGGGGCAGGAGCAAGCTGAGACGATCGGTCTACCGGGGCAGTTCTGTTTGTGGATTTTGGGTAGGAGATAGAAGCGGGCCGTCCGAGGTTGGGCGACTATCAGGTTGGAAGCTGTGGGAGGGAGATCCCCAGAGGAGATGAGGTCAGTGACAGTCCTGGAAACAGTGGCCTGATGTTCAGTGGTGGGGTCATGGTCCAGGGAGAGGTAGGAGGAAGTGTCTGCGAGTTGACGCTCAGCCTCCGCGAGGTAGAGGTCAGTGCGCCAGACAACAACAGCACCACCCTTGTCAGCGGGTTTGATGACAATGTCAGGGTTGGACCTGAGAGAATGGAGTGCAGTAAGTTCAGAGAGAGACAGGTTAGAATGGGTGAGAGGAGCAGAGAAATTGAGACGACTAATGTCGCGCCGACAGTTCTCAATGAAAAGATCGAGAGAAGGTAAAAATCCAGAGGGAGGGAGAATATTGGAGATGGGTAAAAGGATCCGTTGAACTGGGAGAGGACTCCTGCCCAAAGAAGTGAGCCCGGAGACGAAGACGGCGGAAGGAGAGTTCAGTATCATGCCGAGCCCGAAATTCATTGAGGTGAGGGCGTAAGGGTATGAAACTAAGTCCTTTGCTGAGCACTGAACGTTCAGCATCGGAGAGGGGAAGATCAGGGGGTATAGTGAATACACGGCTGGGGTTGGGACTGGAAGAAAGGGTGGGGACGGAGGGACAGGCAGGGGTGGAGGGTCCTAGATGTCGATGTCGATGAGTTGTTGGAGCTTGCGTTCCTTAGCACTTGAGAGAAAGAGAAAAAGTTTCTTGTTGAGGCGTCGGATGAGCCGAAGGATAACATAAAACTGGGGGCATGCGCAGCTTTGAAAAAGGGTACGGCGGTGCTGCTGGAGGGAGAGGTCGAGTGTGTTCATATGGCGGCGCATGGCACTGAGAGTGGGTTTCAGAATGTGACGGGAACAGCAGTCCGAGAAATGTTTTATGTCCCGGAGATACCTGTAATCCTGTAAATCCACTCTCAGTGCCATGCGCCGCCATAAATCCACTCTCAGTGCCATGCGCCGCCATATGAACACACTCGACCTCTCCCTCCAGCAGCACCGCCGTACCCTTTTTCAAAGCTGCGCATGCCCCCAGTTTTATGTTATCCTTCGGCTCATCCGACGCCTCAACAAGAAACTTTTTCTCTTTCTCTCAAGTGCTAAGGAACGCAAGCTCCAACAACTCATCGACACCAACACCCATCTAGGACTCTCCACCCCTGCCTGTCCCTCCGTCCCCACCCCATCTTCCAATCCCAGCCCCAGCCGTGTATTCACTATACCCCCTGACCTTCCCCTCTCCGACGCTGAACGTTCAGTGCTCAGCAAAGGACTTAGTTTCATACCCTTACGCCCTCACCTCAATGAATTTCGGGCTCGGCATGATACTGAACTCTTCTTCCGCCGTCTTCGTCTCCGGGCTCACTTCTTTGGGCAGGAGTCCTCTCCCAGTTCAACGGATCCTTTTACCCATCTCCAATACTCTCCCTCCACCTGGACCCCTCCCTCTGGATTTTTACCTTCTCTCGATCTTTTCATTGAGAACTGTCGGCGCGACATTAGTCGTCTCAATTTCTCTGCTCCTCTCACCCATTCTAACCTGTCTCTCTCTGAACTTACTGCACTCCATTCTCTCAGGTCCAACCCTGACATTGTCATCAAACCCGCTGACAAGGGTGGTGCTGTTGTTGTCTGGCGCACTGACCTCTACCTCGCGGAGGCTGAGCGTCAACTCGCAGACACTTCCTCCTACCTCTCCCTGGACCATGACCCCACCACTGAACATCAGGCCACTGTTTCCAGGACTGTCACTGACCTCATCTCCTCTGGGGATCTCCCTCCCACAGCTTCCAACCTGATAGTCGCCCAACCTCGGACGGCCCGCTTCTATCTCCTACCCAAAATCCACAAACAGAACTGCCCCGGTAGACCGATCGTCTCAGCTTGCTCCTGCCCCACAGAACTCATTTCTCGTTATCTTGACTCCCTTCTCTCTCCCCTTGTCCAGTCCCTTCCCACCTACATCCGTGATTCCTCTGACACCTTACGTCACATCAACAATTTCCAGTTCCCTGGCCCCTACCGCTTCCTCTTCACCATGGACGTCCAATCCCTCTACACCTCCATCCCCCACCAGGATGGTCTGAGGGCCCTTAGCTTCTTCCTCGAACAGAGGCCCGAACAATCCCCATCCACCACTACTCTCCTCCGTCTGGCTGAACTTGTTCTCACGCTGAACAATTTCTCCTTCAACTCCTCTCACTTCCTCCAAATAAAAGGTGTGGCTATGGGTACCCGCATGGGCCCCAGCTATGCCTGTCTCTTTATGGGGTATGTGGAACATTCCTTGTTGCAGTCCTACTCCGGCCCCCTTCCACAACTCTTTCTCCGGTACATCGATGATTATTTCGGTGCCGCTTCATGCTCTCGTCAGGACTTGGAAAAATTTATTAATTTTGCTTCCAATCTCCACCCCTCCATCATTTTCACGTGGTCCATCTCTGACACTTCCCTTCCCTTCCTTGACCTCTCTGTCTCAATCTCTGGTGATAGACTGTCCACCAATATCCATTACAAACCCACCGACTCCCACAGCTATCTCAACTACAGCTCCTCACACCCCGCTTCCTGTAAGGACTCCATCCCATTCTCTCAGTTCCTTCGCCTCCGTCGCATCTGTTCCGATGATGCTACATTCAAAAACAGTTCCTCTGACATGTCCTCCTTCTTCCTTAACCGAGGTTTTCCACCCACGGTCGTTGACAGGGCCCTCAACCGTGTCCAGCCCATCTCCCACGCATCCGCCCTCACTCCTTCTCCTCCCTCCCAGAAACATGATAGGGTCCCCCTTGTCCTCACTTATCACCCCACCAGCCTCCACATTCAAAGGATCATCCTCCGCCATTTCCGCCAACTCCAGCATGATGCCACCACCAAACACATCTTCCCTTCACCCCCCTTATCGGCATTCCGTAGGGATCGCTCCCTCCGGGACACCCTGGTCCACTCCTCCATCACCCCCTACTCCTCAACCCCCTCCTATGGCACAACCCCATGCCCACGCAAAAGATGCAACACCTGCCCCTTCACTTCCTCTCTCCTCACCGTCCAAGGACCCAAACACTCCTTTCAAGTGAAGCAGCATTTCACTTGCATTTCCCCCAACTTAGTCTACTGCATTCGTTGCTCCCAATGTGGTCTCCTCTACATTGGAGAGACCAAACGTAAGCTGGGCGACCGCTTTGCAGAACACCTGCGGTCTGTCCGCAAGAATGACCCAAACCTCCCTGTCGCTTGCCATTTTAACACTCCACCCTGCTCTCTTGCCCACATGTCTGTCCTTGGCTTGCTGCATTGTTCCAGTGAAGCCCAACGCAAACTGGAGGAACAACACCTCATCTTCCGACTAGGCACTTTACAGCCTTCCGGACTGAATATTGAATTCAACAACTTTAGGTCGTGAGCTCCCTCCCCCATCCCCACCCCCTTTCTGTTTCCCCCTTCTTTTTTTTTTCAATAAATTATAAAGATTTTCCTTTTCCCACCTATTTCCATTATTAAAAAAAAAACCACTAGAGCTATACCTTGAGTGCCCTACCATCCATTCTTAATTAGCATTCGTTTAGATAATATCACCAACTTTAACTTTAACACCTATGTGTTCTATTGTACTATTGTCGTTGACATCTTTTGATGATCTGCTTCTATCACTGCTTGTTTGTCCCTACAACCACACCAACCCCCTCCACCTCTCTGTCTCTCTATCTCTCCGCCCCCCCACACACACACCTTAAACCAGCTTATATTTCAGCTCTTTCCTGGACTCGAACTCAAGTTCTGTCGAAGGGTCATGAGGACTCGAAACGTCAACTCTTTTCTTCTCCGCCGATGCTGCCAGACCTGCTGAGTTTTTCCAGGTAATTCTGTTTTTGTTTTGCAAAGAATTGAGCTTGTTACAAGATGTTATAATAACTTTTGTTTGTTATAATGAAACTAGAACATAATAATAAAACCTCCATATAGATTTTGTGTTGAAAGGACGTACAGGGCTGGATTTTCAAATGCTGCGTGGTCGTGAACTGGTGCGGGTAGGACTTGAAAATTGCAATCTCGGAGGCCGCTTCACAATCCTGATGCCTCTGGGACAGTAACAAATCTTTATAGGGCTGGCAGGAGGGAGGGAATGGGGAGCCGGCTCACTGCTAATTAATGGCTCAATAAGCTCCGTAAGAAGCTTGTTGAGGAGAATGTATGGCCGGGAACATGATTTTCAATCTTTATTTTGGCGATATAACAGTCTGGTGCCTGTTGGTGGCCACCAATGGGGCTCATCGTGGGGACATCTGAAATTGCATTTTTATTAGTTAAAAAAGTTGAATAAATGGGACTACCTATCTAAAACGTAGAAAAATAAAAGTTTACAGGAATGTAATTAGACCAGGCCATCCGTCACTGCATCCAGCAGCTTACCTTAAATTTGTTTGAATGGCCACTTTCTTCTGTTTTCCAGCTCTTGGCCTTCTGATGAGCTGCCTGCTCGAATCGACAAAACTGCAGTAGCCCCCAACATGGCTGCTGTCTGCCTTTTTTACTGGTGCCTCCTGGAGACACTCAGAGCTGCTGATTGCACACTGAGTATGCTTTCTGGCCAAATCGGCCACTTAAATTTAAAGATAGTCCCTGCATGAGCTTTGCTGTTGATGTGTTGGACTGGGCCCGGCATTCATCAGCATATTGAGTTCCCAATTGCTCACTGAACCTATGGCCCATGGCCAGTATTGTATATGTCAGAGATTTCCTTCAGAAGCACTTGATATTCTTTTTAAGCCTAGTCACTTTATTTACCTACGTTTGTCTTTGTATTTGATTTTATGACTAAAAATTCTAAAGAACAAGTACCATGCATATACGATAGTAATCTAAATATTACTATTGCAACTAAGAGTTAATTTCAATCATTCACTTAGTTATTAAAACACATTTTGAGATTCATAATAAATATCACGATAAAAAAATTTCATGACACTATGATCAAAAAGGAAAAATCCAACCCTCTCAACTAAGACATCAGCTACTTATAACAGCACCATTGTTTCCTGTTAAAAAAATAAATCCGAGTAACAGACTTCAGGGATGATTTACAAATAGGGCAGGGATGAAGCTTTAGAGGAAGCTTTCCATAGATAATTCTTAATTCTCGGGCCCCAATCCTCTAGCAATAACCTTTTGAAAGAAGGGGATACAATCAAGCTGAAAAAAGAAGCTGCAAATGGAAGGAGACTGCAGCAGCTCCTCAGATTGCTCAGGCACCATACAGGACGAGCATGCTTCAATCCACCCAAAGAGGATCCTTCACTAAGCAATTATGGCACAACCAAAACTCACAAAGGAGGAAGTTTCCTCTGGCCCCATATACACAGTGGACGCATTTCCTCTGATTGCTACTTCTCGTAAAATTATAAGCCCTTTCTTTTTGCTCCATGTGGCTAACAGGGGAGACTTAGTCCCCAATCCTCAGTGGATAAATGAAGTTATGTTCTTAATATGACTGATCCTGTAGGATGGCAATCTCCATGACTGCCCACACCATTCTGTGAAACTGAAATGTTATCCTGCTGTGCCATATGTAATTGTATATAAACTGATTCTTGATCCACTCCCCCACACCTAGGGATGCATGAGGCAAACGCTTACATCCATTCCATTTCCGGAGGTAGTTTTACCTGGATACAGGTTGCTAGCCTATTGCCAAAGGCTTGAGGGGTGCTATTCCACATCAAGCAAGGTTGACCAGGAGACTCTCCCACTCTTACCACCTGTCATAGACATATTGGAAGGATCAACATGTTTGGTTACATTATGAATGCATCTTCCATGACTGTTAACTTCTGGAGTGAGACTCGAACCCAGAAATTCTGGCTCAGAGGCAAAAACACTACCCATTGTGCCACAAGACCTCCCCTAATCGATTATATAACATTAAGTTAATGTAAGGCATTTTGTTACAATTGTTGCTGCTGTGCAATTTTAATTGGCAAAACAATGTGAACATAATTCCTTTGTTTGTAAATTTTTGTCGGTGTTTTGGCACATTTTATTTTATTACATAAATTCTCATTTTCACACATGGTATAAAACTCCCGCCATCTGATGACAATATTTAAATCATTTATGAACCAGATCCCTGACTTCACCAGTCACTGGTTGCACAGCTACAGTTCAGTAATGTTATAAATTCTATAAATTGCCAACTGGAGCACCACTTCAAGGCTGTTCATGATATTCCCTTGTGGTTCTTATCCAAAGAATGCACTCATAAATCAACTGCTTGGAGGCCTCCACAGAGTGGAGAACAAAAGCAACAATTTTCTCTCAATTTACCTTAAAGCCACTGCACCCCAAAGTTATGGATGAGATATCACTTGTATGAGGATGAACTTACTTGTTAAAAATTGGCTCTTGTGCTATCCACTTTGAAGAGACAGGAATTAACTGCTCTTGTAGTGGAATTCAATATCAGTATCACATAGTCTGTGAGTTCAGATGCTAAACTCTGACCCCTGCCCCTGGATTCCTGGCAATCACTCGAAGCAGAACTCAGGGGCAAATAGTGAAGGTCAGCACTATATGCAAACTATATGTCACTGACAATGATAGCTGTTGCAAAAAAAAGTTTGTTAACCACACTCTTCATAAATAGCAGATAGCAGGAAATTTATCTCACTCACAGTCTCTTTCTTTGTCTCATCACAACTGACCTTATAGTAACATATTAAATGTTGCTGCTCTATTTATTATCAACACATGTTTCCAATATATTAGAAGTTGCAATGCGTGCAGAAGCACTTAAAATGATCATTATCCTTTTACCTGATTACAACAAAAGTAACCCTGACAGGATAAAAAGAAAATACTGTGATGCTGGAAATCTGAAACAAAAACAGAAAATGCTGGAAAAACTCAGCAGGTCTGGCAGCATCTGTGGAGAGAGAAAAACAGAGTTACATTTTGAGTCCGTATGACTCAGGATATTGGAATACAAGTGTTTGAAAGTGGTTTTAATATTTACTTACAACAGTATTTCTCGCTAACTGTTGAAGACCACAATCCCAATAAATGTCTTTTTCTAAAGTCGCCATCTGGAATCCCACACATACCGTAGCACAGAGAGACAAGGCTGGGCTTTTACACTTGTGATTGCCAATTATCAAGTGAGGCTCAGGGATCTTCAGGGACAAAAGGAAGCAAAGTAGAGGGCTGATTTTTTAATGAAGTAATTCTTTGCTAAAAGGATATTTTATTTTTTTAAATGTAGGATTTGGGATGACTGTGTAGTGTAATTGTATTCCCAAGCCTTTTTATTCTAGAGAAAGAAGTAAAGGAACAGTATCCAATCCCAGCTGGGTTAACATTCTGCAGCTGGACAGGTCAGGAATGGATACCCAGGTGCACATGGAGTAAGAACTCTGCCAAGAGCTATAGGTATATGGGATGATAAGCCACTGCTAGCCTTCTGGCATTCTAAGTGCCACTGGGTTACAATAAGAAGCCTTGGCTGAGATCACATTCTTCCTTTTAGTGTTACAACCTCTTTCTCAAATAAATACAACTCAATTGGAAAGAACAAGAAAGCTGGGGATGTGAGAAGAATTTTTGTTATTCTACATTCAGTGGATCATACGCTCAGCAAGAAAAATGCCTTAAAATAAAACTCTGAATAAGAGGAGTCTAAAAACGTGGGATTTTTCTGGACACAAATTTAAATGTTGAATTTTAACCTCTTTCCCAATCTTTGCTTTGTTCTGTTGTGTTTTGGATTTTGAAGCAAAAGATTGCTGTGATTCCAGACAATAATACAAGTGGTCAATCTAGCAAAGAACCCACACAGGGTTCTTGGATATATATATATATGTACACATATATATAACATGCATCAGCCATCTGCGGACAGCATCATTAACATCTCCACATAGGAGAAGCTGTAAATTAGCAAATTTAAGCTCTTTGCACATTGCAATATTGGCATTGTAACAATTATGGGCCCAGATCTCCTGATCTCCATTTACTTCAGCCCCAAATGGCTAGAAACAAGTGAAAAGTTGTCCACTAGGAACCAAGTTCTGTATTCTAGTTAGATGTAAAGGAATGAATTTCTGCCAATTGCCCCTCACCTGAAGAAAAGCTGAGACAAGCCCAGAGAAATAATATAAATTGCATTTAAGCATTGCCCCCCCCAAGGATTCCATGGTCCATCTGCCCACCAATGTTATAGTAGACAACAAGGGGACTGACCCCCTGAAGAAAATCAGCCTCTCAGGTTATGAACTAGTGCCATATGTCAATAACAACTCATTGTTTGTGTGTTAGCTTACTTACATGAGTTTTCACAGTGCCAAGTGCAGATTTGAATGTGTGAAGGGACCTCATTCATGGCAGAAGTGGAAAATTGTGTGTAGGTGTAATTTAATGGGATGCAGGCCATTAACGGATGGCAGAATATGGGGACAGAAATTCTTGTAGCCTTTGGAAAGCAGTAACCCATTGGTAGCATTTCCCAAGAGTGTAAGGTGGGACAACTAAAATATGACAAACAAAAATGAAGGTAAAGGAAAACTCACTGTGCAGGCTTGTGACAGGTTAACTTGCACTGAGCAGCTCCTTGTGGTCCATGTGCTTGCAAACAGGGTGGCTCTATTTGTCACTCCAGGGTCATGGGTGAAGATTGCAGATTGTCTGCAGGGAGGTGCAGATAGTTTTGAGGACATGCCCAAACGCAGCAAGACCTGGACAATATCCAGGCATGGGATGACAAATGGCAAGTAACATTCGCGCCACACAAGTGCCAGGCAATGACCATCTCCAACAAGAGAGAATCCAACCATCGCCCCATTGACATTCAATGGCATTACCATCACTGAATCCCCCACTATCAACATCATGGAGGTCACCATTGACCAGAAACTGAACTGGCCTAGCCACATAAATACTGTGGCTACAATAGCAGGTCAGAGGCTATGAATCATGCGACGAGTAACTCACCTCCTGACTCCCCAAAATCTGTCCACCAGCTACAAGGCACAAGTCAGGAGTGTGATGGATAATTCCCCACTTGCCTGGATGAGTGCAGCTCCCATAACACTGAGGAAGCTGGACATCATCAAGGATAAAGCAGTCCGCTTGATTTGCACCACATCCACAAACGTTCACTCCCTCCACCACCAACACACAGTAGCAGCAGTGTGTACCATCTACAAGATGCATGGCAGGAATTCATTAAGGCTCCTTAGACAGCACCTTCCAAACCCATGACCAGTACCATCTAGAAGGACAAGGGCAGCAGATAGATGGGAACATCACCACCTGGAAGTTCTCCTCCAAATCACTCACCAATCCTGACTTGGAAATATATCACCGTTCCTTCACTGTTGCTGGCTCAAAATCCTTGAACTCCCTTCCGAACAGCACTGTGGGTGTACCTACACCACATGGACTGCAGTGGTTCAAGAAGGCAACTAACCGCCACCTTCTCAAGGGCAACTAGGGAGCCAGCCAGCGAAGCCCACATCCCATGAATGAATTTAAAAAAACATAGCTCGTTATTACTGTCACTAATTGGAACAGCCAGTAATGCATGCTGGCTGCAGGTCTTCTTGCTGCAGAGGGCACCACTCTATAATTAACTGTCTATTGACTTGGAGGTTGTAAAGCCAGTTCCTTGTGATCAATGTTAAGGCAGATGTACTAGCGCTTGCAAATATGGTTGGAGGCATCCTGGGCAAGGTTCACTCTAAGTTGTGAGGCTAGGTGGCCCCATGGCGACACTGCAATCCAAATGTCCCGGCGCAGCCACAGAGAAATATTTAAAGGAACCGCACACAAAATTAAATCGCCTGTGCCCATCTGAACAAAAATAGTGAGAACTTTGATCCCGAGCATACTTCCTTTCACCCAGAACCACATAAAGCTTTCTGACAAAACAACCATCTAGCATTAAAAATTGTCGCATCTTCATATATTGTATTCATGCTAAGAAGCCTAACTATTGTAGACTTACAGGGGAATCAAATCCTTCAAATGCAGCAAACCTTTGTCAAAATGAGGATCTGAATTTTACGCTCCCTTGCCAGCAGTTTTCAGGTAGGGGGGAGCATGAAATTGAAGGATGGGGTTCCCTCTGGGTTCCTGCCTGCCCTGACCTCACAAAAACTTTACACCGGGGCGGGCAAGGCCTCAGAATAGACGACCGCCCTTGGTCCAGTTGAGGCTCTTATGTGGCCAGTTATTGGCCACTTAAGGGCTGCTTCCCACCAAGCCTCAACTTCTAGGCTGGTGGGAGGATTTACCTGGTGTGGGGAAAGCCCAACAATCAACTGACTTGGATCTCGGGCAGGAAGTCGGCGGGGGCGGGGAATGCTTCCATGAACAGTCCTTCTTCTGTCTAATGCAGCTGCTGTTGCTGCAGGGATTGAAGAGCTGCTGAACAATCAGATTGGCTGGCAGTTCTCTAAGGCGGGACTTCCTCTTGATTGAGGGGCAGAAGTCCTGCCTGCAGCCACAATGCTCATTTGAGCGTGAAATGGCTGCAGGCACTCAGAGTCGGCGGAGACTCTTTGGATGGCGGGAATTGAGGCCCTGCCATCTGAAAACTTCAGTCAAAGTGTGTGTAACTTTGTCTGTAGATATTACTGAACGTTGAAATACACGTTGCATGTACCTGAGCCCAACAATGATGGGCACCTATTTTCAAGAATGGGAATGTGACTTGGCTTTATGTGGGTAGTTTTATGATCTTGGTCAATCTTGGCTTTATGTGGGTAGTCTTATGAGCCTGGTCAATCTTGGCTTTATGTGGGTAGTGCTATGATCTTGGTAAAGACCAGTGTTTCTTTTAAAAAAAAGAAAATCAAAATCCCAGTTATTTACTGAAAGAATTAAGGCACAAGATTCCATGATTTAAACAAAAGAATTTTCACCATACAAGAGTCAAAGAAAGCAAACATTAAATATCTATCTTGGGTAACCACCTATACTCTAAAACCCAGGATAAACATAAGTTGAACATGGATTAACAGGCAAATAGCGGTTGATTATAAACCATAAATTACGCATTAACACATATTAAGACAGCTCTTCGAATTGGCTCAGCAGTCCACTCAGTACATTTTCCGGCCCAGTCATGGCAGGACCTGTTGTGGGAGGTTCAGTGGCCTAGCCTAAAGTTCATTTTGGCGGGACCAGAAAATCCCAGCGGAGGGTGGGGTTGGAAAATCCTACTCTCCGTCTTCTTCACTAAGAATTTCAGCTCCTCTTCTTCTTGAATTTAGCTTGAGCCCCAGCTGACAGCAGCTGACTGCAGCGCACAGCTAACCTAAGTTCCATGAGCATGCTCTTTACCCAAAATGGCATACTTCTGCTGAACCTCCTTAACTCTGCTTATGACAATCTGGATGATGTAGACACACCAATGTTATCTTCAAGTAACAGAAACAGCTGCAGAAGCTGTATATTTGCCTTTTCGCAGCTTCTCAATCTAGCATCCCTCTTCCTCAGCCTGCCTATATTGCACCACTGGGATCCTCATCTGAGTTCTGATACCTTGGTGTCTTTTTATTTGGTTTCAACCAGGTTCAACCTCCTCAGAAATTTTGGTTTCCAATATGTTTCAGAATTTGTTTCCTTAGGTACTGGGAGGGTTAGTTTCCCTTTTTGGTTTCCCTTTTCAATTAGAGTCTGTCTCAAAAAATACAACTTTAAAACCACAGATTCCATCACAGTAAGAAAAGTGGAAAATTCCAGATCCTCTGAGATATGATGTAACTCAATATTAAAATTACACTCTGACCTATTGTATTTGGGAGCCTCTTGTTCCCCCATAAAGCCAGAACCAGAAATGTGCAAGGTGGGTTGAGAGGCCATGGATGTCTGCTCAATTTCCTGTTCAGTAACACCTACTGTAAGCCCAAAAATCATCCAGTACCCATTGAAAAATCTGGCATGTTTATTTATTCATTATTAGTATATAACATTTGGTTTGAAAAATAATTATCTCTGATCTGGAAGTGCTCAAGAGAAACATTATGTAATTGCAAGAGTAATATTCAAAGTAGAAAAATAAAGAAAAAGACCTTTAGACAGAATTTGTTGGCAAAATAACTGAATTTAATGTGCACGTTACTATTAGTGTGTGAAAAATCCTGCACTTTGTATTGTGAGTTGCAAATTGCCAGAAATTGCTGGTCAATTTGCGTTACTCCTCCAGTAACTTTGCAAAAATGAGATCTTCCTGTCAATCTCCCAGAGTTTCAAGAAATTGCTGGATTTTCACTATAAATATGACTTAAACATGCCACAGAAAGTTAGGGCTGATATTTCACAAGTGCAAGGGCACTTTTAATGCTTGGATTTATGTTCCTACAATGTTACTCAATATTGGAGGCTAAGAGTGGGAACACTTGAGACAGTGGAGCCCCATTCCTGCTGGTAGTGAGATGGTCCGAGAACTTTTACATTTTTTCTCTTTTCTTTCTGTCTTTTTTTTCTCTATCCTAATGCAACCTTTCTTTTCATCTCTTTATTCCTCTTTCTGTATCTAATTTGACTGTAAGGGCAGAATTTCATGACCTCCCCCATGGCATGTTTGGTGGCAGGGGACATACCAGGCAGGAGTGTGGCAGGTGGGGACCCCGCCATCTTCCCGTCTGCACTGTGATTAATGTCCATCACAATTGAGGCCCATAAGTGGGCAATTAATAGCTACATACTGCTGCTGCTGGTATTAACCCAGCGGTAAGTGGGGAGCACGACAAGTAAACCCATGTGTGTTCAATTGCAAGCTCCTGGGTAGAGTTGGGGCAGGGGTGGTCTTGTTCAAAATCACTCAGTGGTTTATTGAGGGACCTGGCATCAGAAGCGGTGCGGGGTGGTGCCGTCTGCTGAGAACCACTTCCTCGCCCCTCCTGCCAACCCCCTACCCCCTCCCTGCGGACCCCATGGCACCATCACTCACTGTGGCTTGGGATCCAGTGATGATACTAGGCCCCAGTGGTGCTGTTGTTCAATAGAGCTGCCAGCCTCTGACTGGTCAGCAGCTCTCGGCAGGCAGGAACTCTGCTCCTTGGGGCCCTTGATCCTAGGGAAGGCCTACTGCGGTCCAGTTAAGTGCCTGAGTGGCACTTACTATAGCAGGCCTTCCCTAAAAAAAGGCGATACAGGGCTCTTGCCAGCTGTCCAGTCAATGGGCAAGATCCCCGTCGACTCCATTAAATACCACCCTATGTCACCCTATTTCCTTCTCTATTGTGCATCCTGTTTCTATATCCTTAAGTGCCATTGGTTAAGGGGAAAGATGCTTTACTGTGTTGTTCACCAAGGCCCCAGATTCCCCAGTTTTCTCCATTGCACTGTTATCAATTCCTGCTTTCAGCAATTTGTCGCACAAAATGAATTGGAGCTGAAGGATGAGGAAAGAAACCCAGCTCCCAGCATTTACAGCTCCAGCAAATTCTGGGCTATTAAATGCTAAAACACTGAAAGAATCCACACCCCAAATGTATTTTTTTCTTTCACATGCTGGTAGACCTGTTGGATATTTCCAGTATTTTATATTTTTATTCGGGTATCCAAAGTACCGAGGGCACCACCTGAATAAATCAGAGAGATAACACCAGCCATTCACGTTGAGGGAAGTTTAACATCAGTTACTTCCCACCTAAATGCTTCCCAGTATTTGGCACATTGAAGCAGATGGGATTGAGGGATTTCAAAAATGCAAGGAAAACTATCGGTCACGACCGGGCCCATAATAACAGACCAGTCATATCACACTCTGAATAATTACAGAAGTGGAAATTAAGTCCAAAAGATGCCAGACTCAATAATAATACATAGCAATAGAATTTTGCTTATTAATAAATGTTAAATGTAAAGAAAAAACAGTTGGTAGACATTGATACAAGTAACATTCAATTTTCATGCACTTCTTGGAAAATAAGACCCCTATATGAAGGGCAGGGGGTGCACCCTGATCCCCAATAACACTTAGCTCTATAGTATGGAAGTGGCCCAAGCTTGGAGTGCTCATTGCCAGTATGCTCTTGACCCTTCAATGGTTCCATTGAAGTTCTTCTTATCGTGTCCATGGACAGTCTATCCATGGCCCAGCCAGAACTGGACACATTTTTGCGCCTTTTTGTTGAATTTGGCAAGGTCTGCACAGTGCAGTGTTCTTCTAGCGATAGATATTGCAGGAGATGTTGCATAGTCTGTGGCTCAGTTCCACATTCACATGTTGTTGGGCAGCTTGTATATCCCCATTTGCTTAGTGACACCTTTGAATGACCTACACCAGTCCTAAGTCTGCTAAGACACTTCCAGGTTGCCCAGTTGCAATTAGCTCCTGGGGGAAGGCTTTCGTCGGGTAGAATTTCCATCGCTGGGGGTTGTTCGAGACTGGTGAGCCGGTCTTTCCACAACGCAATGCGGGCTTCAGATGGGGTTGATTGTAATGGAATAACACTGTTCATGAAGCTCTTCCTTGACTTTAGGCGGCTGGGTGTAGGTGTATGACCATGTAGAGGGTGCCTCACATCTGATGTTTGACGGAGTTGCTCTTTCTTGCTGGCTACCGTTCTTCTTATATCAGGGGGAGTGATACCTGCCAGGATATAATGGCTGTTGGTGCTCGTTGGTATTAAACAATCTGTGATAAGTCAGCAGCTTGCATTCAGAACGGCATCCATCTTCTTAGCATGCGTAGATCTTTCCCACGTAGGACAGGTGTATTCGGCAGTGGAATAACATCCATTGAAGTGAGACCCATGTTCAATATCTGGCGAAGCTTTTGCCTCACCATCCAGGCATGGGACTACACCCCAGCCCCCATACCCAAACCAGTGATAGTACAATTTCTAGGTCACTATTAACCTTTATTTTATTTATAAAGTTAAAACAAATATAACATAAGAGAAATTTATGGCTTTCTGAATCATTGAAAATAGTGGAAAAATTCGAAGCCAAAAGAAAAACAGGTAGTAGATAAGATCAAAATTGTTAAAAAGTAGTTTTTATACCTGACCCAACCTCTTGACATGAACCAAACAAAAACAAAAAATGCTGGAAAAGCTCAGCATGTCTGACAGCATCTGTGGAGAGAAAGACATAGTTGATGTTTTGATTCACTATGACTCTTATTCAGAACTAAAGAGAAGTAAAAATGGTGAAATATATATTGTTTAAGGAGGATGGGTCAGGTGATCCTGGAAAGAAGGCCAGTGATAGGTGGAGGCAAACGAGAGACTGCAAAAGATGCCATAAACAAAAGGTTGAAGGGGTGTTGATGATGATGATACCGGCTAAAGGAGGTGCTAATGGTGACATTAAGTGTAGAAAGCAGAATGAGCAAGTGACAAGGGTCGCCGACAAGAGTGGTGCTGTTGTTATCTGGCGCACTGACCTCTAGCTCGCAGAAGTTGAGCGCCAACTCACAGACACTTCCTCCTACCTCCCCCTGGACCATGACCCCACCAAAAATCAAGCCATTGTTTCCAGGACCGTTACTGACCTCATCTCCTCTGGAGATCTTCCCTCCACAGCTTCCAACCTCATAGTCTCCCAACCTCGGACAGCCTGCTTCTACATCCTCCCCAAAACCCACAAGCAGGACTGTCCCGGTAGACTGATCGTGCCAGCCTGTTCCTGCCCCATGGAACTCATTTCTTCCTATCTTGACTTGGTTCTCTCTCCCCTTGTCCAGTCTTTTCCCACCTACATCCGTGATTCCTCTGATGCCCTACATCACATCAACAATTTTTAGTTCCCTGGCCCCAACTGCCTCCTCTTCACCATGGACGTCCAATCCCCCACGGGGATAGTCTGAGGGCTCTCCGCTTCTTCCTTGAACAGAGGCCCAAGCAATCCCCATCCACCACCACTCTCCTCCGTCTGGCTGAACTTGTTCTCTCACTGAACAATTTCTCCTTAAGCTTGTCTCACTTCCTCCAAATAAAAGGTGTGGCTATGGGTATCCACATGGGTCCCAGTTATGTCTACCTCTTTATGGGGTATGTGGAACATTCCTTGTTCCAGTCCTACTCAGGCCCCCTCCCACAACTCTTTCTCCGGTACGTCGATGACTGTTTCAGTGCCGCTTCATGCTCTCATCTGGACCTAGAAAAAGTTATTAATGTTGCTTCCGATTTCCACCCCTCCATCACTTTCACATAGTCCATCACTGACACTTCCCTTCCCTCCCTTAACCTCTCTGTCTCAATTTCTGGTGATAGACTGTCCACCAATATCCATTACAAGCCCACTGGTTCCCACAGCTACCTCGACTACAGCTCCTCACACCCCGCTTCCTGTAAGGACTCCATCCCATTCTCTCAGTTCCTTCTCCTCCGCTGCATCTGTTCTGATGATGCCACTTTCAAAAACAGTTCCTCTGACATGCCTTCCTTCTTCCTTAACTGAGGTTTCCCACCCAGGGTGGTTGACAGGGCCCTCAACCATGTCCGACCCATCTCCGGCGCCTCTGCCCTCACACCTTCCTCTCCCTTCCAGAACCATGATAGGGTCCTTCTTGTCCTCACTTTTCACCCCCTCCGCATTCAAAGGATCATCCTGCGCCATTTCAGCCAGCTCCACGTTCCCTCCAGGACACCCTGGTCCAGTCTTCCATCACCCCCAACATCTCAACCCCCTCCCATGGCATCTTCCCATGCAATTACAGAAGGTGCAATGCCTGCCCCTTTACTTACACCATCCTCACCGTCCAAAGGCCCAAATACTCCTTTCAAGTGAAGCAGCGCTTCCCTCAATTTGTTCTACTGCATTCGCTGCTCCGAATGCAGTCTCCTCCACATTGGAGAGACCAGATGCAGACTGGGTGACCGCATTGCAGAACACATTTGGCCTGTCCGCAGGCATGACCCAGACCTCCCTGTCGCTTGCCATTTCAACACTCCACCCTGCTCTCATGCCTACATGCCTGTCCTTGGCCTGCTGCAATGTAACAGTAAAGCTCAACGCAAACTGGAGGAACAGCACCTCATCTTCCGACTAGGCACTTTACAGCCTTCCGGACTTAACATTGAGTTCAACAACTTCAGACCATGAACTCTCTCCTCCATCCTCACCCCTTTTTGATCCCCTTTTTTCAAATATTTATTTTTTAATTTTTATATATATACATATATTTTTCCCACCTATTTTCACTTAATTATTATTTTTAAAATTTATTTCAATGTTTATTCATTGTTTTATCCCCACCTTTTAGTCTATTTCGATCTTTTTACCCACACCCTCCCCTCCCCCCACCCCATCCCCACTAGGTCCATCTGCCACTTGCTCATCCTGTTTTGTACTCTTAATGTCACCATTAACACCTCCTTTAGCCAGTATCACTGCCATCAACACCCTTTCCACCTTTTGTTTATGACATCTTTCGCAATCTCTCCTTTGCCTCCACCTATCACTGGCCTTCTATCCAGCTTCACCTGTCCAAACCCCCTTAACCAGTATATATTTCAACATTTTTACTTCTCTTTAGCTCTGAAGAAGAGTCATACGGACTCAAAACGTTAACTCTGTCTTTCTCTCCACAGATGCTGTGAGACCTGCTGAGTTTTTCCAGCAATTTTTGTTTTTGTTTCAGATTTCCAGCATTCGCAATATTTTGCCTTTCTCTTGATATGAAACCACGACAAGAATTTTGTTGCTGCCCCCACAACTTAAGCAGTACCACAACTAATTTAAATCCCTTTTGTGATTTTTAAAACAAAAGCAATAAACATTTTTTTTTTATCTCTACGTTCTTTGAAAAGAATTTGCACAGTGACTGTTCAACAAGGGAACACATTTCTTTTTGTTTACTAATTTTAGCAAGAAAGTAGAATCCTGACCTGGAGCAGAGAAGACTGAGGGGTGACCTGATCGAGGTGTACATGATTTTGAGGGGCATGAACAGGGTGGATAGGGAGCAGCTGTTCCCCTTAGTTGAAGGGTTAGTCAAGAGGAGACACAAGTTCAAGGTGAGGGGCAGAAGATTTAGGGGGGATGTGAGGAAAATCTTTTTTACCCAGAGGGTGGTGATGGTCTGGAATGCGCTGCCGGGGAGGGTGGTGGAGGCGGGTTGCCTCACATCCTTTAAAGAGTACCTGGATGAGCACTTGGCATGTCATAACATTCAAGGCAATGGGCCAATTCCTGGTAAATGGGATTAGGAAGGTAGGTCAGGTGTTTCTCACATGTTGGTGCAGACTCGATGGGCCGAAGGGCCTCTTCCGCACTGTGAAATTCTGTGATTCTGATAGAAAATGCCAAAAGAATATTCATCCATGCTGGGAATTTCTCCAATTCAAAAACAGTTTCAAAGACATGGTGGAAAAAAAATGTTCATTTAGACCTTATTGAAACTCAGTCACAAGGATTACACATTATGGAATGCATATAAAAAGTGATTTTGAACCTAAAATTAAGCCTGGCATCAAGATTTTGAAATATCACAGCATTGACAGCAATGAATGGTACGGGACATTTTCTTGTGCATGGCATGTATATGATGGCCATTTCCATGAAATCTATGTGCAGAGAGTATCAGACGCACATGACCTCAGTACAAACCATCCCAGGTATAGTATCCATTACAACAGAATCTGATCTAGGCATGACAGATCAACTACTTAATGATAAGGACCAGGTTCAGCAGGGAGGTTGTGACAGATGTAGGGTGGGACTTTATGGTCCCACCCACTCCCAGGATTGTCTGGTCCCACTGAAAGTCAATGGGCTTTTTACTGGGTTGTCGAATCTCCCATGGTAGGTCCCTACACAACGGGACCGAAAATCCCAGCCATGGAAGGACAAAGGCAGCAGATGCATGGGAACATCGCCACCTGCAAGTTCCCCTCCACGCGACACACCATCCTGACTGGGAACTATATCATCATTCCTTCACCGTCGCTGGGTCAAAATCCTGGAATTCCATTCCTAACAGCACTGTGGGTGTACCTACAACAAATGGACTTTAGCGGTTCAAGGAAGCAGCTCAGCACCACCTACTTATGGGCAACTATGGATGGGCAACAAATGCCAGCCTTGCCAGTGATGCCCACATCGCATAAAATAATAAAAAATAACTGATCCATGCAGGATGACCTGTAAGGGCAGTCTGTTCTGCACTTTCCTATTACTGTCAGTGAGGTCAAATTTTATGCTGTGGGATCTATCCAGGGACCCACAGGGTTCATTGTGGTGAAACACTGGGAAAGCTACCTTCCCAGCTGAAAGCATATTTTATTTTGAATTTGTTTGGGCTTGCTTTAGGTTCAGCCTTGTAGGAGAGGAGATCCAACATTAGAGGCTCCATGGTCAAGAATTTTATTTCAAAAAAGCATCAAAAATAAATTGTGGTCAATTTTTCAATTAAGTGAGGGAGTATCTGACAAATGGTTTTTTCTCCAGATTCCACTCATTTAATAAAAATATATTTAACCAATATCTGGTGCAGTGTATCATATTTTATCTATATCTGGTCCAGTTTATAACATTGAGCCAACATTTTTGAATTTAAATGTAGGAAGATCCTATGTTCTCAAATTGAATAATTACATTCAATCTTTAGGCATCAGATTTTGAAGCCTCGAGCAACAGCTTTTAAACCTGGCTATAATGGGGACACATCAAAGCAAATACAATCAGTCAAAAATGGGAAATGGAATAAATAGCTGAGAGGTTGGCGGACTGAATTAATATGTCAGTGGACAATCATAGTGAGCATTGCAGTAAGAAATACATGTCCAGAAACACTTTTAAAATTAACTTAATTTAAAAGGTCTTTCAGTTTTTATGTAACGGTGCAGATTAATTCATTGGAGTTGCTGTGGAGTTTGAAGGTGGTAGTGCAGAATGCCTGGAGAGAAAATGTAATTGCCTAGGCATCCAAAGGGCCATTGCAAAATCTCAGAAAATTAACCAAATAACATACCAAAAATCAAAATTTTCTATGCAGGAAAGAGAGACAAAATGCCCTAGCACCTCTAGAAAATCCTGTTTACATCTCACTTCAGAAATGACATTTGCCACTGTTTAGAATTGCTTTTGAAGTAAACTGGCAGAGCCATTAATTTTCTACTTAGTAAAAACATTTTTTTTAGTCATTCTTTTGGTTGTTTCCTCTTCTTCCCCAACAATTTTCTCTTCTTCCCCCACAATATGTGCCATGTAACATAACTGACCAGCAGAGTGGACCTGTGAGCTGCTCCGTCTTATTCCATTTCCCGATGTCTTGGGAAACCCATGCAGGCAAGGATCCAGGAGGCCTTTAGACTGGATCCAGCATGTCTGCCTGAGGAACCCCGCACAATTGGGCACACCCTCCATGCCCATTCCCATGAGGACTTTCCCCCCTTTCCTGCAATTGTCCCTTCTCCCCTCCCCAGTGAACCCCCTCCCCACAGCAGTACTAATCATCCACGCACCTCCCAGGGTTAGTACCCCTCCCCCACTGTAAGTTAGGCACCTTCCGCCCTTCCCTACCCACCTTTTCCCTCCTTTACTCACCCTCCTTTTCCCCCCTTTCACCACTCCCTTTTCCCCCTTCCCCATCCTTTCCTCTTTCCTCACTCCATTCCCCCTTTCCCCATTCCCCTTTACCCCCTTTCTCCACCCTCTTTCCCCACTCCCTTTTCCCCTTTTCCCACACCTTCCCCCTTTTCCTCAACCCCGCTTCTTTATCCCTTTCCCACCTCACTTTTCCACCTTTTTCTCACCTCTTTCAGCCCTTCCCCATGCCCTTTTCCCCTCTTTCCCCACCCCCTTTCCAGCACCCCATTTGCCCCCATACCCCTTGTTCCACTCCTTTTCTCTCCTTTCCCCATCCCCTTCTCCTTTCCTCATCCCCTTTCCTCTGCCCCCTTCCCCCTTTCCTCACCCCTTTCCTCCACCCCATTTCCCCCACCCCTTCCCTGCCTTTTCATTTCCCTCCCTATCCCTTCCTCACTCCCTTATCCCATCCCCCTTTCCTCTTTTCCTCCTCCTCCCTCCCATCCCCACCCCAGTGCAGACCTGTTTGATCCAGAAGCTTTCACTGGAGGTTTCTTGTTTGATTAGAAACTAAGCCTCCCTACCTGGCTTCTCGGCAGGGAAACGATTGTGATGTCATGCGCACAGGCACATTAAAACTTCACAGCTGGCAGGGGATTACTAACATCTGGCTTCCTTGTGGCTTTCTGATTGACCCACTCAGGTGAAACAGTTAAGTAAAAAAACAGGTCTATGAGTGTGTTGGGGGTGTGTGTGCAGAGTTACCTTTAGAGCCTGATGCTGCTATCTCTCCAGATTCTGCCACTTGTTTTTCAAATATCTACTGTAATGAAGAGTACACCCAGATTTTCGTCAGGTTATTTAGATCAGTCCAATTGAACCCAATGCTGTTGTGATCCAACACTTTAGTCCTTGAACAACATTGATGAGCAGGAGCCCTGGAGCTGGTCTCTATCTTCCCTAGTCTTAATGTAGTCAGACAGTTACAGCTCATGAACCAGTACACAACTAAAGCTCAAGGATCCAACATCAAGTTTCCCTTATCGATACAGCTTGGTACTATACTACACAGTGCACTTATCAACTAGGCCTCATTTCAATTGATATTTCTATTGTTTTTGAGCACACATTAAGTGCTGCTGACTTCATTTTGACCATTACCTTGGAAGAGTTAATGAACCAAATCATATGAAGGAGCTAAATTGACAGAAACAACTGCATACATGCCAACTGTCTGCCTTTGACTTGGACAGTCAATGTTCTGGGGACCCTGTTCACTTTTGTGGACCTAATTTAGCCTTCAGCGGCAGGAATGGCTGCTTGTTTTAACCCCTATCATTTACTGTCAAATCTCAAAGGTCACTAGGCCATTTAGGGCTGAGATGAGGAGGAATTTCTTCACCAGAGGGTGGTAAATCTTTGGAATTCTCTACCCCTAAGTGCTGCGGAGACTCAGTCGTTGAGTATGTTTAAGAGACAGATTGATAGATTTCTAGATAGTAAAGAAAGCAAGAGATATGGGGATAGTACGAGAAAATGGTGTGGGGTTGAAGATCAGCCGTGATATAATTGAATGGTGGAGCAGGCTTGAATGTGTGGCTCCTGCTCTTATGTCTGGGTTTGTCAACATAGTCATTATGGGGGAGGTGGTGGCATAGTGATATTGTCACTGGCTTAGTAATCCAGAGACCCAGACCTGAATTTTCTGGTTGGTGGGGGGGGCGGGGGCGGGTGAGGGTGGAGTGGGAGTAGGAGTGGGCGGGGGGGGGTGGGCACAGACCCAATCGCTGCCCATGGTCAGGTCCGTACTGTCATTCTGCGCAAGCAAGTCAATTAAGGCCTGCCCATCATATTTCTCGACTCCTGAGGATGGCAGGAGTGGGAGGTCAGCGACGGGTGTGCACCGACCGCTGGGTCCAGTGGCGACCTGGCAGCCTGTTTAAATGAAGCTGCCTTTTCTAGGCTGCTCGCATTGGCAAGTGCAATGCCATAGCAGAGGGCTTCTGGTGAGCTGGCCAGTCTGGAGGGTAAGCCAGTGGAGCAGCTGAGGCTGGAGGGTATGGCCGTGGGACAGGTCAGGCTAGAGGGTCAGTGTGCCCCTTGTTTCTTGGATGACTGCCTTGCTGCCCTCCTCAAGGAGGTGGCAGCATGGCGGGTGGTGCCAGTTCCCCAGGATGGGAGGAGGAGGCCCCCCTCACATGATGAAACGTGCTTGGGAGAAGGTGGCGGAGGTGGTGAGCTCCCACGATGTGGTGCGACGCACTTGGATCCAGTGTCATGAGCGCTTCAACCACTTGTTGCCCTCTGGGCATTTAACGCAGCAGGTCGGCTTTCCCCACTGCTGCCCCACCCCCACACCCCCACCCCCCTCCACCCTTCAAGTCTGAGCGTAGTGACTGCATTGAATCATTGATGGAATGTGTCCTTTGCTGGGTGGGCCAGCAGATATTGCCCATGCTGAGGTCAGTCTGAGATGGTGATGAAGAGATGTGTTTTGCCCCTGCAGCATGTGTTACACTGAGTCCCACGTGACTGGTTTGGGGGCAACCTGGAGGAGCTACACCTAGGCGCTGTGTTTGAACTCCAGGACATGTCCAAGTCAGGGTGATGACATGCTGGGAGGGGAGCTTCAAGGTAGCGTAGCAAAGAACTATCTGCTGCACTCTGCGTTCCACGTACTTGCGCCTCCTTGTTATGGAAGGATATACCGTGTGGTGCCTAATGTGATGTAGGCAGCATGTGGCCGAGGATGTGGAGGGCGGAGAACAGGCCTAGCATCTTTGTGTGAGTGTTTGGCAGCAGCAGGGTGAGGAGGCTCTGGAGCCCTGATATGTCCCACTCTGGTTGGGGTGGGCCATGCACGAAGAGGGTCCATGTACATTTTGCACAAATCAATGCTCTTCTCTCATTTTCAGGGGAAGAATGCTCATAAGGTGGCAGAGCGTGTGAGGGCTGGCAGAAGCCAGGCGCAGTTAGCCATTCTCAGCTGGTTTGAGCAGGAGGCCCTGGATCTGGAGAGACGCTATACGCCCAGGTTCACTGGTGTCAGTGAGGCTGGGGTGCTACAGCCAGGTATTTATGCCCAGCAGTGAGGTCAGCTTTGTTCTCCCAGCAGCCATAGCGCTGCTGAATGTTCACTGATTTAATTTTGCAACATGGCTTGACCATTGCTTATGGAAGGATGAGCGCATAATGATCCGGTCTCCACATTAACTGATCCAATGTTCTTGTTCTTCCTTTCAGCATCAGCGGAGCAGGGCTCGGAGGAGCAGCAGAGGCTTCCTCTCACACCTGAGGGCCCTGAAGTCTCACCAGTGTCACACCATCTCTGTCAGGCAGGCACCAGAGCAGATATTAGCACCTCAGTGGGAATTAGAACATCGGTTAGTGTCCCGGGGCACAGCGGTGAGGGCACTTCACAGTTTCTGGAGGAGCTGGCAGAGACAGAGAGTGCCCATGGTGCCAGCAGTCAGAGGACTGCAAGCGACCAGGCACATGCTCAGTTGGTGCCTGATGATCTGCCTCTGGAGTCGTCCGCAACGCAGCAGAGGCAGGAAATGTGGCCGGATGTGCGGGAGAATCTGGGGGAGATACATGAGGCTATGCTTGGCTTGGTCTCCCTGGTGGAGGAGTCAGCATGGACATTCGCTGAAGCAAATAGCCACATGTCTGAGCGCCATGCGTCCTCCATGGAGAGAGTGGCGACTCTCGTGGCGAGGCTCCTCCAGGAGACCTATCAGGGCTTCCTGGAGATGTGCTGTGACCAGCAAACCCTCACATCAGCATTGACCTCAAATCATCAGTGCCAGTGTGGAAGTTGGTCTGGGCATCAAGTTTCCCAGCTCGGTGCCCATCTATCCACAGTGAGCGGGAAGGTCTGAAATGACCTCACATCAGCACAGCAGCTGCCAGGCGTCTCTGCGGGCACTTCTCAGGGCACTCCGGATGAGGGCAGCAGCTCCTCTGCCCCTCTCCCCGTGACCATGTCAACCAGTGAGGCTGTGATGACTGTGGAGATGCCAGCTGTAGAACTGGCAGCTCCCTCCCAGGTGGGGCCAGCAGAGACTCCACGGGCCAGAGGACGACCGCCAAGGTCATCGAGGCCAACAGGACAGCAGAGTGAGCAGGCTGGCTCAGATGCCACTCCCAGTGAGGGGGCAGCACCAAGATGTAGCACCTGGAAACAAAAGCATAAGGCACCTTAGGCACACCATGGGTTTATCACTGGTGCTTTTGTGTTGGCCCAAGATGAGGCTCTTATGGCTCTATTTGATTTGTACTGTCTTTTCTTTATAATAAGTTGCTTTGCTTGACACATTAAGTTCAGACATGTGACCGTGGCTGAGGGTGCCTCTTTTCTTCTGCATGTGTATGGTTTCCAAAACTGTAATGAGTGCTTTGTTGGACATTCAGCTTTATTAACAAGGCCCTGAGTGGACTGTTCCTAACCTGGCAGATTGTGCATTCAGATGTCGAGTATGGAGCCTACAGCCCACGTTTGTCCTGGTGGTCCATCTGTGGTGTGCTAGCTGAAGTTTCATTGCATTAAAGCCTCCCGGATGTCCCAGTGTCCCTGCAGTATGCCCGGGTCAGCATCTACCCCCTCAGAATTTCCCTGTGCAAGCTCATCCTCGGACTCACTGCTGGACTCACCGTGTGTAACCGCAGCCATTGCATTGATGTCTTCATCGTCCACTGCGCCCCCTTTCCAGCGCAAGATTGTGCAGAGCACAGCATGCAACCACTATCACCAAGACACGATCTGGGGGATACTGGAGTGCGCCCCCTGTGCGATCCAGGCATCGGAAGGGCATCTTGAGAAGACCAATGGTTCTCTCCACCACAACCCTTGTGGAGGTGTGGCTCCTATTGTACCGCTGCTCAGCTTCTGTTCTTGGATGGTGGAGAGGCGTCATGGGCCACCTTCTGAGGGGATAGCCCTTGTCACCCACCAGCCATCCATCCAGCCGAGCTGGAGCACTGAAGAGCCCCGGCACCTGGGAGTGTCTGAGGATGTAGGCGCCGTGGGAGCTGCCTGGGTACCTTGCACAGACTTGTAGAATCAGCATCCTGTGATCACACACTATCTGCACGTTCATGGAGTGGAAGCCCTTCCTGTTGACGAAGCCACCGGGCTCACCTGCTGGTGCCTTGATGGCCACATGTGTACAGTCTATAGCACCCTGGACATGGGGGAAGCCAGCAATGGCCTCGAAGCCTCTGGCTCACTTTGTCTGGCCTGTCTGGTCCCAACAGAAGTGGATGAAGGTCAATGCTCGCCTGAACAGTGCGTCTGTAAGCTGCTTGACACAAGTGTGGACAGCTGATTGGGAGACACTGCAAAGATCACCCACTGACCCCTAGAAGGAGTCAGAGACATAGAAGTTGAGGGCAGCTGTGACCTTTAGAACCACTGGCATGGGGTGTCCACCCACACAGTTTGCGGAGATCTCAGGCCCAATTATCTGACAGATATAGTTGACTGTCTCCCTTGTGAGATGGAACCCCCTTCGGCACTGCACCTCAGACATATTGAGGCAGCTGCTTCGCCACCTGTATACCCTGGCAGCAGGATAGTGGTGTCTTCTGCGTCCCCTTCCACCTTGGACTTCCTGTTGACCCTGCACCCCTTGTGTCTGCGCCTGTCCTCCCAAAGGTGGCTCCCCCGTAGGCTGCATATGCACTGCTGGCCTTCTCCTCCTTCCAGCCCTCCCTTCCTCCTCAGAGGAGGTGCCTCCAGTGGACAGTTCAGCTCCCATTCCCAGGCTAAAGGGAGGCTTCCTGAAACCATAGGTCCAGAAAACATTTGTGACCCCAGTGACCCTTTTTATCCTGCCCGTGGGTGAGGTTAATACAAATGTGTCCTACCCGCCTACCCATTGTACCCGTGCGCAACCCGAAGATTGCACGGGTGCCAAAAAATAGGCGTCGATTGAACACTCAAGGGCTTTAATTGACCCGTTAATTAACGGCAGGTGCGTGCCAGACATCATCATGTGCCCGCCCAGTGGAATGTCCCGATGATGCGTGGTGACATCGGGACGGTCGCTCAACGTCACCGCGCGCCATTTTATGTGTGGATGTGCAGGGCCCACCCCCTGCACGCCAATGGGAAAGTCCTGCTTTGGGGACCCGGGTTTGAATCCCACCACAACAGGTACTGAAATTTAAATTCAATAAAAAATCTGGAATTAAAAGTCTAATGATGACCATGAATCAATTATTGTAAAAACCCATCTGATTCACCTGTTAGGAAAGGAAATCTGCTGCCCTTAGCTAATCAGTTCCACATGTGACTCCAGACCCACAACAATGTGGTTAATTCTTCAATGCCCTTTGAAATGGCCTAGCAAGCTACTCAGTTTTCAAGGGTAATTAGGGATGGACAATAAATGCTGGCCTAGCCAGCGATAACCCCATCCCATGAATGAATAAAAAAAAATGTTGCTGGATCAGAAACCTGGGTTAATAATCTGGAGACACAAGTTCAAATTCCACCATGACAGCTTAGAAATTTAAATTCGGTTACAAAATAAATTTGGAATGAGAAAGCTAGTATTCGTGATGATTACCATGTAACGGCTGAATTGTTGTAAAAACCTTTCTCACCACTTTATTGGGGCATTACAATGTTTCAGGTACAGGAGCTCTGCCAGATTCAGCGGAAATTGTGCAAATCCCGAAACACAGAGGTAATAACAGCTTGTACCCTTATCCTGTCTGTAACATTGAAAAACACTCCAAGATGCTTTACAGGAGCATTATCAGACAAAAGTAGATGCCAAACCAATGAAGGAGATATTAGGAGAGGTGATCCGAAACTTGGTCAAAGGGATAAGTTTTAAGGAGAGCCTGAAATGACGAAGTGAGTGTAGAGAATAGTAATTTTGGAGCATGGGCTTGGACAACTGAAGACATGGCCTCCAATAGTGCAGCAAAGGAAGGAGATCTGCACAAGAGGTCAGTGTTGGAGGAATAGAGAGTTCTGGGGGCTGCTGGTGTGAGCAGATTTGGGGCTTCAGAAATGACAAGATATGGAGGGACAATGCCATGAAGGGATTTAAATACAAGGATGATCATTATAACTTGGAGGCACTGGAGGGCTGGAAGTCAATTTAGAACAGAGAATGCATGGGTGATGGGCAAGCAGGATTTGGTCTATGGTGAGATATAGAAAGCAATGGTTTACATAAGTTGAAGTTCATGCAGAGTGGATTATGGGAGGCCAGCTGGGAGAGTTTGGGATAGGTAAGCCTGAAGGTAACAAAGGCTTCAGCCTTTATAATAAGGGCTTCAGCATATGGATTTAAAGTAGAACGAAGATGTGCAATGTTTTTGGACCAAATTTTCACAATGACAGAAAGGCCTTAGCTGAAATGGTGCCCCAATTCTGGAAGCCCAGCATCTGAGCCCAGCACCTATCATTGTTGATGGGGAGCGCAGAATAAATTTGGAATGAGAAAGCTAGTATTAGTGATGATTACCATGTAACGGCTGAATTGTTGTAAAAACCTTTCTCACCACTTTATTGTGGCATTACAATGTTGCAGGTACAGGAGCTCTGCCAGATTCAACAAAAAGGTTATAGTTTGCTTATCCATGGTTCAAGGAGGCAGCTGCACATGCAATTTTCACTAGTGGGATTTCCAAAACACAATTTGTGGGTTTTCGTTATTTGAGCAAAAGTTCTAAAGCTGCTGAAGTTATTTGGAGGGGTAGAGTCCCCTTTCAGAGAGATCCAGGTATCCCTCCAGGAAAGGTCATGTGTCACTTTGGGAGAGGTCAGGTGCCCTTTGGGATTGTTAAAAATAGACTTGAATGTGTGTAAAAAGTAGACTAACTCAGTAGAATTTCAAGCTGTCAAGGCATTTAAAACTCCATAAATCTTTGGAAAAAAACAGTGCCTGCAATTTCACTAGCTGTCCATTGACATGGTGGGCCTGAGGTCTACCATTCTAGTGATAGTACTGCATGACTGATTCCACAGCCTATCATTATCACAGTGGAGGGTGTGTAAGTTCACAGTTTGATTGACAGCTCCACATGGTTATAAAGTTTTTTGTTGTAGGGCTATGAATACAAATATTTACTTTCATAAGGGATTATGTCCTTGGAGGAAATATTCATCTTCATACACGATTAAGTACTTGAAGGAATTTAAATGCATTGAATGAGAGGCTTGAACTTTTGTAAAGACGCAGAGGCTCTTTGGCTTAGCCAAAATAGTGTCAGAGGCTCAAATCCAGAAGTCTCACCCCTGAACCCGGCCCCCCAACATTTTTGAAGGGGGGGATGGGGTGGGTCGTACTGCGGACATGCACATTTCATGGAGACAGCTATGCATATAAAATTGCAGCTTCCTTCAGTCAGATCTGATTTTCAAAAGGAAGGAGTGGGAAATACAACTTATGCCCTTCAGACTTATCAGGAGTAGGTATAAAATTTGTGGAGTTCTTTGGAGAGGTAGGGACCCTTTTGGATAGATTCAGGGGCTCCTTTGGAGAATGATGATAATTTGCAGCAACTGCTACAGGAGTGGTGAAAAATCAATCGCTTTAACCAAACGGAATAGGTAAGTACCCTTGGAAGGGCAATATTTTTTGTCCTTACTGATAAGGCACCCAGGTGACAGAAAGGACAGTGTGCCAAAGAAGGGAGCATTCTGCATTGTGCAGCAGGAGGAAGAGAAGGAGGACAACCAGGTTTTACCCTTTGGGAAGGGTGTACAGACCTCTGAGGTCTTATCTCAATATGACTGAAAACCCAATGCAGAAGGTGGCTAAGGTGAAGCCAAGAAGCGGTCACCAACAAATGGTACAATGACATCTTGAACCACAGTCTGTCAATCCTCATGCCCTGCCAGGGCTGCCAATGTTACTGTCGTAATTTTTTTTTTACATCAGGGTCTTTCCAGGACTTAGCAGGAGATCTATGTGAAATCTTACAGTCAGACACACCCTGCCACACCAAGAGAGTCACTGTGATGCCCTGTCTGCTCAGGTGGGGGCTACATTAACTTGCCGATTGATGTGGTGTCTCAGACGCAGAGAGCCATGAGTTTTGCATTATTAGTAGGCTTCCCCTAGGTGTAGGGGGTTATCTCATTCATTCATGTCACCATAAGGGCTCCAACTCAACAACTGAACACCATCATGAACTAAAGGTCATTCTACTCCCTGAATGTAAAAACACTTGGTGACCACAGCAAGGTTTACCTGTATGTCCATGCAAGGTTCCCTGTAGTTGCCATGAATCATTCATACTGAGGAGTACCCAACTGCCTCTGTTTTTTCAGCCACTTACACAGATCTGTGGATGGCTTCTGGGGGACAAGGGATACAACTGGAAGGGAAAGCTGCCATGCCCAAAGTTCCAACATAGGAAAATGTACAGGTTATGAGTTCATTCTCAGAAATCTGACACTGAGGAGGAGGATGAGGGCGGCAATGGCAAAGCAGCTGAGAGACAGGCCCATGTAGCCATGGCTGATTCTTTGCAGGAGGGGGTTATTGCCAGAGTGTCCTAATTCAAAATAGATGCCCCTAGGGTCCTACAATCTCACATTTACCATCAGCCAGTCCCTAGTGAGCAGCTTCCATATAATAAACCTTTTACATGGAAGTCACAGTAACTCATGGAAATGCCATGCCCAACAAGAGAGAAAACCAACAGCAAGGTGTTTGACTCAGTTCCATAAACATGGCTGAACCATCATAAACATTGACCTCAATATATTGCAAATATAGCTTGAGAAGTCCTTCACAACCTGAACCATTCACATTATGCTAATGCCTGTCCATGAGGTGCCAAAGTCACCACCCTGTACACACACAAACCATGCCCACAATGCTGAGACTGCCAGTAGGAAGCATGACTTCACACCCAATACCTGCTGATATGATTGTATGTGTTACCAGAGATATATCTAATGTATATTGTGCAGGGTGAGACCACAACTGTGCTTGACTAGCTCTTTGAATGACCTTCCTCATTATCCATTCACATCCTTGGTCCAGTTTCAGGAGCGGGTGTCATGTGCAACATGTAATGCTGCCATAAACCTCGGCTCCATTACAAACCACAGGCTCTGCCACCTGGAAGACAAAGGCTTCCAAAGCAGTGAGGAGAGCACACAAGCACTCTTCACCAGAACAGACATGGCAGGCATCTTGACTTGTGGAGTCTACACTTAGTTGACTGTATGACAGTGGTGTGCGGATGACTGATTTCCACCTAGCAATCTTGCTTGAGGTGCATCTGATGAACTCCACCTGATCATTGAGTCTGATCATTAAATCTCCCTTAAAGTTAATCATGGATGGACAATAAATGATGCAAGGAGCATCTGAATCCACAACTCTTTGTTCACTACTACCTTATGTGAAGGACCAGAGAAGGAAGAAGCCTTTCATTGCCTCACAACTATGATTGTACCCTTCTTCCTGATGACATCAATGCAAGATGGACCTCAGCATATCGCCTTCAGTATCACTGGTAAGAGTGTCCTTCATTACGTTAACATTCTCATTAGTGTACATGCACACTCGTAGATATCTTTGAGTGTATTGAATGCTTAATTGTGATATTTCCAAAGTGAAAAGCGTACGCACGGTGAACCTGTTAGTACTCTAGGTGAGACGGTGTCCTGCATTCAGGCACACTCCTCCAAATTAGCCCATATGTTGCCTCCGAGGAGGTGGAGCCAGGCTGCTCACTTCTCCTTCAAATTGGAATTGAGGAACATGGTGAGTGGCCTCAACTTGCAGGAACCCGTTGGGGATCTCCTTCAGACTGCGGCATCTGTGCAGCAGATGAGGGCTCTGGTGGAGGGGCTGAGTAGGTAGAGAAAGATGAGGGTGTTAAGAAGCTCTCATTATATTCACCCTCCTCAGTGAGCTTCACAGCCATGGGTTGGCCTTCAGGTGGGGTTGATGGGGTTTGCTGCTGCTGCATGGCAGTTGTCTATTCCAGCATCTGGGCTGCTAACAGTGCCACAGCCCTGTTAAAGGTCCACAGCTCCTCATGTATTCCGCTTATGTCAGCACTCATACTCTGAGTGGACTGATCCAGGCTACTGAGGGAAGCTTGCTCCCTTTCCTGGCTGAGACGCTGCTCCTGCATCCACTCTGAGTGTTGCTGCATGTGTCTCTCATGGTGAGAGCTCATGTGGCCAAGCCCCCAGTACAATGTGGAGCTCATCACTGCAATGGACTCCTCCACTCACAGTACATGACCTCTCAGTGCCTCAGGGATCTTCACCAGATGTTCACACATCTGCACCTGATTATCTAAATATTATACCCCAGAAGGTGAGTCCTGAGCTCCACATTCCTGCCCACTGGAGCATCATGGTGACTGCACTTTCTCCTCCAATGGGTACCATGCAAAGATATCTCTGACTCTGTCACCTCCTCCTGCTTTTGAGTGTGGTGCCCCTCCCACTTTGCCACTGACTCTACACATGTGCTACATCCCTCTGGTGTGCTGGTATCTGTTTTGGCAGAGTGTGGGCTAGTGTGAAGTGATGTTGTCTCCTCAGACATCTCTTCCTCCTCCTGATGCCCGAGGGATGAGGCAGTCTGGTGGGAGTGAGCGGGCAGAGCTGGGACCTGTGTGAAACATAACAGCAGCTGATGAGTTATCGGCCTTTACATTGTGAGAGCGCACTGTGATTCAGGACAGTGCCTTTAACCATGCTTGCACTGCTCTTATGAGACAACCCCATCCATGCACTCTCTCTTATGCCAACATTCCCTTGTGCTCAGTGAACTGACAGCACAATATCCATCACTACCACATGTTCCAAAGTGCCTCTACCACCACCTTTCTCACCTGCTATGGCTGATTCTTCATCCCCGACAGCCATCCGGATAGGCACCCTGAGTCCTTCCATGGCTGTATGCGCGACTGGATGAATGGTCTGCAGCCTTGCTGACCCACTCACTGTCTGAGCCATTTCCCTGGCGCTGTCTGCCCTCTTAAGCTGTAAATACAACATGAAGTTATGTTAGCCTGATATATAGTGCAGCCAGGGAGAAATTTCTTGAATGTGTCTGTGCACTACAATGCTCATTCCCATCTGTACTGTGTGCACCTACAAGAGCAGCCTCGACATACAAGCCTCCGTGCTATAGCAGAGGTATGTGCCAGGTCTCACTCCTTAGCTGCAGCATTCAGATGTGAACCTTCACTGGGATCTCTGTGTGCTTGTGCTGAACAACTCACCTTGCCGGAATGCAGCAGGTCGTGGAACATTTTCTGGCTCTGTATCCATGACCGTCTATGTTCGGCTGCAGTGCTAACCCCCGCTGAGTTTTCTGTCTCTGTGATCATGGCAGGGTTGCACAAGCCAACTGGATATAAAATATCCCTTTCCCCCTGCACCTCCTCCACCAGAATTTGGAGGTCCGGTGGCTAAGCTGGGTTGCTGAACCTCCCACTCCTTCTGCAATCTCAGCTCTATGTGACATTCCAGCAATGCAAATTTAGAAGAAAAGGCTCGTGAGGCATGTAGCATACAACGTTCTCAAACATATTTGTGTGTTTACATGCCCTAACCATTTCCTCTACTTTATCAATGAGTACTTTGGAGGTTGGTGGGGGTAGGTGGCGGGTGGGTTGGGGGGGGGTGGGTGGAAGAGGAAGAAATGGTTCCGCACAAATGCATGGTGCCATGGATTTTGCTGCCATCACTACCAGATGGCATGCTGTGCGCCTGACCAAGAACTACAGAGACACACGATTCAGCCATGTCAGTGTGTAGCTGTGAGAGATCTAGTCAAGTGTCACAGGATGCACCATCCTAATAGATGGGTGGAAAGAGGGCAGGTGCATGGGTAAAGAACCGTGGCAGATGTGGTGTGTATCAGGCATTCCATTATGCATAATAGTAATCTGTGTTAATGCAGAATATCATTAGCAGCTAGTGGTGCAAAGATACTGCCATCTCCATGACGGTGTCTTGTGATGCCTTTTCATGCTTTACATGGTTAAGTGTCCTCCTTAAGTGCAATGTGACTAGGCAGCAAAAATGACTATTTCTCCCTATGGAAAGTCCATGATGGGCCATCTGTTCCAGGGTCAGCAACCAGTTGGAGAGCATTTAGAGAGTTTACACTCACCTGACGGCTCAATGATGTCCCCTCCAAGGCACAATAGCAAGGGTATTAACTTCCCAGCTCACAAATGGACCTCCTTACTGCCCCTCTTTTTAAACCCAAACTAGTTGCCCAACCCATGCTGGCGCCAGCTCTGCCTCTGCACTACCTCCAGGGATGGCAGGCTAACAACCATTACACCCCACCACCTCCCCACTACCCCCCATACCCCCCAACACCCCGAGAACCAAAATCAATACTTTCTCCCAAGTGCAGTTTGCAGAGCTGGCAATTTTCCCAACTCCACATTCCTGACACAGGAGTGGCCAAATTCAGACCAGGGTGTTTTATTTTTAAATATGAGGCCATCAATAGTAATTTAGAACTTTATTTTATTTCATCTCACTATAACTCCTGAGGTCTACCCATACTGGATACTGGGTGAGTTGGCAAGAAGGGTATAAGAGCAAAGGGTCATGGATGGAGAACATGGGTCAGCATAAGTTAGCTATAATAAAGGGCCATGGGGATGAATGGGGTGGTGGTCCTGGGCTGGCATGAGTTAGCATAAATGGCTATAAAGAGCCATGGGTTGGGTAGAGGGGCATAGATTGCCATGGAGGGTATGAGGCACCATGGGGGTGGGTGGAGGGGCATAGATTGGCATGGGAGTATGAGGCGCCATAGGGTAGGGGCATGAGGTATTATGAGTTCTCGTGGATGGGGCATGGGGAGTCTGTAGCAGAGTGTGTGCCACACTGTTGGGGGAGAATCAGAAGACAGTCCTGGGGCTGAGCAGGCCATGTGAGAGGGCTCTGCATGGCACACCTGTCTTGTTCTGCCCCTGGGAGGGGGAAGGCCTCTCTGGACAGCGATGGTCAGGCGCACTTTGGTCTGTGGATTAGAGGATTTGTACTGGGAAGCAGATGCACAGTCATGGTCAGGGGACACACCGGCATCCTGTAAAGTGGAAGTTGGTAAGTCTTGGGGGGGTATTGGATGGTCTCATGGGTGACTCCCTGAAAGTCATGGTGCACACGACCTCAAGAAAGGGAGGCGTCAGGTTGACACAAGGCATGGAGGCATTGACATTAAATGATTCAGGATGGAGGACAGGAATATCAGCATATATAAAGATTGAGTCCAGGTGAAAGGGAGAGGTAGGAGTGGGAATGTGGATGTGGTGAGGGTGGAGGAGGTTAGAAAGGACGAAGGATTAGAGGAGGAGGCTGGAAGGTGGTTGCCCACACACAAGGCAGCACCACCATGATGATCAACAGCTAGGAATGACACAGTTGAAAAATAACACTTGAAAAATTTGCCTGGGGAGGGCTGTGAGGCCATGCAGGGGAAGTCAATGACTGCAATTTTAGGCCAATTGAAGGGTACCCTAATAATTATTGGCTCAAGACATGCAGCTCAAGGCTCAGCTGAGATCTGTTAACGTGTGTCAAATGCCAATTGAAGGAGTTTGGCACCTTAAGGTCATGAAGCGCATTGATGAGAGAATCTGTTAAGGCTTGGAGAAACATTTGATTTGGTCTAAGTGCCCATGTGTCCCTAATGGAGGAATATAAAGAGGGAAGGAGGATCAAACCAATAATGGGCCATGGCTGCTGAATATAAGCAACAAGCTCAAGACAGGGCATTATTGTTTGAATGGTCATGGCTTTCAGACCACAATGCTTGAAGACATGAAATTTGTGAGTCTGGGCTAGTGTCTAAGTTAAAGGAAGCAGACTGACAGTAGCCTGACTGAGAATAAGAGCACATTTCTGTCTTCACCCCGATTAAAGCCCTTTTCTGAATGTGCGGTCATGTTGGAGGGGGATGCTCAGCCACCTGTGAACCTTCAGGATGTGCTTCAGCTACAAGGGGTGGCCTGGTGATGCCATGTCTGGAATGAGGACAGGCCTCACACTGGCTTCCTGGCTTGGTGATGGAGGGAGAGAATTCCAGGGTAAGGTCTAATTATGTTGCTATTCTATTTGTCCACAGAGACAAGGTGGAGTGAAGGCTGCAGGCAACTCTGCCTTCTTGATAAGTTTTATGGTTTTATTCAAGTGAGAGAAGAAGGGCTCATTGCCATATGGCATAACTCAGGGAAGAACGGCGCCTGAGGAACAAGAGCCAGTGGGGCTCCAGGAATACCCAGATGCCAACAAGGAGGGGCAAAATCCACAGAGGTGTTTGGCAGAGCAAGGGCCTACAGAAAACGTATACAGGAGGTGACCGATGCTCTTATCAACAAAGCTCACCATTACGTGAAGTACTGCATGGAAGAAGCAAGCAGGTCTACCAGAGTTGTGGGATTCGCAGCGATCTCCAGCTTCCCACAAGTGCAGGGCGCCATCGACTGCACACGTGGCCTTAAGAGCCCCCTGGCAGCAGTCAGTAAGATTTATCCGTAAAAAAGGATTCCACTCTCTAATTGTGCAGCTGATCTGTGATCACTGAAAGCAGACAATATAGCTTTGTGTGAGGTACCCTGGGAGCTTGCATGACCCTTACATCCTGAGTCATTCGCAGGTGCCACAGATGTTCAAGGGCCCTCACTGCATTCAGGATTGGCCCATCCGTGATAAGGGGCACCCCAAAAGGCATGGCTAATAATATCCATTTAACGGCCACAGAGTGCATCTGAGGAAAGGTACAATGTGGCACATTCTGCAACACAGTCCTTAATTGAGCAGATCATTGGCATGCTGAAAATGCATTTCAGATGTTTGGAGAAATCAGGTGGTGCTCTCCAGTACTCTTCACAGAGGGTATCTGCATCATTGTGGTTTGCTGTGCCCTACACAACCTAGCGCTGCAAAGTGGGGGATGAGTTGCCACGTGGAGACATAGAGGAGGGCAAGGATATTGATGCCCCTCAGGAAGAGGCCGTTGCACAGGCACGACACAGAAAATGTGCCCACGAGACCCTCATCGCAACAAGGCTCCAGGACCGATAAAGTTCAGACTAGCTGTTACGAGTGCATGTCTCCTGTCCCTTTGGTACAGTGTAGACATTAAGACCTTCTTTTCATCCTTAACATCTCAATGTAGGTTATCAATCTCAGAATGAATATTCAATTCATGCATAATGATGGCCTGATCCTTGGAAGGCTAAGCATGTGGAACATGTGACTGTTCTGCAATGGGATAAGCACTCCTCCAGTGCTCAATCTGAAACAAATATACTTGGTGCAGCCCTTTCAGCTGTCGCACCAACATTTCATTGGCCATGGTAGCCCTCAAGAGACAGGAAAGCTGCTGCAAACATCAATGAACTCTTCACAGTATGACAGGAGCTTAGCAGCTCAAGGAGGAAACTCATCAGTCACTGGTTATCGCTTGATCATCTGAAGGTGTATCTAAATCTGGACAACAGCATCTCTCCAAATGCCATCTCTGATACATGATTAATGGTCAGGCCTCACCCTGATACTGATCCCAGGGTGACATCACTCTTCAGAATGCTGTGATCTGTCACTCTACAGCATGGAAGTGAGCCTGCGAGTCAGGTTACCTTTGTAAGCACAAAGAGAGCTTCAGCAGGACCATCGTCTGATCATTGACAAACATTTGTGACCTCTCCTTTGTCGAAAACTTCCTACATTTGCGTCTAGCATTCCCTTGGCATGTGGGAGAGACATGGCCAAGTCAGTATTGACACAGCATTTAATGGTAACAGTACCCTTGTAAATGCTAAAGAGCACTCAGGAGATGTGCAGGAGTATCGCTCTCATCCCATCATAGCCCTCCACGTCTTCAATCTACCAGAGTGCTATGTGTACAAGGAAGACTAGGATACTGATTGCACTGTCACATTGAGAGATCCATGTCGATTGTCTTTATGAGACCTACCACAGGGATTCCGTCAAGCCACACTAGCCGGATCTTCAGGTGAAAACTAGCATCATAGAATCACAGGATCACAGAATTGATACTGTGTAGAAGGAGGTCATTCGGCCCATCATGTCTGCACCGGCTCTATGTGTATTTTAACTTAGTACAATTTCCTGCCTCTTCCCCGTAACCCTGCACATTGTTTCTATTTAGATAACCACCCGACGCTGTCTTGAATGCCTCAATTGAACATGCCTCCACCACACTTCCAGACAATGCATTCCAAACCCTAATTGCTCGCTGTGTGATAGTTTTTTCTCACCTCGCATTTGCTTCTTCTGCAAAATACTTTATAAAGCTGTGCCCTCTGGTTTTCGATCTGTTTATGAGTGGGAACAGTTTCTGCCTACCTACTCTGTCTAGGCCCCTCATTATTTTGCTCACGTGTAATAGGCCAGCATCATCAGTCTTGGCATACACCTATAACATCACAGGTTCATGGCCGTCCAGCAGACATTTCAAGAGACACCAAATGCAAACTCCATTGCTCCGCATCATGCATGTGGATAGTGGGAACTAATAAAAGAGTAATGTTCAGCCACAAACGCGGTAACAAGGTAACGCAGCAGGCAGGCATGAAAGGCTATGGTGCTCAACAATCAATTAAACTGTAACCCAAACCTGACAGTCATTACATGGAGCCCATTGAAAAGTGCACTTTGTTGGAATGACTCTGATGCGGGTCACAAGAAATACCTATAACATACACAGAGAACAGACTTCAGTGCAGCTGCATCAGGATAATCAATAACCTTCCAAGAACTATTCTCTTGAGGCCATATTATATGATCCTCTGATGCAAGGCTTACATGCGCATTATTCAACCACCATGTTCATATAGGATAAAAACAAAAAAACTGCGGATGCTGGAAATCCAAAACAAAAACAAAAACAGAATTACCTGGAAAAACTCAGCAGGTCTGGTCTTTCCAGCCGTGTATTCACTATACCCCCTGACCTTCCCCTCTCCGATGCTGAACGTTCAGTGCTCAGCAAAGGACTTAGTTTCATACCCTTACGCCCTCACCTCAATGAATTTCGGGCTCGGCATGATGCTGAACTCTTCTTCCGCCGTCTTCGTCTCTAGGCTCACTTCTTTGGGCAGGAGTCCTCTCCCAGTTCAACGGATCCTTTTACCCATCTCCAATATTCTCCCTCCACCTGGACCCCTCCCTCTGGATTCTTACCTTCTCTTGATCTTTTCATTGAGAACTGTCGGCGCGACATTAGTCGTCTCAATTTCTCTGCTCCTCTCACCCATTCTAACCTGTCTCTCTCTGAACTTACTGCACTCCATTCTCTCAGGTCCAACCCTGACATTGTCATCAAACCCGCTGACAAGGGTGGTGCTGTTGTTGTCTGGCGCAACCTCGCGGAGGCTGAGCGTCAACTCGCAGACACTTCCTCCTACCTCTCCCTGGACCATGACCCCACCACTGAACATCAAGCCATTGTTTCCAGGACTGTCACTGACCTCATCTCCTCTGGGGATCTCCCTCCCACAGCTTCCAATCTGATAGTCGCCCAACCTCGGAAGGCCCGCTTCTATCTCCTACCCAAAATCCACAAACAGAACTGCCCCGGTAGACCGATCGTCGCAGCTTGCTCCTGCCCCACAGAACTCATTTCTCGTTATCTTGACTCCCTTCTCTCTCCCCTTGTCCAGTCCCTTCCCACCTACATCCGTGATTCCTCTGACACCTTACGTCACATCAACAATTTCCAGTTCCCTGGCCCCAACCGCTTCCTCTTCACCATGGACGTCCAATCCCTCTACACCTCCATCCCCCACCAGGATGGTCTGAGGGCCCTTAGTTTCTTCCTCGAACAGAGGCCCGAACAATCCCCATCCACCACTACTCTCCTCCGTCTGACTGAACTTGTTCTCACGCTGAACAATTTCTCCTTCAACTCCTCTCGCTTCCTCCAAATAAAAGGTGTGGCTATGGGTACCCGCATGGGCCCCAGCTATGCCTGTCTCTTTTATGGGGTATGTGGAACATTCCTTGTTCCAGTCCTACTCCGGCCCCCTTCCACAACTCTTTCTCCGGTACATCGATGATTACGTCGGTGCTGCTTCATGCTCTCGTCGGGACTTGGAAAAATTTATTAATTTTGCTTCCAATCTCCACCCCTCCATCATTTTCACGTGGTCCATCTCTGACACTTCCCTTCCTTGAATTCTCTGTCTCAATCTCTGGTGATAGACTGTCCACCAATATCCATTACAAACCCACCGACTCCCACAGCTATCTCAACTACAGCTCCTCACACCCCGCTTCCTGTAAGGACTCCATCCCATTCTCTCAGTTCCTTCGCCTCCGTCGCATCTGTTCCGATGATGCTACCTTCAAAAACAGTTCCTCTGACAAGTCCTCCTTCTTCCTTAACTGAGGTTTTCCACCCACGGTCGTTGACAGGGCCCTCAACCGTGTCCGGCCCATCTCCCGCGCATCCGCCCTCACGCCTTCTCCTCCCTCCCAGAAACATGATAGGGTCCCCCTTGTCCTCACTTATCACCCCACCAGCCTCCACATTCAAATGATCATCCTTCGCCATTTCCGCCAACTCCAGCATGATGCCACCACCAAACACGTCTTCCCTACACCCCCCCTATCGGCATTCCGTAGGGATCGCTCCCTCCGGGACACCCTGGTCCACTCCTCCATCACCCCCTACTCCTCAACCCCCTCCTATGGCACCACCCCATGCCCACGTAAAAGATGCAATACCTGCCCCTTCACTTCCTCTCTCCTCACTGTCCAAGGACCCAAACGCTCCTTTCAAGTGAAGCAGCATTTCACTTGCGTTTCCCCCAACTTAGTCTACTGCATTCGTTGCTCCCAATGTGGTCTCCTCTACATTGGAGAGACCAAACGTAAACTGGGCGACCGCTTTGTAGAACACCTGCGGTCTGTCCGCAATAATGACCCAAACCTCCCTGTCGCTTGCCATTTTAACACTCCACCCTGCTCTCTTGCCCACATGTCTGTCCTTGGCTTGCTGCATTGTTCCAGTGAAGCCCAACGCAAACTGGAGGAACAACACCTCATCTTCCGACTAGGCACTTTACAGCCTTCTGGACTGAATATTGAATTCAACAACTTTAGGTCATGAGCTCCCTCCCCCACCCCACCCCCTTTCTGTTTCCCTCTTCCTTTTCTCTTTTTTTCCCAATAACTTATATAGATTTTCCTTTTCCCACTTATTTCCATTATAAAAAGAGAAAAAGAAAAACAAAATTATTTATTAATTTATTTTATTTTTTTTCTACATCTTTTATGCTCTCCCCACCCCCACTAGAGCTATACCTTGAGTGCCCTACCATCCATTCTTAATTAGCACATTCGTTTAGATAATATCACCAACTTTAACTTTAACACCTATGTGTTCTTTTGTATTATTGTTGTTGACATCTTTTGATGATCTGCTTCTATCACTGCTTGTTTGTCCCTACAACCATACCCCCACTCCACCTCTCTCTCTCTCTCTCTCTCCGCCCCCCACACACACACCTTAAACCAGCTTATATTTCAACTCTTTCTTGGACTCGAACTCAAGTTCTGTCGAAGGGTCATGAGGACTCGAAACGTCAACTCTTTTCTTCTCCACCGATGCTGCCAGACCTGCTGAGTTTTTCCAGGTAATTCTGTTTTTGTTTTTGTTATGTTCATATAGGAACTGCCTTTGTTCATTTCACTTATGTGGAAGTAAAGGAAACTGACTGAACTGAGATTGAGTGAGACAACGTGGAACTGCGGGACATGATGGGCGATACTTCAGAAGAGGGGGCATCCGTTACACTTGGGTGAATGCGGAACATTGCATCACATGGAAGAGCCATTCGGTACCTGAGACCTTGAGGGAGAGAGGCAAAATATATTTACAAAAGTACATAATTAGACTCAGACTCTGCATGGGCCTGGTCTCCAGCAGTCCTCCAAGCATCATAGACCTGGAGTGGACATGTGTCTAGAACTAGGGTCCAGCGAAGTGTGTGTTCTTGCAGTGGTGGAGGGTGCAGGTGAACGCAGTGATTGGTCTTCATCTGATGCTCCCTCAGGATTGTCATCCAAGCTGTTCTGGGGCTGGGGCTGATGCGCTGGCTGGCACTTTCCCTCCACCTTTTCTTGCCGCTGGCTGAAATAGGGAAAAGAGATAATTAGTGATTAACTAGACAGGCGCCTACATTATATGTCACCAACTGTCATTTTCTGCATATGGCTGATGTATACTGCACAGACTCTCACTGGCTTGTTGGGGAGGCCTATCTCACCTTCTGCACAGGAATAATCTCTGTCCTCACCAGCCAGCCCTGCCACCTGCATCCACAGTGGCATCCCCCTTCCAGTCTGGCCTCTCTCCCTCTTGTGTCAGGAGATCTTGTCCTGCATAAAGACAGATGGGTTGATTGTGAGCATCACGGATGAAAGAGCAGAGCAGAAGCATGTATACCTGCTGTGTGTGCTAAGACCTCCCCAGTAAGGGAAGAAGGTGCTGTTTGTGCAGGATGTTACAGGAGATGGTGATGTTAAAGTGGTTGTCAGACAATCAGTGCTGATGTCCCTTCTTGGTAATGTGTGACATTCCTATGGACTGTAACCCTTAAAATGACTGATGACCTTATGAGAGTGTGAGCTTGAATTGAAGAGAACGTTCACTTACCCTGGTGGAGTGCATGAGATCATTCATTCTCTTCCGGCACTGCAGGGTGAACCTTTTTTGAGGTCCACTAGTGCTGACCTTCCAGGCAGGCATGGTCTTGGTGGCGCACCTCTTGCTCCCATATCGAGGAAAGAGGACTTTCCGCCTGTCCTGAATGGCCTGGAGGAGTCTCTCCAGAGAGGCCTCTCTGAACCTTGGAGCTGAGGGTTTGATTCATCTTGGTGCCATGGTTTGGCTCTTCAGCACACACCTGTCCTGCAGTGAGTGAATGTGTGTTTGGGTGCCATTTAAGTATAGCACCAGGACCTTCGACCCCGTGAAGTAATGGTGGGTTGGGAGCGGCCTACCCTTTCTGCCCTGCCATGAGATTTGCCGAGCTTCTTTCTGGTGCATAAATAATGGGCTGGAAAGTGGAAGATCTGGCAGACTCCACTCCGCCGCGCAGCAGGAATCACGCCAATTTTCCCACCCACCTCCACACTTAGAGCAGAATTTTCTGTCTGTCGGGCCCGACCCAATCTCCAGCGGGCGGGGAGCCGATCCCTGCCAACGACGTGGGCTGCAGCGCCATTTTACATGGGCAGGCCAATTAAGGCCTGCCCAGCCTGACGTCCGGCAGGAAGCACTACGTGCTTCCTGTGTGGGTGGGGGGGATTCCCTAAAAGCGAGAGTGTGCTCTTTCACACATGCACGAAAGAGCGTACATTTCCCTGGGGCTAAGTGCTGCCTCAGGGAGATTGCTTCCACTTTGAAAAATATTAAAAATAGAAAAAAAGAAATTCCCTATAGTGTCCCTCTCATGTGACAATGTCTCATGAGTTGGGACATGTTCATAATTTACACAATAACTTTATTAGGATTTTTAAAACCCTGCATGAAACCTCATCCTGCCTTTGGATGAGGTTTCATGTTTTCTCTATTTGCCGCTGGGGCTCCTGGCGTGCTCGCCAACTTTAAGGTAGGACGGGCAGGTCCTTTAATTGTTTAAATGATCCTGTCAATGGTTTCAATTGGCCATTAACAGGTCGGCAGGCCCGCAGCTGATTTTGCTGCGCCCCCGCCTTCCTGAAAATTTAAATGGGGCGGGTAGGCGTCGGGGGGTTCCGTCCGACATCATCTTCATCCTGTGTCATTTTACGAATCGGCAACTGAGCCCCGGCCCCTGCGACGGCAAAATTCAGCCCTTAGTCTCCGGAAATGAAATTTCCACCCACTGAAAATTTAAGGTACATAGGCATGGCAAAAATTAGGATTGGGAGGGGAAGTTAACATAACAAGCTACAGGGAACTTGGAGTCAAAATGGAGTGTTTGTTAAAACAGTCACCAAGGACTGAATTCTCATCACAGAGGTAAGGGACAGGGGTCATCTTTGTTTTTGGGTCAGAAAATCAACTTCTGGGAACCTGGGGAAAAACTGATTGAAGTTATGATTTATGAGGGAGCCCTGATGAGCATGAAGATGAGTTCAAAGGCAGTGGGCAAGTTCTCCAAGACGGAGGGCCGACCAGAGTCCTTCCAGCTTCAGAGAAGCACCCAACCACAGTACAAGGTAAGTAACTGGGAGGGTGCCTCAACAAAAATGGTGTCTTGTCAGTCACTTTAAAAAAAAAATTAAAAATTTAAAAAAAATAATTAAAATTCAGCCAAGCCACCACTTTGCAGGTTAGTGGGAGGGGGATGCAGTGGGGGGGGGGAGACCAGTCTACAGAGTGGTCTTCGGCTGTACCCCCACCTAGAAAGGCAAGGAGGGCCTGTAGGTCTGCCAGAAATGCTGGTACCTCAGTCTACCGCTGCCTCCAGTTGACCTGTACCCTGTCGGGTCGAGAAACTGGAGGCCAACTGGAAATTACTTCTAACAAAGCTCATAATAAGCCTAATTGCCTGCCTATCGATGGGCGTCCTTCTATTGTCCTGAACTCACCTCTCCTAAAATGGCCAGCACTGGGAATGGCGTCCCAATACTGAAACACCGGCTGGTGCTAGATTTTTGAGTCCATGAACAGAAAACACAACATCGACTTGCATTTATACAGCACTTTTAGAGTGGGTGGTGGGAAGGCGGTGGGTGTTTATGGACGGCATCTAGATGGCTCTCAATGGTGGAGTGAAGAGGGTCAGTGTGATGGGGGGTGTGGTGGGGGACAGAGTTAGAGGAGGAAAGTTTGGGAGGCGACATATCGGATTGCAGGAGTTATAGAGATTGGGAGAGATGAGGCCATGAAGTGATTAAAAGTAAGGATAAGAATTTTAAATTTTAGGCGTTGGGAGTTTGGGAGCTCAATGTAGGTCAGCAATGACAGGAGTGTTGGGACTGCAGGATTTGGTGCGGGACAGCTAGGATATGGGTAGTAAAGCTTTGGATGAGTTGATGTTTACTTACAGTGCAGCTGATTAGAGAAAGCTTAGATACCTGACACAGGACTGGATTGAGCTCTGAATGATGGTGGCGAGGCACTAAATGAACATGTATCCATAAGAATTCTAAGCGTCATTAACAGTCATAATGGTGAAAGCGTTCCCGCTTAAGTTAATCTCAGAGAATGCACTGGAATACCTTAATAAACATGGCCTATGTCGGTTTCAAAAAGAACAGTTTGAAAATAAGGGAAAACATTTATTAAGGGAAAAAAAGCATAAATATTACGCTTTGATATAGGATGGATCCTCCCCCTATTTGGTGAGTGGGATTTGTGGCAGCACCACTGGAGCTGGCCCAAATATGGAGTGCACAGAAGGTATGGGTGGTGGCAGGGGGGGAGATACTGTGTGGTTGCAAGACACGATGGTGGGGGTCCAAAGGAGAAGAAGGGGGGTGCAGAGGAGGAAAATGAGGGGGGGCCCAGATGAGAACAAGGTGGGGGTCCACGTGAGAAAAAGAGGGGGTCTTGAAAGATTGAGGGAAATATAAAGGGGAAAGAAAAGGGAGGGGAGGTGGGGTGGGGCCAGATTTGTGGAAGATAGGACCGGGAGCGAAAAATCGGTTTCCCGGCATTGGAAACAAGGTTGGGATCAGCCCCTCCCGACATTCATGGAGGGTCGGGCCTCCTGCTGGAGCTCAGTGGGAACCCAGTTTGCATCTCATGCATGCTCATTAAAAGCCCAACAGACAGGAATTGTATGCCCCTATCAGATCTTCCAACCCACCAGCAGGAATTCACACCATTCTGTAACCTGCCTGGACATTCGTGGTGTACACCTGTCGAGGAAGAATTTTAAAACACTTACCTGGAGTTGAGGCTGGCTGTACCACTGGAGCTGGCCCAGGTATGGAGCGCGCCAAAGGTATGGGTGGTGGCAGGGGGGTAGATACTGTGTGGTTGCAAGACATGATGGTGGGGGTCCAAAGGAGAAGAAGGAGGGTGCAGAGGAGAAAAATGAGGAGGGATCCAGATGAAACAATGCGGAGAGTCCACGTGAGAACAAGAGGGGGTTTTGAAGGATTGAGGGAAGAAGGAAAGTATAAAGGGGAAGGAAAAGGGAGGGGAGGTGGGGTGGGAGCAGAATGCTTCAGAGGGAGGGGTCAGTTCAGTTGACGTTGGGATCCTGGGGGTAGAACTGTGGGCGCAGGTGATATGAGGGGAAGGTGACCGTGAGGGAAGTGGGAGGCGGTGGGGTGGGAGGGCCAGGATCTAGCAGGTATAGTTCTCATCTGTTGGGGAGGTAATTGAGGGGGACAAGTATGGCGGCACAGATCACAGGAGTGGGAAGGATCAGGGTGGGCACAGGAGTGGTGGCTGGGGTGGGCTCAGCGGGGAGGGAAGCCATATGCAGATTAATAGTGATATGGTTCAGGATGCTAGGGGAAGGCTCAAGAGTCACGGAGGTGGGAGTGAAGGTGACATTGTTGGGGGGTGGGGGGTGGGGGGAGGGGTGCATGGTAATGGTGATGGGGGGATGTTGGTGGGTGAGAGGGGTGGGTAAAAGGCGATGGAGACAGTCTGAAATGACACATGCACCATCTTGAGACAGAGACAGCTCCAGACCAAGGCCAAGTCCTCTATGTCCAAGCGCAAAATATCGCTGGGGGCGGGTCTGCTCAGGTGAGTTCAGTTCAAGGTCAGCACAACTGGACAACTAAAGGGAAACACTAATAAACATGTGGAGACTGTATGACAGCTTTCTCAGTTGCTATCCCTCACTATCTGGTGAATTCCACACTGCAGCAGGTTTGGATCAGAGGGTTCTCACTACAACAAGATCCCAGCAAGCTTGAGAGCTGCCGGTTGCTCTGAGGCATTGGATCTTCACTCCAGGTAGAGTTAGGGAAGAAGGGGGACGGAAGGGAGGGGGATGCCTACAAGGTCCACGCAGGTGAATGGCAGCCAAGTCGCAACTGCAAACCTTCATCCTCCCAGGGGAAAGGACCTGCCTGACAAGGGCTCATGTGGTTAGTCTTTCCATTGTGACAAAGCCTCTCCATAGAGTCTTGTGGTCTATGGATGCGTGGGATCATGTGAGTAGGAGACCTCTCGCACGTGGCATTCATCACCCATCAAAGAGTGATATCTCCATACGCAGCCATGTGTTGGTGGGGGGGGGGGGGCGGAATGAGCCATGTTTGGTCTCTCCCCCATAAGGGGTGGAATGCACATGACCATTGAAACTACTAGCTGCAAGAATGAATTCAGGAGACTCCCAAACAGTGCAACATAACATATATTTGGGAGTACAGAAACTATTTACAATGATCAAATACCCGTGCTACCAGTGCTCATTCAATACTTTTAATGTTCCTGACTTTACCGCTATGTCTAGGTGCTCCCCCAACATCTGCTGCAGACCTGCTGACTGCCATGTCTTGTTGTCTCTGACAACTTCAGCAGTGTCTTCTGGAAGGCAGAGGCCTGGTGGGCCAGAGTCAGCTTTGAGTTTCCTGCTCAGGGACAGGGGCACCCTCCTTGGCCTGAGCAGCTGGAGCTGATGGGGTCACATCCAGAGGGGATTGGGAATGCCTAGACACCCTTGGAGATTTCTGGGTGGATGTCCCCGGGGTGACCGCCTGATGCTCTTCCTCCCTTTGGGTGCCTGAGGGCCCCTCCATGGTTCCTTGAGGAGAAAGGGCACCTGGAGGGAGATTGAGTTGCTCCGACTCCCTTTTGCATAGCCATTGCAAAAGCTCAGCCACGGTTAGAGCAATGGAGTGCAGGTCTGAGCACAGCTCTGGCAGAAGCTGGGCATTCTGCTAGAGCAGGTTCTCCTTGGTGTCCGCCATCCTCCTCATGGAGGCTCCGATGCTGAAGCCACTACATCAGACAGCACGTGCATGGACTCTTCCATCTCGCATGCCACTCTGTTGAGGGCTTCTGACACGTCTGCCTGATGTTCCCCTGCATCTTGCTGGCAGCCCAGCATCCTCTCCATGACCACTTCCAGACGCCACCATCTGACACAGACTTAGCAGAAGTCTCTTCTACAGCAGTCGTCCGAATGCCAGAGATCTTAGATGTCATTGCTTCATCCTGTGTGGACATGTCTCTGTGCCGTGACCACCAGAGTGTGAGCCCAAGTCTAAATGAGATCCATGAGCCACTCAGGGGTGTGTCTCTGGGATGGTGGGTGGAGAAGATGAATGCCGTGATGGCTGTACAGGTGAGACGTCATCCTCGTCCTCTTCTGAGGTCTCTCCATCAGGTGCTGGGGCTGGGGCTTACTTCAAGTGCGGGGACTGGCTTCACCCTCTTCGTGCTGGCACCTAGAATGGAGAGAGGAGAGAATGAGTGACTACTAGGCTGGTTCAAACTTGGCACTGATCAATAACCTTGATTTTCTAAGGTTGTCTGGATTATGCTTACTTCTTTACTCGACATTTGGGCATGCTGACCTCACCATTGGCACAGGCACAGTCACGGTCCTCCTCTGCCAGCTCTGCAGCCTGCTGTTCAAATTGTGTGAGGGGCCAGAGCTCAGGCATTCCCTCTCGAATGCTCTCTTTCTTCCTCCCATTGTGAGCCGCCATCTCCTGCAGAAAGACACATAGATGGATTGTGAGCATGTATGATGAAAGAGCAGGTTGCATGCTGCTAATTCTGTGGCTAATAACTGACCTCGCGACTCCCCAAAACCCGACCACCATATGCATGGCACAAGTGAGGAGTGAGATGGAATAGTCTCCAGTTGCCTGGATAAGTGCAGCGCCCAGAATGCGCAAGGAGCTGGACACCATGCAGGCCAAAGCAGGTCACTTGATTAACACCCAGTCCTTAACCATCAACGTTCAGCCCCTCCACCACCAGTGCACAGTGGCAGCAGTGTGTACCAGGTACAAGATGCATTGCAGCAAGTCACCAAGGCTCCTGGAGCAGCGCCTTCCAACCCCACCAGCTCTACCAGCTAGAAGGACAAGGGCAGCAGGATCATGGGAGCAGCAGCCCCTGCAGTTGCCCGTGTGCCTTCACTGTAGCTGGGTGAAAACCCTGCAGTGCGCTTGCAAATGGTGCAGCAAATGGACTTCAGGGGTTCAATAAGGCAGCAAATCGCCACCTTGTCAAGGCCATTATGGGCAAGAGGAATGCTGGCCATGTCATTGACACCCAGGTCCCATGAGACAAACACAGATATGGTGAGGTGGGTTGGAAGGGTAGAAGGTTCACTTATCCTAGTCACATGGATTAAATTGTTAACCCTTTTGCTGCACTGCAGGGTGGTCCTCCTCTGCATCCCACGGACACTCACAGCCCTGGCTGCCTCCTTCCAGGCCGCAGTGGTCACTGGGATGGCCTCCTGTGGCCATCCCTAGTGAAGAGGATGTCCCACCTTTCCTGAACTGCCTCCAGGAGATGCTTCCAGGATGCATCGTTGAAGCAGGGAGCAGCAGCTCCCTGCCCTCTCCTGCTCATCCTTTCCTTCTTCCATTAGTGAAGGACTGATCGAGTGCATTTTAAAAGTGGTGTCGGGACAGGACAGCGGGATGCCTGACTTCCTGCCCACCCCGCCATGACAGAACGCATGCATGCATAGCTAATGAGGTGGGGAGCACACGATTGCATATAAAAACCCACCCTGCTCCGCGGCAGGAATTACTCCCGCTTTCTCATCCTGCCATGGAACTTATGGGTGGGAGGGGGGAGATTCCGCCCATGATGTTTGTAAAAGTGATTTATTTTCTAATCCTATATATTATAAATGTTGAGAAGCAGATAAAATCTTTGAAAATAGCCTAATTCATATCTCATTTGTAAAATAAATAAAAATGCAATTTTTCTATAATTGTCATCTTTTTGCTGAAATCCTCTTTCAGGGCTCAAAGAGTTAAAACACTTAAATCCAAGAGGTTAAAGGTTAATGTAGTTCCTGGTTAAAGTGGTTCGCAATAATGGCAGTGGTGGTTTTGGCTGCAATACAGATGCTAAAATATAAAAGGAATGAAAAACAAAGGTGGGTTTGATGCTAATTCACAGCGGCTTTTAATAATGTTGTTTTGTCGCTTGCAATAATTACTTATTAAGTGCGATTTCAGTTTGGAATGAGATGAAAATGGATTATAAAGAATGTTGTCTCCAATGGCATTTTGGTATTTATTTGCATTATACAATTTCACTGAAGTTCCCCGTTCAGTGTACTTTCAAAATTGTCTAGACGACGTGCTTCAGATGGTATCATCAAACCCAGACACACTAAGCTGACCATAAATTAGCAATGAGCTGAGGCTCCTGGAAGAAGATGCATTATAGTAGTTATAAACCATGAGAATTTATTTAAATAGACAGATAACATACATGCAAATCCCTTCAACTCCATGGCAACCATCTTGATATTTTTTTTTTGCCAATGGTGGGAGGAAGGGCAATATTAAAGCTTCTGATAACATTGGAGTAAACCGTAATGAACTTTGACAGTGTATTATTCTTGACCTTGGTCACTCATTAACTCCTAGAGGCTCCACAGTAGCTGGTTAGCTACAGTTGCCCTGAAGGTTCAGCATTGTCTTGTGGATTGGGCACTAATATTTGCAATTTCTTGCACATTGATCAATGTATATCATGTATTTGATCTGGTTGTGAGGTTTTCAGTTTACTAAAAGTCCATGAAGCTATATTTTAAAAATAATTTAAACTGAAATTATGTGAATGAATCTTCAATTCCTCCCAGGTGTAAGGTTACTGCCCTTGATACATGTTGAGATTGGCTGGAAGAAAGACTCACCATGATCCTTTGACAACCCATGCTGCTTGCATTTGCTACCATTTTCATTCCATTTTTACAACACCGTTGAATAATAGAAAAAGGATGCTGCTCTGATAGCAAAAGGAGTCTCAGTACTGGGTTATTTAAAAAAAACAGGGTTAAATAAATATAATAGAACATCCTTTTGTTAATTCCCATCATTTCCTGTTAAGTTAGTGCTAACGATATTACCAATTATGACTTTGTGAATTTATTAGATCAATGAAGTAGCGTTAGGGCTTCTGAATATACAAAAAAAAAGCCCCCGCCCATCCCATTCAAGCTGCAAGAAGCACCATACTAATGGTGGTAAATGTAACAACTGATGCCAATAGCAGTGAGGCAGCAGGACACCATCTATTATGATAATCAGTCTACCTATACAAGCCAGGAATGTCATTTTCATATTGCTGCTCTGTATCGATTTTCCACAGATGTTGGGGGATGAACTTCAGCCAGAAAATGAAAGTCATAATTGTGATTTTTAAACAATCGATTACTCCCAAATGCAGTTGTTTCTCTGTTGCTGGCAGTGCTTTGAAATTCATCCTGAAATGCAAAACCCTGGGCAGCGGCAGTGAAGACAAAGAGGCCTGTTTCTAGCTGAAGTGGCTCCATATTATATAAAAGCAATATAAGGGAACTAGATTGAAGCAGTTACTCAGCCTAGCAGAGGTTGAATTAACATGCACAGATCAAATGCCCAGTTCAGTGAAGCACTTTAGGTTAATTATTGCTTCTATCAATATTAATTTGAACTTGGGGCTTCATAATTTCTTCAAATCGGTACCTCTAGAGATCATAAATATGTACAGTTTTAATAAAAAATTACCAATAATCAACAAAAATACAAAAGAACAAAGGATGTTAAAGTTAAATATAATTCTTTGGGGGTGATGCTGATCTCTTTGAAGTAGATAGTAAACTTAGATAGATTTGTTGCCTAAATCTTGAATTTTAAATATCAAAATATTGCTGCCACAATGCAAAACATTTGTTGGCAGTAGAAATTACAGCATCATTTTATCTGGTCTCTTAGCCAGCATCTATCTCCAGTCTTGTCATGAACATGCTCCAGAATTTGCATTTTAACTTATTAAGGTAGGCTTGTATCAATAAATAGATTGCGCATTTAAAGTTGTTCCAGTTTATAATTGTTTTAATAGATTACTTCATCAATTTGTTGGAGACATTTTTGCTTCAATTTCTCCTGTTAAAGTGGATGAATCCCTATTTGTAAATTCTAATGCTTTGAAGTGAATTTCAATCGCTATCATAATAGTTATGTTAGGAAAGTGAAAATGTTAAGCATTGCTACAGAAAGGTTTTTATAAGGTAAAATTCGAACAATTTATACTTATTTTGACAATACATTAGATTTTAAAGTTTCAAGGCAGTCGGCCATGATCAGCGTTTGCTGCAACAAGTGAGAATTACACTTCATTTTATTTATTTTCTCCCTTTCAATTTCATGTTAGAGTAAGATCTCTGATACAGCAGCTATTTTCCCATGTCTAAAGCTGATCAGAAAATGTTAGTGAACTGTCAATTTGTAGGGCAGCATTATTAGGAGGTAGTCTATCGAGCCATAAATGTTAAAATATAAGGAGGCCAGTCAGCCAATTGTCTCTGTGCTGTCTCTATACTAGAGAAATCTGAAACTAATCCCACTCCTGTGCTATCTTGATCCCCAATTCCTTGTATCTGCCTCTGTTTTACATATCGATTTTCCACTTAAAAGATGGAATTGACTATATTAAACTATAGAAGCTCACAGGACAAAAGCTCATTTAGCCTGGTCAGTCCTCTCCTGATGAGTCCTCTCCTGGTCAGTCCTCTCCTTATTTAAATACTTTTCACTGTAAAGGTCACTAGATGTCAATCAAGTGGACAAATTTGACTAAATTTGTGGCTCAGGGGAACTGAATTCACTTCAGAAGTGCTTAGTGGCTGAAAAGTGTTAAGGGATTCTGAGGTTGTGAAAGGCGCTATATAAATACAGGCTTTCCTTTCTAATCTAGATCCAACATTGGCCATTTCTGTTATTCAGAATACTCCAAACCGAACCATACTTAAATGCCTTCTCTTACACTCAACATCTTCCTATTTAAATTCCATGGGTTCTTTTAAGTATTATTCCTTATGGATCTACTTTAGAGGAGAAGATTCTAGCAAGCAAGTGTGAGAATCAGTACTATTTTTAGTTAAATAGAATGTAGATGTATCACCACTACCATCCTGTCTATGCCTCACTGATGGTCCCCATCTTGGTTTCTCAATAGAAATGATGTATGCAGCGTTAAGGGAAAAGTTACAATTTATTATGATCAAGGCCTTCATAATTAAATATTTCAAAAAGTAAAATAATTACTGCAGTTAACATACTTGCCCCTAAATTAGTTGTCCCTCACTAGCCCAGATTTGTTTCATGGTACCCTAACTGTAAACCAAAGGAAGGTAACCGTTTATCTTTTACAATTATGAAGAATAAATGTTCAGAGTAGTTTGGAAATTGGATTTAAATTGGGCTTCAGAGATCCTGAATTTCAAGACCCATGGTGGATCTCTGAAATGAATTCCACAAGCCATATTTCAGGGCCAGAATGCAATGAGTTCTGTTGAAGGGTCATGAGGACTCGAACCGTCAACTCTTTTCTTCTCCGCCGATGCTGCCAGACCTGCTGAGTTTTTCCAGGTAATTCTGTTTTTGTTTTTGTTTAGGAAAGATCTTTCTTGGCTGAAATGTAACCACTTTGTCAAGTGTGTTTTACGAAGGACGACAGGAAAGAATTGGTCCACTTCTTTCACGCCCCCACTCTAATTGGGTTACCAGGGAAAGAATGGATGTATGAATGCCATATGACTATAAAATTAATTTCATAATATGTATTTTCCTTTTTTTCAATATCTCAAAGAAAACCTTTTGATGGATAAAGTAATGCTTCTGTTAAGAAATGTTTTATTTCTCTATCAGTTTGATTTGCTGATTTTCTTAAAGGATATACATTAACTTGAGCATGAAATATCTGAAGTTAACAAAAGTCAAGTGAATTAACTCAAACTGGTTTTTGAATCTGGTTGGTTACAAGTTAGTCCTTGATTCTTAACTGTCAACCTAAATTCAAACAGAAAAGGTGCTTCACCTAGGATTGTTTTTTGGGACATGCAATTGAGACTTAACATTTGATTAGTGGGATTCTGCTTGATTATGTGAATTCATTTACAATTCTGCTCTAAAGTGACTCAAGTATTCAGAATGCTAGAGTGTTTGCCAAAGCCCACATGATCTTTGATGATTTATAAACAATGACATTGATATTGAAGACCGCTCCTTTATATATGCAACTTTGACTGTCTTGACTTATATATGCCCTATACAAGGCTACTTCACCTTGCCATCCTGATGTAATTCTGGTGAAAATGATTGTAATGGCCACATGAATATTCAGTGATGCAAAATGTTGCCTAGCCCAGCTGAATAAAATAGATCGATCAGGGTCTTGAGAATCTTCAGTGGACATAAAAAAGAAAGACCATGATGGTTTGCTTTAGATTACCTTACAGGCCAATCTGTACTAGGGATTTCAAAATCAATGCATGTTCTAACCCATAAGAATAGACTTCCAGTTTTCTTAAGTAGCGCACAATTAATAAATAGTAGGTGAAAAAACTGACCTCAAAAATAAGTCAGAGATAGTAATCATTAGAATATCATAGAGTTGACTTAGGTCACATTCCTTCAGTAGGTCACCAATAGGTTAGACTAAATTTATTTAGCATTGTGGTAAAAATGCATCCTCCTTCATTCTGTGCTAGGAATCCAAGTTGAAGCAATGCCAATTCCTTCTTAGTCACGATCATTTTGAAGCTCCACATTTAACTTGTGATGTGCCACTGATAGGGCAAGAAACATTATTAATGCATTACCAATGAAGTAGACCCAGGAATTTTTTGGATTTCATTGCACTGAATTTTTTAAATGCAGAACTAGAGAAAAAGAAAGACTTGCATTTATATAGCTCTTTTCATGACCTCAGGACATCCTGAAGCACTTTACAGCCAATGGAAACTTTTGAAGTGGAAGAAATGCATTAATAATGGTCATACACTTTTGTAATGTATAACCACTGTGAGGAAAAGTATCCTATGGAACAGTACATTTGGTAGTAAGCTATCTCTTTTTCACATACTTACACATGACCCCAATGGCTTGGATGTTACAGTAGATGTAATGCCTTTTTCTCTTTCAGATTTAATTTCCTGCTCCACAATCTATCCAGAGTATTTTAAATATACCATAAAAGGCTATTTGCACCATAACACTTTGAAGTTATTTCTGCACACTGATTCAAAAAGTGATCGTAATGGCCTCATGAATATTTATTTAGATGTGTGAAATGTTGCTCTCTGCCACTGAATAGAAAAACATAGACAATGCATCTGTGTGGGCGCTGAAACATGAATAAATAATAAAATTCAGCCCAATGTCTTTTCCCCCAATTTATTTCTGAATTCAATGACTGATGCTGGAGTATATCTCTGTAGGTGCTGGCAGGTGCCAGTTCTTTCCCTAGATGGCTACGCATGTTACAGCTGAGTCCAATTCTGTCCTCACCTGACCCTCACTCACATTTTCATGGGACGGCAAGCAGGAACTCTCTCTAGAATTGACCCTCCCCAGCCAGGGTAGTTGAGCACAATATAGTGCCCCACCACTTTCCAACTGCCAAGCTCATTCAACATACAGCAAGAATTAAGCCTACTACTGTTGTCATCTGTATGTTACTTAAGAACATAATAAACAGGAGCAGGAGAAGACCACAAGGCCCATCAAGCCACAGATCCACCATTCAATACAATCATGTCTGATCTTTGGCTTCAACTCCACTCTTCCACCCATTCCTCACATCCCTTGGTCTCCCCGAGAGACCAAAAATCTGTTGCACATTTACTGATTTAGTCATTCTGCAACCCAACCCTGTATCTAACTCAAAAATTACAAGATTTTGGGTGATTTGCTCAGCCTTTGGGGCCGCCTTTGAAGTAATCAAGTGCAAGACAAAATTCAGCTGCCCTGGATGTTGGGTAAGTTTGCTATGGGCAAGTGGCCAATCTATTTATTCAAGAACTCTGATGCAATGTTTCTAAACTTTTCTAAGGCTAGACAAAATTGAAATTTCTCAAAAGTAGACAACACCTGAACTTGTCATGTAAAACTGGCCAAGGACAATAAATTGGAGAGACAAAAATCACAAAGAATTTTAAGAAATTGACAGGATGAAATATACTTGAGGCTTGACAGATTTGACTCCAATATCTAAAACTAGATCCACTCCTGCTTTTACCTAAATTCTGTGGCACACAAATAAGCAAGAGAGGCACAAGAATAGAACAATTCCAACTGTTGAATTAAGGCATCGACAAACTCCACCAACTGTACAGCCATGAAGTCACCAATCATTTGTCTGGAGCCAAACCCGCCTCACCACTCCTTTGCCACTATTGGTGTTTTTTTTAACTGCTATTGTACCCTTGACCTGGAGCTCCCTCTCAATCCATGATTTCGATCTGCTTCCTCCCTATTTTCAAAAGCCATCTCTTACGTCTTTACCTCAAACTGTTGAGTTTCTCTTGTTCTCTTCTGTTTGACTTCCAGGTATTTCTCTGCTCTATTTGATGCTCTGAAATGCTTTTCTGTACCTAAGGAGTGACGCAGTAGTGCAAGGTATTGTTGAGCAATTTTACATTGCAATGCCAGCATGCACAGGGAAGTTTTAGGGGATCTAGTAACAGATCTGGAGGTCCATAAACATCAAGTCTCCCCTACTTTGTAACAACGTACTTCCAAGTGCCGACAACTATGTGAGACCCATATCTCGAGAGCCAGTAACCCTGAAGTAATACAAAGGGGCCTTTAGTTTGTGGACTACCAACCATTATCCTTATTTATATTAGAAATAATTGAATGACTTAATGTAGAAATAATAGACCTTGTTAATGACTAACATACAGCGTAGGAGTAGAAGTGGGCCATTCAGCCTCTTTAGTCTGCTCTGCCATTCAATAAGATTATGCCTGATCTGATTATGGCCTTAACTCCACATTCTGCCTACCTCCAACAACCTTTGACTCCCTTGTTAGTCAAGAATCTATCTACTTCTGCCTTAAAAATATTCATTGACCCTTCCTCCACTGCTCTCTGGGGAAGACTCACAAACCTCTGAGAGAAAAAAATTATTCTCATCCCCATCTTAAATGGGAGATCCCTAATTTTTATGCTGTGTTCCCTAGTTCTAGTCTCTCCCACAAGGGGAAACAACCCTCAGGACCTTATATGTTTCAAAGTAGGATGGGAAAGACCTTCTGACTGACTAAGAAAAACTCTCCTTTAGTGATTTGTAACTATTGAAAATTCTGCAGTTTGTAGTAAATTTCAAACATCTTCTTTGATTGAGAAGTAAACAGTGCTGAAGCAGTGTTTTTGTTTCTTATTTCTGTTCCAGTTGATTTCAACACCTCGTGACTGTATCTATGTGTGTGTGGAGAATGCCATACAAGGGATGTTTTAAGGGTTAAAGGAGATTAGTAGGGTGGCTTTAATCTTTATTTCTTTGTATACTTGAGGGCATTTTATTACACCTCTGCACTGCTTCTATAACACCATCATTTTCTGCTGTAGAAATATAGACACATGGATCAATAGCTACAACATACTCCTGATGGGAACTTCACTAGAGATTCTAGTATGAGCGATCATACAGATTAGAATCGCTTTAACACTACATGGCATTCTTTTCCAAGAACCATATCGGAGAAATAGAAAGTAAAAATGCTGGGCTTTGATAGGTTTTAAAATTGATTTTATTCCATTGTGTTTTGAAAACACTTTCAGAGTTAAACAAAGTAAAGTGGGGATACACAACAGATGAAGTGGCTGATTATTCCTACAATAAAAGTGCTACTTTTCCAGAATCTGTGCTGTATTTATTTGCAATAAAAAAACCCGCAACAAAATAGCGCCAGAAATACATGGCAGGTCTGTCAGCATTATGAAAGAGAAGGGACTGGCTAATGTTTCAGGTGTGCTGCCTTCATGAGAACTGATCTAATCCAGACCTGAAGCATTAACCACCCCTTCTCTTTCAGATGATGGACCCACTATGCATTTCGGACACTTTCGGTTTTTATTTCAGATTTCCAGCATTAGCCACTCCCTCACTCCTTTTAGCTAGATCGTGTATTTACGTTGCTTTGGCTCCACAATTCCTTGCACATTCTGAGAAAGCACCAGCCTCATACACAGCAGCTGAGGCACTCATTTGGCACTGTCAGTTGAGCATCAGCAATACAGTATTGGTGTCAAAAATTGCACAGAAGGCTGCAAACCATTTATCCTTTCCTAGACGCAAGAGACCTTGAGAAGGACAGAAAAGGGACAAATGTCAATCAAACTAGAAAGGCATGGAATGCAGCCTGAGTTATTTGCATATGTTAATGTGATTTATTTCACATTTGTGTCAGGTATTCACACTGAATGAAACAACAAATTTACAGTTTGACACATACTTACTCATATTCTGTGCAGATCAAATACCAGCAAATGAAATGCCGGGTACAGATTTTGCTGTACAGCATATTGGATCTCAAATAAGCTTTCACAAATTTTACCAAATCATAGTTCTTATGATGATGATCTTGAGAGAATTTTTTATTTTTGGGAGAGCTTTTTTTTTATTCGTTCACAAGATGTGGGCATTGCTGGCTGTAGCCAGCATTTATTGCCCATTCCTAATTGCCCTGGAGAAGGTGGCTTTAGTCAGTAGGGAAACTAGCAACTTTGGTAGTTGTCACATTTTGTGATCTTACCCATGAAAAGAACGTGGAAAAAGAGTAACCCTAAAGTTCAGTTTCAAAGCAAAGTGTATTGATGCAAAATAAAGAAAAGGTTTTGAAAAGAGAAGTAGTTCAGATGCTGATGAACCATCTTTGAGGTTACAAATAATTTGTTAACTTGTCTTTCTATAGGCACCATTGTAATGGGGGGTGACTAGGCCCTGGTGCTTGGCAGAAGGCCTAACTGGTCTATCATTTTTGATTGTGAACAGTGAGAGATATTTAAACACAGGTACATGAAGGTTTTTAGAGCAGGATGCTGCACAGGCAGTTCGTTTTTTTAAAGAATTGTGCAAAGCAGTGAGACGGCCCAGTAAAAGATTAATAAAGCTACAATGCAGGAGATAGTTACCAGCAAGCTTAAGTTAACCAAGATGACTGACTGATATGGAGAAGCATAGCTTGTTTATTTTTGTATTATTATAAGAAGAAAAGTTGAAACAATTCAACTGCATGAATTTGATCACAACTGTTGCTCTGTGTTCACTCACTGTAAAATGAAGCAATTTAATGATTCACATAGCAAGCTTGTCTCACCAAATGCTCCATCCACGTTTGGAGAGACTGACCATGTATGCATGCAAAGGACATGAATAATAGGTTCTGGGTGCAATTGCTACTAATACTATACCCAAGATTACGTTATTGTGTGGGCAGATATAGGGCTGTGTAAGCCAGCTTCCAAAAAAAATACGATGCTGAGACAAATTACTGAAGCAACTGACACCACTGAACCCATGAAAGTATCCATGGCAGCTCTGATTGGTGGCAGCCAACTAGGGCACTGAACCACACTGGTTATGAATATGATTTAAATTGGTTAAAATTTAGAAGTGGCTGGAACAGATTCAGTAATATCTCAAAATGTTGAGCAGGCCAAAAGAGGCAGAAATTGAGTTAGTACAATTAGCAGCCAATGAGAAATAAGACCAGGATGAGGCCAAGTGGTGACACCAGCATAAGGCTGAGGAGAGATGACATCAGGTTGAGGCCGAGGAGAGGTGACATCAGGCTGTTGAGGAGAAGTTGAGGTTGAGGGGAGGATGAGGTTGAGGAGAGGTTGAGGTTGAGGTTGAAGTCGAGGAGAGATGACAGGTGATTGAGATTGAGGAGAGATGACATCAGATTTAAGTCAAGGAGAGATGAAAACAGCATGAGGAGAAATGTATCTCAATTGAAAATTTTGAGATGTTCTAGAGGCTGAGAAATAGCATGAGAAGGGGAGGAAAAGAGTGAGTGAGAGTAACACATAGGGCTGAATTTTCTGCCTGTCAGGTGGGCAGTGCGGGAACGGGCATGGGCGGGTGTGGACCTGATCGCCAGCCGCAATTGGGTCCCTGCCACCATTTTACATAGGTGGGCCAATTAAGACCCGGCCAGTGTGAATCGCGGCTCCCGAGGACAGCGGGAGTGGGCGGGCGGTGGCGGGTCTACAATGATCGCTGGGTCCAATGGTGACCCCACGGCCTATTTAAAAAGCTGCTACAGCTTTTCAAAGGCTGTGAATCACGGCCAGTGCAAGGGCTTCCCAAAGTGCTGCTGGTGAGCAGGCCAGGCAGGAGGGTAGGTCAGGGGGGCACTGTGCGCTCAGTTTTCCGATGATTGCCTTGCTGCCCTCCTTGAGGAGGTGGCAGCATGGCGGGAGGTGCTGGTTCCCCAGGTCGGGAGGAGGAGACCCGCCACATGAGCAAACATGCCTGGGAGGAGGTGGTGAGCTCCCGCGACATGGTGCAGAGCACCTGGGTCCAGTGTCGCAAGCACTTCAATGACCTGTTGTGCTTGGGAAGGGTGAGTACCATGTTGGCATTGATCACTTAACCCAGCAGGTAGGCTTTGCCCCTGGTGCCACCCCCCCTCCCCCACAAGTCTGAGTGTAGAGACTGCATTGAATCATTGACAGGTGGGCCAGCAGATATTGCCCATGCTGAGGTCAGCCTGAGAGGGTGGTGAAGAGATGTGTATTGCCCCCGCAGCATCTGGTACACTGAGACCCACATGACTGGTTTGGGGCAACCAGGAGGAGCTGCACCTAGGCACAGAGCTGGAGCTCCAGGGGCAGAATTCTCCCCCCATTAGGGGGGAGGTGTAGGAGCAGGCGTGTGCAAATGGTCCTCCAATCGGTGACCCCGGTTGGGGGCGCGTTGCCATTTTACATGGGCGGGCTAATTAAGGCCAGGAAACACTATGCACTGGGGGTCAGGGTGGTGTTGGGGCGGGGGGGGGGGGGGGGGAAATTCCCTGAGCTGCCCATTGGCCACTGACAGGTCGGCGGGAGCACAGCTGATTTGGCTGAGCCCCCGTCAACCTGAAAATTGAAATTGGCGGGGTGATGTCAGGAGTTCCGCCTGACCTCATCCCGCGTCATTTTACATGTCGGTGAGCGGGTCCCTGCTGCTGTCGAACATTCACACAAAGCTGCAAGGCCTGTTCCCGCACCCCCCTCCCCATTGGCCAAATGCTGCCTAAACCACATTAGGCACCACACAGTATATCCTTCCTTAGCAAGGAGGCACAAGCACATGGAGCGCAGAGGGCAACAGATCGATCGGTGCCACACCACCTTGAAGCTCCCTCCCAGCATGTCATCACCCTGACTTTGACATATCCTGGGCCAGGATTTACTGGTCGGCGAGTGGTGGGGGGTGCGCCACTACCAGCGAGGGGTCAGCAACAAGACATATCACCTGGAAACGTAAATATAAGGCACCTTAGGCACACCAGGGGTTTATCACTGGTGCTTCTGTGTTGGCCCAATATGAGGTCTTCATGAGTTGGTGTGATGTTTAACACCTTTGTCATTTTGTTTTCTTAAGTTCTTTTTGTTATAATATTAAATTCAGACATGTCACCATGGCTGAGGGTGCCTCTTTTCTTCTGCTGGTGGATGGTTAGTGATAATATAATGTGTGCTTTGTGAGACATTCAACTTTATTAACGAGGCCTTTAGTTAATGTTTCTAACCAGGCAGATTTTGCACTCAGGTATCAAGTATGGACCCTGCAGCTGAGGCTTTTCCTGGAGGTCCATCTGTGGTGTGCTAGCTGAAGGTTTGTTTGATTAAAGCCTCCCGGGTGTCCCTGCCTCCCTGGAGTATGCCCAGGTCAGCGTCTACCCCCTCAGCATTTCCCTGTGCATGCTCATCCTCGGACTCACTGCTGGGCTCATTGTGTGCAGCCGCAGCCACTGTGTCGATGTCTTCATCGTCCATTGAGTCCCCCCTTTCCAGTGCAAGATTGTGGAGAGTGCAACATGCAACCACTATCTCCGAGACACGATCTGGAAGATACTGGAGTGCACCCCCGAGTAGTCCAGGCATGGGAAGCGCACCTTGAGAAGACCGATGGTTCCCTCCACCATAGCCCTTGTGGTGCCCTGGCTCCTATTGTACCACTGCTCAGCTTCTGTTCTTGGATGGTGGAGAGGCATCATGAGCCACCTTCTGAGGGGATAGCCCTTGTCACCCAGCAGCCATCCATCCAGTCAGGCTGGAGCACTGAAGAACCTCGGCACCTGGGAGTGTCTGAGGATGTAGGCATTGTGGGAGCTGCCTGGGTGCCTTGCACAGACTTGTAGAATCAGCATCCTGTGATCACACACTATCTGCACATTCATGGAGTGGAAGCCCTTCCTGTTGACGAAGACACCGGGCTCACCCGCTGGTGTCTTGATGGCCACATGTGTACAGTCTATTGTACCCTGGACACGGGGGAAGCCAGCAATGGCTGCGAAGCCTCTGGCTCACTGTGTCTGGCTTGCCTGGTTCCAACAGTAGTGGATGAAGGTCAATGCACACCTGAACAGAGCATCTGTAACCTGCTTGACGCAAGTGTGGACAGCTCATTGGGAGACACCACAAAGATCACCCACCTGCCCCTGGCAGGAGTAAGGGGCATAGAAATTGAGGGCAGCTGTGGCCTTCAGAGCCACTAGCATTTGGTGTCCACCCACCCAGTTCATGGAGATCTCAGGCCCAATCATCTGACAGATATAGTTGACTGTCTCCCTTGAGAGATGGAGCCTCCTTCAGCACTGCACCTCAGACATATTGAGGCAGCTGCTTCGCCGCCTGTATACCCTGGCAGCAGGATAGTGGCGTCTTCTGTGGCCCCTTCTGCCTTGGTTTACATCTTGGCTCTGTGCCCATTGTGCCTGCACCTCTCCTCCCAAAGGTGGCTCCCCTGGAGGCTGAATGTGCACTCCTGGCCTCCTCCCCCTTCTAGCCCTCCCTTCCTCCTCCGAGGAGGTGCCTCCAGTGGAGAGTTCAACTCCCATTCCCAGGCTAAGGGAAGGCTTCCTGAAAACTGCAGGCCCAGAAATGATCCCTCACTGCAGAGTGCTGACCTAAAGGTTGAGTCCAATCCAAGCAGTTGGTTTGTGTTTTGAAGTATTGCAAATCACACAGGCAAGTATCGGTAGCTTTGAAAAATCAATATTTGACAGGGCAGACTTGCCACCCCACTGAGCACTCTTACCCTGTCGGTGGATGAGTTTTATACAAATGTGTCCTATCAGCCTGTCCATTGCGCCCGTGTAATGACCCGAAGATCGCACGGGCGCTGAAAAATCACCATCAGTTGATGCCTCAAGGGCCTTAAGTGGCCTGTTAATTAATAGTGGTGGCACATCGGATATTATCGCGCACCAGCCCAACGAAATATCGCAATGGTGCGCGGTGACATCAGGACGCTTGCCCGACGTCACTGCGTGTCATTTTATGCATCAGCGTGCGGGTCCCGCCCCTGCAAGCCAACGGGAAAATTCTGCCCATACAGGAAGAAGAGAAAATGATACAAATTTATGGCAATGAGAGGGAAGAGGGGCATTCTTATCTTTATGTATTGGCAGTGAATGCAGTAAGTGGGGTCACAGACTTGGGCACCCACTAATTTATTAAATCAACTTCTATTCCAAATTTGAAAGAGAGTGTTAATATTGAGAGTTGTAATTGGAATGGTTGGATGGTTAGCTGATCAATACAGGTGGGACAAAAAATGAATGAGCCAGCCACCTTCTGGCACAGTTAAGTATAGAATCAGTAAATAGTGTACCCCAAAATGGCAACAGATCCATTATTATCTCTTAATTCTACTCAAACAGACTTTGTCTGTGCATTACCAATAGTAAAATGTTTCCATCCAATGGCTATGATTGTGACAAAAATAAAAAATGCTGGAAAAACTCAGCAGGTCTGACAGCATCTGTGGAGAAAAAGACAGAGTTAATGTTTTGAGTCTGTATGACTCTTCTTCAGAGTGATGATTGTGTCCTAAATTAATGAGGTCATCATTCTTTTCTCCCACCCCTACCTATCTTGAATATTTTCACAATTATTTAATTTCTACTCATGTGAATCAGTGAAGTTGTGTTTCTGCAATATCATATCCCTCCTGTCCAGCCAATGTAGGAGGTGTTATGAATTAGTGCTCCTGATGCAGAGCGTTGAGCAATGGGAGAGCATATAAGGTAGGTAAGGTGGGTCCTAAGTCTGCCCTGTCATCTTTCTCTGGGGCTTCTGATAAAGTGGAAAATTCTAGCTATAATTTGAAAGAGAATACAGCTGCAGGGACAGATGGATGGCCAGGATATTAAGCAGAAAACAGAAATAAATGTTTTCTGGCTTTAGTAATGTACCCCATGGAAAAGTGCTGGGATAAACTTTGTTTTCCATTTATATTAACGATTTGAACATCGACGTGTATACTGATCATAACAAATTAGAGATCTGGCAAAGTGTATGTAGCACTGAAGTATTAGGGTACACTAATGTGAACCCCAGTATAGGAAAGATAGTCAAACCATGTAAAAAGAATATTCTAGAAATTATATCAGAATTGACTGATTACAATTATGGACAAAATCTCAAAAAGCTGATGGCATTTTCAGAAAAATAGCAAAGCTTAAGGGACAACTATCTAATAGAAATTTTCAACATTATGAAAGGTTTTGAAAGTGTAAATAGTGAAAGGTTGTTTTCCCAGGCTGACAAATTGTGGACAAGGGACATGCATAGCACTAGAAGGACGTTAGAAAGTGTGAAACAGTTCAAAGATCATTTTTCACAGCTAAGATTTATAGAAAAGTGAATGCTTTATCATAACAGGTGCTTAAGGAATAAACTATGATATTATTTGAAAAGGATTTGGATGTGTCTTTGAAAAGGAAAATATAAAAGGAAATAGAAAAAGAGGAAGAGATTGGGATAACATAGATCCAGTTGAAAATTACAACATACTAAATGGACTAATGACCATTTCCTTCTGTGTTGTCATTTCTGAGTTACACAAAGCTAGAAGATGTCATATATCATTTTTAAACCACCTTTTACAGGCAGCCAGCAAAATATACTAAGTAAATCAGCAAGGAATTTACTCATCATGACATGATTAAAGTTATCTTGATGAATGCCCAATCTGATAAACACTTTTTAAATCTAGTCTATGTTAGTTTATAACACATTTTGAAGTTGCATTTATACCTTTAGAAATATATTAAACCTGTAGAAGAAATTACATTTCAATGGAAGTCAGGTAAGGACAGAAACAGCCTTATTAAAAATATACCCACATCCAGAGCTGAATAGTCTCCTGGCTCAACATCTACAATGCAAAGTAACAAATACCCAACTGAGTCTGCAGATCTGCCGAAAACTGTAAAACTGGGCCCCAACTAGGATTGATGCCCTTAGAAGATGAAGGGAAAGTAGAAGAAAGACATTACAGGCTTGATTTTCCATTGAAGTTATTCCAGAATGTGGCTGAATTCTTGTCTCTGAGTCACTCCGATAGCTCTGCTCCTGTCTATGCCACTTTGCAGCATTTCTAGCTGGATGGAGTATGGGATGGAGTACAATTGTTCCTTGTGTACAATTTTGCCCTGAGCGCCGGAGAAGGTATTTAAAAACTTCAGGGCCTGGAATCCTACACAAATATAAAGCAATCCATTTAATAAGAAAGGGTCTTTTTAAAAAACAATCACAAAAAGTGTTAATACTTCTGCCTACCATCCATGCTGTGCATAGGCCTGCTGCAGTCAATGTCTTCCCTGGGGAGCTAACTAAAATGATTAAACTAACCTCTAGACCAGAAAATCGGGCAGGATCCAGGGCACATTGTTACATCGAGCTTAATCCTGTCCCAGCACACGTCCACTGGGATGAGGTACAAGCAGAAGATTCAGGCTTATAATTACGTATTTACATTTACTGATAGCATTTTCCAATTTTTCTTTCGTGACCATGTATACCAAAACACATTCATATCTCTGGAACAGCCAGTCAGGGATCCAATTTACAAAAATTATGGGTAATTACCAAAATAACTTGTTTCTGGATAAGTTGAGCTTTGATTTTCACATCCTTATGCAGGATAGCAAATCACCTCTTAAGCAACCCCACCTAGCTCCAGCTGGGTCATGTATTATACCAGTTATCTTGTTTGACAATATTCCTCAAAGTGTCTTGGGATGTGTTAATATATTAAAGGTAATATTGTTACACCCACATTATTGTGCCTGCGACTATATGAAAAAGATGGACGCTACTTTTTAAAAGCAGAATGAAAATGGACAATTTAATTTGACACAAGTTGGAGTTCAGGGGGTCAGGTGACATTTCCCCCCTTGTCTGCAAAAATATGAAACTGGCTAAGGCTGGAAGTAAATTGTAAACAACCTTTTGGATTTGCCATTGAAGAGACATTGGAACACAGCAGATCTCTCTTGTGAAGTTAACACTTGCTATTGTCTAACTGTCTACAGAAACTGAAACAATGGCCATCGAGATTTAGTCAGCAAATCTGAGTTCCAAAAAATGGGTGTGAAGAAAACCTTTTCCATCACAATAAGATGCAAATTGCTGAGATACAAACCATTGTGTGTCCATGCTAATGTCATCAGGAACCATATGTGTGGACAATGGGAACACTGATACTGTGGTCACATGACAGAAATGAGCTTAGGGTAAGAAACACTTTACCGAGTCACTAAGATAAAAGCAAAATACTGCAGATGCTGAAAATCTGAAATAAAAACCAAAAATGCTAGAAAAATTCAGCAGAACTGGCAGCATCTGTGGAGAGAGAAACAGAGTTAATGTTTTGAGTCCATATGGCTCTTCTTCAGAGTTCTGACATACACATGAATAAAGTGAAACCAAAGTAATATAAGATATTTATGAGTGAAGTTTAAATTTGAAAAACACCTGTGCCACCTTTATGCTCTTAATATGTCTTACATTAATGCAATGGAGTTGGGGCAGGAAAGTTATGGCTGCGTTATGTCCCAATCATAAGGACAATTGCAATATATGCCAGCCTTACAATTGTGCAATTGAGCAGTGAAAACATGGCTGCCTACTTACAGCTCTGTGATAAGATCCAATGTTGGTCCAGTACAGGCAATGTATTAGAAAAGTGGAATTTATTTAGTTATTTTCTCTCCTTTGCATCCTTCTCTATATTATTAACTTTTTACTTTCATTAATTTCCTTTTTATCTACTCAGTTTTCCTGGCCATGAGATTGGCTGCCAGTGCCATTATTTAGCATTTTTCTTGTTCTCAATCAAATATCAGGAAGCTGAACTATTTCACTATTCATATTTTTTAACTACTTGAATTGTGGGGTCCTAGGGCAACAGGGCCATTTAGTAGCTGCAGTTAAGGTCCATGTTTGCAAGCATAATAAATTGTCTCATGAGGAAATTTATCTACTTACAAAAGCTCCATTAAAGCACATCATGAATTAAAATACGTTTTTCATGGGTCAGGTGCTCTATTTATATTAACAGCTGATATTTAAGCACTATTTACATTTCTGAGCACATTTAAGTTAACCAACCATGAAAAACTTTATCACAGTAACTGGCATTGCAACATTCTTTGACATATTATTCCTTCTTACATAACACATTGTTTATGGCTCCCTCATTAACAGAAAACTACTGTGTATAAAAGCCATTCTCTGTGAAGCACCACCATCATATCATGCCTTTTATTAAGCTCTCAGAGAAGTATTATTGTACAGATTATGGAAGGTTGTGGAATCCGGCTGGAGAATGGAAAGAACAAATTGAACTGAACTATAAACGATGAATAGGATAAAATGGCTAAATAATCTCATATCTACTAACTTAAAATTAAACAATATACATCTGTAACTGAGTGATCATTTATGCAAATATTGGCCAGGAAATTCCTCAGAGCTGCACTCTCTCTGATGGGAGTATGACGTAAGCGGAATTTCCCTAGCACATCTGATGAAGTAGAGTGATGGAGGGAATGGAGCTCTGAAGAACATCCCCTCTATTGTCTTATGATTTGGCTGAGTCAAAGTTATTATTTTAATGCCAACTTTCTATGAATTCTGCAGCTTTTCCAATGCCAAACATACCTTATTGTTATCTTTTGCCAATATTATTTCAAGAGGAAGTATAAATGAAAGAATCATAAAATTGTTTGAAAATTAGTATTTTCACTAGCTTCAATCATTAATGTAAAATGTTATTTATTGTAGAAAATTCTGTTTATTAACAGGGAAAGTGGGAAGCTCAACCTGACATTGTAACTGTGGACATATGGAGACTAATTTATTTAAACTGTTTCCACGGTCATTAAATGACCTCAAAACACAAGGCAGTCTCATTAATTGACTGATCCATCAGTAGACATTAGATGCCTATTATACTAAAACATGTATTAATTTCCAACACAGATTTATTGTTGCTCTATTAGCCCTGATCATAACCTATGTGCTTCTGCTTAAATAGACAAGTCTCTGTTCAGGAGTATGCACCATATTGTGCCCTTGAACTCACGTCTGGAGAAGCATAACCTTTGCATGCTAACTCAGCCAGACAGGTCACGTCTGTATTCAGTAAACCTATGACAGATCAAACTGATAGCCCATCTTCAGTGGGCAATTAACACAGTGCTGAAGTGTCATGCATAACAGGGCTAGGAATATGATGGGTCACAGATGACAGTAGCTTCTCCATTGTCAAAGGCAGGCTAGCCACTGCAATCTGTATTATAGTACGAAAGAAGCAAATGATAAAGACATGCTTTGACTGAAGAATTTCTATTGTATTCTGATTCAGGCACTCTTGATTATAAATAATTTGGGGTAAAAATTGATAGCACAGAGTTATGTTATGGATGCAAAGCATACCATTTTAACAGTAGGATAACATGCACCTAACCTTTGATGGCATTGGTCCCACTGCTAAACTTGTGGGGCCAAGCTAGGCCCCTGAATTAAACAAATTAGGAGCCTTATTAAAGTTGTTAATAAACATTTCCGAGGGAGCCAGAGGGAAAGGTGCTCCTCCTTGTTCCACAGCAGTTTCCAAGACCATTACTGGCCCCACTCTGATTGCCTCACTCCATCCTGATAACCTCTGTGTAGTGCATCCTTTGTTTATATTTGTTCATGGGATGTAAGCATCACTGGCAAGACCAGCGTTTACTACCCATCCCTAATTACACTTGACAAGGTGGTGCTGGCAAGCCACCTATTTGAACTCTGCAGTCTATGTGGTGTAGGTACGTCCGCAGTGCTATTAGGAAGTTCCAGGATTTTGACTCAGTGACAATGAAGGCACAGTGATATAGTTCCAAGTTGGGATGCTGTGTGACTTGGAGGGGAACTTGGGGTGGTGTTCCCATGCATCTGCTGCTCTTGTTCTTCTAGGTGGTTGATGTCACGGGTTTGAAATGTTCTGTTGAAGAAGCCTTGGTGAGTTTCTTTGGCCCAAGTAGACTGGGAGCAGCTACTTGCAGATAAAACTGTCATAGCAGTGGGAGGCATTTAAGGAGGTAATAGTGAGGGTACAGGGCAAATATGCTCCCGTAAAGACAATGCAGGTGACCAAGTCTGGAGAACTCTGGGTTACAAGTGACATAAAAGTTAGGATCAAGAAAAAGAGAGAAGCTTATGGCAGATACCATGGGCTCAATATGGCACAGCCCCTAGAGGAGTATAAAGAATGCAAGGGGGAACTTAAAAAAGAAATTAGAAAAGCTAAGAGAGTGCATGGGAAAGCATTGGTGGGTAGAATAAAAGAAAATCCAAAGTGTTTTTTAAATATATAAAGAGCAAGAGCATAACTAGGGACAGAATAGGGCCAATTGGGGACCATAGGGGTAATCTGTGTGTGGACCCAGAAGATGTGAGTACAGTCCTCAATGAATACTTTGGGTCGGTCTTCACAATGGAAAAGGACAACACAGGTATAGACAACAGGGTGCAGGACGGTGAAATGTTAGAGGAAATTAACATAAAGAGAGAGGAGGTAATAGTTGGTTTAGCGGCCTTAAAAGTGGATAAATCCGATGAGATGTATCCCAGGCTGTTGAGGGAGGCAAGGGAAGTGATATCAGGGGCCCTGGCAGTAATTTTCAAATCCTCTGTGGCCACAGGTGAGGTGCCAGAGAATTGGAGGACTGCTAACATTGTCCCATTATTAAAAAAGGGAGGAAGGGATAGACCAGGAAAATACAGGCCAGTCAGTCTAACCTCAGTGGTGGGGAAGTTATTAGAAAGAATTCTGAGGGGCAGAATATATCTGCACTTGGAGAGTCATGGAATAATCAGGGATAGTCAGCATGGATTTGTTAAGGGAAGGTCACGTTTGACAAATTTGATAGAATTTTTTGAGGAGGTAACCAAGAGTGTTGATGAGGGTAATGCATTTGATGTGGTTTACATGGACTTTAGCAAGGCTTTTGATAAGGTCCCTTATGTCAGACCAGTCAAGAAAGTAAGAGCCCATGGGATACAATGCAAAGTGGCATGTTGGATCCAAAATTGGCTGAGAGGCAGGAAGCAGATGGTGATGGCAGAAGGATGTTTCTGTGACTGGAAGTCTGTTTCCAGTGGGGTTCTGCAGGGCTCGGTGCTGGGGCCCTTGCTGTTTGTGGTGTACATAAATGATTTGGACCTAAATGTAGAGGATGATCAAGAAGTTTGCAGATGTCACGAAAATTGGTAGGGTGGTAAACTGCAGGAGGATATCAATGGAGTGGTCAGGCGGGCAGAGCAGTGGCAAATGGAATTCAACCTAGGAAAGTGTGAGGTAATGCACTTGGGGAGGGCTAACAAGGCAAGGGATTACACTATGAATGGTAGCACCCTGGAGAGTACTGAAGATCAGAAGGGCTTTGGTGTACCTATCCATATTTCCCTGAAGGTAGCAGGGCGGGTAGATAAGGCGGTTAAGAAAGCATATGGGATACTTGCCTTTATTAGCCGAGGCACAGAATACAAGAACAAGGAGGCTGTGTTGGAACTGTATAAAATGCTGATTAGGCCACAACTGGAGCATTGCATGCAGTTCTGCTCACCACATTATAGGAAGGATGTGATTGCACTGGAGAGGGTGCAAAGAACATTTACCAGGATACTGCCTGGGCTGGAGACTCTGAGCTATGAGGAAAGATTGGATAGGCTGGGGTTTGCTTCCTTAGATTAGCGAAGGTTGAGAGGGGACCTGATTGAGTTGTATAAGATTGTGCGGGGCATAGGTAAGGTGGATAGGAAAGCACCTTTTCCATTAGTAGAGGGGTCAATAACCAGGGAGCCTGCAAGAGTGGTTCAGTTAGAAACTCTCATAACGTTTTAGAAGTATTTAGATATTCATATGCTTTATCATAGCCTTCAGGGCTATGGGCCAAGCGCTGTAGTCAGATCTTTGTTGACTGGCGTGGACATAATGGGCTGAACGACCTCCTTCTGTGCTATAAACATCTAGGAGTCCATCTTGTGGATGGTACACACAGCTGCCACTGGCGGTGTAGGAAGTGAATGTTTAAGGTAGTAGATGGGATGTCGATGAGATGTACTGTTTTGTCCTGGATGGTGTCAGCTTCTTGGATGTAGTTGGAGCTGTACTCATCTAGGCAAGTAAAGAGTGTTCCACCACATTCCCGACTTCTGCCTTGTAGTTGGTGGGCAGACTTTGATGAGTTAGGGGATGAGTTATTCACTGCAGAATTCCCAGTATCTGACTTGCTTTAGTAGCCACAGTATTTATATGACTGGTCCAGTTCAGTTTCTGGTCAATGGTAACCCTTCCAGGATGTTGATGGCCAGGTTTTCGTGATGACAATGCCATTGAACTTCATGGGGAGATGATTAGATTCTCTCTTGTTGGAGGTGATAATTGCCTGGCATTTGTGTGGTGCAAGTGTTATTTGCCACTTATCAGGCCAGGCCTGAATGTGCCCAGGTCTTGCTGCATGCGGTCAAGAACTGCTTCAGTATCTGAGAAATCGCAAATGGTACTGAACGTTGTGCAATCATCAGTGAGCATCCCCACTTCTGACATTATGATAGGGGTAGCATCATTGATGAAGCAGCTGGAGGTGATTGGGCCCAAGACAATCTCCTGAGGAACTCCTGCAGTGGCATTCTAGAGTTAAGATGATTGGCCTCCAACAACCACAACTATCTTCCTTTATGCTAGGTATGACTCCAACCAATGAAGAGTACTCCTTCTGACTCACATTGACTTCAATTTTGCTAGGCCTCCTTGGGGCCATACTCAGTCAAATGCTGCGTTGATGTCAAAATCAGTCACTCATGCCTCATCTCTGGAATTCATCCTGCCCATGTTTGGAACAATGCTATATTGAGATCTGAAGCCAAGTGGCCCTGGTGGAACCTAGATAAGCATTGATGAGCAGGTTCCACTTGATAGCACTGTCGATGATAACTCCCATCACTTTTCTCATGGTTAAGGGTATACTGATGGGGTGGTAATTGGCCGAGTTGGACTTGACCTGCTTTTTGTGGGCAGGACATATGTGGGAAATTTTCCACATTGATGGGTAGATGCCACTGTTTTAGCTGCATTAGAACAAATTGGCTAGGCATGTAGCTTGTTCTGAAGCACAGGTTTTCAGTACAACAGCTTATTATTGGGGGACACAGACTTTGCTGTATCTAGTGCACAGGCTTTTCTTGATGTCATGTGGAATAAATCAAATTAGTTGAAGGCTGGCGTCAGTGATGCTGGGAACCTCAGGAGGAGGCCAAGATGGATCCACCACTCAGCACGTTTGGATGAAAGTGGTTGTAAATGCCTCAGTCTTGTCTTTTGTACTCTCATACTGGACTCTGCCATCATTGAGTGTGGGGATATTCCATCTCCCATGAATTATGTAATTGTCCAGGAGTAGATTTGGAAGGACTACAGAGCTTTGCCCTGATCTCTTGGATGTGGAATCACTTAGCTCTGTCTATTACATGCTGCTCCTGATGTTTAACTTGCACGTAGTCCTGTTTTATAGCTTCACCAGGTTGACATCTAATTTTTAGATATGACTGGGGCTTCGCCTGGCATGTTATCCTGTGCTCCTTATTGAACCAGGATTAGATCCCTGACTTGATGGTATGACTGAGTAAGGGATATGTTGGGCCATGACGTTACAGATTGAATACAATTCTATTGCTACTGATGGCCCACGGGTTCAAAGTTTTGAGCTGCTAAATCTGTTCTCAATCTGTCCTTTTTAACACGGTGTTAGTGCCACACAATATAATGGAGAAAGCCCTCTGTGTGAAGATGGGACTTTGTCTCCACAAGGATAGGGTGGTGGTCATTTTGAGGCCAATTCAAAAATTGAGTTGGGCCTCCAACAGCCAGTCAGCATTAGGTTTTTAAAAAAATCTGCCTACCACTCAATTTTTCAGTGATATCCTCAATCTTTTCTCACAGCTCAACTCTTTGATACTAGGGATTACATTTTTTTTGCACTTCAACCTCAGTTTCCTGCAGGTTGTTCTGCTTCTCAGCCAAGTTCTTGTAGATACTTTGCCCAAAGTAATATTGTGCCGTATTTAGCAAACAATCACCAGGAACAAGCCCTCCATCAAAGAGACATGTGAACGTAGATTTTCACTGAGTCATTGCAACCTTCAAAAATGATGGGTCAGACCTGCCTCCATTTCTGCTGCATCCCATTTTTGCTGGCAGGGAGCATGAATTGCACAGATGGGAAACCCAAGCTCAGGGCTATTTGATTTGACGCTGAGTACAAACATCTCCAATTTTCATTGGTCCAATGGCCTGAACCCACCACACGGGAACCATAATTTTATGAAGGAGGCATAAACTTGTGAAGGGCAGATGTAAGGTCTGTTTAAGTGTCATGATCTAAAGTGATTTAAATCCTCAGCAGTTTAAAACTGGAAAAAAATGTCTGCAGTTTTCAGGTAGAGTGAAAAAAGACATGGACTACTGCAGTGCATTTATCAAAAGGATATCTGGTGCAGGTTAGAAAAAAAAAAAGCCATCTTTTTTGTTCAATTTCAGTAGACCCCATTGTCTAGATTTCCCAAGATTTGTTACCTTAACTGAGCCCATTATCAATGCTTGGCTGAGTTTCAAAAGGTCCAGAACCACATATCAGCTATGGTTGTATAGAATTTTTGAATGGCAGCTTGAAGAGGTTATTACAGGATTAGCTGCCTTTGATGTGGTTAGTGAAATAATATTTGTTTGTTTTATAACAGATTGACCACTTGAGAGATTTACATTTTTGAATGGGTTTCATGAATAAGAACTTTTTGTTCAGTATCAAGTGTGTTTGAGTGAGGGGGCTATTAGAATGTTAGAAGTTTTTTTATTTTCCCACGGCTCCTGAGGTCTCTCCATAGTGGATACTGAGTGAGTGGCTGTGGAGGATACATGAAGGGCATGGAGGGAACTTGGGGGCATTCAGGGGCATGGGAAATATGAGAGGAATGGGGATATGAGGGAGCATAGAGGAGGCATGGCGATTTGAGGGCACATGGAGGAGGCATGGGGATATGAGGGCATATGGGAGATATGAGAGGGCATGGAGGCATGTGGTGGGTGACAAGATGAGGGGAGAGGGCTAAAGGGCTTAGCAGCCTATAATACAACTGGGCCACAGTCACAGAGATCTAAGACGGGCCTTCTCTATGGTTCTCTGTGACTTTGGCCTAGTTGTATTAAAGGCTGTCAGGCCCTCTAACCCTCTCCCCACTTACCACCACCCACACACATGCCTCCTCATATATTCCATACCCTCTTATAGCCCCATGCTTTCTCCATGGCTGCCTCTGAACTGCCTCATGAGGCAGTGGGCCCAAATCTATCCCACCACTGCCTCCCCAGAATAAAAATATGGCAGGCAGGGGCCCTTGAGGAGATAGGTCTGTCGAGTTGGGAACATTTTCGACTCAACTATCCCACTGTCTCCACGAAAATCCAGCCTATTAATTCAGTGTTGTCATTCAGACTCTTTCCCAATGCTTCTATTTCGTGGTTATTTTAGCAAGAAGGTAGCATAACTAAATTGAGTTGTTTATGATCCAAAGCCTAATCTGAGCTCTGTGAATGATTTAATCTTTGCATCATACACGTACAAATTCACATCTGAATGAGGCACCATGAGGCAAACCGGACTGCTTCATAAATAAAAATTAAATTATTAACAGGTGGGCAATATTATGAAAGTGCAAGTAGTCAATCTTTGTGATGAGATGAGATCTGGGACTAGAAGCTTAGCTTGTGATTGAATAGGTTCTGAACTGTCTTGTTCAGCAGAGAAAATAGTCAGGAAGGGAATCAACAGCAAGGGTATGGAATTTGTATCTTTGATGTTACCAATATTTAACTGAACAACATTGATACTCATCCAACACTAAATAAGAAATCCAACTACAAAGAGGCAGTAGACGTGTTGAGAGCGGTTGTGGAGAGTTGAGACTGGATGAAGTCAGTGTACATGTGGAATTTGACCCTATGTCTGCAGATTACTGTACCAAGGAACAGCACGTAGAGAAGAAGCAACCAGGGATTAGAACCTCGGTGGGCGGGGTGGGGGGGGGGGGTGGTGGGGGGTGGGGGGTGGGGGGAGGTGGGGGGCGTGGGGTGGGGGGTCGGTGGGGTGGGTATCTGGAAGTAATGGTGCAGGTGAAGGAAAGGAAGTCATTTGTTGGAAATGCCAGGGGGAAGGGGAGGGAAAGTTGGGTGAGGAAGAACTCAACTTTCAATGTTAAGTAGTATGTCATAAATGATCAGCTGTCCTTTTTTACTAACAGGCAGCTTGATGTTCATTCTTGATTATGCACAACTTAGAACTATCAGGCCATTGGTTTGGGTATGGGCTGCACATGAGGGGAAATGCATTCTGATTCCATTTTGAATAACAATACATATATGCTGGGATGGCCAAAGCAGGCACATGCTATGTGAGCAGTCATACTTTATGCTTTCACCCTAATGCTTTATGATTCCCAAACAAATGTATTTATCTGTAAAGAAATGTTGTATTTTGAAGGCTGTTGGATACTTTAGATACTCAATTTAGACATGCATCTGTATAACAAGACATGCTGCTAACAGACATAAGTTACATTGTTGGCTGCTCCTTATAATGATCTCAATGACAAAGGAGCATGACATGTTTGTACTCAAATACACATTGCGCTCTGTGCCTTGTACTGATAATTTTTCACAATATCCATGTAGACCTGTATCTTTCATCTTAAAATTAATGAGTCTAAGCTAAACCTATAACATTCCTGGGGCTTCCAGTGCACTACCTTTGCATCTTTAAATATGACTTTGCACCGCGCTGAAATTATACTAGTATTTGTTTGATAATCCTCCCATTGAATCTGGTGAATGCAGTGGAGGCATTGCTGATGGAATTTCTCTAGTGCTCTTATATGTCGCTGACACACAGTTCAGATCTCACTACATTACAGGAGTGTGATGACAACAATTGCTCTGTACACTAGGACTTTTGTTGACTTGTGGAGGTCTTTTTTGTCAAACATTCGCTTTCTTAGTCTGTAGAAGGCTGAGCTGGTGCAGCTGATCCAGAATTAGGTCTCTTTGTCAATGGTGGCCTTTTGAGAAAGATGGCTGCTGGGGTATGGGAAGTGCTCAACACATTCCAGAGTCTCTCCTTCATCACATATGGGAGTGGGAATATTTGGCTGACTAGGTGGGGGTTGATGGAAGAGTTTTGTTTGGGCAACATTAAAGGACAGGCCAAGTTTCTTGTATGCAGAACTGAAGAGATCAAGAATGGCTTGCAAATCTTGTGCAGAGTGGACAAAAACATACCTGGTGCAAAGCCCAATCATAGAAGGCTATCTAAGGAGGTGGTATCATAATTTGCTTCATTGTGCTTAGGAGTTGGATTGCTAAACTGACTCTCAAGCATTGTCACATATGAAGTCACTCTGGAATGATATGAACATGGTAGTGCCTCAGCAGACCAAGATTTTTAGTAAGCTAGATTCAACATCAGACTTCAGCCATATTCACTCACTCTATGCCCCTAATACAACATGGTTATTTCAGACCCGGAACTGGACCCTGATGAACAGCAAGAAATCAATGGTTCTGACTGCTTGGAAGATATGTAATATTTCAGGTGTACATTAACAGGTGTATTCTTATATAATAATTTTCAATGTTTAACAGATCGATAATATGCTTACTGAGAAAAGCACAACACAAACATTCAGATATAAGCTTTTCAAAGAGCTGCCAGTGAATATACCAAATTCTATTTGCCATGGCAATCAGGCCAGGAGAATAACACTACATCAAAACAGAAACCTACAGAAGGATAGAGACTTAAAGAGAAATCCCCAAGGAATTCTTAAACACACACATCAGTCTACGTTACAGTCTTCCTGAGGTGAGCATTTGCTTCAGTTCTACTGATGTGATTTGATAACCTCCTGGTATTTTTTCTTATTTAACAAAGAAAGCAGCCTTCTTTCTGACCTGAAGATGTATGAAATATTGACTCTTCAGAATTTGAGAGTCTTAAGATGATTAAGGTATCCTATGGCTATAAAATAAGTATAAATTTTTAAACTTAAAACAGTGATGGACAATTATATAGCTAGTAAAGTGTTGGTAAGATTGCTCCTTCAGTGCTTAGAGGTCTATATAACCAGCTTGGAGCTAAGTTAAATCAAACTAAGGCTACTAGGGGAATTTTAAAACCCAAGTGTGAGTGGTTTGTGGTTAAGCGGGAAGGTAAAGATTTCAAAACTTTCAAAGTTGACCTCAACTCAATTCCAACATGTCCATTCAGAGCTCCACAGTGTCATCAGTGCATGGAAGTAACCTACTCCCCAGGGGAAGGATGCCCACTATCGTATGCTAATAAGCTTTACCTAAAGAGATTATTCCAGGAATTTAACATTGATGCATCTAGCATGAGTTTCTTGGGACTCAAGAAATTTGTCAGTGAAACTGAGGCCAAAACTAGTGGCACTTTATGCCAGTTATTTAAATTCCTGATTCCCCAAAATAAATATAGGCTCAGTGTTTTTAGCTGCTTTCTTAGTTCCTTCTGGTAAAAGTTTTGCTGAGAGGGGTCTTGTGCTAACACACATGTTGCAGAAGCTCAAACAGGCAATATCTGGATGGTGGGGAGCATCATGGATTCTTCCGATTAGACTTTGAACAAGGGAGACAATCATCACACAGGGCAGAGAGGTCGTGTTGTGGTGGGAGCTACAGGTTCACATGAGACAGGCACACGAAAGAGAAGAGAAGAGAAAAGAGAGAACAGAAAGAGGATAACAGAGTGGAGAACATCAGTGATGAGAGCAACAGAGGGGCCACGGTTGCTAGCCACATCAATGGATCTACAGAGAGATGGTGAGCTTCCTTTCCTTTTATTCATTTCTGGGATGTGGGAGTCACTGACATGGCCAGTACTTATTGTCAATCCATAATTGTGCTTGAGGAGATGATAGTGAAATGTCTCCTTGAACCATTGCAGTCCATGTGGTATAGCTACACCACAGTGCTGTTAAGGAGGGAGTTAGAGGATTTTGACGCAGTGACAGTGAAGGAACAACAATGTAGCTCCAAGTCAGTATGGTGTAGAACTTGCAGGTGGCGGTGTTCCCATGCATCTGCTGCCCTTGTCCTTCTAGGTGCTAGAGGTCATGTTTTTAGGAAGTGCTACTGAAGTAACCTTGGCAAATTGCTGTAGATAGTGCACATGACAGCCATGGTGCATCAGTGATGAAGAGACTGAATGTTTAAAGTGGTGAATGGATCAGTCGAGCGGTTTACTTTGCCCTGGATGATGCTGAGCTTCTTTAGTGTTGTTGGAGCTGCAGTAATTCAGGTTAGTGGAGAGTATTCCATCTCACTACTAACTTACTCCCTGTTGATGATGGACAGGCTCTGAGGAGTCAGGAGGTGAGCCAGTTGCCGCAGGATACCTAGCCTCTTAACTGTTCTTTATAGCCATAGTGTTTATGTGGCTGATTCAGTTATGTTTCTGGTTAGTGGTGAATCCCAGGATGTTGATGATGGGGGACTTGACATTTATAGGGGGAGATAATTATGTTCTCTTTTATTGGAGATAGTTATTCCCTGGAAATGTTTGACGCAAATGTTAATTTCTACTTATCAGCCCAAGCCTAAATGTTGTCCAGGTCTTGTTGCCTGCAGGCACAGACAGCTTCAGTATCTGAGGATTTGTGAATGGAATTGAACACTGTGCAGTCCTCCACTTCTGGCCTTATGATGGGAGGAAAGTTATTGATGGAGTAGCTCTAGACGATTGACTCTAGGACATGGCCCTGAGCAGCTCCTGCTGAAATGTCCTAAGACTGAGATGATTGGACTCCAACAATCACAACCTTCTTCCTTTGTGCTAGGTATGACTCCAGTAAGTTTTCCTCCTGATTCCATTTGACTTCAGTTTTGCTCGGGTTCCTTGAAGCAACAAACAGTGAAATGCTGGCCTTGATGGTGAAGGCAGTCACTTTTACCTCAACTCTGGCATTTAGCTTGTTGGTCAATGTTTGGACCAAGGCTGAAATGTGGTCTGGAGCACAGTGGTCCTGGCAGAACCCAAGCTGAGTAGTGGTGAGTAGCTGAATACAATGACATGTTCCATTACTTTGCTGATGATTGAGAGTAGACGGATAGGGTAGTTATTGATCGAATTAGATTTTTCCTGCTTTTTGTGGACAAGATAATCCTGAACAATTTTCTACTCTGTCAGCTTAATGTGGAAGCTATACTGAAACTACTTGGCTAGAGGAGCAGCTAGTTCTGGAGCACAGGTTTTCAATACTTCAGCCAGGATGTTGTTGGGGCCCATGGTCTTTGCTTTATTCAGTGTGCTCAGTCATTTCTTGATATCATGTGAGTGAATTGAGTTGGCTGAAAATTGTCATCTGTGATGCTAGAGATCTCAGGCGGAGGCCAAAACTGTTGATCCAATTGGCATTTCAGGTTGAAGGTAGTTGCAGTTCTTTTAGCCTTGTCTTTTGCACTGATGTACTAGGCTCTGCCATCATTGAGATGTTCATGGGGCTTCCTGCTCCTGTTACTTTTTTAATTGTCCATCGCTCATGATGAATGTATCCCATGTAGAAAAATGACAGTGCCACACAACACAATTGTCAAGATGGGCAAGATTGCAAGTGTTGCAATTCATTAACTTTTATGGAGCTTTATAAAAAAGAAAGCTCAAAGATCATTTTGCCAAACACCCATGAACATACCCTTGGTAAATTACAATTGCTTTGACATTGCACTTCCTACCGCTGCTACATAATGCATCCCAAGTGGCTTCAGCAGGGGTAGAGACAAATTGTACAGATCCTTGCTCTGACTGCAGGGATGCTATTGATCTAGGCCCTCCATGTTTTGCAGCCCTTAAAGGCCCTGCCAAAGACTGCTCTATCTGCATTTGTGCAGACTCGTCCATCAGAAGAAGGGATAGCATGTCGAGTCCTGGAGGAGGACAATAGAACAGCTGAGAATTGGGAAGGCTTTGAGTGGAGTTCCCATTTTCATGTCCACTTTCACCATGAGCCATCTCTAGGCCATCACTAAAACACTCCCACCACTCTGCTGAGAGCAGCTTGGTGCAGATCATTAGTGCATTGTAAAGCAATGGATAAGATATTTGTCATCCTGTTTAAGGTGGCAGACATCTTCTGCACGGTTGTGGCCATAGTCTTCAAAAACCTATTTGAGATCTGGGCTTGAAGATCCATGGAGACAGTCATTCTCTTCATGGCAGACATTCTCACAATTACTATCAACATCAATTCAATATTGTGCAGTGTGTGTTTGGCACACCTGTCAATTCCTCACAAAGTTGCTGATGCATGTCTAACAGCCTCCTCCTCAATGATGGCTCCTGCGGTTCAACATCAGTGTCCAACTGAGCAGAGGATGGAAAGGATTGCACCCCATGATACAGACTCTCCAAAACTATCCCTACTACCATTGTTTGCTTGTGCTCATTTGTGAGGTGTGACTCACCAAGCAATAACATAACTAGCTGCCTAATTGGACTGCAGAAGTGCGAGTATTTCTGTCAGTGTATGGTTGATTATTCTAGGATGATGCATCCTCAGAAGAAATGAGTTCCTTTGAGGAATCATCCTCGTGCAAGTCCGTGAACTCTTGCTGTACCCATGAAGGATCAGGAAGACGGAAAAAACAGGTACAATTTGGTTGTGGAAAAGTAAGGATCTAGTCAGCCACCATACTTAGTCTTCTCATAGTTCAGTCACCATTGAAATAAAGCAAGAAGTGTTTCAGAGATATTTTTAATTCTGTCACAAGGTATCTGTGAATTCCCAGTTTCTTCGATTATTAAGAACAGAAAGGTGCTACTTATCTCCATGGCTTCCTCTTGTGCATCTATCAGTTGCACAATTTGTGGCAAGGCACCTCCAGTCCAATCCCTTACATTCACACTTCCTTCTCTAATGAGTGACTGATGGTCATGCACTTATCCGATGCATGCAGTGTGCATTCAGTGAAGGTGACTATCGGATGGATGCATCATACTGTACAAGGATTTGAGTGCACGGATGAATAAATAGGGCAGTGAGAAAATGTATAAAAAGTTAACCACAGATGCTCTTGAAAATGAAATGGTTGTAAGTATGATGTGATGCAGTACGCTCACAAGACAGAGTGAAAGCAAAGTTGTTGTATAACACAGGATGTATGCAGCGCAGAGCTGTACTCACCTTTCCCAGCTTGGTTATATCATTAAAGAATGAGATGCAACACTCCTGCTGCTCATCTCCTCAGCCACCTTTGGCCACACCATTTTCACTCAAGGATAACATCACTGAATCTCAGTGCTCTCCTTCATCTTCCTGAATCCATCTTGGATTACTTACCATCTCCTTGCAAAACCTCCTCACTCATCCAAATTTTCCTTTGGCCTTTTAAATAATGCAATTTAGATCATGTTATAGGGATGCTCATTATGCCTACTTCTATACTTTGGAGACCTAAAACTAGAAGTAAAGTGGTGATTAGGCAGAAATGTTGAAACTGAACTTTTTAATACATTAAATTGTCATTTTGCTTCCACATATGTAATTCCACTTTATTTCCAACTTGCCTTCCCCATTCCACCAAAGCTCACTCAGAACCTATTCTTGCATTACAATCTAGGCCATTCTATGAAGTGAGGTGACAGTGAATACCCTTGACATCAAGGCAGCATTTGACTAAGTGTGGCATCAAGTTGCCCTAGCAAAACTGGAGTTAATGGATCTGGGCAATAACTCTCTTCTGGTTGGGGTCATACCTAGCTCAAAGGAAGATGGTTGTGGCTGTTGGAGGTCAATCATCTCAGTTCCAGGATATCACTGCAGGAGTTCCTCAGGGTAGTGTTCTAGGCCAAACCATCTTCAGCTGCTTCATCAATCATCTTCTTTCCATCATAAGGTCAGAATTGGGGATGTTTGCTGATGATTGCATAATGTTCAGTGCCATTCGCGACTCCTCAGGTACTGAAGCAGTCTATGTTCAAATGCAACAAGACCTGGACAATATCCAGGCTTGGGCTGACAAATGGCAAGTAACATTCGTGCCACCCAAGTGCCAGGTAATGACCATCTACAACAAGAGAGAACCCAACCATCACCCCTAGATATTCAATGGCATTACCATCACTGAATCCTCCACTTTCAACATCCTGGGGGCTACCATTGACCGGACACTGGAATGGACTAGCCATATAAATACTGTGGATATAAGAGCAGATCAGAGGCTAGGAATCCTGCGACGAGTAACTCACCTCCTGACTCCCCAAAGCCTGTCCACCATCTATAAGGCACAAATCAGGAGTGTGACGGAATACTCCCCACTTGCCTGGATGAGTGCAGCTCCTACAACACTCAAAAAGCTTGACACCGAACAGGAAAAAAGCAGCCTCCTTGATTGACACTACATCCACAAACATTCACTCCCTCCACCACTGATTCACAGTGGCTGCAGTGTGTAACATCTACAAGATGCACTGCAAGAACTCACCAAGGCTCCTTAGACAACACTTTCCAAGCCCATGACCACTACCACCTGGAAGGACAAATGCAGCAGATGATTGGAAACACTACCACCTGAAAGTTCCGCTCCAAGCCACACAACATCCTGACTTGGAAATATATCACCGTTCCTTCACTGTTGCTGGGTCAAAATTCTAGAACTCCCTCCCTAACTGCACTGTGGGTGTACCTACACCACATGGACTGCAACGACTCAAGACGACAGCTCACCACCACCTTATCAAGGACAATTAGGAATGGGCATCAAAAGCTGGCCTAGCCAGCAATGCCCAAATCCCTTGAATGAATTAAAAAAAACTTGACTTACTTTAAAATTCTCTTCTCATTTTCATGGATGATTCAATTGACTTCTTAGTTGAGATTTTTGCTGTGTTGGGATAAGGGTGTGGGTAGCTTAGCCTCATGCGGCACTCTTGCCCTTGCCAGCCTCATGGCATGCTGGACAATTTGATCCTCCTTAGTGGAGTTGGGCCCCTTTTATAAGTAGATATGGTTTATAGCTCCTCAGAGAAGTCTAGTCCAAGTGGGGAACAAAGAAAATTCTGGTTACCTGCTCCTGGAGTTCTTTCATTGACAGGCTTTGAAATACAAAAAAAAATGGTTTTTTTCAGTTTCAATAGCTAGATTCAGTATTGCAAGTTAGATATGTTTCTACTGTAGTGATTAGGGTCTGTAGTGGTATAATCTAAAATTATTTAAATGCCCAGAGTCATTTTAAAATGAAAAAAGAAACACCTCAGTAGCTTTCACTTAGAGAAAAAAGATCCCTCCCTTTTCCTGGTCCTGGACTACTTTGATTGACAGGACATCTGGTGTAGCATGGAAAAAAGACCACCTGATTTTTCATTTTCAATAGACTCCATTGGTTACATTTCCCAGGGTTGGGTATTATAACAGAGCCCATTATGAATATTTTGCTGAGTTTCAAAATGGCCAGAGCGACTTGTATCACCAAGGGGCTGCTTTCACATTTTGTTGACAACGTTAAGAGGTTATTAAATGCTTATTTGTCTGTGATATGGTTAGTGGAATACGTGTTTATTTGTTTTTACAAGATTGATAGCTTGAGAGTATTTCCAGTTTTGATTGGATTTTATGAATAAGGGCTTTTTCAGCATGATATGTGTGTGAGTGAGAGCTCTATTAGATTGTCAGAAGTATGTTTTTATAACTCCATTTCAAAGACATGGCTCCTGAGATTTTCCTATAGTGGATACTGGGTGAGTGAATATGGGGTATACATGGGCGACATGGGGAATATTAGGAGGCATGGAGTAAGCTTGGGGGTATGAGGGAACATGGAAGGGGTATGGAGAATATGAAGGGCATGAAGGGAGCATAGGGGTATGAGAGACCACGAGGGGTGTGTGGCAGCTGAGAGGAGTCAGGGGTGAGGGGTTGAGGGCCTGATATTCATCACTAAACTGGGCCGATGTCCCAGTAAATGGAGGCGGGTGTTCCAGCCTACCAGTCTTGCCATTCGCTTGCCTCCTTTGCTGACTTTGGCCTGCATCTTGAGTCGGAGGCCTGTCTGCATCCTGCCCCTGAGTGAAAATATGGTGGGCAGGGGCCATTATAAAGGAGACAGGTCTGCCTGGTCGGGAAGCTTCCTGACTCAACCTTCCTGTCTCCTGCACAAAAATCTGGCCCCTGTTCTTAAGTTTTACTATGGAGCATTAGCGATAGAATGATTAAACACTCAGCCTTTAATATTCAAAGGTTACAGGATAAATATGGCTCATCTTGGGTCAGCCAACAATCGATAGAGCCCTGTTATCTGTCTGTTAATTAATTCCAAAATATTACCTCCAGTATCTTACCTGCAAGTCCATTCGAATTATTGATCAGTCCTAAATGTACTGTCTTAGTTTCATGCCACAACCCAATTAAGTGCTAAAGATTTATCTTTTCTACAATGTTTAATACCTTTTTACCTCCTTTTCAGTTTGTTTTCAGTTGCCTCCATTCAGTAGATCAAATATCAAAGAAATATGCAGCTGCAATTTCCAGTTGTAAGATGAATATTAATACTTTCCCTCCCACTCCAGTCCATAGTTACACCACCAAAAAAACAGTTAGCATTTACAGTTATAAAGAGTGATAATGGGTTGCAACAACAGTGCAGATTGTTACAAAGATGTGCTTTTTAAAGATTTTTAGTTTTGCTTTTCTGACTAGATTTTGAAAAAAAAAGCTGGAACCCTTAAAAGACAATAGGAAAACTGTACAAGCTGCTACAATACACACAATTTCACATTCCACCAAGTGGGAAGAAAAAAACAATCAGCCCCCTGGGGAGCATAGACCCCATCCCTTGTTCGCTTAACACCATCCTGAGACTTTTCAAATGTTTCTGAGATAAGAAATCAAAATACATTTAAATGTTCTGAAACAATAACTGCAGCAAACATGAACTAATAGAATTCCCCTGGAATTTGCAGCCAGCAAGGTACTTTAAGGACTTCGTATCAAGCAAGAGAGGGAGAACAAAAGACAATGCTCTACTGAAAAGAGGCTGTTGAAGCTAAGTTCCCTATCTGTCTCTACCTCTTGGAAGTACTGCTCGGTTTGCCAAGTAACCATCCTGAGAAGAGAAATCTACTGCAAACTGAGACCTTTTCAAAGAATATGTAGAAATCTGCTCCATACAACTACACCCAGGAAGACAACTGACCAAAATGACTGCAAAGTGGAATCACTACATCACGATCAGCCAAGGAGCAGCTAACCTTATACTCATCTGTTTTATGTTTCATGAACTGTAAAAATCCTATAAGCCTACCGTCTTAGTCTGCCATCTGCACTGGTGTGTGTGTGTGTGTGTGTGTGTGTGTGTGTGTGTGTGTGTGTGTGTGTGTGTGTGTGGGCCCAAATGAATGTGTGTGATGTTTGGATGGTGATTGTGATTTACCTAATTTTTTTTAAATTTGTGAAATAGTTTCAATAAACTTATCCTGTTATTTGTTTAACTTAAGAAAACCTGTCTGACTAATTCTTTACAGCCTAAAAGTGTAGGTGGGACTCTTACAGAATTGGCAAATCACGTTTTCTCTAAATTTACAAAGAAACCCTGTTACGGTCAAACTTGGAGTGGGAGAGTAGGAGTATTATTTCACCCCTCCTCATGTGGTCATAACAAGATAGAACTACCTATTACAGTCAATTTACCTTTCAACAAAGTTAGTGTTTTAATCTTTGCTGTTGAGGTCAGTACAGGCCAGGAAGACAACAAATACTAACAGGTTAAAGAGGCTTTTTGCTTGAATAGAAAAGGGTTAGAAATAAGCTGGTGGGAAATTGATTAACCTCATTGCACTTGTGGCAGATAGGTTGGTGTTGGTCTCTGCAGGAGTTATGTTCAAGTATAGCCTGCATACTAACTGCAGGAAAGCTATGGCCTAATGCTAAGACTTTCTCCAGATGTAACTGGCATACTACAAATATAAACTTTGTCAGGTTCATCAATGTAGGTGCCTAGTGGGACATCCTGATGTGAAATGATGTGGCTGAAATGGCTAGGTGTATTTGGATCTTTTTCATTTCTATCTCAAGACAAAGAAACCCGTCCTGCTTCTTTGAGGTAAAAAGGCATGGCCTTCTGCATGAGAGACACTTTGGGGGAAATGTTGGATAAGGCCCAAAATGGACATGGGGGTCGTGATGCTAGATTAACTTGCACCCTTCCTTCTGATATAGGCAGCTTGCAAACTTCATGCTGTCTGCTCATTCATGTGATTACAGTGTACAGCCAATGTTTAGAGCCCTGTTGAGTGGCTGCTTGCCTGAGTAGGGGGCACAAAATTGAGAGAGGCTAGCATGAGTTCAAGCTAGCCTGTGCTAATTCATGCAAGCCTGCATTTTGACTGAAGGAGGTGCTGGAATTCATTGCATGTGATTTTAACCTGAGAAAGATACAGGAATGGCATAACATGGTGGCGCTAGCAGCTTTTCAGTTTCTTCAATGCAGCACTGGAGACTTTGGTGCAGAAGGTTCACAAGAGCAGAGAGATCCTATACTCACAGGGAGCCAGGAGGCCCCACTTCCACCTCATCCCACAATCTCTCCTGATTTACAAGCTGGAGATGCTATAAGCATGCACCTCTTGCTTTTTGCTCCTCCCCTGAGTGTATCCCTAACATGTGCCTTTCAGATGTCCAAGAACTGCCAGTAGACCAGATACCACCATGCAATTTAGAGGGTAGTGTGGAGGTGGGATCCACACACAATGGACATGACTTAATGAGCCCTGCAGGAAAGGCCTGGGAAATGGCGAGGGTTGAAAAATCAGGAGGGATGGTTGGGGTGTGGCATGCCCATCATCTTGTCACCACCATGGCATTTTGCCAGTGGTGGGGAAGGTGGTGCTTGGCTCTCCCACCCAATTAATGGCCCCTACCACCACTGTTGGCATTAGACCAGTGGCGAATGGGCCCTTCACCATATGGGGAGACCACCTAGTAAAAACTGGCTTGGGAGGCCCTCCTAGTCAGGTACTCTGTGGTTCATGAGGGGCTCCCATGACGGCAAAGGCTGCTCCTGCAGCAACACCACCCTTATCCTCACAAACCACCAATCCCCTCTCCTCGCCGGAGCCTGTCTGATTGGCCATGGCAATCCCCTTGCTGCAAGGCCTGTGTCCATTGCTCAATCTCCCAGTTAGATGCAGTCCCAGCAGTGGCCACTGATACATGTGGCACTGTTTGGACTGAAGAGCTGCCAGTCCTCCATTGGCTGGCAGCCAATTGGCCAGCAGCTCTTGGGGGTGGGCTGCCACCCCGTAAACCATCTGCCTGATGGACTGGAAATCCAGCTGGGTGCTCCCAAACGGCCAAGGTGGGATTGTACCTCGCTTTCTTGCTTGTAGTCAGGGCCACCACTGCCTCAACACAATCCAGCCTGATGTGTTAGAAGTCACGAGTGGGTTGCAGCTGGTGCAGCTGCCAACTTGACGGAGGGTGAGGTCGCACATGAGGGCTCATGGTGACTTGAATGGGGCGTACAGAACAAGGCTGACGAGTATGCGCACAGAAGCGCTTGGTGCATTGACGGACTTGTCGTAAAGTTTATTGTCACTTTCAAGATGCATAGAGGAATATAGCACCAAATTGGCACAAGGCTTAGCGCAAAGTTTGGAGCTCATCTGTTCTACTGAGGAAGTGTTGGCCAACTCCATGAGAACACTGACATAACTAGCCATGATGCAGCATTCGGTGGTTGCTGTTTCACCTTCCATTTGAGCACAAGCAGCAGCTGTCCGCCCAGAAGGAAAAAACAGTAAAAACTGGGAAATAAGAGTACTGGTCTGAACTATTCTTTTCCTTCTGGGCAATGTTGAAGAACCGCAGTGGAAGATTAGACTGAAGTTATGAAGTGGGGCTTGCTGCCGTGTGTGCTCGAATTGCTGTCATGGCTGTGGATCTCAGTGTTCAGAAGAGCTGGAAAGCTTTTGCAGCAATCCAGCAAACTGTCCTCCTAACACATTGCGAGCATTGCTGAGGCACTGCCCTGTGGAAGTGGGAGTGGTAGTGGCTCTGTGGAGCATGAACCAGTTGTCCTCTCAGGATGACAGCATTCTGCCTCCTGTCACCGCTATTGCATCATTGTCCAGTCAACACAGGTTGCTGCCACCCATGCCGAGGGAGTGACAGTCTGAAGGCTTCTAGGCCCAGGGGTGCTGGAAGCAGTTCTTTAAAACTTTCTGCAGTCTACCCCATTGAAAAAGCAGCCTTCTACCAGTCATGCTGTGCCCATTGGGGTAGTACTGCGTAAGAACACTAGGAAAGGCAAAAACACCAAGACAGACGCTAAGGGTGATTGATTTTATACGGAATATTGGATGGTTTGCTTGATAAAATTCATTTAGAATGTTTGTTTTTTGCTGATTTTTATTTCTGCCAAAAATTTGCTCTGATGATCAGTAACACAGAGAAGGTCAGGTGTGGGATGGTTGTTAAAAGGGGAATTGGGGTCGTGTTCACTGGTACTACAGTGAGATGAGTCAATCACTGACAACCTGGCTGTAAAGGGCATGTGTTTGCTGCCTCCTTCCTTCTTCATCCTCCTCACCTCCTCACTGTATGCCTGGTAGCAAAAGCTGTGCCCACAGTATACTGAAGTTGTGCAGGATTTAACAGATCATAAACAATCATGAAACTTGCTCTGGCAAATACTGCAGACATTCCTCAGTGTGGCCCAGGCAGTGGAAGTGTTGCCTAAGCACCTCAATGTTCTGCTCGATAACTTTTCATGTGGCAGCGTTATATGCATATTGCCCATGCCTGCTTGAATTGAACACTAGATTCATGAGGCGAATGGCCAGCAAAAAGACCTTTTGTTGTCCAGTAGCTACTCTCTGATTTGTCAGTGGTCTGGTGCACGGTGAAGGCATTATGAATGCTGCCAGGATACCAAGCATTCACGTACATGATGTGTTGTGAACTGTCTCACTGCTTACTCAGGGAGCCTTTTGCAGTTGTGGTTCATATTTGCATTTTGATCGGCATCTGCAAAGCAATGTGCATGCAGTCAGTGGTGCCCTGTACCATGGGGAAGCCCACTATTCTAACGAAGCTGAGTGCTTGTTCTGCCTGTCTTTTCTGGAAAGAGATAATGCAATTTTTCCCCTCTTCTGGCATACAGTGCATCAGTAAACTCTCTTATATAGCAGTGGATGGTGATCTGGGGGACGTTAGAGATATTGGGCGGAATTTTCCGTGCCCAACTGGCATCGGGCATGCTTGGTGGCATAGGCGGACAATATGGTGAGGAGGCCAGAAATCGGTTTCACGATGTTGTGAAACCAGTTTGTGATCGTCCGCTCAGCCCATTGATGGTGGGCTTCATTGGGAACCTCATTGTCTGCATATCAATATAAGGCCAACCCATCGGAGTCATTCCCCACCAACATGTTTCACAACAGCACTTGGTTTCACTTGGCGGGCTGCACTTTGAGAGGAACTCAGAGGTGAGTACACAGTAACATTGCACAGCACTCATCTGGTCACCTGTTGGACTTCAAGGTTGAGGCGCGTTGGAGTTGTGGGGGCAAGGGCTCCGCTGAGGTTGAGATGCGTTAGAGAGGGTGGGGGTCATGGGCTGTCCTGCAGTTGAGGTGACTTGGGGGTGGGGCAAGGGCTGCCCTAATGTTGAAGTTACTGCTGAAGCATGTGCAGTGTGGTGGGGAGGGAACCGGCCACACATTAAGGAAACCTTGTATAAAGTGACGATTCCTTTGGGACAGTTCAGATGCAGCCACATTGACATATATACAGTCAGGTCTCTAGTTTATCTGCCCAGTCAAGCAACACAGAGGCATGAAAGTGCCACCAAGTACCCAAGGGCTTTTCACGCCTTGGGCACAGACTGCAAACTAATGAGCATTTTAGTGGACTGCAGAAGAAGTGGACAACTGGGCACATTGTACAATCTCCTTGAGAAAGCTGGTCGTGGAGCAGTCACTGGTGGAGGTGCTCACAGCCCCTTGCAATGTCATCATCCAGGTTTGGACCAATCTCCCCCATGGATCAAGCTAACAGTGCAGCCTTGCAGTATGGGTTAGGAGAATGCCTGCACCTGAGATGAGAGCACAGCGTGTAGTCCAATGGGCGAAGCTGCTGTCAATCGGTCAAGTTGAGTGGGGAGGAGGTGTTTGGGGTTTCAGGCAGCCATGCAGCGCATTAAGCTCTGGCCATCCAAGTGGTGACCAGCACCCTCCGGATGCAAAAAGGGGTCTTCAGCCTTAATCAAGAGAGGTTCTCAGTATAGATAAGTTAACCCACACATTTCTCTCTTTCATCCTGCAGGAGGAGTATATCAGGAGCATGGAGCCTCGTGAACTAGCTGTATGCCTTGAGGCTTACAGAGTATGGAAATAACAGAGAAGAGGCACCTGGCTGCACAGAGGGAGGAGCAGCACCCGCAGGAAAAAGGCACATGCCACTGAAGAGCCACAGCGAGCCATCGCTGGTCAGTGCCTAGCTAGACCCATGGTCTATAGATGCTGCCTTTCATTCCTGCAGACGACTAACAAACAGTATCGCCGAAGACTGTGTGTGTCCAGGGAACCGGCTGGTCACATCTGCCAGCTATTGCAGGGTTTGGTGCCACGGGGACATGGAGGGCATCTATTGCCAGTGGCCGTAAAAGTGATTGCGGGCTCAATTTTTAAGCCAGTGGCTTCTTTTAGTGCTGTATAGGTGATCTCTGTGGGATATCACAAACCTCCACCCACAAATGCATCCATGAGGTCGTGGGATGCCATCTTTGTGAGGGCACACAACTTTGTGCATTTCAGCTGGGACCAAGAAAGCCAAGATGCAAGAGCAATTGGATTTGCCCAGATCTCCGGTTTCCCACAGTTGCAGGGTGCCATCAACTGCTCTTAAGTCTCCATTGCAACAAGGGGTCAACTATGTCAACTGCAAGGGCTTCCGTTCGCTGAATGTGCAGCTGGTGTGCGACCACCACAAACATATCCTGCAGGTCTGCGCACAGTTTCCAAGGAGTGTCCATGACTCCTACTTTCTCTGTCGATTACAGATCCCTGCAGTCTTCCAGGGTCCACAGAAGCTGCAGAGTTGGCTCCACAGGGACAAGGGCTACCAGCAGAGGCTGTGGCTGATGACACCTGTGCAACGGCCTCAGTCTGCAGCAGAGCAAAGGTAGAACGAGGCTCATGCTGCAACTCGTAACTTGGTGGAGCAAACCATCGGGATGCTGAAAATGAGGCTCCGGCATGTGGACCGGTCTGTTGGAGCCCTGCAATATAATCCACAGAGGGTGTCACACATCGTCGTCATCTGCTGTGCCCTTTACAACCTGGCAACAGGGGCTGGAGCTGGGCTGCGGAGCAGATGCAGGAACTGGAGGTCTCCTCCGATGAGGAGGATGTCGATTATGATGAGGGTGAGGAGGTCCTTAAATGTGACGATGATGGCGATGAGGTCCTCGCTCTGGCCAGCCAAGGCAGGGGCGCTCAGGAGGCCCTCTTAGTTGCTAGATGTGTAGAGGATGATGGCGACATGCAATGAGGAGACATCATGAATCCTGACATTACATCTATGAATGTTTGACTCCAGCCTGGCTTCTGGCAGGGTGAATACCCTCTGTGATAATGCTCTTGTCATTGAGACGCAATGGAGGCCCTAATAGTCACTCGATTACAGGAGGATGATGATGACATGCAGTGAGCACACTCCATAGATCTTCACATTGCCTCTGAGAATGTCTGACTCCTGTTCTGGCTGAGGGGCAGCTTGCTTCGCTCCATGATCAGGGTCATATCATAGAGATGCAGCCATGAAACTTTAAAAGCACCTGATCCTTTGTCCGCCTTCAGCATCTGACCACTTCAGGAGCACAGCATCACTGGTCTCAGATGCTGAAGAGATGGGGACCAGCCCCACCTTAAAGGTGCTCAGAGAACAGTAAGAGAATGAGAGAACTCTGTGGTGCCTGCTCACTTCATTCTGGCAGCAATGACAAGCATTTTTGAGGTGCAGACATCATTAATGTGGCCAGTGAGTGTCAGGCTGGACCGTCACTTTGGTCTGAAGGCTGCACAAAGCATAGGGAAGCAGCCCTGGGCTGAGACACCTGCCTTTATCTTGTGCAGAAAGGTTTCACATCTGAGTGACATGAACACTGCTCATCATAACAAGGAACCATAGGCAGGAGACATTCTTGGGAGTTTACTTACAGTCATGAATATTATGATCAAATGATTAACACCCGTGTAGTCTGTGCAACTACATCTTATTAACTTTCCTAACCCTGCCGCTATGTCTCGGTGCTCCCTGGACATCCACAGCAGAGGTGGAGGCAGCCTGCTGACTGCTACACTCTGTCTGTGATGACCTTAGCAGGCGTGCTCTGGAGGGCTGAGAACTGGAGGGCCCTGGCCTGCTTTTTTGGGTCCTGGTGTGTGACAGTGGCACCCTCCTTGACCTGTGGAGCTGCTGAGGTCACAGGAAGAGGGGATTCGGATAGGTCAGTCACTCCCAGAGACAACTGGATGGATGGGCCCGGAGGGTTCACCTCCTGTTATCCTCCTCTCTATGGGTGCTTGAGGACCCCTGGCTGATTCCTTGAGCAGAAGGGGAAGCTGGAGTGAGATGGTGCTGCCCCACACCCCTCTTGCATACACACTGTTGGAGGTGATGGAGTTCAGCCCACACAGCAGTGTAGGAGTGACATCCTGGACCAAGGTCTCCATGGTGGCTGTCATCTGACCAGTGTTGACCTTGGTCCGTTGGCATGTCAGCGCTATTACCTCAGCCTGAAGGCGGATGGGCTCCTCTATCGTGCCTTGTAGTCTGACGAGTGCAGCGGACATCACTTCCTGTTGTTGCCGAGCTTTCCTTTGCAGCTCCAGCAACTGTGACATGACCGAGCCCAAAGGCTCCTCATCTGACTCGGAATCAGCAAGTTTCTGGCCTCTAGCAATCCTCTGAGTGCCGGGGATCTAAGAAATTCCTGCTGCCGCCTGCTGTGGATCAGAAATTGTGATGTGCTCACCAGATTGAGATCCTGAGACTACTCTAAAGCTAGGTCCCACCGATGTGTGTGCCTCTCTGCTGGTGGGGGGTGTGGGTGAGCACTGTGACAGGACTTTAGGGAGCGTGCCTTTAGACTTTTCTTCAGAGCTCAAATGAAGGCCCTGGGTCAAGGGCTCCATCGGCTGTTTGGAAGATGTGCCTGTGAAAGCAGAGATAACTAGTGCATGGCAGTGGCCTGTGAAACAGGACACATCACTCACAGCATGGTTGTCTGATGGATGTTGTACTGCTGAATCCTCACTTGGTAGAGCAGCGCCGACCTCACCATCAGCACAGGACTGGTCCAGACCCTCACCGGCCAACTGGATGGCTCTGTTTTCAAAGTCCATGAGGACCTTGATTTCAGGGATTCTTCCTTTGGTAAGTGACCTCTCTTTGTTGTTATGTACCAGCTTGTCCTGCATAAATAGAGATAGAGAGAGTGTAAGCAGGACGCCTGCCAGCACAGATGATAAGTATACCTGGCCTGTGTGTGTGTTGAGTGGTCCCATGGATGGGATGAGGACAATGAAGGTGTGTGTGAGAGAGTGAATGGTGATGTGTCATGAGCTGGTAGTGAGTGAGGGTCCTGTGGATATGTGATGCGTTCGTGAGTGTGTGAGTTGAGAGTGATGAAAAAAGTGACTTACTCTTGCAGAACATAGGAGATCCTTCATCCCCTTGTGGCACTGGGTGGCTGTCTTCCTTTGCAGGGCATTGCCACTAACCACTGCTGCCACCACCTCCCTACTGGATTAGTGATGTTGCTGCCCATCCTGCGGCCAGTATGGAGGTAGAGGACATCACAGCAAGCGTCCATGACATCTAAAAGGCACTCAAGGGATGCATCATTGCACCTGGGGGCTGCAATCTTTTTGCCTTTCAGGGCCACATCTTCCATGCAGCAGTCGTGGGCTGGAAGCATTGAGAGATGTGAGCACAGCTGCACTTCAAATATGGCACCCGGTGTGATGAAGTGGCAAGGTGATGGCATGGCGGGTGAATGAGAGCCTACCCACCATGGAAACAGTGTGTTCCCCAGAAATGCATAATTAATGCAGTGGGATTGGGCGATACGGTGCGAGAAGCCGCCATGGCAGCCGGCAGATAAAATATTTAGTGCAAATCCAGGACAATTCTCCCCCCCATCGTCTCCTCCTGCCTGGAAGGATCTTGTGGAAAAAAGCTCATGGCCATGATCATCTTCACAACCATCCGTCATGTTGTTCTTACCCTGATTTGAGGCTGCAGGCCTGCCCTGCAGCAGGTGGCAGGTTACACTGAGCACTTCTTCTGCAAAATGGGGACATCAGACACAGTGTTCCTCGTTGAATTGCTTCCTGTTGACCTGGATGGATATGGCCTCCTCCTGAGAGCCCATAACCCCTCCCCCATCTTCGAGCAGCTTGCCTTGCTCTGTGTCACCACTGCTTATTGTCCCTGTCATGCTGCAGGCCATGGGATATACAAACTATTACTGTACCCAGGACTGAGATCAAGTGGTCTGAGCAGAACATTGAAGTGAGGATCAAGGTCTTCTCCATGTGATGTACCTATCTCTGTAGACTTCACCAACTTTAAATAACATTACAAACCATTAGATAGTTCCACTAACTCAACAATAGCCAGGAGAAATCAATCAACAATTAATTTGAGTGTGACTGATAACCCCTTTAAATAACATTGGTGGGAGACGCTGTGTGAGATTAAAAGTGGGTGTTAGCTGGGGCAATGAAGTTGAAAATGGTAGCAATGGCATCAGATCAGTATTACAGGCTGACTGATGTCAGGATCTGTAAAGTTCCGGCACATGCCCAACACCCACACTGACACCCTCACCAAAATGGTGTCCAGTGTGACCCGCACCAGAAGTGTGTACATGAGTTGCGGATGCCAATGTCCACACAAACAGCACCCCTAGTACCAATAAACTGGATCTATGTAGAAAACTTGAATATTATTGCACTTTCTGTGATGGCTGTTTTGAAATGTATTGTAATGTCCTTTCAGATATTTTATGAATAAAGTGTACTTTTGCAAAAAATAAAGATAAACTGGTCCTACGGAGCAAAGATTTGCTGCCAAATATTGCTTTGTATTTCAAGTTTTGCATTACAGATTGGTGAAACATATTCCCCATCTGCCTTATGATTTTGAGACATTCCACCGCTTAGCGATTTACATTACTTTACATTACATTATCGGGTAAAGCTTCAACCCACCCTAAGTAATTAGATCTTTTGAGAGAGTGGGCAGGATTTTCCAGCCCCGACACCGGCGAACATCATTGCGATAGGGACCGGGAATTTTGGAGAGCCGTTATTTTATTCCCCCTGTCCCTTTGACCTTGAAACATGTTTTGCTTTTCAACTAAAACAGCAGTGCAGCCAAAAGATTGCAAATTCCACCACAGAAAACACAATACGGATCTCATTGTCATTTAAAATAATCACTTTTCTTGACCAAGTCAGTAAATGCTAAACCTCTGCTGTAAAATACCATAATCCCACCCAAACATTTAATCCAAAACATGAGGCAAGGGCCGATTTATAAATTGGGGCATTCAGACAGGTAGGCACTGGTATGATTTTACTTTCCCAAGCTTGCCAATGACTAGTACAGAATGTGCAATCCCTAATAATAGTAATCACGTTTATTTGATTTTTCATTTTAATATTTGCCTGCAACTCTGTTTTTCACTGCTTTGCTGCAGTTTAGATGTGATTATAGTAAAACATCTCTTTGAAGTAATAAATCACCGGTGTGGAACGTACAGGGGAATTAGCCCCAAATGGCCGATGAAATTTGTGAATAGGTGATTATTGAGTTAGACCAGGACTGGGAGAGAAATTACCTGACATTCCTGCATGGCTCTTAATTTGTTTATTCACAAGCAATGGTCCACTGAATTTTTAAAATTAGCTTAGTAATCCTTTTAGACTGCTAATCACTTGTGAAGAAGAATACATTAGCTCATATTTATGCTCACAGCCAAAACCTAACATGATTTTATTATTTATATTAACAAAAGTTCCAAGGCTAAAAATATGTAAATGATTAACTAACAATTATAGCAGTTGGCCAACTCTAATTATGGTACATGATTCATACTTTCCAAACAGTTTGCTTTTTGTATTGTATGTTCTGAGATAGCATTTCCTTTGAGTTCCCAATTTTTAACAGTTTTAAAAAAGATAATTTTGTAATATTTCCACTTTTCCATTTGTTACTTAAATGTACACTTAGTTTAATATGGTCACTAAGAGATGTAATATGACCCATTTTGAAAATATAAAGCAGAAAAGCATCAAGAATAAAACAAAGAATCACACCTGAAAATTGCTGTCTTCACCTTTTACAGAGTTTGCCTTCCATCATTTATTTATGCCACTAAAAAAACAAAGGGAGAGCTTAGGACAATGCTTTTGTTAATGCAGAACGTTATTAAGATATGCAATACTCCACTGGAAATAATGGTGGAAGCAAAATCCATAATTATTTTTAAAAGAGACATGGATAAGTATTTGAAAAATAAAAATATAGGATAAAGGGAAGGGGTGGGCGGGGGCAGCTGTTGGGATAAATGGCCTCTGTGCTTTAGAATTCTATGATCACATTGTTCAAAGCTACTTCTCCTCTGTCAACACAACTTCATATACTAGCCCTCTTAAATGCCCAGGGGAGATAGTTGCATGCCCCAATAGAACATGAGAAAATATGTTCATCATCAGACAGCTAGGTTTGAGTGCAGATCCTCACTCACCCACGATTAAAAGCCCACCAGAGAGGACAGATACAATCCCACTGTAAGACTATTTAGGAATCAGATGCAGACAACAAATGGGCCATCAGGAAATACATTCCATGCTCTTTGCCAGCCCACCACTGAATCATATGTGGACCACCAATAAACAGACAGGGAATCAGATGACTCACTCACCCCATTCAACTGCCATTTACAAAGATTTAATTTTAACAGTTATGCTTATTGCCTTTTATTCAGGCATGTACAACGTATTAACTGTCCTAATAGCTTCAAAGTAACAGCAAGGTACTGAAGTTGAAATAAAATTTGAAGTTATTCTAAAATAAATGGGTTGTTTTCATTTGTTAACAGGATTGCTTGTTCGGTCGGGGAGGGGCTTCACATCAATCTTTCCTTATCCCAGTGTGCGGTTGACAGTGCATGTGGTAGCCATGCTGCCTGGGGTAAGGTGTAGTCATCCTGCCCTCCCAATCTCCCATTGTTTCCAACTGCTTTAGAAAACATATTGTCCCTTTTAAGAAAAGCTATGGGTAAAAAAATGGCCCCATTAATGCCCGTTTTTGAAAACTTTGAGCACACTTGGGAAGCAAATAATGCCACATGCCATATTAGTGAAGGCAGAAAAAGAAGAAGAAGAAGGGGGAGGCAACCAGGTCAGCCTCTTTTCGCCCAGGCTGTCGGTGATGAACTCAACCAAGTGAGATATTAGTAGCAACACTGAGGGGTGGTGGTGTAATGACCATGTCACTGTCCTCTGAAGGGTCTAGCAAGCCACTCAGTTCATGGGCAATTAGGGATGAGCAACAAATGCTAGTCTTGCCTGTGAGCCCACATCCCATCAAAGAAAAAACAACTCCAATTCCCCATTCACTAACAATTCCAGATCTCCCCTCTGTCACTGACGGTCACAGTGTACGATGGCAGCAGTCTGAGCTTGCATGGCAGCACTCAGGTGTTGGGTGGCTGCTGCTTAGGCTGTAATGGAAGCTATATCAAAGAACTGCCCCCTTATGGACACAGGGCATCTCCACTCCTTTCCACCTCCTCCACCAAGGCCTCCAGTGCAGCGTCCAAAAATATTGAAACCCACACTCCCTCAAGTGGTGCCATTCCTCAATCTTTCAGATTCTTTTCAAGTACAGCTCTTAATACTTGCTCCAGCCACAGTGCACCTCTCCTTCAAGCAATGTCAGCAAACTTCAAGTGATGCTTGCCACTTATGATATTGGCCCCCTGCTGACTCCTCAGCTAATGAACAGTGTGATTTGTGCTGGTTGGACACGGTGATCATTTAAATAAGCAGGCAGGACAAACTTATCATGCTATCTGCATTGCAATCAATGAGCGTAAGTTGGGGTCAATAGGCACATTGCGATTCCTGTGCACCTTTTCAGGGACTATCCAATTTAGCCCCCATAATAATGGTGCAATAAATCCCCCAAGAATCAAACTACACAGTGCAATAACCTCTTAAACAACTGTATTGTTACTTACTTACTTTGACCTATGATTTCTGTATTAATCAAGCATGGGCCACTTTTATTGTTTTGTACATTACCTGGTAAGGAATGTAATTATCTAATTATTAGACATGTTGTTTTACCCGGAAGAGTGATGAAGCAAACAACCTCGGTAAAGGCTTACAGCAGAATTAGCTGTTAGCAATGGTGCCATCCAAAATGACGGATTTGTGATTCTATCTCAATCTTATCAATAATTTTATTTTAAACTCCATGGCATTTGTATAGCAGTTTCTACAGGAAGATTACATTTATCTGGAAAAAGTTACAGCACATTCACAGTCCTTTATCACCATGAGCAATGCAAAAAAGAGACTACAGCCACAAAATTTAGTGTCACAGCAACACTGGTCCCAAACTCAAGAATTGTCAGCCAGCATGCCCCTGAAAGGGCACTGAGGAGGATTGAATGATTATGGCCAATGTATCCACAATTTCCACTCTTACTTCCCTCAGCATTCTCAGATGCATTCCATCAGTCCTGGTAACTTTAAGCACAGGCAGCCTTTCCAGTTCCTCCTCTTAATCAATGTTAGCCGATCTAACATTTCAACTACCTCCTCTTTCAATATGACTTTTGCAGTATCTTCTTGCTCAGTAAAGGCAGATCCAAAGTATTCATTTTGGCTATGCCCTCTGCCTCCATGCATAGATCCCCTAATCAACCTCAGTCCTCCTCTTACTATCCTTTTACCACTTGTATGTCAAGGAAAATTTTTTAGATTCCCCTTTAATGCTCGTTGTCAGTCTCCTCATACTCTGCCTCTTTAATTTCACTTATCACTTCCCCGCTGAATTTTCCATATTCAGCCTGGTTCTCACTTGTGTTATCAAGCTGATGTCTCTCATACACCCCTTTTTTATGGCTTCATCTTCCTCTCTATTCTTCTTGCCATCCAGGGAACCCAGGCTTTGATTGACCTACCTTTATCTATCCTGAGAATGTACCTCAATTGTTTCTGAACCATTTCCTCTTTAAAAACAATTCATTTTGTTACAGTTTTGTCTGCCAATCTTAAATTACAATTTACCTGGGACACTGAAATTGACCCTCCTCTAATCTAATATTTTTATCTTAATGTTGGAAATAGGGACAGTTTAAGTAAGATATATTTACATTTTTTGAGTGTTAGGAATGAGTTTTAGCTTTAAATTTTAAGTTTGATTTGTATTTCTATATCTATGTATTAAGAAAGGTCAGCATTTCTAATGAGGAGTTTTACGACTCCTAATGGGAAGGTAAACATACGAGGGTAGAAGAATTGCCAATCAACAGGGGGCCAGAGAGGCAGGCCACACACACACGCACACACACACACACAGGAGAGAAACAGTAGTTTTGATTTGGAAGCTGTGTAATTCAGTTGGTTTTTTGAAAGTAGCTGTTAGGAGAAACTAGAAAAGGGGACAGATAGCCAGTCCCAAGCTAAAGAAAGACCCCAACAATCCAGGGGCGTGGAAGAGGGGAAAGTCCAAAGAAGACCTTCTTGTCAGAGAAAGGGCAGGAGCCTGGAAAAAGTCCTGTTAATAAAGTTCAGAGTGAGGGGCAGAGAGAAAGGCTCCAAGCTTCAGATTTAAAGAGACAAAAGCTGCAGAAAGCAGATTTAAAGTAAGAACAGCTTGCAAGAGGCAAGGATGTTCAAAGAGACAACCGAAGGTCGGTACCTCTTTGCTATGTGCACGTGAAGCAGTGGTGTACTGTTGACAGCTGAGCTGATGAGAGAGAATGTGTGGAAGAAAGCTTGAATGCATGTGGTAACCCAGTGGAGAGGAACATCAGAAGGAGTTATCGAAACACTGGAGCTGAATCCTTGTGGAAGGCATATAAGAGAAAGCATCCAAGGCGAGTTCTTGGAGAATGGAGATTTGAAACCCTCATTTGAAAGACGGAGTTCAGCCTGACTGGTTGGCTCACAGTGTTACAAGCGTCTGAGGGGGAGTTGAGGAGAGATCCATAGCATCTGGTTGAGTTGGCATCTGTCACTTGGTTTCAGAGTGTGGTGTATCTGACCACAGGGTTTCTATTGGTACCTGGACTGTGTACTTCATGTGGATAGTAAAATTTAAGATAGCTTTTGTAACTTGCGTTATCCTTACAAATCTGTATATACCTGTAAAGGTATAGTTGTGGGTGAAGGAGTATTGTAATACAGTTAATCTTTTCCTGTTAAATAAGTATTTTATGCTTTTGTTAAAAGGTCATTAGCCAACTCCAGTGACTCCATTCAGTGGCCACCCTCCATATATCTAAGCAAATAAAAGCTAGGTTCTATCAAGCTGGGTTCCACTCTGGGAGAAGGCTTGCCCAGGGGTAACCTCAGCTGGGATCATAACATTAGATTACTCCTTGTCCTTTTCCATGGTTAGTCTAACTCTTATAATACTATGGTCACTGTTCCTGAAAAGTTCCCTGACTGTAACTTGATCCACTTGACCCATTTCACTCCCCAGAGCCAGACCCGGCAGTGCCTCCTTTTGCATAGGGCTGGAAACACAGTTCATAAATTTTCCCCCCTCTCTATCCTTTACACTATTACTATCCCAGTCTATATTTGGATAAAGTCTACCATTGGGTGGAATTTCCTGTGCCTGCTGGCATCTCCGTGTTCAGTGAATGGACAATATGGTGAGAAGGCCAAAAATCTGTTTCACGACGTCGTGAAACAAGTTTGCAATTGTCCAGTCTGCTCATCAATGGTAGGCCGTAGAGAGCACCACATCACTTTTAGGGGAGTTCATGGGCAGTTCTACCTCCCAGATGAGCCATTAGGGAGGGGTGGCTTTTCAATGGTTGCAGGATGAGGGCTTGCTTGGGGAAAGGGGAGAAGTGGCCTCAGGCAAAGGAAGAAGCTACAGGACTAGGGCATTACTGGAGAGAGAGGGTACCCCTGGGGTTGTATGTGGGGCACAAGTTGATCTGTGCAAGTAGCCTCAAGATGGTGAGGGTTGAGGAAGCAGTCTCCAGAGGAGATGAGACCAGATGGAGATGTGAGGGTGTGTGTGAGAGAGTGAGTGTTGATGTCCCTTGAGCTGGCAGTGAGAGATGCCAGTGAATGTGTGATGGGCTTGAGCGTGAGAGTTCATAGTGATGAGACAGTTGCCTTACCCTGGTAGCTCAGATGAGATCATTTAACCTCTATCTACATTGGATGGTCAACCTGTTCTGTGCAGTGTTGGCACTAATCATCACTGCCATCGCCTACTAAGCCGGAGTGGTAATATTGCTGCCCCTCCTGCAGCCAGTGGGGGTAGAGGACATCATAGTGAGCCTCCACAGAAGCTAAAAGGCACTCAACTGACTTGTCACTGGGGGCTGTGGTCTTCTTGCCTTTCAGGGTGATGTCTTCTTTGCAACAGTCCTGGGCTGGAAACACTGAGAGGTTTGTACGCGCCGTGATGAAGCATCGAGATGACAGCATAGTGGGCAAATCAGAGCCCACCCGCCATCGAAATGGCATGTTTCCCGGGAATGCATAATTAACGCAGCTGGATTGGGATGGTGCGGCATGAGAAGCTGTCATTGTGGCTTACGGGTAAAATGTAGTGCAAAACTGGTACAATTCCGTTCATTAACACTACCCTTTAGATTTTGAACCTTTCTGCAATTTCTCTCAAATTTACGGCTCTATATATTTCCCACTAGTTTGTGGCCTATAGAATACACCGAGTGATGCAATTGTACCTTTATTCTTTGTTAACTCTAATCAAATCAATTCAGTCCTTGACCTCTTGAGGACATCACCTCTCTCCAATATTGTTATGGTTTCCTTAATACTGCCACCTTTCTTCCTTTCTTTCCTCCCCTGTCTTTCCTGAGCACATGGGTTGGATCTTCCTGGCCCCATGAAGACAGGAGGTGAGGAGGCTGAGAAAGTGGGGGGAATCCATGTTGGGATGGTTCCCTGACACATTCCTGCCTCTGGGGTCTTTCCCAGAGGCAGACAGGGACCCAGTCTCTCGACCCTGCAAAGGGCTCCTTACTAAAATCTGGGGGCTAGTGCCAAAATTGGGAGAGCTGTCTCACAGACTAGTCAAGCAACAGCCTGACATAGTCATCCTCATGGAATCATGTCTTACAGATAATATCCCTGACAACATCATCACCATCCCTGGGTAAGTCCTGTCCCACCAGCAGGTGGTGGCAGTGGTATACAGTTGGGAGGGAGTTGCCCTGGGGGTCCTCAACATCGACTTCGGACCCCCTGAAGTCTCATGGCATTAGGTCAAACATGGGCAAGGAAACCTCCTGCTGATTACCACGTACCACCCTCCCTCACCACTCGGAGGAAGCACTAAGGGTGGCAAGGGTGCAGAACGTACTCTGGGTGAGGGATTTCAATGTCCACCATCAAGAGTGGCTCGGTAGCACCACTACTGACTGAGCTGGCTGAGTAGTAAAGGACATAGCTGCTAGACTGGGTCTGTGGGAGGTGCTAAGGGAACCAACAAGAGGGGAAAACATACTTGACCTCATCTTCATCAGCCTGCCTGTCCATGACAGCATTTGTAGATGTGACCACCGCACAGTCGTTGTGGAGACAAAGTCCCATCTTCACATTGAGGATACCCTCCATTGTGTTGTGTGGCAGGACCACCATAATAAATGGTATAGATTTTGAACAGATCTAGCAACTCAAGACTGGGCATCCTTGAGGCGCTGTGGGCCATCAGCAGCAGCAGAATTGTACTCGAACACAATCTGTAACCTCATCCCTCACTTCACCATTACCATCAAGCCAGGGAATCAACCCTGGTTCAATGAAGAGTGCAAGAGGGCATGCCAGGAGCATCAACAGACATACCTAAAAATGAGGTGTCAATTTGGTGAAGCTATAATACAGGACCACTTGTGTGTCAAACAGTATAAGCAGCAAGTGATAGACAGAGCTAAGCGATCCCACAATCAATGGATCAGTTCTAAATTCTACAGTCCTGCCACATCCAATTGTGAATTGTAGTGGACAATGAAACAAGTCACTGGAGGAGGGGATCTATAAATATCCCCATCCTCAATGAAGTGGGAGCTCAGCACATCAGTGAAAAAGATGAGGCTGCAGCATTTGCTATAATCTTCAGCCAAAAGTGCCGAGTGGATGATCCACCTCAGCCTCCTCCAGAGGTCCCCAGCATTACAGATGCCAGTCTTCAGCCAATTTGATTCACTCCACGTGATAATAAAAAATGGCTGAAGGCACTGGATACTGCAAAGGCTATGGGCCCTGACAATATTCCGGCAATCGTACTGAAGACCTGTGCCCCAGAGCTTACCATGCCCCTAGCCAAGCTATTCCAGCACAGCTACAACACTGGCATCTACCCAGCAATGTGGAAAATTACCCAGGTGTGTCCTGTACACAAAAAGCAGGACAAACCCAACCTGGCCAATTACCGTCCCATCAGTCTAATCTTGATCAACAGTAAAGTAATGAAAGGGATCATCAGCAGTGCTATCAAGCGGCACTTATTCAGCGATAACCTGCTCACTGACACCCAGTTTGGGTTCCGCTAGGGCCACTCAGCTCCAGACCTCGTTACAGCCTTGGTTCAAACATGGACAAAGAGCTGACCTCCTGAGGTGAGGTGAGAGTGACTGTCCTTGATATCAAGGCCGCATTTGACTGAGTGTGGCATCAAGGATCCCTAGCAAAACTGGAGTCAACGGGAATCAGGATGAGAACTCTCTTCTGGTTAGAGTCATACCTAACACAAAGGAAGATGGTTGTGGATATTGGAGGTCAATCATTTCATCTCCAGAACGTCACTGCAGGAGTTTCTCAGGGTAGTGTCCTAGGCCAAACTATTTTCAGCTGCTTTATCAATGACCTTCCTTCCATTGTAAGGTCAGAAGTGAGGATGTTCATTGATGATTGCATAGTGTTCAGCATCATTCATGACTCCTCAAATACTGAAGCAGTCCATGGTTAAATGCAGCAAGTCCTGTACAATATCCAAGCTTGGGCTGACAAGTGGTAAGTAACATTCGTGCCACACAAACGCCAGACAATGACCATCTCCAACAAGAGAGAATTAAACTATCGCCCCTTAACCTTCAATGGCATTACCATCACTGCATCCCCCGCTATCAACATCCTGGAGGTTACCATTGAGCGGAAACTGAACTGGACTAGCCATATAAACACTGTGGCTACAAGGGCAAGTCAGAGGCTAGGAATCCTGCAACGATTAACTCACCTCCTGACTCCCCAAAGCTTGTCCACCATCTACAAGGCACAAGTTCAGGAGTGTGATGGAATACTCCTCACTTGCCTGGATGAGTGCAGCTCCCAAAACACTCAAGAAGCTGGACGCCATCCAGGACAAAACGGTCCGCTTGTTTAGCTCCACATCCATAAACATTTACTTCCTCCACCACCAATGCACTAGTTGCTGGGTCAAAATCCTGGAACTCCCTTCCTAACAGCACTGTGGGTGTACCTTTTCCACATGGACTGCAGCAGTTCAAGAAGGCAGCTCGTCACCACCTTCCTAAGGACAACTAAGGATGGGCAGTAAATGCTGGCCCAGCCAGCAAAGCCCACAATCTCCTGAATGAATTAAAAAAAAATGAAGACCCACTTACAGACCATTTTGCACCTGCGAGGGCCTGCCCAGGAATAGACCCATGGTGAGGTTTCCCCTCCAATCTGATACCGGCTTCAGGCCTTCTTCATTTTTTACCTCAATGCAGGCAGCCGAGTGAGCCTCCATTTTAACGCATCCTCATGCTCGCCTGCCTGCCTCAGCAGTGCTCATTTCTCCCAGTGGGACACCAGCTTAATGCTGCTCTGGGCCCTTCAATTGGGTAGTAGCATTGGGAACTCACCCACCTTCCTCAATAGGATGGTGAGCATGGAGGTGGTTAATTAGGAGGCTGTCTCCCGGAAGCTCATGCCAGCAGGTGAGCTGAGGCCATGGGCAGGCTCGGGATCCCTGCATGGGTACAAAGTCAGGGTCCTGAAGCCCACCAGAAAATCCAGCCCCTTGTAGCCAGGAGTATTTAAATCGCAGTCCTGCTATTTTTTGTGCCAACTCTCAGTTAGGCCCACAACACCATATTCCCATGACTCTTTTGCTGTTGCCGCTCACCTACCTTATTTACCATGTTTTGTGCACTGTACATGCACTCCACACCCAAGTAAGATTTATTACACTTCCTCTTACTTTGAACTAATACCTGATTATTTCTTACTCTAGTGCTATCTGCTCCTCCCAATCCTTTATACACCTTTTTTGGCCTTCCCACTTCTGCATTCTGGTTCCCATTGTCCTGCTAAATTAGCTTAAATCCCAACTGCAACAACAAATTTTCCCTCCCACACCCCGCCGAGGACATTGGTCCCATTCCCAGTTAGATGCAGCCCTTTGGACGGCGTACGTTTCATCACTCTCAAAACTAGTCTTAATGTCCTCGAAATCTAAAAACCTCCTTCCTGCACCCACCTCTCCAGCCATGCATTCATCTGCTATATCCTATTATTTCTGTGCTCACTACAAAATGGCATGAAGAGTAATCTAGAAATGACTACCATTGAGATTCTGTTTGCTAGTCTCTTTCCTAGTTCCTTAAATTCTGCATGCGGGACATCATCCCTCTTTCTATCTATGTCATTAGTACCGATATAGAACCAGTTAGCTGGCTGTTCACCTTCGCTCTCGGGATGTTCCGCAGGCACTCAGTGATGTCCTTCACCCTGGCACCAAGGAGGCAACATAGCATTTGACAGCATTTGTGGACACAGAAAAACCCATTATTTCCCCTAACAATCCAATCCCTCTCACTATTTCTTTTCCAACTATCCTCCTGCCCTCCCAAACAGCTGACTACCCATGATGCTATGGGCTTGGCTGTGACTGCATTTCCCAGAGTAACAATTGCCTCTCCGGTATTCGGAACTATATACAGGATTGAGAGTGAGTTGCACTCCTGGCCCTCCTGTACTACTGGCCTGGTCCTCCTTGACTGTCTGGCGGTCACTTATTCCCTCCATACTTGCACATCCCCAAGTTCCAGGGTGACTTCCAGGAACATGCTATCCATGAAATTATCAAACTAGCGGATGCACCACTGTAATTTTTGCTACTGTGCCAGCTCTGAAACCCGGGACTCGAGCACCTCCATTTGGTAATGCTTGCAGCACACATGGTTGTCCAAGATACAAGAAGTGTCCTGGAGTTCCTATAGGGTGCAGGATGTATATTGAACTCAATTGAGGTCCACTGCTATTTCTCCATTTATTGGACTTCTGACTAAATGTATGAGATATAAAACTTAAAAATTTGAAAACAAACTTAAAATTTAAGCCCCTGTTCAATTTTTCTCGTTCACTATTTTGGATCTTAGATCCTTAGCTCAATACTTACCCTCTATACTGATCATTGTGCCTCCGAGTTTTGCCATTCCTTTCTGTACTAACTCTCTCCTTACTCTGCTGATGCTTCAACTTCCACCAGACTCCAGCTACTTTATCCCCAAACTCCTTACCTCTGAATTCCCCAATTTAGTAAAATAATTAAAATATTTCCATAGCTCTTAGTTTATACAAGAGCCCTAGCTTTCAGAGACAAGAAAAAAAACATAAATACTCACAAACCAATCACCTGCCTGCTGTCCTTTGATATCACTTGTGGTTTTTTTCAAGATCTGAACATTTTTGTTGTATTGTCCTCTCTGCTGCCCTCTCTGTTGGGGAAGTGTAAATAAAATTAGTTCAATAATGGCTTCCTGTTGTGAGTCCACATGTTACTCTTATTCAGTGCAATGTAGAGTGGAAAGATTTTTAATAGAAAGATGGTGACAAGGCTGGGATGGAATTTTCTGCCACATTTCATTTGAGAAATTAAGGACTGAGGTACATTGTGACACATTTCTGGAACTGCTAAGGTTTACTTTGAGGAAGTTTAAGTAAGTTGGAAGATTGCTGCATTTGCACATCATATTCAGGTCAGGGTGACCATCCTTTACTGTCCGCTATCCCATACGATGGTTGCCCAGGGCTCCATTTGACCCGGATATCTCCAGGGAGCAACTGGGAAGAATGCTGGAGTCTCCTCTTGCCGCTGCTTGAGCATCCTTGGTATCTGCACATGCACACTGCCCATGAGGAGCAGGAGCACTAGATGGCACGGCACTCTGAAAGTTATTTGGCTTCGGCAAAGGAGTGTTTGTGGTTGTGGTTGGGGTTGGGGGGGTGCTATGGGGGGTGGTCCGGCAGCAGTGCTAGGGCAGCACACAGTCAGGCCCGAGTTGCGGGGATGGGAGGGGTGGGTGGTCTGGTGGAGACACTCAGGCCCAAGGGGATAGGGGGGTCTGGCAGGTACAAGGGGCTGTCAAACAGGCCTGATGGGGGAAGGGGGTTGGCAGGACCCGGATGGTGAGTGGAGGGGAAGGAGGGGGGGTTAGTGTGAGGGGCTTCTGGGTGAGTGCAGGAAGAGGTTTGGGGAAATGGGGGCTGCCAAGTAAGTGGGGGAAAGGGAGAGTCTGATGTAAGAATAAACAGTGATGGTTTATTGAGACATAAGGCAGGGCTCCAGATCATATGTGCTCACTCAGAACCCTATAGAACTAGGCTTACCGTTCCCAGTTGCCCGCGCTGTACAGTGATTCGTCAGTGCTGTCACATGATCAGTACACTTGCATTCTCTTAAAGGGACAGGGTACCTCACTTTACCGAAAAGGTATAGTTGTAAATTGTAAGGGAGTTCTTTTCCTGAGCTGGCAGGGGAGGTCCACTAGATTTCAGTGAGATCCAGGCCACTGCAGCCAAGTTCATAATCTGAGTCAGGAATTTAAATGTTACCATTGTTACAATCCCCCAAGAAACCAGTAATATTTAATAAGAAATGGCTGAAAGAATGACATGGCAATATATCACATTTTAAAACTTTTACTGTAACAAATGACTGAAGACTATTGACTAAACATGATTTTCTTTTTTGTAGGCAACTTGTAGTTTAACTACAAAAAATTATATTCCCCTTTTATACTTATCACCCATCACATCTCCATGGAATTACAGTCCTTTATAGCAAATAGTCCATAGTTACTTTCCAGCTTCCAATGGATTCCCATATCCCTACTTCACCAAGCAGTCATTTTGAATGGCCATCTCCAGACACTTCCCTCAGTTTTCAGAGAGTTTTTTTTAAAAATTCACCGCCAGAGTAAATTCTGTTCTAATGATCTTTCTCCCCCTGGTCATGTCAGAACAAATCTCCTGAAATCTGTAGGAGGTTGCAGGATATGTCTCTTTGATTAGAGACCATCTCCCTCCCTCATCTGGTCTTTTCTCTCTGCTGACCACACAGAATCTCTACAGTCTATCTGTGGTGTTCTTTGATTTGTGGGGGAGCCAGTAACCTGACCACAAAAATGGCTTCCTCTGCCCTCTCCCTCTATGGCAACATGGAACCCATTAACTTTGCATAAAGTAAGAATGCAACTATCTTTGCTCCCAACTCCCTTTAATTTTATAAAGTAAATGGACAGTCTACAGCACAACTGTTTATAACCCAACACCTGTAATACCTTTCTGTGACTTTGGGAGACTCAGGGTCTACTCATTGCAAACTCAGACACTGCTGTCATTGTCTCCAAGAATAAAACAACCCAAGTCTTCCTTTGGTCTCTAACAATCATAGCACCAAGATTTACTATAAGGCAGATGGCAGAAGCGGTTATACGATCCCCTTCATTAAGCCTAAATTGAAATCTACTGTCCCAAAATGTAATAAACTTATAAACCTCAGAATTGTAACATTATTGTCAGGTAACCACCAACCATTTAAATGTCCCCATTTCCAGTCAAAGTGACATGCCTGTGGGAAAGTCGGTCAGGAGTTTGGAAATCCTCGAATGCGCGTATAATAGATTTGGATAATTCTATATCTCGCCCTTGAAGCCGGCTTTGCTCATCTTCACAGATGTAGGACTGGAGTCGGGCTGGGGTTCCGTGCGTGCACAATTTGCAGAGGCAGTTGGCCATTTAAATCACCAGCTGCCTCCACTGAAGTGGGATTTTGGAAGGCCAGGAATGTACAGATTAAAATAGGAAAGAGGAGGTCTGAACTTGGATTCATTTGGATAGCCAGAGCCTCTCCAACCCCTTTGGAGAGATAAGGTAACCCTTTGGATAAGGTCCTTTGAGAGAGGTAAGGTGTACTTTGTGATTGTTACAAGTGAACATGATTATGTGCTTTTTACGCATAAACTCATTGGAACTGTCAAGCAATCAAAGAGCTGTTCAGCTGCCAAGGACCACGTAAAGAGCTGTCCAGCTGTCAAGGAACTTTTCAGCAGCCCAGGAACTGTTAAAGAGCTGTTCAGTTGTCAAAGTTGTCCAGGAAGTGCCAACGTTGTCAAAACTGTCCAGAATGTGTCAAAGCTGTCAAAACTGTCAGGGATGTCTCAAAGCTGTCCAGGAGGTATCAAAGCTGTCAAGGAACTGTCCAAGGATACTAGGTGAGTTGGCATGAAGAGGGTAAAGGCTAAGGGTGGTGGATGGGGGTGCATGGGTTAGCATAGAAGGTGTGAGGAGCCATGGAGGGTGGCCAGTGGGGCATGGGTTAGCATAAGGGGTGTCAGGGGCCATAGAGGTTGTGTGGAAAGTACAGATTGGCATAGGTCAGCATAGATGGGGCATAGGGAATGTGTGGGGGAAAGAGGTGAGGTGATGGCTGACGGCTGGAGGGATGTTTTTTGTTTTATTATTGTTTATTTATTTAAACACTGCTGGAGCACAGGGGCAGGCCTTGTGCCCAGCCTGCCTCTGCACCTAGCAACCTCTGCACTTGTTCCGGGGTTACCCACCCTAACTCTTATTTCAGCCCACATGCCCCCGACAAAAATTCTGACCTGCAGGCGGACATTTTCAAAGGTCGATTTCGCTGAGCCAGGAGATCTCCCGACTTGACGAACCCGACCCGGAATGAAAATCAGGGCCTTACTGTTAGGGTGTAATATGATTATACATCCTATTACTTGCATTGGTAGTAATAGGATAGAATTAAAGCTCCCTTATGGGAAAGAATTGGCTTAAGAAAATACTGTTAAACTGAGCTGAGTGATTTAAAGTAGAGATCAGTGAGAGTATGTTTGTCATTGGGGAAGTGCTAAGAGAGCACAAAGCAGTCTTTGAGTAAAGATGACCAACTAATAAAATTAGGCATCACAAGGCCATAGTCAAGATAAAGGAATGTACAGCCGACATTTTGCAAGCTAGACCAGTGCCTTCTGCACACTTAGAAGCAGCACATAAAGAGCTGAATAGATTAAAAAGAACAGGGGCAATTAAGAAGATGAAGAACAGTGAATGGGCCACACCCACAGTGGTAGTTCAAAAAGCAGACAAGTCCAATGGCAATTGTGGAGATTATAAACAAATGGTAAAGAAGGTGTTTGAAAATAATACTTACCCATTGCCTACCAGTGAAGATTTGTTTTGCAATTTACCAATGGAAAAATGTTCAGTAAGAGATTTGTCAAATGTATATCTGCAATTGGAATTTACTGATAAGAGCAAGGAACTGCTTACCACACACACAAAGGGTTCTACCAGTATGAAAGGTTACTATTTGGGGTGTTCACTGCTCAGGCAGTGCTCCAGAGCATCATGGATCAGGTACTAAGTGGGATGAAAGGGGTGTGCTGCTTCTTAGATGTCATTCTAATTAGCAGTTTGACAGAGAAGGAGCCCATTGTAAGGTTGAGCAAAATCCTAGATCGACCTCAGGAGAATAGCATCAAAGCAAAAGAGCAGAAGTGTTGCTTCATGGTCTCAAGTATAACATACCTGGGTCAACAAATAGATGGTGAACATATCCACTCAATGCAGGAGAAGGTTGCAGGGACTTTGGAAGCAAAGAGACCGAAGAACCAAGAACATAAAACATTCATGCTGATTGTTGTGTATAATTCTAAGTTCACCCATGACTTAGCTAATATATTCACTCCACTGTATCAACTATTCAAAAATGGAACAGACTGGGACTGGTCTGTGGAGTGTCAGAAAGCATTTTACACTCACAGTATTGACTAGTGATGCTGTTTTGCTCCCAAGAAAAAATTAGTTTTACCATGTGATGCCTCACCACATGGTTAGGTGTAGTGTTATCTCACATAATGGGAGGCAGTGCAGAGAAGTATATGTTTCACATCCTGGAGCGAAGTCAGAGTAAAATTACTCATAAGTTGAGAAAGAGACATTAGCGACCATACTGGGCAGAATATTTCGCTCGGCGGGCGGGTGCGCACCCAACCCGCTCAAGCATGAAATAATGCGCATTGATATTGGCCGAGCTTCCTGATGTCAATGCACACTTTCGCGATATTTTGGTTGGCAGGCCGCATGGGAGGCGGAGCTGCACCCACCAATAATTAAGAGACCAGTTAAGGCCCTTGACATACCAATTGCCGATGATTTTATGTAGCCCATGTCATTTCTTGGCTGTTGCACAAGCAAAATGGGCAGGCAGCAGGCCACAATTTGCAAAATCTCATCCACAGGCAATATAAGAAGGGTCAGCAACATTGACAATGTGAGTAATGAGGAGTTTTGGAGATAGTGAGCTGCTGGTTGCTTATTTGAACTGGACAGCTTCATCTCACTTCACAGCTTCATTTTGAACATTTCTAGGCTTCATTTTAGGACTCATTGTTGTCTTTCAGGCCCCCAAAGGATTTAGACTGTGTGGGTCCTTCCCAGTATCAAACAGCCTTCCCTCACCCTGGTAATGGGGATTGTGGTCTCTGCTGCAGGCACCTCCTCTGGGGAGGACCAGGGGGGCAATAGGGAGAGGAGGCCAAGTGTCCCAATGCAGCTTCCAGGGGAGTGACCAGTGGGAAAAGAGGTACAGGCACAGGGAGCGCAGGGCCAGCAGGAAGTCCAAATTGGAAGGGGCCGCAGAAGATGCCACAATCCTGCTGCCAGGGTTTACAGTAGACGATGCAGCTACTTCAATATGTCCGAGGTGCAATACCAAAGGAGGCTCCACCTCTCCATGGGAGACCGTTAACTGCATTTGTCAGAGGATTGGGCCTGAGATCAGCTCTGACTTTGTGGGTGGACACCCCATGGCTGTGAAGGTCACAGTGGCCCTCAACTTGTATGCCTCCAGCTCTTTCTGGGGCTCAGTGGGGGATCTTTTTGGAGTCTCCCAATCAGCTGTCCACAGTTGCGTCAAACTGGTGACAGAAGCTGTGTTCAGACATGCATTGACTTTCATTCATTATCGTACGTATGAGGCCAGCCAGGCTGAGTGAGCCAGAGGCTTTGCAGCCATTGCTGGCTTCCCCCGTGTCCAGGGTGCTATAGGCTGTACACATGTGGCCATCAAGGCGCAAGCAAGTGAGCCCGGTGCTTTCGTCAACAGGAAGGACTTCCACTTCATGAACGTGCAGATAGTGTGTGATCACAGGATGCTGATTCTACAAGTCTGTGCAAGGTACCCAGGCAGCTCCCACGACGCCTACATCCTCAGACACTCCCAGGTGCCGAGGCTCTTCAGTGCTCTGGCCCGGCTGGATGGATGGCTGCTGGGTGACGAGAGCTATCCCTTGAAAAGGTAGCTCATGATGCCTCTCCACCATCCAAGAACAGAGGCCGACCAGCATTATAATACAAACCATGCACCCACAAAGGCAGTGGTAGAGAGGACCTTTGGTCTTCTCAAGGTGCGCTCCCGATGTCTGGACTGCTCAGGAGGCGGACTGCAATAGCCCCCAGAGTGGGTGTCAATAATAATGGTGGCATGCTGCACTCTGCACAATCTGGCACAGTTCTGGAGGAAGAGGATGTTGATGCAGCTCCACAGGCAACAGATGATGAGTCCATTAGTGAGTTTGAGGATGAGAACGGTGAGGAGAACACTGAGGGCATGGAGGCAGACCTGGGTAACCTCCAGGGAGGCAGGGGCACTCGGGATGCTTTCATCCAACGCTCCTTCAGCTAGCCTACCAAATAAGAACCACCACCACATGCCAGGGCTGCAGGCTCCATACTCAATCCCAGAGAGGAGCTTTTCCTTGGCCACCAACATACACTCTGTGCCTGTGCAATAAAGTTTCAAGAGAAGTAACTCCATCATTACATAATGGCCTACCATGCACCTACAGAACAAATGAAGCATACTCAGGCCAATAGCAGAAAATCAAAACTCATTTAATGTTGCAAGTGACAGATTGCTGAACTAAACATTAACCGGTGTTGTTTTTCACACAATTAAAAATCTCAAAGCAAAATGGGGAAACAAAATATCACTCGTGACAACCCCGTCTTGAGCTTAATGTGCTTTAAATTTACGTTTGAGGGTGCTACGTCTAGGTGCTCTCCCCTCACTGGCACCGGCATTGGAGACTGCCTGCCGACTCTGCTGCCTTGTTGGGCTTGATGAACTTGGCAGGCGACCTCTGGCCCATGGATCCTGTGATGGCCTCGCCTGGGAGAGAGCAGCCAGTGCCATGGCTGGCATCTCCTAGGTGCCATAGTCTCATCAGAAGCCACGGTCACTGGCAGAAGGGCGGAGGAGCTGTTATCGTCATCCAATGCGCCCTGAGAGGAGCCCGCAGAGACAAGCAGGTCGTGTGCCAACGTGAGGTCACTCTGGATCTCCCTGCTCACCATTGATGGACAGACACCTAGCTGGGATACGGGGTGCCTCATCCATCTCACACACGGACTCTGACCAGCTGAGGTCATTACCTGTGTGAGGCTTATAGGTCCGAGCGCAACCCCAGGAACCCTTGTATCTGTCCCTGGAGCTGCGTCTCCATGAGAGTCGCCACTTTCTCAATGGAGGAGGCAGTGTGCTTGGCCATGAGGATCAACACAGTGACCATGCTTCACAGGGACTTCTCCAAAATGGAGACTATGGCACGCATACCCTCATGTATCTCTGCCAGATCCTCCCACACATCCCGCTAGACTTCCAGCCTCTGATGCCTAATGGATGACTCCAGAGGCGCATCATCAGCCTTCGACTGAGCATCGTCCTGGTCATCAGCTGTCCTCTAAATGCCGGCGCCCTGGGCACTCTCTGTCTTCACCTGCACTTCAAGTGAGTGTGAAGTGTCCTCACCAATGTGATACTAGACAGTGATCTAATGCCCACCGAGGTGCTGGTATCAGTGCTGGTGCCTGCTTGACAGAGCGGATGTGATGCAGGTGCATGGGGGGAGTGTGGTCCTCTGGGGTCAGAGATGGCCCTTCAGACTCTGCAGAACAAACGCCTGCTGGTGAACCTAAAAGGGAAAACAAGGACATGTCATTAGTTAAATTCATCACACTGTCATCATACATGTCAGGCACTCTGGTGAGACAAGGAAGATCTGCTCCATGATGCCCTGATCTTTTGATTATCAATAGGGACTCAAGGTTCGAAGCTCCCATCAATGAATAGACTACACTAGAATGGTTGCACTATCTGAAATTCTCACCTCAGTGCACTGCACTCTTACCTTCATCTGACACCCCAACTTCACCGTGGACGCTTGACTGAGGTGCATGCTGCCTCACCAGCTCCAAGGCCTCTAGCTCATAGTGGGTGACGATGAGGAGGTGTGGGTGTCCCCTGCCAGTCCATGACCCCACAATATTGTTCTGGGATGTCTTCCCCTGAAAGGACAGAGGAGCATTGATTAATCCACTCTCTACCTGCATTGCCACTGCAGCCTGGCCAATCTCAGTTGAGGAACACCTCACAGGACTCAGCCAATTCGTGACCTTTGACCCACAAGGCACTCAGTCCAAGCAGCCAGAGCTCACCCCCTTGGCCAACTCTAGCGTCATTGACAGGTGCCACTCAGACTCTAAAACCCCTGAGTTCCAGTGGGGGGATGACCAGCCCTTGACTGTTCTCCACACTGACCCATGCCAACATGGTACTCACCCTTCCTGAGCGCAGCAGATCATTGAAGTGTTTCCAGCGCTGGAGCCATGTGTGCCTCACCACGTCATGGCTGCTCACCTGGGATGCCATCGCCTCTCATGCCTTCTTTGGTGAGGTGCGGTGGCCTCCTCTTCCCGTCTCTGTGGACAAGGGTGTGCTTTCTGGCAGCCCCCTCTTCCAGAAGGGCAGCAAGGCACTCATTGGAGAAATGCGGGGCCCACTGACAATCCAACCTCACCTCCTGCATGGATCCTCCTTTCTGGAACGCAGCCATGTTGCTGTTGCAACTCTGACGCAGGCAGCCTCGCTGGGGCTGCCTGCGCTGCTTTTGAATTGGCCTTGGGTTGCCATTGGACCCAGTGGACAACAGGCCCCTGCCGCACCCGCCCCTTCTTGGATGTTCCCCAGCTGCTTTTCACACTGGTCAGGCCTTAATTGGCCCAACAACGTAAAATCGCCTTCCGGCCCCGACCACAGGTGGCAGTTGGCTTCCTGACCACCCCCGCCCACCCCCACTGAGCTCACCTGACAAGGGCCAAATCCTGTCCACTAAGTTCCATAAATACTTCTAAGGTAAGAAATTCTCTTTGTCAACTGACCACCAAGCCCTTACGATCATACTTGATTCAAAGAAAAGAGTACTTCACTAGTGGCAGCACGTCTTCAGAGTTGGGTGTCGATTTTGATGGCCCATCACTACGTTATTAAATATTGCAAGTCAGCAGATCATGCAAACGTGGACCTTCTTTCAAGATTTCCTGTGAAGGCTGATTAATTTCTAGTCATGATGTTACCTGTGAATTATTTTACATACACAAATGATATGCTAATGTCTGCCAGAGAAATTAGTGAAGAATGTTCTGGAGGTGCTGCTCAGTAAATTGCCAAATTATGTAATGAACGACTGGCCTGGAGAGTCCAATGCTGAGAAACTGCAGGAGTATTTCATATGTAGAAATGAACTATTGTAGATCAAGGCTGTCTGCTATTGGGTTAAAAGTCATTATTCCAGCAAGGTTTAGAGAGAGATTATTAGAGGAAATTTGTCAAGATAACACAGGGATAATCCGTATGAAAGCAGTAGCAAGAAGCTATTTTTGGTATCCAAAGGTAGTTAGAGGTATAGAAGAGTTGGTGAAGAGTTGTGAAGTGTGTCTCAGAATGAGAAATGACCCAACTGTGGTTCCTTTCATTCCATGATCAAACACAATAAACTGTGGGAATGGGTACATGTTGATTTCTTTGAAGTGGCAATGAAAGAGTACCTTGTTTTGGGCAATATCTATAACAAGTGGATGCATGTTGAATTTATGCCCAATGCCATAAAATGCCAAAACTTTGAGGTTTTGAGAATTGGTTGGTAGTTTATGGGTTGCGAGAAGTGATGGTGTCATATAACATCCACAGTTTACATCAGAAGAGATTGAAATATTCCTGAGTAAGAGTTGAGTCAAACATACTCTAATGCCATCATATCACCCAGCATCAAATGTTTCTGCAGAAAGAGGTGTACAGATTTTGAAGAAGTCTATGCAGGACGATTTGCTGTGAGACAAACTAGTGTGTAAGCTCTGAAGAAGAATCATACAGACCTGAAAGATTAACTCTGCTTCTCTCTCCACTGATGTTGCCAGACTTTTTCCAGCATTTTCTGTTTTTATTTTAAATTGGTAATTTCCATGTTTCTCTTCGACACAGGTTAAACCATTTTTTGTTCTGTTATAGAATAATCCCATGGTCTACAATAGGTTTCTCACCTTATGGGTATTATTTGAACAAGCTCCATGGAAGTTTTAAAACAAAAGCAGAATTACCTGGAAAAACTCAGCAGGTCTGGCAGCATCGGCGGAGAAGAAAAGAGTTGACGTCTCCGCCGATGCTGCCAGACCTGCTGAGTTTTTCCAGGTAATTCTGTTTTTGTTTTGGATTTCCAGCATCCGCAGTTTTTTTGTTTTTATTTTTTTGTTTTTATCTCTGTGGAAGTTTTAGTTTGCTTAAGCCTGATGTCAAACACAAAGTAAGAGAAAATCAAGACAAAGTAAAGATGAGTCATGATACATCAGACATGAAACTTAACAGAGTTCAGTGTTGGTCCGAAAGTAACAGTGAAAAAGCACTGAGGTGTTAAGATGAAGTATGTGATTGGAGTTGTTGTAAAGAGACTAAGAGGAGAATTTTCTCCCCATCGGGGGATTGGGTGGGAGCGGAAGCAGGCGGGCACCCAGCTGATTACTGCCCACGATCGGCTGCACGCCGCCATTTTATGTGGGTGGGCCAATTAAGGCCCGCCCAGCGTGACGTGCATCCAGAAGTGCTGAACACTTCCAGTGCGGGCAGGGGGAGGAGGCTGAGTCAGGGCCTGCGTGTGAAAGAGCACAGAGCTGCCTGAGGAAGATTACTTTGATTTTTAAAATTTTAATAAAGGAAAGAAAAAATTTAAAGATATGTCCCCTCATGTGACGGTGTCACATGAGCTGGGACATGTCTATGAATTTTATTAAAAATTTTTATTAATGTTTTAAAACTTCCATGAAACCTCATCCTGCCCGTGGATGAGGTTTCATGATACATGTGAAGGCCGCCTGGGCTCTTCGCCTGCCCACCAACCTTAAGATTGGTCGAGCAGCTCAGTTAATTATTTCAATTGGAATTTAAGTGGCCTTAATAGGCCATTGACAGTTTGGCAGGCACGCATCTGACTCCGGTGTGCGCACGCCGGACTGAAGATCTGAATGACGCGTGCTGACTTTGGGACGCACGCCCAACATCACCGCGCATCATTTTACACGGGCCCCGTTCGCTGACCCGAAGATTCTGCCCTAGGTTTATTCACATATCCAGCGCAGATTGGAGAGAGAGACTCCATTAGTGCCAAGTAAATCATTTGCTTGAAAGAGAAAATCTTACAAAAGGAGAGCACGATAAACCTCCAATAATCCAAATTCATCCTATTGCCCAAAGCGAAATTCAGAAAGAAATTGAATGGCACAAAGAAACTGGAAGTTTGTTGGTATCACAAAATCCAAAGCGCAAAGCGACTCAGGGTCTTTGATTAAGGCAAATCAATCAATGTCACAGACTTAACTATTAAATGGAGTTTGTAGTCAAAGTTAAACTCAGGTTTGGCACAGTCAGTGATGTTGACAGAGAAGAGTCAAGCTAATGGAAATGAAAGGATATAGCGAGACAGAAAGAAGAAGAAGCCAGATGGGTTAATTAATTGTGGGAAGGAAGAAGTAAAAAATTGTTTTTCCATTATTGCTTGTCAAATGATGATAATTTTGTTAAAGACATACTGGTGTTAAGAAAAAACAATTTTTTTACATGTAAATAATTATGGCAGTATTGCTCATATAAGTTTTGCTTGTGATTACAGTAAAAACAAGTATGCAACTCAACCTGTTCAATTTTGTGTTATCATTTGTGTGGGTTTAGTCATATTGAATTCTGGAGATTACATGTACATGTACCATTTTAAATTTTAATGTAAAAATTGTTGTGTTTAAATAGGGAGTAAGCGTAGTATATTACAAGATCTGAGCATTTTAGTAAATTGCTCCCTGTGCTGCCCTCTCTGTTGGGGAGCTGCAAACAAAGTTAGTTCAATATCAGCTGTTTGTTGTGAGTCACATGTTAGTCTTAGTGCAACATGCAACATCACTCTTAGTTGTTTTTCTTTTCGCTATTCAATTATGTCCTTCTCTCCTCTCTCCCTCTAACTTCCTCTCCCATTCCCACCTCTGCACATCCGCTCACTCCCCCAGCTCCCACCTCTGCACACCCGCTAACTCACCCCGCTCCCACCTCTGCACCCCCTCTCGCTCCCACCACCATATCCCCTCTTGCTCCCCTCCTGTTCTCACCTCTGCAACCCCTCTTGCTCGCACTTCAACTCCCACCTCTGCTCCCACTCCTATCTCCACACCCCCTCTCGCTCCTTCTCCTGCTCCCACCTCCCTCCTCCTCCTGCTTCTGCTCTTGCTCCCGCCTCTTATCCTGCTCCCACCTCTCCTGTTCCTGCCTCTGCTCTGCCTCCCACTCTTACTTCTGCTTTCACTTCCACCTCTGACTCTCCTTCTCACCTCCTCTACTGCTCTCGCCTCCACTCCCACTCTCATCTCTGCTCCTACTCTCGCTGCTGCTGCTGCGCCTTGTCCTGCAAGAGAGGAGGAAGGACATCAGTGATTTGTTGCACTGATGTCCCTGCCTTGGCTGAAGCTATGTGGGTGTGTGGTTGACAACATTGCTATGTGCATGACGGTGACTTGGAGCATCTGAATGTTATGTATGAGTCCTGATTGCTAATGGGTGAGTGATGGGGGTTTGTTGCATTTAGCAGTGTGAGAGGTTGGTGGTATGATGGGTAGGAAATGTCATGTGAAGGTACATTCACTGACCTTGACCACTTGTATGAGATTATTGAATTTTTTCTTGCACTGCGGCCAGGTCCATGAGGACAGATCCTGGGATTTGACCTGCCTGGCCACCTGCTCCCAGTTTCTCACCGGTTGTGCCTTGGGGGACTCCAGGCCCCCTGTGGAAGCATGGTGTCTTTCCTTTTTCCACCTCCGTTACTAATGACTTCAGCGTCAGTTAAGAAACCCTGGGGGCCTTTTTCTTGCCTGTTGCTCCATTTGCTGGGCTTTTCCTTCTAGCCAAGCCTCCTGCTGCATGAGTGTAACTCCCCTTTGAGAGGGACAGATTGCCTTTAAACGGTCCAGACAGCTATGCATCATGCTAGTCATGCATGCTGCTGGGACTTTTGTTGAGTGTGTAGACTGATCTGCATTTTGCACTGTGCTTGTATGCTGAAATCATTTATATGAGCAGGGAGCACAGGTTTTGCATGCTGTTTGCCTCAATGAGACTGGGCGCAGGAGGATCATACATTGTGATCATCAGACCGGAAATGGGTCTTACTCAACCTTTCCCCACTGCAATCTCTGATGACAGTGTCCCTTTAAATAAAAAAAATGCAGAGGACAAGAAGGAACATTTCTTTATTGATGATATATCTCCTATCATGTCATATTTTGTTAATGTACAAGAATGCTAACAGTTTTCAAAGGCGAGTAAAGAATCCCATCTAGGAAAGAATTCAGTTATAATTGATTAAAGCCATTCACAACTAATGTTTAAAAAAAAAATCATTGGCCTTTGCACAGCGCAGTGAAAATGTTCTGACTGTCATGGCTATACAAATGAAGGAAGCTAGAGTGATGTAACAGAGGTGATTGCTGCTGCCCGCGCCTGGTGCAGACTAAGCTGCTCCTTGGTGAACAGCCCCAAAGCCATAGATTTGATCTTTGCAAAGGCTAACATCTGTCTCCTGTCACTTTAGCAAGATTGATGACAGGCAGGGATGGGGATGAGGGGAGTGTGCTCGGAGCAGCCCCACTGGCAGCAGCCAGGCAGGCAGGGGTCAATGGCACCAGCTCACCAGTTGTCTCAGGCAATGGCAGGAAGCAGCCCTTGTACCATGTTGGCAGTAATTGTGTTTGCTGTAGACAATTGTGCTGCCTGTGTTTCTGTGAATGGCACTCAGAGATGAAGATCATGGACTGTATTTGTACACTGCTGACCTGAATTACTGCACCTAACAAAACAAAACAATTAATAAAGGCTTCTACTGTTATTTTTGTGCGTGAAAAACTTGTCCCAGTCAAATTTCTTCCACTGATATTTCCCCTCCTCACAAAGTTATTTATAATCTGAAGAAAGTGGTTCCATTATTTAATTTTGTTTCTGTCCTGTCCTATTTTTAACATGTCATGCCAATGCAGTGGTGCTGCAGAAGATGCAACAAAGATTTACAAGGATATTTTTAGAAGTGAGAAGTCATTCCTATCAGGAAAGACCAAATAGGCCGGGGCTCTTTTGTCCAGAAAAGATACGGAAGAGGAGTGATCTGATATATCACGTTAATAGTATGAAGGGGTTTGATAGGGTAGATATAGAGGAGATGCTTCCACTTTTGGGGAAATCTACAATGGGAGCCATGAATAGTCAATAATAAATACAATAGGGAACGCAGGAGGAAACCTTTACTCAAAAAGTGTTAAGAATGTGGAATTTGCTACCACACAGAGTAGTTGAGCTAAATATCATAGATGAATTTAGGGAGAAGCTGGGAGAAAGGAATAAAATGATATGCAGATACAGTTAGATGAAGTAGAGTGGAAGGAGTCTTGTGCACCATATACCGGCATAAGCCGGCCAGAACGACTGACCTGTGTGTTCTATATAATTCTATGCTGCTTTTGTTCAATTCAAGTAATTATTCTTCAGACATTGTTTGTAAATGAAACAATGCAAATAATTTTCTTTAAGGCAAATATATTCAAACAACTCCAAACTTCATACTATATTAAAAGTGCAGTGCTGTAAACAAACAGCCTTATAACACATAGTGTTAGACTACAAATAAACAGACTTTGGCAGAATGGGTTGAGATCCTTATTTCAACAAATTTGAGATGAAGGCAGCACAAAGAATGTTACACCATCAGCAGTGAGATAAGGTTTGTGCACAATCATTTTAATCCTTTCAGAATTTGATAGCAATGGCTCCACTCTCCTCAAAAAAGTCAAAATGTTCCATAATATTTAAATGATCTATGTTATTATAAGTCCCACCATCTAATGGAATATTATGAAACAACTGGTGGAAGTCTTTTGATAATTTAATGTAGGTGTGATAAAATCTCTCTATTATATCACCTTCACTGATTATTTCATTGACATTATTAAGCTGAATATTAGGAGAATCATTTGATAAGTATATATTGCATCTTCAGTGACAGCTTTATCAGGAAAAACTGAACAAAATCATGCCCTCATTACCTAAATAGCAAAAGGTTCAAATATCTTTTCTCAAACTGGCACAGGTTAACAAAACCTCTACTTCAAATCAATATTCTTTTTAAAAGTGTTTTCTTTTGGTAATTCTATAAAGACTGCACGAACATTTCTGCACTATGGCAATGTTGTGACTTGTTTTCAGTTTTTGGTATTTATTTGGTCCACTATACTTCCCTCAATCAAGTTTATAAAAAGTCAGTATGAGAGATGTACAGAAATATATTTATGAAGCTACCACATGGCTAAAAATGCATTTTGAACACTACAAAGTAATTTAGTACTCAGCAGGTTAATTTATCTTGAGGTCATGTTATATTACCTTCCATTTACAAATATGAATTATATTTTCCTTTACATTTATATTTTATAGTTGCTCATTTTTCTATATTAAAATTCATGTATTTCATAACAGTATAAATTACTTTTCTCCTTTAAATGTCTTTTCCCCCAAAAAACAATTGGATAATGTGCAAAGGGAATGTGTAGATTTTACTTTCCTGGCTTATACTCATAGTGTGCAAAAGGCAAAGTGAGTAGCATTCATAACTAAATGCTAAGCAGACACATAACTCGACATACAAACATTTCTATTCAAATGACCACATTTACATATATATTATATACAGTATAATACAGTTGTGTTTGACTATTTGTAAAGAAATGTTTGTATGTTAAGTCATTGTCCAAATCTCTATTTAACATATTATACAAAATATACCATACCTTATGCACAGAAATACATTGAGGATCCATATATTTTACGCACAAATATAGCCAATGCAGGACAGAATATATTTATAGCTATATGTATTGTGTATGAAAAATAATTTGTGGTTACGTGCATTAGTTAATTCTATTAAAGAAAATGACATTTTTTTTTACCAAATGTAACATTACAGAAATTACTAGTTAAGTTTATGACACAAAGAATATACATGTTGTAGGAATAATGTTATATAATTTAAAAAGTCTAATTTTTATGCATGCACATTGCGAACAGGATAGTTCATCCTAAGTGCTTCCAAACTTTCACTGGCTGAAAATGAAGCTCAAGTAAAATAATTGGGCCTAAACTGCCTCCCTGGATGTTTGTTCATAGTTTACAACCTATTGTGGATCTTCAGAACAATTACAAAATGTTTCTCCATACCTATGAGGCACTGGCCTGGCATTCAAACAACACAAATAAAAATAACAAAACTATATTTTTGTGTTATATATGTCAAGATTGTGAAGGAATTTAAAGATTAGTTGTGGAGCATAATCTATTATGCATCTTTGAAAAAGATGACAGTTATATCACAGCATAGCATCACAGCCTTTGGAGTAACTGGAATAAAAATAACAGGAGCAAAAAAAGATGCCAAAATGTCCTGCTGGATGCTGTATAAAAATCCAGGAAAAATAATAATTCCAGGTGCACTGATTTGTAGCAATCACATAAATGACAGCACTACATTCTGTCAGCATTTTCATATTTAGAGGAGGGTGGGGGAGGCTCATATTTTATAACTGCTTAAACCAATGCAACTGGAGGCTACCCATGTCTTGTCCAGACATCAATGTCAGGACTATCCTATGAATCTAGGTCAAAGCAGTTCCAGCAAGATGAAAAAGAAAACTTAGCTCTGCAGCCATTCATCAGCACAACAAACAGCAAATAAAGATAAAAATCTGCCACTTACCTGCTGTTACTTGCAGAATTTAATCATAGATATTTTAGTAAAACGTCTGAAATCTTTCTCTCCTTAGTTGTACTTTTAACTTCAATCTTACAGGTTTTGAAGAGTTAGCATTTTATTTTATTTTCTTAAAATGGCAGAATGAGCACAGGTAACAAGAGGCTGGGGGTTGTAGTGGGTGAGCGGGGAGACAATACAGTTTACATACTGTCCCTTTTTAATTTAGATTGGCTGTACAGGCATGAATCATGAATGGATTTGCTTGTGTTTTTCAGAGCAAAAACAAGCCTCAGCAGCCATCACAAAGTTTACAAAGAGGCCGGATCAGGATGGGCCCTGCAGATTTGGCAGCATTCATCTTTTAACAAAGTCAAGCATATGCTGCTTTGAGTGTAGCATCTTTGCATGCTCAATGACGTGTTTAATGTCACCTTTCCCATTGTAAATCATCCCAGAGTAAAACCGCAAGGGACAAGTGCACTCAGAATAAAGCAAGCAGAGGGGTAAAATTCATCAACAATACTGTTTTTTTTTCCAGGGGACTAGGTAATTATTCCTTCTTTTCTCCCACCCTCAAAAAAATAAAGATTTATATTGGGATACAGACACCTAATTGTTTTAATTCCACATAATAAGAGAGTAAGTATTACATTGTAAAAAATATTGCACATCATTAATGACATGCAGAAACATCTGATTAATTCTCATAGACAATCTGTTTTCTGGGCTGCTTGTGGAACTGCTGGTGTGAAGAGAGCTTCTGGAGGCATGTCAGTTAACATCAAACAGCTCAGCGTTGCCAGCTGTGATTAATCGAAGACTTTACAAGATTGTTTGTTATCAGCAACGTTTTAAATGGAATGTCCATGCAGTATATAATAAACAGGGAAGATCTCTCCATCACCTGAGGTAATGTATGTTCTCACTTTCGGAAAGGAGGACAAAGCAAAGCAGAGCTGTCAGCTCCTTGCTGCAGAAGAAGAGGGTTTGGACTTTAGATGATGAAGTAATGGAGTTATTCATTTAATTTTCAGCTGTTACAATGCAAATATTTGAATAAACCCATCTCTTTATAATATATTATTTCGGCTTTGTTGATACCATTGTGAGATGTTCGAAGAAATACTGTAAAAATTATCCATAAAATCATTAAAATATTGATTTCATGTTGACTTGTAATCATCACATACTCTGTTGTAGAAGTGTTCTTTAATTTGATTCAAAAACACGTTCTAAATCTTCCAAAATCATAAACATTTTGAGAAATTGCTAGCTTTTAGGCATGTATTAAAGATAAAATGTGACTATTATTTTTGAGTTCATGTTTGCAATAGCATTTTGATCCAAGTAAAATCAATTTAGTGATAACAAACAATGAATTGAACTGGATCTTAATCCTTTCCATGTTAAATAAACAAAGCTGCATGCAGGTACAACAGACATGTTTAACCAACTTCTGTTATATAAGAATAACACAGGGTTTGTTATTTGCTTTGTGTTTATTGCCTTTTAAAACATTTCTTAAAAATCACAGCTTCAGAACGGGAATACATTTGTCAGTCTGTACGAGTGTTAACATATTGTCAGACTCAACACAAGGGAATGTGGAAGGTTTGCTTCAGTAATGACTGTACATGTGGCTACCTGGTAGTCGGAAACTAGCCTTTGCTCTGTATGGGGAGGGGACTGGTTGAAAGGGATTCAGTCAGTTTTCTTTGCTGCCTCTCTGATTTCTTTCCTATCATGCCTTAGGTATCACCTCTCAGGGTGGTTAACCAGTTAATGAATTAAAAAGAATTGTATTCTGCAAATAATGCCTGTTTTTTAATTAGTGGCCATACGCACCCAGTTCAACAGGAGCCCAGGTACATGCAAAAAAGAAAACCTGCCGTAAAAATGCCTCAGATGTTGAAATCCTAACATCCAAGTTTCCTTCACTGCCATCTCCAGCATGATCATCAACACACAGAAAAGGCTAGGCTTTTGTAAGGCCCATGCTATTAGAATAAATTTAAATGAGTGGTCAATACATGATTTAGAGATTGCCTTTTTTTATTGCACAATGCAAGTACAAAGCTTAATGTGACATTGCATTCAAACTGAGGATTGCACCAGCATCATTAAATTGAAAAATTCAGCCCATAGGGATATTCAAATGTTCTAGAATGATATATCATGACGTGCTAAACCCACAGCACTGACTATTTTTTCCTTTATTATAATAATGATAAACTATGAATCATATTATAACTTTAGGCAAGCAATAAAAATTAAATTTTGTGGTAAAAACTTTTATCGTTTCTGAACATGAGAAACTACAAGATTGACGGTATTCTCCAATATTGTTTGACAATTTTAAAGATATAATATTGCATTTTATCATAGCATTCTAACGCCATGATGAAAAAATCTGTCCGCATTCTGCAAAATGTAGCTGAACCTCAGCCCACAAAGGGTAAAGCACCTTTCAATCCTATCGCAACAACAGCATCTCCAGAAGAACAGCTTTCTGGATTTTTAACATCCCATCAGAGAAAAGGGTCCTGAAAATAAGTGAAAACAATTCATCTGTATTTTTTTTATCTATGAACACAGAGTTTCAATCTTGTTGAAGAGCCCTTTAAAAATGTGAACAAAGGTGATGACTTTGATTAGGTTAAAATTATTGATCAGGCTGTTTCCACGACAACAGAGGTCCCTTCTTCAGGTGTAAAAGTAATGTAAGGATGTAAAATCCATGATCCATTTTATGAAGTAAAACAAATCAACATTTCAGTAAAACTGGCCATAACATCAAACAGTGCCACATTAAAAACAATTTGCTAAACAGAGGCCTTTTTTAAATGATTGAATGAAGCTGCCTCTCATTAGACATGGTTGTTTGATACGTGCTATACAAAGGGATGCACATGGATTTCTGTGCAGTCTCCCCACGCACTTCATTCAATTAAAAAAAGAACTTTTTTAACAAATGTCACTTTGAAACTTCGAACTTTAAATTGTGCTATTATAAAAAATTCATGGCCAGAATGATCTGATAATTCAGTGTTCTGATACCAGCAGATGTTTTGTCTAACATGTTCCCTGAAGCTGTACTTTGCCTTCATATCTTTCATTTCCAGTTGCTATCTGCAGACTGTGGGATGTCATGTACATACCCTATAGCAATACGCAGCTATTCGCATCTAACACCATGGCGGGTAATGAGCTTCACAAGATGCTTGTCGCAATAACTTTGCACTTCCCTAACCATATGGAACACAACACTCTGAAGCCCACAGACACTTTTTTTTTATTATTACAGTTCAGCTCCTTAAAACATAATCTGTGTGATGTCTACTGATGGAATGCCAGGAGCCGCTGAAAACAAAGTTAACACTTGTACACATCATCTGTTACAAACATCTAATTTGGGAAGATAAAATTCCATAGAACCAAGGCTTTTGCTGACTCGTTGCTTTATCTCTTTTTCTGCCCTGTCTTTTTTATGAACTATGCATATGTATTAAAAGGGATTTGTTTTCCCTTGGTACCAATTTACATAAAGTGCAAGCCATCATTGGTTAGAGAGAAGCAAATTACTTCTCCAGCAAGATCTCACAATTTTTTTTGTACAAACCGCAGACTGAGGCTGTTAACAGCACTTAGCTAGATATGCAAAGTATCACTTTTCTCAAACCAGCTTGATCAATGAGAGAAAAAAAAGAAATTATTGAATTAAGTGCTAGGCCAATCATTTAGCAATTCCCTCAGCTGCCTTTGCAAGAACCCTTCTCTTAAGTCTCTGGTCTAAGAATTTAGAGTAATCATGTAAAAATGATACCCCGGTGCTCTATGATCTGCTGAATCTCTCTAATGCCTGATCCCAGAAGAGAGCTTATTAATGGAAAGATGCAGTGCTTCTTTCTGCTCCTGTTTCACCAGAATATCTCCCATGGATTCACCAATAAACCCACTGCTGATAAAGTAACTATAATGAACTTCTCTTTTATAACAGTGCAATCCCTGTGTAGAGCTGCTGTATTATTTACCTGCTATGCTATGCTGCATAATGGCTGGCTGAGTGCATTGACTGGCCTGTAGATGGGCTTCTTTAGGAATTAAAAGGATATAAATAAGAAGTGAGAGTGTGCGAGTATGCTGGTCTTAGGCTGTATTAGCTACATCTGTTTAGTAGGTAGTTATTCTCTTTCTTCCTATGACTCTCTGAGGAAAATATGTTTTAATAGCGCAATCAAGCAACAATCTTAGTTTTATAGCTGTCTACCTGTACAGGAGGGATGTATATAAATTTGGGTCTGAAATCCAGCCCTTTAAAACTTAATAGGTCAACAGGGCTAAACCAAGGCTAGGCTTTGTTAAGTATGTATCAATATCCTATTTTTAATTCCTAAAAAGAAACCTGAAATTAAACCAAGTTTTCATTCTTCCACAGAACTGAAGGAGAGAATAATGGCCTGAATTTCCCCTTTGGCAGGCGTGCACGATAGCAGCCAGGAAATGGACCGCTGACCGTGATTAGCCCCCGACCGCAATTTCACACTGGCTGGCGAATTAACGGCCAGTCACCGTGAAACACGTGCTGAAAGGCTCAGCACTGCCAGGGAGGGGGCGGGAGGAGGACAGGTGATGACATCACCGCGGGCGTGAGTGAGGGCTGCGAGAGAGCTCCCTGAAGACAGACAGCTACGTCAGGGAGGTCAGACATTCAAATGATGAAATAAAGGTTTAAAAAGCTGCAAAAAGATGCCCATGCAACACAATCAAGTGTCTGAAAATACAACTCATAAAAATGCTGTCCACAGGTATTTATTTTTATTTTATTCCATAACGGAGATTTCATCCTGTCCTTGGATGAGGTTTGATGAAAAATGTAAAGGCCGCCTGGCTGCCTCGCCCAGCCACCAATCGTAAGGTAGGTCAGGCCACAAAAAATGGAGACAATTGCGCCTCTTAGTTGTTGGCAGGCGCACTTTCGACTTTTGTGCGCACCTGCCGAGCGAAACATCATGCGAGTGCGTGATGATATCAGGACTCTCACCTGACGTCACCTCGCACGATTTTACGCCTGATGGGGTCGGGCGTGTGTCTGCCAGTGGGACAAAATTCTGCCCAATGATTTTATATTTCAGATTTAGCCCACTCAATGGACAGCAGTCAGCCTGTCATTAAGGTTAACCATACCTGCCTGTTTGGGTGTAAGTAAGAGAACCCATGTCAATATCTCAAAGCAGAAGTGGGGAGTTATACAAAAGCAAAATACTGCAGATGCTGTAAACCCCAAATAAAAACAGAAAATGCTGGAAATAATCAGCAGGTCAGACAGCATCTGTGGAGAGAGAAAAAAGTTAACATTTCAGGTCGATGACCTTTCATCAGCAGGGTAGTTTTACCCGCTGTTCTGGTCAATATTTATCCCTCAATCAACATCAAAAAAACAGATTACCTGGTCATTATCACATTGCTGTTTGTGGGAGCTTGTTGTGTGCAAATTGGCTGTCGCATTTCCTATGTTACAACAGTGACTACACTTCAAAAATACCTCGTTAGTTCTAAAGTGCTTTAAGACATCTGTTACACATGAAACGCACTATATAAATGCAAGTCGTTCTTTTTCTGTACCATATCATTCAATGGACTACCCTGTTTGGAAAATGTCCTTATCAAAGTTTGGGATGACAGCACTGTGACAGCACATATTTCAATTTTTTGTACTTCAACAAATTTTGGGTAGGAGTTTTTGGGCCAGCTTAGTTCCAGCTGCTAAATCTGATTGACTGCAAACTCTTTTGCCGATTTTGTTTTCTTTTAAATTCTAGGTTTTATTTAAAAAAGAATTATTATTCAAGTGAGTGATTGATTGCAACAAGTGAATTGTTTATCAGCTACACTCACTCAGAACCATGCACTGTCACTTAGTCTTAGAATTTTTATGCAAAATTGTGGTACTCTGGCAGCAAATTGCACTACTTGTGGTAAGTATAGTAATTTGCAGGAATTGTTGCTGGATCTTGACTCACACTATACCATATCACTTGCCCTCATGATTAGCTACTGATTTTTTTCCCCACAATCCCGGTACTTTATCACAGAATCATAGAAATTTCAGTTCAGAAGGAGGTCAGTCATTCAGCCCATCAAGCATATTGGTGATAGCCAATGTGTTCATTCTAATCTCATTTCTCTGTTGGTACCCCTTCTCTATTAATTTATGTTTTCACATGACCCATGATTTACAGCTGTCAGAAAGGAAGCTTGACAACCTTCATCTTCACTGTTTGTGGCTCATTCCGGGCATCTCATGGAAGGACAAAATCACGAATGTGGAAGTCCTCTCAAAGGCAAACCTCCCAAGTATGTTGGCACCCATCAAGCAGAGGCAACTAAATTGGCTTGGGCATGTTCACAGGATGGAAGACAGATATATACCCAAGGATTTTCCCTGTGGTGAGGTAACTGGAGCCAGAAGACCAGCAAGTTGCCGAAAGCTCCACTTCAGGGATGCTTGCAAACATTATAATAAAAGCCCTGAACATCAATTTTCACACCAAGGAGATGTTAGCTGATGACAGTGGGAAGTGAATCCATCCACCTGTTCACTAATGTATGCCACTATGACAACCAATGGTCACTGTAGCTTGGCAAAAGCTGCCAACCCCAAAAACAAAAAAAAACCTACAAGGACATCTGATAACCATTTCACATGTGGCACTTCTGGCAGAAGCTCCCTCTCATGGATTGTTCTCTTCAGCCATTGGCAAAAGTTCACCATTTGAGGTGACCCCATCCCCAATGGATTTGATTTCCTGCATGTCTCTCAGCTTACGTAGACAGAAGGATGTCGACAATTGATCGATATCATGAGCAAGTAATTCTTTCTACAGCCCACTGTTATAATTCATATTTGGGGATCCCAAGACAGCTACCTTCAATGACATCTGGCCACCCATACTCAAGAAACACATTCCCATCAATTCTACACAGTTGACCAATTAGCAGCTAGAATGTTAACAAGTACCGACCTATTGAAAATAGAATAGCCTGACCAAACAACGTAAGATCCTGCCCATAATCCTATAAACCACCTCCTTCACCATGCTGTCCAAAATGTTGAGGCTGATAAGTTCTTTTAAGGTAACAACTGCTTTTTTCAAGGCAAAATATTTACATTGTGCAACTGTAAAATCATATTATTCAATGAGTAGAATCTGGTGGAGGCAACAGGAGTCTCAGCTGCTGGTTAGAGAGCCAGTGAGACCCCACAATCACCTCACTTCACAGGCCAGCAGCAGACCTTCTGTCAGGATCAAGGACCCTGGGGGCAGAAGCCCCGCTGTCGAGAGCTGCTGGTTAATCAAGGGCCAGTAGCTATTCTGTACTTAGCAGCGCCAATGTGAATGTGGTGGCTGCTCCCTGTACCACACCCACTCAAGACCTTGGATCAAGGTGAGTGATGGTGGGAAGGGGGTCGTGGGCTGGGGGTTGCAGGGGTGGGAAGAGAATAAGCACCAAGGGCAGGGGTTGCCTCTCAGCATCTGCCCCCCTCACCCGCCCTCCCTGCACACCCCTCCAGAAGCTGGGACACTCAATCAGGTACTGAGTGCCTTTGAATGAGAGACCTCCTTGGGAGCCTACAAGCAGCCACACCAGGTTTTTCTTGTCATGCTCCCCTCATGGCAACTCCCTGCCCCCCACCCCCATTGGGTTAATATCAGCAGCAGTGGGATGAGATTCTTAAGTGGGCATGAATAGCATCAATTGGCACCCTCTCACCTAATTAAATGCCCCCGGCCAGCACAGAGGAGGGCAAAAGACCACCCAATGTTTCCCACTTTCACCAGGAAGACCTTCAAACAGCAATGAGATAAATGACTGGATAATCTGTTTTTGATACTATTAGTTGGGAGAAAAATATCAGTCAGGGGACTAAAAAAACTTCCCATTCAAATGGTACAACATGGAATGTCTTAAAATGTTTCCAGCACTTGTAAAATTTCCAATTCAAATGAACTTAAGTGTTAGCAAAGTTTCCTCAAAAGTTGGTTGCACAAGTGTTATGCGTTAAACTTGGCTTCCTGCTGCTCTTCATTGTGTGCTTTTGACTTGAACCACTGACCCTAACAATAAGTTGATACTTTCTTGGCATTGTTATTTGTTATATTTGAATTTAAAAATGTATTAAGCAGGTATAAAAATACAATATTGGCCATACCACTCCAATAAAGAATTGTAAGTGATTAGCCACCAATGTGAATATTGTCTCTTCGGTCTAAACTTTATTGGAGCCAAAATCATTGGTCATATCCTGTATAGAAAATTCAACATGGCTTTTATTTCTTCAGATAGTTATTTCTGTCCTTTTTGAGATGCAAAATTTCTCCAATGTGTCTCAATTGTATTGAGGATATTATTCACTATTAAGCAGAGGATATCACACGGTAGCAGTGGGAAGATTGGCTTCATTATGTGAGTTCAATTTTTTTGCCTCATCTTCACATGAATTTGAACTTCCTTATGAAAGCCGTAAAGCTTCAAGTGAATTATTGCTTCACCAACAGGCACATGCCAACTTAGATGCAAGTTGTTATTCTAATATATTTTTTCTATCTTCTCCCCTCATTTGTTGAGAGACTTATTTTGGGGAGGTGGCACCATGAGTACTGCCAGCCCTATTTCTCTTGTGGCAACAATGATGATGCCTGGTGGTTCAGCCATGGCCAGTACCATGACTGAGCTCAATTTGATACCCACTTAATGTCCATTCCTGGGCAATTTCCAACAGGAGGTACTGAATAACAATCAGGAAAAGGATCAATTTTTCCTCCATAGCGAGGGGGTGGTAAGATCAAATCCAACATGCCGGGTGCTACTCACACTGAGATCTGTTAAACCACCTAGGACTACAGATGGATTCAGGGCCTTCTTAGACTGAGGGTGCTGAACTGAATTTTCCTCTGGTGCAGGCTTCAGGCAGCTAACTGACAGAGTTGACCTATTGACCATCTAATGGTTTCAGGGGGTGACCTGGTCTATTTTGAAAGACCATGCCTCAATAGCATTTGCTGGAGAGCTGCGGGTAAACAACCAGTGCCCGGGGATTGCCCTCCAGTTCTGAACCATCACAATGTTGGGTGGTTTATCTGGCATTTAGGGCCGGTCATCTAGATGTTTGGGTGGGGTGGGGTGGGAGTTGAAGACAGTGTGGGGGAATCCAAATAAACGGTGATTTAGGCAGCTTTCGTGGACCTCATAAAATTACAGTAAAATGTATGTGTGAGCTCATCCTTTGTTCAACTGCAGTCAGAAACTGGGTAATGTGAGCACAGTACTTGCTCCACCCTGTCCTAAAATAGCAAAATGGGTTCAATGTGCACCACAGGGCTCCAATTGAATTTTAACCTGGCTTTCAGTTCACCCAGGTCATCCTGTGATGATACCTGGGACAGTCTCCAGCAGCCACAATGAAGGTGAGCACTTGCTGGCAAATCATTCCCCATCAATTTTTGCAGCACTTCTGCCCCATTTCTGTTGGGCAGGTGATCTCGCAATCTCCTCCTATGGCTCCGTAATACGCCATTTACTTTCCAAGACATCTCATAAGGGGTATCTCATATGAGTACTCAAAAGCTTTACACTGGCATTTTTAACATCTTTATCTAAAATCTGTTAAATAATTGTCAAATTTCACACTATAAATAAATCCCACAGAATGGCTTTCTACTTTATGACTGACTAAAAGTGCCATTTGATTTGGGTGAGACCTGTATGATTTAAGGATCACTTGTGCAAGGTTCATCCAGAAATAATATTGTTCCAGCAAATATTTAGACACCTCTGAGGCATGCACATGAGTAATGAGGATGGCACAATAACAAGGAAATAATGGACCCCAGGTCTTCCAGCATTGGAGTGGCATTGCACTGAACTTATACTGCTGGTGCACTTCCGGACCCAAAGGAAGTTGCTGTAATTGCCAGGGAGCTTAAACTACCGATGGGCAGATTTGTGCTATCCTGGACCCTCCGCAAATGTCTCTTACACCGATCTCAGTGTTGGAGACTTGGGCCAAATACGCACAATTTACCTGGATATTTGTCTGGATACACCCCCGACTTGACCTGACTACTGACTACCCTGACATCTCTCCGACCTGACTACCCACTGCAGATCCCAAAAAAACCTGACCCGACTGCCCACCGCCATTCCGGACCTGACCACTTCCACCCCTGACCTGACTGCCCACAGCCTGACCCAACCCCGACACCCCACCAACCCAACCATCCAGCCCCAACCCCACCACCCCCCAAATTCACCCACCCACTCACTCGCTCACTCACTCACTCACTCACTTACTCATTCACTCACTGAATCTACTGAAAGACTTGAGATGTTTAAAAACTTAACTGAATATAGCAACTGATGTCATAAGAAGGAGCAGGTTTCCCTGTTGCTCCTCTTTGTCAGTGTTCCCATGGATGGCTGCACCAGGGCTTCGTTATTCCAGCTAGGATCCGAAGTCCCACCTGGAAGGATGCAAAAAAGTTAAGCATGCAATGATCTCCACAGTCTGCTGTGATGAGCAGATCAGGCCCAGATGATCCAGAGCATGTGAAAGAAATGGTACAATAGCTAAGCCTTTTTTATATTCTATTTTTCATAGTCCAGGATTTGAGCACAAAAATTTAGGCTGACTCTCCAGTGCAGTATTAAAAGTATGCTTCACTCTCAGAGTTGCTGTCTTTCGGATGAGATGTTAAATTGAGGCCCCATCTGCCTTCTCAGGATGTGAAAGATCCCGTGGTACTATTTTGAAGAAAAGTAGGGGAGTTAATGTCCTGAACAATATTTATCCCTCAATCGACATTACAGTAACACCTGAGGCAGAATTTTGCCCTTGGCGGGCGGGCTCGAAAGGGGCAGTCAGGAAGCTGATTGTCGCCTGCAATTGGCAGTACACCATGATTTCACACTGGCGGGCCAATTAAAGTCCGCCCAGCATGATACAGCGCTGCCTATGTGGTGGGGAGAAGGAGGGCTGGTGGGTTGAGCGCAAACTTCGCGCATGCATGCGAGTGGGTGCTGCATAATCTCCCTGAAGTGATATTAAAAAAACAAAGAACATAAAAATGTAATAAAACATGTTCCCTCATGTGACTCTGTCACATGAGCAGGGGCATGTCTTTAATGAAAAAAATAAAGTTTTTATTTTTATTTGTTTTTGGAAACCTCATCCCGCCCATGTTTTAAAGGCACATTTCTGTTTTCAAACCTTTACATTGAGTTTAAAAGCCTTTTTCAAAATGGAAGTATGGACAGACAAATATGGCACCTTCCAGTGTTTATTCAAACGTCATCCGTCTCATATCTTTAGAGCTGGCTATGAAGAGTCATTAAAAATGCAAGACCCCTCAAGGGATGTCCACTGAATTCTAAAAGGTGTGAGAAACCCTTTTACTTCTGAGGTTCCCTCTGTTCCAGGAGGCAAGAAAGGACTTCCAGGGATCTCAACATAACTAACTTCTTTGGCTAGTGGAACAATGCTTCAGTGAAATTAACATAGCAGCCATTTTAAGTTTTGGAACTGCATGAAGTCTGATTGAGAACAGCCATTTTGTATGCAGACCCTCAGGAAGAACTCTGAGAAACAACTTCAGAGAGGGTTTTTGGCCAAGGGAGGACCAAGAGGAAGGCATAAAGAAATTAACTGCTGTTCTGCCGAATGAGCCCAGGCAATCTACAAATGTTGTAACCACAGGATAGGAAGCCTCTTCTCTCTCCCAAAAACCTGCTGACCTGCTAAGTCCAGCTGAAAAGGCAAATATCCAAAGAGTCAACTGCAGAAGCAGTGCAGCTGCTAAGCTAAACCTCAAGTTTCAACCCGTTCACTTCGAAAAAAATGGAATTCAAGCAATAGGCCCGCAATGATACCTCACAGAGACTGATTTGAAATCTCACCTTCAAGTACCTTTTATCTGCTTTTAATCTTTGTATCTGTATTTCAGTTAATAACTTGATCACTTTTTATCAATAAACTACCCTTTTTCTTGTTTAAGGCTAAAGCATGTTGCTGGGTTATTTTTAAATTGAACCACTCATAAATTAAAAGGGAACTGCAAACACACATATAAATTCTTAGCTTGTGGACCTCTTTAAGGAAATACATTTTACGTGGTCATGAAAAAATGCAAATATTTTTTATTCTCTCTTCTTTCAATACTTCGTAAAACGCGGAACATTTTGAAAGATTTTATTCACCTTTTTGCCTTATTTTAAGATATTGTTCTATTCTCATCAAATGGTACTTATGTTCTGCAACTTCTTCACGAATTCTGGTCTTGAGGTATTCCATCTGTTGGAAAGTTTTCTTCCCTCACAATGAGGAAGCATCAAACCTCTACAGACTGCATCCTCTGCATGGCACAGTCAAAACCATGGGCAGAATTTTTACCTCATTGGACGGGTGGGCCTGAGAGTGGTTGCACAACGGACAGCCACCCGTGATCGGGCCCTGACCATGATTTCACACTGGTTGGCCAATTAATGGCCAGCCAGAGTGAAACATACGCTGACAACCCTCAGCGTTGCTGGGGTGGTGGGGGGAGGAGTGTGAGCGCAGAAGTCAGTGCATGCGCACGGGCGCGCTCAGTGAGAGCCTCCTGGAGGCACAGAGCTGCCTCAGGGAGCTGAAGATTTTGCACATTAAAAATAAAGCTTTCAAAAAAAGGAAAACATGTCCCCTCCTGCAACTCTGACGCACGAGCAGGGACATGTTGAAATGAGTTCTAAAAATTTTTATTTTGTTTTTAATTAACATCGAAAACCTCATCCTGCCCGTGGATGAGGTTTCTCCAAAAATTCAAAGGCTGCTTGGCCTATTCGCCCACCCGCCAACCTTAAGATTTGATGGGCAGGGAAAAATTCTATTTAATTAATTAATTAATTAATGGGCTTAACAGCCCTTTTAATTGTCAGTGGGCATGCTGCTGACTCCCATGCGCACCCGCCGATTGAAATATGGCACAAGTGCGTGATAAATTTGGGATGCTCGCCCGATGTCATCACTCACTATTTTTTTCCCATTTGGGTGAGGCACATGTCCACCCGACAAGGGAAAAATTCTGCCCTGTGTGAGAACAGAGGTCTCAAATTTCCATGCTACCCATCCACATTAAAACATAGGGGTGAATTTTACAGGAGCAATGGTTTACCCGCTCCCCTGACTGACTATGCTGACCAGAAATCTGGTTGCCTCACAGTGATACTGCTGGGGACAGTGTTAATTAGCTAAGAGTGGGACTTCCACCTCTCAGGTGCAGGAAGTCATGTCCTAGTGAGCCATCGGCAAATCTGATTGGCTGGAAGCTCTGTAGTCCCAGTAGGCCATTGAAGATGAAGTGCAATGTATCCTGGAGCTGAGGTAAATCCACGGATTTTGGATGGGCCTGTTTGGCTGATTGCAGTTGGGGTGGGGGGTGGATGTTGGGAGGTGGGTTTTAGGGGCCACGGGTGGAGGGATAAAGTAGGGCGGGGTATTGCTGGGGGTTCCCCCAGTGGGCACAGGGAATCCTTCACAAAGGAGGTATTTCCCCTTCCTACCCACGAGCACTGAAAGCTGCCAGGCTGCTAACTATTCCCCTGCCTTTCCCCATGGACCAGAAAATTGCTGCAGAGGCAGATTGAGACCTTTAAGTGGCAGTTACTTGGCCACTTAAGGGCTTCAATAGGAGAGGCCTAAGAGAGGGCGGGCCACCTGGCACCTTGCCTAACCCCCCATCTGTGATATGGGGGACAGGTCGTGGCTGGCTACCACTTTATTTTCTGCACCTACCTTTAAACATGCCAACGGTGGACTGTAAAATTCACCCCATGGAGTATCAAAGGGCATAAATATCCAAGACAATGATCAATGTTGTTGTGATAATTGCTATAATGGAAAATCTAAGTAGTGTGTGCATTATCACTGCAGGAAGTGTGTCATACAGCATGTGACACAACAGTAGGGATTGTGTTCCTTCTCTAGTAAGATGTGTATGCTGCGCTCTCCTGAAACTTGTATATATTATTGTGAGTCTTCAGTGAAAAAGAATCCAAAATATTTGTTACCATTCATCAGTGTGTGATTGGTAGGTTTGTGTGAAGAGCCCAATAACACAACACCCTTCACAGCATTAAAACATACTGAAGTCAAGAAGAAGGTGGTATGCAAAAACAGCTGGGACCTAAATAGAATGTTCCTCGTAAGACAACATGGGTTGCTCCTTCCCGTCCCCACCGTCCACTTTATCTTTAACAACCACTCTGTCCAATCTAGTTCTCAGGTGGAATTCAGGACAGGTCATATGATCTCCTTCATTCTTCCATTTTATCCCAAATTAAAAAGGCAATCTCAAAGCATAACAATTCTAACAAACTTTATACTTGTAACAAAATGTAATTCCGTTTCCAGAAATTGACTGAAATTTGGAAATCTCAGAACATATAGATATTGAAATGGCTGTTCAAAGATTATTGTTCTTAAAGCAAAACTCCTTTGTGCATCATTTTAAGGAAGGCATTAATCCGTTCAAAATAAAATGGGTTTACCTGCCTTTAAAATACCTGGCAAAGGAATTTAGTACAAATGTGTTAAGCGCATGTGTTAATTTGCATCCAGCAATTATAAAAACTGGGGCAAATATTTAATTTACTGTGCATTAGCTGTGGTGGACCTCGTCTTTTGTAAGGTTTGAGGGAGTGGTTGTCTCTTTCCACTGTTGCAAAAACATCCCACGACATTCAAACTGAGTAGCCCATCCTGCACTTACCATTTTCCAAAGCACTTCTTAGTCATTCCTCATTCATTTCAGGTTTATACCACCAATTCAAAGAAGATTTCCATTGAGCTTTGTTTTTGGGCAGTGAGTTGAATGTCAATTGTGCCTACATTCCAGTTGTAGACTTAAAAAAATATTCTAAAATATAAAGAAGACGGGAACTTTCACTACTCTGGTTAGAAAGTAGCAAGCTAACAGTAAAGGCCTGTCCCCTTCAAGCTAACCCATTCTATTGCTGTATGTAATTCAGTGACAAATAATGGTGAACTTACCATAACATCCTTCAATGAAATGACCTGAGCCAATAACTTGGCAGATTGCATACCCAACAGAACACCTATTATGCTGCCCTAAAGAGCTCCTTTTCAAAGCAGATAAAAGTTACGTTTAAAAAAAATTAAATTGCCATAGTTCAAATGAGGAGATATAGACATCATTATACAGGCACATATATGTATTTTTTTATTAAACTTTACCAGTTCTTTAATATCATAAATCTGACTGTGAAGTCGAGTATGATAATGAGATGCTGCTGTAATAAAGAAATGATCACTGTCCTTGACATTATTGTTATTCTCCGCTACATTATTCAACTCGATCTGTTAATATATCATGCAATGGGAAATACATTTAACTGCTGCCAGCCTCAAATTTTATTTAGTAGTTAGAGAGTTAAAAATTCAAAATAATGATTTTATTTTGTTATATGTAAGTGGAAGGATGAGATGTTCCATCAGTTAAATACTTCCAGCACGTCTGTGACCTATTATGAACAGAACAAAACTGTACAAGAATTGAAACATGCAAAAACTTGAGTTAATTGTGTTTCCTGACAATAGACTGCCTCAGTGCAGAAAATTCCCATTTACAGAGCTGAATGTGTCAAAAATGTATTCATAAATTGTAATTACCTGCCCTTTCAACCTTTGACAGGCGTAACTAAGAAATGCAATAGGTCTTTCAGAATGCAAATGTCAGCTTTTCTGAAGAGAAAAAGATTTAATGTTAGTATTTGGTCCTTGAACACTAATAGTTTATTGTTGTTCTTCTGAAATTAATTCTATTTTCATTCAAGTTAAAGGCCTGCTCTGGTTTGAAAAATCAGAATGCATATTATAATAGAGATTTGGAAACTTCTTGAAATTACACTGCGTTCGAGGTTTGGAAAGGAGAATCAGATTTAAATTGAGAGAGTGATTGTTGTTCTCTTGATTGAAGTTTTGAGAATCTTTAAAAAATCATAATGCACTTGCCATTTCATATTGATTCACATTTCTGATTCTAGCTTCATTTATGGTAACTAAGATCACAAGATAACTGTTAAAATCACAAATCCCATGTACATTGAGAAATACATTAATAGCAAACAACAGGGGAATGAAGACTTAACAAAAGTCAGCCTTCTCTGTCCCTTTACTTCCCAACTCCTTAAAATTCCATTTTATAAAGTTACCCTTTTTAAGCTTCATTTAACATTAACTCAAGTAACCTTATAAAGGAGAATGAGAGAGAGACTCAAATCATTGACCAATGGAATGGATTTTGAATTGATTAATTTGACCTAAAGTTAACAAATACATTGTCTAAAGAACAAGAATGACTGCTTTAGATCAGGTGACAATCACAGAAATACAATGAAATAGTTAATGGGAGGCCATCATTTCCACCTCCCAGCTAACTGGTGAACAATGTAACCCACTTATCTGGAAGAAGACTTTGCAGCAACAAAAATAAAGAAATATTTCCTGATGTGCATTTTGATCCATATAAACAAATATTCAGCGAGAATTACTTTTAAAAAGTAAACATAAAGACCTATCATGTGACTAAAATGCTTTCCCGGGCAATCCGGCATTCTTACTCACTAAGGTCTCAAAGTCAAAGGGCTCTGCTGTAGGTAGCATGATGCAATTTATTTAACTGAATAATGGAGGTGAGTTCATACTTTGCTACAGCATATGAGAATCTTATATTATAGGACCTTCATGAAAAACACCATGGGCAGAATTTTCCTGTTGGAATGCGGGGCCAGCCCTGTAAAATGACACGCGGTGATGTCAGACGAGCGTCCCGACATCACCGCGCACCATCGCCATTTTCGTGGGCAGGCGTGCAATGATATCCGCTGCGCGCCCACCATTAATTAACGGGCCACTTAAGGCCCTTGACTCACCAACTGATGCCAATTTTTCAGCACCCATGCAATCTTCGGGTCAGCGCATGGGCACAACAGGCAGGCGGGTAGGACACATTTGTATAAAACTCATCCACAGGTGAGATAAGAGGATCACTGGGGTCGTGAGTGTGCTGTGTCAAATATTAACGTTTCAAAGCTTTTGAAACTTGCCTGTGTGATCTGCAATACTTCAAAACACATACCAGCTGCTTTGCCTGGACTCTTAACCCTCAGGTCAGCACACTACAGTGAGGAAACATTTTTGGGCCTGCAGGTTTCAGGAAGCCTTCCCATATCCTGGGAATGGGAGCTGAACTCTCCACTGGAGGCACCTTCTCTGAGGAGGAAGGGAGGGCTAGAAGGGGGAGGAGGCCAGGAGCGCACATTCAGCCTCCAGGGGAGCCACTTTTGGGAGGACAGGTGCAGGCACAAGGGGCGCAGGGCCTAGAAGTAGGCCAAGGCGGAAGGGGCCATAGAAGACGCCACTATCCTGCTGCCAGGATATACAGGCGGTGAAGCAGCCACCTCAAAATATCTGAGGTGCAGTGCCGAAGGAGGCTCCGACTCTCAAGCGAGACAGTCAACTATATCTGTCAGATGATGGGGCCTGAGATCTCCACTAACTGTATGGGTGGGCACCCCATGCCAGTGGCTCTAAAGGTCACAGCTGTCCTCAACTTCTATGCCTCTGGCTCCTTCCAGGGCTCAGTGGGTGATCTTTGCGGTGTCTCCCAATCAGCTGTCCACACTTGTGTTAAGCAGGTTACAGATGCTCTGTTTAGGTGTCCATTGACCTTCATCTACTTCCGTTGGGACCAGGCAAACCAGACACAGCGAGCCAGAGGCTTCGCAGCTATTGCTGGCTTCCCCCGTATCCAGGGTGCTATAGACTGCACACACGTGGCCATCAAGGCGCCAGTAGGTGAGCCCGGTGCCTTCGTCAACAGGAAGGGCTTCCACTCCATGAACGTGCAGATAGTGTGTGATCACAGAAAGCTAATTCTACAAGTGTATGCAAGACACCCAGGCAGCCTCCACAACGCCTACATCCTCAGACACTCCCAGGTGCCTGGGCTCTTCAGTGCTCCAGCCTGGCTGGATGGATGGCTGCTGGGTGACAAGGGCTATCCCCTCAGAAGGTGGCTCATGACGCCTCTCCGCCATCCAAGAACAGAAGCTGAGCAGTGGTACAATAGGAGCCACGCCTCCACAAGGGCTGTGGTGGAGAGAACCATTGGTCTGCTCAAGATGCGCTTCCAATGCCTGGACCGCTCATGGGGTGTACTCCAGTACCCCCCCAGGTTTTGTGTCGCTGACAGTGGTTGCATGCTGCGCTCTCTACAATCTTGCACTGGAAAGGGGGAATTCAGTGGATGATGAAGATGTAGACGCAATGGCTGCGGCTGCACACAATGAGCCCAGCAGTGAGTCCAAGGATGAGCACACACAGGGAAATGCTGAGGGGGTAGATGCTGACCCGAGCATACTCCAGGGAGGCAGGGACACCTAGGAGGGTTTAATCCAATGAACCTTCAGCTAGCACACCACAGATGGACCTCCAGGACAAGCCTGGGCTGCAGGCTCCATACTCGATACCTAAGTACAAAATCTGCCAGGTCAGGATCAGTAACTAAGGGCCTTGTTAATAAAGCTGAATGTCCCATAAAGCACTCCTAACACTTTTGGAAACCATACACATGCAGAAGAAAAGAGGCACCCTCAGCCATGGTCACATGTCTGAATTTAAATCACAGGCAAAGAAACTTAACAAAACAAAATGACAATGGTGTTTCAATTCAAAGCAAATCGTAAAGACCTCATCTTGGGCCAACACAAAAGCACCAGTGATAAACCCATGGTGTGCCTAAGGTGCCTAATGTTTACATTTTCGGGTGCTACGTGTTGGTACTGCCCCATCACTGGGAGTGGCATCTGAGACAGCCTGCTCACTCTGCTGTCCTGTTGGCCTCGATGACCTTGGCGGTCGTCCTCTGGCCCGTGGAGCCTGTGCTGGCCCCGCCTGGGAGGGAGCTGCCAGTTCCACAGCTGGCATCTCCCCAGTCGTCGCACCCTCACCAGATGCTACGGTCATTGGGAGAGGGACGGAGGAGCTGCCGCCCTCATCCGGAGTGACCTGAGAGGTTCCCGTAGAGACGCTAGGCAGCTGCTGTGCTGACATGAGGTCGCTTCGGACCACCCTGCTCACTGTGGATGGATGGGCACCGAGCTGGGAAACTTGATGACCACACCAACTCCTACATTGGCACTGACCAGCTGAGGTCAATGCTGATGTGAGGGCTTGCTGGTCAGAGTGCATCCCTAGGAAGCCCTGACGGTTCTCCTGGAGGAGCCTCGCCACGCGAGTCGCCACTCTCTCCATGGAGGATGCATGGCGCTCAGCCATGAGGCTCATTGCTTCAGCGATCGTCCACGTAAACTCCTCCACCATGGAGACCAAGCCAAGCATAGCCTCATGTATCTCCCCTAGATGCTCCCACACACCCGGCCGCATTTCCTGCTTTTGCTGCGTTGCGGACGACTCCGGAGGCACATCATCAGGCACCAACTGAGCATGTGCCTGGTCCCTGCAGTCCTCTGACTGCTGGTACCATGGGCACTCCCTGTCTCTGCCAGCTCCTCCAGCAACTGTGACGTGCCCTCACTGCTGTGCCCCAGGGCACTAGCCAATGTTCTAACTCCCACCGAGGTGCTAGTATCTTTGCTGGTGCCTGCCTGGCAGAGATGGTGTGATGCTGGTGAGACTTCAGGGTTCTCAGATGTGAGAGGAGGCCTCTGCTGCTCCTCCTCCCAGCCCTGCTCCACTGATACTGAAAGGAAGAACAAGGACATCCGATCAGTTAATGTGGAGACAATGTCAAAGTGCATCTCTGTCCCCCGGATCATTATGCGCTCATCCTTCCATAAGCAATGGTCAAGCCATGTTGCAAAATTTATTCACTCAACATTCAGCACTGCTATAACTGTTGGGAGAACAATGCTGACCTCACTGTTGGGCGTAAGTACCTGGCCGTGACACCCCAGCCTCACTGACACTAGTGAACCTGGGCACATGGCACCTCTCCAGATCCAGGGCTTCCTGCTCGAAGTGGCTAAGAATGGCTAACTGCGCCTGGCCGCCACCAGTCCTCGCACACTCTGCTGCGTTATTAGCATTCTTCTCCTGAAAATGAGAGACGAGCATTGATTTGTGCAAATTGTACATGGACTCTTCGCGCACGGCCCACACCAACCAGAGTGGGACATTTCAGCGCTCCAGTGCCTCCTCACTCCGCTGCTGCTGAACACTTACACAAAGATGCTAGGCCTGGTCCCCACCGGCCCCCACCCCACCCTTAGCCACATGCTGTCTACGTCACATTGGGCACCACACAGTATATCCTTTCATAGCAAGGAGGTGCGAGCACATGGATGTCAGAGGGCAGCAGATGGTTCATTGCCACGCCACCTTGAAGTTCCCCTCCGAGCATCTCATCACCCTGACTTTGACATGTCCTGGAGTTCCAGCACTGCGCCTAGGTGCAGCTCCTCCAGGTTGCACCCAAAACATTCATGTGGGTCTCAGCGTACCACATGCTGCGGGTGCAGAACCCATCCCTTCACCACCCTCTCAGGTTGACCTCGGCATGGGCAATATCGGCTGGCTCACCCAGCGAAAGACACATGCCGTCAATGATTCAATGCAGTCACTACGCTCAGACTTGGAGTAGTGGGGGGTAGTGGCGGGGGTGCAGCAGGGGGATAAGCCGACCTGCTGGGTTAATTGACCAATGCCAACATTGTCCTCACCCTGCCAGAGTGCAACAAGTCATTGAAGCGCTTGAAATACTGGATCCAGGTGTGCCACACCACATCGTGGGAGCTCACCACCTACGCCACCTCCTCCCATGCACGTTTTGTCATGTGGGGGAGCCTCCTCCCCCCATCCTGGGGAACCAGCACCTTCCGCTGTGCTGCCATCTCCTTCAGGAGGGCAGCAAGGCAGTTATCAGAAAAACAAGGGGCACCCTGGCTCCACGCCCGACCCTCCAGTCTGCCCTGCACTGATGGCCTACATTCCGGCCTGGCCTGTCCTGATGGCCTACCCTCTGAACTTGCATAACCTCCATTGCCCCTCTGCAGAGCCCTTCACCCAGCCATTGCGAGCAGCCTTTCCAAGGCTGGTCAGGCCTTCCTTTATACAGGCCACCAGGTCGCCATTGGACCCAGTGGGCTGAGTGTGCCCGTTGCCGCCCGCCCACTCTCATTATGTATGGGAGTCATGAAGTCTGCTGGGCGGGCCTTAAGTGGCCTGCCCACATAAAATGGCAGCGTGGACCCAATTGTGAGCGTCAATTGTTTCTGCGCACGTCCGCACCCACTCCTGCTCTGCCCCTCTCCTGCCATCCAGGAAATTCTGCTCCATTATCAGTTGGCAAATGCGTTTTTCAAAACTTTCCACTTCTTTTCTAAAGCTTTGCCTATGTTCTTCAGTAGATGGTCATATAACTTGTGCCATGGAGAAAAATCATAGACCCTTGGGCTTCTCCCTTTTTCCAGGCCCCTTAAAGACCCCAATCCCGCTTTAACCCTTGACAGCTTCCGTCAAACACCTTTTTCATGCGCTCTGGGTCCTACAGAATAGAATAGTGCAGTACAGAAGGAGGCCATTCAGCCCATCATGCTTGTGCCATTCTTTCGAAGAGAAATCCAGTCGGTCTTACCACAACCCCACCCCACCCCACCCACCCCCACACCCACTGTTTCTCTATAATTTTTTTCTTTAAGTACTTATCCAACTTTCTTTTGAATACTAATTTAAATCTGTATCAATATCAGGGAGGGAGTGCATTCCAAATCCTAACCACTCTGTGTTAAAGTTTTTTCCTCATGTCGCTTCCTGTTCTTTTGCCAATCAACTTTAAATGAAGTAAAATCTGGGCCATCCTATTATTGAACTATTATTGAAACTTCAGCCATTGGAAACAGTTTATATTTATTTTATCTAAACACTTTTTAATTTTATACACCTCTATCAAATCACCTCAGGCTTCTTGACTCTAAGCAGAACAACCCCAGTTTCTCTGCAATCCCTCATCCCTGGAGCCACTCTAGTGAATCTCTTCTGAACCCACTGCAAAACCTTCACATCTTGCGGGTACCCAGAATTTGGAACCATAGTCACAGTGGGATTGAACTGTTTTATATAGGTTCAGCAAAATGTCTTGGCTTTTGTACTTTATATATAGATAGTGGGGGATTCAGAATTGGTAATGCCACTCAATTGAAAGGGGAGATGTTTAGATTCTACCTTGTTGGAGATGGTCATTGCCCGGCATTTGTGAGGTGTGAATGTTACTTGCAACTTATCAGCCCAGTCTTGAATGTTGTCCAGGTCTTGCTGCAAGTGGGCATGCACTGCCTCAGTGCCTGAGGAGTTGTGAATGGTGCTGAACATTGTGCAATCATCAGTGAACATCCCCACTTTTCAGTTCATGATGGAAGGAAGGTCATTGATGAAGCAGCTGAAGATGGTTGCACCAAGGACATACCATCTTCAGCTGCTTCATCAGTTACCTCTAGGAACTCTAGCTACTGTTTCCGTCTCTAAGCAGGGATGCTGAGGTCAATTGTAACACTCCTACCAGAGGCTAAGTTGAGATAAGTTAATTCAGCATTGGACTGGGTTGAGCCTGGAACCTTCCTGATGTGTATGGCTCGGAAACTCACTGAATAAACTTACTGAACCAACAAGGGAGCTAACGCACTCGGCACTTTGCGATCCATAGCTTTCTTTTACATGCAACATTAAACTCAAACATAGGAAAGTACTGGAACAATGATCCCATTTACCCACTCCATCCATAGGGAATGTTGAGGAACTGAGGAAGGTAAGGTTTTCCACAGTTTTGTGATCTCAGCAATCATTTGGGAATACAATGAAAGCTTTTGATTTCGGCAGGATGAGTTTCAAATTTGAGCTCAGGAGGAATGAAATAAAAGTTCACAGGAGTAACAATCATGGTTATCTTTATCATTTAGCATTGCTACTGAAGAGCTTCCCATGACAGGAGAAGGAAATTGCACAATTCACCCCTATGTTTTGCAGCACTAAAAGCAATGTATTTTTAATTTCTGGTTTCTCCACATCAGTGGTTCTGATTCGTAAGAATGATCACTGGATACTTACAGAAGCTAATTTCTGTGCATATTAGAGGAATCACACTGGAAAGATTTTGGAAGCTGAGAAAGGCCTGTCAGTAGTTCAAGGGTTAAAATACTGAGATATTTATATTGGATGGGCTGAAACAGATTGAGTTCCTTACTGTAAGTATGGGAAATCTAAAAACAACAAAAGCAGGCAATGTGGAAGTACTCAGCAGGTCAGGTGGCAGCTGTAGGGAAACAGAAGTTAGTTAGCTGACGTATCAGATCTAAGTGCTCTTCCTCAGGACCTCATGAACAGATTAGTATTAATCATGGTGAGAATAGGATGTTGACAGTAGACGGTTCACTTATCAGTAAATGCCTCTTCTTGAAGTAATATGGAGGTCGTAATGACTAGAAATTGTTTGTTTTTAAATCAACATTTTTGAGAGCATTGTATCTTTCTAACATAATGAACTAGATTGCAGGCTAAGTTTTGTCAGGCTCCTTTTCTGGTAGATAGCTTCCCGCAACAGGTAGCCAGATCACAGAGCCTGATTTGTGTCACTCGCGATTTTCTGTTCATTCAGGTTAATCATCTGAAGATTGATGCTGATTTCTGCATCTGAATCTCCAGTTTGCACTCCCACTTGGCAAGGCCTTGGCATGAAAAATTTACTTATGTACATGTCTGTGGGTGCATTTGCCAGGATGTGTATGACATGGCATATGTATGTGTACACATGTGTGTGCGCATAGGTGTGTATTAGTGTGTGCATCGAGTGTGTGTGAATCTATCCCATGACATATCCTGAGAATATACTGCAAGTATCTGCAGGATAAATCTCTTGTATAGTGTAATCTGTAACACAATTGTATGCTCCTTATGATAATGTAGATCTCACACTCATTTTAGAATTCCAAAGAAATGCTGCTGATAAAACAAAATTATTACCAACACTACCTTTAGTAATCAATATTCATTAGAACATTAGAATGGGTAGTTAAAAAGAAAATTAGCACCTTCAGAATGGAAAGATATGTGAAAATACAACCTTGTGATGTGAAGCATGTGGCGGATGCTCCTCCTGAGTTATTCTGTTGATAAGATCTCATTGGCCTTTGTATTTACTGAATACCATTACATCTATCCTGTAGCATTGTTCTTTCTGGGGGTGAATTTTCATCTTCACCTCCTGAGTAGAAATCTGGCAGAGTGGATCAGGCTCTTTCATCAATCTGAATGATTTTGTTCCATTGATAAATAAAACCTGGGGTATTTCTACAATGGATGATTACTGCCCACGTAATGAAAAGGAAAATTCATCCGCTCCTGTTCTTATGTCTATTCCTGAAAGTATCTAAATTTCATACAGCTTTTGTTATAACAGCAGATGAGGGAACACACTTTGTCAGTGGTACACAAAATCCTCCTAACTTTTAGTTTCATGTTAGTAATAATATTTTTGAATTTTTCATAACTATCGCTCTGTTTTATAACTGCGGTATTCTGAATGATTTTGAGGTACTTATAGATTTATTCCCCTATTACAAGGTTTATAAATTGCCCTAAAGGATTTTACACAACAAGCAATGGTTTGGGATTGATATGTTGATAATAATGGCTGATAGACCTCAGTTATACTGCTGGCAGTATGTCACTCCCACACAGTCCAAGAAAATTGAAACTCTGTTCATGTATTCACCTCCATTCCACGACACCTCAAAGTCAGTGTTTTTTTAAACTTTTTCAGTGATGTAATTGCCCTTTCAGCTTTTTCCAGCATGAAAAGATTGAAATTTTAGTTTTAAAAGTTCCTATACCGTCCATTGGAGCACCTGGGAATTTTTTTACAGTCCCTTTCCACCAAGCGCAAGGTTACTTGCTCAAAATTTGAATCAAATGACTTCATACCCAAATCACGCAATGCAATTTCTGTTGGTACAAAGCTGGAATCCCTTCGCATTAATACAAATTGTGCAGTATAACAAACCAAATTATAAACCTTGCAACAGCATGATCAATAGTCAATAAATATATCAGAGTGACTGAATGTAAGTTTTTTTTGAACCATCGATGATAAATTTAACTGCAATCATTTGTGAGTATTGTTTCAGTCTTCACTCAATACTTTGCAATTATCAAACAGAGAGATATTTATGACATGCTAGCTCCTGGCCTTTGCTGCCCAGCACAGTGTTTTACTGCTTTCATCTTACTGTGGAGCATTATTCAGCACTAATGACTCTCCGTGCAGTTAGCTAAATTTTGCGCAAACACAAGAAAGCAGCTACTAATAAAAGTAATTCCTGCTACTAGAAACTAGGCATTTGATAGATTGCACAAGGTAAATTAAATTAGGAATGCCAAAAAATGCTACTAAATTTGAACATGTCATTTGCATGTGGTAATGCTCACTCCCATCATACAAACAAATTCATGTACAAACACAATACTGGGCTTCCCCTTTTATAAGCAGGGCAGCTTGACCCAGTATCACGTTTTCCTTCGCATTGTTTGATCAGTGAATACTCACTTGTCTCTTAGGTTGCACACTGGGTTTGCATTAATCCATTTACTGTGCAAAAAAATACACTTGTCTTATATATATGAGAGCTGCATAGATGCCTTAAATTAAAGTGCACTTACAACCCACTTCCCTTCACATTTGACAGTCCTTTTAAGAGCCAATGAGCCTGCAATTTAAAGCCAAAAGATATAGCACATACATTTTCTTTAAATTAATGCACCTTTCGTCAAAGAACTTCCACATATTTTCTCAGAAAATTCCATTAGAATAGTACAAAGTGCCTTTTGTGAGCCTGAAAATAAAGATGGCAATTGATTTCTGCAGCACTCCTGTCATCTTCTTAACTTTGTTTAAAATGTTCTGGCTGAGAGTGGAAAAAAATAAAAGAATGATATGTAAGGTATTCAAATCTGCTCCACACACAGAGATTTCCTTACTTACTCCAAAAGAAAGTGTGTATGAGAAAGTGAAGGTTCTTCATTGCCCTTCTATCTGTGTTTTGCTGTTAATGGAATCTTGTCCCAATTCTTCTTCTGTTTACAAAAGTTGAATATAATAGTGATATCCATCAGCACTGGTACTTTAAAATTATTTTATTGATGTTGTTTCAATTCATGCCATGACTCAGTTCTGATTATTTTGTTTTTGTTTTGCTATGTTGATAACATCATGTAAAATAACAGTGAAAATAAATAAGGGTCCCCTTTTCAAATGATTTCAGTGGTGTTATCTTTTCTTGCAAAAGGCACTATCCACCCTTGGGTGGAATTTTACAGCCCCGTCGTGGTGGGGACAGGTCCGTAAAATGTGGCAAGCTGTTCAGAAGTCCATTGACTTTGGTGGAACCATAAAGTCCCACCAGTGTAAAATTCTGCCCCTGATTTGTTCCTATATTTCCCCCTGGCGATTTGCATGCTTCTTGTTATTATTGTAGCTGGGGCTGAGCGGGCAGGGAAAGGTGGGTCCTGTGGGGTGGCTGGTAGTGCAAAGCAGCTGGGTACGATTTCAAGATGTTTTGTTTCTTGCTGGACCAATACTTCAAGTGCCAATTTTGTTATGTCAATATGAATCCTACATGCGAAACACAAAGGAAATGCAATATGTTTGCAAACAGAAAACATGTAGGGAGATTAAACACTATACTGTAGTTTACACAAAATTGGAAATGCATTTTTGGAAATCAGTGAAGCACACTGAAAATATTGGATGATGACAAATATACAAAAGACAGTTAACATATTAGTGCCATTCTCATCAAATCTGAGTCATGGACATCATCTAGTAATACTGGGGCTAATTCTTCAATCACCCATTCCCAGTAGGGAGCTGTGTTCTCAGGGACCATGGGATTGGAATCATAGCTGTAGAGTTATCCAGCCAGAAATATAAAGGAGCATGGAATTAGCTCTATTATAATAGTTAAAGACGGCGCGAAGGGATGGTGACCAGGGTAGAGGTGATTGATAATGCTCAAAAAAGATCTGGAACTATGTAATTGTGGTGAGGAAATAGCAGATGGCACTTGATGCATATAAATGTACAGTAATACACATAGGTACATGATATATGTATACAATGGATAGACATTCACTGACAAAGGGGTTGGAAAAATATTCATACAATTTAGATTCTAATTTTTACCCCTTCCTCTTTGTAAGATGTTGACCATTACTGAAGTGTTGGGCCCTGGTATTTACGGGGAAACAAGGAGGGAGTGGTGATTCGGGGAGGAGTTCTGGGTGGAAGTATACATTTCTCAGCTATTAACCTCAGGATAGTTTTTATTTTTTTCTTCAGGCCTGAAAGCCTGCTTGATTGATAGGCTGCCTGCCTGTTGGCCAGGAAAGCCTGCAGCACAGAGCAGAGAGGAGCAGAGAGAAGGAGTGATCATGGTCAGAGGGAAAGAGCATGATCGGAGTGTGTTGGGGGTGCAGATCATAATCAGGACAGATAAATCTTTGGGAGGGTGAGGGAATATGGAGTTTGGGGGGAGGAGTCAGAGATTTTGGAACTGTAACCAAATAGTTTTTTTTATTCATTCATGGGACTTGGATCCCAAATGCCTTTAAGAACTGAGTAATTTGTTAGGCCATTTCGAGTCAACCACATTACTGTGGGTCAAGAGTCAAATGTAGGCCAGACCAGGTAAGAGCAGCAGATTTCAATCCCTGAAGGACATTAATGAACCAATCAACAATGGTTATCATTGGGCTTTTAATTCCGCGGTGGGATTAAAAATCGAGTCCCCAAAGAATTACCCTGGTTATCTGGAGTACAATTCTAGTGACAATACCACTATGCCACCCCCTCCCCCTAGTGGCTGGGGTTAAAAGTCCTGCTCCTTCTGGCTCACAAGCAGGGCTGGAAATGCATATATGTAATGGATGCAGCCCTTCTCAGCTCCTTTTCTACTCTGGTTCAGTGAGCAGCACACTCACCTCTGAGACAGTTCCTCACTAAAAGCTTGAGCACAGAACTTTAAACAGAGACTTTAGTGCAGTACTGAGGGAGTGCTGCACTGTTGGAGATGCTGCCTTTTGGATGAGATACTTAACCAAAGCTCCCACTGCCCTCTTGGGTGGATGTAAAAGATTCCATGGTGCTTTATTGGAGAAGAGGACATAGCAGCTGCTTTATCAGCATCCCATCTACCGCCTTAAACATTCAATCCCTTCACCACTGACACACAGTGGCTGCAGTGCGTACCATCAACAAGATGCACTGCAGCAATCCATAAGGTTCCTCCGACAGCGCCTTCCAAACCTATAAACTTCACTACCTAGTAGCTTTCACATGGGCTGCAGCAGTTCAAAAAGACAGCTGCCCGCCACCTTCTCAAGAGCAGTTAGGGATCGGCAACAAATGCTGGCCTTGCAAGTGATGCTCATATCCCATGGAAGGAGAAACAAAAAAGAGCAGGGATTTATGCCTGATGTCCTGGCAAATATTTATCCTTCAATCAACATGACTAAAACAGATTATCTGGTCATTGAAGCATTGTTATTTGAGAGACCTTGCTGTACTCAAAATAGCTTGCACATTTCTTACATTACAATAGCGACTACTTTTGCAAGTGCTTCATTGGCTGTAAACTGCTTTGAAACATGCTGACAATGTGAAAGCATTAATACAAGTCTTTCTTTTTCTTTCTTTTACCTGCCAGGTTTACCATTGCCTGGGAAACCTGGCCTAAATGAGCTAAAATTAAAGGCCTGCAACATGGAGGAACATAGTCTCCTTAAAGCTTTTTAATAACCAATCCTACCTCCTGGGAGTGGATTGGTCACACACTGTTAAAACTAAAATTGGGCAAGTTTGAAATTTATGAAATTCTAAATTCTCACTTGACCTAAACGCACTGGTTCTTGGAGATTAAGATTACCTCGTTATTTCAATAGCATCAATAGAACTTCAGAACAACCTAGGCAATGAGGGTCAGTGGACCAATTCACTATCAGGGGCATCAAGGAAGAGTCATTCCTGGTTTAGCGATAGTCCCAGTGTATACAGCATTCCACAAATTTCACTAGCCTGAGGTCAGGAAACTGTTCCCCACCCCCCCCCCCCCCCCCCCCCACCCCTCGTCTCCACTTCTTTGTTCCAGTAATGGCATTGAGATTGTGGGACTGGCTCACTACAAACATTGAACAGATTGCAAACAGCTGACCTCACTGGATCTCATTTAGTATTCACAGCTGTCTCTGCCCTCGATTGGGTTTAGTACTTGGGGCCCACTGAAGAGATATGGGAACAGGAAATCTGAAGACTCCAACCCTTAATCGGGTGCAGATCAGGATTAAAGATTTATAGCCTTCAGTATGGTCACATCCTAATGCACATGGATGGACTGCAGATCTGTCACTATATACCCACATGCTTCATCAACTTACAAGAAGTCAGAAGTACTTATCTCCTTGCACAATAAGTGGGCATATATTACTAGGAAATTGGATGTGGGTACAGGAATTTCAAGCCCTTGACTACCTTATGGAGGTCAGCCCACGGAAATTCCTCACATGGAATTATGAGAGAATAAAATAATAGACCCTCCTCCAGTTCAAGCTGAATATCATCCTGCTCTTGTGTCTTGGCCTCCTTCCTAATCATTCAGCCACAGATCAGCACACACCCACTCACATATACATCATGTGGGGAAATTACCTAATGGTTTCTCCAGCTCAGCCACTCAGTTTGTCAGAAAATCTTACACTCAAAATAGGAGGTTCTGCTGAAGTTACTGGAGCAGAGCAGGAGTGGGCTTAAGGACATTCCTGATTTATATCTTACAGTACCAGCTCTGCTTGAATATATCTCTTAGAACCAGTATTCTGACACTTGTTCATTTTTTGTCATTGTAAGCTTGGAAGGGTGACTGCCAGCATAGTCTGCAACCCAGAGCATAGCCTCAGAGGCCAGAAAATCACCTGATGCCATCTTTACATGTATTTAAATAAAGATCTGATGTATTTTCTGCAAAAACACTTTAGTCCAACCTGATGAAAGATCACACATTTCATTAAGTAAATGGAGGGGCAGGAAATGGGATTCCCCGGTGCAAGTTACAGCTGATGCTCATATAATCCAAGGGCCAGAACATTTTCCCCATTATATGCATTTTAGACTACCTTGTCTTCTAAGGCACCTTGAGGAAAATGAGAATGAAGTGAAAACTGCAGGCTATCAATGAAGTATCTGAATAACTCTAGTTGGATTCCATAAATGGCACTCTGGTCTCATCAGGAATAAGAATATAGCTCTATACAATTTAACTCCCTTCCTGTGCAAATTTTAGATCTTAAGGTACAAGGTTAATAAAAGCAGGTTGATGGGTTTTGGCTTCTCCTCAATGCAGAAAAGAAAATTGAAAAGAGGTATGATCTAAGTCTTTAAAATATTGAAAAGGATAGATAATGATAATATTTTAAATATGATCAACAATGGAAAACATTCTTTGAGACTACAAAGTAGAAAAGGTTTTTTGGCCATAATAGTAGATATGTGAAATCAAGGCTCCTCAAGTTAATGGCATATCAATATTTGGTCAGGAAGGAGATTGAAGGCTACAAGGCTAAATTCTCAGTACTGCATTATGACATCATTCCTAATAAGAGCACAGAATATCATTTCTAGAATCTAACTGGTGTGGGTTATTATAATATTTCATTCATATCCTGCCGTTTCCATCAACTGTCATTGTGGGTCAGAGAGAAATGTCACATTGTTTTCTCCTTAGAGATTTCCATTGGTTATATGCTTCCAACAGAAAATTAAATAAGTGAGGGGAATCCATGGCATTTTGTATTGGTTCATTGGAAGGAATTGAGTCAATTGATTGAATGCTTTTTTTTGTCATATGCTTTCTTAAGTTAGTTTTTTTTCATCCTGTAATTGGACATGTTCATTTCTTCTAGATTTTTCTATTAAGAATGCCACATTCTGACAGAGATTGTCACCAGCTATGTCACTTAACAGTGTACTAATCGCCGACTGTATTATGTAATGTAATGTAATATATTTACTCTCTTCTCAAGTTTGTCTATCTATGAGGTTCATATTCATACTTCATACAACTTGCATTTATAAAGAGCCTTTAATGTAATGAAACATCCCAGGCTTGTCACAGCAGCATTAGCAAACAACATTTGATACCAAACCAGATAAGGAGATATTAAGACAGCTGACCAAAAGCTTGGTCACAGAAGTAGGTTTTAAGGAATCTGGAACAAAGAGCTAAAGGTCCCTTCAAAGGTAAATCCAGACTCCAACATGGTCACAACTCAAATAAGTCTCAGTATGAATGAGACTACAGCATAAAAACGCTACACTTGTGGCTTTGAGAGGGCCAAGGAAATAGACTTTTGCATAAGGCAGATTCAAAAGCAGGCAGTGGGGTCAGAGAGGGAAAAAGGGATTGCACCTCAAGTCAAGATGTATTGTCACGACAGTGTAGTCAGAGGAATAAAAAGGAAAAAATAATTTCTTCCAATCCTGTCAACCTTCAGTACGATGAATATTAAAAAGCGCACTTGCCCTTGAGGAAACAGATTCTTTTATATCTGGACATACACTGCAAGGACTGCAGTGACGAGCTGTAAGATATGTTAAAAAAAGGACAGGGATTGTGGGAAGTAAAAAGAAAAAAAAACATGAAACAAAACGCATGGAGGATAACATTCACTGCTAGATATTAAAGTTATCACCCTGGAGAATTAAAGAAAGAACAGTAGGTAATGGTTTCTTTAAAGAGAGGAATACTTGCCTTGTATCAAGAAGTTAGTGCAGCTGTTAAGAATGTATTGTATCCTACTTCATTCTAAAATAGCATCTCAAAGATGATACACTTGCTCTTGGTGTTCTGGTGTGAAGATAGGATTTAGGAATTGTTAATAAAATATTTGTACCACATTTTATGAAGACTGGAAGGTGTCTTGGATTAGAAGGTAAATATAGCAGAAATGAATCTAGGGCCAGAGTTATGACTGAGGTGATTTGAAGAGGACTGTCTCTCTTTTCCACACTGGTGATAGAATGAAAGAAGGTGTCCCTAGTGGGCACAGGTTGGCAGTTCAGAGTCAGTGGAGAAAACTAGGCATTTGCCTAATTAAAAGATAATGCCCATTTTAATGATGGAACATATCATCATAATCTCTGACAGGACTTACTGCCCTTTAGCACTGATGACCAAATGTGGCTGCTGATGGATTCTTTAATTTTTAATACAAGAATTTGTCTATATGGGTGATGTAAGCAATACATTTAATCAGTGCATTCCCCTATTCCCTTTGCTTCAGTCCTCAATACTTTATTATATATAGATTAAATGTAAAAAAATTCAGTCTAAACCTACATAAAAAACATGGTTAAAGTAACGTTTTTCTTGATGCTTAAGCAGTGAATCATTTGCATTTTTTTTTACAGTAACAGAGATGGATGTTTCTTTGTGCTGTGATTGATATCTGGAAGCCAAGAACCTGCATAATACTCTGACTGCTATATTGATTCCTCTGTATTTTGCTATGAACTAAAACCAGGGCTATGTAGGATCTTAACATGCACAGCACTCTCATATCTTGTCTACTCACTAAAAAGAGCAGATTACAAAGGGCCAATATACCCCAGAGGGGTCCCCTTCGTCAGAACCTTTCCTGTCAGCCTGGCTTCTCATTTTCCGAGCCCTCATCTGATTATTATTGTACTGACTGAATAAAAATAACCTTGTATCTGTACATGAATCATGAATAAAACCCTTTTATTTCATCAAAGGTTCTGGCAGGTTTATAGTCTTTTGCAATGTATGCGGGATGCGAATGACATACCTTTAATTTTGCTGACAAGCTTGTCGGGGTTCTAATGAAAAAAACGGGAAGTATAAGAGTTCTCACAAGGTTTAGCATTTGCTTTGTGTAGAGATATTTTTCACCTTGCCATTGTGATCTGGCAGCCACTGATCTTTGTAATGAACTCTTCAATTATGTCCAGATTCTAACTCTGGAAGTACGTCTTGATAACCGCAATGCCAGTAATTATTACCCTTACGACTAATGAGTCGATACTCTTTACCTGCAGACATACTTTCAGAATAGTAAAGGAACAGCACAAAAGACACGAAAATTAAAAGATGTGAGAGAAACAATGATTACAAGCATGTAAAAGTACAAGAAAAGGGAACTCAGGCAATGAAGTTAACCTCTTAAAAACTCCAGAGTCACATCACACAAATAGACACTATGATTATTTAATTTAGGGTCTTTGCAAATTGCTGAAAAATATTACTCGATTCACTGCCATCCTTCAATTCATGCATTTTGGTTAAGATTTACAGAAACCATTTTTTGGCACTGGTATGCATTTTTCCATATCGAATATTAAATACATTTCTTATGTCTTTCTGTCCTTTAAAACATACCCCATGGAGGTTTTTTCCATCAGACTTTACTGCCACATGAGTGAAAATATATATTTTTTGAAATGTTATTACCTATGTTGAGGTGAGAAACGGTTCACGGAGCTTATAGGTACGTTCAGAATTTCAGAGGTTCACAGCTCGTTCAACAATGGCTGTGCACTATGTCGAGAACGCAACAAATGTTGGACGTTATGAATTGTATTTTCACACATATGTGATCTCATTTTATTTTCATTGTTCTGAAAGATCAGTACTGTGCACTCTGAAAACATCTTTAACAATGTGTGACAAGGGAGTAAGTTTTAATTCACCCCACCACAGGTAAATGGAGCAGCGGTGGCCCGAAAATTAAATGGGATCATTTACATTGACAGTTTGTGCTGCTGCTCCTACTGCCACCATATTGGATTGATTCTTGAGCTGGTTGCCCAGGGTGTTCAGTTTCAGTTTGTAATAAGCAAACTGGCATCCTGCAATGTATAACAACAACTTGCATTTATTTAGTGCCTTTAAGATAATTGGATCCCGAGGCCCATCACAAGGACATTATCAAACGAAATTTGACACTGAACCACAAAAGGAAATGTCAGAGCAGATGACTATATACTTGCTCAAAGAGGTGGTACATCTTAAAGTAGGAACGAAACATAGAGAGGTGGAAAGGTTTAGAAAGGGAATTCCAGAGCTTAGGACCTTGGCAGCTGAAGACACAGCACCAATGGTGCAGTAATTAAAATCAGAGATAATAAAGAGAATTTTAGGAGGGCAGATACCTTGGAGGATTGTAGGGTTGAAGGCAGTTATAGAGATAGGGATTGGTGAAGTCAAGAAGGGATTTTAAAATTGAGGTGCTGCTTAACTGGGAGCCAAAGTAGGTCAGCAAGCACAATGTTGATAGGTCAATGGGACTTGGTGTAAGTTTGTGCAATGGCGGCAGAGTTTTCAATAATTTACAGCGGGTGGGAGATGAGAGATGGCCAGAAGTACACTGGAATATTAAACTGAAAAGGATAGAAATGTCTAAATGCAACAAAAACATAGATGAGGATTTCAGCAGCAGGCGAACTGAGGGAGGGTGGAATCGGATGATGTTGCGGAGGTGGAAATAGGTGGTCTTAATGATCATTTGAATATGTGATTGTAAGCTCATCTAGAGATCAAATATGACACCAAGATTGTGAATAGCTTGGTTCAGCCTTAGCTAATTCTCTGGGCAAGGGATGGTGGCAGTGACTAGGGAATGAAGACAATGACTTCAGTCTTCCCAATACCTAGCTGGGGGAAATTTCTGCTCATCCAATACTAGATGTTGGACAAACAGTCTGACAATTTATAAATGCTGAAGGGCACGAGAGACGTGATGGGGGGATATATACACATAGGACAGAGAAAGCAATTTCAAGGTACAAATGGGAAGAGCTTATAAAATGGCCTAGCAAATATTGAAATGTTTTTTCAGTGGAGCCCTGAATGACAGAAAGGCTTCATTAGACCTCCCAAAAAATCCAGGCCCACTTGTGGTCCCTATCCCTAACAGGTACCGCCTCCACACTCGACAGGCTCTGACTGTCAATTGGCTCAGCCTTTTGGAACTGGCAAGCTGCATTTGGCCTTTCACTTGCTTACCAGAGATTTCCAGCAGCATGTAAATGAGACTCAAGCCTCAATCTCCACCTATGGTGAAAACCGTCTCACTTCACTTTACCACATTCATTATTTTTTCTGCTACCCATGTTGTTGGTTCATGCCATTGAAGATAAAAATAGCATCTCACATGATACCTGACATTATCCAATTGTCACTGCTGCCTGCAAAGCTCCAGTAACATCATAGAATTATTCAGAGACCAGTAGGACTTCAGAACATCATATTGCACCTTCTGTGTAAACTATTGACTGCAGATCACCTTCCTCAAGGAAATCTCAACAAAAATCATGTTTTCTTAAATTATATTTTATGGCAATGTTTCTTTTAATAAATAAAATTACAACAACAGTTTAAATGTAATATCACACATAGAGCAAGACAATACTATCTCTTTTCATTAGTTAGAAAATACCATTTCATAATTCCCAAGCGTCTTGCAAACACCTTAATAAAATAAACATGTGTGGACATTGGCTGAGGATGGAAATGAGCTTGGCTGTGGTCCTTTGTTACGAAGACGGAGTTTATAAGATTGTTGTGTTTTGGGACTGTCTCTTAAATTCCAGGTAAACTGGAGGAATGAAGGGGTCATGTGACCTGCTCTGAATTCTGTCCGACAACAGGGTGGCTTGGTTGTTAAAGGTTGAAGTGGGGCCCAGGTTGACATACTGGGAAAAAGGTGCAAGATGTTCATACCTGTAGACAACTGCAAGAACAGTTGTGCTGGAGGTAGGAGGTAGAGGACAGCTAGTCCTGCAGTCCTGAAGCACAAAAAATGCTGTATTTGTCACCTCACAGAACGTGGGTGGGAACCTGTTGAAGAAACCAAGTTCGTGAGGATTTAAAGGAGGCTGGAAGGTTCACCTAGCTTGGGATAGAGGAAAGAAATCTCCAATGTAACACTCACAGTGAAAGGCAATTCTGAGATATGGGCCAGGCTTTTCCATTTGGCGGGGAGCGGGAGCGGGAACGGGTGGGCACGGATCCATCTGTGGTGTGCTAGCATAAGATTCATTGGATTAAAGCCTCCCGGGTGTCCCTGCCTCCCTGGAGTATGCCCGGGTCAGCATCTGCCCCTCAGCATATCCCTGTGCGTGCTCATCCTTGGACTCACTGCTGTACTCATCGTGTGCAGCTGCAGCCGCTGCGTCCACATCTTCATCATCCACTGTGTCCCCCCTTTCCAGCGTGAGATTGTGCAGAGCACAGCATGCAACCACTATCACCGCGACACAATCTGGGGGGTACTGGAGTGCGCTACCTGAACAGTCCAGGCATTGGAAGCACATCTCGAGAAGACTGATGGTTCTCTCCACCACAGGCCTTGTGGAGGCATGGCATCTATTGTACCGCTGCTCAGCTTCTGTTCTTGGATGGCGGAGAGGCTTCATGAGCCACCTTCTGAGGGAATAGACCTTGTCACCCACCAGCCATCCATCCTGCCGGGTCGACGCACGGGCACAGCAGGCAGGCAGGTAGGAGCTAGAATACTGAAGAGCCCCGGCATCTGGGAGTGTCTGAGGATATAGGCGTTGTGGGAGCTGCCTGGGTACCTTGCACAGACTTGTAGAATCAGCATCCTGTGATCACACACTATCTGCATGTTCATGGAGTGGAAGCCCTTCCTGTTGATGAAGGCGCCGGGCTCACTTGCTGGTGCCTTGATGATCACATGTGTACAGTCTATTGCACCATGGACACGGGGGAAGCCAGCAATGGCCGCGAAGCCTCTGGCTCACTGTGTCTGGCTTGCCTGGTCCCAGAGGAAGAAAGCCGTCAGGAGCGGATAATAACTTGGGACTGGATCCTGTCAAATAATGTGTCCGTTGAAGGGATAGCATAAAGTATAACCATAAGCAGGAGATTTCTGGGTGTGTTAAAAGCTAAATGGGAAAGTTCTGTAGTTTATAGTACAAGTTGCTTGTTGACACTGTTGCTTTGAGTTCGTCTGTTACAGTAAAGGTCTCAAAACTTGAAATCTTGTCTTATGATCCTTTCAGTTAGTCACTGGGAAATTAAACATCTTTTTTTAAAAGTTATCAGTCTCTACCAGGATTATACCAGCTTCCAGTGGTAGAATGGCCTAGCAAAAGTTACTACCCAGGGTCAGGTATGTAAAATAAGGTACTAGATGGCAGCAAATAGCCCTGGATCTATACCCTACCATGTGTCAACACTGTGAGAAAAGTAGGAGGAATATAATCTTGTAAACAAATCTACTAACACTTACTCTTGGTATATTGCCGATACATGTTATACCAAAGGGGCTGAAATTATACTGTGTGATATGAGAAACAAGCACATTAATGCACTGACATGAAATTTCTTTGCCCATTATTTTTTCAAAGCTACTAATCCATTTATTTTAAATGGGTGGCTGATATCATTAAAATAGTGAGCCAAGGAATTCCATATGAATGCTACTATTATCATGTAGCACAATTTCAATAAGTATTTTAAGTGAGGAAGCTCATCTTTAGATTTTATTTTCTTTTTTTAAACTGCATGAACTGACTGTACATTAAAGAGTACCTATTTCCTCTAGTGTTGTTAGTGACATGGGATTGAGGGAATGCAGGCATCTGCACTGGGTCTTTCTGTTCAAAGGATTCAATTAAAAAATAATTACCAAAAGATTTGTGTAGTAGAACATGACTGAGCTGAATGAATTGATGTTTCCTTTTCATCTGTGATAACAATGAACTGCTTTCTTAATTAAAAAGAAAACAGAAGTTTGCTTCTGTGTAACAAGAGTCAACTGATGTAAATGTAAAGACTATATTAGCAGTAGGGCTATGCTGATAACCAAACCCATCTGAGATCTGATAACGTGAATTGGTTGCTTGGATTTGCCCTCTTTACCTGATTTCAATTCATAAATAATAATAAAAAATTAAAATGCAATTAAATATGTAACCAACCCACAGCATTGCTCAACCAGTGATTAAATAGTAGTAAAGCGTCATCTGTCCCTCTTACTGCACTTAAAAAAATATTAGAAGCTTCATAGAAGGAATTGACAGTGTGAATTTCATGATCATCAACATCATGGGGGTGACCCTTGACCAGAAAATTAACTGGACCAGCCATATAGGCACTGTGGCTACAAGAGCAGGTCAAAGTTGGCAATTCTGTGGTGGGGAACTCACCTCCTGACTGCCTGAAGCCTGACAACCATCTACATGACACAAGTCAGGAGTGTGATGGAATATTCTCCACTTGCCTGGATGAGTGCAGCTCCAACAATATTTGAGAACACCTTCCAAGACAAAGCAGCTTGTTTAATTGGCACCCAATGTGCCATTTTAAATATTCACTCCCTCCACCACTGGTGGGCCATGGCAACAGTCTGTACCATTTATAAGATGCACTCAGCAACTCGCCAAGCCTCCTTCAACAGCACCTCCCAAAGTGATGTGTTCAACCACCTAAAAAAACAAGAGCAGCAGACATATGGGAACACCAGCAGTTGCAAGTTTCCCTAAGCCACACACCATGCAGATTTGGAAATATATTGCTGTTTCTGGCTCTCCCTCCCTAATGGCATTGTGGGTGTACCTACAGTGGCTCAAGAAGACAGCTCACCATTATATTCCCAAGGGCAATTAGGGATGGGCAATAAATGTTGGCCTTGCCAGTAATGCTCACATCTCAAGAAAGAACAAAAAGAAATCATAATTTTAAACTTGCCATTATAAACCAAAACCAATTGTCCATTGTTGAAATAGGCTGCAAAATAATACTGGTGTCAATGTGGATTATAAACTGCAGGGTTTTCTCAGAGACTCTACCTAGAGCTAAGTGGGCCTGCAGAAGTTTAAGAATGTGGCGTGGTCATAGAGGTGGATGAATTTCCCGTCTTCTCCCAGCACCTAAATTGTCACTCCACCTAGATACTGCATTAAGATCTGACACTAAAATTAGGATAAGGAAGAATATAAGAATAATTTATCAGGGATGTGGAGAAATCATGGAGTTACTGCTACCCTGACTGTGTAAATTCTAATCACCTAAAGCAGCTGGAACCTGTCATTCAATTCCCTTTAAACATATTGTCATTTTTGAAATTTCTATCAGGAAAGAGTTAATAGGATTCAAAGACAAGTAACTATTGTATGAAGTTCAACTATGAACAGCACAGAACAAAAACATTCAGCTTTGGCTTATTGCGATTGAATTCATCAGCTGCAACACATTTGGAGCTTAAAAGAAATTATTTAGGAATCTACGAAATATCTTAGATCTGAGGCTCCTGAAAGTAGTCTGATTAAGCCACTGTTAATTAGACTAGGGAAGAATTACAAAGTGTAATAGTTCAATGATCCCTGGCACCATGTTATTTTCTCTCTTTAATGCTTCAAATTTCCATTTATTTTTCTTGAAGGGACTATAAAGTAGCATTTGCAGGAACTCTAAGTATGGCTAGCAGTAAAAATGAACAGCAAGTTGTGTAGTTAAGGTCAATTGCTGATAACCAAGCTAACTGCACAGTCCAGAATCTATCGTTGCTGTTAAGAAATACAAACTTATTTCGGCTTTCCCAGAAACGTGGAATGCAGTGTCCCTCGGAGAGCTCCGTTGCAGCAGAGTAGACTTGAGGGGGATGACAGGACACACACTCTTTTTACAGCACTAGCTGCCATATGGTAAGTTTTAAGGTCCATTTTAACTGTTAGTGAATGGGTGAAGGAATGAATGGGTAGGGTGGTGGGGTGGGTAGTTAGGTGGATAAGTGGGTAGGGTGGCTGAGGTAAATGGGTAAGTGGGTGAGCTGGATAAGTGGGTGATGTGGATAAGTGGGTAGGGCTTGAGATGGTAGGTGGGTGGAGTGGCAGGTGGGTGAGGTAGTAGGAGGGTGAGGTGAAAGGTGGCTGAAGTGGCAGGTGGATGCAGTGGGGAGTGGGTGAGCAGGTAGGTGGGTGAGGTGAAAGATGGGTGAGGTGGTAGGGGGGTAGGGTGGCTGAAGGATGAGGTGGTAATTGGATGTAGTGCTATGAATGAGATGGCAGGTGGGTGAGATGATATGTGGGTAGGGTGGTAAGTGGGTGAGGTGGTAAGTGAGTGAGGTGGCAGGTTGGTAAGATGGTAGTTGGGTCTGGGAGGTAGTCGGGTCAGGGGGTAGTCAGGTTGGTTTGGGAAGTGAGTCGAGTTGGATTGGGGGGTAGCTGAGTGCTCATGGGGGCAGTGAGCTTTTCGGGGGTGGTTGGATCTGGTTGGGGGAGTAGTTGGGTCAGGTCAGGAGGGTAGTTGGGGGGTCTGTGTGAGTGATTAGGGGATCAGTGCTGTAGTTAACCAGGAGTTGGACTAGGTTTTAATCTGTCTAACATTTCCTGGGTAATTATTCAGGTAAGTACTGTGGAACTGTCTGAAGTCGCTGACTCTAACACAGACTCAGAGACATTTGAGGGTGGGGGGTGGGAGGGTGGTGTGTAATGGGGGCGTTGGTACCAGGGAGCTGGGGAATTATTCATTGGAAGTTGACACTTCCTGGACAATTCCCATGTATGTCTGCACGTCAGGACTTCCATGTGCATCCTGGCGTGCATCTCATTGTACGTCTGGTCTCCGATAATCCGACAACTGGAAGATTTGGATCAATTATCTTTTGTGGCAATTCCTATATAGAAGCAAATAATATTTCTTACCTCATCAAAATTACAGAACTTGCACAAACTCGAAATTAAAATTCTGCATACAGCTGCACAAGGTTACTGATGTGTATGACTATACCTGTGAGATTGTACACCTGTGAATACAATGTCTGGTATGTGCCTGCTGACCTTGGAATTCGAAGATAGGATGTCTACCAATTCACTAGAAAGGCCAATGTACACTAAAATATGTATGTTACATTATCATTCCTGCCTTTACAAAATATAATTTGAGCTATTATAATTCTTTTTCTAAATCCCCACATCAGTTCATATATTTCATACCCATCCCCATGTACTTGTAATTCTTGCAGATTGTGCAGCAGAACCTGGCTGTAATTAAAATAGACACCTACAACCATGACAATGGAGAAAATTTAGTTATTTACCATATATCGATCAGGAAACAAATAAAAATTAAAGCCATCTGTCAGTACTAGACTGAAGCTAGAAATGTGATCATACTCCAGTGGCTTCACCAGAATTAAAACATAAAATAATTTTTATAAGCATCATGTGGAATGAGCTGAACAAATTTTTCACAACAAAACAGAAACTTTCTTTGATGCAATGCATAGCTTCCCATTTTATCCAGAGAAGAATAGTTTGCAAGATTTCAATAAACAGCTGTAGTGAGCTAAAGAAAAGATATTAATTACGAGTAGGATTTGGTCTGATTCAGTCTTGTACATAAGACAAAAGGTTAAGTAAATGGCAAGGTAGGTCTGCTTAATCAAACAATGGATATTAGTTTCAGGTTCATTAATGCCTGCTGAGAAAACAGAGTAAAATTGGAATCTTGATTGCTAGAAAATCAGAGGACAGAGCTGCTTCTATTCAATCTATATCTAAATTAGCCTCATAAGAGGGCTAAGAGTACACAATTAACAGTGTTAGGTGGGGCAACTGGGAATGCCACCTTCTCTAGATTGAGATCATGCTCTTTTTGGAATTGAAGTCTTTAAACAATTAATAGTGATATGCAGTGTTTTAATATTAGAAAAGGGCTCCTAATAATAACCTAAATTGTCTTAACAAACGTGTGCAATTAGAATCTCTTGCCCCATTAAAGGCAGTTCACTTTGGTAATAAATATAGCACAAATCCAAAGATGTTCATATTACAATGCTCTTAGCTGAAATTGAGCAGTTGATCATTATTAACATGAATGATTAATGGGAAATGGTCATTGTCAAAATCGATTAACTCCTTTGAAAATCACAATGGATATGAAGACACAAAGCAACCATGTTACCTCTTATTTACTTAGGTAACCTAACCCAGATACTATGTCTTCCTTTGCTCATCTGTGGGCTGAAGCTGAGTTTGAAGTTTTATTTCAGGCCCACTCCTAAATAGCCCCTATCTATCTGTGCTTGGATCCTGGTCAGATATACCATCAAAGATTGTGTTTTAACTATCTCAATGGAATTCAGCTAAGCGTTAGATTCATAGAAACAAGTAGCTAAATTTTACTTTTACACTGCAGCAGTAATGTGGTTATGTTGGCTGGACTAGTAATCCGGAGGACTGACTAATAAATCACAGAACATGAGTTCAATGACCATTTGAGAATTTGAATTCATGTTTTTAAAAAAGCCTGGAAGGGTTAAGTATCAGTAAAAGTAATGGTGTCCTAAAACAATGGTTCACTAATATCTTTTAGGGATGCAAGTCTACTGTCCTTACCTGGTCTGGTCTATATATGCTATTTTAAAACCCATGAACAAATAAACTAATTAACTAATTGAAAGCCCCTTAAATGGGCACTGTAACTAAAACCAAACTTTAAAATCAAACTTAATAAATTCAATTAAAATGTTATTTCTGGGGCTGATGATGCACTCCAGCCCCTACGATGCCCACCAGTCACAGAAGGCTTCAAGCATACCGATGGACCCTGCGTACTCCCTCTCCAGGGACATCCAGGCACAAATGTCACCACAGAACAGGGGCAGACAGTTGAGTCTAGTGACCCTTTCCATGGCCCATTGCTTGGATCTCCTAATGACCACCTTGGCTGGTCTGGTCTATATATGAGTCCAATGTAGATGACTCTTAACTGCCCTCTGTCATGGCCAAGAAAACCACTCAGTTGTTTCAGAAGAAGGCCCACCATCACCACCACCTCAGGGCAATTAGGGATGGGCAATACATGCTGACCAATTGCCAGCAGTGCTCACATCCTGAGGATGAATAAATCAGCTTATTCTGAAATTCAAACTGAACTTTTACCTTTTTTTATCATAATAGCATCAATATTTCATTCTAAACTTCTTAATAGGCAAGGCTGTAATGACATCTTGGCTCAGGAATGTGGAAGCAGTGAGTGTGCCCTTATTTACTTGACAATTCGGAATGCTAGGGTGTGTGCCAGACCTCATAAGACGCTCATATAAATTCAGATGTATTTGATCATTTCATTCTGCCTGTATTTTTGTTTTTCTGTACATCTTTGAATAAGGCATTTACAGAAGTGTTTGGAAATTTGTTAATGATGCAAAAGTTGGTGTGGTATTAGAGAATTACTGATACTGATTTTATTACAAAGAGATGCTTTCGGTTTTTTTCAAATGTGTAAATGAAAATATTCCTCTTTTGCCTAAAAACATGACAAAATATTTTTAGAGCATGACAAAAGGTGTATTGAATGTCAAGAGTATGTCAAAGTCAGGATGAGTTATCAAATATTTGAATTCACCAATGTTATATCAATACCTTCTGATACTGGTAATATTGGATGTGAACATTTGCAGCATGTTGAATTATTTGTAATGTTGAATGTTAAATTACATTGAAGTATTAAAGCCTGTTTTCTGCTGAAATGTTACCCTGTTTAAGTATTAGAGTACAATCAAATATTGCATTCACTTATTGCACAGCCAGGGTACATTAATGTTTGCTCGATATACAGCATTAATATACGTAGTGAGTGTGACATTAAAAAAAATGATGTCCAACCATACAGCTATACATTTATAACCTAATCATTAAGTGAAAGAACATGTTTGTTAAAACAATATAATGATTTTATAGACTATTTGTCAAAAACAATGGCTACTTTTCAAAACCACTCACACTATGCACAGAATCTTTATATTGGTGCCATACTTAAACAATGGCAGTACTTGTCCAGTTTCATCAGATGATGGTCAGTAATTGAGGAAGTGTCTGTCTGTGTCACACAACCATATACATAACATGTACAGCATCATCAATCAACAACAATAATGACATAATGACATTGTTGGTTTAGTAAGCAATCAGACCTCACTATGAACCATCAGCAGACCATCTTGTTCATTATTTGAGGGGGAAACCTACGATTTATTAACCTTTTGCTTGGGGAAGTTATTGTATCTGAAATCACTTGTCCGTCATTATTCACATTTTACATGTTCTCAGCTCAGCTCTGACAAATTCAATTGTAGAAATCATTTTTCAAAATGGACAGAGGAACAGCTGACAGAATTTTACCGATGTTGTCAAGAAAGAAGTTACTCTTTTTTTACTTTGGAACAATAACTTTACTTTCAAATGTCAATCATCCCTAAAAACAAATATTGACCCAACCTAAGAAATAGTTGAGAGTTACAGGAGCTCCTACATTCTTCTCCAAATCACAGGCTATAGCCTATGTCCTGACTGGGAAAATCCTAGTCGAATACTATGTTTACAAGTGATACAGCAGGATCTTCAGGATTATTCAGGATAGGGTTGACTGGACTAGTTTTTTTTCACTGAATTGAAAGTAAAACATAAAAACTAAACTAGGTGAGTAGATTTATAACAAAATTATAAATGCTATGTGCAAACTTCTTCTAGTAATTAACAATTGCAATTTTTTATGTTAGTAACCTATGGGAGTAAGCCTTTGACTTGGTGATTAGTATTCCCATGCCAGGTCAACATAACAAAGGGTACAGTGAATTTCCAGAGTTTGCTGGAATCATCATGAGTTATCAAATATTGAACTGATCAGTGCTTACATCAACATCCTTTAATACTGATGAATAGGGCATGTTATGAAAGATTATAGCATGTTGAATTACATAAGGTGCAAGCCCTGCCCTGGGCAGCCCTGACCAGTGGAGATTTGAACTCTGGGTAGGGTGCTGTCCAGTGGGTGTGGTGGCCTCCTTCAATGATGAGCAATGGGACCCCTGAAACCTTCACTGTGCAGAGGACCAGCCATTAAATCACCCGGTGTAATCTGGTTATGGAAGCTGCCATGGTGCAGAGGCAATTTGTCTCTTGATCAGGTTACACCCCAACAAAATAACTAAAACTATCCATCCCTCAGTTTTTTATTAAATGCAGAGAATGTTTTCAGGCCATTCTGTCATATTTTCTTTCAAAGATTTCCTATCACTCTGTCTAAGTTAAGTGCATTGTCTTATGCACACAATACAAATAGCATCACAATGCCTGAGTACTAAAGAGAAAAGTCTGCAAGGGCCCTGCTCATAACTACAGTCCAATGATTTCCATTGAAAATTAGGATTTTAAGAAGGAATTCACGTTATTATGGTGATAAAATGTACAAATAATAAGCCTGAAGATGTGTCCGACAGTAAACAGCATAGACAAATAGGAATTGCAATGGAACTTTCATTTTCAAAATGTAAAAAGATCTGAAATTCCAAAAAGGAAGAAATTACATTTGTATAGTACCTTCATATCATTGGGACACTGGATCCTGAAGCACTTTTGAAGTGTAGTCTGATTATTACGCAAGCAAACATAGCAGTCAGTTAGCACACAATGAGGTCACATGAACATCAAATGAATGAACGAATGAGAAGATAGTTGTTTGGTTGAGGGAGAAATGTTGTCCAGGACATCAAGCGAACGCTCCACTTTTTTTTGAATCTCTGTTTGGGATTTTTTACATCCACCTGATACTTGCAGATTAGATCTCAGTTTCATTTGGGAAATAGTACCTCCCTCAGTACTGAACTGCAGCGAAAGCCTGGATTATATGCTCAAGTCTGTAGGGGGCTTAAACCCACAACTTTCTGATGTAGAGGTGAGAATGTTACCAAGCTGACAATGACATCTGAAATTTCAATTAAGTATTGAACAAGCTGCAGACAGACTTTCAAACTGTCACCTCACACCATTCAATTCAGTGATGGTTTCACATCAGGAAGCTACATCAAAAGTGGTTGATGGTGTTAAATATCATCTAAAGGTTGAATTAAATGAAACATATTCCTTTCTCTTTATTTTTCACCTGTCCTACACTCGCTATTATCCTGCCCTATCTTTCGTCCCCTCCTTCTCAAAACTCTCCTATAATCCTATCAGCATTTCAGGATTTGTATCTCTGGACTGCAGGTGCTCCACTATTTCTTGTTCTTTTCTTTTACACACTGTCCTCCCAGTTATGTCTCTTTTTTATTAATATCCTCAGTGCTGCCTCAGATCCTGATCACCTTCATACCCCTCCGTTATATTGCCTAAAATCTTCTATGTCTACTTCCTGCCATCATCCTTTTCTTTTTCACCTGTTCTATTTGCAATGCACTATCTCCCTGGCTGTGATTCTCACTTCTGTCTGCAGTTTATTATTATCTCAATATTATCTCTCTTTTCCTTCTTTGGCCTCTTCCTGCTTTCAAAATTGGATTTCCACTATTCTTGTCAACCCCTCAAAATAGCCACAAGCAGGATCTTGAGGCCTGATCTGTGATACACTTACAAGCCTTCTGCACCTGACTTATTACATATATCACACTTGCGCCCTCAGAATCCATTACTGATAGTGTGTTATGCTATGCGTGAGATATCATCATTACATGAGTCCATTTATTTTCTTATCCTCAGCAACACACTTGGGAAGTAAACCATAGAATCAGCTGAACAGAATCTTGTACAGCAAAGAAATTAAATCACATCTCATTCACAGGTACCTCATTACTTTAGAAAACCATAGATGCATATAATAGAGAATTAACATAGAATGCTAAATCCATTTAAAGTTTCTGCAATTTAAGTTCCACTTACAGGCATGCAAATACTTATAAGGAACAAATCAATGTATTGAAATTACTCATCTGGATTATTTTTATTAAAGCAATTCATGCACTGCAAGTAAAGGCAAATGATAATATTTGATGTATATAAAGATTCTTCATTTTTAATCAGTTTAAGGGATGACTTTCTGTATAATGTATCCTGCCACAGTGTCTTAGCTGCAAGAAAAACATACCAGAAAATCACAGGTAAGCTCTCTGCACCTCAGTCCTTACGTTAAATTGCACACCACCATCCATCCCACCATTACACCTGCCACCCCACCTCCCACTATTTTAACCAGACAAATTCAGACATGGGGGTGCTGTCAACCTATCTAACATGCTGAAGTCATGGCCCAATAATGCCTTTGGTGCCATAACACAACTTTATCTTTGGAAGAGTGTGCAGAAGAAGACAGGGGTAGTTTTTTTTAAATTTCATTTCTTGTGAGGATTCCTTGTGTGTTATGAGGAGCAGAAATGTTTCTCAGAGTGCTGCAAGGAATCCGTGGGCCCTAAAGTCAGGCCTCCTGTCCTAGTTCCTCACTGATGTCTGACTTCTGCTTCATTTCCCATTTCTGCCTGCGGTGCTGATACAAGTCTTCGGCCTTCATTCGGAAACATTTAAAATTGTGCAGGCCTCACATTTGGGGGTCCAGACAAATCCTCACATGCTTTGGCCCTTGCAGCCCTGATTTCCTACCTCAGGCCTTTACATTCCAGCAGAAGCCATGGGATAGCAATTGGACAGGAGTTCTGACTGAGATTTCTACTTTTTGGCCAAGAATGCTGAGATCCAGTATAAGGGTTGGGAAGGCAAACTCACTTCATTTAGTTTAGAATTTCATCAGGTACACTTCGGTGGACCAATATCAGGCACCCCAAGAATACCTCAAAAATCTCCAATGCAATGTTGGATTTTGCTATATTTTAGCTAACCATGATGGCCACCTAAAAAAGGTGTAACATCTGGATTAGGAATTGAATAACTACTGTAGGTCCCTTACAAAATTGAACAGGACAAGTGTATTTACTTCAGGATACCTGAATAGTTGCTATGACCAAAACAGCAACCAGCAACGAAAGATAGGTTTTTATATTAAAAAATGTAAGACACCACCCTCTAGGGGCAGAAAGATTAGAAGTTCTTCTCCTGGATGGATGGGGATCATTCCTGAAATCCATTGCTAGCTGGGTTTGGCTCTTTTCCTACTCTCCTCCCTCCCCACCAGCAAGGCTGGTGGCCTGAAATTCATTGATTGAAATTCATAGTGCCTCCTGTGCGGGCACTATGGCTGCTTGGAGATTGTCCAGATTCTATAGATGAGGCCTGAAGCTAATTTTGGGCTGATCTCTAGGCTCTTGGTTCGGGCATACATTATGACTACACTGTTGCTTTCATACCTGAAGCTGGGAGCCAATGATCACCCCACTGTGCATTCTCAACTCAACAAAGAGCAGGAGTCAAACTTATGAATCACTTGCTCTGTTTGACTTAATGTCACATCACATTGTACATTGACTCACTAAGCAACCAGGGCAACTACATGCATTACATTTTCATAAAGAGTAGTGAATGAAATGGTCCAGGATAATACAAATAGGTATTACCCTCACTTGTCGTCAAGATTGACTATCGGTTTGTACTAATCCATACATGGCAACGGGAAACAATGGAGACTCACAACAGATAAATTAGTATCTGAAAGGGAAAACATAAATGTTTTTTTGCATGTAACCTTTGATCAGAAGTGCTCAGTTCTGGTGAAGGTGTGCATCTGAAATACAGGCTTTCTGCCTGAGATCTTGATCCACTTACTGTGCATCACCAATAATTTTGTTTATTCTTTCATAGGATGTGGCTGCCACTGGTTAGGCCAGTATCTGTTGCACATTAAAAATTGCCCTTGAGAATGTGGAGATGAGCAAGGCCCAGGAGAGGGGCCTTCGAGGGAGGGGCCTGAGCTCAACTCACAGCTCCTGCCTTTGCCTTTACCAGCAACACTAACCCTTTCTCAAGTACTTTCCCCATGGCTCAATGTGCTCGCACACAAGTGCGAGGTGGGTGTTCCACTCTGGGATAAAGTTCCAGCACTCAAAATCCCATTGTCCTGGAGCAAGAGCCCAAGGCCACACGGCCATTTGTTTTGAAAGCCAGGGTGCATTCTGAGTGATGTGGCCCACCCTTGGCTGTGTTCTCATCATTGGAGCTGTGGTAGAATTGTCTCCAAAGTGTTTCCCACAAGGACCAAAGTGTATAAATGGAGCAGTAGACACAGAGAGAATTCCTGGGTTTGCTGATGCAGTGCTCGCTTTAGTCTAAGAGTTGGAAAGGAGGGGAGACTTTGGCCTGGATTTTCATCACAACAGCCTCAGTGGAAGAGGCCTGAATCCAGAAGTCCCAACCCCGAACACGGCACCTACCATTTTCGCAGGGGCTAGAATGGCCCCAAGTCGGGATTCACAAGTGTGCATTTCACAGGGACAGCTGCACATAGAAATCAGCAGCTTCCTCCACCCATGTGTGATTTTAGTGTGAGAGGTGTCTGAAACTGAGCTGTTCAGACTAGACCAGGTAGGTGATGTGACCTTCGACCTTTTGTTTTCCACACAACCCCCCTACTCAACCCTCTCCTATCGCTTTTATGCTTTCAGATACCCAAGTCCTGCTGCTGACGAGGCAGTGCAGGTTCACCATGAACAGCATAAGCAAGAGCAAATGTGTGAGGATGAGACACTGTTACTTGATTTGATACTTGTAAACATCAGCTTAGATGTTGGTACTGTGCACATTTTAAAGGATTGTATAAAGGGCGGATCAGCATGCATTGAGTAACTGGGCAATGATAGTGTGGCCTGCCAGCACCTCAGAGGACAAGATCACAAGAGAGGTTTACTACAGAGGATTCAGATGAGCAATTTGATTGGGCAGCACACAGGAAACACCTAATGGGTATATAAAGAGGCACTTGGCTTGTCAGAGAGCTTGCTGTCACTGCCAAGGAGCATGGAGGAGTTTGGTTCCAAATTGGAAACCATCCTTTCCTATTTATAATCTATGTTTATGATTTAGATGAAGCGACAGTGAGTAATAGATCTAAATTTTCTGACAATACAAAGCTAAGTGGAAATGCAAGCTGTGTGGAGGACACAAAGAGGATGCAAAAAAAAAATGACAGGTTAAGTGAGTGGACAACAAGTTGGCAGAGGGAGTATAATGTGGGGTAGTGTGAGGCTATTCACTTTGGTAATAAGAATAAAAAAGCAGAAATACTTTTTAAAAGATTTGAAACTTGTAAATGTTGATGTTTAGAGGGGCTTGGGTGTACTCATACAAGGAACACAGAAAGTGAGCATGCAGGTACAACAAGCAATTAGGAAGGCAAATGGCATGTTGGCCTAATAGTATTAAGGTCTGGCACATATAGGATTAATGTGGGACTGAATACAGTACCACCAACACAGTGATGTAAGAGAATACAAGACCCACACCTAGGGGTAAGTGTGGTGATGGACAGAGCCTCGTGCAGACCCAAGCATGGAGTCAGTTCCTAGCTGGTACCCTTCACTATATGTTTGTAAATAATTCTAGTAGTTAATGAAGTTAACCTACTTCATTAAAACCTACTGAGCTGTAACCAACACCCCACAACAGGCCTTTTTGGCACAGGAATTAGAGTACAAGAATAAAGAAGTCTTGGTACAATTGTACAGGACTTCAGGAAGACTACACTTGGAATAGTGTGAGCAGTTTTGGTCACCATATTTCAGGAAGGATAGACTCACATTGGAGGCAGTACAATGAAGGTTCACTAGTTTGATCCCTGGGATGAGAGGGTTGTCCTATGCTAAGAGGTTGTGAGAGGCTGAGTAAATTGGGCCTATATTCTCGGGGTTTAGAAGAACGAAAGGCAACTTCTTTGAAACAGTCAAGATTCTAGCTTGACAAGGCAGACATTGTGAAGTTGTTTCTGCTGCCTGGGGAATCTAGATTATGGGGGTAGAGTCGTGGAATAGGAGGCCAATTATTTAGGACTGAGATTAAAAGAAATTATTCACCCAAAGGTTTGTATATGTTTGGAATTCCCTATCCCCAGAGGTTTGTAGATGCTCCACAGTTGAATACATTTAAGGCTGTGACAGACAGATTTTTTTTTGTCTGTCAGGGAGTCAAGGGATATGTGGAATGGGCGGGAAAGTGAAGTTGAAGCTAAAGATCAGCCATGATCGTATTGAATGGTGGAGCAGGCTTGTCAGGCCACATGGTCTCTCCTGCTCCTAAAGTTTCCAGCATGCAAATAGTGATCAACTCTATGACAGCATTTCCAGACCCAGTTGTGATGTAGTGCCTGATGGCTGACCTCTCAGCTTCCATTGCAGCACAAGTTGCAGCCACCCAAAATCTGAGTGCTGCAATGGAAGCTCAGGCTGAGGTCATGAACTCCATACTTGTTGCCATGCAAGACCAGCTTGTTGCCATGCAGTCACATACAGTTGTCATCCTGACTCTGGATACCAGTGTTTAAAGGGGCTTGCAGGCTCTCACACATGTCCAGGAATTGTCCTCCAACAGATTAATAGGATTTCTGAGGGGAATGGCAGTGGCTCTATGGTATACTAACCCATTTCAAAGTACACAGATTGTGACATCAATCAGCATTTTCATGTTTGGTCTGCCACTTTGGACAGCATTAATGCTTCCTCCGGTGCCACTCCACCCTGGCCTTGCTTATGCCTGTTGCGCAGCCAGTGCAGACTGCTGCCACTGTTGCTGAGGTAGCGGAGTCACCAAAGGACCCAAACAAAGCTGAGTTCTCAAAGCCCAAAGTTGCTGAAGGTCATCCTGCAAGGCTATCTGCCATGTTCCCATTGTAAGTCATCAGCCTTCCATCTGCCATGTTGTAGCCACTATGATAGCACTGTGTAGGAGCACTAAGCCTGGCAAAGACACCAAAGGAAAACACAATATTGAATTGATCAGTTTTTTATGTATTGATTGCTGTGTTGTTGAATAAAGTTGTTATGAATTTTTTTTTAACACAGGATTTTGGCCAAGAGGACACTGTGCTGGTCCTTAACAGAGGGATGGGGAACTGTGGAACAACAGTGATGCGGGCATGTTTTCATGGGAACCAGAGGCTGATTAGCAACTTGCAGGCAGCCCGTCTGTAATGATGGTGTCTCAGATGCATCCTTTGTCCCTCCTCCTCCTCTTCCTTCCTTCCTCTTCTTCTTCCTCCTTTGCTTCCTTCCTTCCTCTTCTTCTTCCTCTTCCTCCTCCATTTCCTCCTCCATTTCCTCCTCTTCTTCTAGTTCCTCATTCTGAAGTGCTCATTAAAGGCCTGGTGGCACAGGTTGTGCCCCTATGAATGCCAAATCATGTAGAATACAGCAGACTACGACAAATTTAGAGACATGCTCTTACGAGTGTCGTAGGGCTTCTCCAGAGCAACTCAGGCAGTGGAATGGTTATTTTGGAATGCTGATGGTTTGCTCCACAATGTTCCTGGTTATAGCATGGCTCTCGTTGACTGGTAGAGCTTGCTTTTGAAATGCACAGTCCCACAGAGTCCCGTGGGTGCAGATGATGACTCTGCATCATTGACAATCCTGCGACTCTGGGAAAGCTACATGCTCTCTGCTCAGAGGGAAGACTGTGAAGTCCCTTCTCCTTGCACACAGGGCCTCTGTGACCTCCCTGATTCAGTGATGCATGTCAGACTATGAGTTGTTGACGATGTCGCAGGCTGAAACCATGAGGGATCCTGAGGCATAGAAACTGAGGATCATAATGATTCACAGCCACTGATAGCACTGTCCTCATTTCTGTTGTGTGGCTACAGGACTGGTTGGAGAAGGTGGCACAGTTTAGTGACCATCTCCTTGGTGAATCAGAGCTGCCTCAGGCACTGCTCTTAGCTGAGATCGAGGTAGGAGAAGTACTTTGAGAATGTTATAGCTGGATATGGTTTTCTATTGTGAGTCCACCTCCTTGCCGCTTTGCAAACAGCTTGCCCTCTCTGCTGCCCATGCTCTATTTCCCTGTCATGCTGCAGCCCAATAGGGAATGCAACTATAATCTCCATCAGTGATAGCAGGCTTTCTGCTGTCAGGCCTTCAAACTCCACTGAACTATTTGGAAATGTCCAGCATCACTCCATTCTGACTCATTCAAGAACTCTTCCCACCAACACTGAACAGAGTTCTTCCGCTCACTCTATGCAGCAAAAGAAGATCCAAAACACCTCACCTGAAAGTCCCATTCTGATGTCTTTAAATAGCACACTAGTAGGGTATTCTTCATGCATGCTCCACTGTGCGTGCTTAAAAGAGGGTGTTAACAGGACCTGCAAGGTTCAAACTGGCAGATCAAAATGTCAGGCCAAACTGGCAGGCCAAAATGGCAGGCCAAACACCAAAATGCTGACTGAGGTCACAATCTGTCTGTTCAGCAAGATTCCAGAGCACATATGGCATGCCTGCACTATCACCCTTCCAAGCATGCTGATCCACATGGGACATGGGAGAAGCGGGCAGAACTGGACTGGCCACCATTTTCAATGCCACCAGGCTCCTTTAGTGCCAACACCAACAACCCTATGGAGCCCAATTTTATGGTGGAGATATTATTTTATGTTTCATATTTCATAAAATCTCTCAGGGCAGCATTCTCCCTATTGCCAGAAATAAAATTAGTATTCAGGTTGCCATCACTAGACTATCACTGTGTTACTTACAAATCTATGGATATCCCTGAACGATCCTGAAACTTTTATGAAAACAGAATTTCTACATCTGGGTTATATTTCACAGTGATATAGCTCAAGGAAATATATGTTATTTAGCAATTGTGCTCATATGTTTATATTCAGTCCTTCTGGTTTTTGAGAGTTTCAGCCACAATTCTCCCTGGCACTGAATTATCTAGTAGCTTGCTCATCTATAAGTCAATGTTCAGAATACATCTGGAGGGAGGTTAGTTTCTATACTTTCGCGATTATCGGATTCAAGGCTGGTGCCTTGGCTGCCTTCAATTGGACAAAGGATATTCAACAAGGTGATCATCAGGAGCAGCGGAGAGGTGCAGCTTGAGGAGACACTACCTGTGTGTACAAGCAGTGGTTAAGATTAAGGCGTGGAAGGATGCGGAGCCAATTGCCGCCCGTGATCAGCTCCACACCGCCATTTTATGTGGGTGGGCCAATTAAGGTCCGCCCAGTATGACGCGAGCCCGGTAGCGTTCAACGTTACCTGTTGCAGGTGGGGGGAGGAGAAAGAGTTGGGGCCTGGCTCTTTCGTGCATGCACACAAAAGAATGGAGCTGCTTCAGGGAGATTCTGAACATAATGAGAATTTTTAATAAATGAAGTTAAAAATTATTTACACATGTCCCCTCATGTGACAGTGTCACATGAGCTGGGACATGTTTATGAAATGTGAAAAATGTATTTATTAATCTAATAAAACCTTCATGAAACCTCATCCCGCCCATGGATGAGGTTTCATGATAAATGCGAAGGCCGCTTGGGCTCTTTGCCTGCTCGCCAACCTTAAGGTTGGATAGGCAGCCCTGTTAATTATCTAAATTGGTTTTTAAATGGCCTTAACAGGCCTTTGACAGTTCGGCACACATGCAGCTGCCTCCGGTGCGCGCCCCACCGAACGGAAGGTCTGAATAACATGGGACGCATGTCCAACGTCAGCACATGCCATTTTACATGTCAGCATGCTGGGCCGGCCCCCACACGCCGATGTGAAAATTCTCCCCCATGTGTATTTTTTAATTGGTTCATGGAATGAGGTAGTCGCTGGCTAGGCCAGCATTTATTGCCCATCCCTCAAAGCTCTTGAGAACTGAGTGGCTTGTTGGGCCATTTCAGAGAGCATTTAAAAGTCAACCACATTGCTGTGGGTATGGAGTAACATGTAGGCCAGGCCAGGTAAGCAGGGCAGATTTCCTTCTCTAAAAGACGTTAGTGAATCAGATGGGTTTATATGACAATTGGAAGTGGTTTCATGGTCATCATTAGACTTTTAATTACAGAATTTATACTGAATTCAAATTTCACCATCTGCCATGGTGGGATTCAAGCCTGGGTCCCCAGTACATTACCCTGGGTCTCTAAATTACTAATACGGTGACAGTTTTTGGTAAGGAAACTCTTAAAGAGAGAATAAAATCAAATACTATGGGTGGAATTGTCCCAGATTTGCACTAAGTCCAGTAGTGGGTGGGAAAAAGGATGTTTTACCCACCAGATGCAATGGCAGGTTTTCACGCCATATTGTCCATTCCTGGTGTGTCTTGCCTCACAAATAATGCATTCCAGGAAACAGGCCAGGTCCCTGGTGGAGCCGCCTTTGATTCACCTGACCTGCCATCACCTCAGGCCTTCAGTAATTCGGGCGCCCCTGCACAGGGCTAGCATTCTCTAAGGCATCAGAAGTTGCTGCAAAGTCATGGTTGCCAAAGGGAGGAAACATGCTGCCCCCAAATTTAGTGATGCATCCCTTGGGTGCCTACTGGATACAGTGGAGGCCCACTGCAATGTCTTCTACCCCGCACTGGGTGAAGACAAGCAAGCAAGGTCCCCAGTCCAGCATTGGAGGCAGTGGCAGCAGTTGTCAGTACCAATGCTCTGCAAAAGAGGACAGCCACCCAGTGCCGAAAGTGAATGAATGACTTACCCTCCTTTCCACCAGGGTAAGTCACTCCTCTCATCACTCTCAACTCACACATTCATAAGCCCATCACACATCCACAGGGATCTCACTCTCTGCCACCATTCACTCTCTCACACACACATCCATTTGCACTGTGGATCATGTCCTCATCCCACCCATGGCACCACTCACTGCCCAAGGATGTCAGGCTTCCTTCTCATCTGGCCTGGCAGGCATCCTGCTTACATTCTCTCCATCTCTATTCATGCAGGACAAGCTGGCACACAACAAAAGGGAGAGGTCACAGACCTGAGGAATGCCTGAAATCAAGATCCTCATAGACTTAGAAAACAGAGCCATCCAGCTGGCCAGCGAGGATCTGGACTGTTCCTGTGCTGACGGTGAGGTTGGCACTGCTCCACCAAGTGAGGATCCAGCAGTGCAACATGAATCAGACAACCATGCCATGAGTGATGTGTCCTCTTTCACAGGCCACTGCCATGCATTAACTATTTCTCCTTGCTTCTGCAGGCGCATCTTCCAAACAGCCGAGGGGGTTCACTAGCCAAGTCCTCACCTTAAGGCCCGAAGATACCTCGGAAGAAGAATCTGATGATACGCTAATGGAAAACCCGTCACAGCACTCACCCACACCCTCCACCTGCACAGTGACACAAACCTGGTGGGACCTAGTTCTAGATTAGCCTCGTGGTCACAATCTGGTGAGCCCATCACGCTTTCTGATCCACAGCAAGTGGCGATAGCAGGGACTTCTCAGCCTTCCGGCACTCTGAGGACTGCTGGAGGCCAGGTATCTGCTGATTCTGAGTCAGATGACGAGATTCTGGACTCGGTCATACCTCAGTTGCTAGACCTGCAAAGGCAAGCTCGGGAACATCAGGAAGGGACATCCACTGTGCTCATCAGGTTGCAAGGCATGATGGAGGGGTCCGCCCACCTTCAGTCTGAGTTGATAGCGCCAACATGGCAAAACATCGAGGCCAACACAGGTAGGATGATGGCTGCCATGGAGTCCTTGGTCCAGGACATTGGTCCTGCACTGCCATGCGGGCTGGATTCCATCGCTGATGCCGTAGTTGGCCACCAAAAGTGTTTACATGAGAGGAGTGCTGGGCAGCTCAATCTCACTCCAGCTTCCCTTTCTCCTCAATGGGTCAGTCAGGGGCCCTCAGGCACCTATAGGGAGGAGGATCAGCAGGTGCACAGCCCACGGAAATCCACGTGACTCCGGCCCATCCGAATTCCCTCTTCCTGTGACCCCCACAGCTCCAGCTCCAGAGGCTGAGGAGGACACCACTGCCACACAGCAGGGTCCCGAAAGCAGGCTGGGGCTCTCCAGGTCTCGGCCCTCCAGAAGACGCCTGTCAAGACCATCACAGCAGGCTGCCTCCACCTCCACTGTGGATATCAGGGGAGCACCAAGACGTAGTGGCAGGGTTAGGAAAGTTATGAAGATGGAACTGCACAGCCTGGGCACAGGTGTTAATCACTTGTACATAATGTTCACTATTGTAAATAAATACTCAATAATGTCTCCCTGCCTGTGGGTCCTTGCTCTGATGAGCAGTGTTCATGTCACTCAGATGTGAAACCTTTCTGCACAAGATAAAGGCAGGTGTCTCAGTCCAGGGCCTCTTCCCTGTGCAGTGTGTAACCTTCAGACCAAAGTGATGGTCTGGCCTTACACTTCCTGGACACATCAGTGTTGCCTGCATCTTGGCGGTGCTTTTCATTGCTGCCAGAATGTTGTGGGCAGGCGTCACAGAGTTCTCTCATTCTCTCTGTGTGCTCTCAGCACCTTTGAGGTGGGGCTAGCCCACATCTCCTCAGCATCTGTGACCAGTGATGCTGTGCTCCTGAAGAGCTCAGATGCTGAAGGTGGACAAATGATCAGGTTCTTTTAAAGTTTCTTGGTTGCGTCTCCATGATATGACCCTGATCACAGAGTGCAAGCGAGCTGCCCTCAGCCAGACAGGAGTCAGACATTCTCAGAGGCTATGTGAAGATCTGTGGAGTGTCCTTACTGCATGTCATCATCATCCTCCTGGGATCTAGTGACTATTAGGGCCCCCACTGCATCTCCATGACATGAGCCTCAGCACAGAGGGTATGTGTACTGCCATCAACCACAAAGGAGTCAAACATTCACAGGGGCAAGGTGAGGATGTCAGGACTGTCCTCACTGTATTTCGTCATCATCCTCCACGAATCTTGTGGCTATTAGGGTCTCCCGAGTGCACCTGCCTCTTTTGTGCAATGGCCTCACAGTCGGCATCCTCGTCTTCGAGCACCTCATCATGGTCATCCCCTTCGACATCCTCCTCATCGGCAGATAGGTGCAGCTCTTCCATCTATTCCTCATCCAGGCCCTCCACCCTTTGTAGCACCAGCTTGTAGAGCACGCAGCAAGCGACAATGATGTGTGGCACACTGTGGGGACACGTTGCAGTGCTTCACCAGACCTGTTGAGGCACCGGAACATCATGTTCAAAATTCCTATCATTTGCCCCACCAAAGTCTGGATTGCAGCATGAGCCTTGTTGTACCGTCGCTCTGCTGCAGTCTGAGGCCGCCAGATGGGCATCATCAGCCACACCCTCTGTGGGTAGCCCTTGTCCCCGAAGAGCCAATCTTGTAACCTCTGTGGACCCTGATAGATGTCAGGGATCTGAGACCTGGTAAGGATGTAGGATTCATGGACAACCACTGGGAACCGTGCACTGACCTATGGGATGCGTTTGTAGTGGTCACACGCCAGCTGGACATTCAGCGAGTGGAAGCCCTTATGGTTGACGTAGTTGGCTGCTTGTTGCCATGGAGATCTAACTGCCATGTGAGTGCAACCAATGACACCTTGCACCTGTGGAAAACCAGAGATCTGTGGAAACCCCAGCGCTGTTGCTTCCTGGCTTTCCTGATCCAGGGCAAAATGCACAAAGTTCTGTGCCTTCGCGAAGGTGGTGTCCGTGACCTCCTGGATACATGTGTGGGTGGAGGTTTGTGATATCCCACACAGATCACCTGTGGAACCCTGGAAGGAGCCACTGGCGTAAAAATTGTGTGCCGCAGTCACTTTCACAGCCACTAGCAGTGAATGCCCTCCATGTCCCTGCGGTGCCAAATCCTGCAGTAGGTGGCATATGTGATCAACAAGCTCCCTAGGCATGCGCAGTCTTCAGTGACAATGATTCTCAGTCATCTGAAGGAATGACAAGCGCTGTCTATAGACCCTGGGTCTAGTCAGGCGCTTACGAGTAACAGCTCCCTGTGGATCTTAAGCTGCATGCACAGCAGGTCCTACCGCCCCTTCATCTTGAGGGAGGTGCTCCTCCCTTTGCCGAACCAGGTGCCTCCGCCACACTCATCTTCTTCTTCCTTGGCTCCTGTTAGCCATGAGGCAAACCGCTAAACCACCAGGCTCCATGATCCTGATGTTCCTCTCCTGCGGGATGAAAGAGAGAGACATGTGGGTTAGCATGGGTATACTAAGAACCCCTCTTGGTTATATCTGAAGGCCCCTTCTTGCAGGACAGTGCTGGCCACCACTTGGATGGCCAGTATGTAATGTGCTCATTGGCTGTCCGAAAACCCACCCACCTCTGCGCCATTCCACCCGACCAGTTGGCAGCAGCTTTGCCCACTGGACTGCATACTGTGCTCTCAGCTCAGGTGCAGGCATTCTCCTAACCCGCACTGCAAGGCTGCACTGTTAGCTTGAACCATGATGAATACTGGTCTAAACCTTAATAAAGACATTGCAAAGGGCTGTGAGCTCCTCCACCAGTGGACCAATTGCTCTGCTGTCCCCTGAAATGCACATTAGTTTGCATTCTGTACCCAAGGGATGAAAAGCTCTGGGGCATTTGGTGGCACTTTCATGCTTTTGCGTTGCTAGAGTGGACAGAAAAGCTTCGGAGGATCAACTCCAAGCATGTCAACGGAGCTGCAGCTGAACAGTCTCAGCTGTGGAACAGTGCTCACTTTTGACAAGCTTTTCCAAGAGCTCCCCTCCCCTCACTACCCCCCCCCCCCCCCCCCCCCCCCCCCCCCCCCCCCCCCCCAGCATGTACGTGAGTATTTCCTTCATTCTGTCTGTGCTGTCTTGCCCCCTACTCTCCCCCAGCATGTGCTTGAGTATTTCCTTCAATCTGTGCTGCCTTGCCCCCCACACCTGCCCTGGTCTGACCTGCACTGGAGCCCTTGGCCCTAGCCCTGGCACCTCATTGAACGCCAGCCAGGAAAAAGCAACTTGCCTGTGGCCCCCACGAATGTGTGGTACATCTTCCTTGATGTCCTATGGGAGATGCTCACGAACACTGCGCAAGGCTGTGTGCACTCCCTTCCGGGTTCCCCTCAAAGTTCAGCTCAGCAGGTGCACACCTTTTAAAGGCAGTACTGAAGCATACCATCCTGATGTCACGCTGACATGGGTGGTGGTATATTTGACGTGGCGGGGGCATGATTCCAGCGAATGGGGCTTATAATTAGGTGCAAATGTATTAAAATGACATTCCTGATGTGCGGTGGCAGGAAACATGGCCCATCATTGATGGGTGGAGCGGACAATTGCAAACTAGTTTCAGGGCGGCGTGAAACTGTGTTTTGGCTTTCTCGCCATATCGTCCCCGCCCACCTGCCATGACACCCAACGCCAACGGGGCCAGAAATTACGGCCTATAATTCAGGCTTCCTGAAATTTTACACTTTGACAATGTGTTGCTGTGAAACTTAACATTTCCACGTTAAGATTCCTAGACAGTATCCAGTGGCTAACTTCATTGTAAGTCTGTAACATGTTAAAGCCTCTGGATGCTCTGAGCTGTGAGTATTCTCTTGGAGTCCTGTCCAAGAATAATCTGGTGAAAATGTGGACAGAGAACTGAAGACCTCTGCTTTCCCTGAACATATGCAGCTCTGATCAGTCTGGTATTTCAAGAAAACAAGGTCCTGAACCCTAATCCTCAGACACATAACAAAGCACACTTCACAGCTGTGATGCACAGCAACTATCAGCTACGAGACCTGAGTGTGTCCCACGACAATGCCTCCTTTATCACCCTGAGGACAAATAACTAGACAGCAATATTTTCTGCTTGAATGCACCAAGCTTCTCTCACAACTCATGACTGAAAGAAAAACTGGACTGAGAGAGAATGTTTGTTAAGTGATTATTCTAATTTACTAGCTGATGTAAATTTAAATGAACTGACGCCAGTGCAGACATGAACAGAACCACCATCACAGGAAAGCAGAAAGCTAAACACACCAATATTGTCTCAGACAGCCACTTGGAGAGCATGGGGAATGTCAAGGGGGCCATATGCGCAAAGCATCACCAGTATGACAAATGCTTCCAATGAGTAAATATTTTGTTATATTGTCAGAACTAAAATGTGTCTTGCTCATGCATTCAAATTGTATGATTTTATTATACAGTAAAAATAGAAACAACATAGCTTATACATCACAATCTATTGATTTCACACATTCTGCTGCCTTTATAGATTTGAATTTCTTAACCGGGAAGTTTGTTGGTTTTAAGTTTTTTGAATTTATAATTAGCCTTTGTTCAACACAAATAGGCCAACTTCCTTCCAAATCAGGCAAGGGGTGGAGAGAGTGTCTGCTACACCCGTCTGATGACATTGTCACAAGGCACGAACCATTATCGAGTTCATGCCTCATTACAATATTCATGGCGAGCTGCCAGTTCTACCGCACTTATTATTAGCAGCTAACCCTTGGGGGAGGGTGGGAAATTGAATGGGGCCACCATGATTTAAAGGCAGCCTGGATCTCTTAAAGGCGAGTTGCACTTTTCTCTTGCAAAGAGTGGCTCTGACAATGCACTTGGCCAGCCCTCTTAATATCTCCTTATTTGGTTCAGTGCCAACTTCTGTGAAATGTCTAGGGCTTTTTCTTTTAAATGGAAGCTGTCATTGTTGTATAGGATCATTGGGGTAGAACTTCATCTGGATCTATTATCAGATCCAGACTTGGCCATGCACAGGCAGGTAAGAGGCCCAGGGCCAGCCTGAAATTGGACCCTGGACATCATTACTTTTTAGGCATATGCTGACACCACCTTTTGTATCTCCACAGGCAGCTTGTGCATTTGAGAAGCATGAATGTCAAACTGTTTGCCTCTCCAGTAGCAGTTTGATGGTGCAGGGAGTGGGTAGGTAGGAGGGGGACAGTGGGGGTGTGTGGTTAGAGCAGCCAACAATGTTGGCTACTGGACAAGCCTGTTTCTCACCCATCTCATTGTTGCTTACCTTTAAGATCCTAATGCAAGCACCAGGACCTTCAGTTACACACTAAGGTGACTGACTTAGATGCCTAAAATGTGCCTGTCCCAATTTTGGGTCAGACTTTTTTCAGACAGCCTGAAAGTACAGGTTGAAGGTACCAAAATTTGACTCTTGTTACGCCTATTTTACCATGACCCCTGCATCCCCCCCACCTGCCCCACCCCACCACCCTCAAATCTTGCACCACAAGGTTCAACTTCTACCCAACTGTTCCAACTTGAAATGACATTTGGCTTGTGAAGTAGGTGCAGGACCTTTATTAGAATATGTATAAAATTTTCATTGGTTTCTGGTCTGCATGCTGGGTGTCTAAAAGAAGGTCTAGTTTAAAATGGCATCAGGTGGTCTGCGTGCACAAACTGGGTGGGTGAACCTGTGATTCACTTTTAGGAGGTCTAGCACCTCAAATTATGGCATGAACAAGGCAATTGAAAGTATGTAAACTACTGTAAATGACAATATTTTGCACCAAAATTCAACATCAGCGAATGTCTCTGATGTCCCAACACAATGGTGCCATGGAGCATGGGCATAGGTTTGAATCATGATTTCTCACACAGTGAATATTTACTCTCAACTGTGCCAATGGAGGGAAGATGTCTATTCAAGGCTTTTTGATGGCAAATTCATCGCTCATCCCCTTTCCCCTTGGCAGGGGACAACAGACAGTCATTTGTGGAGTATGTGGAGTACAGGGAATTCTGAAAAAAGAAAGGGGACAAAATGCCAAACAGCATTTCCCCCCATAAAAATGAATGAAATGTATACAGGATTTCGTATTTTTGAAAAATGTATTATCTTCTGATGTTTTGTGCACATATGTAACACATGTATAATGATTAGAACTGAGGAAAAGGAGAGCCACACTATTCATTACTGACAAGATAAAGTATACAATTTGTGAAACCAAATTAAATTTTAATTCTTCTCTGCTCATATGTGTCAGAAGCCTTGAGCTACTCTTGAATTGTGGCTGATGAATTTGGACACTGCTGATCTCAAACTCATTACCTCATTATGTTAGCATGGATTTCCTTCATTCACTTTATGATTTGAATGAGTTGGGCACTTGCACCGACATCAGATAACACAAACATTCCAAATTTCTACCCACAAAGTCATCACTATAAACAATCAACAGATCAGTGATGCCTGCATCTCTGCCTGCTTTCCCCCGATCCCTCTTCCTTTCTCAGGTCTTACATTCATTGGCCCCGCAATTATTTATCCTTTGTTTCATTCCATTGTGTGACATTTTCTCTCTCATGGATGTAGACACTGCAATCTAAGATCAATTGTTCCTAAAATGTATTGCAAGTTTTAAAATGTTCAGCACGATCATCCAATCCTTTAATGCCCATTCCCAATTCTTTAGTAAGTCCGCACTCTTTTTTTATATGCCTCTTTAGTGCAGAGGCATATCCAAATTATGAATAAAAGCAGTCCAGACTAGCTCACCCCACAGATTTTATTTGCTTCCTTTGGAGGCTCCTCAACTCCATTTGACACTTGCCATCATGCACTGCTTGAGGTTGTAAAGCAATAGCTAAATCGCCTCAGCACTACAGTGCACTACTGAGCCATTTTCATACACTCTATTTAATTTCATAAGATACAGCAGCAAAAAAAGAGAGATAAATCATCTTTGCAGATGTGGTAGGAAACAGGTGACTAGGTAGGAATAGCATAAATGGCCAAGGTTTTAATTCCTTGGGTGAAATTTTGCCACTTACCTGGAAGTCCTGCCTCTGGGGCTGAAAATGGGAGGCAACCCCTCTCCAGCGGGCAACAGACCACGGGGCTGCACATCTCCAGAAACGGCCAATTGAAAAGCCACCACCAGAGCTGCTGACCAATTAAGGACAGTGGCCAGCTCCCAAGTGCTGCTGGCCCACCAGCAGCTCAGCAGTGCCAATGTTAGACATGGTTGCAGCTCCTGGGGGTGGGCACCTCAACAGTGAGGCGACTTCAAAGAGAGATCAGCTAAGTTGGGGGAAGCAGGGCCCAGGCCCTAGCGATCATGGGAAGGGGAGAATTCGTGGAACACCAGCAGCACTGTTGCAGTGGGGGACATCCTGATGCGGGCAAAATACCCTCAGAGTTGTGAAGTGGTCCTTAATTGGCCACTTAAGTGGATCGCTTGACCGTCTAGAAGGTTGCCAAGTCACCAAGTTTCTCTTTGCTGGCAATGTGGCATGGCAGTGGGAAACCATCAGGCTCCTCTCTCGATGGGTTTGGCCACAATTTGGCAGGCCCTCCTGCCTCCCAAATCATTATTAGTGGAGAAAAATGGCTCAGAATGTGACGGGAACAGCAGTCCGAGAAATGTTTTATGTCCCGGAGATACTGTAATCCTGTGTGGGTTCGAAACATGAGGTGTGGAATTTCAATTGAAATCCATGTGGGGTAAGTCAGAGACGGAGACCGTCACATTATTAGTGGGCTTGGAAAATTCCGTCCCTTGAATTCAAATTGAATTACTTCATTCACCAAAGCTCCTTAGACAGCACCTTCTAAACCCATGACCACTATCATCTAGAAGGTCAAGGGCAACAGATAGATGGGAACACCACCATCTGGAAGTTCCCCTCCAAGTCACTCACCATTCAGATTGGGAAATATATCACCGTTCCTTTACTGTCGCTGGGTCAAAATCCTGGAACTCCCTTCCTAACAGCACTGTGGGTGTACCTACACCATAGGAAGCACAGCTGTTCAAGAAGGAAGCTCACCACCACCTTCTCAAAGGCAACTAGGGATGGGCAATAAATGCTGTCACTTAAACTAATTTGCCTTCATTTGAAAAAGGATACAATTCCTTAGAGGGTTATATACTTATGAAACATAGAGCTAGCATTTTAAATGAAGAATGGAGTCTTGGGTTAGGAACAAGGCTGAACTGAAGTGTAGGCAGAATTGCATTTCTGTTAGCTGATTGCTTTGACATCAGTGGACCAGTCAGCTTTTCACCTCTTTCATATTGAGCTGTGAGTGGCATTGTGGTAAACACAGAAAAGTTCAAGTTGGTACTTTTATTAATGGGTGAGTGATTAACATTGATAACAAACAAGATTTCTGTGGGGCATATCATCCTGCTGTCCTACTTCATGGTGAATAGGCAGCTGTTATAGAGCTGCTGGCTTCTCTTTAAGCATTGTTATTTAAAGAAAAGGATATGTTTCAAAACCACAAAGAATCCTTTGAAAAGCTAGCCATTGGAAGCTGGAAAAAACTGGGCTAGTAACAAGGGGATGAGGGCTACAAGGAGAAGGCATTAAATTTAAAGCAAAGCTAAAATTAATTTAGAAATTAACTTCAAAGGATTTTAATTTTATAACCTGCCCAACTACAAGAAATTCTCCACTTCAGCATGTAAGTTTCTTGCCAGTATTTAAAAGTGCCTGGCAGTGGCCAAGTTGGGACTGTGTTGTGGTGTCTGTTGAGGATTTATGAATTTTAGCCCCTCCACCTGCACCAGCACACCAGCACTTGGAGGATAAAATTCCCTCCTGTTAAGACCACATGAAGAGGAGTAAAAATGACTTCCCTGTTCTACCGCTCCAGGTCCAACCATAACAGCACTTTTTATGAATTTAGAAAGGATGTGCTTTGCCAATACTGCAGGAGTCCCACTATGTGCACTTTCAGATTATAAAGAATTAGTCAGACAGATTTTCTTAGATTGAACAAAGAGCAAGATAAGATTATTGAAACTACTCCCTGATTAAAAAAGAACGAGGCAAATTGCAACCACCATTCATACATCACACACATTCCCTGGGTCCACACACACACTAGTACAAATGGTAGAATAAGAGAATAGACTTAAAGATTTTTTTACAGTTCATTAAGAAGATAAAACAAAGCAGAATACGGTTACCTGTCCTTTGGTTGGTGTCAATGTGGTGATTCCACGTTGTGGCTGTTTTGTTCAGTTGTCTTCCTGCGTGTATTTGTGTGGAGCAGATTTCCACATTTTATTTCCAAAAGATCTCAATTTTCAGTAGATTTCTCTTCTCAAAATGGTTACTTTGCAAACTCAGACACAATACTTTGAGAGAGAGAGAACTTCTTTTCAGCCTTTCAATATGGCATTCTGATCTCTGATCTCTCTGGCTTGGTAAACAATTCTTGAAGTCATAAAAACAAAAAAACTGCGGATGCTGGAAATCCAAAACAAAAACAGAATTACCTGGAAAAACTCAGCAGGTCTGGCAGCATCGGCGGAGAAGAAAAGAGTTGACGTTTCGAGTCCTCATGACCCTTCGACAGAACTTGAGTTCGAGTCCAGGAAAGAGCTGAAATATAAGCTGGTTTAAGGTGTGTGTGTGGGGGGCGGAGAGATAGAGAGACAGAGAGGTGGAGGGGGTTGGTGTGGTTGTAGCGACAAACAAGCAGTGATAGAAGCAGAATATCAAAAGATGTCAACAACAATAGTACAATAGAACACATAGGTGTTAAAGATAAAGTTGGTGATATTATCTAAACGAATGTGCTAATTAAGAATGGATGGTAGGGCACTCAAGGTATAGCTCTAGTGGGTTTTTTTTTTTTTTATTTTATATAATGGAAATAGGTGGGAAAAGGAAAATCTTTATAATTTATTGGGAAAAAAAAAAAGGAGAAGGGGGAAACAGAAAGGGGGTGGGGATGGGGGAGGGGACTCACGACCTAAAGTTGTTGAATTCAATATTCAGTCCGGAAGGCTGTAAAGTCCCTAGTCGGAAGATGAGGTGTTGTTCCTCCAGTTTGCGTTGGGCTTCACTGGAACAATGCAGCAAGCCAAGGACAGACATGTGGGCAAGAGAGCAGGGTGGAGTGTTAAAATGGCAAGCGACAGGGAGGTTTGGGTCATTCTTGCGGACAGACCGCAGGTGTTCTGCAAAGCGGTCGCCCAGTTTACGTTTGGTCTCTCCAATGTAGAGGAGACCACATTGGGAGCAACGAATGCAGTAGACTAAGTTGGGGGAAATGCAAGTGAAATGCTGCTTCACTTGAAAGGAGTGTTTGGGTCCTTGGACGGTGAGGAGAGAGGAAGTGAAGGGGCAGGTGTTGCATCTTTTGCGTGGGCAAGGGGTTGTGCCATAGGAGGGGGTTGAGGAGTAGGGGGTGATGGAGGAGTGGACCAGGGTGTCCCGGAGGGAGCGATCCCTACGGAATGCCGATAAGGGGGGTGAAGGGAAGATGTGTTTGGTAGTGGCATCATGCTGGAGTTGGCGGAAATGGCGGAGGATGATCCTTTGAATGCGGAGGCTGGTGGGGTGATAAGTGAGGACAAGGGGGACCCTATCATGTTTCTGGGAGGGAGGAGAAGGAGTGAGGGCGGATGCGCGGGAGATGGGCCGGACACGGTTGAGGGCCCTGTCAACGACCGTGGGTGGAAAACCTCGGTTAAGGAAGAAGGAGGACATGTCAGAGGAACTGTTTTTGAATGTAGCATCATCGGAACAGATGCGACGGAGGCGAAGGAACTGAGAGAATGGGATGGAGTCCTTACAGGAAGTGGGGTGTGAGGAGCTGTAGTCGAGATAGCTGTGGGTGTCGGTGGGTTTGTAATGGATATTGGTGGACAGTCTATCACCAGAGATTGAGACAGAGAGGTCAAGGAAAGGAAGGGAAGTGTCAGAGATGGACCACGTGAAAATGATGGAGGGGTGGAGATTGGAAGCAAAATTAATAAATTTTTCCAAGTCCTGACGAGAGCATGAAGCAGCACCGAAATAATCATCGATGTACCGGAGAAAGAGTTGTGGAAGGGGGCCGGAGTAGGACTGCAACAAGGAATGTTCCACATACCCCATAAAGAGACAGGCATAGCTGGGGCCCATGCGGGTACCCATAGCCACACCTTTTATTTGGAGGAAGTGAGAGGAGTTGAAGGAGAAATTGTTCAGCGTGAGAACAAGTTCAGCCAGACGGAGGAGAGTAGTGGTGGATGGGGATTGTTCGGGCCTCTGTTCGAGGAAGAAGCTAAGGGCCCTCAGACCATCCTGGTGGGGGATGGAGGTGTAGAGGGATTGGACGTCCATGGTGAAGAGGAAGCGGTAGGGGCCAGGGAACTGGAAATTGTTGATGTGACGTAAGGTGTCAGAGGAATCACGGATGTAGGTGGGAAGGGACTGGACAAGGGGAGAGAGAAGGGAGTCAAGATAACGAGAAATGAGTTCTGTGGGGCAGGAGCAAGCTGAGACGATCGGTCTACCGGGGCAGTTCTGTTTGTGGATTTTGGGTAGGAGATAGAAGCGGGCCGTCCGAGGTTGGGCAACTATCAGGTTGGAAGCTGTGGGAGGGAGATCCCCAGAGGAGATGAGGTCAGTGACAGTCCTGAAAACAATGGCTTGATGTTCAGTGGTGGGGTCATGGTCCAGGGAGAGGTAGGAGGAAGTGTCTGCGAGTTGACGCTCAGCCTCCGCGTGGTAGAGGTCTGGCTGCCTATATATTCCAGAGGAATTCAATTAATTCATGTCTGCTGTAGTCATTGTTTTTTAGGATGAGTAATTGCATTTTGATATCTCGTCTCAGAAATAATGAAAAGTTTCAGGACAATGTAAACGGCAACAGGAGATGGGCTCTTTCAAACTTCCCAGGGTGTTTGAGTGTCTGTTCCTTTTTATCCCACCTGGTGGAATGCAAGTTTGCATATTGTAGCTGGCTGGCAGTCCTCCATTATTTTCAAAGGATTACAATTTATTGTTTCTTAAAATCCAGGCCGAAAAAGAAGAATTAGAAATTATATTTTTTTAAAAACACACTCACCTGTATAGACATTCTGCAGCTGTTAAGGAAGGTCATACATTGCCAACCTAGAAAACTAACAAACTCTGAACAACAACTTGATAAAAGCTGACGCAGATCAAAACCTGCCTGCTCAAGAGCTGCCTTGATAGATAAAGCCAAACAGTTATACAGACATTTTACCTTAAGCGATGGGTGTGCACAATATTCCATCAACTGTATTGAAGAAATAAAAAAACACAAGTGGATGCAAAACTGAAAAGGAAATCCTAAAGTTGAAGACACACTATTGACGCTCTTGTCGGAGGATCCATCAAACCATCCAGGAGAAAAATTAATTATTTAAATTAACATGATATGTTTTAGCTAATTCTAAACACTTGTATACTTCACAAAAATAGAGCTTTAATTTTGAAAAGAAAAACAATAAAGTGACACTTGAGTTTTCAACAGAAGAATCAGATCATCACTTATAAAAGCATTTTAACACAATCAACCAATTAGCATTGTAATTCTAGATTTAGCACTAAAGGTGTGGTGGTAGGCAGCCCAAGCATTTCAGTCATCAGTATGTACCTGGTGTTGCACTGCCCTTACCATCTTCCTCCTCATCTTCCTCCTTCTCATTTGAATTGGCCACAGACTCTCTGTGCTTTGTGCCTTGTTCCTCCTGCAGGTCTAAATCTTGTGCAACCTTGTTCAGGACGCAGCACAACATTACCATTTTGTAGACCTTGGCTCACCAGTACTGGTGGTCACTTTCATATCTGTCTAGGCACCCGAAATAATCTTCATGATGTTGATGGCTTGAATGATCACACATCTGGCATGTGGCTATGTGGCATTCATTATAGTGCTGTTGCTTCAATGATCTGATTTCTGATGGGTACCATCAGTCAAATTTCAATTGGATATGCCTTGTTTCCTACCGGCAGCCACTTAAATCTGAAGGCCCAAAGAGGTCAGGGACTTGGACGGCAGCAGGATAAAGGCATCATGACTACTGAGCAATAATATTGTGCATAATACCTTTCTGTGCTTGCACACCAGCTGGACATTGAAGAAGCAAATGTCCTTGCAGTTCACAAACACTCCTGGTTGACTTAGGGCTGCATGGATTGCCATGTGTATGCAGGCGGTGATGCCATGCACCTTTGGAAAGCCAGCCAGTGCTGCAAACCTTAGTACCTGCTCATTCTAACTGGCACCATCCCTGGCAGAGTTCACATAATTGCTGGTTGTGGCAAAAAAAACAATTACTGGGCCACCAACTGGGAGATCCTGGATATATCTCTGGCATATCCATGGTAGGATGTGCAGGCTAAAATGTTGAAGGCAATGATCACTTTGACTGCTGCTAATAACATGTGGACACCAGTAAGGAATAGGTCTTATTCTAGGAAGCCTCAGATATCTGCCACCCACTGACATAACAATGAGGCTAAGCACTGCTCTTCTGACAGGTCCAAAAGCTCACCCTCTGCCTGTAGACCCTATTTTGGGGTAATGCCATCTGTGAGCTGAAACCTTGTGCTGCTTTCCAGCTGTGTTTCACTCATCAACAGGCTGCTACTGGTGTTGGTCATATTGCTCCTCCTCCAACATTCAATCTAAGACAGCCAATGTACCACCCATCCTGATGTGATTCAGAAAAACTCCAGCACGTGGAAAGTAAACTCTCAGTAAAAGAAGTGTGAACAACCCCTTTCCCACAGGTAGGTAAGAAAGCAGCTATGAACACTGAGCACTAATTGTTGTATTTCAATGAATCTGCTTCAGCCCCTCAGTTGCTGCTGCATTCTTGTCTTGCTTTCAATGCCGAGTTTCAGGAAACCAGGAAACCTGTAGATGGGAGGTTAAATTTAAAATGGTGTTGAAATTTTGTTCCAACTATGTGATTGCCAAATTCTAATTGGCAATCCACCTCTCCCAAGGAGACTGCGCGGAAGCAGTCTAACCGATTACTGGAAGCTGGCGGCTTGGAGCTTGCTTCCCAACATGCTTGTATTTTTGCTGGATTTAGCTCCCGCACTTGCACCCAAATTGAAGTGTTTCTTCAGGTTAAAATTCTCACCTCTGCATCCTGTCCAACTCCCATCAGTGTTTCTCCATCTTGCCTAGTTTGTGGTGGCACTCATCACCCCAGCCTGGTTACCTCCACACGAATATCGAGAAAGCCAGCTTTTTACAAATTATGAATGTTAGCCATTATAAAAATAAATAGGTGGATATATAAAAGGATGTATTTTATTTCTAATAATTTCTAATCAGCCAAAATCCGTTCTGAGTTTATTTCTTCTCTTTTCTTTGGAGAGCAGTGCCTTGTGTTGGGTTATGGTTCCATTCCCACCAGCAGGATCATTGTACCCACCAAAGTAATCATTCTTACTTTGGTATGCCTAGGCAGTGAGCCCTTGCACATTATTCAACTAAGTACAGGGCCAGGACAGTTCACCTCAGTCACATCCTCACATGAACTCTCTACAATAGGAGTCACTGGACAGTGATCAGGCACAGGAACAACTCTGTTCTCTGTTCCCCACCCAGAAATACAAGGTCAATTGTAGCACCTTGCTGTTGACTTTTATGGTATAATCTAACTCAGCCCAGGCCACACATTGAGTCTGGAGCTTCCAGGACTCTATGGCTCCCCCAAAGGCTGAACCTGGTCAGGAAAGGATCAAGATGTGAAGATTCCCTGAAATGTTCTTTGCAAGGTGAGGAGCAGCAGGGGGAGTCCTTTCGGCCCACATACAAAATGTAGGCCTTAGCTTAGACCCAGCCTCAGGGCGCTGCTGGGTGGGCAGCAAATAATCTGCCAAAAAACTGCTGGAACTTAAAATCCACCCCTTGTTTTTGTTACAACAATGGTAGAACATGCATTTTTTTCTTATTATTATCATCTCTTCTATCAGACCTGGTCCATAAGATGAAGGCAGCTGAAATAAACACTGACAGTTTATCACAATGAAAGTTCAAACCACAAAAACCACTTTAAGAAGTGACTTTTTGACTGATTCCTCAGAGTAGAAACAACTGTTTTGCAATAAATTTTGCTGCATAGTTCAAGTAGACTTGAATACTTTCAAAAACATCACAGTCGATACAAATTAATACCACATGAAAAAAACATGGGAATATTATTCTTCATATGCCGTACTTCTCCTGTTCCTTCTTTTCTCAGCAATCAGTGGAGCTTTCTTGTGGCAAAAATGCACACTGTGACCATGAAAAACAGATTTGATGAAGGTTTTTTTTTTACGTAAGATGCTTCAATTTTTCTTGAACCATTTTATCAGCACAGTCTAATTCAAAATATAATGTGATGTCAATCTGTTTCATAGAATCAAGTGTGGAGAGGAGCTTAATGAAACCCTTTCATTTGTAACTTGAATGATTGTAACTTGCCTCAAACTTTAAGTTGAACCATTAATTCACATGTGTACCTTTACAAAGTACAAACTGATTAACTACAGAACGCTCCAGGCATAGGCATGCAAAGAATTCCTTATTATGGGATCCACACAAAAGAACAAAACTTGATTAATTTTAAGCAGCTGTTCAGAACCAGAGAAAATAAAGTGGGCCTTGTCTTAAATGTTGTGTCTCACTGTGGTAATTTTATATATGTCTGCTGTATTACACATGTGTACTTGCAACTCAAACCCAACTGGCCTCTCATTGATACCACAGAGACCTTTTAAGAATAATATAAATGTAACATAATTAAACTAGATCTGAATTGGATCTACATGCAGCCTGTTTAGAAAACATTGCCCATATGGTGTCATGTTGCTTGTGAGGAAAATTCTGTACTCATATTGATGTAATATTTGTTGTAACATGAACTTTCATAATACACTTTTCTGACCATCAACCTAGGTTGTAGTTAAATATTATATTAACATTGACCTTGCAGACATTTATGACAGATATCAAAGGCCTTTTAATTGTTGGAATTATATTGACCAGAAAAAAATACAGTTTTTTTTGTTGTAATCAGAATAGATTAATAGATTTATAAATATTATACTAGCAAGCAGTTGTACAGCATGCCAGAGTCATCCCAGCTAGTATTTTCCTGATCACACCTTATCCAACCCCAACAGTGCATGGGATTCGAATCTGCCTTCCTGCCCCAACCCGGTTTTCCAGGTATTCATTTGCTCTGCCTGGTTGACTGTTAGCAGGATGCATAGCATCAAGCAACAACCTGCCAATGGCCCAAGTAAATCAATGCATTGTGGCAGTGAAATTGCCACTGCAGCACCTGAAGAGTTAGCAGCTATTGTTAGGTGTCAGTTGTGGCTCAGCAGCACTCTCAGCTTTACATTAAAAGGTTATGCGTTCAAGTTCCACTCCAGACACTTGAGCACAAAATCTAGTTTATACTTCAGTGCAATACGAAGAGCAGGTCGCAATGTCAGGGGTGCTGTCTTTCTGATGGATATCAAAGCCAAGCTCTTTGTACTCAGGCATGCAGAGAGTAAGATTCTCCCTGGTGTCCTGACCAATATTTATCCCTCAACTTACATCACTAAAACAGATTATCTTATCATTAAAATATTGCTTACACATCATAAGTATATCATGGCTATTAAACGTCTTTGGGACATCCTCTGGGTACAGGATCTCAAAGACTTAGGTCAGCAATTAGAGGAAGATAAAGAGTCTATTAAGGTCTCTTCCTCATTTTACCACATGCCACTACCTTGGGTCCACCAATAAGAGCGGGGAGAGGAAATTTAGTTTGGGACGGTGAGCCAGTTGTGGCCTCACTGTTCAATTTTCTGCTGTCATCCTGCTCAAATTTTGGGAGACTACCCTCTCGTAATAAAAAAAACTTTATGAATGTCATCTCTTGTCAAGCCGAATTATAAGAAATACAATTATAAAGAAAACAGAAAATGTATTCAATTTACTATAGATTGAACTTATGATGTCCTAATTTGGATTTCAAGATTTGATCTTATAATATCTGATATTAGAGTTAACAGGAATGCCTTTGTAAGTAGAAATATTCTGATCTAGCAAAGTTTCCAAGTTTTATCTTAAATGGGTTTCATTGTAAATTTGAAGATAGTTCCTTGATTAACAACAATTTACAATGAGAAAGTGCCTTTAACTGGAAAAAAATATCCTAAGGTGCTTCACCGAGATGTAAGAACAAAAAATAGGAAATGGACACCAAAGAAAATAAAGAGATGTTTGGAAAGGTAACCAAAAGTTTGGTCAGACATGGGTTTTCATGAGGTCTTTAAGGAGGAAAGAGAAGTGAAAAGGTTGTTGGAGAGAATTCCAGAACATGAGGTTCTAAGCAGCTGAAGCCAGGGTTGCTAATGATGAGCGAATGTATGAGATGCTAGAATTAGAAGAATGGAAAGTTCAGGGAAGAGAGTTGTAGCAGTGGAGGTGGTTACACAGATAAAGAAGGCTGAGGCCATGGAGGAACGTGAGCATAAGACTGTGAGGCAGTGAGGGTTGGCAGCCTGTCTAGCCCAGGAAGAGGAAGGCAGAACAGGGAGTGGTGTCCAATTTGATGCAATTTTTAGAGTTGAAATTTGCAGAGGGCAGAGGATGGGAGAGGAGCCAGGAGTGCAATGGAAGAGTTGTGTCTGAAGGTAACAAAGGCATGGGTGAAGGTTTTAGCAGCAGAAAGGCTGAAGTAGGGCTACAGGTGGGCAATGTGACAGACAAAGAATTAGGAGGTCTTTGATGATGGAGCACATATGAAGCTGAATATGGCACCAAGGTTTCAAACATCTTTCATAGCGGAGACAATGTCTGGGGAGGGGAATGGAGTGAGTTGGTAGTGAGACCATAAGACCATAAGACATAGGAGCAGAAATTAGGCCATTCAGCCCATCGAGTCTGCTCTGCCATTCAATCATAGCTGATAAGTTTCTCAACCCCATTCTCCCGCCTTCTCTCTGTAACCTTTGATCCCCTTACCAATCGAGAACCTATCTATCTCGGTCTTAACTACACTCAATGACCTGGCTTCCACAGCATTCTGTGGCAATGAATTCCATAGATTCACCACTCTCTGGCTAAAGAAGTTTCTCCTCATCTCTGTTCTAAAAGGTCTTCCCTTTACTCTGAGGCTGTGCCTCGGGTCCTAGTCTCTCCTACTAATGGAAACATCTTCCCCAAGTCCGCTCTATCCAGGCCTTTCAGTATTCTGTAAGTTTCAATCAGATCGCCCCTCATCCTTCTAAACTCCATCGAGTATAGACCCAGAGTCCTCAAACGTCCCTCATATGTTAAGCCTTTCATTCCTGGGATCATTCTCGTGAACCTCTTCTGGACCCTCTCCAGGGCCAGCACATCCTTCCTCAGATACGGGGCCCAAAATTGCTCACAATATCCTAAATGTGGTCTGACCAGAGCCTTATAAAGCCTCAGCAGCACATCCCTGCTTTTATATTCTAGTCCCCTCGAAATAAATGCCAAAATTGCATTTGCCTTCCTAACTAACGACTCAACCTGCAAGTTAACTTTAAGAGAATCCTGGACTAGGACTCCCAAGTCCCTTTGCACTCCAGATTTCTGAATTCTCTCCCCATTTAGAAAATAGTCTATGCCTCTATTCTTCCGACCAAAGTGCATGACCTCACACTTCCCACATTGTATTCCATCTGCCACTTCTTTGCCCATTCTCCTAACCTGTCCAAATCCTTCTGCAGCCTCCCCGCCTCCTCATTATTACCTGTCCTTCCATCTATCTTTGTATCATCTGCAAACTTAGCCAGAATGCCCTCAGTTCCTTCATCTAGATCATTAATGTATAAAGTGACAAGTTGTGGTCCCAACACTGACCCCTGCGGAACTCCATTAGTCACCAGCCGCCATCCTGAGAAGGACCCCCTTATCCCCACTCTCTGCCTCCTGCCAGATAGCCAATCTTCTATCCATGCTAGTACCTTGCCTCTAACACTGTGGGCTCTTATCTTACTGAGCAGCCTCCTGTGCGGCACCTTGTCAAAGGCCTTCTGGAAGTCCAAGTAGATAACATCCATTCACTCTCCTTTGTCTAACCTACTCTTTACCTCCTCAAAGAATTCTAACAGATTTGTCAGGCATGACCCCCCCTTGATGAAACCATGCTGAGTTTGCCGTGAGGGTATGGAGCTTATGAAAGGAGCCAATGGTTTTAGTTTCCTCAATGTTTAGCTGTACAAAAATTATGGCTCATCTAAAACTGGATGTCGACATCGAAGAAGCATTAGAGGGGTCACTAGAGATGCTCAAGAATGTACAGTGACCGTTGGCAAGACGCTGAAGGACAATTGGCATCCATAGGACTAAAATGGTTAAGCTGAATGTCATTAGCATGACCCTGGAAGCTGACTCGTATGGTGCAAGGTCCCAAATGTAATTCAGGAAGCGGGGGACGTGGGGATGGTTGGGGAGATATCTTTGAAGGATTCCCAAAGCGGCAGTGCAGTAGTGGGAAGAAAAGTTACTGTTGCTATCGATCTGTCTATAACAGAAGTAAGAATGGAATTATAGTGGTATGGTATTCCCGCCAACCTAAACAATGGAGGAGACCTGTTGAGGGAGATTGACATGGTCAACCATTTCAAAATTTACTGAGAGGTCATTGAGAGGGATGATGAGGGACAACACATTATAGCCAATGTTGCAGAGAATATTGTTCATCACTATTATGATCATCTTGGTGTTGAGGGAAAGGCAGAAACCTAATTGGAGTGATTCTGCCAGGGAGTTGCAGAGATACGAACACAGATATGGAAGGCAACAACATATTTAAGTACCTTGAAGTTGGAAGGGAGAGTGAGCATGGACAACCCGTTATCGAGGACAGAAGGGTTGAGGGTAGGTTTTGAGAAGGGACCTTGGGTGGATTGATGTAAGGGATAGAGACAGTACTTGAGGAGAAGGAATTATTTACAAGGTCAATAAGTTTGTGGCTCAGGAAGGGAGGATGGATGGTCAGCAGTTTACTGCAAATTTGGTTGAGGGAGTAGGATGTGGGTCTCGTGGAAAACTCATAAATTCAGCATGGGTAGAGGGGACGAAGGAGTCGGAGAAGAAACTGTAAAGAGATATGGTTTCAGGGATAGACTGAAATAGGAAGATTTGGAAGGAAAATTGATTTGGTGGTCAAAGGAAGCAGCAGACACAGCTGCTCAATCTTTGTAACAAGAAGCCTGTGGCCAGGAATTTATGGCCCTGCCGCAGCATGTCTACCCCTGGCGGATGCAGTGAGCCATTTAAATCACCATGCAGATCTGTGGGACTGCAATATCTCGTCGGGCAGGAGGGGCTGTAAAATCCTGGCCTATGAGACCCTTATATTTGTTGTTGGAAGCGAGGGTAAATGGCATCATGGAGAGGGGTTTAAAACAACAGTTGGTAGTATGGTAAAAGCCATCTATGCTTACATTGCTCTTGATTGGTGGGCACTTGAGAAGAGGAGAGTGAGACCCATATGAAATTGGTGTGGCCCAGCCAGATCTGGTGACACATATATAAGTCAATTGTTTGGCAGGTATTTTAACATTGTATGTTTTCAAGAAGGAGTTAGATGTAGCTGTTGGGGCGAAAGGGATCAAAGGCTATGGGGAGAAAGCAGGAGCAGGCTATTGAGTTGGATGATCATCCATGATCATAATGAATGGCAGAGCAGACTCGAAGGGCCGAATGGCCTACACCTGTGCCTAGTTTCTATGCTTCTATGTTTCTATGTACCGTTATATCTGAGGAAGCAAAAATGGTAGCCCTAATGGGAAATCATCAAGAATAGGAGTCAGTGATAGTTTTTCCAGAGAGAAGGGCATATAAGGTGGCGCTCAGAGCAGGGTTGCACAACTCAACAGCTGAGGGGCATCGTGATGAATGGAGGTCCAAAGGCCATGCAGCTGGATGTTTGGAGGTGCAGTCCCAAGTGACTTGGGGCAAGGTTTTTCCAGTGGTAGGCACAAAAGTTGTTGTAAGAGTTTCAGGAATATGATTGGTGAGAGATTCAAAGTAGTGGTCAGAGATGGTCTTATCTGTGATTGAGACTATGGGTGTATAGTAAGGTTGAGGGGTTGCTGCAAAAATGGGTGAGAACATTTTTTTGGAGGGAGATGATTAAGGTCGATAGGAAGCCAGTGAATCTGGAGGAGCAAGGGAAAGAGAAGAGAGGTTGAGTTTAAAATCACTGAGCGCAAAGAGTCACTGCAGAGGCTGAGGGTGAAAAAATGCTGGACACCTCAGTGAGAAACTCAAGGTGGTTCATGGTGAGGTAGTAAATAATGGGGAGTTTTTAGGAGCGGCAAGAGGAGTGGGTCAGGCTGAAATGATTTACCCAGTTTTACACGTCTCCTGAGGTTTTCTTCCATTGAATTTGGGAGAGATGTGAAGTGAGCTGCTGATTCAATGTGGGGAATTTTAATGGAGCCCACAAGAGTGGGAAAAATAGTGTGAGGGGTGACTTAATTAGGTGGGATTTGAAATTCCGATTTCCCAATGGCAGGCTGAGATGTAATGATAATGTAGGGACATGTGAAGTTATTCACTTTGATCAAAAAATTAGAAGCGCTGAATATTTTTTAAAAGGTGCGGAACTTGAAAGTGTTGATGTTCAAAAAGACTTGGGTGTGCTTGTACAAAAAGTTAACATACAGATGCAGCAAGCAATTAGGAAGGTAAGTGGTGTGTTGGCCCATATTGCAAGGGGATTGGAGTACAGGAATAAAGAAGTCTTGCTAAAGTTATATGGGCTTTGGTGAGACCACATCAGGAGTAGTGTGTGCAATTTTGGTCTCCACATTTAGGAAAGGATATACTTGCATTAGAGGCGGTACGATGAATGTTTACTAAATTGACCTCTGGAATGAGGGCTTAGAGGCTGAGCAAATTGGGTCTTTTTTTCTCTGGCATTTAGAAGAATGAGGGGCGATCTCATTGAAACCTATAAGATTCTGAAGGGGCTTGATATGGTAATTGCTGAGAGATTGTTTTTATTTGTCAGGGAATCTAAAACACAGGGGCAAAGTCTCAGGTAAAGGGCTGATCATTTAGGACTAAGATGAGGGGAAATTTCTTCACTCCTAGGGCTGTGAATCATTGGAATTCTCTACTGCAGAGGGTTGTGAATGCTCCATCACTGAATACATTTAAGGCTGGGATATTTTGTCTCTGAGGGAATCAAGGGATATGGGGAATGGGGAAAGTGGAGTTGAAGCCCAAGATCAGCTATGATGGTATTGACTGGTGGAGCAGGCTCAATGGGCCATATGGTCTACTCCTGCTCCTATTTCTTGTGTTACTGTGGTGATAAAGCCAACAGTCTGTCAAGCATTATACCAGCCTATGGCAGGTTTGTGCTTGCAAATATTTGCATCCCATGAATACTCATTGGCATGAAAGAGTTTTTAATAAAGACCTACTCTTGGGATAAAGTTATTGGGGCATGAAAACTTCATAGCACCTAGTTCATGTTCGCTTAAAGGTGGTGTGCAACAGTCGGCTTTATGCAGTTGTGTGTCAGGTTAGTGGTTTCCCTTGTTTAACTTTAGGCACAAGGCAGGGGAGAGGGAGAATGGAAGCATGTATGGAAGCTCAGGACTGGCAAGGGTGAGTCAGTGATGAGGAGAGTTTTAGAGTGGGGAGGAGTAGGAAGGGGCATGGAGGAGTGAAAGAGGGATTCAAGGGAGGACAGAATATGGGGTTGGGTAAATGGAGAAGTGAAGTGGGAAGGACCTGATGTTCTGGGTGTGGTGGGAGGACGGTGGGGACAGTCAGTCAAGGTAAGAAAATAAGAGGTCTAAAGGGCAGTGTCAGTATTGTCCAAATGTGGGTCCATCTCAGGGTATTGGCTGGCAGAGACCTTAGAGGGCTTTGAGTTCACCGACAACATTTCAATTATCCTTTCTGGGAGTGACCTTGGACAATGCCCTTTACAATGCAGAAAAGGGAGCAACAGCTGAGCCTGCAGGTTCAGCCATGCCCCACAAATGCAACACTGGACACTAACGTGAACATTCAATAAAGAGTGAACAAAAAAACACAACGTTATTTCTTCTACAATAAAGGGAATGTCCCTAACTCCCCTGTAACTATTGATGCGTGCCAATAATGAGGCGTGCCAGTACACTTAGCTCTCTTGCTAAGTTAGTCTCAACAAATAATGGTGATGCACACATGAATAAACTGAAGCCAATGCAATGTTATATATTTACATCTGCAATTTAAATTTGAAAAATATCCATGCCACCTTTGTGCTCTCAAGTCTTATGTTAATGGCAATGTAGTTGGGCAGTAAAGTTGTGACTGTGAAATAGAGCCTTCCTGTTTGACCAAGAGGGTCTTTTATAGCCCACCCATACCTGATGTTCCATCAATGAAAAGCTTCCCCTGCCGCTGAATTGCACATGTTTTCCATGCATGCTGCCTGCACACAGAACCTTAATTGTAATCGCATGGGAAGTGGAAAAAGAGAGAATATGGCACACAGCTCTGGTTACAATGTCGGAACGGCAAGCTGTTGGCAAAATCCAGCTGCCATCATCCATGTTACACAAGGGCACAAAGTGAAATCACACAGTTAATCGATGAGATGTGAATTCATTTGTATTAAGCATCCTTCATCATTTATACTTGATACTTAATAATAATCCTTTCCAAGATTTGTCACCTTGCTGTGCTGTGGAGGCTTGTGTGTCCCATGAACGTGATAACGATGCTGTCCGGAGCTCAAATTCCTGGTAAGATCTCCCATGGCAGTAAGCTCAAGGGGAAGGTTTCATAAAAGGGACAGTCCTTAACGGCAGAGCAGGCGAAGGAGGGCTGCGCCCCCAATAGCTGCAAAGGAAGAAGAAGACTGCCAAGGGGAAGTGGCCTCAGTCATCACGGTCCGTCAAGCCACTGAACCCGGCCACCAACTGCCAAGACCATCTGGAACCCGGCTGCGTACCAGAGTCTCCACGCTAAACTACACCATGTGTAGACCTCCATCAGGTGAGGTGTAAGGGTACGCTCAAGGTCATCCTAAAGCACGGAGGCATTAACACCACTGATTGGGAGGAGAATGCTGCTTGTCGCTCAGCATGGCACCACCTGGTCCATCAGGGCACAATCCACTTCGAAGCTCAGCGACTCGACATCGAGGTAGAACAGCGGCGCCAGAGGAAGGAGAAGGAAGCCAACCCCAGACTGCAATTTCAACTCCCCTGTGCAACAATATGCTCCCACTGCAGAAGAACATGTGGACCCAGAATTGGGTTCCTCAGTCACCTGAAGTCTCACCAAGCCTGATGGACGCCATCCTCGAGTCTGGGGACTGCTGACGATGACATAATGATATTTTGATGCCAGAACAAAAGATTGACTTTCCAATTATTGGAAGGCTACCATCAGTAGTTTCAAAACGTCCTTGTTAACCATGAAGTTTGTTCCGTTTCATACCTGCAGCTGCTCAGGAAGTAAATTTCAGGATTCCAGTAGCCTTGATTTACCAGTGTTATGAATGAAAATTGCATATTTTATTCTGGCTTTTAGGCACACTATGATGAAAAAAATATTTAGCTAAATCTTTGCTTCTGTGCAATTTTATCTTCAGACGCCTGACCTGTTATGAGCGGGCAGGAAAGCAAGAGACAGCATTACATTCTGTAAGCACAGGACCTGGCATGAGTTCAGGTCCCAAATGTAAATGAGGCTAATGGTGCATACTCCATTGAACTTAGCCACTCACATTTATATAATCATTACTTTCCTATAAAACGCCTGCTACTACACCCTCTAATTGTTCATTTGGATCTCTGTGAATTGTAACTTCCTTGTTTCTTCCACCTGTAGCATTGAAATGCTTGGAATTTATATTAAATTTGGATTTTCAATGTTCTGGAGCCTTCCTCCAGGAGTCATTTTTTTCACTTAATGCACTGCTCCAAATCTAATATCACTTGCATCATTTACCCAGTTATTTTGTCTGCAAAGCTAGCTGGGGATGCAATTTCCTAGCCAGCCTCTGAAATTCGCACGAGCTACTTCTGGTAAGTAGGCAGATTGCTGGAAGAAAGCAAGGAAATGTGTGGCATGGTGGAGTATCTGTCATTTGGTCACAGGTAGGTACATACAATTGCACTCCTGAGTGAGAAAGTAATTGAATTATGCATTGCATCTATATAATGCCTGCCGGTTGAGGTGTTATTTGGATAAAATAAGTCTCACTCAACTCTGTCTAAACTAGACATCTCAAGTTTCAGCTCATCGGCAGTGTTCATCAGCATATGTGACAAAAATCCATTCTTCCTATCTACAACTACTTCTCTAACACCATATGGGAGCTTCATTTCTTCAGTCTGCAGATGATCTCAGATTATTTTTCCCTGCTTCTCTATTATTGAAATATTTAGTTTTGCTATCCAGAGTGCCATGAATGTTTGAAGTCTCTGAGGGCTGTATTTCCATGAAGCCAAGGAGGACATTAAAAATGTTTGGGCTCTTAAACAAGGATGCATAATGAGGTTTGGCTGAGAGCCCAGACATCCATTACTCTGTTGAAACAGTTGCATCCAAGGGAAAAGATAGCTGAACTAACAGTGTTTTCTCCTAGATCTATTCCTCAATTCCTACATAAGATAAGGAGGTGGCAAGTGCTTGCAGTTTCTGCTGTTGATGCTTCAAAAGTCTGATTGATTGACACTTTTATAGGGCTATAGTAAAAGCAGATTTTTGGAAAGAAAGTTATGAATGAATTACTGTTTTTTAAAGCTTTTTTACACATGCAATTGTGGCTATAGGGTTTATTGGTTCTGTACAGAATGTATACTGGATGAATAGGCATGGAGTACAATAGGCTGGCATGGAGGGTATGAGGGGCAATTGAGGGTGGGTGAAAGGGCATAGGTGGCATGAAGGGTATGAGGGGCAATGGGAGTGGGTGGAAGGGCATAGATTGGCAGAGAGGGTATGAGGAGCCAAGGTGTCAGTGGAGGGGTATAAGTTGGCATGGAGGGCGCATTGGAGTATGTAGGGGGTGAGAGGGTGTGAGGGGTGAGAGATACATGGCTGCTTTCCATTGTATTGCTTTGTTTACAACTGGGTTAAAGTCCCAGAGCACAAGGCAGGCCTTTTAACTCATACCGGGAGCAACAGGCCTGACTCCAGTTAGCAACACCCCTCACCTGCACCCCGGAAGGAAAATCACATCTTTGCCAGGCCCTCCCTACCAAGGCTGGTGGAACAAGCCAGGAAAGTTCCCAACTCCTGCCACCCCACCTCCCCCCGCCCCCCAACAACCAACCCCCCCTCCCCCCGATCTCCTTCTAGTCTTCTAGGATGAAAATCCAGCCTTACACATTTTAAGAACCTGTACCCTTTTAAATGCATTCAGAAGGTCAAAGGATTGCAATGACCTTTCCATTCAGCTTTCCCATATTCTGAAATATCATGCAGGAGGAGGAGGAAGAGGACAAGCAAAGACAGCAGGCAATACTTCTCCCCCCGGGAGTTGATAGTGAAGTGGTGTCATAACAGCAGCTATCAGAGGAATTGTGTGTGCAAGGATTGGGCTTCACCAATAAAACAATTAGCCGCCTGCATGAACAGCTATAGGAAAACCCAAAGCTGATGTCTACTTACTGCGAGGCCTAATGAGTCAAAATAAAAGTCACTGTGCCCTCAGTTTCCACAGCTCCAGTTCCTTCTTCTCATCCACTGGAGATCTCTGCCATATCAGCCAGGGAGCTATAAGGACCCACACGAAAAATTGTGAAACAATCAAAAAGTAGCCAGTATAATGGATGCTGTGCACATGCTGAAAGTGCATCTTGTAGCTGGCACTGGACTGATGACATTCAGGATAATCAAGTTCACTCATGGTCTAAACTAGTTGTCCTTAATGGGACTACTGGAGGCCTTCATCAAAAATGTTAGGCATCTGGCTGACATAGCAGATATCCCGACTATTACCAGCTCAAAAGATAAATATTCAAAGTCAAGATATCTCTAACTGGCAGTGCTGCATAGTTGTTCATTTTTGCCTGCAGGCCACCCCAAAGGAAATGACAAACCCTGTTACAGCCTCTTTATGCAAATCTCCACTGTCATTGCCAGATTGCTGTGCATGGTATGGCAGACCACTTTGTGATGTAGCTATGGGACCTGATGACCTTGTTTGCCATCCATCATCACAAATACCTTCACATGCACTTCCCTGTCCTCCTCTGCTCACCTAGTACAAGTGAAGTACTGAGGCTGCAAAATTGGGCTCCTTAGTGCCGCTGATGTCAGTGTTATTGGAACCCGGAGGTGCTGAAAATGGTGGCTAATCAATTTCTGACATGCTTCATTCAGCGCATCATACATCTATGGCAATAGCACAGATGTGTCTACAACAGAAGCATTGGGAAGATCTATACATTGCTCAGTATCTAACATTGATTTAACACCCAAGAAACCATTTTGTCCTCTTTGCATCCTCATTTAGACATTCTCTTCTGCTGCTAAAGAGTGAGTAGAAGAACGTTGTTCAGTGTTGGTGGGAGGAGTTCTTGCATGTTGTTAGAGTCAGAAGCGAGTGATGCTGGACTTTTCCAAATAGTTCACATGATTGCATGCTGATGTGTTTCACAACAGTATATATAAGGCGTGCACTTGGCCAACTGCAGTTTGAGGGGAACTCGGAGGTAAGTACACGTTAATGTTGCGGAGCATTCGCAAAGGACGCCTTTTAGATTTCAAGGTGAGGTGCATTGTGGGTGGGGACAAAGATTGCCCTGCAGTTGAGGCAACTTCGGTGCGGGGGGTGGGGGTGCTGGCAAAGGCTGCCCTGTGGCTGAGGCGACTTTGGGGGGTATCTTTATAGTGCAGAAGGAGGCCATTTGGCCCATCGAGTCTGCACTGACTCTCTGAAAGAGCATTTCACCTAGTCCCACTCTCTTGCCATATTCCCATAACATTACACGTTGTCTCTTTTCAGGTAGCAATCCAATTCCCTTTGGAATATCTCAATCAAACCTGCCTCCACCATGCTTTCAGGAAGTTCGTTCCAGACTCCAACCACCCTCTGGGTGAAAAGATTTTTCCTCACATCACATTTAGTCCTATTGCCAATTATTTTTTATCTGTGCCCTTTAGTTCTTGATGTTCTCTTGAGTGACAACAGTTTCTCATTATTTACCCTCTATACCCCTCAGGATCTTACCCTGACTATACCCCTCAGGATCTTGAATATTTCTATCAAGTCTCCCCTCAGCCTTCTTTTCTCCAAGGAAAACAGTCCCAATCTCTCCAATCTATCCTCATATCTACAGTTCTTCATCCTGGGAATCATTCTTGTGAATCTCCTCTGTACTGTCTCTAATGCCTTCACATACTTCCTCAAATATGGTGCCAAAGTTGGAAATAATTCTCTGGAAGAGGCCTAACTAGTGTCTTATACAACATGACCTCCTTATTTTTGCACTCAATGACCCTATTAATAAAGCCTAAGGCACTATATGCTTTATTCTTCCAATTTGAAGTCTATGTTCGGTGGCGGGCACAGAAATAGGATTGAGTCCTGCTGGAGGGGTGGTCGGGTGACCATGCTGTTCAGTTCATTAACGTGCACCCGTGAGGAGCTTGGTAATTCTCATGGTGGGGGAAGGCAGGAAGTTGACAACACCACTGTTACCTCATGGGGTTGAAGGTCCGGGCGCCATATTTAAAGGGCATATGGACAGTCTGCACTATCCCTTCCACCTTTGCACAGCTGCTGCCCCACCCTTCCTCGGTAACCCTTTCTCTCTTCCTTGGTCAGCCTCCGCGCAACTTGTACTGGCACCAACTGGCCTCAATCTTAGGCTGGCATTTACAGACACTCCCCAGAGATGACAATGCAGTGGCAATTCAATGTTAATCATAGGAGGAATCTACCTCGCCCGGTGCACGCCACTTAAGTGCAGGAAAACTGAACCTTCCAATTTCTGACTGGTGGGAAGCTTAATTTGTAGGGGGGACTTCATTCTGGCAGTGGGGCCTTTTCATGAGCAGGCATGACATGTTCATGCATGGAAAAAGACTTCCTGACATTGTTCACCAGGAAACCCCAGCCTGCCTTTACGCCATGTTTAAAGCTCTGAGAACAGAATTCAAAAGTTCACCCCAAGGCGGGAAACTGATTTTTCACCTCACACCAAATGAAGTTCCCCCACCTGCCAGGTTTCTCGCTGTTGGCAGGACTGGATGATTCTGCCCCGAATCACATTTTGGAATTCTGCATTTAACACAAATCCAAAGCTTCCTGACCTTCTGATGGGCAAAAGGCATGGATGAAAGAGCTGAAGCTGATTTATGTGGACACTTGCAGTGATGATTAACCGACGCTGACCACAGCTATTGTCCTTTGTGACAGGAAACGCTTCAGCCACGAAAGGCTCTTTAATTCCTTATTCCCACCCTGTTATTTGCAGATTAATTGTATTTAGTTGTATCCAGGTGGTGGCCATTAAAAGGGAATTCAATTATGCCCCTATAAATAGACGTAGGCCTGGCAAGTCGACAGGCTCAGAAGCAGACATGAAATGCGCTTCCACCCGCGATTGGCCCCTGAATGCAATTTCACGCTGGTTGGCCAATTAATGGCCAACTAGTATGAACTGCGCGCTGAGAAAGCCTCAGCGCTGCCGAGGGAGGCAGGAAGAGGGTGAGCGTCAACAAAACTGAGGGTGTGGGTGGGGTCTTCTAGTGAACTCCCTGATGGCAGAAAGCTGCTGCAGAGCTGCCTCATGGAACTGCAGACCTGTACAGATTAAATGTCAAGAAAAACTGCACCAAACTGTGTCTATGCAATACATTCAAGCACACGACAGCAGAACTGAGGAAACATCAGTCCCCAGATATCATTTTTTACAATATTTCACCCCGGACATTTCATCCCACCCTTGAATGAGGTTTTATTAAAAATGAGTGTGAAATCATATGGGCAACATAAAATCGTGGACAATAGCGGTTTTTAATGGCCTTATTTGGCCCTTTAATTGTTGGCAGGGGTGGCTCCAATTCACGGACATGCCCGCATACCTCAATATTGCTCACCTGCGCGAAGATGTTGGGACGCATGCCCGATGTCATTTCACACAATTTCAAATGCTTTTGGATCAGGCATATCCCTGCCCAATAAACGTAAGATTCTGGCCATTAACTGAAACTGTAATTTTTGTGTTAGAAGGTGATGCATATAATGTGCATCAGTGTAAGTAAATGCTAGTATAAAAGTACATAAGCATTGACTCCAGTTATATCCTTTACCTACCAGCTTTCCGGGGTAAAACATGGCAGAACAGGATGTCTGTTTAAAGGTGAAAGGAAGGTTGGAAACTAAGAAAATAAAATACAGCGAGAAACGTAAAATCAGAGTGGCCATTGTGAAAAATGGAAGAAAGCAAGTGTAAATTGTTAGGTTATGATTATCCTCCAATGTTCTTGGAGTCTGAACCATGGCCAGGATTTTACGGCCTTTCCCACCCAGCCAAACTGAATGGAGATTTAAACTGCTTGCTGCATCTGTCAGGGGGTGGGGAGACATGCTGCGGCGGACTGTAAAATCCTGGCCCACATGTCCCGTAGAAGAATGAAGTGAATACGTGGATACAGGTTAGGTCTACACCAAAGAGAAAACAAGGTATGGTCTTGGTATTGTTGCATCCTACAAGAAGTAAAATCAGATGTATAGTAACTTGCGAGTTGAATGCTCGTCATTTGGATAGCGATGAAGGTTTGGACATTTCCTTAGAGTTCTTGGGTGAAATCTACAAGGAAGATGATCTGTTAAATGGCTTATATGAGGCATGTTCAGAATTTGATAGATTTCAGAAAACAGATGGCCATTCCATGGAAGAATATAACACAGACTTCAACAGATTGCACAAAAAATTGAGAAAATTCAATGTGGGGATCCCTGGATCAACACTAGCATGTAGATTGCTCGACAGCGCTAAGGTCTCTCATATTGATAGGCTGCTGGTACTTCAGTTCTCGGAGAAGGAGACCTTGTCAGATCAGATGTCTGCTGCCTTGAAAAAATCCTTGGGGAATAGTCATTTCCTTCAGCCTTCATGGAACAAATGGGACATTCGGCGGTGATGCAAAGAATATAGCAGACTCAATGATTGCCAGATTTCAGAATAATCTGCATACTCAATGCAGGCATCAGTTCAATGGAAAGGTTAAAGACAGGCACAATGAAGATGAAAGGACCTTTAGTAGATCTACCTATTAAAGCAGAAAACAAAATTGGACATCAATAATAGACAAACAAATCCCAGGGATACCTGAGGAACAATTAATAGGTACAGCAGGTATGACCTAAAATATCATTATGCAATGAACTGCCTAAAAAGAGAGAAATGGTCCACAAAATGACACATGACAAAAAGAATTCTGCGGCAGCAAAGGTAATAATGAAACTGAACAAATTATCTTGGTCACAAAGAGTTTTAATTCTGTGATGAATGTATTAGTTGTGGACTCCTTTGGTGGTGCAGTGCTAGATCGTACTTACACTTTAACGGTAGCTGGAACAGATTGGCTAATATGTTATCTTGATTCACTAAGTGATGAATATTAATGCAAGGTTAGGAAATATAAAGTACTGTTTATTTTAGGTATGATGATGACAACACTTTAACATCACTAAAGAGAGTTGTAATTCCATGTAAAATAGCTGAAGTAAGCAATTTTATAAATACTGATGTCGTTTCTAGTGAGATACCTATGCTCTTCAGTAAATCATTTCAAAGGTTAAAAATTCTGCTAAAGAATGCAAATGTGGTTGACAAAGAGCATTAAAGGTGAATAGAAAAGATTAGTGAGAATTGTGAAATCTGTAATAACTATCAGAGGACTTCTCTACATCCAATTGTAAGCCTTCCATTGATATGTAACTTTAATGAAGTAGCAATGGATCAAAAGGTATGGGACAAAGATAGAAATATTGTAATTTTACATTTTGTAGACCTGGCGATTGGATTTAGTCTTTTCATGATAATTATTAATAAGAGAGGAATCTGCCAATCACGAGTTCAGGGACAATGCGAAAACATGAACATAATGGCCATGAATGCCACAACTGTGAACTTAGTGAAAGGAATCGTGCAGTGATCGATAAAATGCTGCATAAAATTTTAGCTGATCAACCAGGCTGCATGTTGATCATCACCCTGGCATAGGTGGTTCATGCAAACAATTCACACCAGATGGTTGGAGAATATAGTCTCTATCAATTAGTCATGGGCAAAATCCCAAATTGCCTTCTGTGCTGTGCAATAGTCCTTCTGCTCTAGAAGTTACGACAATTAGTTTAATTTTTTCTGCAAATTTGAATGATTTATATGCAGGAATATGGTCCTTCATCAGGGCTGAAGTATCGGAGAAATTTCGAAGAACACTGAGGCATTGTATAAGAATATTTGAGGCAGAATTTATCACATGAGATTGGTGTATAATAAAAGAGAGGGTCACAGAGAATAAAAAGGCCCTGGTAAGGTAATAGGCCAAAATGGTAAGACTTTACTTATCAAATGTGGCAATCAAACTATTAGGCCAGAATTTTGAGGTCGGCGTGCGGGGGTGGGCCTGATGTGCCGACGTGTAAGATGATGCGCAGTGACGTCGGGCGTGGGTCCCGATGTCACCATGCGTCGTTTAGTTCTTGCATTCGGTGGGTGCACAACGGAGGCAGCTGAGTGCCCGCCTAGCTGTCAAAGGCCTGTTAAGGCCATTAAAAAAACAATTACAGTAATTATCAATGCTGCCTGTCCAACCTTAAGCTCGCTGGGCAGGCGAAAAGCCCAGGCAACCTTTGTGTTTTTCAGGAAACTTCATCCGCGGGCAGGATGAAGTTCCTTAAGGTTTCATTAAATAAATAAATATTTTTTGCGAATTCATAAGCATGGCCCAGCTCATGTGTCACTGTCAAATGAGCGGAAATGTGTAAATAATTTTTATGTTTCTTTATTAAAAAATCTCAATATGTACTTAATCTCCCTGAGATTATTGAGCTGCCTCAGGGAGATTTCTGCACTCTTTCGCATGCATGAATGCAGGCTCCGACTCTCCCTCTTTCCCCCACCTGCACAGGTAGCGCTGAGTGCCCACGTAAAATGGCAGCACGGAGACAATGGTGGGCGGCGATTGGCTCCATGCCCGCTCACGTCCGCTCCTGACTGGCCCGCCCATTATTCAGAAAATCCTCCCCTTAAGGTTCATTCCTCACAATCAATCAAAGTGAATTACAAAATCTCAAAATAGGAGAAGTTGATAGAAGTAAACAAGTCATTGTGCAGCTCAAATGCTCATTTGTTTTGAGATGACAAGCCCTGGAGAAACAGAATATGGTAGATCAAGGGCTGGATGGGAATAATGTGAGTTATCTCTTGCGCTTATATGCTAGTCTGTGCTATGGTTGTGGTTGAAGGTGTTCACAGATTAATCTCTGTCCATCACTATTTTTGATTGGATATGTTGAGGCTGTAAAGCTCTTCTGTGATCCATTGCTGGAACATTTAGCTCTGATTATAGGCTGCTGTTTTAGTGTTTAGCATGCAGGTAGCCTCATGTGGTAGCTTCACTGGGTTTGTACCTTATTCCAAATCATGTTGCTCCTGGCACACCTTTCTAACATCCCTATTGAACTTGACTTGATAGTAATTAAGGAGTGAGGATGTGTTAGGACATGAGTTTTCAGATTGTGGCCTCTGATTTGCTGCTGCAAGTGATCTACAGCAGCTTACGGATACCTGGCTTTTTGGCTGCAAGATCTGTCCTGAGTTTGTCCCACTTTTCAAGGTGTTAATGTCACACCAGATACTTCACAGCCTTTTGTTTACAAGATCTGTGTGGTGGTTACTTCTAGGATGTTATCAAGGACAAATGGGTCTGCTTGGAAGGAGAGTCATATGGGCTCAAAACGCTAAATATGTTTCTCTCTCCACAGCTGCTACCAGATCTGCTGAGTTTTTCCAGCATTTTCTGTTTTTATTCCTGTTTCATATTAGTTTGTTTATCAGCTGATGTAGGCTCAGTCTGGCAGCTATGTCTGGCAGGATTCAAACAGCTCAGCTAATGGTGGTTTCTATGAAGTCAATCGGATGGTGGACTTTGAAGTCTCCCACTCAGGGTACATTTTGTATTTAGTATCATAAATGATCAGAAAAGCATGCATGTCTTGTACCCAAAGTTACAATGCTCAAGAAGCTAAACACTGCTGTCAGGTGAAGCTTCCTATTGGAAGCATGAAGTCAGAAAATGATCTCAGCAGAAACAACAAGAAAATAAAATTAATATTAGTTTGACTGAGCGGGCAGGGAGTGGGCACAAATAGCAACGTAAACCCTGTCCTTTCATGTTACTCTTCTCATGTGTCATTTTCTCCAGTGATCCAGCAGTCCTGATTGCTGGATTTTCCAGCAGACATCAGGACCTTGATATTGGGCCCAAATAGGAATCTCGAGCCCATTAATGTTGACAGAGCCTGCTGGTGCAACCTCCTTTTTGGCACTCTGTCTTTGGTTGGCTCCCCCAAGAGAGATGGGCGTGAGACTATTCTCGGATGGTGCTGCATGCCATCCACATAGCCCCATTAACAGGGCATGAAGCTTCTGACTCCAATGGGACCTTGGCCTGCCACCGAGGGATACCTCAATTGAGGTGATCTCCACACATGATGGGGGCCGCTTTGACATCAGTGAAATACCGGTGCTGGTGCAAGTGGCCCCTCAGTGGGTTCTTATTTGGGCTAATTGACTGCTCACCTCCATGGAACAGGTAGCCATACAGGTTCTCAGTACACCCTTGGAAAAGCCCCTGGAAGCAGGAAGAGACATGGGTGGGCAAGGTTTGCATGTGTCACCTCCCTAGGCAACCTGAGGCAGTGTGGTCTGGTTAGAAGGCCTCTGTTCTTAGGGACATCAACCCAGCTTTCCAGAATGATCTTTTGCCTCCTAACCTTCATTCCTCAACCACTCACCTCCCACCCAACCCCATGGCCCTTTATGCACCCTCATATCCCTCATTTCCTCCATGTCCCTTCCAAATCTCCTCATATCCCCAGGCCACCCACTTAGTCCATATGTGCGCAGTTTTGGCCTCCTTATTTAAGGAAGAATGCAAAGTATTGGAGGCAGTTCAGAGGAGGTTTACCAGATTGATACCTGGAATGAGCGGGTTGTCTTATGAGGAAAGGTTAGACAGACTGGGTTTGTTTCCTTTGGAGTTTAGAAGGGTGAGATGTGACTTGATTGAAGTATATAAGATCCTGAACAGTCTTGACAAGGTGGGCATGGAAAGGATGTTTCCTCTTATGGGTGAGTGCAGAACTATGGGGCACTATTTTAAAATTCGGGGTCATCCTTTGAGGCCCCCTCCCAGTTTGTTATGATCCCGGATGAGGAGGGATGAACTTCTTTATTTAACCTGCTTAGTTGGTTGCAACAGGGTTAATTTAAAAAAGGATCCCTTCCCTTGTGGATACATTTTCCCAGTCCAAATGTATTTATGTTTGAAAAGGACCCAATGTAACCAGGCTGACTTGAGTCAAAGAAAGAGCAAATTTATTAGTTATTAAAACACAAGAAAAATAATAAAACAAAACACCCATACAGACAGATTAGAAATGAGAAGTGAGTCCAGAAATAAAAGTTAAAAAGATATACTAATCAGTCTTTGGCTGGTCCTTGAGGAGTAGATGGTGAAAAGTTCCAGCCGTTAAGTTGAATGATTCCGGTAGAGCTGACTTTGGCAGCTGAGTAGTTGCTTTGACGATTCTTGGTTCTGCAGGTTAGCTGAAAGGAATTGTCCCATTTCCTTTTCAACTGTGGCTTTGCTGACTTGTGACTTGCTTCCAGCAATCAAAGAGATGCTTTTTTTCTGTAAGCACAAGAATGCCTAGTTAATGTTCTTCAGCTGTGACAATAACAGCCCGCACAAATATACCAGGCCTGGAATACCAAAACTAGCACACAGAGACCAGGGTTACAGTTGGTTTTTAACCCATTTTCTTGTGTGTTCCTGGAAGGGAAAAAAACAAACATATCTTTCACCCAGAAACTGCTTTCTTTCAACTCAGTTCATGTCCACAACCTGGAATATAACTCAACAGAAGATGGTTTCTTTTGAGATGGTAATCAGTTTTTTGCATTGCATCTCTTCCTTTGAAGTGTCTCTTTCTGATGGACATCTTGACACCTTTTTAAGTGAGACATTCCATTCTCTCTGAACTAGTTAGTCAAGTGTAATCCACATAGGAATTTTCCAGCAATTAGTTACTTTATAGACTTAGCCAGCTTTTCCTTGTATGTCCTTTTTAAAAAAAAACACAAGCCTTACTTGAACAATTCAATATGTCCATAAGTAATTCCAGGCTCTGATCCATGGTCACGACACCTTTTAGGACAGAGATGAAGAGAATTTTTTTCTTTCAGAGTGTTGTGCAACTTTGGAACTCTCTGCCTCAGAAGGCAGTGGAAGTGGGGTCACTGAATATTTTTAAGGTGGAAGTAGATAGATGCTTGGCAGGCAAGGAAATCAAAGGTCATTGGGGCAGATGAGAATGTGGAATTCAAAAACCAAACAGATCAGCAACAATCTTAATGAATGACGGAGCAGCTCAAGAAACTGAATGGCCTACTTTTGCTCCTATTTCATATGTTTACATGTATGCTCCACAGCCAATCACCCAATATCTATTATGGACTGATCTCAGAAGCCATGTAATAGCAATGGGAAGCCTTTGAAATGGAATGAAAAAAAAAACAAAACTTAACAATCTAATATAACTGTCCATCAAACATACAGGCATTCATACTGAATGGAAAGGAAAAAGTCTCCAGTACCATTGAAAAGAAAGTTATATCCCCTTAAGTGGTCATTAAGTAGTGAAAACAAACATATAATCAGAACATCAAAGACAGATAATCCTATTGTAACCTCTTAAAACTGGCAATCAAACCATATCCACAGTCCCCTGAGAAACAATGTAAATAAACACCCTGCTGAGCTCAGTGCTTCACCAACTTCTGAAATTCATCCAAGCATTCATAACTCACTTGGCTGTCAAAATAAACCATTACAGTTCCAGACAACGGATCCTATTATAACTGAAAAAGCAGGCACTTTTTGTTCTATTTCAAAGCAGATGGCCTTTCACTTAAAGGGATGGATCAGGTGGCTTTTTTTCCATGTTTAAACAGCAGGCCAATTTTTTTTTCTAAGCTGAAGCAATCTGGACATCTAAAACACTGTTCAGATCATTATAGATGAGTTCCCATGCTTTGCTTTCTTCAGTTTTGAATGCATAATAGCACTTTTTCCAATTGTAAAAGTACTCAAATCTTATACAATGCTGGACAATGTAATAGTCAAAGATCAATCACTGCAGTAAAAACACATCTAACTTAGAAGACAGCATCTAATAATGACAGTTGAAGTTGTCAAAACATTTAATACTTACCTGTCAGAATGCTCCTAACTCCTCAGCAGGCTTCACCCAAGGTTCTCAAACTCTCTTACCTGGTAGGTTTTCCAAGGCTTAGAAAACTGCCCAACCGAATGAAAATGCTGTGGAACATAGGGCAGAATGTTTTGCTGAGTGGGCGGGCGTGTGCCTGACCCCCTCAAGCATGATGACATTGGGTGAGCATCCCGATGTCATCGTGCACTCACGTGATCGTTCAGTGGGCGGATGCAAGCGGGAGTCAGAGCAGTACCTGCCTTTAATTAAAAGGCCAGTTAAAGCCATTAAAAAGGCAAATAATGCTGATTTTATGTTGCCCGTATGATTTCACACTCGTTGCACGGACAAAATGGGCAAGTGACCAGCTGACAATTTGCAAAACCGCATCCACGGGCGGGATAAAAAGGGTCAGCTGCATTGCCAGTGTCAGTAGTGAGGAGTTTGGCAGATAGTTTGCTGCTGGTGACTTATTGGTATATGGCAGCTTCATCCCTGTTCGGGGCTTCATTTTTAGCCTTTCTAGGCTTCATTTCAGGTCTCCTTGGTGTCTCCAAGGACACCAGAGGATTCAGATGGTGTTGACCCTTCCAGGTATCAGACAGCCTTCTGTCACCCTCGGAATGGGGATTATGGTCTCTGCTGGAGTCACCTCCCTTGGGGGGGAAGGGACGGGCAGAAAGGAGACAAGGCCAGGTGACCCTCTGCAGCTTCCAGAGGAGTGACTGTTGGGAGGAGAGGTGCAGGCACAAGGGGCGCAGGGCCAGCAGGTAGCCCAAGATGGAAGGGGCCACAGAAGACATCACTATCTTGCTGCCAGGGTTTACAGGCAGCAATGCAGCGACCTCAATAAGTATGAGGTGCAATGCCAAAGGAGGCTCCACCTCTAAAGGGAGACAGTGACCTCCATTTGCCAGATGATCGGGCCTGAGATCAGATCTGCCTATGTTGGTGGAAACCCCATGCCAGTGGCTCTGAAGGTCATAGTGGCTCTCAACTTCTATGCCTCTGGCTCTTTCCAGGGGTCAGTGAGGGATCCTTATGGAGTCTCCCAATCAGATGTGCACAGCTGCTTCAAGCTGGTGACAGAAGCTCCTTTCAGGCAGGTATTGACTTTCATTCATTTCCATACGGATGAGGCCAGCCAGACTGAGTGAACCAGAGGCTTTGCTGCGATTGCTGGCTTCCCCTGCATCCAGGGTGCAATAGACTGCACACATCAAGGCGCCAGCAGGCCAGCTGGATGCCTTCATCAACAGGAAGGGCTTCCACTCCATGAACATGCAGATAGTGTGTGATCACAGGATGCTGATTCTACAAGTCTGTGCAAGGTACCCAGGCAGCTCCCATGACGCTTACACCCTGAGACACTCCCAGGTGTCAAGGCTCTTTAGTGCTCCAGCTGACTGGATGGATGGCTGCTGGGTGACAAGGGCTATCCGTTGAACAGGTGGCTTATGATGCCTCTCCGCCATCCAAGAAAAGAGGCAGAGAAACATTATAATAGGCGCCATGCCTCCACAAGGGTGGTTGTAGAGAGAACCATACGTCCAATGACTGGACCATTCAGGGGGTGCACTACAATACCCCCCAGAGCAGGTGTCACTGACTGTGGTCGCATGCAATGCTCTCCACAATCTGGCACTGGCAAGGGGGAACCCACTGGAGGAAAAGGATCTTGTCGCAGCTCCACTGGCCACAGAGGATGAACCCAGTAGAGAGTCAGAAGAGGAGCACAGTGAGGAGAATGCTGAAGGTGTGGAGGCAGACGTCTGTAACCTCCAGGGAGGCAGGGACACCAGGGATGCCTTGATCCAATGCTCCTTCAGCTAGGCAGCCAAATAAGCGCTACCACCTCATGCCAGGACTGCTGCCCCCATCCCGGATGCCTGTAATGACCCTTTCCTTTGACCCCAAAGTCTACTCAGTGCCTGTGCAATAAGGTTTAGAGCCACCCATGTCCAGCATTACATACTGGCGTACCCTGTACCACATTAAATAAAAAAGGTGAAACACACTCAGGCCAATAAGACAAAAGAAAATTTATCTCAGTTTGACAGTCCAAATAAATTAACAGAACCTTGTCTGGCTTTCAACCTCAGACTAGTAGACATAAACCAAACATTGTTCAACAGAAGATCACCCATGACCAGTCCCTCTTTTGCTCATGGTGTCTTAAACTTATGCTTGCGAGCGCTAGGTTTTGGTGCTCCCCCCTCGCTGGTAGCATTATTGCAGACAGCCTGCTGACTCTGCTGTCCTGTTAGACTTGATGACCTTGGTAGTCATCCTCAGGCCAGTGGAACATGCGCTGGCCCTGCCTGGGAGGGAGCACCAGTGCTACGGCTGGCATCTCCTCAGTCACCAGAACCTCACTATAGTCACTGGCAGAGGGGCGGAGGAGCTACTGCTGTCACCCAGAGCGTCCTTATGACAGGCAGCTTATTCGCCAATGTCAGGTCGCTCTGGACCTCCCTGATCACCATTGATGGATGGGGACTCATCGCCTCCACCTACTCCTCAAGCGAGTGCGAAGTGCCATCACTGCTGTGCACTGACTCTCTAGCTGCAGATCTATCATCCACCAAGCCGCTGGTATCTGTGCTGGTGCCTGGTTCAGAGAGTGGGTGTTACGCAAGTGCATCTGGAGCCTGGCGGATCTGGCATCAGGGGTGGGTCTCGGGGTCCCACGATTGGGTGCTTGGTGGAAAATCTAAGGGAGAACAACGATATGTTATTAGTTTAAGTCATCACTCTGTCACTGTGCATGCCAGGCACCCTGTGAGACCATGGCGATCTGCATCATGGTGCCATCGTTTTTCAATGATCGATGGGGAATCCAGTTTTGAGGTTCCCATCAATCATGAGACTACACAAGAATGTTTGCACCATCCAAAACTCTCACCTCTATGCACTGCACTCTTATCTTCGTCTGACACCGCAGCCTCTCCACAGCCGGTTGACCAAGGTGTGTGCCGGTTCTCCATCTCCAAGGCGTCCTGCTCATACCTCATGAAGATTAGGAGATTTGGGGGCCTCTGCCGGTCAGTGAACTTTCAATTTAGTTATGGGCCATCTTCTCCTGAAAGGACAGAGGAGCATGGATTAGTCCACTCTCTACCTGCAGCGCCATTGCATCCTGGCCAATCCCGGCTGACGAGCATCTCGCAGGGCACATCTGAGTTAAGGCCCTCAGGCTGCAAGGCACTCAGTGCAAGCAGCCATGGCTCAACCCCTTGGCCAGCTCCGGTGTTATTGACATTTGGCACGCAGATTCTAACACCCTTGAGCTCCATTGGGGGGATGGCCAGAACTTAACACCTCAACACACTTATCCATGCCAACATGGTACTCATCCTTCCTGAGTGCAGCAGGTCATTAAACCTCTTGTGGCACTGGACTCAGGTGCACCACACAACTTCATGGCTGCTGACCCGCACTGCCACCTCATTCCAAACTCTTTTTATAAGGTGCGGTGGCTTCCTCCTTCCATCCCTGGGTGAACCTTCTGGCAGTCACCTCCTCCAGGATGACCGCAAGGCACATATCATAAAACCAGGGAGGCCGAGGGCCAATCCGACCTGCCCTCCTGCTTGGCGTCTGCAGCCGCACTGGAAGCCATAATTTCCTGTTGACAACACCGAAGATGTCTCCTTTGTCGGCAGCCTTCCAGGGGCTGCCTGGGCTGTTTTCAAACTGGCTGCCGGGTTGCTATTGGATCCAGTGGCCAAAAGGACCCCCCCCACCCCCATCTGCTCGGCCCTTCCCAACCAGTGAGCAGCCGCGGTTCACGCTGGGCAGGCCTTAATTGGCCTGCCAGTGTGAAATCACGGTCAGGGGCCACTCCCAGGTCCGCCAACTGTGCCCACCCGCCGAACTCAAAATTCTGCCCATGAATACAAATTCCCACTAGGCCTGTCAACGGCAACACTGGCGTCACAGTGTGTGTGTGAAAGGTTACAATTCAAACCTCTTCTTGCCTATTTTATGTGGGTCTCATTTTGAGGGACAAATTCAGATTTATGGTTTTGTGGCCTTAGTTTTGCTGATTCGCTCACCCACTCCTGACTCTTTTGGGATATGGAAATTCAGCCTTAAGTGGCATAAACAGTAAAAAAAATTAATTTTAACAATTTGGCTCATAGAATTTTGAAAAGCAGTACTGATGACAAATTTTTTGGATGCAAAATTAGACTATGAACACTTAATTGATTCTTATGAAATTTTCTGCCATTTCTACTTAGAAAATGACTCATTTAAAATTAACACAAATACAGGTATTTCCCCTCTCCTTTTAATTTAGTTTTTAAAATGCTATAGTTTTATTGTTCACTTAATCTTTCATTGTTCAACAAAAATCAATGTTGCAAAGCTATGATTTTTATTCATGATTGAAAGGGCCTCTTATTGTAAATGTAAAACATTTTCATAAACGAGTTAGTTTTGATGCAAAAAAGTTTGTGGGGGGGTGGGGTGGTATTTTACCTCACCTTCCCTATTGTGAATGTTAAGGCACACAGTTAAAAATATCTATGTGAAGATTTCCTATTCTATGCTGTTTGATTCATACCTGCTTTCATCGATAGTCAACAAATCTTCCTGAATCAAACTGGAGCCATTTTATACATGAAAATCAGGATCCTGTCATGCCATCAGGATCATACTAGCATTTTAACAGCCTACTAATTGGAGTGCCCATAATGGATGCCATGTTCAGTAAAAGAGACTGGAAAGAAGTAACCAGGTACTGTAGGAAAGGAAAACGACCTGGGAGTTAAAATGCCCAGGCTTCAAACTGATGACATTGGGCAGGTTTGATGCTTGCTTTGTGCACATCTCGCACTACCCACTCAACCTCTGTCTTTTGCTTATTTAAAACCTGTTCCCAGTTAAAACTTTCCCTTTTTAACCCTTTCACAGTGTACCTTAAATTCGTTTTTAACAATCACACACTTGTTATCTACTGAGGTAGGGTGTGCACTGTACAATAAGTGAACTACTCTGATCAAACTGCAAGCTTCTGGCAGACAACAACCCCTTCTTGCCTAGGAACATTGCTGGCTTCAATCTGCTGAGGATGCTTGAAGGCAAGAGCCTCTCAGTTCTGTTGGCAAGATCCAGTGAAGTTTGAAATAAAAGTGAATTACAAATGTTGGACGACTTACTGCACAGGTTAACTCATGTTCCATTCACTTGCCATAAATTTGTAAGAAAAGAAAAAATGTCAGTCAGTTTAAATCTACATTGGGGAGCCATAAATTGTTTAACCTCTAGAATAAAAGGTCTGACAGGATGATGGCTATTTGTTTGAATGAAATCAGAATTAATAAACAATTTAAACAAAACCTTTTCTGTTTCCATGGTGTAAATGCTGTGAGACTTGAGTTTAAAGTAACATGCTCCCCCATCCAAAGCACTTGATCTATTTTGAATAATTTCCAAGATGAATATGGATCACTTTGCACGAAATGCCAGCTATGAGGTCATAGCAACAGTGGCACCTCACAATGCACCACATGCAATAGCAACATATTAATTTACCTCCAGGATGTACAGGGCACACACACAGATGGCACACAGTAGGGTTGAGAACAAACCCAGGCCAGAAATGCTATTTAACATAAATGAAGTTGTTTTGGAGAGATAGCCAAGAATAAAAAAAAATTGTTCAACTGAGATTCATTTTCATATGAAAAGGTGGAATTGGTCAATGTTGGATCTAACCAAAAGCCAAACTATCCAAACGGGACACCACAGAATGGGCTGAAAATTAAACAAATTTCCTGTGTAATAAAAATAAATGTGGGTGAAGTACCGCTGTACTTCCAGTAAATGTTATTAGTGGATTTAATAAACAATGGCCCAGATTTTGTGGGAGTGCAGCATCTTGTGGCATGCTCTGTTCGTCAGATATTTTTTCTCAAAAATGCTTTGACCCTCAAGATGCTGGAAGTGCGAGTTGAAAATGGTGCAACAAGGTTAACCATGGTGAATGATGAAACCAACGGTTTATCTCCTTAACCAATAAGATGTGGGAATTGAGAAAGAGGCAGTGGAACAATGGAGAAGGAAATAGGTTGAATTGGAAGAAATTAGCTGCTGAAAGAGAAATATAGGGAAAGAAAAATTGGACTAAAGAGAGAGGGAAAAAGAGACAAAAAGAAACTTGAAGAAAAGAATGAAAACATCAAGAATTAAAAAGTTAAAAAGCTCTAAGCACATTTTACCAGAATTTGCAGTAATAAGGCACCATTGTTTTTATTGTTCACTTTCTAGGCCAGAGAGGGTGAATGGCCCTGTAGGAAGATAAATCTTTTCAATTGTACCAATTGTGAGCAGGAAGCCACAGTGAGTTTCCCATCAGATCAACCCAGTGAGGAAGAAGGTTGGAATCAGAAGAGGATGGAAAGTTAAGTGTGGGGCTGCTCCTCCAGGCTGCGCAAGAGAAACTTAAGCCTCCCCTGCTATGGGCTAGTGCCCCCATTCTTAATCAAGTGACCCCTGCAGGATGACTCTGGCAACCGATCCTGCTGCACAACTAGGCTCCAGTCTATAGGATTTTCCATTGCTTCCTGGTGACTTGTTGTCGGGAATGACTGGGTAGTCAGCCAGTGGGTTTCCGGAGCAGCAGGTGAGTTCCACATCACATCATCTCATGAGCTGAAGACAGGATGCCTGAAGTTAAAATAGGACCAAATGTCTCCCAGGCTGCTCATGTGGATCTCTTTGTGGCTATTTTCATAAAGCATGGATGGGGTGCTAGGATTATCTGTTTACCAGTGTGCCTTCGTGGCTGCAGGTGGTGCCTGGGATAGGGATAGTCTAGAAAAAAGAGAAATTAATTTCAAGACTGGGAGTTTCCTTGTAAAAAGGAAAATAAATAACCCAATCATAAAAATGATGCTGGGCTGTTTTGCACAGATTCATAAATAGTTTAGTGGATCACTTTGTTAACTGAATTTGAATTTGATGATCTTGGTCCAGTTCAAAAGAGACAATCAGATGCTTTATGTGAAGAGTGGCAGCTCACTTGTTTACCTTCATATGAAGATAAGTTCATAAGATGATAAGAATTAGGAGCAGGAGTAGGCCATTTGGCTGCTCGAATCTGCTCTGCCATTCAATAAGACCATGGCTGATCTGATTGTGGCCTTAACTCCACTTTCCTGTCTGCCCCATAACCCTTGAATCCCTTGTAGCTCAAAAATCTGTCCAACTCAGCTTGAATATATTCAATCTCAGCCTCCACTGCTTGCTGGGGAAGAGAATTCCAAAGACTAAGGACCTTCTGAGAAAATAAATTCCTCATCACCTCAGTTTTAAATGGGACACCTCTTATTTTTAAACTGTGCCCTTTGGTTCTAGATTCATGCCCTAGGGGTAACATCCTCTCAGAGTCTACCCTATCATGCCCCCTCAGAATCTTATATATTTCAATAAGATCTCATCTCATTCTTCTAAACTCCAATGAGTATAGGTCTGACCTGCTCAATCTTTCCTCAAATGATAACGCTTTCATCCCAGGGATCAACCTAGTGAATCATCTCTGAACTGTTTTCAATGCAAGTATATCCCTCTTTAAGTACACAGTACTCCATGTGCTGTCTCACCAATGTCCTGTACAGTTGTAGCTAGACTTCCCTACTTGTATAGTCCATTCCCCTTGCAATAAAGGCCAATATTCCTCTTGGTTCCTTAATTACTTGCTGTATCTGCACGCTAACATTTTGTGATTCATATACAAGGCACCCAGTTCCATCTGTACCACAGCATTCTGCAGTCTCTCTCCATTTAAATAATATGCTGCCTGACTATTCTTCCTGCCAAAGTGGACAACCTCACAACTTCCACATTATTCTCCATTTACCAAATTTTTGTCCACTCACTTAATCTTTCTATATACCTTTGCAGACTCTTTGTTTTCTGTTCACAACTTGCTTTCCTAACTATCTTTGTTGCATCTGCAAATTTTGCTACAATACAGTCAGTCCCTTCATCCAAGTTATTAAGATAGATTGTAAACAGTTGAGGCCCGAGCACTGCTCTGTGGCACTCCACTAATTACAGTTTGCCAGCTGAAAATGACCCAGTTATCCTGATTCTGTTTCCTGTTAGTTAGCCAATCCTCCATCTAAGTGAATATATCACCCCAAAGCATGAACTCTTAGCTTGTGTAGTATCCTTTTGTCATGAAACTAACATAGATTTTCATTATATTATTGCGGTTTATTGTAAGTAGTTTTATGGATGTGTGTAGATGGTTCCGTCTGTATGATTTGATTAAATTAGAGTCAGACTGCAAGCTTGAAATTATCAGAAGAAGTTAGGGGTAAAAGGCATTTGAAATGCTAATGAGTAAACATGAATGAGGTCTTAGCATGAAGGATGAGAAGGAAATTTGCATTTTTAGATAAGTGAAGGAGTTGTTTGGGTTTCAAAGGGATGATAGGATGTTTACAATTAGCCAAATAAGCAAGGCCAAGCAGTATGTTTATTTTTCCCAATATTGGCAACATGAAAGATTTTTATATAATGGGAAAAGTACATTTCTAAAGACATATAGAACAAAGGAATTTACAGTTTAAAGGGAGAGAAACATATATAAAGAAGGAAGGAAGGTGATTTGTGGGGCTATATAATAACTAAAAGGAATGTGTAAAACAGCCTCTGAGAAGCCTCTAGCAATGTTTGCAGAAGTCTGCTGTGTCCAGTAACCAAAAGTGATGGAAAGCCTTTCAGATTCCACTGTCATGTGGGTGCTGTGGTAAACTTGCTGGCTTGCTAATTAAATTTATAATCTACTTTGGACTCTTGCCTTAATGAGGGTGTATAGTTGGGAGTCAGGTTAATTAGGGATATTGGGATTTGTTACAGTATTAAGTAACTGTAATCTTATGTATATGCCTGAAAACTTTTATTTTGTTAATAAATATTTTAATTTAGTTTATAAAATCTCTAAAGGTGTTTCTGGACTCATTACTTCTTAATTCAGTACACAAATCCTCTTGTAATAAGTACAAATTGCAAAATCATTGTGATAGCATGACCAAGTTACCCTTGTGGATTTGGTTTGCCTGGTACAAATCATCTGCCACATCATAACACATTAATGTAGCACTTTATCTAATGCCTTTTGGAAATCCAAATACACTACATCTACTGCTTCCCCTTTATCCACCCTGCTTGTTACATCCTCAAAGGTGAATTGCTGAATCCCCCACTATCAACACCCTGGGGATGACCATTAGCCAGAAACTGAACTAGACTAGCCATATAAATATTGCAGCCACAAGAGCAGATCAGAGGCCAGGAATCCTTTGGCAGGTAACTCACCTCCTGACTCCCCAAAGCCTGTCCACCATCTACAAAGCACAAGTCAGGAGTGTGATGGAATACTCTCCATTTGCCTGGATGAGTGCATCTTCAACAACACTCAATAAGCTTGACATCATCCAGGACAAAGCAAACTGCTTGATTGCCACTCCTTCCACAAGCATTCACTTCCTCTGCCACCAATGCACAGTGGCACCAATGTGTACCCTCTACAAGATGCGCTGCAGTAGCTCACCAAGTCTCCTTTGACAGTACCTTCCAAACCCACGACCACTAAGGACAAGGCAACAGACAGATGGGAAAACCATCACCTGCAATCTCCCTTCCAAACCATCCTGACTTGGAAATATATCAACATTCCTTCACTGTGGATGAGTCAAAATCCTGGAACTCCCTCCCTAACAGCACTGTGGGTGTACCTACACCACGTGGACTGCAATTAGGGATGGGCAATTAGGGATGGGCAATCAATGTTGGCCTAGCCAGGGATGCCCACATCCCATAAATGAATTTAAAAAAAGCTCTAATAAATTTGCCAAAGTTGATTTCCCTTTCACAAATCCATGTTGACTCTGCCTGATTACATTATGATTTTCTAAATGTCCTGCTGTTACATCCTTAATAATGATTCCAGCATTTTCCCAATGACATACATTAGGCTAACGGGATTATAGTTTTCTACCTCCTGCCTCCCTCCGTTCCTGAATAATGGTGTTACATTTGTGGTTTTCCAACCTGCTGCAACCCTTCCAGGATCTAGAAAATTTTAGAAGGCAACAACCAATGCATCCACTTTCCAGCCACTTTCTTTAAACACTAGGGGCAGGAGTTTTCCCTTGGCAGGTGGGTGCGCGCCCGATCCAAATGAGAGTAAAATAGTGCGAGATGACGTTGGGCAAGCGTCCCGACAACAATGTACACTCACATGATATTTCGCTTGTCGGGCGTGCGTGAGAGACAGCAGTGTGCCTGCTGACAAATAAAATGACAAGGCCCTTAATCGATTAATTAAATAGAATTTTTTGCTGCCCGTCCAACCCCTTCGGCTGGTGAGTGGGTGAATAGGCCAAGCCAGCGTTTGCATTTTTTGCGAAGCCTCATCTATGGGAAGGATGAGGTTTTGATCAGTGATTAAAAAACAACTTTTAAAACTATTTTTTAACATGTCCCTGCTCATGCGACAGTCATGTGAATGGACATGTTTTTCCCGATTTTTGAATTCTTTATTTTTAATGTTAAAAACCTTCAGCTCCCTGAGGCAGCTCTTTGTGCCTCAGGGAGCTTTCACTGCACACACTCCCACACATGCGCACACTTCAGCGCTCATGCTCCCCCTGGCAGCGCTGAGGCTCCCAGCGTGCATTTCATGCTGGCTGGCCGTTAATTGGCCAGCGAGCGTGAAATCGCAGTGGGAGCCTGTTTGCTGGTGGTGGTCAGCCACCCCCAGGCCCACGCAGCGAGGTAAAAATCCTGCTCCTGGGATTTAGGCCATTAGGTCCACGAGACTTGTTAGCATTTAGTCCAATCAGGACTTTTTCTCTGGTGACCATGATTGTTTTAATTCCTCCCTCCCTTTGCCTCTTGATTTTCTATTATGAACAAAGATAATAAATTCTTTGTTCAAAACTTGTGTCGTCTCCTCTTTTCCCATTATTAATTCCCTGTATCACCTCTGAGGGACTGAGGAAAGCATATGGCCTGCTTTCATTGGACTGCATAGCAAATGTTGGGCCTAGAAGGTTAGAGTTGAATTCTGCCAGGTAAAACACTTTGAGTCTTTTTTCAGGTAGCAGCCTTCCAATCACAGCCAGGAAATCTCCAAAAGTCCACAGGAAACACAAAGAGTGGGATTTTCTGGCCCCACCCACCATCGGAATTGTCTGGTCCCACCGAAACTGAAGAGACTTATGGCTGGGCTGCTGCACCCTTGAGGTGGGCCCTGCAGCGACGGGGCTGGAAAATCCCTGGCAAAATGTTTCTGACTCTATTCCTGTACAGAAAAGCTTCCTCAGCTGTTCTGCTTAACATGGTTTCTCAGTGGCAGCAAACTTACTATTGGTCGGGGAGAGAGGAATGTTAATCTGGAAGCTGATGTCATGCCCAGCTCTTCACTTTGCCAACTGAGCAAGGAATCTATGAGAAAATGATGGGCCCAACCAGTATAGCTAACCTCAGGATGAGCGATGTTACAAAACATCTAAAAAACGTAAATTTAAATGTGGAATTCAATTTCTAGTCTGGAAACTCATGGATAAGATCATATAAAGGAACTACTCTGAAGTTCTTTTTAAAGAATATGTGAACCTGCAGAACATTTACATATCGCACAATCCTCAAAACAAAACACAGAGGCAAACGCCCATGACACTTTAATGCCTGTAGTCTTCAAAGGATTAAAATTGAACTAAAAGGCCTAAATGGTGGTATTTACTTATTATTGTAAGATTTCAATATAACATCAGAGGACTTCTAGAATTCAGATGGGCAACATTTTCCCCCATCGGGGGGGATGTGCGGGAGCGGATGCGAGCTCCCAATTGGTGCCCCCAATCGGGGGCGTGCCACCATTTTACGTGGGTGGGCCAATTAAGGCCCGGCCAGCGTGAGGTCCACCAGGGAGCGCTATGTGCTCCCTGTGCGGGCAGTGGGAGGGATTCCCTGAGCCGAGAGTGCGCTCTTTTGCGCATGCGGGTGAAAGAGCGCCCTCATCTCCCTGAGGCTAAGTGCTGCCTCAGGGAGATCGGCTCTGGTTTGAAACATTGAATAAAGATTAGAAAAAAAATTACTGACATGTACCCTCATGTGCCAATGTCACTTGAGGTGGGACATGTCAATTTCTTTTATTTAGACATCTAATACAAATTTTAATACCCTCATGAAACCTCATCCCGCCTGTGAATGAGGTTTCATATTTTCTCGGAAGCCTGGCTGGTCTCCCAGCCTGCCCACCTACCTTAAGGTTGAATGGGCAGGTCCATTGATTGATTCAATTACTTTATTAATGATCTTAAGTGGCCATTGACAGGTTGGTGGGTGCGCAGCCGACCTGAAAATGTAAGTGATGCGGGGTGACGCCGGAATGCCTGCCCGACATCACCCCGCGTCGTTTAATGCATCGGCGAGCAGGACCCCGCCGCCCCCCCCAACCCCCACTCACCAACCGGAAGATGCAGCCCCACGTTCCAAATCCTCCATGAGTCTGCAAATCAATGTTCAGATTCTCTACAATTGTACAAATATGATCTAATAGGTAATAATAATAATAATAATTAGACACGATCTAATAGATAAATCCAATAAATGAAGGCAAGAAGAAGTTGTGACCTACAACAGTATCATAAATGTTCCTATTTTGCAGTTTCATCTAAACAACTTCTGGACTGGATTAATAATGATAGGAGCATTTCATTCCCATTATTAAAGGAAATAATCTAACATGAATGCCATTTTATTTCCAATATCCAAGAATGTACTAAATCCAAAAATATTCTAGCGTCAGTCTGTACGTTTAGCCAGCGGGAATTAAAATAAATAACTGAGTAAAGTGTCCAGTGGTTAGCCCTGCATTATAATTTGCAAAACAAATGCCTCTCAAATATATATTTGATCCTGTCCGTCTCCAATCCATTAACAGCAAGTTAATTGGAGGCATGCGCGTTGCCAGCTCCCCACCTCTCCTTGAAAATTGCAGTGCATCACAGAGACATCGGGAGACTGACAGGCAACCGGAGAGCACTGTTTTCAAAGTGTGCTGCAGCTGACCCTGTGCCCATGGGCAGCCCTGAATGCCTCAAGTGCAAAGTGTTCCTTCCTGAGCACTAAAATCCCTCAACTTGTTGAGCAGAAAATAAATGTTTCTTTAAAAAAAATTGAAATGCTTGAAATAGATGGAATACAACAATGGCCAGAATTTTGATATCGGCCTACAGGGGTGGGCCCGACATGCCGATGCGTAAAATGACAGGCGGTGATGTCATCGCGTGCGTCCCCACGTCACTGCGTGCCGTTGCGATATTTCGGTGGGCGGGCGCTACGAGCTCTGATGTGCACCCACCATTAATTAGCAGGCCACTTAAGGACTTGAGGCCTTAATAGACAGCGATTTCTCGGAGCCTCTGCGATCTTCAGGGCGTCGCACAGGCGCAATGGGCAGGCGGGTAGGCCACATTTTTAAAAACCTCATCCACTGGTGGGATAGGAAGGGTGAGTGGGATCACGAGTAGTATTTATTAGGCATTTAATTTTTAAACTTATTCCGACTTGCTTGTGTGAACAAGACAACTTCAAATCTCTTCACAGCTGGATGTACAGGAATAACAGGCTTCAGGTCAGGATTTTGGAATAAACATCATTCTTGGGGCCTTGCTGGTTTCGGGCAGCCTTCCCTTACACTGGGAATGGGAGTTGCGCTCTCCACTGGAGGCACCTCCTTTGAGGGGGAAGAGAGGGCCAGAAGGGGGAGGAGGCCAGGAGTCCATATTCAGCCTCTAGGGGAGCCAACTGTGGGAGGACAGGCTCAGGCACAAGGGTTGCAGGGTCAACAGAAAGTGCAAGGTGGAAGGGGCCGCAGAAAACACCACTATCCTGCTGCCAGGGTTTACAGGCAGCAAAGTAGCTAAGTCAGTATGTCTGAGGTGCAGTGCTGAAGGAGGCTCTGTCTCTCATTTGTCAGATGACAGGCCCTGAGATCAGCACCAACTGTGTGGGTGAGCTCCCCATGCCAATGGTGCTGAAGGTCATGGCTGCTCTGAACTTCTGTGCCTCCGGCTCTTTCCAGTGGTCGGTGGTGATCTTTGCAGTGTCTCCCAGTCAGCTGTCCATACTTGTGTCAAGCAGGTGGCAGATGCGCTGTTCAGGCATGCATTGACTTTCATACACTCGTGCTGGGATGAGACCAGCCAGGCAGAGCGAGCCAGAGGCGCTTACTGGGTTCCCCCGGGTCCAGGATGCAATAAACTGTACACATGTGGCCATCAAGGCACCAGCAGGTGATTGTGATGCCTTTGTCAACAGGAAGGGCTTCCACTCCAAGAACGTGCAAATAGGATGCAGATTCTGTGAGCCTGTGCAAGGTACCCAGGCAGCTCCCATGACGCCTACATCCTCAGACACTCCCAGGTGCCGGGGCTCCTCAGTGCTCCAGCCCGACTTGATGGATGGCTGCTGGGTGACAAGGGCTATCCCCTCAGAAGGTGGCTCATGAAGCCTCTCCGCCATCCAAGAACAGAAGTTGAGCAGCGCTACAATAGGAGCCACACCTCCACAAGGGTTGTGGTGGAGAGAACCATTGGTCTTCTCAAGATACGCTTCTGATGCCTGGACCATTCAGGGGGCCCACTCCAGTGCCCCCCAGATTGTGTGTCACTGATAGTGGTTGCATGCTGCGCTCTCCACAATCTAGCACTGGAAAGGGAGATGCTGTGGAGGAAGAAGATGTCGATGCAGATGCTCTGGCTGCACACAATGAGTCCAGCAGTGAGTCCGAGGATGTGCACGCTCAGGAGAATGCTGAGGGGATAGACGCTGACCTGGGCAACCTTCAGGGAGGCAGGGACACCTGGGAGGCTTTAATCAAATGAACCTTCAGCTAGCACACCACAGATGGACCTCCAACACACGCCAGGGCTGCAGACTCCATACTTGATACCTGGGAGCAACATCTGCCTGGTTAGGAACATTAACTATGTGTCTTGTCATGTCAATAAAGCTCAATAACAAACAAGTCACTCATAATATCATGGGCTCCCGTCCACCTGTAGAAGTAAGGAATCAGCCTCAGTCTTGTTCACAACTAAAGCATTTAATAAATTCACAAAACAAAACAGAAAAGAAACTTCATTCACAGGTGTTGAGCTGCACATTGAATTACAGGGCAATACCAGGGCAACAGGAAACCACCAGTGAGAAGCCCGTGTTGTGCCTAAGGTGCCTTACGCTTACATTTTTGGGTGCTACGTCTAGCTCCTGCCCCCTTGCTGGCACCAGCATTGGAGGCAGCCTGCTGACTCTGCTGTCCTGTTGGCCTTGATGACCTTGGCGGTCGTCCTCAGGCCCGTGGAGCCTGTGATGGCCCCGTTTGGGAGGGGGTGGTCAGTTCCACAGCTGGCATCTCCTCAGTCGCCGCAGACCCATTGGATCCCACGGTCATTGGCAGAGGGACAGAGGAGCTGCTGCCCTCATTCTGAGCACCCTGAGAGGAGACCACAGAGATGGCCGGTAGCTCGTGCGTCAACGTAAAGTCACTTCAGACCTCCCTGCTCACCGCTGATGGATGGGCACCTAGCTGGGATACTGGGTGTCCAAACCTTCTCCCAAACTGACACTGACCAGCTGAGGTCAATGCCACTCTGAGGGCTTGCAGGTCCAAGCGCAACCCCAGGAAGCCCTGATTATTCTCCTGGAGGATCATCTCCATGAGAGTCGCCACTCTCTCCATGGAGGAAGCATTGTGCTCGGCCATGAGGGTCAATGCATTGCTGATGCTCCACAGGGATTCCTCCATCACGGAAATCATGCCACACATTCTCTCATGTATCTCTGCCAGATCCTCCCACACACCCTGTTGGACTTCCAGCATCTGCTGACTCAAGGACGACTCCAGAGGCTCATCATCAGCCAATGACTGAGCATGCTCCTGACCCCCTGCAGTCTTCCAACTGCCGGCACTATGGACACTCTCTGTCTCTGACTGCACCTCAAGAAAGAGTAAAGTGCCCTCATCACCGTGCCCCAGGACACCAGTCGACGATCTAATCTCCACCGAGGTGCTAATATCTGCGCTGATGCCTGCCTGGCAGAGATGGTTTGATACTGGTGCTTGTAAGTCGTCAGGGCCCTCAGGTATTGGTGGTGAGCCCTCTGCCTCCTCTTTCCAGGGGGCCCAACCTAACTGTTGTGCTAAGTGACCCATGCCAACACGGTACTCATCATTTCCAATCGCAGCAGGTCTTTGAAGCACTCGCAGTACTGAACACAGGTGCATCGCACCACATTGTGCATGCTGACCCTTTCTGCCACCTCCTCCCAGGCACGTTTCATCATGTGGCGGGGCCTCCTCCTCCTGTCCCTTGGCACGAGGACCTCAAGCCGTGCTGCCACCTCCTCGACGAGGGCAGCAAGGCACTCATCTGAGAAGCAAGGGGCACAGTGTCCCGCCGACCTACCCTCCTGCCTGGCTTGCAGCTCTCTCCAGAGCCCTCCTGCTGGCCATCATTGCCAGCCATTGGAGGAGGTGGCAGCATGATTAGAGATCCTCATGCTGAGGGACGGGAGGAGGAGCCCCCCCCCACATAATGGAATATGCCTGGGAGGAGGTGGAAGAAAGCGTCAGCATGCACGATGTGGTGTGGTGCACCTGCTCACTCTTTAAACAAGCCGCCAGGTCGCCATTGGACCCGGTGGTCATTGCAATCTCGCTGCTGCCTGCCCCCCTCGCTGTTCTCGGAAGCCGCGAATTGGCCCTCCTGCGTAAAGTGGCAGCGCAGAGCCGATACCGGGCAGCAATCAGCTCCAGGCCCACCCGCACCCGCTCCCGCTCCCGACCAGCCTGCTCGACAGGCCAATAATTTTCAGAAAACTATCTTGAAAATAAAACCCACAATACAACAAGAAAGGAATAATATGCATACACCATATATCATTATCTTAGAACTTGATGGCCTAGCTTGTGAGAACATTCAATATTCATGTTGCAATCATTAATCCTTCCATGTGAATATTATGATGCATTATTGCCTAAGAACCACTGCTTAAGTTCTAAATGATTGCAAACACTTAAAATTATGTCAAACCACTAACATGATCTTATTGTTCAGACAATATTTACAAAGTATTCAAGCTCTGCTGCTACAATTTATGGCATCACCTGAACTTTTCGATCAAATTGCAACCCTGCAATTGCTCCCAAGAAGCCATTACTTTCTTCAGATGATTTCCAAGTTTTCCCTGGTCATCTGTGAGATTGCTACAAGGAGTCTCAACCCACAGTCTTGACTTTTCATCAGTTTCAACCTGCAATTGTTGATGGCTCAAAGCAACCACTCAGGGGAAGTGATCAAGGTAGCTATGTAAGGTGCATGAGTAAAATTCCTTATCCTTCTGTTTCTGTAGCAGGGCATTAAAAAAAAATAGGTTTAGAGTCAAATTCAGATTTCAGTTTCTAATGTAAACTTCAGATTGATCTTCGAGTTCAGATTTGAATTTAGAGTCAGGCATAAGATTCAAATTCAGTTGCAAAATCAATCTTTAGATTTAGGCTTCACTTTCCTCTTTAGATCTGAGATGCTGGATCCACTTTCTAAGTCTGAGCAAGTTCTGAGTCTGAATTAACAGGAACATTTCAGCATAAAGGTTAGATGGCAAATTGTATGAATATCATTGATGAGGACATCTAGCCCATCATCTCTACCCTGAGAATGGGTTACTGCCACGCTATTAGTGTTCAAATTTGCTACAGGTCATTATGTATAATAGAATAGAATTCATATTAGAAGCCTTTCCAATATACACAAATGACATTGTAGCTATTAGGTTACTGCAACATTATTTAGACTAGTGAGATTGGCAGAATCTTGTGGAGAATACAGGGCGGGTCTCAGACGCCAGGTGGAGAACCGGTGAGACCCCCTATGTTGCCTCATTTCAGGAAGGCCCGCTGCATTTTCTGCCAATCAGGAAATTAATGGGCCAGCGGTGAGCCTTCCCCCAGGATCAAGGGCCCCAGGGACAGAAGGTCCGCCTTCCAAGGGCTGCCAGCCAATCAGAGGCCAGCAGCTCTTCCACGCTTAGCATCACCACCGAGGAGGCAATGACAGCTACCGGTATGACACTCATCTGAAGCTTTGGTTTATGGGAGGAAGGTCATGGGGGAGGGAGGTGAGGGGGGTCGGCAGCAAGGGCAAGGGTGCAGCTTTCAGTAGCTCCCACCTTCCCAATGCTGTGTCCCTAAATCAGGTACTGAGTACCTTTGAACAAGGGTTTGCTTGTTGTGCTCCCTGGGTGGCGAGCACCCCAACCCGCCAGTGGGTTAACACCAGAGGTGGTGGGATGAGGCTCTTAAGTGGACATTAGTTGCCACTTAGGGGCCTCAATTGGTGTTGGGAAAGCCATCCTTGGGTCTCCCTACCATGGAAGTAATCAGAGTAGAGGCAGGAAGATGGTGGGGTCTCCACTCACCACCTGCCCACCTGATTAAATGCCTCACCCCACATTCCCGTCACCAAACATACCACAGGGGAGAGCACAAGATTCCACTCATTATCTAATGTAAAGCCAGTTTTTGCACTGAATGAGTAGAATTATCTAATAATTTGAATTCAGCATTGTAAATAGCACAGCAATGTGTGAATTTAGTGCTAAAAATTGAATTATTGGTTAATTTTCATTAGGCAAATTTGAATTAAGAATATAATGGATCAAGATCTTCAGTGCCTTACGCATCTGATTTTTGGAGCTAAATATTTTACACTTTATAAATGGAACATGTCTTAATTATATCCTTTAACTAGGTGTAACATTGGTGACATGGAACATTGGGAGCTAAGGTTAGCGCTTTTGGTAAAAATAGAATGTTACAACTGAGAGTTTTATAATGTGAGTGAACTGATTTGTAATCTAACAACTGTGGATTTTGGTGTAATAATAAAATCTCTTTGAAGATACATGTGCGATGTTGAGGTTAAATCTGCTTTATAGAATTCTGCACTCAACAGTTAGTGAAAATGAGGGAAACCTGAGAGCTGGATTGAGGTATACCTGTCTCCTTAAGACATACCTTATCATCATCTTCTGGTTCAATTACTCATCCTGTCAGATGACTCTGGAATGCTATTCACCCACTGGTTAACACTCTGATAATGGCTAGCAATAGTCCTGTCACCAAATACGGAGATGTTACAGAGTTGATGTTTCCAGGAAACATTTCTTTTTGGAAACATGGCACTTTATTTACAAGACAGCAGCAGTAGCTACATGTGCGCATCAAACCCCATAGCTAAAGAAGAGCTCTCCCCTAGAGGTTCCCCACGCTGCTAACTCATTGGTTTTAACAGATCATGTGATCTTCCTACACAGGATTATTCTTTAAGCTACAGCCCTACATTTATCAAAACTATAATTACTATATTCCTCCCACTTCAACATTTTTGTACATTTCGTACTTACAAGGATATTTATCTCATGACATTACAATATTTACACAGGTCATGAAATTACAAGTTCAGTCTTTCAGGTGGTTTCCTGACCCATGTGAAATGTTGTAGCTCCATGACTTCTGATTCTTTGACAGGAACCACATTCACTAGAGCCGCATTAACATCAGGTACTTCATTAGGCACAGGCAGTTCAGTGCCTTCCACTCCGACAGAGGCATCGGGCATGTCTACCCTTGGTTGTGCCACTTCAACAGAGCCACAGGTTCAGCAATGGTTACAGGTGGAACATCATTTTGTTGGGGAATCTCCCTTTTTCTTAAATGATCTACATGCCCTCCAATTCCATGTGGTATGACAATGGTCCGGCCACAGGTAACCACTTTGGTCCTCCACCAAAATTCCTTACATATACTGCTTCTCCAACAGTAAATCATCACTTATGATTATGCAAATCATGAGTCGCTTTTTGGTTTCCTTGATTTTTCTCCACCTTCCCCTCCAAATTGGGAAGTATCAGGCTTAGTCTTGTTTGAAGACAGCACATCATCAGTAACTCTGCATCCTCTTCCTATGTGTCTTCTTCTTTCTACCACAGAGTTTAGTCTCGGTCTTCTTTTTGACTTCATTGTCGACCAGACTTCTCTCAGGTGAAATCTCAAATTGTCTTAGTTCAGTAGTTGAGCTACCCATGATTCCATTATCTACTTGCATCTTGGAAAGTTCTACAACTCTTGCTTTCAAATCGTCTGTCTCCTTCTTGTATCTGTTGGCTTCTTCTTGGAACATTGAACATTGCTACGTCTTCTCTACCAACTGGTTCTTCAGTTTGTTCAGAGTGACGTTAAATTCTTCCTGTTTCCCTTTGTAACTTTCCAGTGGAACAAATGTTGACTTGCGGGATTCTTGTAGTGTGTGAAGTTCTTCCTTTTTCCTTTTCTTTGTGAAGCTCACTCGCTTCATCTTGAATTCTATCATTCAGCTGAGTCTTCTTGAGTTTCATCTACTGTTCTTCCAAGTCATTGTGTAAGACAGTCTTCATTTCCTCAGGTTGCTGAATGGCTACACATCCTTTTTCATTCAGTTGTGGTCCTTGGACTCTCCAGGCTCTTTCTGAAGTACCTTGCTTTGCTCCTTTTCTAACTCAGGGACTCTTCCTGCTTCATTTTGAAATCTCACTGGCCAATCAAGGTTCATTTCCCTTAACCAATTTCAATCGAGGAGGCCTGGTCCTCTGCCTTCTAATACCAACCCTAGTGGATGTGCTGTTTGATGTCTGTAAGCCAGTTAGCCTAGTGATACCTTTTTACCTGGATTTCTTCACCTGTGTACGTTTTCAACTTGGCAGATGTTTGTTCCAAATTTTATTGTTGATCACCTTTATTTACATATCTGAAAGTGTGTTATCCTATTACAGTGGTAGAAGCACCTATGTCTATTTCCATTTTTAAGGGTTTACCATTCACTTGCACTGTGACAATAATTGGCTCTGTCTTCCCAACTTTCATGTTGAATAATGAATAAATGTCAAAATTAGTTGTTTCTGACTCTTCCACACTGTATATTTCATTGGACTTTGTTGCCTGGAAGTCTGTTTAAATCTCGCTTTGCAATGTTTCAATATGTGCCCACTTTTGTGACCAATTGTTAGAAGTCTAATTGTTTCCATTTGATAAAAATTAGTTTTTGAATTTGCTGCTAAGCTGTTTCCACTACATTTTTGGTTTCCCACTTCATGGTGGAGTCCTGGCTTTTTGTGCCACTTTCGGCTGACCGTTCCCACCCAACTAAGAGAATGGCGCCATTTTGCGCATCTTGAATTGCTTGTGAATCCCTTCCAGTGCTTTCCATCACAAATGCCATTTCTAACACTTCCTTAAAATCAAGATCCACTTCAGCCAGCCATCTTTGCTGAATAGCATCCTCCTGCATGCCACATACCAAACGATCCCTGAGCATATCATTCAGGGTTTCACTGAATTCACAATATTCTGTTAGCTGTTTTAATTTCACCACTTAGGCAGCAATGGTCTCTCCTGGGCTCTATTCGGTGAATTGAACCTGAACCTTTGCATTGTGACTGAGGGCTTGGGTTGAAAATGTCCCTTAATGAGGTCTTTTAATTCACTGAAAGTCTTTGAATCTGGGGCACTGGGGGCCATCAAGCTTCAAATTAAACTGTGGGTCTTGCTCCCACAAATACTCAGAAGAATCACTTTCCTCTTTTCCTCCTCTGTGATTTCATTGGCTTGAAAGTAGAATGCAAGATGATCTATAGATGAGATCTGTCATCTATGGCTGGTTCAAAGGGATCGATTCTACCACACTGAGGTATCTTGGATGACTACATCTTCCTTTCCTTTTTAATTTATCTTGGATGCTCACAATCGCTGTGCGAGGGACAGTACCAGGTCTGATTTACTCTCACCGGCGGTTTGTTTTGGAATTGATTTTTCCAGACAACTTTTCTTGATAGAAACAGTGAACTTTATTTACAAGACAGCAACAGCAACTACATACATGCATCAAACTCTATAACTAAAGAAGTACTCTCCCCTGGAGGTTCCCCACACTGCTAACTCATTGGTTTACACAGATCATGTGATCTTACAACACAGGATTATTCTTAAAGCTGCTGTCCTACATTTATCAGACCTATAATTACTGCAGGAGAAAAGTTCTGAAACATAAACAAAATGTAAAAAGTGATAGCCAAGCATTTTTCCACATGTGTGTTTGGAAATGAACAGAAAAAAATGCATATCTTCCCTTTCTAATTGAAAATAATCACCATAGAGATCACTGTGCTTCTCCAATTCTGGCCTGATTTTCATCGTACCACCATTGGAGACCTTGTCATCAGCGGTCTTGGCCCTAAGCTCTGGAATTTCTAAATCTGTTTGCCTTACTATCACTTATCTCCTGTAACTCTTTTGAGTACAAACCCATTTCCATCTGTTTCAGATGAAGTTACATTGTTCCATAGTTTGCCATTGTGAGATTTGAACTCTTGATCTTAGGGTTACAAACCCAGTACCATAACTACTTGGCTATTTTGGCCAAGCTTATCTCCTGTAACTCTTTCGAGTACAAACCTGTTTCCATCTGTTTCAGATGAAGTTACATTGTTTCATAGTTTGCCATTGTGAGATTTGAACTCTTGATCTTAGGGTTACAAACCCAGTACCATAACCACTTGGCTATTTAGGCCAAGCTTATCTCCTGTAACTCTTTTGAGTACAAACACATTTCCAATCTGTTTCAGATGAAGTTACATTGTTTCATAGTTTGCCATTGTGAGATTTGAACTCTTGATCTTAGGGTTACAAACCCAGTACCATAACCACTTGGCCATTTAGGCCAAGCTTATCTCCTGTAAGATGCTCCTTCAAACTTACCTCTGTAATCAAGCTTTTGATAATATCTCCTAATCTGGCTTGGTGTCAAATTTAGACTAATAATGCTCCTGTGTAGCACCTGAACGCAATTGACTATATTAAAGATGCTAAATAAATGCCAGTTGTTGGTGACATTGATGATACTGAACACTTCACCTTGACATACCATTTTAGATTAAAAATCGTAACTCCAGTGCACTCTTTTCACCTAGCAGATACTTATGTGGGGGAAGGGAACTTGATGAAGTTTCATACGATGTTCACCTTTATTCCATGTCTTTTTACTTCTGCTGCCTTTTTTTGTTACAACTTTGTCTCTTTGACCCTGAATCTATGCGATAGAAATATTAACATTCAAATACTTAATGTGTAGTATGAAAGTTCTTTGTCTTTATTTTAAATAGGGTAATGCCTCTGCTAAAATAACAGATAAAAGAATTTCATATGAAAGAATTAGGAGCAGTTTAAGTTAATATTTCTGCAGCATAATTTCAAGGCCATTCTCTTCTTTTATTATTCTGTTCCATTTTCTTCCTTTTTTTCTCTAAGCATATCTGGCGGACCAATTAACTGATCTGGTGATCAAGAAAATTGGTTTTGAATCATGTGTCTCCATCTGAAGTTTGAGGACGTTGAAGACATGCTTGGATTGAACACATTTTCAATGGAATATACACCTCAACTAAGTTAAATTCTCAACACAAAGGATCCAGATTTGTAAAACATGAAAGTGTGAAAACAAAATTCATGGAGTTTTTTGAGTCTATAAAAAATGTAGAATTTGCATTTCCTAGATTTTTTTCCTTTCTCATTGACTAAATGTCCACTTTATAATGTACGCCAACAAATGAACTGATATGCATGTGTTGAAGGATAGCACTTTGTAAGCTGTGTGATAAACACACACAAAACGTATGCATTTCCAACATGTATATCTTGATACAAAAATGTTTACTTGCATGTCCAAATATTCATAGAACTAGACAAATTTACAATATTGGACACAATTTGGTATAAATATAGTTAAATAAAGTCATACACTAATACACAGAAATGTGTGTTCATTTATATATATATATATATATAAATGTGTGTGATATATATATATATATATATATATATCCCTTTCTATGCAGACACGTACATTAGAGGTTAAATTAGCCAAAATCAGTAATGTGAAACAGCACATCAACAGCCGGTTTTACACTATGCATTTGAAGTTAATGTTATAAAATATTGGGCACAGTGTAACACAAGCTGATGAATTGCTATGAATTTACTCTGGGAGTCTTGCGCAAATGAAAGGCATATCTGGAAATCAGGCTCATGATCCCACAATCTTCCTTCCATTAATGAATAGCTAAGTTATGGGCACTGTGCACCTGGATTCCTGATGTGCTGCCAGTGATAAGTCTCTTTACTGGGAGCATAGTTTTGAGTAATGACCACTTTTGTGCCACTCCCCAACAATGCGCATGAACTCACACCTCAAAAGAGCCTTTTGAGCTCACAAAAATATTAGGCTTTTACAAACGGTTGTTCTCTCCAGTGATCATTCATTTATTCTTGGAATGTAGAAGTAAAAAGAAATCAATTTTCACTCAAATTTAAATTGTTGGCTTGTAGGCCCCAATTTTAAATAGAGGGGTGGAAAGTATGCATGAGAGGCTTACTTAACCAATCCTGGGACAGGGACACACTGCCAATCTTCAAAGCAGGGTCTCATTAACATAAAAGTTACTGAAATTCCACAAGAACCATGACCTAGCTGGCGTTGGGCGTCTCGCCTGCCAGCTGGAGAGCTGGCAAGAGACCCGCACTGCCTCTTTTCAGGAAGGCTTTGTGACCCACACACCAATCAGACAGGAGTGGGGCCAGCAGCGAGCCTTCCCCTTGAATCAAGACCCTGGGGGCAGGAGTCCCGCCTATTGAGATCTACCAGCCAATCAGAGGCTAGCAGTTCTTGTGCTCAGCAAAACCACTGAGGAGTCCATCACTGCTGCCAGAAGGACAGGCTGGAATCCCAGGATCGCAGAGTGACCCAAGCCAAGTAATGTGGTGGAGATCCATGGGGTAGGGGTCATGTGGAGAGGTGTGTAGGGAAGCAGCAGCAAAGGCAGGGAAGTGGCTCTCAGTGGACCACCCTTTCCCAATGTCCACTCCCTCAATCAGGGACTGAATGCCTTTGACCAATGGACAAGAGCAGCAGATAGATGGGAACACCACCACCTGGAAGTTCCCCTCCAAGTCATTCACCATCCTGACTTGGAAATATATCACCATTTCTTCACTATCACTGGGTCAAAATCCTGGAACTCCCTTCCTAACAGTACTGTGGATGTACCTGCACCACATGGACTGCAGCGGTTCAAAAAGACAGCTCACCACCACCTTCTCAAGGGCAACTAGGGATGGGCAATAAATGCTGGCCCAATCTGTGAAGCCCACATCCTGTGAATGAATAATAAAAAAAACTCCAGCCCTCCAGGAGGTGACAAGCTGGCTACAGTTTCACCTGCTGTGCACACCACATGGCGACAGGCCGGCCTGCAGCTGGGTTAACACCAGCAGTGGTGGGATGAGGTCCTTAAGTGGTCATTAATTGGCAACTTAAGGGCCTCAATTGATGGCAGGGCAGGAAGGTTGATCATGGGCCTTCCCACCCAGAACTTAATTTTGACGGGAGCAGGAAGGCTCCTGGGCTCAGGTATGCCACCATCCTGCCTAATTACATACCCTTCCAATCTCCAAGTTCGCCACCAGAGAGTGCAGAAGATTCTACCCCTAAATTCAGAAGGCCACAAAAGGGAACACATCAAAACCGCTCCCTATAGTCATTGGCAGTAGAGGCTGGTGGGCACTGGGGAAGGAGGGGCAGTAGGGAGGGAGATTCCACAATGATTGGTAGAAAGGCCAGGGCTGAGGAAGCTCAAGGACTCTTTGTTGGGCTTGGGGAGCACATTTCTGTTCTCCCTTAACCTCTTCTGAGAAAAGTAACTTTCAAATACTTGCCTTGGTGTCCTTTGGCCAGTTGGTGCCTCCTGCTGTTGTGTTGCTGCATGGCTGCAGATAGTGGAGAAACTCTCCTGATTAGAAGTTAAGATGTCATCAGAGGATCAATGATAAGTTTTGAATATTACACCGGGCCTTGCCTGCCTGCAGCTAGAACACTATCAATGCCATGGTGGGTTGAAGTTGCAGGCAGATTTTTGACATTTTAAACCCTCCCATGCACCATCCTCATTGGGTGAGATGGGGTGGGGATGGGGGCGGGGGGGGGTGCGGTTTGGGGGATGATGTTGGGTGTTAAAATCCTGCTGTAAGGTCCAAATGAGAAATTGTTATCTCAAGGAATGCAAGCATGAAATTTGGATTTAACTAAAATTTACTACAAATATTCTGCCCAGTGAATTAGATTACAATTGCCCCCAAAGAAGGAGTAGTGAATAAAAGAGAAATAGAACTCATTCAAGCCTTGCCGTAAATCAAATAGTGCACTTGGATTATGCTCTCGACAATGATACAAAGATATTGATATGAGACATATAAGTGCATTATATAAGCTCATTAATTCATGTCCATACAAGTTGGGTGAGTAGCTGATCATTCTTGGCAATTTGGATCTCAGTTATTGCTGACACTAACCTCATTCTGTTCAGGCTTTTGAGGATCATGTTATATAAAAGTCCAATAGTACGTTCTTCCCCACATTCCTATTTCTCCTTGTCTCTGCTTCATCCTTTCAAGGTAACAACTGTTACTCATGCTCCTTACAAGTTACCAACAAGCAAAATAATAATTGCAACAATTAAAGGAGAAAACAGAAAGACATAGCTCGGAGATAGATAAATACTAGTAGAAGGAAGAAGGAAGGAGTGAGAATAACTTGCTCTGATAAAACAACTCAAGTAGCTACTGGCCAGGATTTTCCAGTTGTCCTATGGGCTCAGCAGGCAGGTCCAGGAGCGTTTGGGAAACCAACTGCTGCCCACGATCAGGCTCCAACTGCGATTCCACGCTGGCTGGCCAATTAATGGCTAGCCAGCATGAAACACATGCTACTGCACTCAGGGCTGCTGGGGTGGGGGTGGCAGGAGTGCGAGCGCCAAAGTTCGCACATGCGCACAGGCTTGTGCAGTAAAATCTCCTGAGGCACAGAACTGCCTTAGGGAGCTGAAGATTTTTAATGTTACAAATAAAGAATTTTAAAATAATTAAAATATGTCCCCTCATGTGGCTCACTCATGTAAGCAGGGAAAGGTAAAATATGAGTGCAAAAAGTTTTTTTTAAAATCACTGGATGAAACCTCAACCCACCTGTGGATGAGGTTTTGCCAAAAATGCAAAGGCTGCTTGGCCTTTTCGCCCACCTACCAATTGAATTGATGGATGGGCAGTGAAAAATTCAGGTCAATTAGTTCCTTAAGGGCCTTAATTGGCCACTTAATTGCCGGCAGGTGGGCTGCTGACCCCCGCGTGCACCCGCCCAACGAAATATTACACAAGTGCACGATGACGTCAGAACGCTCATCTGATGTCATTACGTTTCAATTTGTGCTTGTTCGGGTCAGGCACGTGCCCGCTCAATAAGTACAGTATTCTGCCCTATGGTTTTTTTGCTGAGGTGACATTTACCTTGACAAGCAAAAACAGCTATTATCCCTACTTTGAATTACATTTCATTTTGGACTTGTGCCATATCCTGGCCAAGATGGACAGTATAGTTCGCTGGTCTCTGCCAACGGCAGCCATGAATCAATGGTAAGGAAGTGGACAAGAGCATTTGGGAGATCTTATCTCATGCCATTTCTCTCCACTGTGGGACATGATCTGTACTCAGCACCTTCCCAGTGGTCCAGCTAAGGTTAGAAAGATACCGAGCAGGGATTCAGGATATCAAGATCCATCCTTTGGCACGGTATGCTGGAGCACCCTACTATCAGGTACAAATGATAATTTGTTCAGTTAGAAACTTTCTGTCATCTCAGAATGTTAACAGATCAGTTTCAATAATCTTTGTACAGTTATGATTTTAATTCCATATTTTCTTTGTTAACATATTTAACAAACTCAATAAACACTCATGAACCCCCAGGGTGATGGATGAGATAGAATTTTTATCTTATCCAGTTCTAATTTTCTAACCCAGTACATGTTTGACACTGGAGAGTTAAAGATCATTGACAGCCATTAGTTAGAAGCTCTTTCTCGACTATTTGTGTGAGGTATCCTCTATTTGTCTGGATCATCCCTGTATTATAACTAAAGCCGAACAACGCCAAGAGCATGGATCTCATTTCTGCTGTGAACATATTACATGCAAGATTATGTGCCAAAATATTAGCGATCTTTTCACTTGTATGAAAACAGCAGTCTCCACACAATGCGCCACCAGGTACATTCTGGTGCTTATTCCCTTAACAATACATGATGAGAAGGAGATCAAATATATGGGACGATGACATTCCACAGGGTCAAGAGGCTTTAGAGCAGCAGTCATTGTAATGATGCAGAGCAACCTGAACTGCTAACAATAGCGTTAGTACTCTCTGATGGTGACTGTTGCTAATTTCAATCCAGGGTGTTCAATGCCACGATTTAAACAGCTTACCTTTACACTTTTTAAAAAACTATTCAGAGATGGCGAGGTTGAAAAGATGCTGACGGACTCATACTTTGTTGCCATGTCAGGTAGGACCCTGCTGAGTAGGCTTTTTGTTTATGACAGAAATGTTTGGCTTGAGGCCCTTTTAGTTTTGCTTGTGAGTCAGACCTGGGTAATGCCCACCAGTTAATGTTGAGTTCTGTGAAGTAAAATAACAATATCAATATTTGACTTCTGATGGTACCTTATGCTGACCCTCCATTCTCTATTTATGTTACTGCCAGATACAAGAACACAGTGTGGAAGAAATGAAAGCTCAAATTTAAAGACTCATGTATTCGCTTTAATAGCGTTATTGTTCAAATGGCGGAATGATTTTTTTTCAACACTGGTAATCTGTACATTCACTCTCCCATGTTTTTTAATTGTGCGCTCACTGTGGTCTGTCTTACTTTTATCTTTCAGAATCATTTTTAAAGCATTTACAAGGTCATGTAGCAAAGTCAGTTTCAGTCACTTGAGAGTCTCATCACCAAGAGGGACTTCAGAGTCTTCCACATTAAATGATGCTATAGGCATTTAATAGTGGTGTCTTTTTATAGGGTGAGTGTGACTCTAAACCAAGATTGCCTGTGTAACTACACCTTTTAGGGACTGAAAAATCAATGTTAAACCAGTACTGCCCTTAAATTTCTTTATAAACTCTAAGAGAGAAAACCACAGCTGCACTTAGGACACTTTAGGTCAATAAGAAATCAATAGCAACGGCTGAGTGTTTGAAAAGAAAGCTTCTCGAGTGCTGCGTGCTTTCAGATACCACAGCGTTCCCTATTGTTTGCGATGTAGGAGGCTCTCCAGTCTATTTTCTAAACTGGATAAAACTTTCTTTGTTGTGGCCCAATGTCTAGGGCCAACGCTTATGTTCTGGGAGCACTCCAGAAGCAAGATGAGTTCAGGCTGGAGATCCTAAATTTAGGAAGGGGGAACAGAGCCTTAGCTAAGGAAATAGTTCTCATTTTCTTTACCAGGAATGCGAGAAGGCACAGCCGTCTCATCCCCAGTCAAGTGTGACATTTCATTTGAATTTGACAGCACTGCTGACCTTGTCATTAACTGACAGTGATCATCACGCTCCAACATTTGTAATTCATTTTATTTACAAAGCAATGGTTATGTGGGAAAGGCCACAGTGCTAATTTTAGTTCAATGCTTAATATACAGCGAGTTAGAAAATGACTGCACCAAGATCAGTGTTTAATTAAATTTAATACATCTGAAGTAGCAAATTTGTGTGACATTTTTGAAGATAATTGATGTGAAATGCTTTGGTGCTTCACTTATTTGTTGCCACTTTATTGACCCTTGTTACATGTGCATTTTTATAACTATTGGTAATGTTGGCTCAATTGCCTTTTATGCAAAATATTAATGTTAATGGTCAGCAGATCACGTCAGTGTTTTATAGGTGGGGTATATGAGCAGTTGAATGGTTAGGGTATACAGTATCTAGGTTATATTGTAGAATAGCATCAGTAGTGACAAGCGACACTGCCAGTTAGCAAGAAGAAGTCATGCTGCTTTGCCGACAGAATTCAGCTTGTGTAATCAGCAAGACGCCAATATCACTTGTTAACTGGCTATAGCTCCTTCTTAATTTTTACTGCTGGCTCTAGGCATCTGTCTGAGTGCCTTCATTCCAGTACACGCTCCACTGATTCTCCCTTGGCACACACGCAAAGTACTTGGAAGTATTTCTGAGAAATAAGCATTGGGCAGTTTGGGAGATCCCCTGCTCAGATGGGGCAATGCTGAGCAGTTGTGCCGATTCTGTAATTGCTCTGTGTGTTATCTGTGGTAACAGCTGATCAGCTCAGTTCAGCGCAGTACCAATGGCAGCATTCAACTGTAAATGACTGAAAGTTACAAAAAAGAAACAAAAGTCAGGCCAGATAAATCAATCCCGCAAACTAAATCAAAGGTAAGAAATTGGTAAGTGAATGAGCAAACTGACAATTAGGTCTAAAATAAAATTCCAAAGAATTTAAACACAATGGGGATCAATACATCATGTGATGGCAGACACACCCACAGTTTTTGACAGTTCAGAGCAAGGGAATGAGGATAATTTCAACTTGTCTCAGTACTTGTGAATGTTCGCCTCTGTATGGTGATTACTGAGCACTGTAAAACATGTAAAATAACACCAGTCTGAAGGTGACGGGAATACATTCTGCAGACAAACAGGGAATGCAGTACTGCTTGCTGAGAACAACAATTCAGAGTGCAGCATTTGGAGCAGGTAATATTAGTCCAAGTCCTGTATTCTTGCCCTGGGCAGTGTTAGCGACTAGATTCCAGAGCACAGCAGAGAAACAAATACAATTAGTCCCAAAGCTGCATTATTAAGTAGCAGACAGAAACATGAGCTAAAATAGTATTGCTAACTTCTGGCTAGGGCCAAACTCCTGAACATGGGTTACTTAAGTGCCACTCTCAGGAATGCTGCAAGATGCAATATCACAGTGATTGGACATGGGTCTGTACCCACAATTTCACACATGGGGGAAGAATTGCTTTGGTTGCTATGCTTAGTGAAATCATAAACGGTTTATTTTTCAATAAATTTGTACTGTTGCTCCACACAACAACCAGAGCATCTCTTTCCCCATGGAGAGATTCTGGTTTTAGTTCTGTGGCAGCACTGATTGAGTTGAGGCTGAGTGACCTTTACATTTCTAATACAGATTCCTAAATAGGCCCCTATACCAACAGTACATCCTGGCATTGTTTCACCAGAGGACAACCAACCATGCCCCATAACCAAGTTAGCCACAAACAGAGGAGCAATAATAATGAGGGTGGGGGGGTGAAGAGGAGGCTAATTGGTAGTGACCTCTGACCTAAAGCATAGACACAATGGGCCAAATGTCTTCCTTTTGAGTCCTAAAGTTTCTATGTTTCTAAAGGGTACTCTTGAGTACTAAAGAAAGAAGCAATCCACAGGTTATTAAGAACAGAAAATAAACCTGAAGGAATGTAATCCTGTCAAATGTAGCAAATACACTAGAAAACAGACTGGCAGTTTTGCTGATGGGGGATCATTGTTGTTGTCAATGGTCCAGGATTGACCCAAAGTCCAGGAATTAAAGATTAATCTCCAGGACACTGCTGCAAGAAATCCTTGAGAAAAATCATTTTGTGGGGGGGGGGCGGGTGAAATAAAATAGTTTATTTTTCATTCTCTTTGAACACTTTTGTTTATTAGTTATGAAACTATTGGGAAATGATAAAAAGGCTGTGTCACAGTCAAAAAGCATTAATTGGTAATGAAAGAGTCATTTTGCTTTGCAATTGGATGGGAGGGCAGTACGCCAAAAGGATTGACATGTTGGACGGCCAATGGTAGGAGCATGGATGTGGGAGCCAGATACAGGAAGTCATGTGGTTAAATCTTCAGTACAATCAACCAGAGTTGGCAACTCTAAGGTATGTTTGTATCTCACAGCATAAACACATATTCAAAGCTTACTAATACGGAAATACAGCATCTGGATTCCTTTAATATTAAGGAGCATTTGGATGACATTCATCAGGGGTTAAAAGGGCCAGTAACACTTCAAGAGAAAAGAGAAATTGAGTGTGGTATAAAATAGGCTGCTGACCATTGACTCATTTCACCCAATAAGAATCTAATTAACTTCTACTCTGAAGGTGCATTAGCACTATCACTATAATTCTGTGTGATGTGCTTATAGCATAAATACAGACTGAAATTAGAACTATAACCCAACCTAACAAAGTGGAGTGATACTCCATGGATGATGGTGGTTTCATTGCACTTTGCTTGTCAGCTCTGACCTTAATACCCAATTTACACAAACTAGTGCCAGTGCGAAACTGAAACTGCACTGTGCCAGTGTTAAACTTGGATTGTGAATACATCCTGATGTTACATATTTGACAACAGTACAAAGTGTTCATAAAAGTAGAGTATTAAAAATTGTCACTGATTGTTCTATTGAAGCCATCAGGCAAGGTATGTTCCCTTAAAAAGAGGATTATTTTCAATTTTCTCCTCTTCATATGTGGGCAGTTAATTGCCTAGTATTGTAGTCCTGACTGAGATGAACCATAGGCATAACAACTGAGTGCTGTGGTGAGCTTGTCAGTCACTGACAGTGCTGTCCCTATGTTGCAAATTGGCTGTCCTTGCTGCAGATGATAAAGATCTACCTTACTGACCTGGAACAAGATGAGGCTGTTATATTGGGTCATTGGCTGGTAATTGTGCCAAGGCCTGATATGTCTGGCATGCTTTCTTCATCTGGCACCATCTCAATAATGATATACTAGGGCTTATCTTAACCCCCTGCAGTTGACAAAATTGGCGCATGCAGAAGGCTAAGATAAAGGCAGTGTCCAGGCTTGGCACTGCATTCATGCCACTTGGCATTTTAACTCCCATGTCTCCCACACTGCAAGCTAATCAAGGGTTTCATTCAAATGTAGAAATCAGGATTCGATGATGTAGACCCCTGTTGTAGCTCTCTTCTGGGTTTGCCTGTGATTACCTACTGGCACCACCTCATTGATGTCAGACTCAGGCAGGAGTCAGGCCTAACTTATTTGCATGAGGCCTGGGAAATAAAATGACCTCACATCCCATGGAGAAACAATTCATTGGAATGTTCACCAGAAGAGAGTTAGAATTAGAACAGGTAACACGGGGACACAACTATGCTGGAAGGCTCCTTCACAGTAAAAATAATCATTGGCAACAGCATTACTTTTTTTAAAATGAGCTTGCGAAGTACTAATGAGAAACAGTTCAATAAAGTAGAGGCTGCAGTACTGCACCTGAACAGACTTATTATACCTACCATGCACTATTTAGCTTCAGATAGTGTGATGAACCTGATGAATCATTGCACAACTCTAGACACTTTGCAGGTAATACTAACCTCAAGAGTAGTGGGTTTGGATCAAGCAAGAAGGTAAAATTTGAAAAATTTCAAAAACAATCCCAACCCATCCGTTTTCAGTTTTAATAGAGGCAGGATGGGGTGGATGAGTGACTCTCAGGAGGGAGGTCAGTAGGTAAAGATTTTAAGGAGCTTGCGTGCTTCCATTTTTACGGTTTTATTTTAACCTTTAACCCACTTTAACTATGTTTCCTGGGGCTCATGAAGCCTGACAAATAAAAGATCGTGAGAAGGGCTGAATCAGATAAATAAAGTAATTGGAATTGCAGCACTGCTTGTGGGCCAAGAAACAACTGAGGGCATTGGACACAGCAAAGGCTACAGATCCTAACAACATCCCAGCTGGAGTACTGAAAACTTGTACTCCAGATGAGCTGTGCTCCAACCCAAACTGTTTCAGTACTGTTACAACACTTATATCCACCCAACAATGTTGAAAATTACCCAGATATGGCCTAGCCAGAAAAAGCAGAGCAAATCCAATCTGACCAATTATAGGCCCATCAGCCTGCTCTCAACCATCAGCAAGGTGATGGAAGGTGTCTGCAGTGTTATTAAACGACATTTACTCACCTATGACCTGCTCATTGACGCTCAGTTTGGTTCCACTCCACTCCACTCCAGAACTCAATACAACCTTGGTCCAAACATGTGAAGAAGACCTGTGTTCCAGACGTGAGGTACAAGCGACTGCTCTTGACATCAAGACAGCTTTTAAACTAAGTGTGGCATCAAGGAGCCTTAATAAAAACTAATGTCAGTGCGAATCAGGGTGAAAAATCTCCACTGGTTGAAAACATAGCTAGCAAAAAGGATGGTGGTTGTGGTTGTTGGAGGGCAAACATCTCAGCCCTAGGATATCATTGCTGGGGTTCCTCAGGGTAGTGTCCCAGGCCCAGCTATCTGCAGCTAGTTCACCAATGATTTTCCCTCCAACATCAGGTCAGAAGTGTGAAAGTTTATTGATGATTTCACAATGTTCAGAGTTGTTTGCAACTCCTTGGATATTGAAGCAGTCCTTGCTTGCATTCTGTAAGGCCTGGAAAGCATTCATACCGGCCACGCAAGTTCCAGGCAATGAATATCTCTCTTTGATGTTCAACTGCATTACCATCAATGAAACCCCAACCATCAACATCCTGGGAGTTACCATTGACCAGTAACCTAACTGAACCAGCCATATAAATACTGTGGTGTCAGAGCAGCACAGAGGCTGGGAATTCTTCAGCCTTGACAGCAACTGTCACACCCAAGAATGAATGAAAAAAAGAGTAGGAATGCTTCCCTTGGTCCAACAAGCTTACCTGCTTTCAGTTGCATGATCCCTGACAAGGCCTGAAATATCTCTTTGTGCTCCCCCCAGCCCCCTACTCCACCGCACCTTCTTGCCCTCCAGCCTAATCAATCTCTCTCCTCAAACATCTGCCACCCCTTGGCCATGATCTCGCCCTCCTCACTTATAATCTCTCCTTTCCTGCCGATATTCCCCTCAGCTGTGGCCTTGTGCTGCTGGCAGCCAGTCTGTCAGTCAGGCTGGTTGTTGGACATGAAATCCGTGGAAACATTTTAAAAGGCATACTTCTGGGCTGCCCATCCAGAACCCCTTCTCCACCAGCTTCTACCAAGATTCCCTGTAAATATCAGTGCCTTACACATAGACCAGATCAAAGGACAAGCCTCATCCAAAGTTAGAACTCTAAAGTGAGGAACCAGCCCCAATTGTATGGACTGCCATCCTGATCCAAAAATATGCAGCATGTTTTAGAATTCTGATCACTTCAATATAAAATATATTCATTCATTTTTACAGCTAAATAGGTCAATAAATGAATAAATCATTGAATTGATTGTCGTTGCTCAGAATAATATGAACCTTGATCCAGATTTAACATTTCCAGCAAGACAATTCATTAAAGAAATTTTGAAGTGCATGTTGTAAAACTGTTCAAGTTCAGCAGCTTGATACTTTCAAATATTCACAGCTTTCATTTATTCCAGCAGTCAGACTGAGTCTCAATTGTGACCAAATATGAAACTGAGATTGAAAAAGATGTCCCTGCACTACACAGACGTTTTGCCAGCAGAAGCAGTATCGACCCTCACGTGAGTTAATCCCCTTCCCACTTCAAAACTTGGCAAACGTGAAACTTATTAGTTGATTTGGAGACTGTTACTAATGAAGAAATGTTCCATGCTTCCAGTTTTAATGAAGCCTGAAGGGACTCATAACTACAATGACCCTGTCTGTATATCACTTTGCCAGTAATTGAGACTAATAAGAGCCATAATATATTGCCTATATGGATGATATTTGGTAGTACATTGCTAAGCTGACATATAAATTAATCTAATAATCAAAATTATCAATCGTTGACTTCAAGAATGTAAGAGCTTTTTAAAATGTTGCCACTGAAAAGAGTCATTGTGATGCTTGGTAGATTGGTAGGGGTGCAGTAGTGAAGTGAATATATTACTGCATGAGTTGTCCAAAAGCCTCAATTAATGACCCGGAGACACGGGGGTGAATTTTCTGATTGGAAATCGGGCATGCTATTCCCCTATGCTTACGTAAAATCTGACGTGATGATGTAGGATTGGCCCTGATGTTATCATGCCGGTCTCCGGTAATACAGAAATACAGGCAGGTACTGAGATCAGCAGCCCGCCTGCTATTTTGAAAAAAAAATGAATTAACAAGTGATTACGCTTGTTAACAACCCAATAGGCTGCTATTTACATTGCCCATGGCATTTTTTTGGTGACTGCACATGAAAAGTTCGGAGGGTTTTATAATAGATATGAGGAGGAATTGCAAAGCCGGATAGAAATGCTGCAGGTGGGTCAATGTCTGCAAGCAACAGAAGAACCTGCTGGTGAAGGGGGGAGAGTTTTCCAGTGCCTTAAGTTCCTTTAATAATTGTTTTCAGCCTGCAATAGGAGATATTGTCAGGGAAGGGGGTCTACAGACAGGGTTAAACTGAAATTTCTAGACTCCAATAATGGACTTGGAGATCACTGTCTCCCATGGACATAGCCCATTGTGGAGGAGGCACTTACTCCAGTGAGGAGAAGAGGAGGAGAAGGAGATGGAGGAGGGCAGCTGGCCAGGGGACAGGTGTGCCCAGCGGTCCAGCAAGATGAGGAACCTGCTGCTGTGCAAGGGCCTGCGGAGGAGAGGCTTCAGCAGCAGGCAGACAGATGTGGGTGAATAGGCATTTCCTGCTGATGGAGTCTACAGGATCAGGAAGGCCTACTTCCAGATGTCAGTGCCTGAGAAGACTACGTCTCTCCAGGGAAAGAGTCACATTACTGTGTGACATGCTGTCTGGAGAGATTGCCTCGAATTGTGTTGGTGGGAATGCCATGCCTTTGGCACTGAAGGTTACAGTGGCCTTGAATTCTTTTTTGTCTCTGGGTCCTTCAAGGCATCATGTGGAGAGCTTTGTGTGATTTTTCAGCCAGGAGGCCCATCATTGGATCACAGCTGCAATATTCAGGTGTGTCCACAAACTCACATCATTTAGCGATGACAACACCAGTCAGGCAGACAGAGCCAGAGGCTTCGGTAAAATTGCAGCATTTCCAAAAGTGCAAGAGGTAATAGCTTGCACACATGGCAATTAAAATGCTATCGGGACAGCCTGGAGACTTGTGAACAGCAAAGGCTGTTCGATCAATGTGCAGCTTGTCTGTGACCATAGGCAAAGGAATATGCAGGTGTGTGCATGGTATCAAGGGAGCAGTCATGATTCATACATACTTAGGCAATCTCAGGTGCCAGGAATGTTCTGCACACAGGAATCTCTGGGTGACTACCTTCTGGAAGACAATGGATATACTCTCAAGAGATGGCTCATGACCCAGTCAGAAATCCGCAGACAGAGCCTGAGAACCATTGGTCTGTTCAACATGAGATTCAGACCAGTCAAGTGGCATACTGCAATAGTTAACTGCTACTGTGCCACTCATGGTCATGGTCTGCTGTGCGTTACACAACGTGGAGATCTAGAGAGGGGAGGCCCTGGCAGAGGGGATGTAATAGGGTGAGCTGCATCCTCTGATGAGGAGGAGTCTGATCATGAGGAGGGTGAGCCATGCTAGCCAGCTGCGGAGGCTGGTGCACAGGAGGCATTGGATGCCAGAAAGATGCACATGACTCTAATAATGTGAAGATTTACCCAGTAATTTACAAATCACTCTACTAAACCTTCTTTGCCACACTCACCTCTTCCTCATCTCTCTCAGGCATCCCAGGCCCGCCTGTGCATGTTCCAATGATGAGGGTGCAAATGAGGCTTGTCAGAGAGTTGCATATGAACACTGCCTCCACTGAGAGCATTTGTTCATTCCAAATTCTGACCACCATATCACACATGTGAAACATGAATGAAGCCACAGCAGCAAGTGCAAACAACATTAATTTAATACAAAATTGAAACATTTTCCATAGCAATCAGAACTACACAATCACCCTTGTGAACCCAAATGTGACCAATGTGATGGTTTCTTAAATATTTTACAGGTGCTATAACACGGTGCTCCTCCCTTACCGCCAACTGTACTGGAGACAGATTGTTGACCCTTATGCCCCTTTGCCTGGGATGACTTTGGTGGACATCCTTTGATTTCCTGAGGCCGTGACAGCCCCAGGACAGTGTGAATCTCCTGTGTGTATCCGTCGCCATGGCACTCTGAAGTATTGTATCAATGGCAGAGGGGTGGAGAAGAAGTGCCCCTCTGATGTCACCAGCAGCTGCTCATCCACCACCGTGAGCTCCATTTGGCCGTTCCTGCTTTCCTGAGAGGAATCAGGACCTTAATGTGCCTTGAGGTGCCTTGTTTCCCTCTCGTCCCAGTTCTGGGCACTGGAACGCAGAGACAAGGTGATGGAATGCAGGTCAGGCCGCATACCTGCTATCCCATCAATGAGCTGCTGGGTTGGGGCCTCCATGACAGCCACTGGTTTCTCAATGGAGGAAGCTATGCATTCTGAAGAGCAGGTTATCCAGCATTCACGGCCTGGATGGACTTGTCCACTGTCAGTGCCACTGCGTGCAGCCCCTTTGGCAGCTCTGCCACACCGCCATGTACCCCGCATTGTACATCCAGCATCTGCCACCTGACAGATGACTCCAGAGGTTAGTCATCAGCCTGGGGCTCAGCATCTAGGTCACCTCCAGCACTGCCCTGCCCACCAGAGGCCTGCACTATCTCAGGCCAGGATTTCCTGGCCCAATGTGGGCAGAACCCACTGCAGGGGATGCGGCGGTCCAGCCAAAATTCCAGAAGATCCTGGTGGCAGATGGAGCTAGAAAATCCCGGCCTCAGTCTCCAACAGCTGGTCTTGTGATTGAGATGTGCTCACACCGGTGTGTGGTTCCCTTTTAGCCAAGTTGTGCATACCCACCAAGGTGCATGTATTTGTGCTGGTGCTGGGTGCCATACACCCTCTGAGACTCCCTCCCCCTCCTCAGAGATTATTAATAGTCCCTCAGATCTGGTGGCTGCAGTTGCCAAAGTTTCACCTGTGGGGGGAGCCAGAAAGTATTATGAAGGTCACCACCATCATTTGAGCTGACTTCAGAGATGCTCGCTTTCTGCAGACACTCTTGCCATTGGGAAATGGTAACTAAGGTTTAAACCTCAGCCCATTCAAAATTGGGACACACATTCTTCGCCAAATGCTGCAAACCTCCAAAGTCATACCCAGCATTGCTCCCACTCTTCAGCACTATCTTTGCAGGAAAGAGCTATGTACCCTTGGAAGGTCACCACTGCAGGGCTGTCCTCCAAACTTGCTACAACCAATGGTGTGACTCCATTGGTTTGATGCCAACTCCAGTGCCTCTTCCTCCAACGGAGTGAATATTGTAGGGTAAGGTGCTCCTCTTCCCATTCTTGGTCTTTCATATGTATTACGTGCCCTCTTCCCCTGCAGAGGAAATGCAGCATTGTATTGACTATTCTGTGCAAACATCATGCTTTCATTTATAGATCTAACATATCTGTTGTCGGCAGAGAACACTTTACAATGATCCTTGCTAACTAACAGGTATTGTACTTTAGAAGACACAACCCCTGCTCTGAGAAACCTCATTGCCATGAAAAGTGGCATGCCTGCTTCATGCCACCTTGTGCACAAGACCAAGACACTAGGCAATCCCACACTTGACAAGCATCACACCCCCACAACCTACAGTAGAGGTCCATCTCTGAAATAGTTACACACTCACCCTTGTTGAATATATAAGAGGAAATTGTGCCTTTGAAGGCATTGTAGCCAGGTCCTTTGAACAACCCATGGCTGCACTGTGGCCTCTATCCAGGCTTCTTTGGTTTTGGGGGAAGGTATCCTGTTCCCATCAGCTGGCATGAGGACCTCCTGCTGATCATTCACAGCCTGGAGGAAGAACAGCAGGAGACCATCATCGAACCATGGGTCCATCCTTGGTCTGGGCCCCTTCATCAGCTCTTCCTCCATTATTTCTGGCAGATACAAAGCTAAAGAAGGCTCTGGTTGATTTTTCTCTGAGGAGAGATAACAGAATTGAGTCAGATTTGGGACAACAGAGATAACACTTGTTATTCAGGTGGGGAATGGGACAGGTGTGCTCATGTATTTCTTTCCTCCCTGGAAAGGATCCTGAATGAGACAGTACTAGCACACCAAAATGGAAAAGTGCTCTTATTTCTTGCTTTGCCAATACTTCAATACTTCAGGTACCCAAACAGTCTTCTATCTATGAAATTCTGCTTCTACAAAGGAATTTCTACTGCAGCTGCCACCAAACCATGCTAGGGTGCCTTTAAATGGGTGGTTATGACTGACTCCTGGGTCACGAGCTCATCCTTCTCCTGCCAATTGTCCCTCCCTATAGGCCTGATTGGGCACACTGCCCACCCTGCCCTCACCTGCATGGCCAGCTTCCCGCTGGGCGGCTGTTAATTGGCCATACCTCATTTTATTTTGTATGTATAAAGGGCAGGGACGCAAGTGAGTGAACTGCACACTTTAAGGGCAGCCTCCCACATCTCGCCCAAAAGTGTAACATTCACCCCATGAGTTCAAATTTCATCATGACAAGCAGGGAATTTAAAAACAATTAATTAAATAAATCATGGAATAAAAACCAGGAATGATGACTGTGAAACAACCAGATTGTTGCGAAGCCCATCATCTGGTTCATGAATGTCCCTTAGGGAAGGAAATCTGCTGCCCTTATCCAGTCTGGCCTACATCTCACTTCATATCCACAGCAATGTGGTTAAGTCTTAACTGCCATTTGAACTGGCCAGTTATATTCAAGAAGACAACTCACCACCAGCTTCTCAATGGTAATTAGGGGTGGTCAATAAATACTGATCTTCCTGGTGATGCCCACAACATCCTGTGAACGATTAAATAAAAAAAGAAAATTTCCTGCATGAATAACCATTCCATCTCTCCTACTTTTGGAATATAATGTCATTTTTGCACAATGCTTTCAACTTCACAGATATGTCATTTCTCGTCACCACTGGCCTTTTGACCTGTTCAAGTGAGGTAGGTTACAGGGTGACTTCATTGATTTTAATAGAATCTGGTTCCTCAGACTGACCTGCAGATTGATCAGGAGACACTCAGCCCTCGGCGAAATCATTGCTGATCAATGATGAACCTTACCAGTGATGTGCACAAAAATTACTCTCTAATGTTAAGGTTTTCATCAATTCAATTGTATTTTGCTCTCTGCTATAACCAGAAAAGAATCACAACTATATAACAAATCATATGATAGCTTACATCATATATGTCATACATGAGAAAGAATATTGAGAATGATTTTACCTCATAGAAAATGAGCTCAGAAGTTTGATTTATCTTTTAAAATAATGGTTTATGAAGCCAGAAATCCAGCTTCTAAACCCTATAGGAAAGATTTCTACACCCCTATCATCTTGTATGTGTCCAAAACACGGGGTGGGGGCGGAACTAAAATTAAGTTCCTGCGCTGATCAGCGAGGTTCCGCATGTTCCCAGGTTCTCGACAGATCTCTACCTTGGTAGTTGAAGATCCAGCTGGAATCAGCTGAGAGCCTCTGTCAGGAAGATAAAATAATCTTATTGGAATTTATTGTAAAATAGTGGTATCAGTGTCTATATGTGTGTGTGTGTGTGTGTGTGACTTAATTGGGTTGAAGGCAGCAGGTTTGAAGGCTTTGATGTGAACATGGTAAACATGGGGGAAGTTTAGGATGTAAGGTGTAAAAGGATATTTGCATTTTTAAATAAACCGAACTAGATTGTTTTCAAAGGAGGAGTGAAATATGTCACCTAGCCAGGTGAAGCTTAGATACATTGGGCAGAATTTTCTGTTTGTCGATCAGGTGGGCCCAAACGACTCGGCGGCGGGCAGGTGGCCGATTGTTGCTGGCGAAGCGAGCCACGCCGCCATTTTCCACGGGCGTGCCAATTAAGACCCGCCCAGCGGGTAAGTGACTCCCGTGGAGAACGGGAAAATAGTCGCGGGGGCGGGCAGCTTCGGACTGCTGGTTCCAATGGGGAGCCGGCAGCCTGTATAAAGACTGGTCAGGCAGCCTGCTTGAGGCAGTGCACCATGGCCACTCGGGGAGGGAGGGAGGGAGGACCGAGTGGACAGCAGCATGAGCTGGAGGAGGGGGGCAGGCTGCAGGAGAGGCCAATGGGGGGGCCACTGTGCCCCCTGATTTTCAGATAAATGCCTTGCTGTCCTCCTCCAAGAGATGTCTATCCATCGGCACGTTCTGTATCCAGAAGATGGGAAGAGGAGGGGCCCCCCTTGTCGCCAGCCAGGCGTGGGAGGAGGTGGGTGATGCTGTCAGTGCCCATGATAATGTGCAGCGCACTGGCACCCTGTGCAGAAAAAGATTCAATGATTTGCTGCGCTCTGGACGGGTGAGTACCATGTCGTTCTTGGCCATTTGACCCAGAAGGCAGCCTTAGCCTTTGAACCCCCCCCACCATGTCTTGCTGTCGTTACTGCATAGGGCATCTGGTGCATGCTGGATGGGCAAATGGTTACTGACCATGCTTACATCAGCATTAGTGGTTGAGGAGAAGAAGTGTTCTCCCCACAGCATATGTTGGTGTTTGTGGCATTTGAGTAGTCTGGGGGCAACCTGCAGAGGAGGCAGCTGGACACATACTCAGAACTCCAACACATGTCATATTGATGGTGATGAGATGGTGCAAGGGGTGCCTCAAGGTGTTTTGGGCAAGTCCCATCTGCTGGCATCGGCGCTGCACCTAGTTGTGCCTCCTTGCCATGGACGCTAAGACCTGTGTGCTATTCAAAGTGATGGATGCCGAATGTGTCCAAGGGGACCGTTGGGGGACGGGGTTGGGACCAGCCGTATTATCTTCTGGTGACTGATCACCAGTATTGTGGACAGGAGCCACTGGAGGGCTCAGATGAGCCACTGTGGTTGGGGTGCGGTGTGCATGTGCAGAGTACATGAGCGATCAGCCCCAATAAATCCTCTCACTCTGTTTTGCAGGCAAACAGTCAGCACAATGTCCGAGAGCACCAGAGGACTGGAGGTGGCTGCTCCCTCCTCCAGTGCCTCACCCCATTCGAGGAGCAGGCCATGGAGCTGGGCAGGATTCAGGAGGCCAGGGCGGCCGGGGGCAGCAAGGTTGGGGTCCAACGGGCAGGTATTTGATGTCCACAATCCCATCCACTCTGTCTGTCCGCCATCCAAACCACTGATGGTTGCTGCAATCGTTAATGCTGCAACAATGCTCATTCACAGACTGAGACACTCTGACGTGTGGGTCATACACAAAGGTTCCCGTCCCCTTGAGGATTTGCATCTCCACCACCTTCCAAAGTCACCTTATCCCATTTGTAACCACTATCACCGTGGTCTCACATGCCATTGGATTGCTGCTGCACAGCCAAAGAATTATTGCATCTTAATGGTTTGGGACCTCCAGCACCCCTTTCAGCCAGTGCGCCCCACATTACTCTGTCCAGAAGGTCCTCAGCACCTCAGCTGTGAACCTCACGGCACTCAACTTAGATAAATGCCACCACGTTACTCATCCCTGCACCAAGGCTAAATGTTGCCTTCTGCCCTCCCGGTCTATGCCCCTCCTAACGGTATGAAGGTCAATAATGTGACCTCTCAATCTCCTGTGATCCACGGCAAATGTTGCAACTGTTTGTGATGATTCCTCAACCCCATAACTATCCAGGCCAGGATGCATCCAGGTCAGGTACCTCTGCACTCTCCCCATTCTTATGGTACATAACATGCCATGTGGCATTCCTGAGGCCATCTGACCAGCCTGTCTGCATGTGCGTTTAATGGTTGGGCCTCCTCTTGACTCTTTTCCACCCCACCAATGTTCATCTCCTTAGGGTCTTGAAGGGCAAGCAACTTATGAAGCTGGGGGGGGAAGGGATGAAAGGTGTTACTGACTGAATGCTAACTGATGCAGTGTCCTTGTTGTTAATTTCAGCATCACCACCAGAGTGAGCCACACCCAGAGACACCGCAGCTCCCCCTCCACACCTGAGGGCCAACACATGCAACTTGCTGCACATCATTTCAGCCAGCCAGGCACCAGCGCAGCCACAAACATCTCAATGGGGACTTTACTGTCGGCTAGTGTCCCGGGTCACAGTGGAGAGGACACATCACAATCGCTGGAGGATATGATAGGGGCAGAGTGTGCCGATGGCGCCAGCGGCCGGAGGGCTGCAGGAGACGAGGTACATGCTGGGTCCAGCACTGATGACGTGCTTCTGGAGTTGTCCCCAATGCAGCAGCTGCAGGAAAGGCAGCAGGAAGTGCGTTTGCATCTGGCAGGGGTGCATGAGGGAATGTTTCAGTTGCTCTCTGCGATGGAGGAGTCCAGGCAGAGTGCATGCGAAGGTTTGACCCTCAGGGCAAGCTTCAGTCTTCCTCCAATGAGAGATTGGAGACTCTCATACGGAGCGGCTTCAATCGAATGGAACATTTTATGATTGGGTTACGCTCTGACCTGTAAGCCCTCACAGTGGTACTGGCCACACGTGGTCATTCCCAACGTGGGAGATGTTGTGGGCACCAAGCGACGGTGCTCGGTGCCGATGCATCTGTGGTGAGCAGGGAGGTTGAAAGGGACTTCACGTCGGCGCAGCAGCTGCCTGTCGTCACTGCGAGCTCCTCTCAGGGTGCTCCTGATGAGGGCAGCAGCTCCTCTGCCCCTCTGCCAGTCAACCTTTCTTCCATTGAGGTTGCGACAACTGGGGAGGTGCCAGTTCAGGAACTGGCCACTTCCTCTCAGGCGGAGCCATCACAGGCTCCACGGGCCACAGGACACCCACCAAGGACATCTAGGCCAACAGGACAGCAGAGTCAGCAGGCTGTCTCTCAAGCCACTCCGACCGATGGGGCAGCACCTAGTCGTAGCACCTGAAAACGTAAGCATAAGGCACCTTAGGCACTCCACGGGTATGTCACTGGTGATTTTGTGTTGCCCTTAGAATAGGGAGCCAAATTTTTCTTATTGCAATGGAGTGTTGTTTGCTTTTCTTTTGGACAGAATAAAGTCCACCTTTCTTACTATGGCTGAGGGTCTTTTGTTTGTGGTGCAGTTTTCTTTTTCACAGACATATCATGAGTGTTTGAGTGGACATTGACGTTTTTGTACTAGGCCCTTAGTTGAAGCTGAACAGGTGGAAGATGTAGCACCTAAGTACCACATGTGGAAGCGCCAGGCAATGCTGGTCCTGCTGATCCACATGTGTGGAGCTAGCTGAAGGTTCGCTGGATTAAATTGTCTCGGGTGTCCCTGCCTCCTTGGTGTAGTAGCAGGTCGGCGTGCTGACCCTCATCATTGCCCTTTGTATCCTCAACCTCTGAGCCGCTGCTGGATTCATCATGTGCAGCCTCATCCACTGCCTCAAGGTCTTTATCGTCAACAGCATCCCCCCTTTCCAGCGCATGATTGTGCAGAGCACAGCATGCTACCACTATCAGAGAGACGCGATCTGGGGGGTACTGGAGTGCGCCCCCTGAACGGTCCATGCGACTGAAGTGCATCTTGAGAAGACCGATGGTTCTCTCCACCACAGCCCTTGTGGAGCCCTGGTTCCTATTGTACCGCTGCTCAGTTTCTGTTCTTGGATGGTGGAGAGGCATCATGAGCCACCTTCTGAGGGGATAGCCCTTGTCACCCAGCAGCCATCCATCCAGCCGGGCTGGAGCACTGAAGAGCCCCGGCACCTGGGAGTGTCTGAGGATGTAGGCGTTGTGAGGGCTGCCTGGGTTCCTTGCACAGACTTGTAGAATCTGCATCCTGTGATCACAGACTATCTGCACGTTCATGGAGTGGAAGCCCTTCCTGTTGATGAAGGCACTGGGCTCACCTGCTGGCGCCTTGATGGCCACATGTGTACAGTCTATTGCACCCTGGACATGGGGGAAGTCAGCAATGGCTGCGAAGCCTCTGGCTCACTGTGCCTGACTTGCCTCGTCGCAACGGAAGTGGATGAAGGTCAATACCCATCTGAACGCAGCGTCTGTAACCTGCTTGACACAAGTGTGGACAGCTGATTGGGAGACACCGCAAAGATCACCCACCAACCCCTGGAAAGAGCCAGAGACACAGAAGTGGAGGGCAACTATGAGCTTCAGAGCTGCTGGCATGGGTGTCTCCTTGGACAACTTCTTGGCCCCGTGCCCCTTGTGCCTGCACCTGGCCTCCCAAAGGTGGCTCCCATGGAGGCTAATTGTCCAGTCCTGGCCTCCTCCTCAGTCTATCCCTCCCTTCTTCCTCAGGGGAGCTGCCTCCAGTGGAGAGGTTAGAACCCATACCCCCAGGCTAAATGGAGGCCTCCGGAAAGCTGCAAGCCCGAGAAAGATTATTGTCTGCAGACTGGTTTCAAAGTACACAAAAAGCTCTTGGAAATTGTTGAGAACTGTTAACAATCACGCAGGCAAGTTTAAAACACTTTCTGCAATTAAAACTTCATGTAAAACATGAACAGCCCCTCTGAGTCCACATATTTCGATATTGCATGAGTTTTCTTAAAAAATCTCCTACCCGCCTGCCCGTTGGGTCCGTGCACCGAGCCGAAGTTCACACGGACCCCTCAAAATCCTGGACAATTGGCAAGTTAAGGGCCTTAACGAGCCCTTCAATTAATGGCGGGCGAGCGTCCCACTGCTGAGCACGCCCACCAACTGAAATATTGCGATGCTGCGCGCTGAAGTCAGGACGCTCATGCTCACTCAGCACGCAACATTTTAAATGCTGGCCAGTGTGTTTATTCTTCCCAAAGATTACGGATAAACTTAGTACTATGATAAATTTTTATGATCAAGAAGATAAAGACCAAAGACATAGTGAAACAATAGGAATTTGCATTCAAAGGGGATAATGTGTATAAAGGAGCGAAGGCTGTGTGTAAGAGTAGGCATTTTAACATCTTACGAGTGTGAATAGCTTTCAGCATCTGTGCCTCAAGCTGCTGTTTTCAAAAAACTGAAGTTAAGAAAACTCAATTTGAATTCAACTGGTTCAGGGTGTCATGTTTGTTTGCCTGGGTCCTTTAAAATCTACGTGTTTTACTATTGCCTTAATGAAGGTGTAACTGGGGACAGAATTTTCCCCCTGTTGGAGGGTTGTGTGGGGGCGGGCAGGAGCGGGCATGAACCTTGATCAGTCCGCGTCGCTATTTTACATGGGTGGGACAATTAAGACCTGCCCAGCGTGATGCTCGCTTGGACGCACTGAGCGTTCCCTGTGCAGGCGGGGGGGATTCCCTGAGTCGGGAGCTGTGCTCTTTCGCACATGCGCATGAAAGAGCTCAGAAATCTCCCTGAGGCACAGAGTTGCCTCAGGGAAATTAGTTAAAGTTTTTAAAAGCTAAATGCAGAAAAGAAAATGTTATAAGACATGTCCACTCATGTGACAATGTCACATGAGCTGGGACATGTCAAGGAGCATTAATGGACAGCTTTACTTAATTTATAAAAACTTCATGAAACCTCATCCCGCCCGTTAATGAGGTTTCATGAAAAATGGGCTCTTCGCCTGCCCGCCAACGTTAAGGTTGGAGGGGCAACTCATTTAACTATTTTAATTAGTTTTTAACAGGCCTTAATAGGCCTTTGGCAGTTTGGCAGGCACGCAGCCGACTGGGAGGCGCACCCACCGAACTGAAAATCTAAATGACGCACAGTGACGTCCAGATACTCGCCTCATGCATCAACTTATGTGACAGTGAGCAGGCCCCACCCCCGCTTGCCGATCAGAAAATTCCTCCCTGGGAGTCAGATTAAGTAGCAGATTTAGAAGTTATCATAGTATTAATTTGTAAATCTAACTATGTATTTAAAACCATTTCTCTTATTAATAAATGTTTAATCTTGTTTTGTAAAAACCTATAAGACTTGGTGGTCTTATTACTACTGAATTCAAGGCATGCATCTCAAAATTTATACAAATTGCCAAACAAATTGTGGCAGTTGTTTCAAGTTTCCCTTTGGGGTTTGAACAACTCAGCATTTACTGTCAGCTGTTCCACAACAGCCTTATACATAGGCTATACATTAATTTTGGTCAGACACCACCCACCTGCACTTCCCCTGCCCCAAGCTCTTTTTGTCTCTGCCCACCAGTTCCTGTTTCTACCCACCAAACATGGATGGTAGAAGTTGAGCATACAGTAAAGAATTCCTTAGCTGCAGTCAGGAAAAACTGGAAGTAGGTATTTAAGCAGCCATTTACTGTGGTCATGTTCACTTCCGAGCCTTAAAGGCTTCCCATATTTAATCAACTGCTATAACCTGAAAATTGCAGTGAGCAATCTAATAGATGCATTTAACTCTGATCAAATTCCTCTCCCTTCCATTTTAACAGAGGCAGTAACCCTTGAAAAATGCAAGTCTTAATGCTTCTCTTAAAATAGCAAAGATAGAAATTTGATTCAAATACATTAACCATTGAGATTTCCTGTCAGCGTTTACTTGTTCAAGAAGGGAGAGAATAAACTGTAGACTAGTGTAAGATTATCTTGGAGTGATTTACTAACAATTGGTTTACTGATTAATTTGCTAATATACTGTTGTGAGGATAGGACATTTATCCTCGACAATGTAGTAATTTGAGTAATTCTAAAATGTAAACTGTATGGAAACAATGATTAGATTTAGATTGATTTTGAGTCAGATTACCAGCATTTTGAGGCATAACAGAAGGATTGTAAATGGTCACACTCAGAATCTAAATTAATGAAAGATTAGACTCTAGATAGAAATTAACTCTTACAAACCCCTCTCTCACCAAACTCCATTAAAGTTCTTCAGTTGGAATTTGGTGAGAGAGAGACTTTTAAGGGTTAACTTCTATCCAAAGTCTAATCTTTCTTTAATTCAGCAACTAACTAATAGTTGCTTTTTGGGTTGGGAGAAGGTGGGTTTTAGTCCAGCTTTTAAACAGGGGTCATACAGGCTCTGCTTGCAGCTACAGCTCGTGAATTAGTTAACTGGCTTAAACAGGTTTTCAGAAGTTAGATTCAGACAGCAAAAAAGCAAGCCATCTACAATGCTGATTTTGTCTACACTGGAGTGCTGCCTTGGGCTACATTAGAGTGTTTCAATTGGAGTTTGGTAAGAGGGAGTTTGCTGATATGGGAAGGAGGTGATCCTTTCATTTTCTATGTTTTCTCAGTAAGAAGAGCGGCAGCCTTTGTAAGTAGGACCTAGTAAGTATTTCTTCTTCTGCCCTTAATATTCTCTAAACTAGAGGAAGTAAAAATAAAGGGAGTAATTTAAGGGAGTCATGGCAGGGCAGCTCAGCTTAGTGGAATGCTCCTCCTCTGTGATGTGGGAAGTCAGGGACACTTCCGGTGTTCAGAGCCACCATGTGTGCAGCAGGTGTCTCCAGCTGCAGCTACTCAAAATCTGTGCTTTGGAGCTGGAGCTGTGCTTGGAGTCACTATGGGAGCATCCACAAGGATGTGATCTTCATGGATAGCACATTTGGTGAGGTAGTCACACCGCAGATAGTGCACAGGCAGAAAGGGAATGAGTGACCACTAGACAGTAAAAACACACCAGGCAGGTATTGCAGGCGTCCGCTGGGTCCATCTCCCTCTCCAACAGATTTTCCGTTTTGAATATCGCTGCAAGAGATGGTTTCTCAGGGGAATCAGCAAGAGCCAAGTTTGTGGTATCTCGAGTGGCTCAGCTGCACAGAATGGGGGCAAAATGAGTGGGGAGAGCAATAGTGATAGGGGATTTTATTGTAAGGGGAACAGATAGACATTTCTGCAGCTACAGATGTGACACCAGGATGGTCAGTTGCCTCTCTGGTGCCAGGGTCAAGGATGTCACTGAGCAGCTGCAGGACATTCTGAAGGCGGAGGATGAACAGCCAGAGGTTGTGGTCCATATCAGTACCAATGACATAGGTAAAAAGAGGGATGAGGTCCTGAAAGCAGAATTTAGGGAGCTAGGAAATAAATTAAAAAGCAGGACCTCAAAGGTAGTAATCTCAGGATTACTCCCAGTGCCACATGCTAGCGAGATCAGGAATAGGAAAATAAAACAGATGAATGTGTGGCTGGAGAGATGGTGTAGGAGGAAGGGATTTAGATTCCTGAGGCATTGGGACTAATTCTGGGGAAGATGGGACCTGTTCAAGCTGGACCAGTTATACCCCAGCAGGATCAGGACCAATATCCTTGCTGGGGTATTTGCTAGTACCGTTGGGGAGGGTCTAAACTATATTGGCAGGGGATGGACACCTGAGCGGGGGGACACACGAGAGGGAAACAAAGATAGAAATGAAAGACAGAAAAGTAAAAAGCAAAAGTAGAAGGCAGAGGAAACAGGGGCTAGCAGCAAATAGGACCATAGTACAAAAAAAAGTGTAAAAATGTCAAAAAGCCAAGTCTAAAGGCACTGTATCTGAATGCAAGGAGCATTTACAATAAGGTAGATAAATTAACAGTGCAAATAGATGTAAACGGGTATGATATGATTGCGATTACAGAGACATGGCTGCAGGGTGACCAAGGCTGGGAACTGAATATCCACGGGTGCTCAATATTTAGGAAAGACAGGCAAAAAGGAGAAGGAGGTGGTGTGGAGTTGTTAGCTAAGGATCAAATCAGTGCAATAGGGAGAGAGGATATTGGCTCAGAAAATCTAAATGTAGAGTCAGTGTGGGTGGAGCTAAGAAGCAACAAGGGGTGGAAAAAAAAACAAAAACAGAATTACCTGGAAAAACTCAGCAGGTCTGGCAGCATCGGCGGAGAAGAAAAGAGTTGACGTTTCGAGTCCTCATGACCCTTCGACAGTGGAAAATGTTAGTGGGAATTGTCTATAGGCCTCCAAACAATAGTGGTAATGTAGGGGACAGTATTAAACAGGAAATTAGAGATGCATGTAACAAGTGTGCTACAATGATCATGGATAACTTTAATCCAAATATAAACTGGGCAAACCAAATTAGTAATAATGCTGCAGCGGATGAATTCCTGGAGTGTGTACAAGATGGTTTTTAGACCAGTATGCCGATGGACCGACTAGGAAACAGACTATTCTGGATTTGGCATTGTGCAATGAGAAGGGATTAATTAATAATCTTGTGCAGGGTCCTTGAGGGAACACTGACAATAACATGATAGAATTCTTCAACAGGATGGAAAGTGAAGTAGTCCAGTCTGAAACTAGGGTCCTAAATCTTAACAAAGGAAATTACAAAGGTATGAGGCATGAGTTGGCTAAGATAGATTGGGAAACTTCATTAAAAGGTGGATAGACAATGACTAATATTTAAGGAACGAATGTATGCATTCAAACAGTTATACATTCCTTTCTGATGCAAGAACACAACAGGAAAAGTGGTCCAACCATGGCTAACAAAAGAAATTAAGGATAGTATTAGATCCAATGAGGAGTTATATAAAGTTGCTAGAAAATGTAGCAAACCTGAGGATTGGGAGAAGTTTAGAATTCAGCAAAGGAGGACAAAGAGATTGATTAAGAGGGGAAACATAGAGTATGAGAGTAAACTTCCAAGGAACACAAAGGCAGAATGTAAAAGCTTTGATGAATTTGTAAAGAGATTAGTGAAGACAAATGTAGGTCCTTTACAGTCTGAAACATGAGGATTTATAATAGAGAACAAGGAAATAGCAGAGCAATTAAATGACTACTTTAATTCTGTCTTCATGGAGGAAGACACAAATAACTTTCTAGAAATACTATGGAACCAAAGGCTTAGTGAGAAGGAGGAATTGAAGGAAATTAGTATTACTAAAATAATAGCACTGGAGAAATTAATGGGACTGAAAGCCAATAAATCCCCAAGGCCCAATAATCTTCATCCCAGCAAAATAAAGGAGATGGCCATGGAAATAATGAGTGCGTTGGCTGTTATCTTCCAAAATCCTGTAGATTCTGGAACAGTCCCAGCAGACTGTAGGATGGCAAGTATAACACCACTATTTATAAAAGGAGAGAGGGAGAAAACTGGGAATTACAGACTGGTTAGCCTAACCTCTAATGCTGTTAATATTTTCGAAATACCCTGTTATCACATCCTTTATAATAGATTCTAGCATTTTCCCTACTACTAAGTCAACATCGATTTATGAAAGGGAAATCATGTTTGACAATTCTATTGGAGTTTTTTGAGGACGTAACTAGCAGAATCAATAAGGGAGAACCAGTGGATGTGGCGTATTTGGATTTTCATAAAGTTTTTGATAATGTCCCACACAAGAGGTTAGTGTGTAAAATTAAAGCACATGGGATATATTGGAATGGATTGAGAATTGTTTGGCAGACAGGAAACAGAGAGTAGGAATAAATGGGTCTTTTTTGGATTGGCAGGCAGTGACGAGTGGGATACAACAGGGATCGGTGCTTCGGCCCCAGCTATTCACGATATTTATCAATGATTTTGATGAGGGAACCAATTGTAACATTTCCAAGTTTGCTGATAACACAAGACTTGGTGGGATTGTGAGTGATGAAGAAGGTATTAAGAGGCTTCAAGGTGACTTAGATAGGTTGAGTGAGTAGGAAAATACGTGGCAGATGCAGTATAATGTGGATAAGTGTGAATTAATCCACTTCGGCAGGAAAAACAGAATGACAGAGTATTATTTAAATGGTAATAGATTGGGAAATGTTGATGTACAAAGAAAGCATGAAGGTGCAGCAAACAGTTAAGAGGGCAAATGGTATGTTGGTCTTCATTGTGAGAGGACTTAAGTATAGGAGCAAGGGTGTCTTACTGCAGCTGTGATAATACTCCAATCCTGGAAAAACAGTGGATGCCTGAATAGTCGCTTGATTGCAGGCGGATAATAGCGACCAAGATCTTCATATAGCCTCTGAGAATGTCTGACTTCTGTCTGGCCGAGAGCAGCTTGCTTGCATTTTGTGATCAGGGTCATATCATAGAGATGAAGCCATGAACTTTCAAAGCATCTGATCCTTTGTCTGCCTTCAGCACCTGAGCCCTTCAGGAGCACAATGTCACCGGTCACAGATGCTGAAGAGATGGGGGCAAGCTCCACCTCAAAGATGCTGAGAGCACACAAAGAGAATGATGGAACTCTGTGACGCCTGCCCACAACATTCTGGCAGCAATGACAAGCACCATCGAGGTGCAGGAATCAGTAATGCATCCAGGGAGTGTGAGGCTGGACCATCACTTTGGTCTGAAGGCTGCACAAAGCACAGGGAAGAGGCCCTGGACTGAGACAGCTGCCTTTATCTTGTGCAGAAATTTTTCACCTCTGAGTGACACTAACACTGCTCATCAGAACAAGGAGCCATAGACAGGGTGACATTCTTGGGAGTTTATTGACAATAGTGAACAGTATGTACAAGTGACTTACACCCGTGGCCAGGCTATGAAACTAATTCTTCTTAAATTTCCTAACCCTGATACTATGTCTTGGTGCTGCCCGGACATCCAAAGCGGAGGTGGAGGTAGCCTGCTGACCGTTAGACCCTGTCTGTGATTACCTTGACAGGTTTCCTCTGGAGGACCGAGACTTGGAGAGCCCCAGCATGCTTTTGGGGACATGCTGCGGGGCAGTGGCACCCTCCTCAAGCTATGGAGTTGGAGCTGCTGAGGTCACAGAAAGAGGAGATTTGGATGGGCTGGACACCCCCGGAATCACCTGGGTGGATGGCCCCGGGGTGTGCATCTGCTGATCCTCCTCCCTATGGGTGCCCAAGGGTCCCTGGCTGACTCCTTGAGGAGAAGGGATAGCTGGAGTGAGATCAAGCTGCCTCCCACCCCTCTTGTGTACACACTGTTGGAAGCCGATGGATTGAGCCCACGCAGCAGTGCAGGATTGACATCCTGGACCAAGATCTCCATGGCGGCCGCTGTTTTACCAGTGTTGACCTCAGTGCATTGGCATGCTGGTGCTATCACCTCAGCCTGAAGGTGGACAGAAACTTTGATTGTGCCTTGCAATCTGAGGAATGCAGTGGACATCCCTTCCTGATGTTCCCGAGCTTGCCTTTGCAGCTCCAGCAACTGTGACATGACCAAGTTCAGAGGCTCCTCATCTGACTTGGAATCAGCAAATGTCTGGCCTCCAGAAGTCCTCTGAGTGCTAGAAACCTGGGAAGTCCCTGCCGCTGCCTGCTATGGATCAGAAAGCGTGAGGTTCTTACCAGGTTTTGCTCCCGAGGCTACTCTAAAGCTAGGTCCCACTGAGGTGTGTGTCTCTGCACTGGTGGAGTGTAGGTGAGTGCTGTGACAGGACTTCAAGGAGGGTGCCTTCAGATTCCTCTTCAGAGGTTCTTCAGGGCTTGATTGGAGGCCTTGGATCGTGGACTCCATTGGCTGTTTGGCAGGTGTGCCTGTGAAAGCAAGGGGAGATAATTAGTGCATGGCTCACGACATGGCTGTCCGGTGGATGTTGCACTGCTGGATCCTCACTTGGTAGAGCAGCGCTGACCTCACCATCAGCACATGAACTGTCCAGATCCTCACTGGCCAGCTGGATGGCTGTTTTCAAAGTCCATGAGGATCTTGATTTCGGCATTCCTCCACCCATCTGCGACCTCTCCCTCTTGTTGTGTGCCAGCTTGTCCTGCATGAATAGAGATGGAGAGAGTGTAAGCAGGATACCTGCCTAGCCAGATGATAAGTATGCCCGGCATGTGTGGGTGGTGAGTGGTCCCATGGACAGGATGACGGCAATGAAGGTCTTTTATGAGAGAGTGAATGGCACTGTCCCTTGAACCGGCAGTGATTGAGGGCTCTGTGGATGTGTGATGGGTTTGTGAATGTGTGAGTTGAGAGTGATGAGAAGAGTGACTTACCCTGGTGGAACGGAAGAGACCATTCATCCTCTTGTGGCACTGGGCAGCTGTCCTCTTTTGCAGGGCGTTGGCGCTGACCAGCGCTGCCACTGCCTCCCAAGCCGGATTAGTGAGCCTTCTGCCCATCCTGTGGCTAGGGTGGGGATAGGGGATAGGGGACATCAGGGCAGCCACCACGGCATCCAAAAGGCGTTTGAGGGACACATCACTGAACCTGGGAGATGCAGTCTTTTTGCCTTTCAGGGCCATGTTTTCCATGCAGCAGTTATGGGCTGGAAGCACTGAGAGATGTGCGCACAGCTGGACTTTAAATACGGCGCTTGTTGTGATGAACAGCCCACCCCAAGGAATCAGCATGTTTCCCAGGAATGCATAATTAATGCAGCGAGTTTGGGATGATATGAAAAGCCACTATTGTGGCCGGCGAGTAAAAATGCCGTTTTACTCGCCACTACTGCACATAGTGCAAATCTGGAATGATTCTGCCCATAGTGTGGAATCGTAATAGTGTGAAGGGGGAAAGGTTTCTGTAGTGTACCCGGGAGAATTTTCTTGAGAATTTGTTTCTGGCTCAACAAGGAAGGAGGCATGGAATAAAAACAAAAATGTTGGAGAAACTCATCAGATCAGGCAGCATCTGTGGAGAGGAACAGAGTTAACATTTCAGGCCAATGCACTTTCATCACAACAGAAGGAAGATAGAAATGTAAGAGTTTTTAAGCCAGGAGAAGTAAGGAGGGGGCAGGAAGAACATAAGCGAAGGCCTGCGATAGGATGCAGGGCAAGAAAGGTAACTATCAAAATATTTCTTTACTATATCCATTGTGACTCTCTGTTTTTGCTTCATGTACATTCCCACGAATAAGAATGGGTAACCAAAGGCAGAGACCCCCCACCCAGGTACCAGGACAATAGGGAGTAAGGTGACGCAGAAAAAGGGTGCGTGTAACAGATAATAGAAATGAGAGCCAGGCTGAATATAGAAGATTCTGTACGGAAAGGGTTAATGAATTAGCTACAAGTTCAGTGCAGTGCTTGTTATCTGAAAACCGGATTGGTGCAATACTTGCTAATTAAATCGATACTGTTAATTGCAGTGATACTGCTGAATTGAATAAAACAATTTGAACTGCGTAGAATTGTTAATCACAGCAAACTGGTGTAAATCAGCTGAGCCTTTTGAAATCAAACAGGTAATTACAGGGAGACAGGAAGAAATCCTTATATGACGAAGCCAATGGAAGATAACTTGGGAATACATTAACCAACCAACAGTCAATCATGAATCTAACTAACCGATCCACATCCAGAAGAGGATTGTGCTTGAGCTCTTTCAAAAACTGTACTCAGTATGTAAACCCCTGAAAATGTCCCACACAGGAGCACTCAAGAAAGAAGACAGAAGATACCTATCGATGGGAAGAGACCTGGTGAACCAAGCAAGAAGATCTTGGTCAAAGATCACTCTTAAATGACCTACAATCATCTCAGATTGACCACCTGAGGGGCAACTGTATGATTTAATTGAAAGTGTTTTGCTTAAAATTCTCACTAAATGTGTTGGATTTAGTGTGAGATTGTGTCAATCGTAATTCTCAGTCTCTGAACTTAAGAAAGAGGTAAACTCACCTACAATCCAGAAGAAGAGTGAAAAAGGGAATCAGAGAGGCTAGGGAGTATTGGAAGAGACTGATAGCTAACAGAAAAGGGAATCCAAAAGTCTTCAATAGCCAAATAAATAGTTAAAGGGTAGTAAGAGAAGGGGTGGGGCTGATTAGAGACCAAAAATGGAATCTATGCCTGAGATACAAAATGAATATTTCACATCTCTCTTTAAGGAAGAACTTGCTGCCAAAATCATGGGAAATAAGGAGGCAGCTGAAACACGGGATGGGCTATAAATTGATAAAGAGGAAGCATTAGAAAGGCTGGCTAAAATTAAATCACTAGGATTGAATGAGATGTATCCAATGATGCTGAAAGAAGGAAAGGTGGAAATTGCAGAGTTACTAGTCATAATATTCCAACCCTTCTTAGATGTGGGGGTGGTACCAGTGGTCTGGAAGATTGCAAATATTACACCCTTGTTCAAAAAACATTGTAAGGATAAAACTAGCGATTACAGGCCAGTCAGTTTAACCTTGGTGGTGTAAAAGTTTTTAGATACAATAATCGGCAACAAAATTAATAGTCACTTGGACAAGCATATGTCAATTAAAGAAAACCAGCATAGATTTGTTCAGAGCAAATTGAGTTTTTTGATGAGGTAATGGAAAAATGAATTGAAGGTGATTTGGCTGATATGGTGCACTTGAAATTCCATAACACATTTGATAATATGCCACGTAAATGAATAATATGGTATATGAATTTCAGTGCCAGTGTGATGCTAGGTATGCAGGCTGTATGTCCCAAAGACTGGTGGATCATATCAAGCAGCATGTCCCAGCCGCTGTTCGCAATGGGCAAGGTATGACCATACCCAAACAGTCCATGCTTGCAAAACTCAAAACACAGTGTCCAAGCCACATATATTAATATACATGACCTATTCTTTGCAGACAGAAAGAACATGTACACACATGGTGCCTGTTTCAGCTAAACAAATTAAGTGACAGCCATTTGCTGATGCATTTGTCAGGGCAATGCCTTGACCAATCAGAGTCAAGCTGCCTAGTTTAAATTTCAAACAATGCTCAGCAGTTAACTGTCAATCACCATCAACTGGTGCACTTTAAAAAATCGTTCATGGGACATGGGACATGCGAAGTGTCCTGATGAGTGCAAGACAAAAAGCTTTAACATGTCTCTTTTTTCAGCAATAAAATAAAGGCTACAATTCTAAAGGGAGTGCAGGAACAGAGAAACCTGGGAGTATATGTACATGTATTGTTGAAGCTTGCAGAGCAGTTTGAGAAAGTGGTTAAAAAGGCATAAGGGAACCCTGGACTTTTTAAATGGAAGCATAGAGTACAAAAACAAATCAGTTATGGTGAACCTACATAAAATACTGTGGTTCATCTGCAACTGGGGTATTGTGTTCATTTCTGGACACAACACTTTAGGAAGGATGTGTAAGCTCTCCGTTAGAAATCCGGCTGGGGAGACAAACCATCTGGTGCTCCCTTGTTTCATTGATTTTAATGGGGCCACACAGTGATAGGTGTAAGATTCCACAAGGATGAGCTTTATCCTGTAATTACTGTTGGATGTTTCCAGAACTGTAGCCAACTTGCAAAACATGTGACCAGTAGCAGCCATGTTTTTGGTCCAGCAGAGTCCATTTTAAATAAGCAGAGAGTAGGGTTTGATTTAAACAGTTCATGATTTCTTTCATATCTTATGACATGACAACTGGCTGAGTTGCTCTTCCAGTGGACCAGCACAAAACCAAATGGGCTCCTTGTATTATTCTATGATTCTATTATGACTGCTGCAGGATTCCAGACATGGGCCTGCATAATGGTCACTGTCGATGGTCACACATCAGCTGGATGTTGTGGAAGTGGGTTCCTTTTCAGTTCCTGTATAGGGCTAAATTAACATATGGTGCTCATAGTATGAAGCCTACAATTCTAATAAAGCTTCCTGCTCAACCTATCTGCTTAATTGTGTCAAGAAAGAATGTAATGTTGTAATCTCTCTTTCAACAGAGACCCAAAATGACCTCCCTTATACAACATGTAGAAGGCCAACTGCGAGATGTTGCACATATCTCGAGGGCCAGGCTGGGAGCAGCTAAATGCATAAAGGTTTATGGCCATAGTCACCTTCATAACCACTGGCAATGCAATTCTTGTCCTGGTCTGAGATTCCAGTTGTAGTTGGAACAGATGCGGATTTCAGTGAAGTTGCTCTTACTGAAATGCAAACATTTCACACATTGTTCCTTGTTGAGGTTCAGATAGGGAATTGTTCCTGAGCAGGTATCTCTCCTGCTGAGAGCTCATCTCCCCACCTCCTTCTCCTGCCTCAGCACCTTATCCTGCTCTGCATAGCCTCTGTTCACTTTCCCTAATTATACCGAATTCCATGGAGAATGCCTATTAGTGTTTTGGAGCAACTGGTTTAAGGAGCTTTGAAATCAGCAAAACCTCCGCCTTCATCAGCCGACACACATAGACTTTTGCAACTTTAAATAACTATACAAAGCACCAAACATTTGTAGATCGTAGCAATGGATGGAAGAAATCAAACAGTAACTAATCTCTAAGTAGCTTGATGATTTCTTTAAACGTTGGGCAGGGGGCGAGGGGGAGGGGGCCCTTACAGCTGCTGAACATGTACTCAGTTGTGTGAGGGTATGAGGATATTGAGTTGCAAAATGGCACTGCTGGCATCAAAATAGCATTGTACACTGATTTTCATTGTAACCTGCATGTTTCCAAATGGCTGAGCATGTGCTAATGCCCTGACTATTATGGCATGTGAAGCAAGTCTCTTCACAGTGTGAGCATGTGTTATGGATGCTAATTTGGAGCTCTAAGGGCACTTGTAATACCCAGAAAGCAGGTACCAATGTGCCCAACATCTCATCAACATCTGCATCCATGGTGAAGGGAAAATAGATTGTAGTTTAACTATCACATATATTGTTGCTTGTTGCTCCATCTACCCAATTTATAATTAGAATTGTTGTGATGGAGTGGTTAAAGTGAACTGTCTTTGTGCATTCAATTTTGGTACTTTTTTTGTGATTCTAGGAAATATAATTATATATTTAATCCTGGTATCCCTGCACTTATCATAAACTTGCACTGAATCCTGTTACATAGAGAAAGAACCACTTTATCCCTCAATAAAACAGCACATAAAATTATATGTATTAATTTATGGTAACATATTAAATTTCTGCACAAGACTCTTTTTTACTAACACAGGCAGTGAAGAAAACACAAAATATTAATGTGTCTTGACATTCAGAAGTTTACTACCTATGCTTTCTTTTTAATCCTTTAATTTTCTCTCCTCTCCTAAATGCTGGATTACAATTCCACAGGCTTTAGTAGCCTTCTGCTGCCTCCAGGAATCAGCTATGTTTCAAGTGTCAAGCCAATTAGTTAGTGCTGGCATCGAATTCTACAATGGAGGGAGAAGGGACATCACAGTTAATCCCAATCCTGTCCTCATTTTAATATCTACACATGTGCACTTTACAGCAGCTACCAGTGTGTGAGCCTTGGCGGACTTTTCCCTTCTGAAGCCAAGGGACACTGAACCCACTTGTAATGTCTCCATTACTGCTTTAGTTTAAAATAAGGTAAGTAAACACACATCTGGATTCATTTACTTTGTATGGGAAGTATACTTGTTGAGTTAGCAATTGGGTGAAGCTGTTGCATTATTTCTAAGCGATGTTTACAAAAAAATAAATAAATAAAACTTTAAAGTACAGATTTTATGGTCTGTCAGGAATAACAACGTGGCTAAAGGTACTTTAGTGGGAAAAGTGAATAAATCACCAAAAATTGTATTTTATAGCAAATCCTGAAGTTTAATCCTTGTTAACTCTATCGTTGTAATGAATATATTTGACTAGAACCAGGAAACAACACTATGGTAGCTGTAGAAACACGCTGAGGCTTCTAAGTCAAACAAAATGGACTTTATTTATACGAGAGCTTCTGTGGCTGCTTCTTTCCAGCCAGCCCCTCCTACAGTCATTTTTCCGAGGAAACCCTTCCCTAGAATTTATTCCCCTGCGCCAGCCGCACATTGATTCAACAAATCATGTGACCCCTACTCGGTTTAACTAATCTTAAAGTGACAGTCATCACAGTAGCAATTTTCAAAAATCTTTAATCCATGATATTATCTGTTTTACTGCAACAGTAACCAATATGTTTGGACAAATGGGCAGGAATAATACAGGAGCAGTACTGGACAGAAGTAAGTGATGATTTGGGGGAATTTAACTGAGCTTGCTGGACCGAGCATGATGGTGTGGAGGTTCGAGAGAATCATCCAGGAGTACGTTCATCAGATTCCTGGTATCGGAGAAACTGTTCCCAATTAAGTTAGAGATGGAAGTGCCCGATCCGGGAATCCTGCCACGGGCAGCAGGATGTCAATTACACTCATTAATGAGCCACTTGACACCAATTATCCCTGAGTCCACCAGAATTTAGTGATGGCTCAGGGGTTAAATGGGACCTGCATGGTTTTCCTGTGCTTCCCGAAGGCCGCTAGACATAATGGGGTAGGAAGTCCCTCACTGACATGTATTGAGTGCCCAATCTAGGGACCGAGCATTGGGAAAGGCAGTGTGGCGGGGGCGCTGACAACCAACCCCTGTCCTTGCCTCTGACTCCCCTGCCCGCACCCCCCCCCACCTCTGGTGACACCCTCTCTGCAACCCTCACCCCGCCCACACTCACCTGTGTCCAGGGATTCAGATATGATCATTGGTGAAGGCCTCTGAGCATTACTGGCCTGCTGGCAATGAACTACTGCCAGCTTCTGATTGGCTGGCAGTTCTCAACAGGCAGCATTTCTGCACCCAGAGTCCTAAATCCAGCGGTAGGCCTGATGCTGAGCTGTTAAGTGCCTGACAGGCACGTAATAGTGTCAGGCCTCCCACAAAGAAGCAGCGTGATGTGTCCCCTGTCGCATGGACAAAACCTTGCCCATGGTTTTGTAGTCATACTGGGGAGGACTAAGTGTTATCCATATGGCCTGTAGTACCTTAAACTGACATGAACTGAATGAAGGGTGGACATTAAACTATATAACTTTAGGGATGAATTTTGCTCTCAGTTGTGAGCAAATGGTGCCAGCCATTGTACATTTACACTTTCCCATAGACTTTATGTGGCACGTCGAATTGGAATCTATTGTGTTTTGAAAGCCATTTTGATACAGCACCCTCTACAGGGAAATGAGACCTGGTGAATGGGGCAAGCAGCTGGATATCACCTTATATGGTCAGGTTGAAGAATTATTAATGAGCAGCGCAGAGTCTGAACCATAAAGTGTCAACCTGAATATTGAATTTAATGTCAAATCAAGTATAGAAATCAAAATATGAAGAAAGAATGAAATATGGGATTAAGAGAGCGCGGTAAAAAGAGACAGAAAGAAAAGTTTGATTTATATTTTTTCATATGTTTTGAATCTCCAACAATAATGAAAATAGTCATTTGGTAGTACAGAACTTGAGTATTGCTGAAGAAAGAGATATGTCTAAGCTTTTTGTCTTGCACCCAACAGGACACTTCACAAGAATACCAGTTTAAGGGGAAAACACCAATTTATTCCATATGTGAAGAGAGTGCTGATTGGTTGACAAGTGGTATTGCCATGGAGCATGCACCAGTGATGGTTACTGACAGTTAACTGCCAATCATTGTTTGAAATTTAAACCAGGCAGCTAGACCCTGACTGGTCAAAGCATTGCCCTAAGGAATGAGTCAGCGAATGGTTGTCACTTATTTTGTTTAGCTGAAACTGGGTGCAATGTGTGTACATGTTCTTTCTGTCTGCAAAGAACAGGGCCCTGTGTATTAATATATGTAGCTTCTAGTGCATGCAAATGCACCAGACTGTGACCCTGACTGACAATCTTAAATCGGTTATCAACGTAATTCTTAGCACACTGAGGATTATTTAGCAAATGTTGTCCAATCGTGGAATCACAGCTAATATGTGATTAGCTTTTAAGGCCATCAGTATGGAGAGGGAGCTCTTTTGCAGGATAGGTTGTGGCTGAGGCTCTGGTTTTACCTGGCCCCCAAGTGGGGCATTAATAGGACTAATTGACTGCCCATCAATTAGCAGATTGCTTTTTTTCTCATGGCAAACTGCCCCTGGGAAACTCACCCAGTGGCAGGACTGTGTCAGGGAGCCACCTAAACAGGCAACATGCACCTGCCTCAATGGGGCTGGTAAGATTCTACCTGTTGTTTAGCAGTAATTAAGACATAACATACCATTCAGAACTTACAATAGAATGGATCTCACAATGGCAAACTATGAAACAATGTAACTTCATCTGAAAAAACAGATGGAAACGTGTTTGTACTCGAAAGAGTTACAATAGAATGGACAAATACTAACTTTTTCTAGTGAATGCAATGAATAAATATATAAATACAGCAACTTCATGCCTGTTCCATGTATTTCCATGCTGAGTTTTCAGTGAGATACCAGTAGATTACATTATCTGGAGGAACAAGGCAATTCAGACAGCAACATCTTGCTTAGAAGTGTGCAAGTGTAGCCCACAGAAGTCGCTGTCCACAGTTGTGCACTTTAATAATGCTAAGTGCTGTTAGCCTCACTGTTATTTGTACAAACAGTCTTATTCTATCTTTTTAATCTGATAAAATAAGTCCTCCTGTCTGAGTGAATATTTTGAATTTAACAAGAGGGTTTGTCACCACCAGGTTAAACTGTTGTATGGTACATAGGATTGTCAAAACATGTAGCGTTAATATACATCATTACAGTCTATCTAGTTAGTCCTGAAGTTTGAAAGATACCATAATCAAATATATTCCATATCCTTCAATTACTTTTTCTGCTAAATATCTATCCAATTTCCACTTTGCCAACAATATCCACTTGCATTGCCTCTCCAGGCAGTCTGTTCTAACTATCCATAAGCCATTGTATAAATTCTAAATTATCTGTTTATCTTCTCTTTTCTGAGTTTGAGCCTTTTTCCCTGGGTACAGTTGTGATAGTGTCAGTCATATTATTAGAATCTTGAATACCCGAATAGAATTGCCCCAGTGAATTATTTGCTCCTATGTGAACATCCCTAGCTTCTTTAGCTTCTCCATATAGTGCCTAATTTAAGGTATCAATTTAGTTGCCTTCACTGTAACCTCTGTAATTTAGGCTGTGCCCTTTTTCATATTGCAGAAATTAACGTCTGATGCCACTAGAGATTGGAAGAGTAAGAGCTGTCCTGCATAATACGCAAGAACTGCCACAATCAAATATGACGATTTGCAGTATTTGTGTTTTGATGCTTTTTAATAGGTTTTCATTAAAACGCTGAGTATCTACGTTTTCCGTTTGTCATTCATATTCACTAGAAACAAATTAAAAACAGTTCTACTAAAGCAAATCTATGTAACTTATTTTAGCGATTTTTATTAATCCATAGACTACTTGTTGGCCCAGGGAAAATCTGAGCTCCATGGGCTAGCAAAATTTGTAGCTATTAGTGAAATTGCAACAGAGATAATCACCAATGAAGCCACTCCGATGTGACTCAAATGTGAGTAGGTCAGTCACAGGAAATGCTGCTGGCAAATATATATTTTCATTGATGGTCCCAAGAGGAAACAAATTTGTGGCATGCTGCGGGTTAAAAGATATATCATTCTCACTTCAAACTGTATGGGCTGTGAGTTGCTCTTGTGTTCATGAGCTAGCATTTGCTGGTTAACAGTCCAATGAAAATTTAACATCCTACATAACAGGAAATCTCACCATAGAAAATAATTTCTTTATTTTCTTGTGTACACTCTTCAGATGATTACAATTTCTATAATATCAATGCTCATAAAAAGCTCATGGAGAAATTGACCATGAATATAGAATAGCTTTTGTTACTAAACAAATGCTATGGAACCCACTGCAACTGACTGCTCATGAACTTCTGTGGCAAAGCATTAATGTTAATCCAATCATGGCCAACGGTCAGTGGAAATTCTGTTGGAACATTCACTATCTAACATTGCACAAGAGGATGACTGAAGAATAACACTGTAGAATACATTGAGAGGAAGGTGCAACATTTTTAGAGCATTTTCTGAAATGTTTAAATGCTACATTTCCTTTGTAACCTATCAAATATGAGAATGCATTCATTTCCTAACATCTGTAACAGTGGAGCACCGAAATATTATTATACATGAAGTTGGAAAATCAAATAAGGTCAAATCAGAATTAATATTACTTTTAGAATATGTAGTTTTTACAGCTAAGCTTGATATAAAATGTATCATATATTAGAATAATTATTTCATTTGTCCTTCTCATCCTTCATGATAACTTTTGCTGAGTTCAGTCTTCTATAGTAGGTACAGACCTGGATAGGTTTTATAACAAAAAGCATTATTTCAGGGCTAGGGTGAAGTTGTAACTCTGTGACTTGATAAAAATTGAACACTGAATTGAGGCTGGATGTTAATACTAATTTATCACAGTGGAACAAGTAGGGTCCAATTTCTGTTCATGAGCGATGCTGGGTAAAGCATATGCAGTGGCTGCCTGGAGCTGTCAGCATGAGACAGTTTATGACCACCCCTCGTTATTGTGCAGCTTCTAGCGAAAAATGCTCCCAGCCTCCATTTCCAGCACCTGAGGGAGCTGTAGACATGTGCTGACCACATGATCTTATTGAATGATGGTGCAGGCTCAAGGGGCCAAATGGCCTACTCTTGTTCCTATTTCTTATGTTCTTATGATCATTAGATAATGCAAAGGAATGGCTGTTGGAAGTAGGCCCCTCTGGTACAGTAGCTTCATTGTGACAAGTCACCTCAGTTCTAAGAAAAATCTTCTCAACAATCTACATCCCAATCCTGTATTGCTCTCAGGATGCACTTCATAGAATTATTAGATTACAGGCTAGAGCATGGAAGGTGGCTGGCACAATGAAGAGACATGGTGGTAACAAATATGTACAATTCGACTGTGAAAAATTGTTGGAACATGCAGATGAATATCATTCTGAAATATTAAACAAATGGCAACAGACATCAACATTTATTTCCATGGAAGCTTGTGGCTTGTTGAATTTACATGACCACATGCAAGAGGGACTCTTCGGGGAGGCAAGGTTCAACTCAACAATCTCTTGTGTGCATGGAGGGGAGAGAATGACAGTCAAGTGGGATATTTTATTTGTTTCTAAGCTTCTATATGGTAAAAACACTCAGTTATAATTTGCTGCCTCCTTTCTCTGGCTGCAGACATGGTTTTGTTGCTCCCATTCACCTTCCTACTGTACGCGTATGAGTCAAGCCCCACTCTAGAGATACAAGCATATAATCTAGGTTGATAATTCAGTGCCACACAGAGGAGTTGCTGCATCATCAAAGGTGGCGTCTTTCATTCAGGACCGAGGCCCTCCAGGTGGAAGGAAAATATCCCATGGTGCTATTTGAAGAAGAGAAGGAGAGTTTTCCTGGTGTTCTGTCCAATATTTATGCCTCAACCAATATCAATAAAAAAACAGATTATCTAGTTGCACATCTCATTTCCCTTTTTGGGACCTTGCTGTGTTTAATTTGGCTGTTATGCCTTACCGCAGTGACTGCACTTCAAAGTACTTCATTGACTGTGAAGTGCATTGGGACACTGAGATCATGAATATAATTTAGAAGCTACATAAATACCAATTCTTTCTTTTTTATGACAATGTTATGCCGAATGCAACAAACAACAGTGACTCTGGATCTCTTGTTGAAATGTACTACAAGGTTCCACCAGATTTAGCTAGGCAACTCAAGTAGGACTTCAAAGTGTCTATAATGTGCTCTTCCAAGATTCATGTAGACTTATGTGCTTCATTATAATTGTTTTCCTCTCTACCTGTAGGTGTCTTAATGTAGTCAGGAATTATGGCCGCAGAGGAGATCCCTATTCACCAATTAGTTGTTCCTGTTGGGGTAATCATGTGATATTTCAATAGATTGGCCCATTAAACTTAAAAGGTAATTAGCCTGGATATTAAGAAGTGCATTATGTAGGCGGGGTGTTGGGTGGGGCCGGGGGGTTGCAGCGTGGGGGTGGGTGGATGGGAATTCCGCAAGTCCAGGTTTCTATCCTTGCTCTGGAGCTTTAATTCTTTTGACCCTGACAGGTTCCCTGTCCAGAAGTCAGCCTGATTGACAGACTTGGTTTCCAGTTGGGCACTGAGAAAGCCGGCAGGTCCGATCCATGACTGAGAGTGGGGTCTGATCCCAGTTTGTGAGTTGGCAGGTCTGATCCCTGACCGCAAGATAGGTGTTCAACCACAAGGTAATGGAGAATGAGCAGCCAAACCATGAACCTAAAAGGGTACCCAATCCCAGGGAGGTCCAATCTCCGACCCAGTCGGTGGGGGGGTCTGATTCCTGACTCTGGGGGCCTTTGTATTTTGGGGACTGTCCTAATGGAGGGTTGGGGGTATACACTCCTGAACTCCACAACAAGTTCTATAAAGGGTCTTGCCTTCTCCCTGAAGTTGGTGATGAGTCATCACCTTGAATACAGCTGAAGGGCTTATTAGGCCTTCTCAGAGGGCAGTTAGGAGTCAATGCTGTGGGCCTGGAGTCAAATATAGGCAAGTCCAACTAACAACAGCAAATTTCTAAAGAAATTTCCTAAATTCTAAAGAAAATATCCTAAAGAACATCAGTAAACCAAATGGGTTTCACAACAATCTAGTAGCTTCATGGTCATCATTACTGATACTAGCTTTTATTCCAGCTTTTAATTAATTAAGTTTCAATTTCCATCTGCTTGAATTTGTCTCCAGATTATTAATCCGGGTCTCTGTATTAATAGCCCAGTAACATAACCACTATACCACAGTACCCCTTGGAGGCAAAATTTTAAAGTGTTGGTTTCATCCGGCATGGAACAGAAAACCCAAATCCTGCATATATTTTGAAACGTTATCCTTATTACTATCTCTTATTTTTAAACTGAACTTTTCTGCTGAACAATTAAGATGGTTGACCCTCTGTTTGGAAATTACAACAGTCTCCAGGACAAAAGCATTCTCTCCTCAGTTTCAGGAGTGTCACACCTTGATATGCCTAAGGAGCTTCGAACAGACAACCTGGGACTGTTCAGACCAATTTCAAAGGGAACGACAGGAATTCCATTTGCTTTTGATAAGCCCAGCCTTGCTAGCGACCTGTTGAGACAATGGCCAAGATTTTCCATGCCCGCCAACATTGGGTGTGTTCGCTGGCGTGAACGGGCAATATGGCTAGAAGGCCAAAAATCAGTTTCATGATGTCATTAAACCAGTTTGCGATCATCCGTTCCGTCCACTGATGGCAGGTCGTGTTCCCTGCCATTGGACATCGGGAAGCTCATCATAATACATCAGCCCGCTGGACTCATCCCCCCCCGCCTGATCGTCAGCTCATATCAGCGGAAAAACATGCCGACGTGTTTTATAACAGCACATATAAGGCGTGCTTTTGGCGGGCTGCACTTTGCTTGGGATTCCAAAGTTTGTTTGCCTAACTTGCTTCGGTCAGCACCCACAGTCATCAGTGCCAGGCTTCACAGACAGCAGCATATCGCTTTTAGGAGGGGCTCACGGGTAGGTCTCTCCTTACCAGATCAGCCATATGTGGATGGCTTTTCAATGGCTGCAGGGCAAGGTCTTGCTTGGGGAAGGGGAGAGAAGTGGCCTCAGGCAAGCGGAGAAACTGCAGGGTGAGGGCTGTACTGGGGAAGAAGGGTATCCAGGGTGTGTGTGGGGGTACATGTTGATCTGTGCAAGTGGCCTCAACGTGGTGAGGGCTGAGGAGGCAGTCTCCAGAGGAGATGAGGACAGATGGACATGTGAGGGTATATGTGTGAGAATGGGTGGTGATATCCCTTGAGCTGACAGTGAGTGAGGTGCCAGTGAATGTATGATGGGCTTGAGTTTGAGAGTTTAGAGTGATGAGATGGTTGCCATACCTGAGCTGCATGGATGAGATCATTCATTTTCTATCTGCATTGGATGGTCAACCTCTTCAGTGCAACATTGGCAGTGGCAATTGATGCCATCACCTATCAAGCCAGAGTGGTGTTATAGCTGCCCCTCCTGTGGCCAGAGCAGGGATAGAACACATCACAGCGAGCCTCCATGGCATCCAAAAAGCGCTCAAGGGCTGCAGCCTTCTTGCCTTTCGAGGCCATGTCTTCTTTGCTGCAGTCCCGGGCTGAAAGCACTAAGTGGCATGATGAAGCGGCGAGGTGATGGCATGGTAGGCGAATTGGAACCCGCCCACCATTGAAATGGTGTATATCCCATGAATGCATAAGAAATGTGGTGGATTTGGGACGATACAGCGTGAAAAGCAGTTTTACCCACCCACTACTACACTTAGTGCAAATCTGGAATGATTCCGCCCAACAGCTTCCCAAACACCAGACCCTCAACACAAATGGCACCCCTTTCAACCCCTAATGGCTGAGGCATTATCAATCCTGAAAACAAAACCAAATTTCAGATGCTGGCTAAACATTCTTTGCTGAAGTCACGGTGGAGAAGGAAGGTTACATGAACCAAGACCCTGGTATTTGAGCAGTTTAATATTACCTCTATGAACTGTGCAGCCTGTCTGTTGTTTAACCTCAACTGGCAGGCCATACAGAAGCAAGCTCTGTCCAGGTTGGGCCACTGGCCCATCTACTGGACTCTACAGGAATATTTTGTATCCTCGACTACAGAACTGATGCCATTTCTGCATGCTTACTTCATCGTATGACATCAACCCACCTGGAAAAGTAAATCTTACACCGGTCTCCCTCCAGCCAACCTTCGAAGGCCTATGTGAAAGACTTTCGCATTGGACTCTGATTTGGGGACTCTGGAACTCATGTGAACCAATATTCAGTTTTTCTATGGTCCTTGTATTGTAAACCTCCTTTCCTCTATCCTTCCTTTTCTGTGTGAATGTGGAGTGGGAAGTTGTGAACACTCCTTTTTGCGGGTTTTGAATTTGTAAAAATAAACTAACCTTCTGAGTTAATCCTAACACGAGTTGTAGGATTATTAGCAAAATTGGGTCACACAAAAACTGAGGCATTGGGAAAGCACAGCACTGCTTATTCTGAGTAAAAAACTAATTCAAAACAGCTTTGTTTATGGACAAGTGGGAAGAGGACAACAGCCCTGTCTGAACTGACCCCTCCTGCACCCAAACCATCCATTTTTGGTTGATAAAACTCACCCTTTTGTATCAGAATGAGAAAGTCTACTATTCAGTTCTCTTAAAATAATTAGCTAATAGACTTCAGTTTTTTGTGTATATGGCACTCAAATTAGCAAAGCACTGAATACAAGTATTTCTTATTGGAAATTAAAAATAAACACGTATTCTGGACAACTATAATAACGTATTAAAACCATCCTTCTCATTCACTCATACCAAAAGAACAACATCACACTCCTTGATTCTATAACAATTGAGCTATACAATATTTTACATATCAACATTTAAAAAGTGCAATTTGCAGTTCAGGAGGTTAATCTGTATCAAATAGCTCCTGTGGCATTGTTCACAAAATGATACAACCAAGCTCCTCTCTGTTCCTGCAACTACATGATAAGAAACTTCAACCACCTCTTGGCTATTCATTTACAATATTAAAATATTTAAAACAATATAATGTGGCAGAACAGCATTAGATATCAGATTTTGGAATATTATTGAATGGAGCTGCAGCATTAAACACTTTAACTTGCAGCTTCTGTGTTTGTTCAGCCATAGGTGTTAATTAGTATTCTGCTTCTTTTGCTAGCGTTTGCTTTAGTTGTGTCAGTATCACAGACTAAAATCTGTATTCCACCAACATTTATATCGGACACACTAGTTAAACCAGACATGGCTTGCTGAAATGGTAGTTCTGACAATGAAAACTTTCATATGGAAACAATCTAAAGATGGGGCTTGAAGATTCCAAGCGATGGGGCTGTGATTATTTCCTTTGGCAGCTTGTTTCATTGTGGGATTGTCCTTGGAAAGAAAGATTGTTGAAGCACTGTCTTGGAAGTCAATGTGGCTGTAGCTTCCGATGAAGTGGCAATTGACTTGGATTGCCACTTCGCTTGAAAGTACTTATCTGGAAATCCAGATGCTCCTATCCCACCCGACCTTCCAACTCAGAACAGGTGAGATCTGTGTAGTGCAGCACATTCCCAGGACCTACCATCGAGGGCAACACAGCCACAGGAAGTAAGACATGCCCTTTTGTACAGCATTAGCTGTTGTAAACCGGATAAGTTTAAAAGTCCAGCCAGGTTCAAAGGTCTTTGACATCCTATGGAGGTGGGTAGTCCTCATGGGGCTGGGGAGTCCTATGGGGGACGTGGGTAGTTAGGGGTGGGAGGAGTCCCTGTGGAGGAGAGGGTGACAAGAGTCCAGCGGGGATAGGCAGTTCCTGTGGATGATGGGAGCATCCTTTTGGGGGTGGGGAGTCTCATGGCGTGAGTAGTCAGGGGCCGGGGCAGTCCTGTCGAGGTGGGCTGTCTTGTGGGGAATAGTTGATGAGGTGGTGGGGGGAGCCCCCTCGGGGTTTGGAGATGTGAGGGGAGTCCCATGGGGGAGTTGTTTTGGGTCTGTACAATAGTTACCCAGAGGTTAGTAGTGGTTTTAATTCTTCTAACTTTTTTTGGTTAACTATTGATGTAACACAGTTGGAACCATCCGAAGTTTGCGATTGTACTTTCTGGGCAATTGAGTGCAATCCTAACCTGTGAACTTCGGCGGGTGGGTTTGGGGGGTGTTGTGGGGGGTGTTGTGGGGGTTGGTGGGAGTTCCCCAGTGCATCTTTGGGGTACCCACCAGTTACATTGGCCTGGAGCTTGGAAGTTACGGCCCATAGCCTTTGTAGGCTGTCTGGATAGCTACCTCAGTTATTTTTTTAGTTTTGCTCTGTTGCCCGGAAGGCCTAGAAAGGGCGTTCAGTTGTTTCAATGACATTGGTTACAGATTCGAGAATTCAAGAATCTGCTTATCAGAGTGGACCGTGAGAAGGCTGTGATTATCCATTTCCGAGCAACAGAAGGATGAAGGTCTACCTATGGGACAAGGTCAGTGCTTCAAGAACGCTCAAGTCACCCACAGGCCAGTGTCCTGGCACTGACACTTTTTAACATCTACATAATTGACAACCAACCACATCATCATGAAAATTTATTTACACCAACAATATTGTTTTAACAACTCAGTCAAAATCCTTCCAGTGTGTAGAAGTCATGCGAAACTCTGATGAAAAATGGCTGACTATTTCTACAAGTGGAGACTGCAACCAATTCTAGCCAAGTCCATCATCTCTGCATTTCACCTTGAGAATTGCAAGGCACACAACACCCTAAATGAAAAGTACGATTTGACCTGATCCCACCTATCTTGGAGTGATCCTTGACCACTCTCTAACTTAGCTTCACCACCTCTGAAATATTGCTGAAAAGACCAAGACCTGAATGAACATCATCTGCAAGCTTGCAGGCACAAGTTGGGGTGCAAAGATCACCGCCCTTTGTACTTCTGCTGAAGCTCTGATCTTCTTGACTGCTGAGTGCACCTGTACAGGCCTCAAGTCATCACACCAAGCTCATTGGCACACAGCTTCACTCAGTAATGAGAAAACTCTCTGGAACCCTGAGATCGTCCCCAGTTCAGTGGTTACCAGCCCTCTCAAATATCACCCCTCCGTCCATTTGATGGAACATAGAAACACAGTGAAATTCTCCGGATCAACAGTAACTTGGACCTCCCCATCCATAAAGACCTTCAAGCCCCACCCCCCAACTCACTTCATTGCTTTAAAAAACACCCTCTTAACACAAATCAAACACCTCTGACTTCATAACACTGATGAAACCTGGAGGAGAGCTTGGGTAGAAAGCACCCTCCCAAATAAACACATTGGGCAGAACTATCCATGTCCGCTGGCACCGAGTATGTTCGGCGGCGTGAGCAGACAATATGGCAAGAAGGCCAAAAATTAGTTTCATGATGTCGTGAGCCCCTCTAAAAGTGATGTGGTGCTGCCTGCAAAGCCTGACATTGATGGCCACGAGTTGATGGCACAAATAGAAATAAATGAATATAACTTGATAACTAATACAGAGATGTAGTTGCAGGGTAACTCAATATTCAGGGACATTTGACATTCCGCAAAAATAGGCAAAAAGGAAAAGGAGGATGGGTAGCTTTGTTAATAATGGAATGTATCAATCCAGTGAGTAGTAATATAGGTGGAATAGATCATTATGTGGAATCAGCTTGGGTGGAAATAAGCAATAGCAAGGGGAAGAAGTCATTGGTTGGAGTCATCTATAGGCCCCCGAAATGTTGTCTCACTGTAGGACAAATATTGAGAGTAACTTATACTTCCCTGTGTGACCAGGAAGACTGCAAAACTCATACCAGCTGCTAGGACAGGAGTAAAAGCCTTGGTCGGGACTACAGTAAAGATTATTTTTGGGGCCTGCAGCTTTCAGGAAGCCTTCCCTTAGCCTGTGAATGGGAGTTGTGCTGTCCACTGGAGGTATCTCCTCTGAGGAGGAAGGGAGGGCCAGAAGCGGGAGGAGGCCAGGAGTCCATATTCAGCCTCCAAGGGAGCCACCTTTGGGAGGAGAGGCGCAGGCACAAGGGGCTTTGGGCCAGGGGAAGTGCAAGGTGGAAGGGGCCGCAGAAGATGCCAATATCCTGCTGTCAGGGTTTGCAGGTGGCGAAGCAGCTACCTCAATATGTCTGAGGTGTAGTGCCAAAGGAGGCTCCATCTCTTAAGGGAGACAGTCACTTCCATCTATCAGATGATAGGCCCTGAGATCTCCGCAAACTGTATGGGTGGGCACCCCATGCCAGTGGCTCTAATGGTCACAGCTACCTTCAACTTCTGTGCCTCTGGCTCCAACCAGGGGTTGGTGGGTGATCTCTGCAGAGTCTCCCAGTCAGCTGTCTATACTTGTGTCAAGCAGGTGACAGGCACTCTATTCAGGCATGCATAGACTTTCGTCCACTACTGCTGGGACGATGCCAGTCAGACAGAGCGAGCCAGAGGCTTCGCGGCCATTGCTGGCTCCCCCCGTGTCCAGGGTACAATAGACTGTACACATGTGGCCATCAAGGCGCCAGCGGGTGAGCCCGGTGCCTTCGTCAACAGGAAGGGCTTCCACTCCATGAATGTGCAGATAGTGTGTGATCACAGGATGCAGATTCTACAAGTCTGTGCAAGGTACCTAGTCAGCTCCCACAATGCCTACATCCTCAGACACTCCCAGGTGCCGAGGATCTTCAGTGCTCCAGCCCGGCTGGATAGATGGCTGCTGGGTGACAAGGGCTATCCCCTCAGAAGGTGGCTCATGATGCCTCTCCGCCACAAGCCAGGGCTGACCCCCACCCACCGCCCCCATTAGCCAAATGCTGCCTCCTTCACATTTGGCACCACAAGGTGTCACTTTGCTAAGCAAGGAGGTACAAACACGTGAAGCGCAAACACCAGCAGATGGATTGGTGCCCCGCCAACTGGATGCTCCCCTCCCAGCATGTTAGCACCCTGACTTTGACATGCTTTGCAGTTCCAGTATTCTGCCTTCCCGAGCGCAGGAGATTATTGAACCTTTTGCGGCACTGGACCCAAATGTGCTGCACCACATCATTGGAACTAACACTCTTGGCCACCTCCTGGCACATTTGGTCAGGTGGGAAGGCATCCGCCTCCTGTCCCTCGGAAGAAGGACCCCCCATTGTGCTGCCACCTCCTCCAGGAGAGCAGCTAGGCACTTGTCAAAAAAATGAGGGGCACACTGGCCCCCTGCCCTATCGTCCAGACTGGCCTGCCCCGCTGCCCTACCCTCCGACCTGGCTTGTCCTGCTGCCCTACCCTCCGACCTGGCTTGTCCCGCTGCCCTACCCTCCGACCTGGCTTGTCCCACTGCCCTACCCTCCGACCTGGCTTGTCCCGCTGCCCTACCCTCCGACCTGGCTTGTCCCGCTGCCCTACCCTCCGACCTGGCTTGCCCCAATGGCCTACCCTCTGGACTTGCATCACCAACATTGCCACTCTGCTGGGCCCTTCTCCCAACTATTGTAAGCAGCCTTTCTAAGATTGCCAGGTCTTCATTTATACAGGCCGCCGGGTCGCTATTGGACCTGGTGGTCTGAGCGGGCCCACCACCTCCCGCCCACTCCTTCTATGCACGGGAGTCATGAACTATGCTGGGTGGGCATTAATTGGCCTGCCTGCGTAAAATAGCGGCGCAGACCTGTTCACAGGTGCCGATCGGGTCTGGCCCACCCACGCTCGCTCCCGCATGGTCCACCTGACATGGGGAAAATTCTCCCCATTATATATTGCTGAAATAACAGTGAGACTGATCATGGTCACTCTTATTTATTCACAAATTCTCAAACAACTTCAGGCAAGAGAAGATATATGGTTAAATGCAGAAATATCAAAATTGTGTTCCATGATGTGTCACTCTGCCATTCTCATCTTTAAAAAAATGGATTTTGGACTTAGAGAATAAAATGAATATATTAAATAATGTAAAGTTCCCTTACTTGTTTGTAGATACAAAATAAATCTGCCACAGAAAATTAAGTCTTGTGCGTTCCAGTCTAAGCATATTTTTAATGATCTGCTACAAACATTAATTACTGCCAATCAACTTCTCTGACACTGAAAATGAACTATTACAAGTGTGGAGTTTCATTCATTTAAGTTTTAATTGTTGTTGGAGATATTTAAAATGTCAGATTTTACTTTGTTGAACTTTGCCTTTCTGTCTCTTTTTGCTTTCCCTTTTCTAATTTTATCTTTCATCACCTCTCTTTCTATACCTGATCAATCTGATTGATAAGAAAATATACAGTTGCTTGCCCTGTTCACTCAAGTCTCAGACAGTTGATTTCCCTCACTGCAAAGTTAACAGTTCACACTTCCAACAACTTGCCACACAAAAGATTTTACGCCCTGACTATGCAAGGGCAAGTCAAACTAACAGCAGACACTGTTAGATGCCCTTGCCATGGCAAATTATCATACTAGAAGGACAAGGGTAGCAGATGCCCGGGAACACCACCACTTGCAAATTCACCTCCAAGGCACACACCATCCTCACTTGGAACTATACCACTTTTAGTACGCTCTTGGTGGATTAAAATCCTGGAACTCTCTTTCTAATAGCACTGTGGGTGTACTTACATCAGATGGATCACAGCAGTTCAAGAAGGCAGCTCACCACGACTTTCTCAAGGGCATTTAAGGGTGGGAAACAAATGCTGGCCTTGGCAGAAAGGCCCACATCCAATGAAAGACTATATAGAAACAATTATACTTGTGGTAAAGGAAATCACGAACTTAATTTAGAAAACAATGTATTTTTAAAATTTTTCTGAATCCTGCACCTTTTACCAATAATAAGAAGTTATCACTGATGCTGTGCAGGGTTGTTGCGCTTCACTGACATCTTTCTTGCTTTGGCTCCAATTCTTTCCTCGAAAACAAATGGCAGGATTGCTCTTAGTTCAAATAAAATTAGTTGAGGACTTCTAATAGTTCAACAAAATGCTGCACTCTAAGCTGTTGGCTTTCTTTACAAGTCCCAGACTTCTGCCAAAACAGAAAATACTGAGCTGACCACAAGTTTGTGAATGAATAAACCTTTTTGCTTAAATACAACAACAGTTGACCATTTATAAGACTGCCAACTCCACAAGAAGAAATATTTTTGTCTACAAAGACTGGGCACAGTGATGCAAAATGTACCCAAATGTGGGCTGACTCCTCCGAGGTGTGGCAATCATTGATTGCCGCTCTGATTCTATAGTTTTTACACAGCATTGGAGCTTCATATTTCTGGCCTAGACTTCCAAACTGGGCCTCTTTAGAAATGTGGATCATATCTCTTCTTGGAGTGCTTCTTCATTGGGTAAGATTGTTGGGAGAAGCCAAGCTATGCCCCCTTTTTACTGCACTAGCTGTCGTATTTTGGTAAGTCTTTATTTACTAACACAGTGAAAATCTTTGGGGCATTTAAATAGCTATTCACTGTGTTAGTGAATGATTGTGACTGAGTTAAGTGGGCAGGGTGCCAGCTGGGTAGAGTGGCAGGGTGGTAGGTAGCACGGTGGTGGGAGGCAATGTGGCAGTTGGCAGAGGGGCATGTGGCAGGGTAGTTGGTGGCAGGGTGGTAAGGCGGCAGATTAATGGGCTGGTAGGTGGCAGGGTGGGTAGCATGGTGAGGTCTGGTCAGGTTGGATTGGGGGAGGTAGTTGGAGGTCAGGGAAGGCAGAGCCAGAAGGTTGGGGGGGTGGAGTCCGAGTGCCAGGTGGGACTCATAGGTTCGTAGTGCTGGGGGTGGTGGTGGGGTTGGGGGGAGTGGGGGGATGGCAGGAGGATGAGTTGGAGGGTCAGGGATAGAGGGCCAGGAGGGAGTCGGAGGGTTGGGGAGTTTGCGGGTTAGGGGTTGGAGAGAGAAGGGAGAGTCAGAGGGTCAGGGAGTCATGCGAGTCAGGAGGGGGTCGGAGCATCGGGACAGAGTTGGTCGAAGTAAGGGGTGGGGGGTTAGTTGAATAGTCACCCAGTAGTTAGATATGGTTTTTTCCTGTCTAACATTTCCTGGGTAACTAACCTGGTAAGTAAGTCGCAACCCTTTGAGACCCCCAACTCTAACTCAGTGTTGGAGACTTTCTCAGAGGTTTCTGGATGCAAAGGAATTGCCCATCAGAAGCTTTTCTTTTTAATTCATGCTCCTGGCACAGAACTTCGCATACCTGAAGTTCATATTCAGGTATGCAAAGTCCTGAATTCAGGGACCGAGGACATCTGTGGACACTATATAAGCTTCGTATGATCCATAATCCTCATAGTCCCGCTAGTCTCCATGTCCAAATTCCCAATATGCACTCTTGTCATTTGAAGCTCTGTGAATTAGTAAAATATTTTGTTTTTCCTTATAAGTTATTCAGGGGCTATATATCAAGTATAAGTCAGATGGGCTACTCCTGGGGAGTTCTTGTGTTGGGACTTCCGAGAGTTCATACAGCGCACCTTCCGGGGTACGTCTGGGGTTAAAACCATCCAGAGAGCAGAAGATCTGGGCTCATATCTTTCGTTGTAATGAAAATGCTGCATTCTTCGCTGGCTCTTTTTCTCCCCAAACAAAAAACACTTTTGTTAGGTGCTTTTTCATTGAAGACAATGCTCATTAAATGATGGTAGGTCTAAAGATGAATTAAACCTACAGAAAAAACAATCTTTTTTTCAAAACCATAATCACAGGAATAATCATTTTAAAGAGTTATGACAGTAAAAACATAAAAACTGCTATCATCAGATTTCAGCACTTTGACCTCACTAGGCTATAGAAATGGTGTAGGGAACCATGCGGTTAATATAAGATGGATGAGGATGGGGCAGTGATTAAGTCCAAAAACATTGAGTATTGCTGAAAAAAGACATGTTGCCGAAGATTTTGTCTTGCACTCATCAGGACAATTCGCAAGAATACCAAATATAAAGGGAACAACAATTTACACTACACGAGAAGAAAGTACTGATTGGTTGGCATGTACACTCTGATTGGCAGAGGTGTTGCTATGGAGAATGCACCAGTTAACTGATGTCTGACAGTGAATGGCTAAACCTTTCTTGTCTTTTTCAGCAAGACTCAAGTTCTGCACAACCAAACGACTATCCAAAAACATTATTCTCATACTACATTGAGACTTATTAAATTAAAACTGTATTCATCCATAAATATCAGGAGACTTTCAGTACAACTTTTCCAAAAAAATCTGTCAGTTCTTGTGTGCTGGATACTTCAGTGCATTAGAAATATAATGCTAAAGATGGTCTTTTAACATGCTTTACCCTTCAAGTTCTTTAAATTATTAAGGCAGAGAAATAAGGTTGTTTTTTAAAAGACTTTCAGCCTGAATAATGCTGACTTGATCATTGCTTCTGTGAAGTACATTGGGAGGTTTTACTATGTCAAAGGCACTATATAAATGCAAGCAGTTGTTGATTGAGATATTTCTTACAGCAGCCCCTCAATAGCTAGTGCTATGTACATATATGTATACATGCAGGTAATTGGTCAGTCTGTATTACTGGACAGTGCTATTCTTAGTGATTCTGTGATGTGGCACTTCCAACAGGTATTAGCACTTGCAGGAAATACGTCACAGTAAATCAGAAGCATTCCACCCTGTGATTTTTCACTCATGAATTTTGATGGATGGAAAATCATGGGCAGTGTGCCTGTAATTTCCCAAGATTCATCCCACATTGTGAACACCAGATTGTGGATTCACCGGTAGCTGTTACCTACTTCAGCAGTGAAGTTTAACTCAATATAAATGTTCTCTTTTGGGGGTAGTTTTTCTTCTTAATTGATGCTCCCGGCACAGAACTTTGCATACCTTAAGTACATATCTTGAATTCAGGGACCAAGGTCACGTGTGGCCACTATATCATTCTCTTATGATCCATAATCCTAGAGGTCCCAATGGTCTCCATGCTCAAGTTTCCAATATACATTTGTACCATGTGAAGCTTTGTAAATTAGTAAAATACTTTGCTTTTCTTTTCAAAATTAAACATTTATTTTTCAAAAAGTTAGCATAACTAACTTAAAAATATTCTAATATGTGTTATTAATCTTTCTTAAACATCTTATATACCCTTAGCAAAAATAAATCAACTACAAATTTCAGATAACAAATATGAACTGGTAAGATCCTTTGGGTGAGGTGCTCTTTTAACATTCCTTCCAAATGTTGTTACAACTTCCTGTGATCTTCATTTTCCTTATAAGTTATTCAGGGGTTATATACCAAGTATAAGCCAGACATCCATAAAGTTATCCAGAACTAAAACTAACCTCCTCATTTATTTGATTGGAGGGAAAATTTTATTGCTGCTGAGATGGGAGCCATCTACAATTTCTAAATTTATGATTATACTGACACAAGAGAAAGTAGAAAGAAGTACAAGAGTACACTTCAGTTATAAACAGATAACTTTATGGTAGAGAAATAGTGACCAAATATGCAGAAAGTGGCAAACAAAACAAGGGACCTGAGATTATTTAATTTATGAGCATGAAGAAGAATATAATTGTACTTACAAATCTTTCACAGGAGAAGATGATTAATACTTCTGAGAAATCTTTAGGCCTTACATCCCCTGTGCTTAGAGTTGTTCTTGGATCTGAGGTAGAAGGAAAAAATATTAATGGGAAAACCATAACTTTCATCACAATGCATTTTACTGTCCTGATGAGTCACTTCTGAGCATGAGGATTCAGCCTTGAAGATTCATCATCCTAGGGAGATCTGGTATAAGTCAGTGAATCATCTTGGGTAGAATGTTAGTTTGGGTGAAGGGAGCATGTGCTGGAAGTATGCCGAGTAAGCTTAACCGTGACGTCAATCACTCAGCAGCCTGTCTGCATCTCAGCTGCAGTCGTTGGGGTTACATCGCATCAGAATTACTATAACCGTATATGTAAGAACACATAGGTGCATGATGGTTGCACAGGTGTTCAAATGTTATGTTCCAGTCCATGCTCGTGTGAGATTAAATAGTCTTGTCCACTTTATTCATGTGTGATGGACGGTCTTGTTATTGGGACCTGGTGAGCAGGGCGATTGTTTGCAGAATGAGTTGCAGGTATGTACGTGTGAAAGGGGGGTATCAACATTTCCATGATTTGGGCAGTAAGGATGGAATCACTTGTCAGAGCACACTGGTGAATTGCTGTCGGGTGGAGATGCAGAGGTCCCATGAGTGTAAGGCCCAGTGCTTTTGGCTTCTCAAAGGCATCAGGCAAGCTGAAACCTGTTGAAAAAGAGACTCATGGGCCTCCCTCACGCGTCTCTACATGGCTCTAGAATCTGTGCTGGAACAAAAAGCACACAGGCTTGCCTGCCCTAATCTGTCCTTTCCATCCTCCTCATCTGATGAGGAGTATGGCTTCTCTGTGTCCATCTTTGGCAAGGCCTCCCTCTTATACCGGGCGTGGTTGTGTGGTACGCAGCAGATGGTTGCAATCCTTGAGACTCTTTGAGGTAAATATTGTAATGTTCCGTCAGAGCAGTCCAGGCAGTGGAACCTCATTTTCAGGATTCTGATTGTCTGCTCCAGGAAAGTGGAATGTGAGAAGAAGATTAAGTATGCCTTCTTCATTAATGTTTTCAGCCCTACCACTGGCCATTGCTTCAGACATGGCCACTCCAATGATGGCGACCACCATCTCCTAATCAGGGTGAGGGACTGTTCCCAGCCAGTTAGCTCCTGCTACCTCCAATTAAGTGCCATCTTGTCCTGCAAGAGAGAGGAAAATGTTGCATGAAGTGCAATGTAAAGTGTTTGGGTGATGTGCTTGTCATGGTTGAATAGCTGCCAGTATGTGCAAGCTGTGAGATGTGGGTGTGATACTTACAGCAGTGTTAAATGCATTAGAATGAGGGAAGCTATCAGTTGTGATTAAAAGGGATTGGTTGGTGAGTGATGGGGGGGTGAGTTGTGTTGCATGAAGCTACTAATGCAATTGGTACGGTATAGCATTTGAAAATAAATTCAGTGACCTTGACCATTTATGTGAGGCCATTGAACTTCCTGTGGTGCTAGATTCAGGTCCTCAGGGCTAGACTCCTAGCATTGACTGCCACAGCGATCTGCTCCCATTGCCTTTGGAGAGCTTGGAAAGCCTCCTGGACCCCTGTGGATAGACAACATCTCTCCTCCTCTACACCTCATTGATCAAGGCTTCTAGTGCAGCATCAGAAAATCTTGAAGCCTGCTTTCTATCATGTTCTGCCATTCTAGAGTCTTTCCAATGACTTGCAGGCACCTGCTGAAGCCATGTAATGCACCTTCACTGTAAGAGGCACAGGCTGGCTTTAAATACTGCTTGAAAAATTGCTTGAACTCATGCTAGCTTCTCAATTTTGCACCCTTACTTTTTGTGCAGCTATTCAGCAGCACACTTAGCACTGGCTCCATGCTGCAATCATTTAAATGAGCAGGCTGTGTGAAATTTGCTTGCTGCCTGCATCGGAATTAAAGGGCGCGAGTTAATCGCGCATCGTAATCTCCGTGCCTGTTTTTGTGTTTTATCGAATTTCACAACCCATGTGTCTTATCATCCCTTGCCACAGTATACTAGGCCAAGCCATTGCACCCCATTTTCTCTGCTGACAGCGTTAATGCCAATTTAGGTGAGAAATGTACTCATTATTGGCTCCATGGTCCTTATGCCTTACACTGAATATTGAATTGCAAGCTGGGGCCAGATTGAGAGCTTTGGCTGGGTGCCTAGGAGATGAGAGTTTCCAGGGCTGGAATTATAATTCAATGCAACAAAATCTGCCATATGAATTTCATTGGATGTTGCTCGCATTTGGTTTTCCCCTTTGAAACTCGAAATTGTAAATAAAAATGAAATGATTTGAACTTTATTATATCTCTTGGTGGAAAGCCAAGCTACTTTCCTTCAGCAGACGTATTAAGCAGTGCATGAACTGGACTAAAGCAGGATGCTCTTTGGGCTGTTTGTGCGAGTGGGACAAGAAACATTCACAAAATATAAAGAATTTATAGCAAGATATATTCAGTTGGCTATCCCTCACCAGCCTTGGTAATTCCCTGAAACCCATCCCAAACAACCATGAGTAATCTCTGTCAGCAGTAGTGATTATTGTTATTTTCAAGAGGTTGTTCAAGAGTTCAACTGAAGGTCACTCACATAATTGAATAAAAACATTGATTGACCGAATGTAAAAAAAAAGGATGCAAGGGATAAATGATCACAATTTGCTGTAACTAATTTTAGGAACTTTAATCAATCAGTATTTTTTATGAGGATCACTTGTACACTTAGACCCCTTCACACATATTGAGGTCATTTTCATTTGCTATTTATTATGCAATTAATACAGGAACAGAAATCAGTCCTCAGCTGGATAGCAAATTGAGTAAAGTGGCCAGAATCGGACCCTTTCTGTTTTTCACTTGAATTCTTCAATTTGCTACATTTCAGACCATTTCTACATCACTTGCCAGTCAAAGTCAATTCATGAAGGATAAGATTTGTCTCGTATTCACAGGCTACCCTGTTTCTCATATTCTCTATATTGCTCTATAGTCAGTGATCATGGCAAACATTTCCTTAGCATTGCTGGAATTGGTCAAAGACAAGTTACTGCCTTGTATTTAGCTTACAAAAGGCACTGTGGGTGAATTTCCTTGCTGTTTCCTGCATATTAGCATGTGTAAACAAGGCTAGACATTTTTGGCAGACAAATTGGGTAGAAGCCATTTCCGCCTGCTTTACACCATTAAATCATGTTCCCGCAGTTTCTTCGCAGTTTTTGCAAATCGGCTCCCCCCACCCCCTCCAGCGCCAACCCCCCCTTCCTCCCCCACCCCCACTGCCTCACCTCCCACTCTCCCTTCACTTATGATCCTCCCACAAGACTCAAGTGCTGTCATTTCAATATATGCAGCTCCTAGTTTCCTGCTTGCATCATTCACAATGAGTGCAGTGTAACTCGGATGGAGATTTATGAGGCACAGCTGCAGCCAGGATCAGCTGGTACAGGCCCAAGTGAGGAGTTTTTGAAGCTGAAGAATCTAGAGAGTTTGAGTACCAGTTGCTAGTATACAGTATCCTAGCATTAGTAGATCATTCTTTTCAGAGGAATGAGTTAGTATTTTCCCATTTCACCTTTTAGAACCTGGCTTGAATCTAAAGCAGACCAATAGGATGATGGCTTCTTCCTCCTGACAGCTCATCAAGTTCTAACTAAAATACATTTGGGTAACCTCAACCCAGTTCAGCTTGGCACGACTCCACAGAGAAAATCCTCTAATTGAGCACAAATTGGCATGAAAAATCATTATCTTAGTCAGGTTGGCAATGAGGGCAGCTGGTGTGGGAAATGGACAAGTTTATGCTGAAGCCACAGGGGGTGCTCTTTTGAGATTAGTGCATTGTTGAGGTGGTGTAAAGGGAATTTTGTTGTTTAACTGGCCTTCCTGCCTCTGATTTGGGAGTGTCTGATGTTGACAATGAATGTGAAGAGTAGTACTTTATGTATTTACGCAAAAAAATTGTTTTTCTTGTTAGTGCATAACATACCTAGACTGTAATCCATTTTAAGGCTATGTTATTTAGTTATAACTGGTCTCTGTTAAAAGTTGTTCAGTATATGTTTATCAATTGAAGTAAAGGATTTAAGAAAATAAAACCGCTTAATGCTTTTAAAATTTAAATAACAGTCTCTCTCAGAGATTAATAAACACCTCGGCAGTAAAATGAATGATGGAAGCTTTTGAAATGATCCAATATCTAACACTTCAATACATGTAAACATAACGGGCAGAAATAGGATTTTTTTCAAAGTTTAATTTTTCCATTTGCTGAACAGAAATATTTACTTTCCACGGGTAAAATACTACCACATGTTTTCCATGAACAATGTACTTCAAGATATAATGGCACATTATATATAGTATTTAAATAAAAGAGTTCATTTTTGCCTCACAGCAGGTATCCTGAGCCCGGTTTTTTGCCCACAGCAATATCAGTAAAAACAATCACCTGCAAATGGCACTCCTCTTTCAGGCTCTACACAATGCACCTATTATTTATGGCAATTTCCTAGCTACACACTATTTAGAAAACAATGTGGCCATTTTGTGAGCCAGTTAATTTCAATCAGCCCTTCCCTGGTGAATGGCATTTTTTTTTCTCTCTTTCCTCCCCGCTGCTAAAATTTGAAACCATCTGTATTATGAAAAATGTGATAATAATTTGATAGTGTTTTGAAGTAAATACCATAAAAGTAAGCACTAGGATTTAATGCTGCACAGTGAGTCCATCATGCTTCCACAGCTATGTCAAAAAGGGTAAGGCTGCATTGATTTTAACTCCTCTGTTGTACAGGTCAACTATGCATATGATAACACAGATAGCTTGCAGATAATCTGCACAAATGTTTGATTGAACAAAAGCAAATGCAGAGACTTTGTAGGGAGAGAGACCTGTACTTCAACACAGTCAGGCAGAAAGACAGTTAATAGTAATTCCTGGGGAACTAGCATTTCTATCTTCAAAAACATCTTGGGAGCAAATATAAGAGAGCTTGGCACTAACCTGTTCAATAGTGGTTTCTAGTGTATGTACCCTTGACACTGGGATGTGTATAACATGTCTGTATATGGGAGATGTACTCCATTTATGCAGATGATCACAAAACATGCTGGATAACAAATATTATGCCCAAAGGCCCCAACACAGTTTGCCCCACTGTCAAGATATGGATCCTCTGCTTAAGTAAACAAACAATTTACATACATGTACGTTAATGTACGGTACAAATCGTAGCTGATGATGCAATACACAAAATAAGTCTTCTGTCTTATGGTGAAAAAGCTTCCTTTTACATAGCGCTTCCGAAACATTCCAGCACATTTATGTAAAATTAATTGCATTGTACAGTTGCTTGCTTTGTGGATGAACACAACAGTTGTTTTCCACACAGCTATAGGCTCCCCAAAAAACAATGAGATAAATCACCAGTCTTTCTGTTCCTGGCATAATTTGAGGGATGGAGAACTGCTTGCTCTTATTCAAATAATATTTAGTACCCACATGGGCGACCAGAATAGGCAAATAGATACCTAGTCGAATGTCTTCTCCAAAGAATGAGACCACCAACAATGTACCACATTAAAGTACGCAAATCTGGAGTATGGCTTGATTTAGAGGTTGGAGAGTGAATAACTGAGCCAAGCTGATGCATCTACCACATCTTATCATGTCTCTCAGAAACATCTCACTATGCTTCAGATAAAATGAGTGATCTATAAATGCGAACTATTGCTAAAAGCTAAATAATATAGTGGCCATTTTGTGCACAGCTAGATCTCACACACAATAATTAGTGGTTACATACTGAACCACACAGAGCCAGCCTGACAGACGTGAATTGTTACCTTTCACCCAGTGCGCACTAGCACTTAAATGAAAACTAGAGATTGGTCAAGACCAAGCAGGACAGAACTGTCTTTGCCTTTGAAAGGTATGTGTTATTTATTAATCCTTCCTATCCATTTCAATTTTTAGTGGGATCCTCCAGATGCTATTCTAAATGTGCATTATCAGGGTTAAAACAATCTACTATTAATCTACATCTTAGGCCCTTCCACTTAATTACAGTGTTACTAAAGGGGACAAAATAGAGGATAGTCTGGAATTTCCCCAGTAAGTCAGGCATCACTTTAATGGCATTATTTTGAATGGGGGCACCCAGCCGTGAAACAATCTATATGGTAAATGTTCCAGGCCTCTCAGACATATGGAAGCGTTTAACAGAGCTACATCAAAACAATATGCAAATTGCCTCCTCTCTTTCAGCCTGTTACAGGCTTATCAACTGCCACCAATGTAAAATTTAAGCTGAATAATGCTAACTGTCCACATTCACCACACTAAAGGATCCTTCAGGGTGTCTGGTCTCTCGTGACATCCATGGAGCACTTTAGCCATCACTCCGAATTAGTGCAACGCCTAGTAATGTACCTTTAAATATGTGAGGCCTTTGAAGGCAGCTAAAGGTCAAGTCCATAGCTATATAAACCTTTGAACATTTATTTTCACTTACCACTCTGGCGACTGAATTGGCACGCAAAGTTGGTGTATCATTTCATCATAACCTTACAGCTTTCAAATTATTGAGGTCATCAATTTACTCAATAGCATAAAAAGTTTCCCATAAGGTAAAAATAGTATTCACAAAGTGAGGACTGTACTTGAATCTGGCTGTCTGTGATACAAAACACTAAGCTGGGGTGTAAACAGCTTTCTGTACCACTCTTAATATGTCATTACATATAAGAGTAAGACACCAGAGCACTGTGTTTCTTAGAGCTGAGAATCAGACATCCGTTTTCATACTATATACAGCAGGCATGGTGCTGACATCTAAATATACAATGGAATTCCAGGCATGCAAGAATGGCAAGGAACCAGAAAGTCCTGTTTAATGTCTAAGAAGCAACGCATGAACAGGCTTCCCCAGCCTTGCATATGTGTACTGCATCTCCAAATAATGTGTGCATAATCCCAGAAAGACCAGCACTGATGAAATGATACACAACACAAAACAAAGCTATTTTCTTTGGAGATAAAAGCTGTCATAACAGACTAGTATCAACATGTCCTTAACACAGGTCAGTACATCACTTGGCCGTGTTACAGCTCTGCCTGTCTGATAGCAGGGAAAAATATCTAGCTAGGTCAGAATGAATGTGCCTGTTTAGTCCAGACATGTCATATGGCTAGACACAACTGACAGAGCCCTTGACCTTTCTGAATGACCCGCTTAATAAAGTGACCATCTCTGGTTACAGACGAAAATACTTTCCGCCCATTCCCAGTTTCCTCTCTTGGGTCTCAGCAGCAGATGTGTGTCTCTATCACTGGAATGTGAAGATAAAGAGGACAGAGCAAAGAACATGCCTTTCTAAAAAGCCTGTCCAGCTTTCAGTGACCAAGGTCATGTTAAATGTATTGCCTGCAATGTATTCTGTGCCATTTGAAAGCATTATTAGATCGATGGACCTTCCTTTATTGAAGATAAATAAACCAAGAATTGATAAGATTTCATAACTCTCCTGTAGCATCCTATTAATCCCACAAACTATTGTAAAGGATCTGCATTATTAACTATTTGTGTAGCTGTTCCGAGCAGACTCTATATGGGTTTCAGGAGGGTATTTGTATTTCATAATGTAAAAATGTTTTGTTGCGGGTCCCATACTTGCGAATTTGTACAATTTATTTTGTTTACAAATATTACATAAGTGGTACAAAATTTCCATTTTGTGAAGAACTGGGAACTATGGAATTGACATCAGTTAGGGTTATTTGTATGGAATGTGCAGTGCCACAGGTATTACACTGCTGCTGTGGCAATGTTTTTATCCTTAACTTTTTCAAAATTTAATTTTAAAGCTTTGCTTTTCAGCTCCTACCGTTGGTCCTCTTTATCTTCTAAAGTGGTGAGGGATCTGTTTTTAATCTTAGTAAGAGGCAATGATCTTGGTCACAGACTCCTCTGTAGGAACTATCAGAGCTGTTCTCTGTTTGATTAACTGGCAGTTTAACTGAGCCAAATATACATTATATACTCCTTGTCTGAGTTAGCTACCATCTAATGGCTTGCATGACAATACTCAGAGACCAGGCAAAAGTGACAAACAATTCTAGAATTTGAACCAAGAATTTCTACATGTAGTGAACACAAGTTCTAACAAAGGAACATGTCCTCACACATTTGGTCCTTGATGGTATGCAGCAGTGACAATAAGGCATTACCACACATAGACAAAAAATATGAAGATGCAGCTTCCTTGAGCTGCTTCCATTTATCTTCTAGAAGTGGGCTTTAACACTGACTTGATAGGGGTCTGGCTATAATTCTCTCATCCAAATATGAAGTGTACAGACTTTCAGGCTGAAACGGGAAAAGAACAAAAGTAAATCTGTAAACAAGGAATAAATAAATGAAAAAGTAGGAGGTGGAAAAGAGACGTGTAGATTCAACTAAAAATGCACGAGCGTTGTTCAGAAAATAAATGTACAGTAATGTAGATGGTTCAATGTTTTACTTCCTCCCCCAATGTTTCTCTTTAACTCATTCAAGCTAAGTTTTAGAAGCTGTGGACGGAATCATCCCAGATTTGCACAAAGTGCGGTAGCGGCACGGAAAAAAGTCGATAATCCACTGGCCGCAATGGCAGGTTTTTGCGCCGTGTCATCCCTTCCCACCTCATTAATCATTCACTCTCGTGGAGCACGCCGTTTCACTGGTTGGCAGCTTCTGATTTGCCCGCCACGCCATCACATCGCCGATTCTTCACGCCGGACACCATATTTAAACTGCAGCAGTGCACACCTCTCAGTGCTTTCAGCACATGACTGCCGCACAGAAGACATAACCCGAAAGGCAAGAAGACTGCAGCCTCCCCCCGCAATTCAGTGACGTATCCCTGGAACACTTTTTGGAGGCTGTGCAGGCCCGCTGTGATGTCCTCCACCCCTGCTCTGGCTGCAGGAGGGGCAGCAACACCACCAATCCAACTTGGGAGGCGGTGGCAGTGGTGGTCGGTGCCAACACTGCAAACAAGAGGTCTGCCATGCAGTGCAGAAAGAAAAATGATCTCATCCGTGCCACCAGGGTAAGTCAACCATCTCATCAATCTCAACTCACAGGCTGAAGCCCATCACACATTCACCGGCATCTCACTCACTGCCAGCTCAAGGGACATCATCACTCACTCTCTCCCACACACCCTCACACCTCCATCTGGCTTCATCTCCTCTGGAGGTGGCCTCCTCATCCTGCTCATGGTTCCACTCAGCGCAGACACATACAACTAGCATCCTTCACATGGCTGGGAATGCGCCTTACTCACACCCTCTCCATTTGTCTTTATGCAGGACAAGATTATGCACAATAAAAAGGAGAGGTGCCAGACCGGGGGTGGAGTGCCGGACATCAAGGTCCTCACTCCCTTAGAAGACCACACGTTAGAGTTGGCCGGAGAGGACGTGGACTGTTCCTGCGGTGACAGATCTTCTTGAGGCTGCTGCTCCTCCCTTTGCCCAACGAGTACCTCTGTCTTCTCCTTCGTCTCTGCTCTCTGTAGGCCATAAGGCATACAACTGGGTCACCAGGCTCCATGATCCTGATATACTCCTCCTGCAGGGTGAAAGAGGTGCATGGGTTAGCATTGGTCCCCGAGGACCTCTCATGGTTATGTGTGTGGCTTCGGCTGGGGCTCAAGGCCTTAACGCATGCCGGAGAGTGCTGGCCACCACTTGGATGACCAGAATTTAGTGCGCTGCATGGCTGCCCAAAACACCACCCACCTCTGCCCCAATCCACCTGACTGATTGGCAGCTTTGCCCACTGGGTTGCATACTGTGTTCCCAGCTCAGGCATTCTCCTAAACCGCACTACAAGGCTGGGCTGTTAGCTTGAACCATTGGGGAGATTGGTCCAAACCAGGATGATAGCATTGCAAGGGGCTGTGAGCGCCTCCACCTCCTTGGCCAGCTTTAGCAAGGAGATTGTACAACTTGCTTAGTCAGCCAATTGCTCTGCAGCCCTCGAAAACACCCATTAATTTTCAGTCTGCGCCAAAGGGTGAAATGTTCAGGAGCATTTGGTGGCACTCTCATGCCTCTGTGTTGCTTGAGTGGGCAGATAAGCTAGAGGCCTGGCTTCAAGCATGACAATGTAGCTGCACCTGAGCTATCGCAGCTGTGGAAGAATGCTCACTTTATGCAAGGTTTCCCTAATGTGTGACCGCTTCCCGCCCACTGCCCGCATGTGCTTGTGCACTACCATCAGAAGGTGCTGTCTCGAAGCGCCCCCCACCCCCCATCCTCTGCCTCGCCTCAGCTGCAGTGTAGTCCTCGCCCTGGCACCGGACAGTCAGCCAGCTGGGAAAAAATGACTTGCCAGTGTCCCTGCATGAATGTGTGGCGCCTCTTTCTTGAAGTCAAACAGGTGACCCTCACGAGCACTGCGCATGTTAGTGTGCACTCACCTCCAAGTTCCGCTTGAAGTTCAGCTTGCTTGGTGCATGCCTTTTAAATGCTGTTGTGAATCACGTTATTCTAAAGTCATGCTGATGTGGGAGGTAAATTCGACATCGGGTGGGGTGGTGGGAGGTGGGAGGGGCATGATTCCAGTAAGCAGACAAGATGATGAGTCGCTAATGCATTGAAATTACGTTCCAGACGTTGGATTGGGTGGCAGTAAAGGCAGCCCACCATTGTTGGGGGGAACGGACGATGGCTAACTGGTTTCAATACAACATAAAACTGATCTTTTGCCTTCCTGCCATATTGTCTCCCTTCGCCCACCATGACACTCGCTGCCAATGGGGCAATGGGGGCAGACAATTCTGCCCTGTGTCTCTCCATTGAAAAGTGTCATTAATGTGATAATGAAACCCAGAACCCCTCGTGTTTGAAGCCTATTAGAGATGAACTAACCAAGCTCTGGTGCAGGGCTACAAACTAGCAGGTTTCTGCATCTTAGGCCAGGATTTTCTGACCCCGTTGGCGTCAGGCATCAAGGCGGGGGTGGGGGTGGGGAGAGGGCGAGGGAGGGGGGTGGAGGGGGGCGGTGTAGGAAAGCTGGGGCAAGGTGGAACAATATGGCCAGAAGGCCATAAATTGATTTCTCGCCATCGTGAAATCAGTTTGCCATTGTCCATTCCGCCCGTCAATGGTGGTCAGTGCTTCCCGCACCGTACGTTGGGAACCTAATTTCAATATTTTAGCATCTCATTATAAGCTCTGCTCACTGGAATCATCCACCCACGCTGGATCATTCGGGCATTACGCCAACATGTTCCACAATGAACATAAGCAATGTGCACCTGACAAGTTGCTCTTCACTGGGGATTTCGAGGTTTGTTTGCCTATCTAACTTCAGGCAGCACTCGCAGCTATCAGCGCCAGGCTTCACAGGCAATACCACTACTTTTAGGGAGGGCTCACGGACAGGTCTCTCCCTACCAGCCTCAAAGATTCCTGAGTGGATGACACAGGGGTGCCCAGCTTCCTTTGGGTGCCTGAGGGCCCTGGCCTCGCTCCTTGAGGGGTAGGAGCACCTGGGGGAACATTGAGGTGCCCTGTTTCCCTCTCACATTGCCAGTGCAGGAACTCACCCATGGGTCCTGCGATGGAGTGCAGATTGGCATGCGTCTCCACATCCTGCTGGGCCAGAGTGTCCATGGCATCCGCCATCCTTCCCATGGAGACCTCTGTAAACACACATGTACACACCACTTCATCAGTGAGCTAACAGGCGCACTTCTCCGACTCATGTGCCACTCTGTGAGGGCTTCCAACAGCTCTGTGTGATGCTCCCCTACCTTCTGCTGAATCTCCATAATGAGTTGGGAGGCCGAATCCAGAGACTAGTCATCTGACGAGGGCCTCACAGATGCCTCTTCCCCAGCAGTCCTCCAAGTGCCGGGGAACTCAGCTGAACCTGCCACCTCCTGCTGCAGACACATGTCCATGTGGTGACCGCCAGATTGTGAACCCAAGCCTGCTCTAGATCTAGGCCCCATCAAGGTGTGTGTCTCTGCGCTGGTGCAGGGTGTGGGTAAGCGCTGTGATGGGTCTTCCAGGCTGCTTATTTCCAGTTTTTCATGGAGGAGGAGTCCTATTGGCTGGAGGTGAGGATGTAGATGGAGCTGAGGGACTGGCTGGCTGGGAGTGTTGGTCACTTGGCAGAGCTCCCTGTGAACCAGAATGAGAGAATTTGTGCATGGCAGCAGAATTAAAAACAGGAGAGAGAAAACTCACAGTTGTGTTGAGAGAGTGATGATGTGCTGCAGGATCCTCATGAGGGAGTTCACCATCGACCTCACCATCGCCGCAGACAGGGTCCACATCCTTACTGGTCAACATGATGGCACACTCCTCAAAGTGAGGGAGGGGCCTAATGTGGGCCCTCTACCCCGAGCCTTGGACCTCTACCTGCTGTTGTGAGCCGGATTCTCCTGCATGAAAACAGATGGAGAGAGTGTGAGCAGGTTGCATGGCACTGTGTCGAATGTTTGTGTGGTGAGCAGAGCCAAGAACGGGATCAGGACGTGAGCTCCAGAGGATATGAGCCTGATGGAGATGTGAGGGTGTGTGTGAGAGTTAGCAGCGTGGCCCCTCGAGGTGTGAGATCCCTGTGGATGTGTGATGGGTTTGTGAGTGTGTGAGTTGAGAGTGATGAGGTGGTTGACTTACACTGGCGGAATGGAGGAGACCATTCATTCTCTTCCTGCACTGGATGGCTGACCTCCTCTGTGCTCCAGTGGTGCTGACTGCCACTGCCACCACCTCCCAGGCCGGATTGGTGACTCTGGTGGACTTCCTGCAGCCACAGCAAGGAGAGAGAACATCACAGCTGGCTTCCACTGGGCCAAGCAGGTGCCCCAGAGAGGCTCTGCTAAATTTGGGGGCTACCGTCTTTGCTTTGGGGCCAACTGTCTCCTGGAGCAGTCTTGGCCGGTAGACATGAAGTAGGCTGTGCTCTGGTGTGCTTTAAATATGGCGCCTGGAGCGAGGAAGCACTGAGGTCATTGCGGGTTGGGCAAATCTGAGGCCACCCACCAATGATCCAGAGTGTTTCCCGTGAAGGCATTCTTAATGGGGTGGGATGTGCCAGGAATGGAGCAATGCAGTGTGAAAACCTGCCATTGTGACCAGTGGGTAAATAGCTTTTTCCCCTTCACTACTGCACTACTGTGCAAATCTGGGATGATTCCGCTCAATGCCAGAGCAATAAACTAATCATTTAAAAAATGAGAAATTAATAAAAATCACCATTAAAAAGTGCCAAGCATATAGCTCACTAATAAAACCAATTTTGTCTTTTCGTTTGAGAAGCAGAGCTAGAATGAGACAGACTAGGTGCCAATTCCTGGGGCAGAATCGCCTCAGGTTTCCACAAAGTGTGGCAGCAGGTGTCAAAAAATTTGTTTTACCCACCGGCTGCAATGGCGGGTTTTCGCATTGTAAGATCCCATTCCCGCCTCAATAATAATGCATTCCATGGAAACACGCCGGATCGCTGGTGGGTTGGCCTCTGATTCTCCTGCCCTGTCATCACCTCATGCCTTCAGGAATCCAAAACTGCACCCCCCACACAGAGCTAGCACTCTCTAAGGGACCAAAAGCTGCTGTAAAGTCATGGATGCCAAAGGGAGGAAACATGCTGCACCCAAATTTAATGACGCCTCTCTCGGGTGCCTACAAGATGCAGTGGAGCTGCCGTGAAGTCCTCCACTCCTGGCCCTGGGCGAAGGCCAGCAAGATAGGTCACCAATCCAGCATGGGAGGCAGTGGCAGTGGTGGTCAGCGCCGATGTCCTACAAAAGAGGACAGCCACCCAATGCAGAAAGAGGAATAATGATCTTCCCTGTTCCATCAGGGTAAGTTATTCTCATCATTCTCAACTCAGGCACTCACAAACCCATCATACATCCACAAGGATTCCACTCACTGCCAGTTCAAGGGACACTACCATTCACTCCCTCACACACATCCTCATCGACCCTGTGGATTGTGTCCTTATCCCATCCTTGGCATCACTCACCACCCACATATGACATGTATCCTTCTCACCTGGCCTGAGAAGCATCCTGCTTACACTCTCTCCATCTGTCTTCATGCAGGACGAGCTGGCACACAACAAGAGGGATGGGTCGCAGACTGGTGGAGGAATGACTGACATGAAGGTCCTCAGAATTGAGTCATCCAACCAGCCAGCGATAATCTGGACCAGTCCTGTGCTGATGGTGAGGTTGGCAGTCCTCAACCAAGTGAGAATCCAGCAGTGCAGCATCCAACTGACAACCATGCTGTGAGTGAACTCCCCTGTTCCGCAGTCCCCTTCTATGCACTGATTATCTCTCCTTGCTATCACAGGCACACCTGGGGAACAGCCGAGGGGGTGCATGAGCCAGGTCCTCGACACAAGCCCTGAAGCCACCTCGGAAGATGAATCTAATGACATCTTAATTGAAGACCTGTCACAGCGCTCACCCACACCCTCCACCAGCACAGAGATAGACACCTTGGTGGGACCTAGTTCTAGTGTAGCCCCAGAATCACAATCTAGTGAGCACATTGCCCTTTCTGATCCACAGAAGACGGAGACAGGGATTACTCACGTTTCCGGCACTTGGAGGACTGTTGGAAGCCAGAAATCTGCTGTGTCTGAGTCAGATGGCGAGCCTCTGGACTCCACCATGTCACAGTTGCTGGAGCTGCAAAGGCAAGCTCGGGAATATCAGGAAGGGATGTCTGCTGCACTCCACAGATTGCAAAGAAGTTGGAGGAATCTGTCTGCCTTCAGGCTGAGGTAAGAGCGCCAGCATGCCAACGCACTGAGGTCAGCACTGGTAGAATGGCGGCCGCATAGAGACATTGGTCCAGGACATTAGTTCTGCACTGCTGCACAGGCTGAACTCCATTGCTGATGCTATAGTTGCCCTCCAACAGTGTCAATGCAAGAAGAGTGCAGTGCAGCTTGATCTCACTCCAGCTTCCTCTTCTCCTCAAGGAGACAGCTGGGGCCCTCAGGCATCCATAGGGAAGAGGGTCAGCAGGTGCACACCCCGGGCCAATCCACCCAGGGTGACATCTGAGTGACCAGACCATCCAAATCCCCTCACCCCAGCAGTTCTAGCTTCACAGACAAAGGAGGGTGCTAACACCAAACAGCAGGACCCCTAAAGCAGGCCAGGGCCCTCAAGGTTTTGGCCCTCCAGATGATGCCTGCCAAGGTTATCACAGACAGGGAGTGGAAGTCAACAGGCTGCCTCCACCTCCGCTGTGGATGTTGGGGGAGCACCAAGACATAGCGGCAGAGTTAGGAAGGTTAAGGAAATGTAACTCTTTCGAGCACAAACACGTTTCCATATGTTCCTATTCAGATGAAGTTACATTGTTTCATAGTTTGCCATTGTGAGATTTGATAATCTTTTAAATGAAAATCAAATCAACAAAATTGGGATAAATCAGGCACAGCCCCTAATTCAGGTCAGCTGTAAAACCAAGGACAAAAGTTTAAAGGAACCTTACAAACTTTAAATCAAAATGTGATTAAAGGGGTCAACAAAACACCCCAGTCCCCGCGGTGCCCACCGAGCACGGAAGGCCTCGAGAGTGCCAGCAGACACCGCATGCTCCCTCTCCAGGGACATCCGGCAGCGAACGTAGCCGCGGAAGAGGGACAAACAATCGGGCGGGATTCCCCCGTCAATCGCCCGCTGCCTGGACCTGTTAATGGCCAACTTGGCCAGGCCCAGGAGCAGGTTCACGAGGAGGTCCTCCTCCTTCCCGACCCCCTTCCACACCGGGTGCCCATATATCAGGAGCGTGGGGCTGAAGTGCAAACAAAACATCAATAAAAGGTTTTTCAAATAACTAAAAAGGGAGTGCAGCCTACAACACCCTATGTATACATGGTCCACGGACTCAACAGGACCGCAAAAAGGGCACATGTCCTGAGAGTCCGTGAACCTATGCATCCTCTTATTATAGGGGACTGCTGCATGCAACACCCTCCAACCCAGGTCCCCGATAGAAACGGGGAGGACACCTCCGTAGAGGGCCTCCCATCGGGGGCCTCCGCCGCCGGACGGCAACAAGGCACGCCATGGCATGTCCAGCCGACGGACAAGGGCGAGAAAATGGAAGGTGTGCAGCAGCAGTCCATTCAAAAAGCCCCGCTTTGCCGTGCCAAAATGCACGGAGGGCATGTCCCCGAGGCGGCTCATATTGCGGGGCACCAGCACCCGAGGGAGGGTTCGGGCCTTAGGGCCAATGTGGAATTCCGTCCGAACAGGGGAACGCTCAGACGGAAGACCACCGCGCACCTGGGCCACCTCAAGACCCAAAATAACGTCGGGTCCGAGCACGACCGTTCTCAGGTCTTGGATGGCATGGGCTGCGACCTGGACACTCACAGACGCGCGTCGCGCCAACTCCTGCGGGAGCATCCAGCCCAGTCCTCCGCCACCCAGCACGTCCCCGATCCTGGTCACCCCTGCGGCCACAGCCCTCCTCTCCGCCAACCACTGAAAAGGACGGAGGGGCGGATTCCTGAGCAGCGGCTCTCTGACGATAGCCGCTACTCCTGACGGGGGAGAGCTGCGTCGCGAGGCACCACTTTCCAGACTTTGATCAGGTCCTGGTAAAAGACGGGCAACGCCTGCAAGGAGCCACCGAGGCCCAGCTGTTCTATAAACAGGAGCTGCACGTCATAATTCAGGCCGTGCACCTGACGGAAGAAATACGTCATCAGGGCACACCATCTAGGAGGAGGCTCGACGTAGAGGTATCGCTGCAGGGTCTGAAGGCGGAAAGTCGCCACCTGTGTGCGTAGGCACACTAGCGCCTGACCACCCTCCCGAAGCGGGAGACTCAGAACCTCGGCAGCGACCCAGTGCAATCTTTTGTCCCAGAAGAAGTCGACTAACAATCTCTGGATTCTTGTGACAAAGTCCGGGGGAGGGGTCAAAGTGACCAGCCGATACCACAACATGGCGGCGATCAGCTGGTTTATGACCAGAACTCGACCTCGGTAAGATAGCACTCGGAGCAGTCCTGTCCAGCGCCGTAGGCGAGCGGTGACTTTCGTCTCCAGTTCCTGCCAGTTTGCCGGCCAGGATTCCTCAGCGGGGCAGAGATGGACCCCCAGGTAGAGGAGGCTGGTCCTGCTCCAGGTGAAAGGCCTGAGCTCCTCGGGTAGGGGATCCATCTGCCACTGACCGACCAGGAGTCCAGAACATTTACCCCAGTTGATCCTGGCAGAAGAAGCGGCAGAGTAGACCTCCTGGCACTCGCGCATCCTCCGCAGGTCAGCCGGGTCACTAAACATAAGGAGCACGTCATTGGCGTAAGCCGAAAGGACCACCCCGATGCCCGGCCCGCGCAGAACCAATCCCGACAACCTCCTCCGCAAGAGGCGCAGGAAAGGCTCCACGCAAATAGAATACAACTGGCCAGACAGGGGGCAGCCCTGACGTACCCCTCTCCCAAAGCGAAGGGGCGCCGTCAGGGACCCGTTAACCTTCACTAGACACTCGGCGGCGGTGTACAGAAGTCGGATCCGGGCGACAAAATGCGTCCCGAACCCGAAAGCTCGCAGAGTTCCGAGTAAGTATTCGTGATCCACCCTGTCGAACGCCTTCTCCTGATCGAGAGACAGGAAGGCGCTCGACAGACCAGCCCTCTGGGAATGGTGGATGATGTCCCGGACCAGATGGATGTTATGATAAATGGTTCGGTCCGGGACGGTGTAGGACTGGTCAGGGTGGATCATGTGGTCCAGCACGGTGCCGAGCCGAGAAGACATGGCTCGGGCGAAGATTTTGTAGTCCGTGCTGAGGAGGGAGACCGGGCGCCAGTTTTTAAGAAGGCGGAGATCCCCCTTCTTCGGCAGCAGGGCAATCACGGCCCTGCGCCACGAAAAGGGCATCTCCCCGGTAGCAATGCTCTCCCCCAGGACCCCCGCGAAGTCGCTCCCCAAGACGTCCCAGAACGCCCTGAAGAACTCCACGGTCAGCCCGTCTAGTCCCGGGGTTTTGCCCCTAGAAAGACCGTCGAGTGCGCCGGTCAGCTCCCCCAGACTTATAGGGGAGTCGAGCTTTCCGGCGCACTCCGGGCCGACCTGCGGCAGGTCCTCCCACAAAACTCTGCAAGCTTCCTCACTGGACGGATCCGGAGAGAACAGGGCAGTGTAGTAATCTCGGGCAATGGCCCTGATGCCCTCCGGATCCGAGACAAGGGATCCGTCGTCGGCCAGCTGAGTAAAAAGCTGCTTACGGACCCCATGCCTTTTTTCCAGTGAGTAGAAGAAGGGAGAGCCACGGTCCATCTCCTTAAGGAAACAGATCCGCGACCTCACGAACGCGCCCCGAGACCCGACCAGTTGCAGGTCCCGCAGCGCGCCCTTCTTCTCATCGTACACCGACCGCAGGGCCGGGTCCACGTCGGGCTGACGGAGACGTGCCTCCAGGTCGAGCACCTCCTTCTCCAACTCCTCGACCCTGGATTTGCGTCTCTTTGTCGACCCCTTCGCGTACTCTTGACAGAAAACTCGGACGTGAGTCTTGCCCACGTCCCACCATAGCCTCAAGGAGGGGAAGCCTCCCCGCTTCCTTCTCCAGCCGGCCCAGAAGCGACGGAACGAGTCCAGGAACCGCTGGTCTTCCAACAACAGGTTATTAAAATGCCAGTACGCGGACCCCGTCCGAGCGCAGAACGAAGTGAGCTCCGCCCACACCAGACGGTGGTCCGTGCACGGAACCTGCTGTATAGAAGCAGCCGGAACGCAGGACACGTACGCCTTCGAAACGTAAAGGCGGTCGAGTCTGGACGCTCCGACTCCAGGTGACACAAAGGTGAACACGCTGGAGTCAGGATGGAGATTTCGCCAGACGTCCACTAAGTCGAAGGACCTGACCAGGTCCCGCAACTTACTCACACCTCGCGTGCAGTGCGGGGTACCGTGACGGTCCCGGACCCCGAGGGTGCAATTGAAATCCCCCCCGAGGACGATGCACTCGCCAGCGTCGATGGAGCCGAGATGAGTGGACACTTCTTCAAAGAAGCTCGCTTGCTGCTGCGTGCCCAGGGGAGCGTACACATTCACAAAGTGAAGCACCGCCCCCACCAGACGCACAGTCAGGTGCAGCAACCGGCCTGGCACCGGCTCCTTGACCCCCAAGATCTCCGGCTGAAAATGCGGGGCCAACAAGATAGCCACCCCGCCAGAATTGGAGGCTAGGTGACTCATGTAGACCCCCCCTCGCCACTCCAGGAGCCACGTGGCTTCGTCTCCCGGAACGGTATGGGTTTCTTGCAGGAAGCACAACGCATACTTCCCGTCCCTGAGGACCGAGAAGTTCTGGAACCTGCGCTGTGCGGCCCTGCTGCCGCGGATGTTGAGGCTGGCTATAGTCGTCTTCATTGTCAAAGGTACATCAAATCTTCACCTTAAGTCATTAAAAAGAAGAAGAGCACTTTTTAGTCCTTCCTCTCCTTCAGGAGCCCAGCGAGAAACGTTTGGACCCTCCGCCGCGCGTTCCTATCCAACTCAGGAGACTTGAGAGCCTCGCGAGTGGACCAGAACACCAGCGGAAAAGAATGCCACCGGTCCAAGGCCAACTGAACCCTGTCTCGGCGACCGCGATGACTCGCCAAAAAGTCCCGGAGTTCCCTTGGGGGGATGAGGGGGGAGTCAGTGGAGGGCACCAGGGGATCCACCGCCTCGCTTGAGAGCGACTCAGCGTAATCTCCAGCGCCCACCACGGACACCCCGTCCTCCTCAGGTCGTCGCCTCCAGCTTCCGACCCCTCCCCCGCATTGAGTACGGGGGCTGATTCGGAGCTGCCAGCTGGCCCCACCTGTACCTCGATCCCACCCCCAGGATCAAGGCCAGAGGGGTCCTCTCTGGTCTCCTCTAAACGTTTTGGGCCAGAGGGCAGCGGCAGTTCTGATGCCCGCTCTCCTCTCGGCACCGGGTCGTCCGGGGAGCTCAGGACAAGCTCCTGACCCAAAACTAGGACGCCCGGTGCTAAGGTTTGGGAGGGAGCGGGAAGGCCTTCCTTTTCGCCGCCACCCAATGACCCGTTAACATTTTTTAAATTTTGAAAGTTACAGTCCCCCGATGAGCCAGAAGGTACCTCGGGGGTATCGAGGGTCTCTGAGTCAGGCACCACCTCAAGGGAGGTGCCTTCAGTGACCCCCGAGGGGCCCTGTTCAGGGGACTGCAGCAGGTTGACAGGGGTAACAGTGGTGGGAGTCGGTGCAGGGGTTTTGAGTTCCCCCAGAGGACAGGGTGAGATTTTACTTGGCGGAGACGCCACCACCTCTTCATCGGGGGAAGGGACACACCCAACTTCTTCAGTTTGGGCATCACCCACCTCCTCCTCCGAAGCGTGACGTCTCTTCCGGGTCAGGCTGGGGGCTAGGGAGACCTCCATTTCCGAGGCCCCCTCCTCCTTGTCCAGCCCTCCCGGACACTCCACCCTCTGGGTTTTGGGTGTTAGATACCCCGGCTCGGGGTCCCGCGTCTTTTCCCCGCCGGCCCCGGGAGCACGCGCAGGAAACGACGCCGGGCCCAGCACTCGGCGCCTTAGCACCCACGGGCCCGGGAGCACACGCGGACACGACGCCGGGGCCGGATGATGTCTTTTCCCCCGAGCCGGTGCTTGCAGGTGTTTGGGGGTTTTGGGGCGTTTCAGGGGCCGCCTCCAGGTTGCGGGTCTTCCTCCGCGCCTTCTTACGGCGCGGGGGCTCTCCCCCCGCCTCACCGGCAGCCGAGATGGCAGTGGCCGCCGGCGTCGCTTCCCCTTGCGGGGAGGGAGATGGAGTGGTGGCGGGGGGAGGAGGGGCGGTGCCAGTCGTGGCCGCTTGGGTGGGACTCGTGGCCTTGGAGGCGGGGCAGTTCTTCCTCACGTGCCCCGCCTCCTTACAAGCATGGCACCGCACGCCCTCCACGGTCCAGAAGACCCGATAGGCGGTCCCCTCAAAATTGATAACGAAGGCCCCCTCCAGGCACTCCTCCTGGGCCAAGCGGACAAATACCTGGCGCCGGAAGGAGTACACATGGCGGAGGGCCGAGTCTTTGAGGCCGAGCGGGATTGGTGCAACCCCCGACCTGACCTCCCCCAATTTATTAAGGTGAGGGAGGAGGAGCTCACTGGATAGAATTGGCGGGACGTTCGAAATAATAATTCTCTGGGCGGTGGCCTCAAGGGGGTCCACCGCCAGAAAAGTCCCGCCCACAGTGAGTCCTTTTTGCAGGGCGAGGTGCACCGCCCGCTCGGACCTCAAGAAGAATATGGCCTTCCCATACATTTTAGAGGCCGCGACAATGGCTGAGGGGCCGACGACCCCAGCCATAGCCTTTACGCAGGCCTCTATTGTCATTTCAGGGTGAGCATAGCTCTTTACCCCAAGGGCCCTGGTGAGGAGGCAGAAAGGTGACAGGGCAGCGGGAGCAGCTGGAGCCGCAGAAGCAACCACCCCCGCATAGGTTTTCTTTTTTTGAGGCCCTGCCACCGGTGACGAAACCGCCTCCACATTAGCCCTCGAGGGCCTGGCCACAGGCGATGGTGAATTGGCCTTAGGGCCAGAGCCACGCCCACCCCGGGAAGGATTGGCCATTTTGTTTTTTTTTCTTTTTATATATATTTTTTTATATATATATATATATATATATATATAGGGATGAAAGGCGGTGGGGGAGAGAGGGAGAAACAACCTCCCCTCTTTTAGGCAGCAGAGGAGAGGAGGGAGAGGAGTAAAAGACAGGGAGGCACAGGAGGGAAAGAGGTAAATGTCCAGGTGGGTGTCCTCGATGGTGGATGGACGGTGGGTGGGGGCCTGATGTTCTTCAGGCAGGGGGAGGCGATGTCTTCACCAGCTATTGCTGGCCTTCCTGGGAAAAGGGCTGGGTTGGGGGGAGGGGTGGCAGAAAGATGGTTTCAGCACACACACACACCCTCCCTCTCTTCCTTCCCCAACTCCTCTGGCAGTCTTCTTGCCTCCCCCTACAAAAACACAGTCCTTAATTGCCCCCACCTTAAACAAAAATACACAGTTCAGACACCCACCTAGGATGTTGTTTTTTAACTCAGTCCTGGCCTCCTGGCCTTCCTGTCCTGTATCAACAGCAGCAACTGTTCTCTTCTCTCCCTCTCTCTCCTTTGGCAGCACTGGAGGAGCAGCAGCAGAAGCAGCAGCAGCACACAGCAGAAGCAACAACCCCAAAGGCAGCAGCAGAAACAGTTGAAACACTGAGGAGCAGCAACACCAACACCACACACCTTCTCTCCTCAGTATCAGGAAACCAACTGAATCCACAATTACCTCCACGAGATCGTTAAGAAAATGAACTCTTGATAATCTTTTAAATGAAAACCAAATCAACAAAATTGGGATAAATCAGGCACAGCCCCTAATTCAGGTCAGCTGTAAAACCAAGAACAAAGTTTAAAGGAAACTTACAAACTTTAAATCAAAATGTGATTAAAGGGGTCAACAAAACACCCCAGTCCCCGCGGTGCGCCCCGAGCACGGAAGGCCTCGAGAGTGCCAGCAGACACCGCGTGCTCCCTCTCCAGGGACATCCGGCAGCGAACGTAGCCACGGAAGAGGGACAAACAATCGGGCGGGACTCCCCCGTCGATCGCCCGCTGCCTGGACCTGTTAATGGCCAACTTGGCCAGGCCCAGGAGCAGGTTCACGAGGAGGTCCTCCTCCTTCCCGACCCCCTTCCACACCGGGTGCCCATAGATCAGGAGCGTGGGGCTGAAGTGCAAACAAAACATCAATAAAAGGTTTTTCAAATAACTAAAAAGGGAGTGCAGCCTACAACACCCTATGTATACATGGTCCACGGACTCCACAAGACCGCAAAAAGGGCATGTGTCCTGAGAGTCCGTGAACCTATGCATCCTCTTATTATAAGGGACTGCTGCATGCAACACCCTCCAACCCAGGTCCCTGATAGAAAGGGGGAGGACACCTCCGTAGAGGGCTTCCCATCGGGGGCCTCCGCCGCCGGACGGCAACAAGGCACGCCAGGGCGTGTCCGGTCGACGGACAAGGGCGAGAAAATGGAAGGTGTGCAGCAGCAGTCCGTACAAAAAGCCCCTCTTTGCCGTGCCAAAAGGCACAGAGGGCATGTCCCCGAGGCGGCTCATATTGCGGGGCACCAGCACCCGAGGGAGGGTTCGGGGCTTGGGGCCAATGTGGAATTCCGTCCGAACAGGGGAACGCTCAGACGGAAGACCACCGCGCACCTGGGCCACCTCAAGACCCAAAATAACGTCGGGTCCGAGCACGACCATTCTCAGGTCTTGGATGGCATCGGCTGCGACCTGGACACTCACAGACGCGCGTCGCGCCAACTCCTGCGGGAGCATCCAGCCCAGTCCTCCGCCACCCAGCACGTCCCCGATCCTGGTCACCCCTGCGGCCACAGCCCTCCTCTCCGCCAACCACTGAAAAGGACAGAGGGGCGGTTTAGAAGGGAGAGCCACGGTCCATCTCCTTAAGGAAACAGATCCGCGACCTCACGAACGCGCCCCGAGACCCTACCAGTTGCAGGTCCCGCAGCGCGCCCTTCTTCTCATCGTACACCGACCGCAGGGCCGGGTCCGCGTCGGGCTGACGGAGACGTGCCTCCAGGCCGAGCACCTCCTTCTCCAACTCCTCGACCCTGCATTTGCGTCTCTTTGTCGACCCCTTCGCGTACTCTTGACAGAAAACTCGGACGTGAGTCTTGCCCACGTCCCAAACGATTCACAATTGCCTCCTCTTGTAACTCTTTCGATTACAAACCCATTTCCATCTGTTTCAGATGAAGTTACATTGTTTCATAGTTTGCCATTGTGAGATTTGAACTCTTGATAATCTTTTAAATGAAAACCAAATCAACAAAATTGGGATAAATCAGGCACAGCCCCTAATTCAGGTCAGCTGTAAAACCAAGAACAAAGTTTAAAGGAAACTTACAAACTTTAAATCAAAATGTGATTAAAGGGGTCAACAAAACACCCCAGTCCCCGCGGTGCCCACCAAGCACGGAAGGCCTCGAGAGTGCCAGCAGACACCGCGTGCTCCTTCTCCAGGGACATCCGGCAGCGAAAGTAGCCGCGGAAGAGGGACAAACAATCGGGCGGGACTCCCCCGTCGATCGCCCGCTGCCTGGACCTGTTAATGGCCAACTTGGCCAGGCCCAGGAGCAGGTTCACGAGGAGGTCCTCCTCCTTCCCGACTCCCTTCCGCACCGGGTGCCCATAGATCAGGAGCATGGGGCTGAAGTGCAAACAAAACATCAATAAAAGGTTTTTCAAATAACTAAAAAGGGAGTGCAGCCTACAACACCCTATGTATACATGGTCCACGGACTCCGCAAGACCGCAAAAAGGGCACGTGTCCTGAGAGTCCGTGAACCAATGCATCCTCTTATTATAAGGGACTGCTGCATGCAACACCCTCCAACCCAGGTCCCCGATAGAAAGGGGGAGGACACCTCCGTAGAGGGCCTCCCATCGGGGGCAAACAATTCACAATTGCCTCCTCTTGTAACTCTTTCGAGTACAAACCAATTTCCATCTGTTTCAGATGAAGTTACATTGTTTCATAGTTTTGCCATTGTGAGATTTGAACTCTTGATAATCTTTTAAATGAAAACCAAATCAACAAAATTGGGATAAATCAGGCACAGCCCCTAATTCAGGTCAGCTGTAAAACCAAGAACAAAGTTTAAAGGAAACTTACAAACTTTAAATCAAAATGTGATTAAAGGGGTCAACAAAACACCCCAGTCCCCACGGTGCCCACCGAGCACGGAAGGCCTCGAGAGTGCCAGCAGACACCGCGTGCTCCTTCTCCAGGGACATCCGGCAGCGAACGTAGCCACGGAAGAGGGACAAACAATCGGGCGGGACTCCCCCGTCGATCGCCCGCTGCCTGGACCTGTTAATGGCCAACTTGTCCAGGCCCAGGAGCAGGTTCACGAGGAGGTCCTCCTCCTTCCCGACCCCCTTCCGCACCGGGTGCCCATAGATCAGGAGCGTGGGGCTGAAGTGCAAACAAAACATCAATAAAAGGTTTTTCAAATAACTAAAAAGGGAGTGCAGCCTACAACACCCTATGTATACATGGTCCACGGACTCCACAAGACCGCAAAAAGGGCACGTGTCCTGAGAGTCCGTGAACCTATGCATCCTCTTATTATAGGAGACTCCTGCATGCAACACCCTCCAACCCAGGTCGCCGATAGAAAGGGGGAGGACACCTCCGTAGAGGGCCTCCCATCGGGGGCCTCCGCCGCCGGACGGCAACAAGGCACGCCAGGGCGTGTCCAGTCGATGGACAAGGGCGAGAAAATGGAAGGTGTGCAGCAGCAGTCCATACAAAAAACCCCTCTTTGCCGTGCCAAAAGGCACAGAGGGCATGTCCCCGAGGCGGCTCATATTGCGGGGCACCAGCACCCAAGGGAGGGTTCGGGGCTTGGGGCCAATGTGGAATTCCGTCCGAACAGGGGAACGCCCAGACGGAAGACCACCGCGCACCTGGGCCACCTCAAGACCCAAAATAACGTCGGGTCCGAGCACGACCGTTCTCAGGTCTTGGATGGCATGGGCTGCGACCTGGACACTCACAGACGCGCGTCGCGCCAACTCCTGCGGGAGCATCCAGCCCAGTCCTCCGCCAACCAGCACGTCCCCGATCCTGGTCACCTCTGCGGCCACAGCCCTCCTCTCCGCCAACCACTGAAAAGGACGGAGGGGCGGATTCCTGAGCAGCGGCTCTCTGACGATAGCCGCTACTCCTGACGGGGGAGAGATGCGTCGCGAGGCGACCACTTTCCAGACTTTGATCAGGTCCTGGTAAAAGACGGGCAACGCCTGCAAGGAGCCACCGAGGCCCAGCTGTTCTATAAACAGGAGCTGCACGTCGTAATTCAGGCCGTGCACCTGACGGAAGAAATACGTCATCAGGGCACACCATCTAGGAGGAGGCTCGACGTAGAGGTATCGCTGCAGGGTCTGAAGGCGGAAAGTCGCCACCTGTGTGCATAGGCACACTAGCGCCTGACCACCCTCCCTAACCGGGTGACTCAGAACCTCGGCAGCGAACCAGTGCAATCTTTTGTCCCAGAAAAAGTCCAATAACAATCTCTGGATTCTTGTGACAAAGTCCGGGGGAGGGGTCAAAGTGACCAGCCGATACCACAACATGGCCGCGATCAGCTGGTTTATGACCAGAACTCGACCTCAGTAAGATAGCACTCGGAGCAGTCCTGTCCAGCGCCGCAGGCGAGCGGTGACTTTCGTCTCCAGTTCCTGCCAGTTTGCCGGCCAGGATTCCTCAGCGGGGCAGAGATGGACCCCCAGGTAGAGGAGGCCGGTCCTGCTCCAGGTGAAAGGCCTGAGCTCCTCGGGTAGGGGATCCATCTGCCACTGACCGACCAGGAGTCCAGAACATTTACCCCAGTTGATCCTGGCAGAAGAAGCGGCAGAGTAGACCTCCTGGCACTCGCGCATCCTCCGCAGGTCAGCCGGGTCACTAAACATAAGGAGCACGTCATCGGCGTAAGCCGATAGGACCACCCCGATGCCCGGCCCGCGCAGAACCAATCCCGACAACCTCCTCCGCAAGAGGCGCAGGAAAGGCTCCACGCAAATAGAATACAACTGGCCAGACAGGGGGCAGCCCTGACGTACCCCTCTCGCAAAGCGAATGGGCGCAGTCAGGGACCCGTTAACCTTCACTAGACACTCCGTGGCGGTGTACAGAAGTCGGATCCGGGCGACAAAATGCGTCCCGAACCCGAAAGCTCGCAGAGTTCCAAGTAAGTATTCGTGATCCACCCTGTCGAACGCCTTCTCCTGATCGAGAGACAGGAAGGCGCTCGACAGACCAGCCCTCTGGGAATGGTGGATGATGTCCCGGACCAGATGGATATTATCATAAATGGCTCGGTCCGGGACGGTGTAGGACTGGTCAGGGTGGATCACGTGGTCCAGCATGGTGCCGAGCCGAGAAGACATGGCTCGGGCGAAGATTTTGTAGTCCGTGCTGAGGAGGGAGGCCGGGCGCCAGTTTTTAAGAAGGCGGAGATCCCCCTTCTTCGGCAGCAGGGCAATCACGGCCCTGCGCCACGAAAGGGTCATCTCCCCGGTAGCAATGCTCTCCCCCAGGACCCCCGCGAAGTTGCTCCCCAAGACGTCCCAGGCCGCCCTGAAGAACTCCACGGTCAGCCCGTCTAGTCCCGGGGTTTTGCCCCTAGAAAGACCGTCGAGTGCGCCGGTCTGCTCCCCCAGACTTATAGGGGAGTCGAGCTTTCCGGCGCACTCCGGGCCGACCTGCGGCAGGTCCTCCCACAAAACTCTGCAAGCTTCCTCACTGGACGGATCCGGAGAGAACAGGGCAGTGTAGTAATCTCGGGCAATGGCCCTGATGCCCTCCGGATCCGAGACAAGGGATCCGTCGTCGGCCAGCAGCGTAAAGAGCTGCTTACGGACCCCGTGCCTTTTTTCCAGTGAGTAGAAGAAGGGAGAGCCACGGTCCATCTCCTTAAGGAAACAGATCCGCGACCTCACGAACGCGCCCCGAGACCCGACCAGTTGCAGGTCCCGCAGCGCGCCCTTCTTCTCATCGTACACCGACTGCAGGGCCGGGTCCGCGTCGGGCTGACGGAGACGTGCCTCCAGGTCGAGCACCTCCTTCTCCAACTCCTCGACCCTGGATTTGCGTCTCTTTGTCGACCCCTTCGCGTACTCTTGACAGAAAACTCGGACGTGAGTCTTGCCCACGTCCCACCATAGCCTCAAGGAGGGGAAGCCTCCCCGCTTCCTTCTCCAGCCGGCCCAGAAGCGACGGAACGAGTCCAGGAACCGCTGGTCTTCCAACAACAGGTTATTAAAATGCCAGTACGCGGACCCCGTCCGAGCGCAGAACGAAGTGAGCTCTGCCCACACCAGACGGTGGTCCGTGCACGGAACCTGCTGTATAGAAGCAGCCGGAACGCAGGACACGTACGCCTTCGAAACGTAAAGGCGGTCGAGTCTGGACGCTCCGACTCCAGGTGACACAAAGGTGAACACGCTGGAGTCAGGATGGAGATTTCGCCAGACGTCCACTAAGTCGAAGGACCTGACCAGGTCCCGCAACTTACTCACACCTCGCGTGCAGTGCGGGTTACCGTGACGGTCCCGGACCCCGAGGGTGCAATTGAAATCCCCCCCGAGGACGATGCACTCGCCAGCGTCGATGGAGCCGAGATGAGTGGACACTTCTTCAAAGAAGCTCGCTTGCTGCTGCGTGCCCAGGGGAGCGTACACATTCACAAAGTGAAGCACCGCCCCCCCCAGACGCACAGTCAGGTGCAGCAACCGGCCTGGCACCGGCTCCTTGACCCCCAAGATCTCCGGCTGAAAATGCGGGGCCAACAAGATAGCCACCCCGCCAGAATTGGAGGCTAGGTGACTCATGTAGACCCCCCCTCGCCACTCCAGGAGCCACCTGGCTTCGCCTCCCGGAACGGTATGGGTTTCTTGCAGGAAGCACAACGCATACTTCCCGTCCCTGAGGACCGAGAAGTTCTGGAACCTGCGCTGTGCGGCCCTGCTGCCGCGGATGTTGAGGCTGGCTATAGTCGTCTTCATTGTCAAAGGTACATCAAACCTTCACCTTAAGTCATTAAAAAGAAGAAGAGGACTTTTTAGTCCTTCCTCTCCTTCAGGAGCCCAGCGAGAAACGTTTGGACCCTCCGCCGCGCGTTCCTATCCAACTCAGGAGACTTTAGAGCCTTGCGAGTGGACCAGAACACCAGCGGAAAAGAATGCCACCGGTCCAAGGCCAACTGAACCCTGTCTCGGCGACCGCGATGACTCGCCAAAAAGTCCCGGAGTTCCCTTGGGGGGATGAGGGGGGAGTCAGTGGAGGGCACCAGGGGATCCACCGCCTCGCTTGAGAGCGACTCAGCGTAATCTCCAGCGCTCACCACGGACACCCCGTCCTCCTCCAGGTCGTCGCCTCCAGCTTCCGACCCCTCCCCCGCATTGAGTACGGGGGCTGATTCGGAGCTGCCAGCTGGCCCCACCTGTACCTCGATCCCACCCCCAGGATCAAGGCCAGAGGGGTCCTCTCTGGTCTCCTCTAAACGTTTTGGGCCAGAGGGCAGCGGCAGTTCTGATGCCCGCTCTCCTCCCGGCACCGGGTCGTCCGGGGAGCTCAGGACAAGCTCCTGACCTAAAACTAGGACGCCCGGTGCTAAGGTTTGGGAGGGAGCGGGAAGGCCTTCCTTTTCGCCGCCACCCAATGACCCGTTAACATTTTTTAAATTTTGAAAGCTACAGTCCCCCGACGAGCCAGAAGGTACCTCGGGGGTATCGAGGGTCTCTGAGTCGGGCACCACCTCAAGGGAGGTGCCTTCAGTGACCCCCGAGGGGCCCTGTTCAGGGGACTGCAGCAGGTTGACAGGGGTAACAGTGGTGGGAGTCGGTGCAGGGGTTTTGAGATCCCCCAGAGGACAGGGTGAGATTTTACTTGGCGGAGACGCCACCACATCTTCATCAGGGGAAGGGACACACCCAACTTCTTCAGTTTGGGCATCACCCACCTCCTCCTCCGAAGCGTGACGTCTCTTCCGGGTCAGGCTGGGGGCTAGGGAGACCTCCATTTCCGAGGCCCCCTCCTCCTTGTCCAGCCCTCCCGGACACTCCACCCTCTGGGTTTTGGGTGTTAGATACCCCGGCTCGGGGTCCCGCGTCTTTTCCCCGCCGGCCCCGGGAGCACGCGCAGAAACGACGCCGGGCCCAGCACTCGGCGCCTTAGCACCCACGGGCCCGGGAGCACACGCGGACACGACGCCGGGGCCGGACGATGTCTTTTCCCCCGAGCCGGTGCTTGCAGGTGTTTGGGGGTTTTGGGGCGTTTCAGGGGCCGCCTCCAGGTTGTGGGTCTTCCTCTGCGCCTTCTTACGGCGCGGGGACTCTCCCCCCGCCTCACCGGCAGCAGAGATGGCAGTGGCCGCCGGCGTCGCTTCCCCTTGCGGGGAGGGAGATGGAGTGGTGGCGGGGGGAGGAGGGGCGGTGCCAGCCGTGGCCGCTTGGGTGGGGCTCGTGGCCTTGGAGGCGGGGCAGTTCTTCCTCACGTGCCCCGCCTCCTTACAAGCATGGCACCGCACGCCCTCCACGGTCCAGAAGACCCGATAGGCAGGTCCCCTCAAAATTGATAACGAAGGCCCCCTCCAGGCACTCCTCCTGGGCCAAGCGGACAAATACCTGGCGCCGGAAGGAGTACACATGGCGGAGGGCCGAGTCTTTGAGGCCGAGCGGGATTGGTGCAACCCCCGACCTGACCTCCCCCAATTTATTAAGGTGGGGGAGGAGGAGCTCACTGGATAGAAAAGGAGGGACGTTCGAAATAATAATTCTCTGGGCGGTGGCCTCAAGGGGGTCCACCGCCAGAAAAGTCCCGCCCACAGTGAGTCCTTTTTGCAGGGCGAGGTGCACCGCCCGCTCGGACCTCAAGAAGAATATGGCCTTCCCATACATTTTAGAGGCCGCGACAATGGCTGAGGGGCCGACGACCCCAGCCATAGCCTTTACGCAGGCCTCTATTGTCATTTCAGGGTGAGCATAGCTCTTTACCCCAAGGGCCCTGGTCAAGAGGCAGAAAGGTGACAGGGCAGCGGGAGCAGCTGGAGCCGCAGAAGCAACCACCCCCGCATAAGTTTTCTTTTTTTGAGGCCCTGCCACCGGTGACAAAACCGCCTCCACATTAGCCCTCGAGGGCCCGGCCACAGGCGATGGTGAATTGGCCTTAGGGCCAGAGCCACGCCCACCCCGGGAAGGATTGGCCATTTTGTTTTTTTCTTTTTATATTATTTTTTTATATATATAGGGAGGAAAGGGGGTGGGGGAGAGAGGTAGAAACAACCTCCCCTCTTTTAGGCAGGAGAGGAGAGGAGGGAGAGGAGTAAAAGACAGGGAGGCACAGGAGGGAAAGAGGTAAATGTCCAGGTGGGTGTCCTCGATGGTGGATGGACGGTGGGTGGGGGCCTGATGTTCTTCAGGCAGGGGGAGGCGATGTCTTCACCAGCTATTGCTGGCCTTACCGGGAAAAGGGCTGGGTTGGGGGGGGAGGGGTGGCAGAAAGTTGGTTTCAGCACACACACACACCCTCCCTCTCTTCCTTCTCCAACTCCTCTGGCAGTCTTCTTGCCTCCCCCTACAAAACACAGTCCTTAATTGCCCCCACCTTAAACAAAAATACACAGTTCAGACACCCACCTAGGATCTTGTTTTCCAACTCAGTCCTGGCCTCCTGGCCTTCCTGTCCTGTAGCAACAGTAGCAACTGTTCTCTTCTCTCCCTCTCTCTCCTTTAGCAGCACAGGGGCAAGGCAGCAGCAGCAGCACTGGAGGAGCAGCAGCAGAAGCAGCAGCAGCACACAGCAGAAGCAACAACCCCAAAGGCAGCAGCAGAAACAGTTGAAACACTGAGGAGCAGCAACACCAACACCTTCTCTCCTCAGTATCAGGGAACCAACTGAATCCACAATTACCTTCACGAGATCGTTAAGAAAATGAACTCTTGATAATCTTTTAAATGAAAACCAAATCAACAAAATTGGGATAAATCAGGCACAGCCCCTAATTCAGGTCAGCTGTAAAACCAAGAACAAAGTTTAAAGGAAACTTACAAACTTTAAATCAAAATGTGATTAAAGGGGTCAACAAAACACCCCAGTCCCCGCGGTGCCCATCGAGCATGGAAGGCCTCGAGAGTGCCAGCAGACACCGCGTGCTCCTTCTCCAGGGACATCCGGCAGCGAACGTAGCCACGGAAGAGGGACAAACAATCGGGCGGGACTCCCCCGTCGATCGCCCGCTGCCTGGACCTGTTAATGGTCAACTTGGCCAGGCCCAGGAGCAGGTTCACGAGGAGGTCCTCCTCCTTCCCGACCCCCTTCCGCACCGGGTGCCCATAGATCAGGAGTGTGGGGCTGAAGTGCAAACAAAACATCAATAAAAGGTTTTTCAAATAACTAAAAAGGGAGTGCAGCCTACAACACCCTATGTATACATGGTCCACGGACTCCACAAGACCGCAAAAAGGGCACGTGTCCTGAGAGTACGTGAACCTATGCATCCTCTTATTATAAGGGACTGCTGCATGCAACACCCTCCAACCCAGGTCCCCGATAGAAAGGGGGAGGACACCTCCGTAGAGGGCCTCCCATCGGGGGCCTCCGCCGCCGGACGGCAACAAGGCACGCCAGAGCGTGTCCGGTCGACGGACAAGGGCGAGAAAATGGAAGGTGTGCAGCAGCAGTCCGTACAAAAAGCCCCTCTTTGCGGTGCCAAAAGGCACAGAGGGCATGTCCCCGAGGCGGCTCATATTGCGGGGCACCAGCACCCGAGGGAGGGTTCGAGGCTTGGGGCCAATGTGGAATTCCGTCCGAACAGGGGAACGCTCAGACGGAAGACCACCGTGCACCTGGGCCACCTCAAGACCCAAAATAACGTCGGGTCCGAGCACAACCGGTCTCAGGTCTTGGATGGCATCGGCCGCGACCTGGACACTCACAGACGCGCGTCGCGCCAACTCCTGCGGGAGCATCCAGCCCAGTCCTCCGCCACCCAGCACGTCCCCGATCCTGGTCACCCCTGCGGCCACAGCCCTCCTCTCCGCCAACCACTGAAAAGGACGGAGGGGCGGATTCCTGAGCAGCGGCTCTCTGACGATAGCCGCTACTCCTGACGGGGGAGAGCTGCGTCGCAAGGCGACCACTTTCCAGACTTTGATCAGGTCCTGGTAAAAGACGGGCAACGCCTGCAAGGAGCCACCGAGGCCCAGCTGTTCTATAAACAGGAGCTGCACGTCATATTTCAGGCCGTGCACCTGACGGAAGAAATACGTCATCAGGGCACACCATCTAGGAGGAGGCTCGACGTAGAGGTATCGCTGCAGGGTCTGAAGGCGGAAAGTCGCCACCTGTGTGCGTAGGCACACTAGCGCCTGACCACCCTCCCTAAGCGGGAGACTCAGAACCTCGGCAGCGACCCAGTGCAATCTTTTGTCCCAGAAGAAGTCGACTAACAATCTCTGGATTCTTGTGACAAAGTCCGGGGGAGGGGTCAAAGTGACCAGCCGATACCACAACATGGCGGCGATCAGCTGGTTTATGACCAGAACTCGACCTCAGGTAAGATAGCACTCGGAGCAGTCCTGTCCAGCGCCGCAGGCGAGCGGTGACTTTCGTCTCCAGTTCCTGCCAGTTTGCCGGCCAGGATTCCTCAGCGGGGCAGAGATGGACCCCCAGGTAGAGGAGGCTGGTCCTGCTCCAGGTGAAAGGCCTGAGCTCCTCGGGTAGGGGATCCATCTGCCACTGACCGACCAGGAGTCCAGAACATTTACCCCAGTTGATCCTGGCAGAAGAAGCGGCAGAGTAGACCTCCTGGCACTCGCGCATCCTCCGCAGGTCAGCCGGGTCACTAAACATAAGGAGCACGTCATCGGCGTAAGCCGAAAGGACCACCCCGATGCCCGGCCCGCGCAGAACCAAGCCCGACAACCTCCTCCGCAAGAGGCGCAGGAAAGGCTCCACGCAAATAGAATACAACTGGCCAGACAGGGGGCAGCCCTGACGTACCCCTCTCCCAAAGCGAAGGGGCGCCGTCAGGGACCCGTTAACCTTCACTAGACACTCGGCGGCGGTGTACAGAAGTCGGATCCGGGCGACAAAATGCGTCCCGAACCCGAAAGCTCGCAGAGTTCCGAGTAAGTATTCGTGATCCACCCTGTCGAACGCCTTCTCCTGATCGAGAGACAGGAAGGCGCTCGACAGACCAGCCCTCTGGGAATGGTGGATGATGTCCCGGACCAGATGGATGTTATGATAAATGGTTCGGTCCGGGACGGTGTAGGACTGGTCAGAGTGAATCATGTGGTCCAGCACGGTGCCGAGCCGAGAAGACATGGCTCGGGCGAAGATTTTGTAGTCCGTGCTGAGGAGGGAGACCGGGCGCCAGTTTTTAAGAAGGCGGAGATCCCCCTTCTTCGGCAGCAGGGCAATCACGGCCCTGCGCCACGAAAGGGGCATCTCCCCGGTAGCAATGCTCTCCCCCAGGACCCCCGCGAAGTCGCTCCCCAAGACGTCCCAGAACGCCCTGAAGAACTCCACGGTCAGCCCGTCTAGTCCCGGGGTTTTGCCCCTAGAAAGACCGTCGAGTGCGCCGGTCTGCTCCCCCAGACTTATAGGGGAGTCGAGCTTTCCGGCGCACTCCGGGCCGACCTGCGGCAGGTCCTCCCACAAAACTCTGCAAGCTTCCTCACTGGACGGATCCGGAGAGAAAAGGGCAGTGTAGTAATCTCGGGCAATGGCCCTGATGCCCTCCGGATCCGAGACAAGGGATCCGTCGTCGGCCAGCAGCGTAAAGAGCTGCTTACGGACCCCGTGCCTTTTATCCAGTGAGTAGAAGAAGGGAGAGCCACGGTCCATCTCCTTAAGGAAACAGATCCGCGACCTCACGAACGCGCCCCGAGACCCGACCAGTTGCAGGTCCCGCAGCGCGCCCTTCTTCTCATCGTACACCGACCGCAGGGCCGGGTCCGCGTCGGGCTGACGGAGACGTGCCTCCAGGTCGAGCACCTCCTTCTCCAACTCCTCGACCCTAGATTTGCGTCTCTTTGTCGACCCCTTCGCGTACTCTTGACAGAAAACTCGGACGTGAGTCTTGCCCACGTCCCACCATAGCCTCAAGGAGGGGAAGCCTCCCCGCTTCCTTCTCCAGCCGGCCCAGAAGCGACGGAACGAGTCCAGGAACCGCTGGTCTTCCAACAACAGGTTATTAAAATGCCAGTACGCGGACCCCGTCCGAGCGCAGAACGAAGTGAGCTCCGCCCACACTAGACGGTGAAAGATGTAACTCTTTCGAGTACAAACCCGTTTTCATCTGTTTCAGATGAAGTTATATTGTTTCATAGTTTGCCATTGTGAGATTTGAACCCTTGATAATCTTTTAAATGAAAACCAAATCAACAAAATTGGGAAAAATCAGGCACAGCCCCTAATTCAGGTCAGCTGTAAAACCAAGAACAAAGTTTTAAAGGAAACTTACAAACTTTAAATCAAAATGTGATTAAAGGGGTCAACAAAACACCCCAGTCCCCGCGGTGCCCACCGAGCACGGAAGGCCTCGAGAGTGCCAGCAGACACCGCGTGCTCCTTCTCCAGGGACATCCGGCAGCGAACGTAGCCGCGGAAGAGGGACAAACAATCGGGCGGGACTCCCCCGTCGATCGCCCGCTGCCTGGACCTGTTAATGGCCAACTTGGCCAGGCCCAGGAGCAGGTTCACGAGGAGGTCCTCCTCCTTCCCGACCCCCTTCCGCACCGGGTGCCCATAGATCAGGAGCGTGGGGCTGAAGTGCAAACAAAACATCAATAAAAGGTTTTTCAAATAACTAAAAAGGGAGTGCAGCCTACAACACCCTATGTATACATGGTCCACGGACTCCACAAGACCACAAAAAGGGCATGTGTCCTGAGAGTCCGTGAACCTATGCATCCTCTTATTATAAGGGACTGCTGCATGCAACACCCTCCAACCCAGGTCTCCGATAGAAAGGGGGAGGACACCTCCGTAGAGGGCCTCCCATCGGGGGCCTCCGCCGCCGGACGGCAACAAGGCACGCCAGGGCGTGTCCGGTCGACGGACAAGGGCGAGAAAATGGAAGGTGTGCAGCAGCAGTCCGTACAAAAAGCTCCTCTTTGCCGTGCCAAAAGGCACAGAGGGCATGTCCCCGAGGCGGCTCATATTGTGGGGCACCAGCACCCGAGGGAGGGTTCGGGGCTTGGGGCCAATGTGGAATTCCGTCCGAACAGGGGAACGCTCAGACGGAAGACCACCGCGCACCTGGGCCGCCTCAAGACCCAAAATAACGTCGGGTCCGAGCACGACCGTTCTCAGGTCTTGGATGGCATCGGCTGCGACCTGGACACTCACAGACGCGCGTCGCGCCAACTCCTGCGGGAGCATCCAGCCCAGTCCTCCGCCACCCAGCACGTCCCCGATTCTGGTCACCCCTGCGGCCACAGCCCTCCTCTCCGCCAACCACTGAAAAGGACGGAGGGGCGGATTCCTGAGCAGCGGCTCTCTGACGATAGCCGCTACTCCTGACGGGGGAGAGCTGCGTCGCGAGGCGACCACTTTCCAGACTTTGATCAGGTCCTGGTAAAAGACGGGCAACGCCTGCAAGGAGCCACCGAGGCCCAGCTGTTCTATAAACAGGAGCTGCACGTCATAATTCAGGCCGTGCACCTGACGGAGGAAATACGTCATCAGGGCACACCATCTAGGAGGAGGCTCGACGTAGAGGTATCGCTGCAGGGTCTGAAGGCGGAAAGTCGCCACCTGTGTGCGTAGGCACACTAGCGCCTGACCACCCTCCCTAAGCGGGAGACTCAGAACCTCGGCAGCGACCCAGTGCAATCTTTTGTCCCAGAAGAAGTCGACTAACAATCTCTGGATTCTTGTGACAAAGTCCGGGGGAGGGGTCAAAGTGACCAGCCGATACCACAACATGGCGGCGATCAGCTGGTTTATGACCAGAACTCGACCTCGGTAAGATAGCACTCGGAGCAGTCCTGTCCAGCGCCGCAGGCGAGCGGTGACTTTCGTCTCCAGTTCCTGCCAGTTTGCCGGCCAGGATTCCTCAGCGGGGCAGAGATGGACCCCCAGGTAGAGGAGGCTGGTCCTGCTCCAGGTGAAAGGCCTGAGCTCCTCGGGTAGGGGATCCATCTGCCACTGACCGACCAGGAGTCCAGAACATTTACCCCAGTTGATCCTGGCAGAAGAAGCGGCAGAGTAGACCTCCTGGCACTCGCGCATCCTCCGCAGGTCAGCCGGGTCACTAAACATAAGGAGCACGTCATCGGCGTAAGCCGAAAGGACCACCCTGATGCCCGGCCCGCGCAGAACCAATCCCGACAACCTCCTCCGCAAGAGGCGCAGGAAAGGCTCCACGCAGATAGAATACAACTGGCCAGACAGGGGGCAGCCCTGACGTACCCCTCTCCCAAAGCGAAGGGGCGCCGTCAGGGACCCGTTAACCTTCACTAGGCACTCGGCGGCGGTGTACAGAAGTCGGATCCGGGCGACAAAATGCGTCCCGAACCCGAAAGCTCGCAGAGTTCCGAGTAAGTATTCGTGATCCACCCTGTCGAACGCCTTCTCCTGATCGAGAGACAGGAAGGCGCTCGACAGACCAGCCCTCTGGGAATGGTGGATGATGTCCCGGACCAGATGGATGTTATCATAAATGGTTCGGTCCGGGACGGTGTAGGACTGGTCAGGGTGGATCATGTGGTCCAGCACGGTGCCGAGCCGAGAAGACATGGCTCGGGCGAAGACTTTGTAGTCCGTGCTGAGGAGGGAGACCGGGCGCCAGTTTTTAAGAAGGCGGAGATCCCCCTTCTTCGGCAGCAGGGCAATCACGGCCCTGCGCCACGAAAGGGGCATCTCCCCGGTAGCAATGCTCTCCCCCAGGACCCCCGCGAAGTTGCTCCCCAAGACGTCCCAGGCCGCCCTGAAGAACTCCACGGTCAGCCCGTCTAGTCCCGGGGTTTTGCCCCTAGAAAGACCGTCGAGTGCGCCGGTCAGCTCCCCCAGACTTATAGGGGAGTCGAGCTTTCCGGCGCACTCCGGGCGGACCTGCGGCAGGTCCTCCCACAAAACTCTGCAAGCTTCCTCACTGGACGGATCCGGAGAGAACAGGGCAGTGTAGTAATCTCGGGCAATGGCCCTGATGCCCTCCGGATCCGAGACAAGGGATCCGTCGTCGGCCAGCAGCGTAAAGAGCTGCTTACGGACCCCGTGCCTTTTTTCCAGTGAGTAGAAGAAGGGAGAGCCACGGTCCATCTCCTTAAGGAAACAGATCCGCGACCTCACGAACGCGCCCCGAGACCCGACCAGTTGCAGGTCCCGCAGCGCGCCCTTCCTCTCATCGTACACCGACCGCAGGGCCGGGTCCGCGTCGGGCTGACGGAGACGTGCCTCCAGGTCGAGCACCTCCTTCTCCAACTCCTCGACCCTGGATTTGCGTCTCTTTGTCGACCCCTTCGCATACTCTTGACAGAAAACTCGGACGTGAGTCTTGCCCACGTCCCACCATAGCCTCAAGGAGGGGAAGCCTCCCCGCTTCCTTCTCCAGCCGGCCCAGAAGCGACGGAACGAGTCCAGGAACCGCTGGTCTTCCAACAACAGGTTATTAAAATGCCAGTACGCGGACCTCGTCCGAGCGCAGAACGAAGTGAGCTCCGCCCACACCAGACGGTGGTCCGTGCACGGAACCTGCTGTATAGAAGCAGCCGGAACGCAGGACACGTACGCCTTCGAAACGTAAAGGCGGTCGAGCCTGGACGCTCCGACTCCAGGTGACACAAAGGTGAACACGCTGGAGTCAGGATGGAGATTTCGCCAGGCGTCCACTAAGTCGAAGGACCTGACCAGGTCCCGCAACTTACTCACACCTCGCGTGCAGTGCGGGGTACCGTGACGGTCCCGGACCCCGAGGGTGCAATTGAAATCCCCCCCGAGGACGAAGCACTCGCCAGCGTCGATGGAGCCAAGATGAGTGGACACTTCTTCAAAGAAGCTCGCTTGCTGCTGCGTGCCCAGGGGAGCGTACACATTCACAAAGTGAAGCACCGCCCCCCCCAGACGCACAGTCAGGTGCAGCAACCGGCCTGGCACCGGCTCCTTGACCCCCAAGATCTCCGGCTGAAAATGCGGGGCCAACAAGATAGCCACCCCGCCAGAATTGGAGGCTAGGTGACTCATGTAGACCCCCCCTCGCCACTCCAGGAGCCACGTGGCTTCGTCTCCCGGAACGGTATGGGTTTCTTGCAGGAAGCACAACGCATACTTCCCGTCCCTGAGGACCGAGAAGTTCTGGAACCTGCGCTGTGCGGCCCTGCTGCCGCGGATGTTGAGGCTGGCTATAGTGGTCTTCATTGTCAAAGGTACATCAAACCTTCACCTTAAGTCATTAAAAAGAAGAAGAGGACTTTTTAGTCCTTCCTCTCCTTCAGGAGCCCAGCGAGAAACGTTTGGACCCTCCGCCGCGCGTTCCTATCCAACTCGGGAGACTTGAGAGCCTCGCGAGTGGACCAGAACACCAGCGGAAACGAATGCCACCGGTCCAAGGCCAACTGAACCCTGTCTCGGCGACCGCGGTGCCCCGACAAAAAGTCCCGGAGTTCCCTTGGGGGGATGAGGGTGGAGTCAGTAGAGGGCACCAGGGGATCCACCGCCTCGCTTGAGAGCGACTCCGCGTAATCCCCAACGCTCACCACCGACACCTCGTCCTCCTCCGTCGTCGCCTCCAGCTTCCGACCCCTCCCCCACATTGAGTACAGGGGCTGAGTCGGAGCTGCCAGCTGGCTCTATCTGTGCCTCGATCCCACCCCCAGGATCAAGGCCAGAGGAGTCCTCTCTGGTCTCCTCTAAACTTTTTGGGCCAGAGGGCAGCGGCAGTTCTGATGCCCGCTCTCCTCCCGGCACCGGGTCGTCCGGGGAGCTCAGGACAAGCTCCTGACCTAAACATAGGACGCCCGGTGTCAAGGTTTGGGAGGGAGCGGGAAGGCCCTCCTTTTCGCCGCCACCCAATGACGCATTTATATTTTTTAAATTTTCAAAGTTGCAGTCCCCCGACGAGCCAGAAGGTACCTCAGGGGTGTTAAGTGCACTGGAGATGGACACCACCTCAAGGGAGGTGCCCTCAGTGACCCCTGAGGGGTCCTGTTCAGGGGACTGCAGCAGACTGGTAGGGGGAACAGTGGTAGGGGTAGGAGTTTTGGGTTCCCCCAGAGGGCAGGGCGAGGTTTTACTGGGTGGAGACGCCACCACCTCTTCATCAGGGGAAGGGACACGCCCAACTTCTTCAGTTTGGGCGTCGCCCACTTCCTCCTGCGAAGCGTGACGTCTCTTCCGGGTCAGGCTGGGGGCTAGGGAGACCTCCATTTCCGAGGCCCCCTCCTCCTTGTCCAGCCCTCCCGGACACTCCACCCTCTGGGTTTTTGATGTTTGTTTCCCCGGCTCGGGGTCCCGCGTCTTTTCCCCGCCGGCCCCAGGAGCACGCGCAGGGACGACGCCGGGCCCAGCACTTGGCGCCTTAGCGCCCACGGACCCGGGAGCACACGCGGACATGACGCCGGGGCCGGATTATGTTTTTTCCCCCGAGCCGGTTTTTCCATGTGTTTGGGGGGTTTGGGGCGTTTCAGGGGCCGCCTCCAAATTTCGGGTCTTCCTCCGCGCCTTCTTACGGCGCGGGGGCTCTCCCCCCGCCTCACCGGCAGCCGAGATGGCAGCTGCTGCCGGGGTCGCTTCCCCTTGCGGGGAGGGAGATGGAGTGGTGGCGGGGGGAGGAGGGGCGGTGCCAGCCGCGGCCGCTTGGGTGGGGCTCGTGGCCTTGGAGGCGGGGCAGTTCTTTCTTACGTGCCCCACCTCCTTACAGGCATGGCACCGCACACCCTCCGCGGTCCAGAAGACCCGATAGGCGGTCCCCTCAAAATTAACTGAGAAGGCCCCCTCCAGGCACTCCTCCCGGGCCAAGCGGACGAAAACTTGGCGCCGGAAGGAGTACACGTGGCGGAGGGCCGAGTCTTTGAGGCCGAGCGGGACTGGTGCAACCCCTGACCTGACCTCCCCCAGCTTATTAAGGTGGGGGAGGAGGAGCCCACATGGTATAAAGGGCGGGACATTTGAAATAACAATCTTCTGGGCGGTGGCCTCAAGGGGATCCACCGCCAGAAAAGTCCCGCCCACAGTGAGCCCCTTCTGCAGGGCGAGTTGCACCGCCCGCTCGGACCTCAAGAAAAAGATGGCCCTCCCATACATCTTTGAGGCCGCGACAATGGCTGAGGGGCCGACAACCCCAGCCATAGCCTTAACGCAGGCCTCAATAGTCATCTCAGGGTGAGCGTAGCATTTTACCCCGAGGGCCCTGGTGAGGAGACGGAATGGCGACAGGGCAGCGGGAGCAGCAGGAGCTGCAGAAGCAACCACCCCCGCATAAGTCTTTTTTGTAGGCCCTGCCACCAGTGACAAAGCCGCCTCCACATTAGCCCTCGAGGGCCCGGCCACAGGAGATGTTGAACTGGCTTTAAGGCCAGAGCCACGCCCACCCTGGGAAGGATTGGCCATTTTTTTTTTAAATTATATATATTTTTTAATATATATATTTTTTTTTATAAATATACAATGTTCCTCCCTAGGGAGGGAGGTAGTAATAACCTCCCCCTTTTGTACAGGAGAGGAGAGGAGGGAGAGGAGTGAAGGACAGGGAGGCACAGGAGGGAAAAGGGAAGAGTCCAGGTGGGTGTCTCCAGTGAAAGGTGGATGTTGGGTGGGGTGTGATGATCTTCTTGCAGGGGGAGGCGATGTCTTCACCAGCCACCGCTGGCCTTACTGGGAAAGGGCTGGGTGGGGCGGGGGGGGTAGCAGAATGGTGGTTTTAACCACACACCCCCCTCTCTTCCTTCCCCAAACCTTCCTGCAGTCTTCTTTCCTCCCCCTACAAAACACAGTCCTTTATTGCCCCCACCTTACACAAACAATAATGTTGGACACCCACCTAGGATGTTGTTTTTAGACACAGTCCTGGCCTCCTGGCCTTCCTGTCCTGTAGCAACAGAAGCTGTTCTTCTTCTCTCCCTCTCTCTCCTTTTGCTCCACACGGGCAGGTCCAGCAGCAGCAGCAAACACCTTCAAGTGCAGGTCCAGCAGCAGCAGCAAACACCCTCAAGTGCAGGTCCAGCAGCAGCAGCAAACACCCTCAAGTGCAGGGGCAGCAGCAGCACACAGCAGAAGCAACAACCTGAGATTTGAACTCTTGATACTCTTTTTGAGTAAACCTGTTTCCATCTGTTTCAGATGAAGTTACATTGTTTCATAGTTTGCCATTGTGAGATTTGAACTCTTGATCTCAGGGTTATAAACCCAGTACCAGAACCACTTGGCTATTTAGGCCAAGCAAGTTAACAAAATGTAACTCTTTCAAGTACAAACACATTTCCATCTGTTCCTATTCAGATGAAGTTACATTGTTTCATAGTTTGCCATTGTGAGATTTGAACTCTTGATAATCTTTTAAATGAAAACCAAATCAACAAAATTGGGATAAATCAGGCACAGCCCCTAATTCAGGTCAGCTGTAAAACCAAGAACAAAGTTTAAAGGAAACTTACAAACTTTAAATCAAAATGTGATTAAAGGGGTCAACAAAACACCCCAGTCCCCGCGGTGCCCACCGAGCACGGAAGGCCTCGAGAGTGCCAGCAGACACCGCGTGCTCCTTCTCCAGGGACATCCGGCAGCGAACGTAGCCACGGAAGAGGGACAAATAATCGGGCGAAAATGCAATGTCTTCTCTTTGATATGACTGTGAGCTCTTTTAACTCTTTTGAGTACAAACACCTTTCCATCTGTTTCAGATGAAGTTACATTGTTTCATTGTTTGCCATTGTGAGATTTGAACTCTTGATCTTGGGGTTACAAACCCAGTACCATAACCACTTGGCCATTTAGGCCCTTTAAACACACAAAGGGTGGTGCTGTCACATGACTATCACCCAGCGATTCAAATATGGTCATTAGTGATGTAACTCTTTCGAGTACAAACACGTTTCCATCTGTTCCTATTCAGATGAATTTACATTGTTTCATAGTTTGCCATTGTGAGATTTGAACTCTTGATACTCTTTTGAGTAAACCTGTTTCCATCTGTTTCAGATGAAGTTACATTGTTTCATAGTTTGCCATTGTGAGATTTGAACTCTTGATCTTGGGGTTACAAGCCCAGTACTACAACCACTTGGCTATTTAGGCCAAGCAAATCAGATTGTAAAGCACTCTTGCACATTCAGTAACTCTTTCGAGTACAAACACGTTTCCATCTGTTTCAGATGAAGTTACGTTGTTTCATAGTTTGCCATGGTGAGATTTGAACTCTTGATCTTGGGGTTACAAACCCAGTACCATAACCACTTGGCTATTTAGGCCAAGCACAAACACATTTCCATCTGTTTCAGATGAAGTTACATTGTTTCATAGTTTGCTATTGTGAGATTTGAACTCTTGATCTTAGGATTACAAACCCAGTACCATAACCACTTGGCTATTTAGGCCAAGCTTTAACGAAATGTAACTCTTTCGAGTACAAACCCGTTTCCATTTGTTTCAGATGAAGTTACATTGTTTTATAGTTTGCCATTTTGAGATTTGAATTCTTGATCTTGGGGTTACAAACCCAGTACCATAACCACTTGGCTATTTAGGCCAAGCTTTAACGAAATGTAGTTGCAGAGCCTGGGCACGGGTGTTAATCACTTGTACATAATGTTAACTATGGCTCCTTGTTATGATGAGCAGTCTTTGTGTCACTCAGATGTGAAACCTTGGTTCCTGCATAAGATAAAGGCAGGTGTCTTAGTCCAGGGCCTCTTCCCCGTGCAGTGTGATGGTCTGCAAAGTGATGGTTCAGATTCACACTCCTTGGACACACTAGTGATGCCTGTGCCTCGATATTGCTGCCAGAATGTGGTGGGCATGCATCACAGAGTTCCATCATACTCTCTGTATGCTCTCAGCACCTTCGAGGTAGGGCTGGCCCTCCATCTGTGACCTGTAGAGTTGTGCTCCTGAAGGGGCTGGTTCTGAAGGCTAACAAAGGATCAAATGCTTTTAAAGTTTCATGGCTGAGTCTCCATGATATGCCGAGCTGCCCTCAGCCAGACAGGAGTCAGACATTCGCAGAGGCAATGGAAAGATCTATGGAGTGTCCTCACTGCATGTCATCATCATCATTCTCCTGGAATCTAGTGATTATTAGGTCTCCACTGCATTTCCATGACATGTGCCTGATCACTGAGGGTATGTGTGCTCCCATCATCCACTCAAGAGTCAAATGTTCACAGACGCAAGGTGAGGATGTCAGGAATGTCCTCACTACATCTTGTTATCATCCTCCATGAATCTTGAGGCTATGAGGGCCTCCCAAGCATGCCTGCCTAAACTGGCCAGTGTGATGGCCTCATCACCAGCATCCTCGTCTTCAAGCACCTCAAGAACATCATCCTCTTCGATTTCCTCAAAGAGGAAACCTGCAGCTCCTCCATCTCCTCCTCAGTGAAGTCCTGCCCCCATTGCAGCGCTAGGTTGTGGAGTGCGCAGTAAGTGAAGATGCTGCACGACTTCCACTGGGCACTGTATTGTGGTGCTCCACCGGACCTGTCAAGGCACCAGAATCAAATTTTCAAAATGCCTATCGTTTGCTCTACCGAAGTCCAGGTCGTGGCATGAGCTTTGTTATTCGATTGCTCTGCTGCAGCCTGAGGCCGCCGCATGGGTGTCATCAGCCATGTTATTTGATTCTGTACCCTGGTTTGTTGGGACTTAAGGATCCGGGTTGCACACTTGTTTCAAGATGACTGGGTTGGTACACTAGACAGAGAAGATCAGTAGCTTGCCCTTAGAAGGAACACATTCTGTTTATTTGCAAAAGGAACTCAGCAGCTACACTTGTATGCTTAGAACTCAAAACTCTGTCTTTACATTTCAGATTCTAACTCAAGACTACCGACTACAGAAGCAGCCCATGCTACTCTGCTTTTGGATACCAAGATTATGTAACCTTCCATTGCACATTCATGTCAAAGGTGTATTACACATCAGAATACTACATCCCTCCCTCTTTATTCAGAAATACATTTAAGAATTTTTCTCAAAATATCAATTTTTTCACACAGATAAATAATTTACAAAGTCAGTTTCTCTGGGAGTTTCCTTATGCATGTTGAATGTTTCAGCTCTACAAATTCTGATGTTTTATCTGGAACCTCCTTCACTGGAGTCACCTGAGTATCAGTCTTTTCGGTAGGTACTTGCAAATCTGTTTCCTCGACTCTTTCAGGTACAGCCGACCCTTCAAACACATCTGTACTCAGCTGAGTTCTTTCAACTGGAAGTATTGACTCAGTCACGCACACTGGTGGAATCATTTCTTTGTATTTTGTTTTTCCTCTTCTTATATGATCCATATGTCTCCGTATGACTCGATCTTCCACTTTCACATGGTAGGAAAGAGGTCCCGTTACTGCACTTATTTCACCACACAACCATTTTGGTTCTTCTCTAAAATTCTTCATAAGTACCTTCTCATATTAAATGTCCTGACATGATTGTGACAGTCATGCCCAGTTTTCTGACTTCCCTGACTTCTTTCCACCTTCCCCCTCAAGTTTGGCATAATTAGGCTCAATCTCGATCGGAGATGGTGCTTCATCATCAATTCTGCATGTGTGACACCTGTTGTTCTATGAGGGATGGTTCTATAATAGAAAAGGAAACACGCTTGTTTAGTCACTGTAGAATCTCCAGACAATTTCTTCATACAAGACCCGAACATCTGAATCTCTGTCTTGGCCAGTCCTTTGGAAGAAGGTGATACGGTGAAGCTTTTACATGAGTAATACCATTGAGGCTGATAAATTGGTGAAACTCAGCACTCACAAATACCGTTCCATTGTCTAATACGACCACTTCAGGTAGTCTGTTGATTGTGAAACTTTAACATAGCTTGTCAATTGTAGCAGAAGATGTTGGTGATTTCACTTCATATATGTCCATCCATTTTGATTAAGCATTGACGATAAGTAGAAACATTGTTCCCATAAAAAGTCCCACATCGTCAATATGTAATCGTACCCATGGCCTTTCTGGCCACTTCCAAGGGTGTAATGAAGCTGTTGAACATAACTTTTGCACTTGCTGATACTGCATTCAACTTCTCACTAAATTTTCTATTTCTGCATCCATCCCAGGTCACCATAGATAGCTGTGTGCTATGGCCTTTATTCTGGAAATTCTGGGATGTACACTGTGAAGTTCAGATAACAATGACTTTCGTCCTTTTGGCGGAGCAATTACCCGAGCTCCCCACAATAAGATACCTTCCCATCTGGTTATTTTATATCTTCTCTGAAAATACAGTCTCATTTCGTCAAATTCCTGTTTTTGTGACCAACCATGAAGAACTTGTTCTCATACTTTGGATAAGACTGGGTGTCAACTTGTCCAATCTCTAATCTATCCAGCACATATCGGTGATGAATCCAGGAGGCTCAATAATAAAACAAATTCTTGAGGAATTGGAACATCCTCATCGTTTACTTGCATGGGCAAACAACTGAGTGCATCAGCGTTTTGCAATTTGATTTCCCGGTCTGTGAATGAAGGTCTACTCATACGTTGCCAAAATCAATGACCATCTTTGTACTCTTGTTGAGGCTATAGGTGGTTTGGCCTTGTCTTCGCTGAACAAGCCCAGCAATGGCTTGTGGTCCAATGTGATAGTAAAATGACGACCGTGAACATACTGGTAAAATTTCTTAACACCGAAGATGTTTGACAGGCCTACTTTTTCTATCTGTGAGTACCCTTTTTCTTACTGAGTGTTCTTGATACAAATCCTACAGGTCGTTCTGATCCATCGTCCATTGATTGGGAGAGCACTGATCCCACTCCAAAGGGCAATGTGTCACATATCAACACCAACTCTTTCTTCGGCTCAAAGTGTACTAGAAGTGTAGATGATTGCAACAACTGTTTCACTTTTGTGAAAGCTTCATCCTGCGGTGTTTGTCAACATCATTGTTGTTTATTCTTGAGCAAGTAATACAGTTCTGTTGACAAATTAGGCAAGAAATGTCCATAGTAATTGATCATCCCCAAGAATGATTTCAGTTCAGATGTATTCTTTGGCACTGGTGCCTCTCCAATGGCTTTCACTTTTTCCTCAATAGGGTGTAGGCCTTGTGAAGCTACCTTGTGACCTAGGTGAGTTACCTCTTTCACTTGGAAGGTGTACTTTTCTTTTTTCAAACGCACTCTGGCCTGCGAAAAATGTTTTAAAACTTCTTCCAAGTTTACCAAATGTTCCTTTTCAGTGAGCCCAGTCACGAGAACATCATCCAAATAAACTACAACATGGGGCAGTCCCTGTAGTAAAATTTCCATGGTTCTTTGGAATATGGAGCAAGCTGAAGATACGTCAAAAGGTAAATGGAGTGTATTGGTACAATCCTTTGTGTGTATTAATGGTGACAAACTTCCGGGAGGCCTTCTCTAATTCCAATTGTTCATAAGCATGACTCACATCCAGCTTCGTGTAGGCAGTTCCACCTGCCAGTTTAGTGGTACAAGTCTTCGATTTTTGGTATGGGGTGTCTGTCCAACTTAGCTACTTTAATGGCTGTTAATTTGTAGTCCCTACAAATTCGAATGCTTTGGTCAGGTTTGAGAACAGGTACAATTGGTGCTGCCCATTCTGAAAACTGCACTGCTTGTATCACTCCCACTTTTTCTAATCTGTCCAGTTCGGCATCTACCTTTTCCCACATTGCAAAAGGTACTGGTCTTTCCTTTATGAATCTGGGTGTTGCCTCTGGACCCACATAAATTTTTGCTTGTAGCCCCTCAATCTTACCAAGTTCATCCCTGAAGACTGAACCATACTTTTTGAAGTAGCTCTGATAGCCCATTAGTTCTCAGTTGGGAGGTTTCAGTTCTTTCCAATTTAATTTCTTTCAGCCAGTTTCGTCCGAGGAGTCTAGGTCCCTCCACTGCTACCACCCTCAAGGTAATTTCACTGTTTGACCTCATAAGTGCACTGTGACTTTACATATGCCGTTGGCTTGTGTGTCTTCTCCCGTGAAAGTTTTCAATTTGGCGTCACTTTCTTCCAAATTTAGTTTACGTTCCCCATGATTCAGGTATTTAAAATTATGCTCACCTATCACTGTAGTAGGTGGTCCGTTATCCACTTCCATCCTGATAGGCTTCGAATTCACAGTCATGGTTACATAGATAGGCTCTGTTCTTCCTACGTTTAAATTATATAATGAATATATATCTGAATCTATTACTTTGGGTTTTTCAATGCTGTAGATCTCCTTGGGTTTCTGCTCTTGTTTGAAAATCTGGTTGATTCCATCTTTACAATGTCTCATGAGGTGTATGTTTCGATGACAGAAAAATACATTCTTTTTTTCAAACTGAGAGTCCTTACAAGGTTGTCTGCTTCCACCTCTATTACCATGATGCCATGTTTTTGCTGCTAAGTTATCTCTTTTAATTTGTCTGCTGGCGGTGGCTGCTTCCTGCTTCTGAATAAAGCTTTGCATTCTCACGCTCATTTTGGCTGAGGCTCTCCACCCAAGGTGGAGGATGGCGCCATTTTGCACTCCCTGTATGGCTTTCGAGTTCTGCACAGCACCTTCCATTGCCAGAGTGCTTTCCAATGTCTTCTGAAAATTCACATTTGTTTCAGTCAGTAATATCTTCTGAATTGCATCATCATTTATACCAAACAATCTGTAAGCATATCATTGACAGATGTACCAAACACGCAATCTTCAGCTAATTGCTTCAGACTTGCCACATAACAAGCAACATTCCCCCCGCAGCTCTATTCCTTGAGTTAAATTTGAACTGTTACATCGTCACCAAGGGCTTTGGCTGGTAGTGATTCTTTACAAGGCTCACTAAGTCATCAAAACTTTTCGAATTTGGGACACTGGGCACCAATAAATTTTGAATCAATCCATATGTCTTACTCCCCCGCAATGTCATTTGCCTGGAAGAAGAATGTGAGGCATTCAACATAATAAGGCCAATCATCCAAAGCTAATCGAAAGGTTCTATCCTTCCAAATTGCACCATGCTCCGAGGGGATTGTTTCGACGATCAGGATGGAAATTGTCCTTTACTTACAATTATCATGCGAAGTACGGCCCAATTTTGGCTCTCTTGATTTCCTTCGTTCTTTCTTGATTTTTCTCATCTGCTAGTGTCTTTTTTTGCTTTTTCCTCTCATCTTCAGTTTGTGGATCCTGTACCCTGGTTTGTTGGGACTTAAGGATCCGGGTTACACTCTTGTTTCGAGATGATCGCGTTGGTACAACAGACAGAGAAGATCAGTAGATCGTTCTTAGAAGAAACACATTCTGTGTATTTACAAAAGGAACTCAGCAGCTACACTTGTGTGCTTACAACTCAAAACTCTGTCTTCCATTACTATATTGGTCTTAAAGTTATATAACACATCAGTTTACTAGACATGTCCTCTGTGGGTACCCATTGTCCCCGATGAGCCAACCCTGTGGCTTCTCTGTCCCTTGGAAGATGTCAGAGATCTGAGATCTGCTAAGGATGTAGAGTTGGGGACATTCCCTGGGAATCCTGTGAAGACCTGTAGGATGTCTTTGTGGTGTTCGCACAGCAGCTGAACATTGTGCCGTGGTTGCAGTTGATGGCACCCTGCACCTGTGGAAAACCTGAGATCTGCGCAAATCCAAGCGTTCTTGCTTCCTGGCTTTCCTGATCCGGATGAAATGCACAAAGTTCTGTGTCTTCACAAAGATGGTGTCTGTGACCTCCTTGTGTGTGGAGGTTTGTGAGATTGAGCATAGGTCACCTTGGAGCCCTGGAAGGAGCCACTGGAATAAATATTGAGCACCACAGTCACTTTCATGACCACTGGTAGTGGATGCCCTCCATTTCCCTGTGGCACCAAATCCTGCATCAGGTGGCATATGTAACCGACCAGTTTCTTAGATATGCATAATCTTCAGCGACACTGGTTCTCAGTCATCTGCAGGAATGACAGGGGCCACCTATAGACCCTGTGTCTAGCGAGGTGCCTACAAGCGACGGCTCACTGTGGATCTTCAGTTGCGTGCACAGCTGGCCCTGCCACATCTTCATCTTGAGGGACAAACTCTTGCCTTTGCCAAGCCAGGCACCTCCACCGCTCTGTTCTTCTTCTCTGGTCTCTGAAAGCCATGAGACATATTGTTAAATCACCAGGCTCCATGATCCTGATGTTCCCCTCCTGCAGGATCAAAGAGAGAGACTGGGTTAGCATAATGTCTTAAAAACATCTTTGGTTAAGTCTGAAGGCCCCTTCAAGCATGCTGGAGAATACCAGCCACTATTTGGATGGCCAGTGTGTAGTGTGCTCATTGGCTGCCTGAAAGCACACCCACCTCCGCCACACTCTACTTGACCAATTGGCGGCAGTTTTGCCCATTGGACTACATGCTGTGCTCTCAGTTCAGGTGCAGGCATTCTCCTAACCTGCACTGCAAGGCTGCTCTGTTAGTTTGAACCATGAGGGATACTTGTCCAAACCTCAATAAGGACATTGCTAGGGGCTGTGAGTACCTCCACCAGTGACTGCGCCTTCACGACCTCTTGCAAGGGGATTTTACAAATAGCTCAGATGGCTAATTACTCTGCTGCACTCTGAAACTCACATTAATTTGCAGTCTGAGCCTGAGGGTTCAAAAGTTCTGGAGCATTTAGTGGCACATTCATGTTTTTGCATTGCTTGAGGGGGAAAAAATGTTTCAGAAACCCAACTCCAAGCATGTCAATGGAGGTGCAGCTGAACAGTCTCAGCTGTGGAAGAGTGCTCACTTTCGACAAGCGTTTCCAAGTGTGTGGCTGCTTCCCTCATCCCCGTCTCCGCCACCCCCCACCTGAGTGTAGGCGGTGTTGTAGTGGCATTGTCACTGGATTAGTAATCAAAAAATCCAGGGTAATGCTCTGGGGACCTGGGTTCAATTCTCACCTTGGCAGATGATGAAATTTGAATTCAATAAAAACCTGGAATTAAAAGTCTGATGATGACCATGAATCCATTGTTGATTGTTATAAAAACCCATCTGGTTCACTAATGCCCTTTAGGGAAGGAAATCTGCTGTCATTACCTGGTCTGGCTTATATGTGACTCCAGACCCACCACAATGTGGTTGACTCTTAACTGTCTTCTGATATGGCCCAGCAAGCCACTCAGTTAAAAAGATTAAAAGGAATGAAACCAGATGGACCACGCGGCATTGACATTGCCACTGGAAATGACATCGGCAAACTCAGCCCTGTCGACCCTGCAATGTCCTCCTTACTAACATCTAGGGGCCAGTGCCAAAATTGGGAGAGCTGTCTCACAGACCAGTCCAGCAACAGCCTGACATAATCATTCTCATAGAATCATATCTTACTGATAATGTCTCAGACTCCACCATCACCATTCCTGAATATGTCCTGTCGCACCGGCACAGTGGTATGCAGTTGGGAGGGAGTTGCCCTGGGAGTCCTCAGCATCAATTCCAGACCACAGGAAACCTCATGGCATCAGGTCAAACATGGGCAAGGAATCCTCCTGCTGCTTAGCACGTACTGCACACCCCTTAGCTGAAGAATCCATACTCCTCTATGTTAAACACCACTTGGAAGAAGCACTGAGGGTGGCAAGGGCACAGAATGTACGTTGGGTGAGGGGCATCAATGTCCATAACTAAGAATGGCTCGGTAGCCGAATCCTAAATGACATAGCTGCTTGACCTGGTCTTCAGCAGGTGGTGAACCAACAAGAGGGAAAAACATACTTGACCTCATCCTCACCAAACCTGCCTGCTGCAGATGCATCTGCCCATGACAGTATTGGTGGGAGTGACCAAGGCACAGCCCATTTGGAGACAAAGTCCTGTCTTCACATTGAGGATATTATGTGGCACTACCTCCATGCTAAATGAGATTGATTTCTAACAGATCTAGCAACTCAAGACTGGGTATCAATGGGGCACTGTGGGCCATCAGCAGCAGCAGAATTAAACTCAACCACAACTTGTAACCTCATGGCCCAGCAAATCCCCCACTTTATCATTACCACCAAGCCAGGGAATCAACCCTGGACCAATGAAGAGTGCAGGAGGGTATGCCAGGAGCAGCACGAGGCATACCTAAAAATGAGGTGTCAACCTGGTGAAGCTATAACACAGGACTACTTGCATGCCAAACAACATAAACAGCAAGTGATATACAGTGCTAAATGATTCCACGACCAACAGATCATTCTGCAGGCCTGCTACAGCCAGTCATGAATGGTGGTGGACAATTAAACACACACTGGAGGAGGACAGTCTACAAATATCCCCATCCTCAATGATGGGGAGCCCAGCACAACAGTGCAAAAGATAAGGCTGAAGCACTTGCAACAATCTTTATCCAAAAATGCCAAGTGGATGATCCATCTCAGCCTCCTCCGGAGGTTCCCAGCATGACAGATACCAGTCTTCAGCCAATTCAATTCACACCACATGATATCAAGAAATGGCTGAGGGCACTGGATACTGCAAAGGCTATGGGCCCTGACAACATTCCAGCAATGGTACTGTAGATTTGTGCTCCAGAACATGCCACACCCCTAGCTAAGCTGTTCCAGTGCAGCAACACCACTGGCATCTACCCGGCAATATGGAAAATTGCCCACTTATGTCCTGTGCGCAAAAAGCAGCACAAATCCAACCCATCCATTACTGCCCCATCAGTCTGCTCCCCATGATAAGTAAAATGATGTAAGAGGTCATCAAGCAGCACTTGCTTAGCAATAACCTGCTCACTGATGCTCAGTTTGGGTTCCGCCAAGGGCGCTCAGCTTTTGACCTCATTACAGCCTTGGTTCAAACATGGATGAAAGAGCTGAATTCCTGAGGTGTGCTGAGAGTGACTGCCCTTGACATCAAGGCAGCATTTGACCGAGTGTGGCATCAAGGAGTCCTAGCAAAACTGGAGTCAATGGGAATCAGGGGAATCCACTGGTTGGAGTCATACCTAACACAAAGGAAGATGGTTGTGGTTGTTGGAGGTCAGACAGCTCAGCTCCAGGACATCACTACAGGAGTTCCTCAGGGTAGTGTCCTCGGCCCAACCATCTTCACCTGCTTCATCAATGACCTTCCTTCCATCAGAAGGTCAGAAGTGGGGATGTTCGCTGATGATTTCACAATGTTCAGCACCATTCATGACTCCTCAGATATTGAAGCAGTCCACGTCCAAATGCAGCAAGACCTGGACAATATCTAGGTTTGGGCTGACAAGTGGCAAGTAACATTTGTGCCACACAAGTGTCAGGCAATGACCATCTCTAACAAAAGAGAATCTAATCTTCACCCCTTGGCTTTCAATGGCATTACCATCACTGAATCCTCCACTATCAACATCCTGTGGGTTTGCATTGACCAGAAACTGAACTAGACTAGCCATATAAATACTGTGGCTACAAGATCAAGTCAGAGGCTAGGAACCGTGCGACGAGTAACTGACCTCCTGACTCCCCAAAGCCTGTCCATAATCTACAAGGCACAAGTCAGGAGTGTAATGGAGTACTCCCCACTTGCCTGGATGAGTGCAGCTCCCTCAACCCTCAAGAAGCTTAGCACTACCCAGGACAAAGCAGCCTGCTTGATGGCTCCTCTTCCACAAACATTCACCTCCTCCACTACCAACGCACAGTAGCAGCAGTGTGTGCCATCTACAAGATGCACTGCAAGAACCCCCAAGCCTCCTTAGACAGCAGCTTCCAAACCCACAAACATTACTACCTAAGAAGGGCGAGGCCAACGGCTAGATGGGAACACCACCACCTGGAAGTTCCCCACCAAGCCACTCACCATCCAGACTTGGAAATATATTGCCATTTCTTCACTACTGCTGGGTCAAAACCCTGGAATTCCCTTCCTAACAGCACTGTAGGTGTACCTACACCACATGGTCTGCAGCAGTTCAAGAAGGCAGCTCAACACCACTTCCTCAATGGCAATTAGGGATGGGCAATAAATGTTGGCATAGCCAGCGAAGCCCACATCCCACATGTGAATAATTTTAAAAATGCGCTTGTGTACTTCCCTCAGTCTGTGCTGCCTTTCCCCCCCACCCACAACTACCACCCACCCCTGCCTGATCTGCATTGGAGCTCTGGCCCCCTTATCCTCATTGAAATCTGCAGGAAATGCAGCCAGCCATTGATGGGTGGAGCAGATGATTGCAAACTGGTTCACAATGGTGTGAAACCGATTTTTGGCCTTCTCGCCATATTGTCTACCCCACACCTGCCTGACGCCAATGGGGCTGGAAAATTCAGGCCCTGGCCGCCAGATAAAGGGGAGGGGCACACAGCTGGGATAAGGAGTTGAGTTCAACTAACACCGACCTTACGCTCCCCTCCAGTGAGACAATCTCTGAGCTGATATTGAAGGAATTCATACAAATTCTGATGGTTGGAAGTGGGTTACTTTTCAGCCTGGCTTTTCCTCTTCTCCTGGTCTGGTGTGTGGATAGGCTTTTGAGGAGGGAGGAGGAGAAGAAGGGGGAAGGGGTGTGCATACGTATGTGTGTATCCAGTGCATTCCCAGTCTAAGGGTTCTGTCTCCCTCTCTCTCACATCACTCAATTTCACATGCACTCACTCATTTTCACACTGACTCGCTCAGTCTCATACACCCTCATTCATTATCACACTCCCTCATTCACTCTCACCCTCACTCATTCACTCTCTCACTCATTCCCTCTGGGCCCGGAGGTCTTTTACCAATTTGAAGCATGCTGTAATATAAACATTCAAATGTGTATCTGTTGCAGGGTGGCCAAGTTGTGCTACTAATAATAGAGTTGATCCACAGACACTTCTTGGGTGGAAACATTGAGTTTATTTACAATATACTCAGCAGCAATTACACATGGGCTTTTAACTCCAACTCTATCTCTACACTGTCTGCTGAGGTAGACTGCGCTATTCTCCTATTGGTTACTACAGATCATGCGATCTTGCCTAACAAGTATTATTCTTAAAAGCACATTGCACACTAAATAGAACCATATTTACTACAGTATTGCTGGCTTAGTGCTGCCATACTTCATGTAACTAAATGCACTGAGTCACCTTTAATACCCATTATTTCCTTAAGAGTGTCTTACCAGTTCCAGTCAGGGTGGTTCCTTGTCTACTTTATTGAGCAGGCCAGTTGTGTAAATGCATTTAAACAGATGAGCTTTAAAGTGGATGCCACATGTGTTTTTTTCTTACATATTGGCAGGTAGGTGATCACGGATAAGGTTCAAAGGCATCACTATTACTCTTGTGGTACAGAAACCAGGTGGTTTTATTGATTAATCAATGGAGATAAATATCGCTTAGGAGGAGTTCAGGACAGCTGTGAAGATGGCAAGACATATTCCTCCCTGCCCTGTCTAACACTCCAGCTGCCTTGGGCCTTGCTGTTGCTGCAGCTGTCGATCCATTTGGCCTCTCTGGCCTGCTCGCCATCTTAACTCCTATAGTCCTTTAGTGGGCCGGCACCTATGCGGGAGGGTGAGAGAACAGCCAAGGACAGGCTACATCACCCACAATGTACCCTGGCTGTCAAAACAAATGGCTGCATGGCTTTGGGCTCTTGTTCCAGGACAATCGGATCTCAAGAGCTGGAACTTTGTCCCAGAGCTGAGCGCCCACCGCATGTTTGTGTGCGAGCACATTGAGTCATGGGCCAGCCACATGAGAGATGGGTGGTGATGCTGCTAAAGGCAAAAGCAGAAGCTGCGAGTTGAGTCCAGGTCTGCTGAAGGCATGGGCCCCAGTGTTTTACACCTTACGCACCCCCTTTCCTGGGCCTTGCCTTCAACTCCGCCCTCTGGAACTAGATGTTTAGGCTCCCAGTAATCGATTGGTAGAAGGAAAAGTGTGTGACTGGACAAAATAAACAGGCAGTCTCCCCCCCGAGAAATAACCTAAGTTATCAAATCTATTGATTCGCACTATAAACAATCTTTGAGGCTCTTACATCGATGCCTGATTTTTTTGCATTGAATGGTCAAAATGGCAATCTTCTTTCTCTTTAAAATTAAGGTTTTCATTTCAGATAACAACATTACTTTGTAGGATTTTTATCAAGACACTTCTGTTCACAAGAAATTAATTATCTTTCATTCATTCAAAGGAAAGCTGGGTAAAACTGGTATAGAAAATAAACTACTGTTTAACAAAAATAAAATTTCTTTAGGATCAGTCAATTAGATGAAAATTTAACAGGTTTTTCAGAGTGAATTTCAGGTGTGGCTCCCTTATTGCCCCAAACTAAAGTTAATTATTCATGGCTAGCAGTAATTGGAAACATTTTACCCAAAACAATGAACTCCCACTCAAAAAAGGATATTTCTTATTTTAGTAACAGGAGAGAGAAATAAAAGCTGTTATCACATTTTTTGAGATTATTTTTGACCATTTTTCCTGAAAAAGAACCTGGAAATAAGTTATTTTAGTGGCATGCTATAAATCAACCACATCAACATTTTTGAGATTTTTTTTTCATCATCCGAGGATTCCCCCTCACTGTGGTTCAAAGGGTCCTCGATAGTGTCCACCACATTTCCTGCATTTCTGCTCTCACGCCTTCCCAGTTCTGAAGAAAGATCATCGACCTGAAACTCTGTTTCCCTCTCAACAGATGCTGCCTGATCTGCTGAGTATTTCCAACACTTTCTGTTCTTATTTCAGATTTTCAGCATCTGCAGTATTATGTTTCTCAATGCTTTAAATCAAACTGGGGCGAGGCAAGCTTTAAGCTTCTTGTATAGTCATGCGTTGCAGCCACTGAGGCAGAGAGGTGCTTAGAGGTGCTGAGATAGGCACTGACACTGTGTATAAATCTACATGGCTGCTTCTACTCACAGACGACCTCAAACTGAGACAGCAAGAGTCAAATGATTCTCCCCAGAGGGAAACATGGACTAAGTTATTTTCTTCACTGTATGGTTGGCAATTTGGCAGAGAGGATTACCCGTTGTTATATAAACTGCTCAAGTTTTGTTTCACAGTGGAACAAAAATCAGACAAGTTCTACAATAGGTGGACATTCTACTTCAAGCCCACTGACATTACAGTCCCTGTAAGGACTCTATTCCTTTCTCCAGGTTTCCCCATTTCTAACACATCTGTTCCAAAATGTCACATTCCACACATCTGTGCTTCAATATGTCTTCCTTCTTGCGCAACCGAGGATTCCCCTTGGCTGTGATGGACAGAGCCTATGTCGTTCCAGTTCTTGCACTTCTGCTTTCACCCCTTTCCCTCCCTCCCTCCCTCCCAAAGCCATAGTAGCTTGTCCCCATCCTCTAATAGCCTCCATATTCAATACATCATCGCCCGCCATCTCTGCCACCCCAGCATGATGCCACCACCAAACCCATCTTTCACCCTCCCTTTTCAGCATTCCAAAGGGACCCTTCCCTCTGCGACACCTTGATCAATTCTTTAGTCATCCCAAATGCTCCCTCCCCTTCCCACAGAAAGCACAGGAGGTCAACACCTGTCCCTGTACCTCCTCCCGTCCCACCAACCAGGGCCCCAAACACCTCTTTATATTTTATAGGCAATTTGCTCTGCTAGATTACTGCCTATGTGGTAAAGGCAAAAATTTACCCCCATTAAACCAGACGTGTCACCATTCATTTGAGAATAGGAATGGTATCATCTTTGTGTTCACATTCCAAGGAGACAGAGTTGGCACCCAGTTTTATTGACTGAACCATGCTGAATGGATTATTGGGAAAGTAGCTGCCTTTCCACAATCTGGGATTACAGAAAAAAAGGTTCAAAGGAACTTGTGAAAGTTTGGCAAGCCAGAAAGGTCTGAGGAGTGTGTCTGATCTAGTGAGCAGAAACTCCCTGATCTTAAACCCACAATCAATTAAGACAGGAAAAGTTTAGTGATCCTGTTGGAAAGGACCGTATGGATTTTAAAAATGACTTTTCTGGTTCTCAAGTTAACTATAACTGTAAATCCAAATGTTCACTTGACATGTGTAAAAAAACTAACTTTTTCATATCAAGCCTCATCACACATGAGTGTTTTTAGTTCATCCATGAAATTCATCATTCTTGCATTTGTCCTGGTAAGTGCAAGATGAGAAGCTTTGGCAACATGTCCCTCTTTTCAGCAATATTCAAGTTCTGCACTACCAAGGAGTTCAGCACCAACTTGGCACAGAGCTTTGTGCGGGGCTTAAAGCCCTTCCTTTCCAGCATGGAATTGGTAGCCAAATCCACTCCCACACTTGCAGACATGATACAGCATTTGATGGCTGATGTCACAGCTTCCACTGAAGCACAACCAGAGATCACCCAATGTCTGAGTGCTGCAGTGGAAGCTCAGAATGTCGCCATCACAGGCCAGGTCTGCAAGTCTAACAATTCATCCTCACGCATTTCTAGGATTGCTGAGGTACCGACCCTGTGGCAGTGGCAGTGTCACTGTGACGCACGAATCTGCCAACTCCTCCTCTGATGACTGCAACTCTGCAGTGCCCTTGCTGTTGCCTGTCAGCCAGCCAACACTGCTGCCACCCAGGCACTCAAAGCCGGGCCTCCTAAGGCCAGAGCTGGGCATCATCAAAGTTGTCCTGCAAGGCCAACTGCAGTCTTCCGCACTGAAGGTCAGTGGCTTTCCACCAGTCACTGAGGGACCAATGCATGGACCAAGAAAAGCAACTGCAAGGCAGGCACTAATGGTATTTCATTGACTTTTGTATGGAATATTGAATGGTTTGATTTATATATATGGTTTATAACACTTCTTTTGTGCTCGTTTTTACTTTAGCATCATGACCAAGAGCACACTGTGATGGTCAGTAACAGAGTGAAGATAAGATGTACAACTATTGGTGAATGGGGAATTGGGGCTGGATGCATTAGTACCAGTCAGATAAGTCAACCATAGACAGCTTGGCAAGAAAGTGGATGTTTATTTGTCTCTTACTATTCTCCTTCCCTTCCTACTCTAGTTCTGCCTCCTGCTCACCGGTTTGACATGTACCTGGCTTCAAGGGCTGAACCCTCATGATGACAAGGTTATTCAACTGTAGACCAAGGTAAATTGTGATACATGCTCTATTGCAGGGCTTCTCCAGAGTTGGCAGAAGCATTGCTTAAGTACCCAGTGGGTCTGCTTGTTGACATTTTTTTGTGGTAACATGGCTTTCATTATATGCAAGGTGGCCGCAAGTGGATGGATTGTACTTTGGACTAATGAGCCAGGTAGTCAGCACAATAACACTTGTCACCCAGTAGCTATCCTCTGCTTTGTCATGGTGACTCAAATGCTGATGGTGGAAGAGCCTGGTTCAAAATGAAGGGATCATAACTGCTGCTGGGATGCCATGCAGCCACCTGCATGAAGCACTGGTTACAGTCACACACCAGGACTCTGAGAGAGAGGAGTCTCTTCCAGTTGCGTAACATCTCAGAATATACAAGTAATGCCCATAAAGTGTCCACTGAATGCTAGCCCACATTAGTGCTCATTCTGGCTGCTTCTCCCTGGTAAGACAGATGTAAAGTAGTCAGCTCTCTCTGCATAAACCCTCAGCGAATTTATTTTTGAAACAGTGGACGACAAACAGGGAGATGTTGCAAATATCACTTGCTCCAGCCTGGGAGGCATCTGATGCATAAAAGTTCATCACCATGGTAACTTCCAGAGCCACTGGCAACACTGTCTTCATCCTGCTCTGAGGTTGCTGGAAAGCCAGGGGCCACCCTGTCACAGCCATTTCTGCAAGGAGTGGCAGATGTTAGTGACCACCTCCTTGGTGACACAGAGATGTTGGACAAACTGGGCAGAGTTTAACCTGGCCCAAGGGAATGGGCTGTGAGGTGGTGGGGTCGGGGGTGTCCATAACATTGGGAGGAAAGGTTGGGGGTGAAGTGCTGTTCAAGTCAGTCAGTAATGGGGAAGGCCTTTCCACCCAGGGACCAATTGAGGCCCATAAGTGGCCAATTAACTGTCAATTAAGGGGCTCTTCTTTCTGCCCTTGGTATTTTACCAGCAGCAAGGTGGTCTTTTGCCATTCATGGAGACTGCTCAGTAAAATCTGGTAGCTTCCCTGTGGGCTTGTGGTGGGGTGGGCTCTCCTGTACAGGCACCCAGTGACCCAAGGAGGGCATCCTCCACACACCACCACCTTCATCACCCCTCCCCCACTCTCCACCAGCAACCCCCCCCCCCCCCCAACCCCCGAGTCCCCCACTGGTATCAAGGACTGCCCCTGTGGAAAAAACCCCCCCCTCACCTACCCTTACCAACCACCAGTCTCCACCCTCTCACCTGAATGGACCCAATGAGTTCAACCCCAATCAGTTGGCTTCCAGGGCCTTCTCTATGCTGCTGCTCTTGGCTGGTTGTAGTACCAGCAGTGGCCACCACATCCAGTGGCACTGCTGGGACTGAAGTACTACCAGCCCTTTCATTGACCAGCAACTTGTAAAGTGGGATCTTTTCCCGTAAAGGGATGGGAGCCCCGGTACCAGGCAGCTAATTATCTGATGGGTACAGAATTCCCAGGTCAGGGCTCTTAGAAATGTCTGAGGCAAGATGGCCCTGGCTTTTCAGCCCTCCAGCAGGGCTACTGCCACAGGCATTAAATTTAGCCCACTGTTCTTCATTGAGGTTGAGGTAGGAGAATTGCACCCTGAAGACCATAGGCAGATATGGTCTCCTTTGAAAGCCCTTTTTCCCCACCTCCTCCTCCCCCTTCATGCAGCTTACCTTTCTCTGTACTGTCTCTGCTTCTTGTCCCTGTCATGCTTCAGACCAGGAGAGATGTAAACTATAGCCTGTGTCTAGGAGCAAGTGAGCTGAACAGAACCCTTGAAGTCAGGACTGAGTCCATCAGCACCCATCACTCCACTTCCTATAGACTTAAAATAGAAACATAACTAGCAACTTTAAAATAACAGTAAAAGGACAAATGCTTCTACACACTCAGCAATAGTTGGTTGAGATCATTGAGCAACTAACCTGAAAGTAGTTGATCATCCCTTTAAAAAGCGCTGCTTTCAGCTGCTGAACACATCTTCGGCTGTGTGAGGTACCAGCAGTAAGGATGTTAGCTGGAAGGTTGAGTTCCAAAATGGCAGCACTAACGTCAAATCAGCGTTATGCACTGATTGATGTCATGATCTGCCTACTATGCATACTTCTGGTGCACAGTCCCTGTGCCCACTCTAACGCCCTCCCCAAGGGAGTGGCCGGCACGACAATTGTGTGTGCATGTCACAGTCACAGACACCATTTTGGAACAAAGATAGCACCCAAAGTGTCCAAAATAAAGGTGCTGCGCAAACAAATTTTGCAGCCAAATAAGGTATGATATTTTTTGTTTCTTCTTTATTATGAAGTAATCCTGGTGGGGGCCCCAAAAATGACATAAGAGAAGAGATGATGTGGACAAGTAGGATGGACAAATGCCAGTTACTGAGGGTCAAACCTGGTAGCGAGCCTTTTAATTCCTGATAGAAATATGGTAAAGAGAATAGCACCCTCATCCTGGAGTGACAACAAGCAGGCTCAGCAAACTTTAATGGCAGGATCCTCAATAACACGCTTTCCTGATGGAAGAGGCCAACTTGTGGCTCCCTGGGCAACAGTGGAACACTGCCAGGGATCCAGGGTGTATGCTCCCCATCTTCAGTGAATGATCCAGGAGGGAAATTCTGGTTAGAGAAGCCCAGCATTTCCTTGTGCCAGCCCAGAGAAACACTCCTGCTTCTCTTGGCCTACAGTCGTTCCCCTGATCAACAGGCCTCAGGATAAAATAATGGATCACATTGCACTGGAACCCAATCTACCAATACAAAGAGCAACTAACCATCTCCCCTCCCCACTACCCCCCAACCTTAGGCTAGGGGTGGGTGTCTTTGCTGCCTGCATTTAAAATTGTAGTCAGCCAGGTCTAGCTACACTCCCCACCCCTTAACCCCCACCCCTAGCCTGATTTCTACCAGACAGAGAGAATTAAAATCAAGCCAATGATTCAAACACTTGTTCACAGCTCCATTGAACAAAACCACTAATAAATGATGATTCACATCATCATAAAAATTCCTCCAAAATTATATTATTTCTTGTTTCAGATGTGTGACTTTTTAGATCAAGCATTGTTACATTTTATATTAGGAAGGGGCCTTGAACACCCTGAATCAGATCTCACTGAGTTAATATTAATTCATTTTGTTGTTGTATTCCAAAGCAAAGATGTTGAATTTCTATGCAATGCTACATTACATGAGGATAAGGGAACAAAGGGGTGAAGGACAGCAGCAGCACAGTGTCTTAATCAGATGCAGATGAGCCTAAGAGCATCAGAGCATCAAATCCCTGTTCTTGTATTGTACATTTTTAGTCAGCTGCAGGAATGGCTGAGATAGATTTGGGGCTTTATTGAAAGATCATATGGGATGACTGCAAAATCCCATTACTTGTTGATTAAGTATTGATCCTCTCAGTATTAACAAGATAGCTAATATGGTCTGACCCCTGAGACCAGTGGTTGGGAAAAAGGCAATTTACTAAAATAGGCAGGCAGATGAATAGAGGGAGGCTGGAGCTGTCCTGGCTCCTAGCTCGGCTAAAATGTCACACTCAATACTGCAGATCAATGCCCACTTTATTTCCCTGCAACCACCTTATTACCATCATGAAGCTGCCTCTTTTGATGGTTTTTAATGACCCTCTGATCCGTGTGCTCCACATAGACAGTGGTCTCGACGCGGAGAAAGGAAAGCTTTTTTTTATGATGTAGTGCTTGAAAACGTGACATTGTGCCACTGTAAGTGCAGTACTGAGATTCTTCGGGTCAGTGTGCTGCTACTCTGGTCTTTCACTCCATATAATTACTCCATGAGCTCAAGTACTACAGAACACAGCCTCAAGATTTTACTTCTTTGTTTTTTTTCAAAAAAGGGAAAAAAAATAATCTTTTGCAGTTTTTTTTGCAGTAAGGAGTTAATACAACAAAATCGAACAACTCAATGAAATAAGGAACCACACAGTGATAAATAGAATGTAATAATGATTTTTTTTGCATAAGGCAAGCAGGTACAATTAATGTTCAGCTTCACACAGTTTGAAGGATGGGCTGATTGCTTAGAACTGACAAATTTGCAGAATCTATTTTTCCAGGATAAGTCCACCTTGAATGCTGACTACATATAGAGAGATTTGGAATAGGGATATAAAGACACAGCTCGTATGAATTCATAAAGAGTACTTTGCATATTAACACAGTCTTGCTAGCTGAGCTTCTTGGGTCCCAAGGGTTAATCTAAAAGACTGCTGTAAGTCAAGAGTGGGAGGCATATAAACCTGTCTGCTATACTAGGGCATACTGGAATTGAATACAGCTCAAATTATGATCAGGACATGAAAAACTAATTTCTGGAACAAACAAAATGAAGCAAATATATAATTAGGATATAACAGTCAAAGAAAGTGCTGCTGTGGTGTGCTTTGCCAGATCCTTGTAGAAACATTGTTATCCATAAAAAAAGTGGTAAACGAATGTCATCTCCCTCCTTGCTGTTAGCCCTAAAGGATGAATGTCCTTTTCGGTTTTCAGAATCTTCACGTGCTATTCATCGTGGAGTCTCAATAAATGCATGGTCAGTTTAGTCATGGAATCTTAATTCACCATTCCCCTTCACTTTCATTTTACAGAACCTTCAGTTCAAACATCTTTGAAAGTCAGTTACACATTTTAACAAGTTGCAGCTGTAACATCTACAGAAATGCTGTATGCATTTAACTATTGGTGCATTTGGTCCATGGCACCGGAAGTAGGGAGGCATATTGTAATTACAGGTCATGTTTTATTTCTCAAAATCTTTGCACAAACAATAATAATAAAAAAACTGAATCTAGTTACCGTGGTTAAGCTGGTGCAGCAATACTGCTGCTGAGTTCAAACGGTTCATGAATTTCAAAGGGAGGTGAACATGGGGTATGTTTCATAGTTTAAATCCGGACCATCCTATTTATATACTCCAGTTCCCAACAGAAACATTGCATTATTCCGACAGCCACAAAACAAAAAAGACACTTCAAAATCCTAAAGCTGACAATTCTTAAATAGTGTGCAACTAAAGAAAAGGAAGACACATGCAAAATAAAGCAATTAAAAGGATCAAAAATGATAAGTTTATGCAAGTAATACTTAATCTTTAATTGGTTTGAAATCTCAAATTGATGATTAAGCTGAGGAATTTTCAGTACGTGTATTTCAAGTTTTGACAAAATTCTAAGCTTTTCTCATGTAATCTCTAATCCAAAATCAATTGTTTAAAAATGTATTGTGGTAATTGTAAGTTAAACCATTTCTTACTGTTATAGGAGCATGTGACTGTAAAGGCGAATCAGCCCTAAGCTAAGCACGGGGAATCTTAGGGGCGGAGCTTTTTAGCTTTGTCTTGGAACTAGCATGTAGCCTCATCTGGAGTCTGTAGATAAAGTTTACTGTTTCTAACAAGAAGTCCATACTGCACTCCAGGCGAATCAGAGCCCGCTCAGTCCTTCCAGCCTAGGACTGCAGCAAAGAAGACATGGCCATGAAAGGCAAGAAGACTGCAGCCCTTGAGCACCTTTTAGACACCATGGAGGCCCGCTGTGATGTCAAGCCAAAATATACATGCACTCTGAAGCAACACACCGTTATTTTAAGGCAAGACTTGTGCCTTACACTCTGAGTGAAAAGGTAGATGTGGAATTTTGTTGTTTGAAAAAGTTAGGAATAATACAGCCAGTCCAATTTTCAGAATGGGCAGCACCAATAAACCCTGTGATAAACCATGAACATCTGTGGGGATTATAAATTAATGGTGAACAAAGCTATGAAATTAACCAAGTACCCAATGCCAAGAATTGAAGATCTGTATGCTAAACTTGTAGGAGGAAGATCCTACACTAAACTGAATGTGAGTCTTGCACATCAACAGCTCGAGCTGGACAACACATCAAGACGTTATGTCGCCATAAACACGCACAAGGGCTGCACCAAATACACGCCTACCTTTCAGTGTGTCATCTGCCTGTGCGATTTTCCAAAGAACCATGGAAGGCCTACTATAAGGACATCCCCGAGTTATAGTGTACTTGGATGATGTCCTAATCACTGGATCCACAGAACCAGTGGTAAACCTGGATGAAGTTCTGAAGAGAGTTTTAGAGGCTGGCGTTTGTTAAAAAAAAAGAAAACTGCACCTTCCAAGCAAAGGAAGCTACCTATCTGGGTCATCAAGTGGGTGCCCATGGTTGCATCCATTAGAGGAGAAAGTAAGGGCAATTAAGGAAGTGCCCTCTCCTACCAACATCATGGAGTGCGAGTATTTTTTTGGGCATGGTAATCATTACAGCCAATTTTTGACTAATCTATCTATCTATAGTGTTATTATTATTATTATTGAAGAAGAACAACAGATGGTCCTGGAAGGCACAGCAAGAAGAACCCTTCACAAGAGTCAAAAAACTTTTACACTCATCATGTCTGCTAGTGCACTAAGACCCATCTAAGGAATTGATACTCACTTGTGATGCATCTCCCTATGGAGTGGGGACAGTAGTCACATAAGATGGAGGATGGATCAGAAAGACTGTTAGGATATGTATCCAGAACACTTTCTGCAGCCAAGAAAGGTTACTCACAAATTGAAAAAGAGGGCTTATATATCATATTTGGAGTAAAAACGTTCCATCAACATCTGCATGGTCGACACTTCACCATTGTGTAAGATCACAAACCATTTTTAGGTTTGTTTGGTGAAGATAAGGCAATCCCACTAATAGCCTCCGCTAGAATTCAAAGATGGGTTTTAATTTTGTCAGCATGCGAGTACACTTTTATGCACTGGATGTGCATATAGCAAATGCAGACACCCTCAGTCATCTCCCTTTGCCAGATAGTATTACACACATATCGGTACCTCAAGAGGTAGTACTTATCTTGAATTTCCTGGACTCCTCACCAGTCTGCGTGAGACAGATGAAACATTGGACAAATCAGAATCCAATTTTAGAAGAATCTGTGAACAGGTATTACAAGGATGGTCAAAAGCACAAGTTCCTGAAGAATCAAAACCATACTTTGTGTGATGATCTGAAGTGAGTTGTCAAGATGGTATATTGTTATGGGGAGCAAGAGTTGTTATCCCTGTGTAAGGAAGAGAACCACTACTGACAGAACTTCATAGTGCGCATCCTGCTATTTCGAAAATGAAGATGCTTGCACGAAGTTATATCTGGTGGCCAGGTGTCATGAAGAGATTAATGTCTATCATGTTGTTGGAAATTATTTTCTAAACTGGAGTTCTAGTGGGGTCTGTGTCCACGTGTGTGTCTGTGTGTGTCTTAATTGGATTAAAGCCAGCTAGTCTGGGTGCTTTGGTGTAAGTAGTTTTGAGATGTTAATTGGGGAAACAGTAAGGAAGTTAAAAGTAAAGTGCACATTTTCATTTGTTGAATGAACCATTCAAAAGAATGGGTGAAATCTTGCACCTAGCTAGAAGCCATCAAGCAACGTGTTTATTTTTTTCAGCTTACTCATGAAATTGGTAGAATGAAAAGATGTTATTGTTAAAAGAGGCAAAATTAAAAGCCAAGTGACACAATGGAAAATTTACATTCAAAGAGAAAGATATGTATAAAGGAGAAAGGAGATTATGTGTAAGGGAGAGGCATTTTAAGATCCATCAAGTGTGAAAACCCTCCAGCCTGTAAACCTCAAGTCTGTCTGCAAGGATGAAGGACTGAAAGAAACTCATTTTGAATGTGACTGTCCAGGATGTGTATTGCCAGGTGTCTCTTTAAATCTATGAGTTTTACTGTTGCCTTAACAGGGATGTCACTGAAATTCAGATCATTAGGGGATTTTTGTAGTTGTTATACTAGGAATTTTGTAGTTTTATAAAAAACCTCTTGAGACACGGCGGTCTTATTACTACTAAATTCGAAGTCTGCATTTCGAAATATACAAATTGCAAAAATAGATTATGACAGTTGTTTCAAGTTTCCCTCTGGAATTTGGGCAACTTAGCCTTTACCATCGGCTGTGTCATAATACCAGGTATGGACAGTGTTATAGAAAAAAATGGTGAAACACTGTCTCCAGTGTCAGCAACAGCAGGAGTTGCCCATTTCAGCTTTACTGCATCTGTGGCAGAGGCCTGGTTGACCCTGGGTTAGACTACATGTAGACTATGTAGGTTCATTTCTAGGTACCATGTTTCTTGTGATTATCATTGCGCATCATTTTACACTCGAGCGGGTCAGATGCGCGCCCACCCGCTCAGTGAAAAATCCTGCCCGAGGGGTCTCCTTTTTAAGACAGAGAGGAGAAGAAATATTTTTCTTTCAGAGGGTCGTGAATCTTTGGAACTCTCTTCCTCAGAGCGCAGTGCAAGCAGGGTCAATATATATTTTCAAGGCAGAGATAGATAGATTCTTGACTAACAAGGGCGCCAAAGGTTATTGGGGATAGATGGAATGTGGAATTGAGGTTACAATCAGATTAGCCCTGATCTTATTTAATGGTAGAGCAGGCTCGAGGGGACAAATGGCCTATTTGTGCTACTATTTCGTATGTTTGTATGTTTGTACGTGTGTTCATACGCATGATGCCTACCTGCCCACTCCAACCTGTTTCCCATTTTATGCCGGGCATGGAGGCATTGCGCAGCCTGCCCACCCTTTGGCCTTAATGGTGGCCTGGCAGCTTTTACCAAGCCAGCTGATGTGCCCAATGGAGGCACCCCTCCCACAAGTTCATATTCCCCCCTTTAGTCCTCCCCATCTGTCTTCTCAAACCTGGCCTCCCATCCCCTTACTTCCATTGCTGGGGCCCACCAATACCTCAGACTTACCTGAAATCCAGCCTCCATTAGCTCCTCTTCTTCGCACACTGCCTGCAGTCCCAACAGTGGCCACCGTTTGAACCTGGTGTTGCTGAGATTACTGAGCTGCCAGCCAATCAGATTGGCCACCTGATGGCTAAGGCGGGACTTCCTCCAAAGTGAGAGGTGGAAGTTAATTAATGCTCCACAGAATTGCCTAGGCTGTGTTCCCCTCCGAATCTTTGGGTGGCAGGGCTGGGAAACCCCATCAGATGAAAAGCCTGCCTATAGAATCATTTTATGCAGTCAGTATGGCACAGAAAGAGGCATTCAGTCCATTGAATCCATGCTTGAGTCTCAAAGTGTTTTCTAACCAATGATGTAGTTTTGAAGTGGATGTTCCATTGTAGTCTAGGATAGCCAATAATCACATCATTATGACCATATTTATCATATTGTTTGCTTTAATTCCTCCCTCAACATCTTTGACTCTCCAAAGCATTCAATATAGCTAATCATACCATCCTCCTCCAACACCTCTCCTCTCTTATTCTGTTCAATTGGACTACTCCTGCATGATTCAATTTCTACCTGTACAAACATAACCATTTTACAGCAAACAATAAATTATCTTCCCTTTTCCTCATGATCATCTCCAAGGTTCTGTAATGATTTATCCTTGGATACTTCTTCTTCCTTCATGATAAGCACTAATCATCTGGTCGCACCAAGCCAACTCTTACATGGACACTGATGATACTCTCCATCTAACCCCTCAACTTCCACTGCCCTCTGAGACTGTCTGACGTCATTTTTTGACATTGGAAAGATGAAAGCCATTGTCTTTGGCCTTCCCCAAATTATGTTCCCTTGCCCCTGACTCAGCCCTTTCCTCAGACACCTCATGCGGGCTGAACCAGACTCCATGGTGTTATGTTCTACTCTCCAAGCTCTATATTCTATCCGTCCTTAAGCCACCTTACATCCACCTCTGCAACAATGGTCCTTCTGCCCATAGCTATCTCTACGCCTCTGCTGATGAGATGCTTGTCTGGATTTTGAAGCTCAACACTCTATTGCTCTACTTTCCCTTGCATCCTCCATAAATTTCAGCTTGTCCAATCATGTTTGGTAAATTTTATTTGTAATTATGTTGCAATGCACTTTGACTTGATTGGGAGCAGTTAACAATCAATTTTGCTGTGGTGAAGATATGTTGTAGTAATAGCCTTCATTGCAACAGAGTTTCACTGCTTGTGAACAATGTCCCACCATATCAAAATAGTTAACAGAGAGGGCTTGTAAACATCTTTATGAACCATTTTCTTCATCTGGGTGTTGTAACTATGCCCTTATTTAATGTGGGGAATGTTCTAATCCATCACCTTGCTATTGAGATGGCATTCTTTGCTTCATCTTGCCACAGCAGATCAGCCCCCAGGTAGTCATTGCATAATTTCTAAATCAATAAGAACTTTAAGTGTAATAATTGTATCTGATGCCATCCATTGAATTTATATTCAGTGACATCTCAAGGTTTGGTGGAGATATGACTCTCACAGGAACAGTGAAGACTGCGTTAAAATGTGAATCAAAATCTTAATATCTGAAATGGGAAATAATAATGTTTACTTGCAAGGCCAGCCTGCAATATTTATAATAGGAAATCTGATAAACAGCCAATTAAAGAGGTATTGCTTCACAATTCTATCTTCTGTTTTAAACATTCATGGGATGAAAACCTGCTGTGTAATATTAGTATGAACACTTAAATGTGCTCCTATGAAATTCCTTTGTCTGCTTTTTATTAGCAAAAACAATAAGGCATTCATTTTAAACAAAGAGAGGAACAAAGAAACAGGAGTAGACCATTCAACCTCTTAAGTCCACTCTGCCATTCAATTAGATCATGGCTGATCTGTATTTTAGATCCATTTACCAGCCTTGGTCGTTTATCCTTAAAACATTACCAAACAAGAATACATCAATAGAAAATGCTGGAAAAACTCAGCAGGCCTGGCAGCTTCTGTGGAGGAAGAAAAAGAGTTAAAGTTTCAGGTCCATATGAGCCTCCACTAGCTCAGAGACAAACACGTTGGTGGGGCACAGATGTAGATTAGGCTCGGGCTCACTTTCTGCAGGACACTTCACTAACACATCCCCAGAACAGTCGGAGGTAGGGACAGCCCAGGTCTCCGGCATTTGGAGGGCTGCTGGAGAACAGTTACCCATGCTGTCCAAGAAAGATGATGAGCGTCTGGAAGTGGTCACCAACTCAATGCTGGAGATACAATGACAGGCGGCAGAACATCAGGCAGAAATTCGACAGTTACTCAGCAGACTAGGTCGATCGATGGAAGCATCCGTCCGCATTCTGCCTGATGTCAAGGCACCGACATGTGAGTGCCTCACAGTCACCATGGAGACCTTGGCCTAGCAGGTATTGACAGATTTACCCTCGGCCCTGCAGTCCATCGCCACATACTCTGGTGGATACCATCAAGATATAGGCAACATGCGGGAAGACATTTGATGGTTACGTGAAAGTTTTGAGCAACTGAAGGCATCGTGATTTTGTACTTTGGAACCCTCTTATTTCGAGGTTTAGCCTTCCTCCCACTCAGTGATGGTATCCCACTGTGAAATTCATATTCACATAGCCTCTGCACCCTTGTGTGACATCAGGGAGATGTGTTTAAATCTTTATTGGAAGTGTGTGCTGTAAGCATTTCTAACCCTTCTTCCTCAAGGAACACCATTGAGTGCGGGCAGCTCATCAGCATCGATATTCTAGCAGCATTTGTGTCTCATTAGTGGTAGTGGCAGAAGAAAAGACATGCACAGGAGGAGATCCCTAGGCATGTTCACATCTCAGTTGCAGCAGTGTTTGCGTCATTAGATGGCGGCGAAGGATTCAAGTCTTCTTTCATTTCGATCTTGTTCCTAAGTGAGCTCTCAATTCCCAGAGTTGGTTCACTCACAGGGCCACATGGACCAAAGCAAAGATCATGGCCTGGCGATTCATGAGGCCGGAACACATGTGAATGTGGGTCTCGGTCTCACTGCAAGTGGGTCGACATCCCCTAAGTTGAAAGAAAATGGCACTGAGAGTTAGGAGAGAAGTGGCCATATTTCACTTAACTTTACTCTTCCTGGAACCTGTCAGCAAATAATACATCTCAGGTACATCTCCCTTCCTCCATAGCGTGATTGCGCCCATACTGACCTTCAACAGCCTGCTGAGATTCCTGTGCTCCGATGAGCTCTCATCCCCCTCCAGTTAATTCTCCGAAAGGGGGTCACCTCTTTGCATTACCAGGTTGTGAATGTTGCAACACACTGCGATGATGCGGGAAACCCTGTTGGGAGTGAATTGTAGAGAGCTATCCAAGGTGTTCAAACATCTGAAGCGCATCTTCAGAAGCCCTATGGTCTGCTCTGTAAGGGACCATGTGGAGTTGTGAGCACTATTGTACCTCTCCTCAGGATGATTCTGAGGGTTACGCACCGGTGTCATCAGCCAGCGTTTCAGTGGATAGCCCTTATCCTCAAGCAGCCATCCCTGCAGATATAATGGCCCCTCGAAAAATCTCAGGTATCTGGGAATGACTCAGGATGTAGGAGTCATGGCAACTCCCAGGGTACTGTGCACAAACGTGCAGTATGTGCTTCCAATGATCACACACTATTTGTACATTGATGGAATGATAGCCCTATAAACATTAAGGCCTGCTGTCATGCAGACCCTATAGCCACATGGCTGCAGTCTATTGCCCCCAGCACTCTAGGGGAGCCTGAGATAGCAGCGAAGCCGGTGACTCTCGCAGCCTGGCTATCTTCATCCAGAGCAAACCTGACATAATGATGGGCCTTCCTGTAAAGGGCATCTGTGACCTCTTTTATGCATTGATGTGTTGCAGACTGAGAGATGCTGCCCAGGTCACCTGTTGATCCTTGGAAAGACCTAGAAGCCAAGAAATTGAGCACTGCGGTCACCTTCAAAGCTACAGGCAGGGGATACCCTCCAACTCTATGTGGCGTCAGGTCTTCACAAATAATGTAGTGCAAGTGATGCACCAGAGCTTGGGACAAGCACAAGTGTGCATGGCATTGCCTCTCACTCAGTTGTAAATAGAAGACTCTTCTACGATTAACCCTAGGTCTGGTGAGTTGCCCCCATTGCCTGGGTCTCTCCTCCTGACTCTCCTGTTCATGACCTGGCTCTGCCTGAACATGTCCCTCCTGCTGGAGCTGCATGCAGAGTTGCCTTTCCCTCCTTCACCTCCTCCATTGCATTAGAACCCTGGCAAAGGCAGCCCCGGATCCATATCTGCTTTTGCCTTTTCTCTGAAAGGAAGCATTGAAGACATCAATGATTCAAGGGGCAAGAAAGTGAAGCTCAGAAGATGACACGTTTGGAAGCTGTAATTGTCCATAGTTTTTCCTGCCCTACTTGAATGGTGGCTGATGCCACCTTGTCCCTGAGACACTAGCACAGACATCGAGGTGACCAAGATGGCATCGCAGATATGTAACATCTTGAGCCCTGCGTGGGATGCTAATGTTTCAGTGAGATGAGTGACACAACCAAGCTCTGTGCTCCAATCTCTGATGTAGTATATTAATGACCAATCAGTGGCTCATGGTCAATGAGTGGATGCCCTTTGGCCCATTAGGAGTGTCAAATCTGGTGAATCATGCATTCATTGATGGAATTCCATATATGATACAGTTGTGCCTCCTTCACTATTGCCGGCATTCCCAAATTCAACATTCTTTTGTGTTACTCTGGAGATGTAGCAACTGTGGTGAAGCTGCTGAGTTCTGAGTAGCCTTTTAACAGTGCTAATGAAGCCATTGGCTTTCAGTGGCTTTCATCACAAGGAGGTCTTCCTCCTTTCTTTCTAAGCAGTCTCTTGTTCACTCTTGCAACAACAACAAGTTAAAGGGTGACCCCAGAAAGACCCACTCATATTTGCCTTTCCCCCTCACTGCCATTCCACAGCCTTCCATCCCCTTTGCCCCCCTTCAAGTTAGTTTGCCCTTCCCTCTCACTGCCATTCCACAGCCTTCCTTCCCCTTGTGTTCGTCATCCCAACTCTTGCCTCACAGCCCACCCCTGGTTGAAGTGCTAGTTTTGAAAGTGGATTCTGCCTGACTACCACTACACAGTCATGTCCATGTGGCCAACAGTTGCAACCACTGGGCGTTTAAGACCCCTGCATTCCCCAACCCTCGGTGGAGTACTGGTCACTGTCTGAAAGGGGAGGCCTGCATGAGTGCCAAAGCATGGTGGTGTTCTTCTGGACAATGTAGGCAAAGAGCAGGAGCAGACTAACCAGACAGCCCCAGCAGTGTGGCATTCATCACAACAAGACCGGTGCAGCGCTATGGCAGGTAGGCTTTGTATGTTCTACTCACCTCAAAGTTACCAGTGAACTGATGTCCAACTTGTGCACACCACCCCTTTTCAAATGGGTTTGAGGCCAACATAATTTCCCGCTGTAAGATTGGAAGGCCTGACAAGATTCCGGCGAGCAGCTGGTCTAATGAGAATTTGTGAGATGTTAATGAATGCAAATTGCATTCAAGCCACAAATCAGTGGGATAACCATAAACCCACCATCAGGAGAATTGAAAACTGTTCTCACGCTGGAAAATTTCTGACCTTTTGCCTGCCGCTGGATTTTCCGCCCCCGCCCGCCATGAAACCCGCCGTGGGTGAGATGGGAAAGTTCCGCCCAAAGTATTCGAGTATGGGAGACATGGAAGTCACTTTTAGACTGATTGCATAAGCTTTTGTCTCTGATGTAAAATCACCATTTAAAACCACCAAGTCTGTTTCTGAAATTGGAATTGATAAATAACTGATCATGAGCTGCTATTCCAAGCATTCAAAGCGAAAAAGACCTGACGTTTAAAGGGATAAAAGAATTCCGATTTTCCCAAAAATCCAAAGGGGAAAGCAGTCTAGGTGGTTTCTTAGTATCAAAAAAAAATTAAGTTTGTTTTTGAAAGAAATAAATTTAACACCAACTCAGCCAAACAACATTGCTATTTGAATTTGGTATAATTTTAAAATAAATAAGTCAGGCCCAACCTAGTGCAGGCTTGTCCAAACTTTTTGCTTTTGGGGCCACATTTTAAATTTTTGGGAAGAAAAGGAAACAGGCTCAGATGAATGGAAATTTATCTCACTATCACTCTAGGCAACACAGCTCCACGTCCCTGTGAACAAACTGCAGATGAGAAGACTAATTTATCGCATTACCTCTGCCCTTGTTTTTGCCTGCAACAGGGAGTCAATGCAGTGCCATGGCACATCCTAGACCTGATGTCCATCTGTCAGCCTTTGAAGAGTCCTTTCCCCCCACATGCTGCATCAGGGCCCTGGCAGAGGCCCAACTCCCCTTCCCCACCCTGCTCGAAGTTGTCTGCGGCCCGACTAAGTCCAAGACTGTGGCTGGCTGGATCAAACCACCTCACGGGCCAGCCTCTGGACAAGCCTGATCTAGTGGATTTCTTTTGAGAAAATAAAATGTTTTTAAGGGAAAGAACTGTGGTAATTATGGTTTTATTTAGTGTGTATTATACCTTTAAGAGTAATGCTTGTTAAGGAAGATCACATGATCTTCAGTACCCAATAGGAGAGTAATGTGGGCTACCTCTGTAGTTAGTAGTGCAGAGATAGGGTTTGAAGTGAAAGCATGCATGTAGTTGCTGCTGAGTACCTTTGTAAATAAACCAAATGTTTCCACCTAAGAAGTGTCTGCTGATCAACTCTATCAATATTACCAACTCGGCCACCTCTCACAGCAAGAACAAACAAGCAAAATTTAAAAATTCATGCCTGAAATCAAGAGGGAATGTTTGATTTTTGCTTTAAAGATATTACGAGAATATTTTATTAGACTGTAAAGTTTCTCCAGAACTACTGAAAAAGATGCAATGGTAATTAATGGATGCCCCACTTAGAATAAGAGATATAGTTAGGGAGAAAGGACACAGCACCAAATGGGAATTGGAATAGCTCACCTTGGTGTAGTTCAATAGAATATGTAAATTGGGTATTGATGTACATTCTATTTGAAAGGAAACTGTAGACAAGATGAATAAGGTGACAGCTTTCTCTTGGAGATATTTGTGTATTTGCCTATGAACTTTTTAACAGAACTGAATTTGATAATCTGGCCACCACCTGGGTGGGATATTGGGTCCATACGGGGGAGGGCATGGTGGGGGGGATAAGCAAAGATATTGAGATAGAGACCCCTTTTGATCTTTTGAGAAGGATACCTGAAAGTCAGCAAGAGTTATCAAATGGTGCATCCTTTAAAGACAGTGAAATCTGGGATGATGAATTCTGGATTGGCAGAATATGCAGCATGGTCCCTATGGACCTGATATACCTTCCACAAATGCAAAACAAGGGCTTGTGGGTGTAATAAACTTGGTTGTACTGCACAAGTTTCTTACTTGAAACAGTTAACTTCATTTACAGAGCTCCTGAAGAAGCTATATGCTTGAACCAGGTCCACGGCTAGAAAGGTCTGCCCCTAAGATGTGCTTAGGGCTGATTCATCAATACAATCACATGACCCCCAAAACAGTAAGGAATGGTTTTACTTACAATTGCTAGAGTGGAAGAGGACAGAGAGGTTACCACCAAGCATGATGAAAGAACATGGCCCAAATAGAAAACCTGCTTAAAAATTCACTAGAGACCACATCCAACAGATAGGGAAATGTGTGAAAATGACTTACGAATGTGAAATTCCAATCAAGGATTAAAGAAGATATTGGGACACCAGTGTGAGTGCGCAGAAATGATTTGTAACTTGTGAAGTGACTGACATGCGAGAGTACATGGCGCAACTGCACTGGAGAACGGGTCCAAGACTTGCTCAGCTACCTGATTAACAGCCTGACATGAAATGGTTAAGATGGCCTGAAGAGTAAGAAAACATTTCTGAAAAATGATCAGGGCACATGTTCCACAGAGAAACTGACTTTAAGACATTAATGCTACTCCCCCCGGCCATTACCATCTTAGAGTCAAATCAAAGTAAAAGGAATTTTGGATTGGGACAAATGAAGGTTGGGGAGAAATAATACTTAAAAATTATACACAAGATAGATACAGGTGAAGGGAGAGCTGGAGAATCTTTTAAGTCCATACATAATCTATTACTTTGCTTAGATGTACTTATATACTAAAAGCCCAAAGATTAGCAGCACTCCCGCAAAAGGTTAGGCTGGGAATTCCCAGCCCTGTCATGGTGGGACCCACTGTATGGGATGTCGTGCGCCAGCCAAATGTCCATTGATATTCGGCGGGAGCAGATGATCCTGCTGGTGGGCCGGCCTGGAAAATCCCACCTTAAGGATATTTCGCTCTCGGCTGCCGGGGGGAACCGTAAGACCTAAAAGTGGGTGCCAGACCAAATAATCAGATCACTCTAGTAACTTTAGTATATTATCTACGATATGTCATCAAGAAATTAGAGAAACAGCTTGTATTGTAGAAATAACCGTGGGCAGGATTTTTCACTTGACGTGCGGGTGCACGCCGGAACGTGAAATAAAACATGTTGACGTTGGCCAAGCGTGCCGACATCAACACACACTCTCACAATAGTTCGATCGGTGGGTGGGCGCCAGAGCTGGCAGCGCGCCTGCCAACAATTAAAAGGCCATTAAGTTAACAATTGTGTTGAATCATCTGGTTCACTAATGCACCATCCTTACCCAGTCTGGCCTACGTGTGACTCCAGACCCACAGCAAGGTGGTTAACTGCCCTCAGAAATGGCCGAGCAAGCCACTCAGCTCACAGGCAATTCAGGATGGGCAACAAATGCTTACTATCCATGAAAGAATAAACAATGCACAACTAGATTACCTGACCCATCCCTACCCATGATCTGTATAGCTCTGGGATCATGTGAATCCCTTGTCAGCCATCTCTGATGCAGGCCTTCCTCCTGGTGTCAGAAGTAGTGTCAGGGAGATCAGAGGGTACTGCAATCACTCAAGCCATCCAATACAATGGAGATGGGCAACCAGGAATTCACAATTTGATCTTCAACTCTGGAGTGGGGTGTGGGCCTAAAAATGAAACATGAGGCTTTTTGTAATTATCCAGCCTACCCCTGACCCTCATGGACCCAGTGATTGCCAAGGCTTGAGGAACAGGCTATAATGGTATATTCCTTGGACACCCATGCATTGGAATTCCAGTAAGCAAGACACCAGGGAATGATATAGAATTATGTGGAATATACAACACAGAAACAGGCCATTCAGTCCAGCTCGATAGTGCTGTTGTTTATGCCACATGTCTCTTCTCCCATTCCATCTGCCTCATCTCATCTTTTTCAGCATATCTTTCTATTCCCTTTTCAGTCATATATTTGGCTAGTTTCATTCTGAAAGCATCTAAGGTATTTGTGTTAACTACCTGCTGTGGTAACAAGTTCTACATTATAATAACTCTGAGTAAAGACATTTTTCCTTACTTCTGTATGGGAATTTTAAAATTTTCACTCATGGGACAAGTACCGCTAGCAAAGCCAGCATTTATTGCCCATTCCTAATTGCCCTTGAAAAAGTGCTGGTGAACCAACTTCTTGAACTGCTGCAGTTCATGTATTTATGTACACCCACAATCGGTCGGAAAGGAGTTGCAGTTTTTAGACTCAGCAATGATAAAGAAATGGCAATATACTTCCATGTCAGCATGGTGCATGATTTGGAAGAGAATTTGAAGGTGGTGATGTGATAATGCATCTGCTGCCCTTGTTCTTCCAGGTGACAGAGGTCACAGGTTTGGAAGTTGCTGTTAAAGGAGCCTTGCTGAGTTGCTGCAGTGCATCTTACAGATTGTGCACACTGCTGCCACTGTGTGCCATTGGTGGAGGAAGTGAATGTTTAGGTGGTGGATGGAGTGCAGACCAAGTGGGCTGCTATCTGCTGGATGGTGTCCAGCTGAATATTGTTGGAACTGCACTCATCTAGGCAAGTGGAGAGTTTTCCAATTCACTCCTGATTTGTGCCTCGTTGATGGTGGGCAGGCTTTAATTGGGGAGTCAGGAGATGAAATACTTGCTGTAGCTCTTAGAGCTAAAATTTTTATATTGCTAGTCTACTTAAGTTTCTGGTCAATGGTAGCCGCCCCCCCCAGGTCATTGATGGCAAGGGATTTGGCAGTGATAATGCCATTGATCAACAAGGAGGAATGGTTGGATTCTCTCTTGTTGTAGTTGGTGTTATAACCAGGTGAGAAACAGTGAACTGGTTTCCCTCCTTGACTGGTGACAACAAAGATTTAAGTTTATTTTTCATGAAGACATGCCTTTTCCAAATCCAATTGTATCTAACTATTAAAGCTGTGAATGATAAGGCTTCAATCAAAAAAGGTTATCTGGAGTCAAAGAAAGGGCAAATTTATTAGCCACTAAACTCAAGGGGAAAAAAACTAATAAAAAAGGGAACTTAAAGTCCAATAAGAAAAATTAAAAGAATATATGGTATTGTCTTTGATGCACAATTTTTTTAATGTCGCACCCGTTTTGGATTAGCTGGTTTGAGGATACAGTCAGGTGTAGAAGATGTTACAATTATTATGAGATCTCGGTTTGTTGATAGATTTCTAGTGATGTTAGCTTCCAAACTGAGTAATATATTTCTTCCAAAAGATAGACAGAGAGAGAGCAGCAACTCTCAGCCTGTTTCCTCTGCTGAAAGCTTTCTTGCAATCTCTCTGTAGTGGCTGTAGCCCGGCCTGTTATACTTCACCCATTGTATTTCCAAGGTGTTTTGGGTGGGTCTGTCTGTGGCAGCCTTTGTTCCAATATCCACATGCTAACTCTCTGTAGAGCAATCCAGTGAGTCTTATTACCCCACTCAATTCTTAGTCCTGCAGGTTTATTTCTCTCAAGTGTCCATTCAATTTCCTTGTGAAATCATTGATCATCTCTGCTTTCACCACCCTCACAGGCAGCACACTCCAGGTCATAACTTGTTGCAGAAAAAATTTCTTCCACACATCCCCCCTTTATCTCTTGCCCAAAACTGTCAATCTGCATCCCCTAATCCATGTAAAACCAACTAATGGGAACAGCTTTTCTTTGTCTACCTTATCTAAACCTGCTATAATCTTGTACACCCTTATTGAATCTTCCCTCAATCTCTTTTGCTCCAAGACGAACAACTCCAGCTTCCCCAACCTAACATTTTGGCTAAAATCCCTCATCCCAGGAACCATTCTATTAAATCTCCTCTACAGCCTCTCAAGAATCCTCACATTCTTCCTAAAGTGTGGTGACCAGAACTCGACCCAATACTCTATTTATGACGTAACCGAACTTCATAAAGGTGCAGCATAACTTCCCTGCTTTTGTACTTAATACTTCTACTTCTGAAACCCAAGATCCCATATGCTTTGCTAACTACTCTCTCAATATGTTCTTCTGCCGGCAAAGACCTACCCACATGAACCCCGAGGTGCCTCTGCCCCTGTGCACTTATTAGATCTCTGCCATTAAGTCTATTTTTGACTCTCTCAATCCCTTCCGCATCACCTCATACTTCTCTTTATTAGATTCCATTTCCCACTTGCTAGCCTATCCCTGTCCTGTTGCAGTTGGCTGGAATCACCTCACTGTTTGTTATACCTCTAATCTGGTATCATCAGCAAATTTTGAAATTTTACTCTGTGTTCCAATATCCAAGTCATTTAGATAAATCAAACAAAAGAAGTGGTCCCAACTCTGACCCTTGGGGAACTCCAATGTCTACCATCCTCCATTCTGAAAAGCAACTATATGCCATCATTCAACATTTTCTGTCCATATTTTTATTCAAGTTCACACTGACCCTTCTATTCTATAAGCCTCAATTTTATTAACCAGCCTTTTATGTGTACTTTGTCAAACACTTTCTTAAAACCCATATAGACGACATTATATTTCTTCATCAACCCTCTTGGTTACTTCATCAAAAAAAAAATAATTTTGATTAGTCAAGCAATGACCTGCCTTTTATAAATCTGTGCTGTCTCTCCTTAATTAACTGAAACCTCTCAAAGTGCCTGCTGACTTTTTCCCCGATTATTGTTTCTAAAACTTTATCTGTTACTGATGTTAAACTAACTAGCTTGTAGTTGCTTGGACTGCCCTTACACCCTATCTTGAATAAAAGTATCACATTTGCCACTCTCCAATCCTCTGGCAGTTCCTGCGTATTTAGGGAAGATTGGAAGCTTATCACAAGCCCTTCCACTATCTCCACCCCCACTTTCTTTAGAAATCTAGGATGCAAGTCATCTGGATCAAGTGACCTTTCCACTCTAAGCACAGCAAGCATTTCCAATACCTCTTGCTTATCAAGGTTTATCCCATCCATTACCTCTACCATCTTCACTTCTACTAGTGTTTTTCCATATATCTTCATCTGGAGTAAAGATCAATTCAGTACTCATTAAGTACTCATTAAGTATTCTAGTCTTGCCCTGAACCTTTAAGAATATATTAGTCTCTTTGTCCCTAATAGGACTCAGCCCACCTCTTATTACCCACTTAATATTCACATGCCGATCAAAGATTTTTAGGTTCCCTTTGTGTTAACTACCTTTCTATTCTCATATTTTCAGTCTATCAATCTTGCTTTCCTCTTCATTTCCTCTTTCAATTTATTGTATTTGGCCTGGTTCTTGCTTGAAGAGTTTGCCTGACATGCATCATACACTCTCTTTTTATGTTTAATCAATTTCCCTACCTTCTTCTTCATCCAATGAGCCCTAGCTTTGGTTTCCATACCTTTTGCCCTTGTTAGCATATGCCTAGCCTGTACCTAGGAAATTTCTTCCTTAAAGATCACCTAGTGTTCTTTAACAATCTTTCCTGCCAGTCAGTGGTTCCATTTTACCCTGACTTGATCCCCTCTCATCCCATTGAAGTTAACTCTCTTCCAATTTAGAAATTCTACTTTAGATTGTTCCTTGCTCATTTCCATTACTCATCTAAACCTTATTTACGATGACCACTCTTGCCCATGTGCTCCCCGCAGACTTGGTTCACTTGGCCCACCTCATTCCCAGCACCAAATCCAGCAATGCCTCCTTCCTCGTTGGACCAAGAGCATACTGGTCAAGATTTCAGAAATTCCTCCTCCTCCTTTCCCTTTACTCCATCCCAAGTGGGAGATGGTTGCATAGAGGTAATGTCGCTGGCCTGGTAATCAGAGGCCCAAGCTAATGCTCTGGGGGCATGGATTCAAATATCACTATGCCAGTTCGTGGAATTTAAATTCAATTAATAAAATCTGGAGTTAAAAGCTAGTCTCAGTAACGGTAACCATTAAATTATCATCAATTGTTACAAAAAACCCATCTGGTTCATAATGTCCATTAGAGAAGAAAATCTGCCACCCTTACCTGGTCTGGCCTACATGTGACTCCAGACCCACTGTAATGTGGTTTACTTTTAAATGCCCTCTGAAATGGCCTTGCAAGCCACTCAGTTCAAGGGCAATTAGGGATAGGTAGCACATTCTGGCCTTACCAGCGATGCCCAGGACAGAATAAATTTGAAAAAAAATCAATATTTGGGTAATTAAATCATAATTTTCTTGTTCTTGAGCATCTGTGATTTCCCAGCAGATTTGCTCCTCCAACTATCTCTCTCTCTCCCACTATTTGGACACCTATAGAACACTCACAGTAGCGTGATGATACCTTTCCAGCTTCTCAAATTTAACCAAATGGATTCTGTCTTTATCCCCTCTTTCTAACATTGCAATAACCTCCATAATCAATGATGTCACCCCCACCTCCTTTTCCTTCTTAACCATTTTTTCTGAACACCGCCAATTTAGTTTAAACCCTTCCAACCACACAAGTGCATTATCAGGGCATTAGTCCCAGTATTGTTGAGGTGCAACCCATCCCCTTTGAATAGGTGCCTCTTGCTCAAGAACTGGTCCCAATGTCCAAAACTCTGCCACCCTCCCTCCTGGAATATGCCTCAAGCTATGCTTGGTCTTCCTTGTCTTCCTATTTCTACTCTTGCTAGCATCCGGCACTGGGAGTAATCCAGAGATTACTACCCTTGGCGTCCTACTTTTTAACTTTCTCCCTAGCTCCTGAAAATCTGACCATAAGGCTTTGATATTTGCCCGCTGTATGTGGTTGGTACTGGTGTGTACCGCAGTTTCTGGCTCACTCCCTTCTCCCTTCAGAGTATTCTACACCCTTTCTGTGATGTCCTTTACCTTGAAACCAGGGAGGCAACACACCATGCAAGACTCACATTGATGGTTACAAGAATACCTGTCTGTCCCCTAATTATGGAATCTCCTGCAACAACTGCATTACTACTCTCTGCTGTTCCCTCCTGTGCAGTCCTTTGCTCATTGTACCACAGTCTGCACTGCACACCTTTAGGGTGTCATCATTTCCAGCAGTCTCCAATGTCAAATACCAATTTGAGAGTTGCACAAAGCCCAAAGACTTCTGCACTGCCTATTCTCCTGGATGGCTACTGGAGAGTTTTCTCCCTGATTCCCATTGACTTCAATTTATTAGTAACTATGCAATAATAATTAATTACTATTTACTATTTACTTATTTAATAAGCCATTATTTATTAGCAACTCCAATAAAAGCTTCATTATCCAGCATGCACAAGGGATGGGTGGTGCTGGTTTATCAATAATGCCAGTTAATGGAGAGTTCCATTTACCAATAGAATACAGCACAATACTTGTTGCATGAACTCATATGCAAGTACTCAGGAAGTAAAGGACAGTATTATTTTAACTTCTAAATCTTCACGAGTACATTAAAACATAAATTAAAGTATAAAATTATATAGTATACGGGTATTGGATAACTTTCTAATTGCTTCCAGTTGGTGAAGTAATGATTCGTATTAGGGGAATATCAGAAGCATTCTGGCTGGTAGAGTGCCGGATAACACAAAGTTTACTGTATATTGTACTTATGGCCACTAGTTTTGGATTGTCCCACAAGTGGAAACATTCCCTTTATATCCAACATGACGATCTCATACATATTTTTGAAGATCCCAATCAGGTCACCTCTAAGCCTTCTCTCTTCACAAGAAAAAAAGCACCAACCTTTTCAATCTTTCCTGAACTCTGGAATCTCTCAATACTGCTGTCATCCTTACAAATCTTATTTGCACTTCCACCAGTCATTCTACGTCCTTTTCATAATATGAAGGCCAGAATTGAGCACAGTTACCTTAAGTGCAGAAATAAGTCAGGAGGCTAGAAAGATTCACCTGGATCTTCCAAATTCCAGATGGTCAGAGACCAGACGTACCCTGGAAGATGTGCTATGGGACTGCTTAGAAGTCCCAATGCAAGGTCTTTGTGGAAACTGCCCGGGAAGTTTGAACTTCCGATGGGTAATTCCCCTGCTCACTGGGATCCTCCGACAAAGTCTCCAACTCTGAGTTCGAGTGAGAGACTTCAGACAGTCCAACATACCTATCTGGATAGTAACCCAGGAAATGTTAGAAAGAAAATAACCTAGTCTAACTCCTGGGAAACTATACAACTAACCTCTCAATGATTCACACTGAATCATCACTCTGACTCCCTCCTTGACCCTCCGATTCCCACCTCCCCCGACCTGCCGACTCCCCCTGATCTGACCTGACTAACCTCCGCAACTCAATTACTGCCCCCCCCCCCAATCTGATCTCATTACCCGCCCGACCCAACCTGACTAGCCCTGGACCCGAGCTGACCACTCCCCAACCCCCGACTACCCTCTGACCTGACCTGACCTCACCCAATCACCCGAGATCTCCCAACCCCCTTTCAACCCTACCTGACTAGCCCCGGACCTGATCTGACTAGCTCCACCATCTGACTCCCCTCCTGACCACCCACCCACCCCCGGCTCTTGCCCGACTTGACCTAACTAGCCCTTGTCTCGATGTGACTAGCCCCTGACCCAACCTGACTCGCTCCCACCACCCAACGCCCCTCTGGCCCCAGCTCCCCCCACCCCGCCGACCTGACCTGATGAGCCCTCAGCCTGACAATCCCTCCTGACCCAACTATTCCTAACCCACTTTCCCACTCACCTCACCCACCTGCCACTCTACCCACTTTCCATCCTACCACCTCACCTATCTGCCACTCTCACCAACTACTATCCTAACCAACTGCTACACTGCTACCCTATTCACTTGCCTCCCTAAACCCTCATCCACTTACCTTAGCTATCCTACCCCTCACCTACCCTACCCACTTACCCACCTTATCCCCTTATCCACTTACCATCTCGCTGGTAGCTTTTCATAGAAGCTTTGGAGCATTTAAGCTCTTTACTTACGGAGTATGGCAGCTGGTTCTGTAAAAAGGGATCATAGTTTCAGCATGTATTCTTTATGCTGCTCCCTCCACTGACTGAGTTCTGCAGGATCCTCCATTGGAAGATTGCCCTGAAAAATCTGAGGAAGGATTTCAATCAGGGTCGAAAATTGGGGTTCTGACCTGAATGGACCTGAATTCTATCTGGCCTGTACTTCCTTAAAGGTGTGGCTTCAATGCAAAGCTTTGGATATTTCAGTGCAGTGTTAAATGGCAGAGACCCAGCAATCTGGGTCCCTTTTAATTCTGCCTGGCCTTCATGTCAAGGATTTAAATGATTTCCAGGGCCAAGGGCCAGGAACTTTATAATATACAATGTTTGATATTGTGTTGTTAAGGATATCACCAAGTAGTTTTCTTTTTCTTCATTAAATATTTGTAAACCTTTCACAGTAGCTCAGATTACTTAACCTGACTGTCTCTCTGGAGTGCTATTCTAAGTGCTTAAGAATGGGCAAAATAAGATCCTTATTTCTCCATTTGCCCTTTTGTCCCTCCTTTCACAACAATTAACACCCAAAAGGTGAAAATATTTTGCACATCACGAGCTCTCTGCAACTACAGAGAAACCATACGTAACAGAGACACAATTAGTGCTAAGTCCTAATTTAATTTGCTCTTGCCAAAAATGCTAATCTTTAAGGGATAATGTATGCAAATTATTTCCAGGCCAAGTGTCTGCACAAAAGGTTCAAATGCTACATTTGAAACATGAAGCTGATGTGAGCAAGGCATTGTTATACAATTTTTACTCATGGTTCACTATGTGCATCTGCAAAATATCTTTGAGATTTTGAGATGGAATCTGTTTAGTTTGTCAGACGAACACTGTAGATCAAAAGACACACAAAAACAATATTCTGAGTCGTAACTACAGTTAATACAGTAAATAACTGTTCATATATGAGGAATTACCTTCTGTTTGACTGAAAAGTTTAAATGTTTTAATGAATGAATAGATGTATTATTTTATAAGCAGGTGCCACATGCATTTGTGGGTGGATATAAAATACACAGCAAATTCTCAGTTAGTTCAATCCCAGTGGATTTATTTCAACTCTTTACCAATTTTTCCATGGCCTACTGACTATAATCACAATTTAGCACATTCTAATAAAGGTTGATTGATATTAATTGTATAGGTCCTCCTTGAATGCCAACGTGTGCTACTCTCTATATTACATTTAAGAACCTCAGGCTGGTGTCAGCGCTGAGTACATCTGAAAATCAACTGACCTACAGAGATGTCTCTAGCAGTTATATAGTTTTGGATCACATGCACCAATAGCAGTCATATGATATAGTTATCATTGTCATGGTGGGCATATCTAGTCTCTCACAATTGTAAGATGCATGGTGTCAATGTCAACCATGTTCTCCTATGAATCTGAGACACAGCTACGTTTCCCTTCCTTCCCTGTCTTCAAAATATCCCCACAGGAATTAGAACTTACAGTGGTACCACGATAACAGTCACCTTATTAAATTTAAAATGATTAAAAGCCAGGCTACTTGGTTATTTTTACCATGCGAAGATAATTACGATAGCCACAGATATCTGTCTGACCTCCATGGGCTGAAATTTACGTCCCGTGGGTGGGTGCACACCTGACCCGATCGGGCGTAAAATAGCATGTGACGTCATCGCACACTCATGCGATATTTCGCTCAGCAGGCGTGAGCAGGTGCTGGACCCACACCCGCCATCAATTAACGGGCCACTTCAGGCAATTAAAAAAACCAATTGATGGTGATTTTTCATTGCCCATGCAATTTTGTGCTTGCCGCACATGCAAAACGGACAGGAGGCCAGCCGACAATTTCAAAAACCTCATCCACAGGCGTGATAAAAAGGATCAGCAACATTGCCAGTGTCAGTAATGAGGAGTTTGGTAGATAATCTGCTGCTGATGGCTTATTGGTACTTGGCAGCTTCATCTCTGTTCAGGGCTTCATCCTTAGCATTTCCAGGCTTCATTTCAGGATTTATTGATGTCTGCAAGGCCCCTGGAGGATGCAAACTGTGTGGACCCTTCCAGGTCTTGGACAGCCTTCCCTTACCCTGGTAATGGGGATTGTGGTCTCTGCTGGAGGCACCTCCTCTGAGGAGGATGAGAGGGGCAGAAGGGAGACGAGGCCAGGTGTCTCAATGCAGCCTCCAGGGGAGGGACCTGTAGGAGGAGAGGTACAGGTACAAGGGGTACAGGGTTGGCAGGAAGTCCAAGGTGAAAGGGACCACAGGAGATGCCACTATCCTGCTGCCAGGGTTTACAGGTGGCTATGCAGCTACCTCAATGTGTCCAAGGTGCAATACTGAAGGAGGCTCCGCCTCTCTAGGGAGACAGTGACCTCTGTTTATCAGATGATTGAGCCTGAGATTGTCAGGTGGACATCACATGCCAGTGGCTCTGAAGGTCACAATGGCCTTCATCCTGGGTGTCTGAAATGACCCTTTCATTTGAACACAAAGAACACTCAATGCCTGTGGAATAAAGTTCAGAGCCACCTACGTCCAGCATTACATACTGATGTGCCCCGCAACAATGAAATCAAAAGGTGTAGTATACTCAGGCCTTGATGTCAAAAAAACAATTTATCTCATTCTGGCAGTTCAATAATATTTACATAAAAGTTTCTGGTCTTCAACCCTGATCAGTATGCATAAAGGAAACATGAATGAACATAAAATCACCCATGGTCTGTCCCTTTTTTGTTCATGGTGCCTTTAACTTACATTTGCGAGTCCTATGTCTTGGTGTTCCCCTGTTACTGGCAGCAGCATTGGAGGTAGCCTGCTGACTCTGCTGTTTTGTTGGCCTTGATGACATTGGCAGTCATCCTCTGGTCAGTGGAGCCTATGCTGGCCTCACCTGAGGGGGTGCGGCCTGTGCCGGGGCTGGCATCTCCTCAGTCACTGCAGCCTCATCAGATGTAACAGTCACTTGTGGAGGGGCAGAAGAGCTGCTGCTGTCATGCAGAGTGCCCTGAGAGGAGCCTGCAGAGATGATAGGCAGCTCATGCGACAATGTGAGATCGCTCTGGACCTCCCTGCTCAGCATTGATGGATGACCACCTAGCTAGGATACTGGGTGCCTCAACCATATCCCACACTGACACTGACCACCTGAGGTCAGTGCCTGTGTGAGGGCTTGCAGTTCTGAGCGCAACCCCAGGAACCACTGATTCTGCCCCTGGAGCTGCCTCTCAATGAAAGTCACCACTCTCTAAATGGAGGAGGCAGTGCACTCGGCGATGATGGTCAAAGCAGTGCTTATGCTCTGCATGGACTCCTCCATCACAGAGACCAGGGCATGCATACCCTCATGAACCTCCGCCAGATCCTCCCGTACATCTTGCTGGACATCCAGCATCTGCTGCCTAATGGATGACTCCAGAGGCTCATCATCAGCCTTCAATTGAGCATCGTCCTGGTCCCCAGCAGGCCTCCAGCTGCTGGCGCCCTGGGCACTCTCTGCCTCTGCCTGCACCTCAAGCGAGTGTAAAGTGCCCTCACCAATGTGCACCGAGCTACTAGCCGCTGATCTAATGCTCACCGAGGTGCTGGTATCTGTGCTGGTGCCTGCTTCAGAAAGTGGGTGTGGTGCAGGTGCAACAGAAGCTCGGTGGTCCTCCGATGTCAGGGGTGGCCCTTTGGGGCCCAGACAGCGCATGCCTGTTGGCAAACCTAAAAGGAGGAACAAGGACATGTCATTAGTTAAACACATCACAATGTCACTGTGCATGCCAGGCACCCTGGTGGGACAATGGGAATCTGCATCATGGTGCCATCGTCTTCCATTGATCAACAGGGGCTCCAGGTTCGAGGCTCACATCAATGAAGAGACTACACTCAAATGGTTGCACAAACTGAAAGTCTCACCTCTGCACCCTTTCCTTCATCTGGCACTGCTGCCTCTCCATGCCCTGTTGCAAGTAGGGCATGCAGCTCTCGAGCTCCAGGGTGTCTTGCTCATATCTGGAAAGGATTAGGAGGCTAGAAGGGCCTCCGTCGGTCCGCTTCCTTTCAAAGTTGTTGAAGGCCATCTTCTCCTGAAACAACAGAGGAGCATTGATTAATCCACTCTCTACCTGCAGCACCATTGCAACCTGGCCAACCCCAGCTGAGGAGCACCTTGCAGGGCTCATCCGAGTCATGGGCTTCGAGCTGCAAGATGCTCAGTCCAAGCAGCCAGGGCTCACCACCTTGGCCAGCTCCAGTTCATTGACACTTGGTACTCAGAGTCTAACACCCCTGTAGTCCATGGGGGGACAGCCACACCTTAACACTTATGCACACTGACCCATGCCGAAATGGTACTCAGCCTTCCTGAGTGCAGCAGGTCATTGAAGCATTTTGGAACCGGACCCAGGTGTACAGCACCACATCATGGCTGCTCACCATTGCTGCCACCTCCTCCCATGCCCTCTTGGTGAGGTGTGGTGGCCTCCTCCTCCCATCCCTGGGGACAAGGGTGTTCTTCTTGGCAGCCACCTCTTCTAGGGAGATGGCGAGACACTCGTTGGAAAAGCAGGGAGCTGAGTGCCCACCCGACCTGCCCTCCAACCTGCCATGTCCAGGCACACTCAAGGCCATTGCGAAAGTGCCTCTCCGTTGCAGCCTTCCAGGAGCTTCCTCGGCCATTTTTAAACTGGCCGCCAGGTCGCCATTGGACCTGGCGGCCGACAGACCCCCTGCCCCACTTGGCCCTTCTAGGCCAGTGCAGAGCCACGTTTCATGCTGGGTGGGCCTTTATTGGCCCACCAGTGTGAAATCGCAGCTGGGGCCCGATCGTGGGCGGTGAACCATTTCACAGTCGCTCCCGGGCCCGCCCAGTGCACCCTCCGGATAAGCTCAAAATTCAGATGCGCGTATTAATATCAACTCGTGATAGGTCACATTTTGGTGGTGCAAGATCAATGCCGAAAGCAGTTGCAGCATGAGGAGCAAATGTAAACTCACTTATCATTGTGGAACTATATATCTAACATGATTTGGCAAGTTTAATGATTAAAAATGTCTCGAGCTTGAAATTTTTTTAAAAATCTTGACCTAACTAAGAGAACTTTTCCAATTTCCTAAGAAAAGTATTATCCTCCCAAACAGTAGCACAATCTGCCCAGTTACATAAGGGGTCAAAGAGCATGTGGCAGTTTGTCCTTTTTGTAGCAGTTGAAGGCCACGTCTTCTTCCTAACTGCTGAAGCAACATTGGGCTGCATCTGGTGAGAACAAGTGTCTCCATCCACCATACAGGGAACAAAGTAAACACTTAACTTTTGCTTATCAATAGTAAATGCTGAGGCAGATCATTCTCAACACTGGCACTTCCCTTTTCTATTTCTAATTACAGTTCATCTTTCTGTGGTTACAGTTAATTGAAGACATGGCATCCACATACCCTGGGCCAAGAAATTGGATCATACCTGAATTGAGGTGGCGGAGTTGGAGGCCTATCAGCAAGCTCTGCCCATCAATTGTCCAAAAGTTTGAATAGTGCGATAAAAGTGATTGTACAATGCATTTGCCAGGATAGTGAGCTTTCCCACGGTGCAGGGTACCATTGATTGCACACAAATGGTTTTACAGATGCCAGGCCTGAAGGCTGAGATACAATGCCACCAAAAAGCGTTCTATTCCCTTAATGTGTAGTTGATGTGCAACGATGCACATCATATAGGTGAATACCTGCTATCCTGGCAGCAAGTCATGTTGTCTTCTGTCTGAGCCGGTAGCATCAGTATTTGAACCTCCTTGTCAAACCAGAGGGTAGCTACTGGGTGACAAGGTCTACACGTTTACCAGCTAACTCATGACTCTGATGTGTGTCACAACCCACCCACAGGTGAGGTTCCCCAAAGTTGTTGATCCAGGTGACACCCCTCAATTTGTCACCATCTGGCTGGGTCACCCCCAATTGTCATGCCCCGGGTGAGGAGGGATGAACTGGCTCCCAGCCTTTATTCAGCATCCCCCAACATCACCCCCACCCCCCCCTCCCCCAACCGCCATTGTTCGCAACAAGAATTAATCTAAGAAGGATCCTTTTGCGGATACCTTATTCCCAAACCCAATCGTTCTGGTTTTGAAGGAGCCAATTTGATCAGACTTTCTTGAATTAAAGGTAAGAGTAAGTTTATTAACTACTAAAGGCAAGAAAGGATAAAACACATGCATTTACCGTCATACAGGTTAAAAGTAAGATATATATATATTTGAAAGAAGGTAAACGGAACAGTCCTTGACTCGTGGGGAGTAGGTGATTGAGCTTTGCAGCCATTGTGATTCAAGGTTCCAGTAGAATTGACTCCGGTATGTGAATAGTTGGTTTTGAGATTCCAGTAGAATTGACTCCAATAGATGAATAGCCGGTTTCAAGGTTCCAGAAGTGTTGACCTCGGTAGATGAATAATCAGTTTTGAGGTCCCAGTAGAGTTGACTCTGGTAAATGAATAGTTGGTTTCAAGGTTCCAATAATGTTGAATTTGGTAGAGAGGGAGAGAGAGCGGGATACCTTTAAAAATTGTGATTTGTAGGGGTACTGTGTGTGGCTGTTACTTCTGAATCAAACTTCCAGCACTTCCTCTCTCTCAGAACAATAGCCAGACAGCTCACTTTTAACTCCTTCTTTGTATATTCCAAGAAGGAAGTGGATTCACAAATCTGTCTGGGCATTGCTCAAAGGATTTCTTAATGAGATGATATTCATCTTCCATTATGTCCCATTGTCGGTACTGGAGGGAGCAATTAGTTTCTGGATGTCTTTAGAAGTACCTTGTCTGGCAAACAGGGTGAGGTTCCATTACCTCTTAGGGAGCCAAATTGCAGCGTTCCAACCAGTGGCTTGTGTGCATTTTAAAATCTCAGGTCTTATTTTTAAAGTCCAATATTTCCAGATACAATTCATGTTTTTCCTTCATTATCATGATATGTGTAACCCAACCACAGGTCTTTTTCCGAATAGTTTATAAAAGATTTAATAGCTGAGCACGTGGAAAGCAGTGGCAGAATTGGACAGAGTCAGCATGGATTTATAAAAGGGAAATCATGCTTGACAAATCTACTGGAATTTTTCGAGAATGTAACTAATAGAGTTGTTGAGGAGAGCCAGTGGATGTGGTTTATTTGGACTTTCAGAAGGCTTTCGACAAAGTCCCACATAAGAGGTTGGGGTGTAAAATTAAAGTGCATGGGATTGGGGGTAGTGTATTGAGATGGATAGAAAACTGGTTGGCAGACAGGAAACAAAGAGTAGGGATAAACGGGTCTTTTTCCGAATGGCAGGCAGTAACTAGTGGGGATCGGTGCTGGGACCCCAGTTATTCACAATATATATTCATGATTTAGATGAGGGAATTAAATGTAATATCTCCAAATTTGTAGATGACACAAAGCTGGGAGGGAGGGTGAGTTGTGAGGAGGATGCAGAGATGCTTCAGTGTGATTTGGACAAGCTGAGTGAGTGGGCAAATGCATAGCAGATGCAGTATAATGTGGATAAATGTGAGGTTATCCATTTTGGTAGTGAAAACAGGAAGGCAGATTATTATCTGAATGGCTATAAATTGGGAGAGGAGAATGTGCAACGAGACCTGGGTTACCTTGTACACCAGTCACTGAAGGTAAGTATGCAGGTGCAGCAGGTGGTAAAGAAGGCAAATGGTATGTTGGCCTTCATAGCCAGAGGATTCAAGTACAGGAACAGGGATGTCTTGTTGCAATTGTATAGGGCCTTGCTGAGACCATTCCTGGAATATTGTGTGCAGTTTTGATCTCCTTATCTGAGGAAGGATGTACTTGTTATAGAGGGAGTGCAACGAAGGTTTACCCGACTGATTCCTGGGATGGCGGGACTGACATATGAGGAGAAATTGAGTCAATTAGGATTATATTCGCTGGAGTTCAGGAGAATGAGGGAGGATCTCATAGAAACCTATAAAATTCCAACAGGACCAGACAGGATAAATGCAGGAAGGATGTTCCTGATGGTGGAGGAGTCCCGAACCAGGGATCACAGTCTGAGGATACGGGGTAGACCATTTAGGACTGAGATGAGGAGAAATTTCTTCACCCAGAGAGTGGTGAGCCTGTGGAATTCATTACCACAGAAAGTAGTAGAGACCAAAACATTTTATGCTTTCAAGAAGGAGTTAGATATAGCTCTTGGGGCCAAAGGGATCAAAGGATATAGGGAGAAAGTGGGAGCAAGCTATTGAGTTGGATGATCAGCCATGATTGTATTGAATGGCGGAGCAGGCTCGAAGGGCCGAATGGCCTACTCCTGCTCCTAGTTTCTATGTGAGCTGCATGCATAATAATCAGAGTCATGCTGCCATATAAAACATCAGTAAGCAGATTATTGGGGTGCCCAAACAAGGCTTGCGCTACCTGGACCACTCTGGAGGAGCCCTATAGTCCTGAGGGTGTGTTGTAACTCGTTGTGGTTGACCACATCCTGCACTACCTATGAGGGCACAGGGATATGGTGAGCAGCTGAAGGCAAGGAAGGGGAGAGGAAAAAGAGGAGGAAGAAGGGGGCAGGTGACCAACCAATCCCCTTTCCAGCCATGCTGTCAGTGATCAGCTCATCTGACTGCAGTACCAGTGAACACAACCCCAATTCCGCATTCTACAATATGTTTTGAATACACTTTCCAAATTCATTGTCTTTACTACTATAGCTGTTTTGCTTCTCCCAAGCTTATGTGAAAAATAAATTCTTCCATTATGCACACATTTTTCTACTACATGCTTCTCTGATGTGTGTATTTATACACCCCCATGACAGCATTACTATCAGGAGTTGGTGGATCATTCTCATTTGCATTTACTGTTCCTCAACTCTGCCTATCTGCTGGTCCAGGGTGGTCCAGGTAGCACAAGCCTTGTTTGAGCATCCCAATAATCTGCTTACTGATATTTTATATGCCTGATTGCCTTCCTATTATGTTTACATTGCTACTGCAGCCCCACCCTCCCCAATCTCCCTGTCTTTTCTAATTGGAATAATTACATGCCAATAATATGCAGCTTATAGCAAGATTTTTGTAGTGGTTATTAAGCTGGTTAGGTGACCATTGGGGTAATTGGATCTGAAGGTGACAAAAACATTGGTGAGGATTTCAATGATAGATGGGCTGAATTGGAAGCAGAGGCAGGTGATGTTACAGAGTTGGAAGCAGGTGGTCTTTTTAATGGAGAGGATATGGGATCAGAAGTTCACTCTGGTTCAAGCTGAGGCATGTGACATAGGAGGCAAATTAATAGGATGGTAGAGTATGGAATTCTTGGTGGAGTTCAATGACTTTGGTCTTCCCAAAATTCAGCTGAAGGATATTGTGACTTGTGCAAGAATGAATGTCTGAGAAATGGTCTGACAGAGGCAGTGGTTTCAGTCCCAAAACGGTAGTAGAGAATTAGAGGTGGTTATCATCAGTATGTATGTGGAAGCTGGCCCTGGGTCCCTGGATAATGCCACCTAGGGCAGTTAATAAGTGAGAAAGAGGAGGACTAAGGTTAGATCTGGCACTGATGGCACAGGGATCAGAAGCGCAGCTATTGCTGCAGATATGACTGTATAGGTAGAATACTGCATTCCTGATGACAAAGTAGTTATAATGTAATCATCTAAAGTGATTTATGCTGGATGATTTATAGACTGAAAAGAATGCTTAGGCTTTTCAAACATTAATATTCCCAGAGAAAAGAGCTTTTCATTTGTGATGGTTCGCCTCCATTCAATGGCTCTGAATGGGCAAAGCATCAGAGGACATCAGCTGGGTTGACAAGTTTCTATTGATGGTGTGTGTAATAAGAACCAGGAGTGAAGCAGCGGTGAAAGATTTTAACAGATAGAACCCTCTAAGACAAGTCCCATTTATCTGCAATAGTAGATTTTTGGCATTTGGTTTAATTGATTGGTTTAGGTTTATATCAGAACAGTAATGATCCCAAAAAGATGCTGATGCAAAATTTAAGACCAAGGCCTGAATTTTCCTGTCGGCGATTTGGGGGCAGGGCCCACTTGCTGACAGGAAAATGACGTGGGATAACGTCAGGAGGAACCCCTGAAGTCATCCCAGTCCCTTTAAATTTTTAGGAAGGCGGGCCCACACGACAGCCAAGGGCAAAATTCTGCCCAAATCTTGTTGGGAAAATAACAGTAAGTTCCTGACGCACATATTGCTCAGCAAGTTCAGGTGAAGGAGAATGGCCATAGCTTACCAGTCAGTTATGCTGCTACACCAAGAGCAGGTCATGTGTCTCTTTATATCACACTGTGGGCAATACTTTTTGCCAGTCCCACATTAACTCTTGCTATGCCAGATACCCTTATACTACAACGGACAATAAATGTGCAGATCCAACAAGTTCTTAAAATTAACTGGGAGATTGAGGGTGTAGCAGCATAACTGACTGACTGGTAAGCTATGGCCATTCTCCTTCACCTGAACTTGCTGAGCAATATGTGCGTCAGGAACTTACTGACAATGCTCACCCTCTCTCCTTCACCACTGACAATACTCACCCTCCCTCACCGGTTGATAATACTTACCCCCTCAGCCCTCTGTAATGCTCACGTACCCTCCCCTCACACCCCCAACCATGCTCACCCCTTCCCTCCTCACAATGCACAATCCCCCGTCCAGGACAAGGCTGGCTCTGTCTGGAGTGGGGCAGAGAACATTGCCTGGAGGCATGGTGAATATTATCGGGAGGGGGAGTAAACATTGTCCAGAGGTGGGGTTGAGTATTGTTCAGAGGGATGGTGAGCATTTTTGGGGGAGAGTGGGCATTGTCTTTTGGGGATGGGTGAATATTTTCAGGATGCGGGTGAACATTGTCATGGGTCAGCATTGTCGAGGGGTGAGGTAGTGGAGGGGGTGCTGAGCCATGGTGCAGAAGGCTTTGACACTCCAGCTGTTTTATTTAGAGTTATACTCCTGACCAGGCGTTGCACCTTCCAGGAAAAGGTCTAAGTAAATCTCTGTGAGAAACACTGTTAGTATAGGGCAAACAGCCCAAGTCTGTATAGTTCTGGCCATCTGATTCCACTTTCCTAGAGAATCATGGAGCAATTGGGAAGAGTATAAATAACAAACTTCCCACATAAGCGCCACACATGTGCTTCCATCAGGACTTCCTCAGGGTCCTGAGCGCATCAGAGACTTAAGTTGACTCATTCACCACTCCCCATATTGGAAGATTCCCCCCAGTGAGGTTGTAGGATTTTCATCTGCTCACTAGGTCAGCAGAAACATTAACCCATTTAAAGTAAATGATTTAACATCTGCAATAAAAGAAAACACAGAAGACTGTCATATTAATGCATTAAGCATTTGCTAATAGTGACAATGGTGATTTCTAAGCTTAAATATTTAATTTCATAGCATCAATTAATGGATACTTTCTAAATAATGTCTAGAGCTTCCCTCCCCTAAGTTACTATCCCCCACCCTTCTAAAAACACTATTAATAACTCCTTAAATAATCCAACTTTGACTCTGATGTCCTTGCAAATTACTGTCCAAATTCCAATGTCATTTTCTTCTTCTTCAAAGTTCTTGAGCATTTGGGGAATACTGCTGAAGAAGCCTTGGTGGCTTGTTTCAGTGTATCCGGTAGATAATATACATTGTAGACATGGTATACTTCTGATTTGTGCCTTGAAGTTGAGAAAGAGGCTTTGGAGAGTCAGGAGGTGAGCCACTTGGGCGCATAATGCCCAGTCTCCGACACACTTCAGTAGCCATTGTATTTACGAGGCAGATCTAGTTAAGTTTCTAGTTAGCAGTGATCCCAAGCAGATTGATGCTGGGGCACTTGATGATGGTAATAACATTGATTGTCAAGGGGAGGTAGTTAGGCTTTCTATTGTTGATGATGGCCAATGCCTGACACTTGTGTCACATGAATGTTGGTTGGAACTTTTCTGCACATCTTGCCCAGATCTTGTTACATATAGTCATGGATTGCTTCATTATTGAAGATGAATCCATCAGCAGTGAACATCCCCACTTCTGACTTTCTGATGGAGGTAAGATGAAGAAGCTGAAGATGGTTGGTCCTAGGACACTGTCCTGGACCTGAGATGATGACCTCCAATAACTACAGCATCTGCCTTTGTGTGAGGTATGATTCCACCCACTGGAGAGCTTTGCATTTGCTACCTTCTGACTTCAGTTATTCTAGGTATTATTGGTGTTCCATTTAGTCGAATGTTGTGTTAATAAGAAGGACGATCACTGCCACCTTGGCTCTGGAATGCAGCTCTTGTGTTCATGTTTGATCCAAGCCGGTAATGAGCTCTGGATCCAAGTAGCCCGGGTGGAACCCAGGCTGAGCATAGGTGAGCATGTTATTTCTGTATAAGAGCTGTTGATGGCTCCTTCCATCACTTTACTTTGAGTTAGTTTTGCTTTTGGTGGGATAGAGTATACTGGGCAGCTTTTGTTGAGGAGATGATAGTGTTCTGTTTGTACTAGACCACAGGTTTTCAGCACTACAACTCTGGTGTTATCTGGACCTACTGCTTTTTGTTTCCATTGCTCTCAACTGTTGTTTGATATCATGTGAGTTGAATTTTCTGAATACTGGCATTGTGATGGTGGGGACATGAGGAGGAGACTGATAAGGCTCATCTACTCAGTACTTCTGGCTGACGATAGTTGCAAATGCTTCAACCTTGTCTTTTAAACTCATGTCTTGAGTCATTGAGAATGAGAATATTAATTGGGCCTCCTCTTCCTCCAATCAGCTGCTTAGTCATCTCCCATCAATCATGACAGATTTAACAAAGCTTTGACTCAATCTGTTGGTTGTAGGATTGCTTAGCACTGTCTTTGGCATTCTGTTTCCACTGTTTAGCGTGCATGTATTACTGTGCTGTAACAAGATGATGTTGGCATTTCAGTTTCAGCTACAGCTGGGTTCTGCTCCTGCCATGATCTTCCACATTCTTCATTCAATCATGGGACTGAATTTTATGCTAGGGTTGGTGGCAAGCTTACCTCCACATGGCCAGCTTTCCACGCAGCCATTAAACAGCTGATGGCCCCTTTAACTGGTTTGAGGTGGGACACCCACCCCTCACTAAGAGGAAGTCCTACTTCAGACAGCTGCTAGCCAATTGGGTGACCAGTAGCTCTCATGTCTCAACAATGCCACTATTGGGACTACAGCGAGGCTGAGGGGAAGACATTCAACTTTGGAGCCGGGATATAAGGTGAGTCTGGGGTCTTGCCAGTGACCACATTGGCAAGCCCCAGTTAGGGGGATACCATTAGAAAGGGAAAAGGGCGAACGTTGGGTGGGGGTTTTGCACTTTGTTGGGGTCTCTGGTGGGCTCAGTGTCCCCCAACCTGGCCACTACTCTGACCAGGTGTGTGCCTCTTCTGTCATGAATAAAATCACAGAGGCAGCAGAAGGAGGCCCTTAAATGGCCATTAATTGGTCACAAAGGCCCCATTTGGCCTAAAGGCAAGCTGGCCACCTGACTCTTGACCTGCAGCTTGTTAAAATTGCAGAGGGGACAGGCAGGTAGGCATTGGGAACAGTGCCACTGGCATGGCACTCCCAATTTTATAACCCCCATCCTGCCCATGGACGGCTGTAAAATTCCAGCCATGGTTGCTCATATGGTTTTATTGTATTGGAGGAGTGAGGGATATGCTCACCCATGAGGTTACAAGTTGTGATGCAACACAATTCTGCTGCTGCTGATGACCCACAGCACCTTATTGATGTCCAGTTTTGAGCTGCTAAAATCTGTTCTTAATCTATCCCACTAAGCACAATAATAGCTGCACATGACACAATGAAGTGTCTGCTTGGTGTGAAGATGGGACTTGGTCTCCATAAAGACTATGCGTGGTTATTCCTACCAATGCTGATATGGACAGACCTAGCTATGACAGGTAGATTAGTGAGGTTATTCTCTCATGCTAGATCTATCACTACTTGCTGCAAGTCCAGTCTGACCAGGATTAGTGCTCTTCAGGAATCTGTTTGCTCATTTGACCAAGAGGAAAGTGTTCAGAGTTGGAACCAGGATTTAAGATGAGTCTGGGGTCTCGCCTTGGCCAGGTGAGCAGGCCCTGGTGAGAGGGTGATGGAGGGTATTGTTGGAAAGGGCAAGGGGAGGGGAGCATGGGGAGAAGGGCTTACATCTTGTGGGGGGAGGTGGTTCTGATGGGCACAAGGTGCTCATCAAGGAGGCTCTCCCTCCCCCTGACCCCACCAAAGCCAGCACTAGTCCATCAGGTTTTACTTTTGGTGATGCACAGTGAAGTCCCCCATCCAGAGTATAGTATGTTCCCTTGTACCCGTTATTGTTTTCTCTAGATAGTATTCAACATGGAGGATTACTGATCCATAACTGAGGAATGACAGTAGATCGTATTCAGCAGAACCAATTCCTTACATATGTTTAAAATTCTCATCCTGATATTTAAATCTTTTCAAACCTTTGCATCTTCCTATTGCTGCAGGCCTCATCCAGCCCTACAATCTCTGCCCCCAAGATTTCCCAATCCCCTGAATCTGGCCTTTTGTGCACACCATCCCTCATCACAACATTGATGGCCATGTCTTCAGCCCCACTCTGCAAATCCTACTCCCACTGCTCCATCTCCCTTTCCTCCTTTAACGCTCTCCTTATAACCCAGATCCTTGACCCTCCTCCTCCCCTCCAAATGTATCCTTTTCCAGTTTGTTGTCCATTTCCATCTTAACATGCCTCTGTGAAATGCCATAGGATACTTTTTCATGGTAACATGCTGTATAAATGTAAATATTTGCAGTTAGAATTAATTATTTAACATCCCCGCTAACCTAAACATTAGCAAAGCAATAGCCAATGACAATTTATTTTTGCTGATGTGAACTGATTAGAAGAGATAAACGCTTGATTTCCAGCAATAATGATATTTACATATGGATTTGATAAGCCAGTTACTTTACATGGGAAGGAGTACAGAATCACTCTTACACAAGAGAATTATGGCCCATGAACCAATTTAATCTCATTTGTCAGAATAGCCTAGAATTAAATGGAAGGGTATCAATTGGCTCATTAGACTAAAATCAGTTTGGATGGACTGATCAGTTCACTTGACACCACCTGGTATTGTTGACATTCAGGTGTTCTGGAGTTATTCAGAGTCATCGGCAACTAACTCCATTAATAAACACAAAAGCATTGGTGTTTAGATGCCTGATAAGAAATGGATAATCTTAACCATGTTATTTTACATTCCAGTGAATGTAATGATTACATCCAGAATCACAATTTCCTTACCTTTGTAAGTAATATTTATTTTTTTTTAAATGCTAACTCAACAAGCATTTGATTTACATAGATTTTGTTTGCTTCATACTGATTTTGTGAAAAATTGTGGAGGGATGTCGAAAGAAAAGTAGCTGCAAATATGTCCATTATATTTCTTCATGGATATTTCTAATTGCAAGCTAATTGAACCAACCTGATGAAACATATCAAGAAATATCCTCACTAATTGCATCAATTTAAAGTAGCTGTTAACATTATTGTTTGAACTAAATCAATGCTTAATGACATAATCTGTTAATCACCAACAGATAACTATTGCTTTTATTTAGGGTCCATTCTGATTGGATTATATCATTTATTAAACGGGTTGAATGGATTTCATTTGGAAAACCTTGTTTATGTTTAAGATTTAAACCTTTTGGGGTGAAGAATATCATGAAGAACCAATCTGTGTGCACAGTAAAGGCTAATGGCAACCAAAACTCACTGCTCTCAATAGAATCCAGTAAATAAAATGAAGCCTTAATTTCATTATGTAGGATAGGACCTCTGCCTGCTAGTGTATTGCTGTGTTCTCACACTGCTTACTGTGAGGTTGACGATGTCCTTAAACAGTGTACAACTAAAAAACAATTTGAAAAAGAAAGAGGAATCTCTAAAATGGGGGTATTACTTATAGCCTGTTGAAAGTTACCTGTAATGATGTATCAATGAGTGACAAGCATCTGATGTTGAAAAACCATTTTCTTTTGAATATTGGATGTGCGCTATCATAATGTCACTCCAAAGTCAGGGTCAATGTTTTGTATATTGTCTGATAACTCAGAAGGGCCCTTGCCACTGCACATGAACATATCTTTGAGCTGGAGATTGCTCGTAAGTTCCTCCTGCAAATAAATGAGATCCACGCTGATTTTCAGGACCTGTCACATGCCAGTAGGCAATCCTAAAATATCTAAAGAAGGCACATCAATCCCTGTACTAAATTTTACTTCCTTTCCCATTAAATATGATGATCCACACTGTCAATGTTACTAGGAAAATGTATTTCATTTAAATAGAGAACTTTTACAATTAAGCTCCTGTCCATGGCAAGAGCCCAGCGACTGGCAGATGTTAAGAAAATGGCAACAATTCATAACAAGACCAGAGTTCAATGTTCCTTTACCTGCTGGGGCATCCTCCATTTTGTGTGCATTAATGTCCAAGACTGCAGCCAATCCATAAATGGGAATATTCAAATATTAAATCACCTCTGCAATATTGTTTCTCTATAGTCACAAGGATAATTCTGAATTCTGTGCAAAGACAGATGTCGTTCAGAGCCTATACACAGTTTTATTTCATTCAACATACACCCACAAAAACTGATCGCAGCGCTGGGCCTGTGCACAGTGACTGCAAAATTAGATAAGGTCTGAAAATGGACACATGCCCGTTACTAATTTAAACGACTTCTGCATACAACCAATGCAAAGCGTGCTGTTGTGTGCCTGTACGCTTGAATTGCTGCACTGGAAGCCTTGATGAAGGAGGTGCAGAGGAGGAAAGGTGTAATTTATTCATAGGGGAACAGGAAGTCCTCTGGACAAATCCTCAGAAGGCAGTGGGAGCAGGCAGTTGTGGCAGCCGATGCCAGGAATATAGCCCTGAGGACCAGGATGCAGTGGTGCAAAAAGTTCAGTGACCTTACACAAATGGTCAAGTACAGTAAATGTATCTTCAAATGCCATATCCCACCAACTGCCTTATGTATCCCCTACACTGCCTAATGCACCACAGCCTAATCACTCACCTGCCAACAAACTATAATAACAATACTGATTTTGTCTTGTTTTGATTATTCATTTTAAGAGGCATGTCTGTTGGTTTAGGACCTTCACTCTTTATTCCAGATGGCTTCCATAAAATAAATCAAATGAACATTAAAGTTACAATAAAATATTGCAATAAGGAATGTGTCTGCTGATGGGATTATTTGGTGGGCGGCGCCTGGGTTTCATTATCAGTGCTATTTTCAAGTGGGACACAGATGAGTTGTGGAAATGAAATCCTTGTTTGGCGGAATGAGGAATGCAGGCCTCTTCCAGGGTGGCCCAGGCTTAAGCGCCCCAGTGATCCGCTCAATAACAACTCAGGTGGCAGCAAGGCTCTTGTTATGTGCATGCTGACCATGTGTGCATGAGTTGTGCACAAACGTCATGAGTCAGGTGATCAGCAGAAAGCACTTGTCACCCAGAAACCCTCTGCTTTCTCATGGCAGCTCAAAAGCAGATGGTACTGCAGACTGCCACAAAATGAAGACAGGGGAAGCAATGGCATAGTGGTATTGTCACTGGCATAGTAATGCAGAGACCCAGCGTAATACTCTGGGGACCTAGGTTGGAATCCCACCATGGCAGATGGTGGAAATTGAATTATTTAAAAATCTGGAATTAAAAGTCTAATGATGACCATTGTCGATTGCTGTAAAGACCCGTCTGGTCCACTAATGTTCTTTAGGGAAGGAAATCTGCCATCCTTACCTACATGTGACTCCAGACCCACATCAATGTGGTTGACTCATAATAAATGCCCTCTGAACAAGGGCAGTTAGGGATGGGTAATAAATGCTGGCCTAAGCACCGATGCCCACATCGAATGAATAAAAAAAATCATGACTGCTCTCTGGATACTGGGCATTCACCTGCATGATCTACTGACTCTGGGTGTAACTGGCTTTCTGCTGACATCCCTTAACCCTCCCATCCTCCCTCTTTCAGCAGCATGTATTCCTCTGTGTTGCTTCAACTCATTCTCCCAGTCATGCTGAAGGTAAAGGGAGATGCAAACCACTGCATCCATATTTTGGAACAAATAGTCTATGCCTTTATATGCTTCCTGTAGACTGCAGCAACATTAAATAGCAGCACAAACGACCAAACGATTCCATTAAGTCAGCAGCAGCCAGTAGAAATTAATCATCAACTAAACTAAAAGTGCTTGAAATAGTGTTGGCTGTAGCAGGCTCTTATTGCTGCTGAACACAGGTTGAGCTATTTGAGGTTAACTGGCATTAGTTAGATTGAAAATAGCAGCACTGACATCAAATCTTGCTAACTGACATCACATTATTCCTACTCTGCATACTTCTGGTGCACACTTCCTGTGCTTGCACTGATGCCTTTACCAAAATGGTGTCCAGTGCGGGCGGCACCAGAAGTGAGTGTGGTGATGTAGGCGTCAGTTTGTACCTGGAACAGCACTGGTAACACTGAAAATATTATGTGGTCAGTATCGCTCCAGTGAATGTACACTGATTACAGGACAGGGCCTTTCCAGAGCATCACTCCAATAAATGTACCTCCACAAACACTGATGTCAGAGCAAGCTAATGCATAACTTCAGTTTATTGAATGTGCATTGAAAAATATTGATGTCGGGACAGAACCGATGCACAATATTACCCCACAGAATAAACATCCACAAAACACTGACAAAGAAATGGAGCCCGTACCATCTTTAAATCTACCCTAAAAGCATGGTTTGTTCAATCATGGTCAAGGATGCTTCTCTGTTCAACTTATCAGTTCTACAAAATACTACACACATGTGTGTTTTCAGGCTAAAGAAACCTAACGTATGTTCCTTATCAGAAAATATTACATTACATTTGAAAGGTGAAACATTCTGTCAGTTGCTTGGGTCATTTGAAATTCCTGCTTTGTTATGATAGGTCAATGCACAATACATGCTTGCAGACTAAGGTCAAATCACACATGAGCTAGGTCCTTCAGTTACGTGTGACTGAGTTCTGACACACAGCAACTTTTTTTAAGGCTGTCTATCAAATACGGTTTTGTTTGCTATTCCACTTTATGATTAATAAGTGTGGACATTGTGCACAATGTCACAAATGAAAAAATGAATAAAGTGAGCATAGTCAGTGGAGCTGCTGCCAGATGAACATTTACCCTTTTTATAGAATCCTAGAGTAAGTGCATGTAAATGACTATCTTGAGTCTACTAAAAATTGTATGTATATTTATTTTCCACCCCAAAAATTTGACACATCCTAACTTCAGTGAGATAATGTGTGGAATATTCTTTCATTGTCTGTTAATAGATGCAACATTTTATCCAATGTATTAGTCAAACAAATTTTAATGCCCTCAAACAAGGTATAATTAACAATTATCAAAAATTATTTATTATTATGTAATTTTGGTAGACCACATGTCCCAGGAACATAGGAATATAATATCTTCAGAACTGACTTATTGAGTCTGCATATTTAGAAATAAAAACAATTGATCACCATCAAAGATTTCCCATGCTTCTTGTGCTTGAATTGTATTGTATAGGCATCTTCAAGGATAATGTTCTTGTTATTCTGCAATAGGTGATACATTGGATAAATCTCTTGATATGCTCTAATGTAGAGGCAGCACAGTAACTTTTTTTTTATAAAACCATAACCAGCATTATGTAAATATGAGATATAATATTCCACTGGTTCGTATGTATGTATGGTAGTAGCAATGTCAACTGACAGTATTTCTGTGATGTTCCCAATTCAAAACTTTATTAAAAAATTACTTACCCTTAAGTCACCATAATACTATGAAAAACACTATTTTATTGCTGCTTCTCATTGTTTTTAAGTAGTGTGATGAGTGAGCTGCGCTAGTCGACTAGATAAATGTTCAAAGCATAGTGTTCACTAACCAGTAAACACGGGTTTTAGCCACAGTAGGTTTCCGTTATTTCCCTTTGCAATGTCCATATACCAACCTTTTTTGACGTCAGCACTAATAAAATTCTAAAAGGTTAAATGTTTAATTTCATTTTGTATAATATGTTTTATCACACTATATCATAACATCAAGCCCAGAAAATTCAATAGGGAATAAACATATTTCAAGATGAATTATCTTAGATGGTTTTGAAAAATCATTTCTGTCATCATGTTCACAGTCATACACACACATGCTTAAAAGTCTAACCAGTTCATCAGTTTTATAATACATGGCCAAGGATAATACACATTTTGAAATTTTACAGTGCAGGTATTACCAGTCATAATATAATTTTTAACATGTTTATATATGAACCATTTAAAATGCATAAACCATAATTCAATAAACTTTGAGTAGACCAAAATGGAAATGTCTTCTTTGCTTTCAACTGATTAAATGATTAATGCACTAGTTTGTTATATTTCCTTTGCCGATTATTAAATCAAATAACTTCCTTTCAGGAAAAATGCATGAAAATGTATGAAAAGAATTAATTGTCAGTGTTGACAGCAAATGACAGGCTTTGATAGGTTTGTCCTTCCAATCCCGTCTATGCTTTTTCAGAGTATCTCATTATTTTGTTAATAAGGAATGTCTAAAATTAATTTTCACAGCTATTTTACTCCAGTTATAGAAAGTCTGAGTAATTTGAATGAAGTTCTTTAGCGTTAATACTTTGGTTAAAAAAAAATCACATCTATTGCTTGAATATAAAATTTAATATTCATGTGCAATACACCAGCTACCATATCTCATATTTAAGCACCATACACAAAGGCCTGAGCCTTCTTGACAATGCAGGATTTTGATAGAGCATATCTGAAATATATTTACTCATACTTTCACTATCTATGCTTCTTAAACTTGCTTTCATTAGTTATATCCATGGTAACCTTTTTTCACATGAAATATGAATCTTGCCTGGAACTGCTTGAAAATCATTGGGCACAATGTAGTGGCTACATGGAGCTGCCTCACTCACAATATGCAAAAAGCCTTCAAATCAGTTAAATGCAGAGAGTGATAAAGTTTCAAATTGAAATTATCTCACTGTACTGATAAATAAAGCTTCTCTGGTACCTAAATCATGACACTAACTATACGTTTCGATTTTTTAAGTAGTGATTAGGTAGGTACTCAGGGGAAAATGCTAGTCCACGCAGAGATAACAGACTCAATATCAACTAAAAAGAGACTTGAATTCTAACCAATCTCATGTAATGAATTGAAATACTCCAGCTTTCAACAAAGAAAAAAACAAGCTGTGCAGTACCATCGGCTAACCACTGTCAGGAAATATAATTTGTACTCTCCGTGATTCACCTACCTCATCATATTCAGCATGTAAATTTATTTCACCAATAATCAGACCTGAAGATTGCCCAAGAGAATTAACAGCATCATTCCTTACGCACTGGCTGGTATGGACAGAAAGGATATTATGCCCCTCTGACATGGAAAAACTGTGTTGGTTTGATGGAGAAAACCCAAGGATATTTGTTCTGTTAGACAAAAATAGGCTTGTGCATATCAACATATTACAATGTCATTTCAAAAACCTGGATATACAAATATCATCTATCACTGAATTGATTTTCTCAAGCTTGAATTGTTTCGAAGCAACAGCAAAGCTGATTTAAAAAAATAGGCTGCTCAATAAAGTTATTTTGAAAATAGAAGATTCTCTCTACCTGGCAGTAGCCAACTTGCAGTTTTCTTCTGGCTGCTATTAACCCTATTGTTGCAAAGATTCCAAGCATTTCAGTTGTTTCCCCTTCTACAGTGGTTGCTTGTATTTTTAACCCAGATTAAAGGAACAATAAGAAAAAAAGTGCACAATATTAAGTCATTCACTCCACACCGCCACTCCATTTCACTTGTTACAATCACGCAGCTATAACAATGACACCATTTGCTGTCAACCTGTAAACAGAGACTGCAATGGGAATAACAATGAACAATGGCTTGACATACATTATGTGTAATTGTGCAATGCCTTATTAGTGCACAAATGCTCTGTACACTTGTGTGCAAAACCTTTGAACATAATGTTAGCAGTGACATTAAGCTCCTTAAAATAATGCACTAATGTTGCACAGTGTAATTTCAAGGCCAACAAATTAGCCAAGTTTAGATGTGCCAGGACTGGCGAGCAACTGGGTATGGTAGGAGGGAGGAGACTCAAATCCATGTGACTTACCTCACCATGGTTGTGGATTAGTCCAAGGGTTGAGTGCACAAGTTTTGATCTCTGTGCAGCAGAGCTCCCCGAAATTTAGATATTTACAAACCTGAAAGGACAATCCAAGCAAATTTCAAAAAAAAAAAGTGCTATCTTTCAAAGACTGCAGGTGCACAAAAAGAACACCAACTCTGACTATACTGCAATATCTGAAAGTAATCCTTGGTCATTTGTCAGTGTGTAATACTTGTACCATACATTAAGTAATTTATAAATACCGCATAAAAATGCAGATGAGGGAGAAATGGATGCTTGCTAACTGTGCTGTAAGTAGTTATTGCCAAAATGCTAATAAAGGAAGGTTTTTATTTTCTCACTATTTTAGCTTCCTTTCTCCCAGTTAATTTTTTTTAATGTTGAAAGCCCCAAGGATTTAGGTCATAATTGAAGTAATCACATGGAATTCCAGTTCTCCATTAGAATGAGCTGAGATAATCTGGGCAGGATTTCAAGAAAACAACTGATTATATACCCATAGAATTGCCATGGACCACTGTCACATATTTAATTTAATAATCAAATACTTCTTTTGTGGACTTTCCACCCATTTGACAAAGGGATTCCAGCCTGATATCACTGACCATTCCCATTACTCTGACCTTACATCTGTGAATTATAACCTAAAATAGAAATGAAGAAATAACCCTTCTACACAGATCTGCAACAGTTCCACTGTTGCTACTGTAGACCTGGCTGTGGAATGTGGATTTGGAGCACGCACTCTGGGACCTATCCCTTTTGGAATGAGAGCTGGGAATTCTCTCATAAAACCAGATCCAGAGCTAATTAATGGGACAACATCTGCTTAAACACAATCTGTGGTGGCAAGCACCACCAACTCCAGTGCCAAGGTATTGGGAAAACAATTGAAAGGAAAAATCCTCACAGTGAGCGAATAAAATGACCTGAAACCTTCTGTGGCTTTTTATAAGTTGCATTATAAACTACAATTAGCAAGTAGCAACTACAAGTATTTCAGAGTGGTGCTATAGTCTCCTAATTGTGAGGTGTATCTTAAATCCAAAAGTAGTCAGATTTTCCTGAATTCACACCATTCAAATCAATTTGAACTTTGATAATAGGGGTGGTCAGTGAGATAAGTAAAATCTCAGGAGATTTTTGAGCACAAGTTGAATGCCTCAAAATCTCTCAAATTTCACAAATGAAGATAGGTTAAGGAATTCCAAGCCACTGAGCACTCTAATCTACAGTGCGGTATATGCTTCTAAGACACCAGATGGGGTCATATTTGCATCAGTGCAACATAGATGCTTGATGAAGCAAGCAACATAAAATGGTGACGAAAGGAAAATGAAGTCATTTTTATTAATGCAGAATATTAATCCCTTTTTATTCATCTTACTGAAAAATGGATTGGATTGCACATCTTAGTACTTAAGTTACTTGTGTCATAATGATACTAATCTCAGTTGAAATCTTACATTCCTTTACAGTAGCTCTGGATACTTATTTCCCATATTTGAGTCCACACTTCTGATAGGTATCTAATTTCAGCATAAACTTATTCTAGGCAGATAGCCTTCTGTTGAATGAGTTATAATGTATCATTGGTACTGGATGCTGTGGGACAACTAACTATATGCTCCATTGCACCTCACCACTTTCTCCAACTTATGGAGGCCATAGGTTATGAAAGGAAAATAAAACAAGATCCAAAAATACTATTACTATAACATCTTGGGAAGATCCTGGGAATCAAATGCTGAATGCCAGCTTTAAAAAAGCTAAGATTAATTTTTATGCTGACCTATCAGTGCAAACGCAACAATTTAACACAGCATTGAAATGTTTGATATATGAGCAAATTACTTTGCAAATGGTTCTAACAGAGTGCTACTAAGATAAAAATATGATAAAGCCTATGAAAATAAAGTGTTCAGACTATGAAATATGCAAATGCAGGTGTTATGGCTTGGTCCAGTTGACACTCATTTGGCTAACAAGTGTTTGCACTGGATTACTTCATTTGAGAAAAGGCAGCTTTGTGACTAGTTTGCCATTCAGCTTTATTTATGGAATATTACTGACAAGATATAAAGCCTCCATAAGTATGTTGTTAATATTTTCAGGCATGTAAATACAGATGGTTCTGAAGAAAGCCTCGTGTCTTCCTTCTAATTGTTGACGCTTTTGCACCACTGCTCCTCTTTCCATGCAGAGTGATGATAACTAACATTCTTTCACATGCCAGTCTTCAAGTTGACAGTTTTTAATTGTAAGCAATAGTTTACATGGTGTAAACCTTTTTTTTTGTTTTTGTTTGCTTGTAGTTGAATTCTCATTTTTAATCTCATTTTCAACAAACTTGCCTCAGTGGGAGAAAATGTTCTAAGCGACAGTGCTTTCAACAATTAAGCATTTTAGTAAATTCATGAATTGCGTTTGGAGTCAGTTTTAGAATTTCACACCAGCGAGCAAAGAGGTATTCTTCATTGTCTTATCAAGCACCTTGGGTTATACATTTACTTCTTAGTACGTATAAAAATGGATTTGATTCACTTGCACTCAATATCATGGGCAGGACTTTTAGGTCAGTGTGCAGGTGCGATCAGCAGGCTCGGGAGCAGTGGGGAATGGACCGCCGACCACGATCAGCCCCCAACCCTGATTTCATGCTGGAAGGCCAATTAACGGCCAGCCAGCATGATGCGTGCGCTGAAATGCTCAGTGCTGCCGGGATGGGGGCGGGAGGAGGGAGGGTGCTGAAGTCAGCATGGCATTGGCGAGTGCTGATTGACAGCTCCCTGAAGACAGAGAGCTACCTCAGCGAGCTGAAGACTTGAAAACAAATAAATAAAGCTTTTAAAATCCAGAAACAAAATGTTCAAGCATCACAATCAGTCACCTGAACATATACATGATAAAAATGCTGTCCATAGATTTTTATTTATATTTTATTTAATAACGGAACCCTCAACCCGCCCTTGGATGAGGTTTCATGAAAAATGCAAAGTCCGCCTGGCCGATTCACCCATCTGCCAACCGAGGTTGGACAGGCCATGAAAAGTCAGAGACAATTACAACTTTAATGACCTTAGTAGGCCCCTTAATTGTCAGTGAACATGCTTTCGACTTTGGCGCGTCCCCGCCAGCCTAAAAATTAGCCCCATGGGTAAGAACATTGTGTGTAGCTCCTAAGTATCTATCCAGGTCTTTCTCCATTTGAAGATGGAAAGCATATTTCTTAACTTTGATGAAGGCACTTTCATAGTGTGTTCCATATACAAAGGAACTCAAGTCAGTACTCGTCCGTCACTGTCAGGAATTGAATGGGAATTTCCAAGGAAAATTTAACATACACCTCTTTCAGATTAAATTCAGCGATTAAATAGATATTTGCCTTTCCTACAAATAGAGATAGTACGCTAACATGAAGGTGTGCAGTTTTGCTGGCTTAGAGGCCAGGGAAACCTGGTTACATGAATTCAGCATGAACACAATTGGCTCTTCATTTTATTCAGGACAACAAAGACCTCAGAATTCAGTTTGACCCAAATTCTAATTTTTCCAAGTCTATCTCAATATAGTGCTCATCCCTAGCCATTTTTATTCCACAACAAATGTTGGCAAATCAGGGCAGGGTAATTTATCTTTTACAACAATAGCACCTTTAACACAGTAAAACACCCCAAGGCACTTCACAGAAGCGTTAACAAGCCACATAAAGAGATATTAAGATACATTAAGATAGATGACAAAAAACTTGGTCAAAGAAATAGGTTTTAAGGAGCATGTTAAGGAGCAAAGAGAGGTAGAGTAAGGACAGGATTGAGGAGGGAATTCCAGAGTTTAGAGCTTCCTGGTGGAACAATTAAAGTTAGAGATAAAAACAAAAACAAAAAAACTGCGGATGCCGGAAATCCAAAACAAAAACAGAATTACCTGGAAAAACTCAGCAGGTCTGGCAGCATCGGCGGAGAAGAAAAGATTGACGTTTCGAGTCCTCATGACCCTTCGACAGAACTTAAGTTCGAGTCCAAGAAAGAGCTGAAATATAAGCTGGTTTAAGGTGTGTGTGTGGGGGGCGGAGAGATAGAGAGACAGAGAGGTGGAGGGGGGGGGGTGTGGTTGTAGGGACAAACAAGCAGTGATAGAAGCAGATCATCAAAAGATGTCAACGACAATAGTACAATAGAACACATAGGTGTTAAAGTTAAAGTTGGTGATATTATCTAAACGAATGTGCTAATTAAGAATGGATGGTAGGGCACTCAAGGTATAGCTCTAGTGGGGTTTTTTTTTTATATAATGGAAATAGGTGGGAAAAGGAAAATCTTTATAATTTATTGGAAAAAAAAGGAAGGGGGAAACAGAAAGGGGGTGGGGATGGTGGGGGGGGAGCTCACGACCTAAAGTTGTTGAATTCAATATTCAGTCCGGAAGGATGTAAAGTCCCTAGTCGGAAGATGAGGTGTTGTTCCTCCAGTTTGGGTTGGGCTTCACTGGAACAATGCAGCAAGCCAAGGACAGACATGTGGGTTAAAATGGCAAGCGACAGGGAGGTTTGGGTCATTCTTGCGGACAGACCGCAGGTGTTCTGCAAAGCGGTCGCCCAGTTTACGTTTGGTCTCTCCAATGTAGAGGAGACCACATTGGGAGCAACGAATGCAGTAGACTAAGTTGGGGGAAATGCAAGTGAAATGCTGCTTTACTTGAAAGGAGTGTTTGGGTCCTTGGACGGTGAGGAGAGAGGAAGTGAAGGGGCAGGTGTTGCATCTTTTGCGTGGGCATGGTGTTGTGCCATAGGAGGGGGTTGAGGAGTAGGGGGTGATGGAGGAGTGGACCAGGGTGTCCCGGAGGGAGCGATCCCTACGGAATGCCGATAAGGGGGGTGAAGGGAAGATGTGTTTGGTGGTGGCATCATGCTGGAGTTGGCGGAAATGGCGGAGGATGATCCTTTGAATGCGGAGGCTGGTGGGGTGATAAGTGAGGACAAGGGGGACCCTATCATGTTTCTGGGAGGGAAGAGAAGGCGTGAGGGCGGATGCGCGGGAGATGGGCCGGACATGGTTGAGGGCCCTGTCAAGCACCGTGGGTGGAAAACCTCGGTGAAGGAAGAAGGAGGACATGTCAGAGGAACTGTTTTTGAATGTAGCATCATCGGAACAGATGCGACAGAGGCGAAGGAACTGAGAGAATGGGATGGAGTCCTTACAGGAAGCGGGGTGTCAGGAGCTGTAGTCGAGATAGCTGTGGGAGTCGGTGGGTTTGTAATGGATATTGGTGGACAGTCTATCACCAGAGATTGAGACAGAGAGGTCAAGGAAGGGAAGGGAAGTGTCAGATATGGACCACGTGAAAATGATGGAGGGGTGGAGATTGGAAGCAAAATTAATAAATTTTTCCAAGTCCTGACGAGAGCATGAAGCGGCACCGAAGTAATCATCGATGTACCGGAGAAAGAGTTGTGGAAGGGGGCCGGAGTAGGACTGCAACAAGGAATGTTCCACATACCCCATAAAGAGACAGGCATAGCTGGGGCCCATGCGGGTACCCATAGCCACACCTTTTATTTGGAGGAAGTGAGAGGAGTTAAAGGAGAAATTGTTCAGCGTGAGAACAAGTTCAGCCAGACGGAGGAGAGTAGTGGTGGATGGGGATTGTTCGGGCCTCTGTTCGAGGAAGTAGCTAAGGGCCCTCAGACCATCCTGGTGGGGGATGGAGGTGTAGAGGGATTGGACGTCCATGGTGAAGAGGAAGCGGTAGGGGCCAGGGAACTGGAAATTGTTGATGTGACGTAAGGTGTCAGAGGAATCACGGATGTAGGTGGGAAGGGACTGGACAAGGGGAGAGAGAAGGGAGTCAAGATAACGAGAAATGAGTTCTGTGGGGCAGGAGCAGGCTGAGACGATCGGTCTACCGGGGCAGTTCTGTTTGTGGATTTTGGGTAGGAGATAGAAGCGGGCCTTCCGAGGTTGGACGACTATCCGGTTGGAGCTCCTATTAATAGGAGCCAGTGTAGGTCAGCGAACACAAGGGTGATGAGCAACCAGGCATCTTAGGAGAAGGCAGAAGAGTTTTGGTTGACTTCAAGTTTACAGAGGATAGAATGTGGGTGACCAACCAGGAATGTGTTGGAATATTGATGTCTGGATGTACCAGAGACCATGGATGGGGGTTTCAGCAGCAGATATGCTGAGGCAGGGGCTGATTTGGAGTTCAGAGGTGAAAATAGGCATTCTTATTGATGGAATAAATAAATGGTCAGGAACTCAGTTCTTGTGCAATATGACACCAAGGTTATGAGTAATCTGGTTCAGCCTTCGACAATTATTAGGAAGAGGGATGGACTCAATGCTAGGGAATGGGGTTTGTGGTAAGGACTGAAGTCAATAGCGTTAGTCTTCCCAACATTTGGTTGGAGTAAATCTCTGCTATTCCAGTACTGGATGGCAGACAAGCAGACAGACAATGTAGAGGCAGTGAAGGAGTTGAGAGAGGTGTTGAAGTAGAGCTGGGTGTTTACAAGAGGATGCTAATGCTGTGTTTTTTGGTGGTGTCACCAAAAAGCAGCATGTCGTTGAGAAATATGAGAAGGCCAAGGATCGAACCTCGGAGGACACTAGAAGTAACGATACGGCAGCAGAAAGAGAAGACATTGCAGGTGATTCTTTGGCTACATCTGAATAGATAAAAATGGAAATAGGCAAGTGCAATCCCATCCAGCTGGATGACGGTGGAGAGGCATTAGAAGAAGATGGCCAAACAATTATATCAAAGGCTGCACACAGATTGAGAAGGGTGAGAAGGGAAAGTTTACCTTTGTCACAGTTGACTAGGATGTTATTTGTGACTTGATAGGAGGGAAACCTCATTGGAGGGATTCAAACATGGGGCTAAGTTTTCTGTTTGGGGGGTGAGGTGGAGCAGGCGCGGACCTGATTGCCACCTGCGATCGGGTCTGTGCCGCCATTTTATGCGGGTGGGCCAATTAAGCCCTGCCCAGTGTAATGCCCGACTCCTGAGGATAGTGGGAGTGGGTGGGCGGCGATGGGAGTGCATTGTCTGCTGGGTCCAATGATGACTTGACAGCCTGTTTATCTGAAGTGCTGGCAGCCTTTGCAGGGCTGCTCACAATGGCAAGTGGAAAGGCTCACCAGAGGGCTTCTGGCGAGCAGGGCAGTCTGGAGGGTAAGCCAGTGGAGCAGGCGAGGCTGGAGGGTAGGGCAGTGGGACAGACTAGGCCGGAGGGTAGGGCAGGGGGCCAGTGTGCCCCTCGTTTCTTGGATGACTGCCTTGCTGCCCTCCTCGAGGAGGTGGCAGCACAGTGGGAGGTGCTGATTCCCCAGGATGGGAGGAGGAGGCCCCCCCGCACGATGAAATGTGCCTGGGAGGAGGTGGTGAGCTCCTGCGATGTGGTGCAGCGCACCTGGATCCAGTATCACAAGCATTTCAATGATTTTTTGTGCCCTGGCAGGGTGAGTACCATGTCGACATTGGGCATGTAACCCAATAGGTTGGCCTACCCCACTGCTACGCATCCCCCCCCCAACCCTGGACGCGGTGGAAGCCAGCAATTGCTGCAAATCGTCTGGCTCGCTGTGTCTGGCTTGCTTGGTCCCAACGGAAGTGGATGAAGGTCATAGTATGCCTAAACAGTGTGTCTGTAAACTGCTTGACACAAGTGTGGACAGCTGATTGGGATGAGACACCACAAAGATCACCCACCGACCCCTGGAAGGAACCAGAGGCATAGAAGTTGAGGGCTTAGCTGTGATCTTTAGAGCTACTGGCATGGGACATCCACCCACACAGTTAGCGGAGGTCTCAGGCCCAATTATCTGACAGATATAGTTCATTGTCTCCCTTGAGAGACAAAGCATCCTTCGGCACTGCATCTCACACACATTGAGGTAGCTGCTTTGCTGCCTGTATACCCTGGCAGCAGGATAGTGGCGTCTTCTGAGGCCCCTTCCACCTTGGACCACCTCTTGGCCCTGTGCCCCTTGTGCCTGCGCCTGTCCTCCCAAAGGTGTCTCCCCTGGAGGCTGAATATGCACTCCTGGCCTCCTCCCTCTTCTAGCCCTCCCTTCCTCCTCAGAGCAGCTGCCTCCAGTGGACAGGTCAGCTCCCATTCCCAGGCTAAGGGAAGGCTTCTTGAAACCTGCAGGCCAGGAAAAGGTTACTCACTGCAGGGTGCTGACCTGAAGGTTAAGAGTTCAGAAAAAGCAGCTGGAATGCATTTTGAAGTATTGCAGATCACATAGGCAAGTTTCAAAAATGCTCAAAGATAATTGCCTGACTGTGCACACTCCTGACCCCAGTGGGCCCTCATTTCCTGCCCGTGGATGAGGTTAACACAAATGTCTCCTACCCGCCTGTCCGTTGCGTCCATGCACCGAGCCAAAGATTGCACAGGCGCCAAAAAATTGGTGTCGATTGGCGCCTCAAGGGCCTTAAGTGGCCTGTTAATTCATGGCAGGCGCACGTCAGACATCATCGCTTGCCCACCCAGTGAAATATCGCGATGGCACGCAGTGACGTTGGGACTCTCGCACGATGTCACCGTGCAGATGTGCGGGGCCCACCCCACTGCATGTCAAAGGAAAAATTCAACCCATGGAGTTCCTTAAAAAATTGCCAACTTTGTCCGTATAATGTTACTAAAAGGAATGGTAAGCCTGAGGTTTGGGAGGACTTTAAAATTCAGCAGAGGCTGACCAGAAAATGTATAAATAAAGAGAAAAGAGAATATGAGAGCAAACTATCAAGAGACATCAAAACATATCAGCCCAAATCATCTGGTGACTGAACATAAGTTGGGAGATGCGGTTCGGAGCCCCACAGAAATCCTGATGCACACACATGTACGGAAATTGCCCGGGATGTTTAAACTTCCAATGGGCTGATTTCCACTTCGCAGGACCCTCCATTAAAGTGACCCTGAGCTCAGTGTTAGAGACTAGGTCCAGACGCGTGGGATTTAACTGCTTACCTGGAAATGTTACGCTGCTTAATACCTGGTCTAACTCAGAGATTAACCAGAGAACCTGAAGTAAGAAACACAACTGACCCCTTTAATCATCCTCCCAAACTGACCTGACCTCACTACTTGCCCCACCTGACTACCCCCCTGACCCAATTCGACTACCCACCCACCAAGCCAGCTACCACCCCACTACCCAACTAACTACCACAACTACCCGACTAATCCCCCCATCTGACCTGACCAAACTACCCAGCTCTGATCACATGACTATCCCCAACATGACCTCTCTACCCACTCACCCATTCACCCAGTTACCTTCTCACCCACTCACTCACTCACCCATTCAACCACTCACCCACCCATCCATCCACTCATGCATTCACCTTTTCACCCACTCAGCTTCTCACCAACTCACCTATTCACCCACTCATTTATTCACCCATTCACCTGCTTATCCACCCATCCTGTCAGCCACTCATCCACTCCCCACTCATCCACTCACCCACTCATCCACTCAGCCACTCATCCACTCACTCACTCATCCATTCACCCACTTACGCACTCACTCACTCACCCACTCACATATTCATCCATTCACCCATTTACCACTTAGTGACTCATTCATTTACAAACCCATTCACTTACTGAAAGACTTGACCTTTAAAAGCTTACCTGAATATGGCAGCTACCATTAGGAAAAGGGAGCATGTTCTGTCTTCATCCATTTTTTCTTACGCTCAATGTTTTCCTCTGTGGATATCTGTGCTGACCCACTGATGCTTCAGCTGGGATCAGAAGTCCTGGCTGAAAAATTGTAAAAGGGTTGGGTTGCAGAAATATTTGCAATAGTGTCAATGCATAGAGCATTTGATGCTGACTGGAAGATCTGGACCAATGTGAAAATGTCTACAGGTGTAAAAAAAAAAGGAAGAGATTAGCAAAAGTGAGCATAGGCCCTTTAGACACAGAGACAGGTGAAATTCTAGTGGGGAATAAGGAAATGACAAAGGCATTAAACAAATACTTTGCATCAATCTTCAGGTTGAAGGCACAAGAAACATTCCAAAAATAATTGGGAATTATTTAATTAATGAGAATGAGGGTCTGAAAGAAATAGTACTGTGGCGAGTTTGGTGTTGGGGACGCATTTAATCGAGCAGGGGAGTGAGGGTGGGAATCTACCACTTTCCCACCTCTGCCTCGATTATGTCCATGGCAAGAAGTTTTGTGGATAACCTTCCCACCCGGCTGCCAATTGAGGCCCTTAAATGGGCAATTAATGCCCACTTCAGAGCCTCATTCTTCCACTGCTGGTATTCACCCAACGGGGTGGATGGGGGACTCGCCATGCAGCAAGCTCAAAAAGCAAACCCTACTGGGGCTGCTTGCAGGCTTCCAGGGGCTGTCCTCCATTCAAAGGCACCTGATTGAGGGACCTGATATCTGGAAGAGGAAGGCCCACTGAGAGCCTCTCCTTCCGCCTTTGCTGCTAATCCTTCTTCTCCTTCCCCCACGACTCCACTCTGTGACCCCCTTCCTGCCATGACTCTCTTATGGCCTGGATCCCTCAGCAATCCTGGGGCCTTAGATGGTGCATTGCCGGCAGCAGCGAGCCAGTGGCTCTGCTGAGCAATGAAGAGCTGCTGGCCTCTGATTGGCCAGAAGATTTTGGTAGGTGGGACTTCCACCCACAGGATGCTTAAGCCCAAGGAAAGCCCACCACTGCCCAGTTAGTGCCTTAATGGCATATCATACACGAGCCTTCTCAAAAAAGAAGTGACATAGGTCTTTCACTAGCTCTCCAGTGGGCAGACCAGACCCCCGTTGCCTACATTAAATTCCACCCAAAGTCAAAAATTCTCCTGGACCTGATGGTTTGTATCCTGGGGTTTTAGTTGAGGTAGCCACAGAGGTAGTGGGTAGATTGGTTTTGGTCTTCCACAATTCCTTAGATTCTAAAATGGTCCCAGTGGATCAGAGGTAGCAACTATAACACTGCTATTCAAGAAAAGAGAGAAAAAGCTAGGAACTATAGGCCAATTAGCTTAATGTCAGTCATAGGAAAAGGCACAGGGCACTTTGAAAATCACCATGTGATTAGATAAAGCCAACATGGATTTACGAAAGGGAAATCTGTTAGAGTTTAGCTTTTCCACTTTTCCTGTCAAAGTGGATTACTTCACATTTCTTCACATTATATTCCATCTGCCACAGTTTTGCCCATCTATTTACCCTGTCTAAATCCTTTTGTTGTAGTTCAGCTGGTAGCACATTTGCCTCTGAAGCGGAAAGTTCCAGATTCAAATCCCACTGTAGGACTTCAACCTTAAATCAGGGCAGCCACTCCAATCTAGTACAGTACTAAGGGACTGCTGCTTTGTAGGAAGTAATATCTTTTGGATGAGATGTTAACCTGAGGTCCCATCTGACCTTGCAGAAGGATGTACAAGAACTGAAGGATGCAGGAGAGTTGTCCCTGGTGTCCTGACCAATATATATCACTCAGTTGACATCACAAAACTAATTATCTGGTCATTATCACACTACAGTTTGTGAGAGCTTATTGTGTGCAAATTGAATGATATGTTTCCTACATTACATTAGGTGACTACACTTCTAAAGCATTTCAATGGCTCTTTGGGACATCAGTTGGTTAAAATAAGTTCTCTATAACTTCAAATCTTCCTTTGCATTCTCCAACTTGCCCACCTAATTTTGTATTGTCCACCACCTTGGATACATCACACTTTGTCCACACTTTGTCCAAGGGCACTGGATCCAACAAACTGGTGACAAGAGTAAAAGCATGATAGCCACAGATAAAAATGAGGTAAAAAGCGAGGAAGAACTAAGGAAATCAGAAGAACCGAAATCGGGCCGTACCTCGCACGATTATTATACGTTAAAGAAAATTTCCTTCTTGAGATTCGAAGCAATCCCCTCAGAGCATGCCGCAATTTGGAAGAGTGGAGCCTTTCGATCCAACCTCAGATGACGGGTCTCACTACGTTGAACACCTCGCGTTCTTCTTCGACACGATCGACATTGCGGGGGATGAGAAGAGGCATGTGATCCTTCTGGCAACGTGTGGGAGTAAGACATATGGACTAATTCGCAATCTATTAGTGCCCAGTGCCCCAGACTTGAAAAGTTTTGATCACTTAGTGAACGGCATAAACAGTCATTTCCAGCCCAAGCTCTGTCGGCGAAGATGCAACGGTTCAAATTTAACTCAAGGCATGGAGCCGCAGGGGAGACAGTTGCTTGTTATGTGGCAAGTCTGAAATAATTAACTGAATGTTTGCATTTCTATTAATGATATGCTTAGAGTTCATTTGATGTGCGGTATAAATGAAAATGCGATTCAGAAGAGATTGTTGGCTGAAACCAATCTAGATTTTCAGAAGGTATTGGAAAGCGGTCTTGCAATGGAAGGTGCAGTGCGAGACTCAGAAGCCATTTGAGGAGCGCAAAATGGTGCCGTCCTCCAAGTTGGGCCAGGAGCCTCAACCAAATAGAGCGCGAAAGGGCAGAGCTTTGTTCCGAGGCTGGAAGCAACCAATGCTAGCAGACAAATTAAAAGGGAAAACTTAGCAACAAAAACATGGCTTAATAGTAACAGAGATGGAAGCAGACAGCCTTGTAATGAACTACGGTTTAAAAAGATTGAATGTTTCTTCTGCCATCGATATGGGCGCCTCATGAGACATTGTAAAGATAGAATCAGGCAGACTTTCAGACAAAAGCAAAAAGCCATTGAGATTAACAGCATTGAAAAGCCTGATGTAATAGTTGCTGATATCTATTCATTATATAACTTAAAGATTGGAAGAATGAAGCCGATCTATGAGAATGAATGAGAAGCCAATCAGAATGGAAGGGGATACTGGAGCAGCCACTATGGTGATTGGTGAGCATATGTTCAAATACCTGAATCATGGAGAAAGTAAGCTGAATTTACAAGAAACTGATGAAAAATTAAAAACTTACACAGGAGAAGACATAAAGGTCAAGGGCATACATAAAGTCACAGTACACTATGGAGGTCAAACAGTGAGATTATCCTTGATGGTATTAGCAGGCAAGGGACCTAAGTCTCCTTAGATGAAAGAAATTAACTTGGAATGGACTGAAATCTTCCAGCTAAGAACTAATGGGCTTTCAGAGCTACTACAAAAATATGCCTCAGTTTTCATTGAAGAACTTGGAAAATTTAAAGGGCTACAAGCAAAAATTCATGGAGGCCCAGAGGCAATGCCAAAATTCATTAAGGTCAGGCCAGTAACTTATGCAATGAGGGATAAGGTAGATGCCAGAACTGGACAAATTAGAAAAACTGTGAGTGATACAACCAGTATAATGTTCAGATTGGGCGACTCCAATTGTACCTGTTCTCAAACCTGACTGAAGCATTAGAATATGTGGGGACTACAAATTAACAGTTAATGAAGTGGCAAAATTGTACATATACCCCACAGCTAAAAGAGAAAATTTATACGCTAAACTGACAGGTGGAAAGGCCTACATGACGTTAGATTTGAGTCATGCCTACCAGCAATTGTAATTAGAGAAGGCATCCTGGAAGCTTGTCACCATAAATACACTTAAGGGACTGGACCTATACACCTATTTACCATTTGGTATATCTTCTGCTTGCGCCATATTCCAAGGAGCTATGGAAAGTTTATTACGGGACTGCCCCGTGTTCAAGTTTATTTGGATGACGTTCTTGTGACTGGACTCACTGAAAAGGAACATTTGACAAACTAGGAACAAGTTCTGAAATGTTTTTCTCAGGTTGGAGTGAGACTGAAAAAGGAAAAGTGCACATTCCAGGTGAAAGAGGTAACTTACCTAGGCCACAAGGTAGATTCACAAGGCCTACATCCAGTTGAAAAAAAAGTGAAAGCTATTAGAGAGCCCCAGCACCAAGGAATACATCCGAACTGAAATCATTCTTGGGCTGATCAATTACTATGGACATTTCTTGCCTAATTTGTCAACAGAACTGGCACCCCTGTATTACTTGTTCAAGAAAAATCAGAGATTGTCCTGGCAAACACCACAAGAAGAAGCTTAAAAGTTGTTGCAGTCATCTATACTACTATTACATTTTGATCCAAAAAACGAGCTGACATTAACGTGTGATGCTTCATCTTATGGAGTGGGAGCAGTGCTTTCCCATCGAATGGATGATGGATCAGAATGACCTATAGGATATGTATTGAGAACACTTAGCACTGCAGAGAAAAAGTACTCACAAATTGAAAAAGAAGGCCTGGCAATCATTTTTGGTGTTAAAAAGTTTCACCAATATGTACATGGTTGTCATTTTACTATCATAACAGACCATAAGCCGTTATTAGGACTATTTGGTGAAAACAGGGCTATGCCTCCTATAGCCTCAACAAGAGTACAAAGATGGGTGTTGATCTTGGCAGCGAATGAACCTATTTTTATTCAGAGACCTGGAAGTCAAATTGCAAACGCAAATGCACTCAGTCGTTTACCCTTGCAAGTAAAAGCTAAGGATGTTCCAATTCCTCAGGAATATGTAGTGTTGTTGAACTTCCTGGACTTATCACCGATTTGTGCAAAACAAATTAAAGATTGGACGAACCGAGACCTGGTCCTGTCCAAATTGAGAAATCAATTTCTTTATGGTTAGTCACAAACACAAGAATTTGATGAAATAAAACCATATTTCCAGAGAAGATAAGAGATAACTAGCCAAGAAGGTATCTTATTGTGGGGGGCTCATATGATTGTTCCTCCAAAAGGACGAAAGCCCCATTGTTATCTGAACTTCACAGTCACATCCCGGAATTCCCAAAATGAAGGTAATAGCACACAGCTATATGTGGTGGCTGGGAATGGATGGAGAAATAGAAAACTTAGTGAGAAGTTGTGTACAGTGTCAACAAGTACAAAAATTACCTGCAACAGCCCTGTTACACCCCTGGGAATGGCCAGAAAGACTATGGGTATGAGTGCACATCGACTATGTAGGGCCTTTTAGGGGAACAATGTTTCTACTTGTCATTGACACTCATTCAAAATGGATGGACATATACGAAGTGAGGTCACCCACATCTTCCGCTACAATAGACAAGCAAGACAGAGCTTTGCTATAAATGGATTAGCTGAAGTGCTAATATCAGATAACAGAACGGTATTCACAAGTGCTGAATTTAACCGGTTTACAAGCCTCAATACCCTTCTTCAAATGGACTTGCTGAGAGAGCAATTCAGATGTTCAAATTTGGTATGAAGAAATTATCTGGAGATTTGTTAGTGACTAAATTAGTACAATTTCTTTTCCATTATAGAACCATCCCTCGTTTGACAACAGATGTTACACCTGCGGAATTGTTGATTAAGCATCGTCTCCAATTGAGAGTGAGCCTAATTGTGCCAAACTTGGGGGGAAGGTAGAAGGAAGGCTGGAAAGTCAGAAAATTGGACATGATTGTCACAGTCGGGACAGAACATTTAATGTAGGAGAGAAAGTATTTGTGAAAAATTTTAGCAAAGGACCAGCATGGCTGTTCGGTGAAATAAGTTCCATAATGGGAACTCTTTCCTACCACATGAAAGTCGAAGATCGAGTAATAAGAAGACATGAGGATCACATATGAAGAGGAGAAGCCAAACATCCAAATATCATTCCGCAAGCATTCGAGACTGAATCAACATCTCCTGTTGAAAGAATTCAACCAAGTACAAATGTATTTGAAGGGCTGACTGTACCTGAAAGAGTCAAATAAACAAATTTACAGGTACCTGCTATAGAATCTGAAGCTCAGACAACTTCAGTAAGGGAGATTCCAAAGCAAACTTCAGAAGCTGTAGAGTTGAGATGTTCTACAGGCATAAGGAAACACCCAGAGAGACTGACTTTTTAAATAATTGATCTGTGTAAATAACTTGATATATTGAAAAATTGTAAAATGTATTTTTCAGTAAAGGGGGAGGGATGTAAAATCTGATATGTAATATACCTTTAAGATAAGTAGTGTAATATGAGGTCACATGATCTTAATATCCAATAGCAGAGTAGTGCGGGCTACCTTTTTGTGGGAAAGTCTTGAGTTAATCATTGATGAGTGAAGTCAGAGTTTTATGTTGTGAGCACACAAGTGTAGCTGCTGAGCTGGTTTGTAAATAAACAGTGTGTTTATTCTAACAATGATTTCCGGATGTTTTCTGTCTCTGTACCAACTCAGTCACCCCAAAACAAGTGTGCAGCCCAGACCCTTTAGCCACAACAAACCAAGGGCACTGGTTCCTACACCCTTCAAGCCACACACAATCCTGACTTGGAACGATATTGCCATTCCTTCACTGCCATTAGTTCAAACTCCTGAAACTCCCTCCCTAACAGCACTGAGGGTGTACCTATACTATATGGATTGCAGCGGTTCAGAATGGTGGCTCACCACCACTTTCTCAAGAGTAATTAGCAACAAATGCTGGCCTAGCTGGTGATGCCCAGACAATTACCAGACATCTCAAAACACTTTACAATCATTGAAGTACATTGACCTCTTTCTGCAGATATAGATGTGCAGGGTCTACTGAATGGGCATGAAGCAGCTGTCATGTAGTCTGAACTTCCTGGCTGTGGCTTTCCATGGCTTTGTCATCTGTGGCTCAGTTGGTAGCACCCGCTCTTTTGAGTCAGAAGGCTTACTGTAGCACTTGAGCACACAAGTCAAGGCTGAACCTGTAGCCTGAAAGGTTTAACTGGTCAGTGAAAGTGGTGGGGTGTGGGATGGGGGTGCGGGTGCAGGGATCCTCCATCTCAGGCCCTCATGGCAGTTGGAGGCACTCTCTCCCACAGTTTTGCCTCCCTTGCCCATCCTGTCCCTCCTACCCTGTCCAACTTGTCCTCTAACCACTGGCTCCATTGCTGAATAACACCTCCTTGACCTACCTGCAGTACCAGCAGTGGCCACAGCTCCTGCTTGGCACTGCAGGTGTGCAGAGCTGCCACCCTCTGATTGGCCGGCAGCATTATGAGATGGGACAATCTCCTGTGATGGACAGAAGTCTTGCCTCATTCTAATTAAAGAGCCATTGCCTGAAAAAATAAAGTGGGGTGAGCCAGCTAAGAGGAGGCGAGCCCTGAAATTTAAGCTGGGGTGCGGGGAACCTGCTCTCAACATGAAATGCAGCCCATAATCTCACTCATCAGCGAGCCAGCTCAAGAATTGTACCAACTACTGCAAAAATGCCTGAAGCTGTCATGTAGCATAGGTCTGACACATCCAATGATCAACTATGAACTGAAATGTGGCTCTACCTCCTTGCAGGCAGGATTATTTGCTGACCAACAGAGAGGATGCAATGATTGTGACAGTACCAACCCCATTTCAGGCATCATTAGATCGGGTCTGGGTGCACTGTTGATCTTGGAGCACCTGATTGCACTTTGGTTCCTGTTGCTTTCACTTTTGCATATCACTATTAGTTCTTTTTAGGAGGAGCATGCAGGTGCAGGTTTTGAGGGGAGGTTTGAGAAGAGGAATTGTTTTTTCTTACTGCATTTTATCTGTCTCAAAACAGATAATAACTCAAAGGGTAATGCACACCGTCCGATTATATCCTCCAAGCTGGAGTCATTCTTAACATCTGTCAAGGTTGAAATTGGGATCTTTCTGGCTTAAATATCCCAATACAGTGTGAGTGCATTTGGACATTGAGGCATCTAGGGAACTCCATTTCTTTATTAATTGCAAAACCTTTCTTCATAAGCATGATCTGGGATTGCTGTTCTTGCAATCATATAATAGTCAACAGATAATTTAAAATTGCTCCTTTGTGCTAAAAGTTTGAACATTCAATAACTAAATTAAGCAGTGTAAATAAGATAGCACAGTGAGAATTTAGTGCTAAAAAGCATTATCAGTTCATTAAAAAAATAACTTTGAATTCAGCAGAACAGACTCAATTATGTCCTATTTTTAATATATCAGAAAACAGGATTCTTGTAATGGGATAGTTATGATAACAAACTTGCAAACCTGAAATAATAAACTGAAAATTCACTATACAAAGTTGAATTCAGTGCATCTGGTAGTTTTAGTGATGTATATGGACAATTTTATGTCCATCATCTGAACATTTTTGTATCACGGCTAGCCAATTAAATCTTTTTCTTTAATCATTAAGATTTAAGGTGATTGGCAAAAAAAACAATGGCGACATGAGGAAAAAAAATTATACAGTGAACAGTTAGGATCTGGAATGCACTGCCTGTGAGTGTGGCAGAGTCAGATTCAATCGTGGCTTTCAAAAGGAAGTTGGATAATTATCTGAAGGGAAAGAATTTGTAGGGTGAAGGGGAAAAGTAGGGGGAGTGGGACTAGATGAATTCCTCCTGCAGAAAGCCAGCACAGACATGACAGGCTGAATGGCCTCCTTCTGTGCTATTATCTATTCTATGTTTCTAAACAATGTAATTGGTATTTCATGTATCTCAGTCTTGAAATAATGACCATAATACTCAATATGAATGTAGACTGCAATAGTGAGTGACTATGCACTTAGATGCAGAGCTGCTTTAAAGCAAATCTATCTGAAATCACCAATAACTTTCTATTTAGCACATCAGTAAAATATATTAAGAAGACACCAATTCTCATAAATTTGATCCACTGCACAGAACTTTAAAAAATCTATACCATTTGTGCTAGTGCCAAATTATAGTCAAAGGTATGTAAATAATATTTACAGATTAATCTGCTTCTTCAGTTCCCCTTTTGCACTACACACTGTATGCTGGCACATGACTGTCATCTGGCAGTGAGCAATGCAAATAATCCAGCTCAAAAATTATTCAACTGTGAGTGATTGTACAGAGGAAGACACTTACTGCTTCTTTCTATCCTAATTTACCAGAAAATGAATGTATTTTAATTTCCTGCCAAAATGAACCACTATTCCGTATTTACCCTGCTTTGCTTTTCCTTTGTACCGAGGCCCATAAGAATGCAGTACATTGCTGCCCCATTCCATCTGTCTGTATATTGTTGTCTGTTGTCAATGCTGAATATCTTGTCACATCATTAAATCAGTTTGCCAACTCACTTCATTTAGGTAAAATAAAAAAAATATTCATTTTGTCTTTCTTAATTGCTTTAAATGTATCTAAAGTGACGAATACAGTTTTTATTCCATGTTAGATGCAAGTATCATCACCATAGCACAATGCTTCTGAGCCAATTAAAATCCGAATTATAAAAGATGTAGTGCAACTGTGATCTCCTGTTTGTCCCACCGCAGCATCATTTCTGCGAGTTTGCTTTCTTTCAATTGAATTCAGGAACAAAGTGATGTAAATTTAGCCAGTGAAGGTCCATTTCAAAAATAAAAATGTTGGCTCAGTTTAGAGCAGTCTGTTGTTAACTCAGATGTTGTGTTAAAAATTGGAAATGCACAGAGGAACTATTGTCTGACTGCTTGCATCTATTTTATTTATTCTATACTTTCTTCTGGAACCAGACCAACAGAGGTAGCTTATGTAAGTTTTTTTTTTATATATATATAAACCGTGATGAGAGAAGAAGCATACATTCCCTACTTCCATTGATTTTATGTGTGTATCATTGTGCACCAATGCAAGGGAAAAATAATTCATTTTGCGGAAAGTGATTATGGAATATCCGGTTTCTTTCAATCTACTGTTCAACAAAGGTGCAGATAGTGCACAAATAGTTCATTCATTTAAAGCTAATTTTCTGCCATTTTTTTGAATGCTATAGGAATACACAACTTCACTATGTTTGCTTTCTTTAAACTCAGGTGTATTGAGGGCATTAATACTAGTGAGTAATCGAGTATATCGGTAACAGTGCTGGTCAAATATCTTAATATTCACTTTAAAAATACATTTGAAGCCAACCCAGTTGCTAGGTATGCAATTTCTGGGTGAAGTAGAGCAACAGTGCATGAGACGCAATCCAAATCTACTAATTAAGATCTTTGCATTGTAACAGTATCTAGGAGAAGTGGACAGTGCCTCCCAAACTGTTTTCCAATATGACCCCATTTTAATACCTGAAGATTAATGTGACCACAGATGCCAGCAATAAAGCAGTGCATTAACATGCAATATACAATTATTAAAGCTTGCATATTATAGATCAACATATAATAAAATATAATTTAATTTAGATCAACTTATAACATCATATAAATATGACAATCTGTGCTTTAAAGCACCTTGTAAAAATGTTATAATTTTATGAACTCGTGTAGGTTGCAGCCCAGCTCCACATTCCCTGGTTACAGAGGACTCATTGAAGCCCCCTCCCCCATTTCCACAGACTCATTGAAATCAGCCCCCACGATACACACATACACGCACACGCACATACACACCACACACACATACACACACACATACACACATAAACACAACACACATACACACATTCAGACACAAACACACACACACACCCCTCTTCCCAACACTCATACAGTAGCACCCCTTCTCAATCCCTTCCCCACATGCACCTACTCAACATCCTTTCTTTCCACCTTGCCTCCCCCCACTTACTCACGCAGGAGCCCCTCTTGACAATCCCCTCTACCTCAGTCACTCACTCACTCAGCAGCCCCTCTTACCAACCCCCTTTCCCTACTCACTCACTCACCAGCCCCTCTCTCCTTCCACACTGTTGGTCAAGTTGCCTGTGCCTGTGAAGCAGATTTGCTATCTGTGGATAAGGACCCTGTACAGCAGGTAGACAGGAGCAGAAACACCTTTCCAGCTCAGGATGTGACCTCCTTGTTTTTCCTGCACTCAGGCAGTGACTGTGTTACACTTGTGGGCCTCTAGCTTCACCAAGTTGGCACACAAACATCCTGGGCCAACTCAAACTCACCGCTAGTGTTGTTTTCTGAAGTTAAAAAGCACTTTTGCTCACCATCCATCCCATGTTTTTTGGTGGAATTAATCAAGTGGGTCCAGGGCTGCACAGCCAGAGCCTTAAGACTGGGTCTTCTCCTCCCCACAGTCACCATTGCTGCTCGGGAGAGGGGCAACTTGTGACCCCAAATGTGACCTCTGCAACCCTATTGGAGGTCCTGTTCCACTGTTTGGAAATCCCTGATAGACCCTATGGTGTTTATCAATAACTTGTGTGTAATTCTGGAATGGAAGACTTAAGTTCGAGCAGTGAACACAGGCTCACAGACCTGGGAAGAGCAGAAGATTATAAGTAAAAAAATAAAATAAAATGCCAACTGACTAGTTTGAATGAGTATGAATAAACAGGCTTTCATATAAGTAGAGTGCTACATGAAGCAATATAAGCCAACTATGTATTATAAAGGGTTAATTGCCATTATGCTAGTAGCTAGAGTGTGACATCAATGAAGTCAAATCACATGTAACTGGAATCCGAAGGAATAAGGTTCTAATGGGGTCCTGCTAAAGTCTGCCTCTGTAAACAGTGTAAATAGTCAACAAATGTTCACTAGTTTGCCACAACATGGTTTCCACTCTCTTCTATCAAAGGCACCCAGTGTCCAGTTGCAATAATAATACATGGCGGCAGCGTTCTATGAATCTTTCACTCAGGATCCCAGTTGACGCTGGTAAAGGCGAGAAAGCGAAGGCTGTCAGCCTGGTAGACAATGCTTGAGAAACAGCAATCAGAGCAACTAATCACTACCAGAGTCCTGAGACAGCTGACTACAAGTGCATAGGATTATGGAGAAAGTCTTACCTCTGCCTGAGGCCCTGGACCTCGTAGAGTGCCTCGGCCAAGCTGGACCTTGGAGAAACTGGCATCCCCGATTCAACTGATGCTGGGCTACGTCCAGATTCATTCAGAAATCAGATAAGGACCAGGTCAGTATTATCCGTTATCCAATTGGTAGCTGTGTTGATGGCATCTTAAGAAGGCAGGGCTCAACGAGGAAACTGGTAAATATGAAAAGGTTATCAAGGCCTTCGATTTCTACTTTAGTCTATGATGCAATACTATAATGGACCGGACAAAATACAACCGGCACAGCCAAAAACCTGGAGAGAATATTGATTGCATTATAAACAACCTGTATTGCTTAGCAGATAACTGTGAATATGGGACATTGTGAGATAAGCTCATCAGAGACGACGTTGTCGTGGGGCTGGTCGATGGAGCATTGTCAGTACTTTTGTAGTCTGGGGAAGATCTCAAGTTGTCCAGGATAGTATAGTTAGCAATGCAGGCTGAACGTCAGAAGCAAAACAGGCTATTCACCCGGGATAATAGGAAACCTTCTTGGAAGCAGACCACCGGCTCCTTCCAGTTTGTGAGCCATAGGGCTATCAGTGTGCCTGCCAGAAAACCGAGCCAGTATGAAGAGGGCATGGTCGCCTCCATTATTCCATGTCTGCGTTGTGATGGGAACAAACCTCATCAGCAGAAAGATGCCAAGCCATTAGTGCTGAGTGCCACTCCTGCCACAACAGGGGGCATTTTAGAATGGTATGCCACAGCAGCAGGAAACATGTTCAAGTCAAAAATTTTAAGATAGACAATTCCAATCTGCAAATGCCCCAAGAATTAATTGATACTGAAAAACTGGATGTATTCTTCCTAGGTGAAGTGGCAGAGCCACAAGAGTATTTCTGGCATGCAGATATCATGGTTAATGGCAAGAAGGTGAATTTTAAACTGGACACAGGAGCATTCTTTCCATTACCACACCGTGGCTGAAGTCTGAATTTCTCCAGCTTTCTACCATTCAACTTTACAGTGCAGGAAGTATTGCACTCAAGGTGAGAGAAGAGATGATTGCTACATTTCATTATAATGATATAGAGTTCACTAAAACTCTATATGGCATTCCTAAATCAACATTAGCAGAGAAGCTTGTTAAGCTTTGCATCTTCTTTATTCACCAATTGCAGAAGAAACTCAAGTTGACTCAGAACACTGCGAATCTGTCTTCATAGACAAAACTCCATCCCTAGAACCACAGGAGGAAAGCGTAGATCTTGCATTTCTCTTTGAGGAGAGGCTACATGAAGCTGTAGACAGATACACCAAGGATGAAGGTGACCAGCCACAAGATGACATTCGAGACCTTAACTTTCTCTTTCAGGAAAGAATTGGAGAGTATGATAACCAAGATACCATTAATATCAATAAGGCAGGAGAGGAGAGGTGATACTGAACCTTGCTTTACTTTTTGAAGACAGCATAGATGATGATGAAGATAGCCCAGATGCCTATGCTAAGACGGATCAGCATATTATTGAAGATGGTGATAAAGATGCATACTTGTCTGTTAATTCTGTTGAAGACACCAATGATATACAGCAACAACCTGATGCACCAACTCTTTTGCACAATAGAGAACCGAGACCAGAAGTTTACTATTGTGACTATAACCATTGTAGTACAAATCCCTGCTAGTATTAAATCTGAAGTTAAATCTGAAGATCAAAAGACTAGAGAGGTGCTTTCTACAGATCTTACTAACCACCATAGACATACAAGAAAGTGTAATTTCTCTGCCTCTGCATGTTTCTTTCACTGCTGATGTGGGTGACAGCATACGCTCTGATGAAGTTCCAGAGATGTTCATGCCTGCTAAGGAGCAAACTCACACAGAGGAGAGTGTGCAAATTGAGCCACTAACTACAGAAAAGGAAATTCCTACAGTATTAGCAGGACAATCATAATTTTTTCTTCCGAATATTCTTTGTCCTTCTCTTTGTCTTCTGATTTGTTCATTACATAATATTTTGTTTGTTGCAGATATAGAAGTCTGTAGACCCTATACAACTGTATAGATCTTCACAGGAGCTGAATGAGGTTCATTTTTTCAAGTAGGAGCAGCCAGCCGTCCAACCTTTCCCCAGAATACCGAGAAGAAATGAAAGAAAAGAGAGAAAAAAAATGAAAATCCCTGTACATCACCATTATATTGAGGGGGCAGAAGCAGAAATCTCTTTCTGCAGAGGTCGGTGCCTTCCAAAGAGAAGCTTATGGAGAGCTTATGTCTCATACACATCCTGAAAGTGAGTCAAGAACACAGTTGGAGATTGACTGGCACAAGAGGCAGTGAGGGGTGGAGGAGGGTAGGAGTAGGATGAATGTGTAAACAGTTAATGTCAATGAGGATAACAGAAGAATTAGGGTGAGGTGAAGTATAAAGGGTTAATAGCTATTATGCTAATAGCTGTGGTGCATCATCAGTGATGGCAGATCACATGTAATTGGACCCTGAGGGAAGAAGGTTCTAATGGAGTCCTGCTAAAGTCCGTCTCCATAAAAGTGTAAGTTGTCAAGAAACATTCACTAGTTTGCTAAAGCATAGTTTCCAGCTCTCTTCTATCAAAGGTACCCAGAGCCCAGTTTTGAGGTGGTGGCATAGTGGTAACACCACTGGACTGGTAATCAAGACCCTCAGGGCAATGCTTGGGGACATGGGTTAAAATCTCACCAAAGCAGCTGGTGGAATTTAATCTCAATTAATGAATCTGGAAAGCTGATCCCAGTCATGGTCACCATGAAACTATAATTGATTGTTGTAAAAACCTGTCTGGTTCACTAATGTCCTTTAAGAAAGGAAATCTGCCATCCTTACTTGGTCTGGCCTACATATGACTCCAGGCCCACAGCAATGTGGTTGACTCTTAATCCCCTGAAATGTCCTAGCAAGCACTCAGCTCAAGGGTGATTAAGGATGAGCAACAAATGCTGATCTTGCCAGGGACATCCACATCCCATGAAAGGAAAAAAAAAGTTAAACATATCAACCACGTTTACTTCAGTAGCTTGCTAAAGTTAACATGAGACTGATCCAGAAACCTGCTGGGATTGCAACACATAAGGAAGTATTGAAAATTGTTGAGAGGTAGTGCAGCAAGCCATAAAAGCACAATTGAGAAAATTGCACATGAAAAATACTTCAGACCAATTATAATTATTTAAATCTACAGGTGATAACTCTAACGTATTCAGTCAGTTCTCAAGCAATCTGTTATCAAGGTGCTTTACATTCAGGTTAGCCATAAATTTATGCTGTGCCTAAAACACAGAACACAAGATAAGTGCTCATTCAGATTGTCCTTTTTGCAGGAGGCTCCTTAAAGCGGGAAGCACCAAGGCCAAAGTGACAATGTGCACAGTGTGTGAAACCATGTTGATGAAGTTATAACAGATGCAATAGAGTGAGAAGCCATGCAGGCTGGGTAGCATGCAATTATTAAAGAACTGCAGGGCAAAGGCCTGATGCTTGAAGTGATTGGTGGCTGGCTCCATCACAGGCATGTAGTGTAGGTGCATCAGAGCAAGTATTTTACTCTCAAATCACTGCCAGTCCTTTTCCAGAAAGGGCCTCTGCAAAAGTGATCAGAGAAGCCACAATCCAAGTAACTGAGACCAGGCTTGCTACTCTGGCACACAGAAGGATCATCCAGGATTGCAACATGTCAAAGTAAGGGTTCTCAAGAAGACAGCTGCTTTCATTAGTACATCACTCATAAATAAAACACTAGAAAGACCATTTCACACAAGAACATGGAATACAAAAGGAAAACACAGCTGCTTATCAGATTAAACCCTTCAATACTGTTGAAATGAGGACACAGCACATCTTTTTAAACTTTCCGGACTTGTTTTATTTCAAAATTGATGCTTTCCAGACAAAGATCTGTAATAAAGAAAGCTTCATTTAATGGAAGGGAAGATCAAATGATTAAAAAAATTCCTTTAGATGAGTTAAGGCAGGCAATAAAATAGTGACCAAAGGATTCATACTAATATGGTAACACATTTATTACAAATATTATTGAGGGTAACTTCATCCAAAAAGTTTCTGCACTTTAACATTTAGCTAATGTACAAGTTAGCTGTAACATGGAGGAATTTAACTTCTCCAGTTCATGTTCACATACAAAATAATGAGGATGGTATGTTAATTTATCAGATCAGGATTAGCTTTAACTATCACCTATAGGTTCTATAGCTGTGAACTTAACATACCTGTAGTCTCATTTAATGTCAGTTCACATTTGTCTTTCTTTGCTCCCAGCTTTTCAGCGAACAGCTTTTCCTGTTTCATTTTAGTTTGCTTCCTGCTTGTGTCTCTCCATCTGCTCCCAGCCCACTTTCTTTTTGTTTCTGTTCCAAGCCACTTCATTTAACTACCAACAGGATTTTCTTCACTTTGGTGCTGACCTCTCCAGCCATCCAAGCATGCACCTGAAGTGGCTTTAGCCTTGGTTTGGAGCTGGGATTTTGGATAGCAATCAAGCAGTGAGGGCAATAAAGCATCACCGATGTGGAACTTAAAGCCCATAGTTTAACTTAAAAAAATGAGATGGTTCTATCTAGCTGACACTATGGCATTGGTGAATGCAGCACAGTATGGTGTGATGATCATAGCAAAAGTTGACAGATTTTATTGATAATTCTCCAATATTACGCAAGATGGATGAATACATTTGGCACATAGCAACACATTACAGGTCACATGTGGAAAAGAAAAGCAAGATGTAACTGCAGTTATAAAGGGGAAGGTGGGAGAAGAATACCAAAGTGAAGGAAAAAAAACGTTCTTTCCTTTGATTTCATTTGTCGGTGATTATTTTTGCCCAGTGTTATCTTTTCTTCTATTCCTTCTTAGACTTCTTTCCTACTTTGGATAACATTATTTAACACACTAAAATAGCATTGTTAGGTTATTTTTCCTTGATTTTAATACGTATTTTGGCCCATAGGGGAGGTGGTGATGTAATGGTAATGTCACTGGACTGGTATTCCAGAGGCTCACAGGCTTTGGGGATGTAGCTGATGGAATTTAGATGCAGTTAACAAATCTGGAATTAAAAGCTAGTTTCCGGTAATGGGGACCATGAAATCATTGTTAATTGTCATAAAAACACATTTGGTTCACTAATGTCCTTTACCTGGTCTGGCCTGCATGTGATTCCAGGTCCATAGCAAAGTAAGCCACTGAGTTGTATCAAACCTGCTATGAAGCCAAAAGAAGGAATGAAACTGGGTGGACAGCATCAGCATCGACCTAGTCAACAGAAATGACAACGACAAACCAAGTGCTGTCAGCCCTGCAAAGTCCTGCTTACTAATATCTGGGGGTTTGTGCCAAAACTGGGAGAGCTGTCTCCTAAACTGGTCAAGCAACAGCCCGACATAGTCATATTCACGGAATCATACCTTACAGACAATATCCCAGACACCACCATCACCATCCCTGGATATATCCTGCCCCACCAGTAGGACAGAACCACCAGAGGTGGCAGCACAGTTGTATACAGTTGGGAAAGAGTTGCCATGGGAGTCCTCAACATTGAATCTGAACCCCATAAAGTCTCCTGGCATCAGGTCAAATATGGGCAAGAAAACTTCCTGCTGATTACCACCTACTGCACCCCCCTCCCTCCCTCAGCTGATGAATCAGTACTCCTCCATGTTGAACACATTTGGAAGAAGCACTAAGGTTGGCAAGGGTCCAGCATGTACTTTGGGTGGGGTCTTCAATGTCCATCGCCCAGAATGACTCAATAGCACTAATAACAACAGAGATGGCCAAGTCCTAAAGGACATAGCTGCTATACTGGGTCTGCAGCAGGTGGTGAAGGAACCAACAAGAGGGAATAAGCCTGTTGACCTCATCCTCACCAATCTACCTGATGCAGATACATCTGTCCATGACAGTATTGTCAGGAATGACCACCTTGGGTCATCCTTGTGGAGATAAAGTCCCGCCTTCACATTGAAGGCACTGTTATGAGGCTATGCCCCTTAGTTTTGAAATATGATTTTTCAACTTTCATCTAAATGGAAATTTTGCAATTTGAAATGGGACTGAAGAAACTGCTTAAAAATGCAAGGCCACCTTCCAAGGTGATGGCAAAAAACAAACAAATCACCCTCAGGGATGTGCAAAGAGGGGGACTTTTCCTACAACTCAGAGATCCATCAAAACACATCTTTGTCTAAGGAAGAGACATTACTAGGTACAGTAAGAACCAGGAAGTGACTTGATAGGCAGCATGTAATACCATTAAATGTATTAGTACATTATTACTACTCATTGGACTACAGCATGAATATTATCATACCACCAGTTAGAAATGTACAGCCCCATCAGGAGCTGCCTGTCTCCGGCTCCTGGCTCAGCATGGTATGCCTCAATATTGAAACAATGGCTGCCAGTCAGACTCTTGGAAATACCCAATGGATGGAGTATTTCAAGGCTAGGCTGCAGCCACTGCAGAGCAATTGCAAGAAAGGCTTCAGCAGAAGATACAGACCCCCTCTCCTTTTTGAAACAAGTGTTCAGAAAACAACTTTACTCAAAGCCTACCAGTGAACCGAGATCTACTAATAATTACAACATCTACATTTGACCACATCCACAAAACCAGCTAATCCAAATCATTCGTAATGTTTACAAATCTACGCAGCTGTAGTTAGCTTTGTGGTAAAATAAAATACTTCATTAGTTGATTTGTTGGTACATTGTTTTTTTATAATAATTTCATTCTGAAAGTGATAAAAATATTATTTCATTCAGGAAGTAGGGAACAAGGTCAAGAATGTAACTCCTAGGCAGAGGATGTTCTTTAAAATAGGAAATGGAAAACAGGAAATGCAAATACTTAATGGTCTCCAGGTCTCTGTGGTGCTCGTATAGCAGGCCGCCAGTCAATAAACTAATGAACGTTTGTGTGTACCATAGAACCATAGAAAAGTTACAGCACAGAAGTAGGTGCCTGGGTGTGGGGTCAGAGAATCTGTGTAGGGTTTAGAGTGCACAGTGTGTGAGTGTGTAGGTCGAGGACTAATTTGCAGAGTTATGGGGAAGAAGCTGGAATGTGGGACTAAATTGGACAGCTCTTTAAGCTGGCTCAGGTATGATGGACCAAATGACCTCCTTCTGTGCTGTAGGATTCTATCATTCAGCATTGTGGCCCTGTGCTGTAGCTTCACCAGTTTGGCATTGCATTTATAGGTACATCTGGTGCTGCTCCTGGTGTGCTCTTCCATACTTCATTACACCAGGATTGGTCATCTAGCTTGATATCATCAATTTCAAGACTGTAGTTCAGGCTTTCTTCTTCTTTACTTCCCTGGACAGCACTTAGCTGTTCATTTCAGTCCATGATTTTCCATCCATAGCTCAAGTATTGGATTTCTGAGCTCACCACTCAGGGTTGAGGTGGTCTTAAACTTTCATCACCGGTTATGCCATGCCTGGAGCCATAGTAATATCAAAAAGACAATTCTTATCTCTCCCTCTTTCTCCTCCCCTCCTCCCAAGAGGATAACTTATTAAAGAATTCACAAATGTGGATCAGAGACCTCACTAGGTAGACAGTAAGAACCAGGAAGTGACTTGATAGACAGCGTGTAATACCATTAAATGTATGAGTACATTATTACTACTCTTTGGACTACAGCATGAATAATATCATACCACCAGTTAGAGGTGTACAGCCCCAACAGGAGCTACTTGTCTCCGGCTCCTGGCTCAGCATGGTATGCCTCATTTCTGCTTTCCTCTCATGTTGGCACAGCAGAGGCTGGCTGCATGTGTGGATGCGACCAAATGAGTGCATATGGGAAGTCCTGAATGTAATGCTCAGGCACAGAGGAACCCATGTATCTTGCAAATAATCATTCTGCATAATCTATATCAATGACTTAGTTGAGGAAATAAATGGACTGTAATCAAGTTTGCTGGTGATACAAAGTTAAGTGAGAAAGTAAGCTGTGAGGAGGACGCAAAGAGGCAGCAAAAAGACTTAGATGGGTAAGCATTTTATTTTATTCTTTTCGTGGGATGTGAGTGTCACTGGCAAGGCCAGCATTTGTTGCTCGTCACTAATTGCCTTTGGGAAGGTAATAGTCAGCTGCCTTTTGAACTGCTGCAGTCCCTCTAGTGTAGGTATACCCACAATGCTGTTAAGAAGAGGGTTACAGGATTTTTACCCAGTGACATTAAAAGAACAGTGAAATAGTTCCAAATCAGGATGGTTGTGACTTGGAGGGGAACTTGCAGGTGGTGCTGTTTCCGTGTGTCTGCTGCCCGTACTTTTAGGTGGTAGAGTTCATGGATTTGGAATGTTCTGTCAAAGGCACCTTGGCAAGTTGCTGCAATGATGTCGTGGTATTGTCACTGGACTAGTAATCCAGTGACCCAGGGTAATGCTCTGGGGATCTGGATTTGAATCCTGCCACGTCAGATGGTGGAATTTGAATTCAATAAAAATCTAGAATTAAGAGTCTGATGATGACCATGAAACGATTGTCATAAAAACCAACCTGGTTCATTAATGTCTTTTAGGGAAGGGAATCTGCTATCCTTACCTGGTCTGGCCTACATGTGACTCCAGACCCACAGCAATGTGGTTGACTCTTAAATGCCCTATGAACAAGGGCAATTAGGGATGAGCGATAAATGCTGGCCTAGCCAGCGACACCCACATCCCATGAATGAATTTTAAAAATCACATGTTGTATATGGTACACACTGCTGCCACTGCATGTTGGTGGTGGAGGGAATGAATATTTAAGATGGTGGATGGGTTGCTTTGGTCTGGATAGTGTCAAGCTTCTTGAGCGTTGTTAGAGCTGCATTCATCCAGAAAAGTTGAGCAAATTCCATCCAATTCCTGAATTGCACCTTGTAGGTTGTGACAGGCTTTGGGGAATTAGAAGGTGAGATATTCACTGTAGAATTTCCAAACCTTGACCTGCTCTTGTAGCCACAGTATTTATATGGCTAATCCAGTTCAGTTTCTGGTCAATGGTAACCCCAAGGATGTTGATAGAGGGGGATTCAGTGATGATAATGCCATTGGATGTCAAGGGGAAATGGTTAGATTCTCTCTTCTTGGAAATGGTCATTGTCCTGGAGTTAATCACATTGGCTGAAGATAGCACCTATGATGCTAGGACCTCAAGCAGAGGTGAAGATAAATCATCCACTCAGCATTCCTGGCTGAAGATGGTTACAATGGTTTCAGCCTTGTCTTTTGCACTGATGTGCTGGGCTCACACATTGTTGAGAATGGGAATGTATGTGGAACATCCTCCTCCTCCAGTTAGTTGTTTCTTTGTCTACCATCATTCAAGATTGGATGTGGAAGAACTGCCAAGCTTTGATCTGATCCATTCGTTTGGATTGTTCTGCTCTGTCTATCGCATGCTGATTCCACTGTTTAACATACACAAAGTCCTGTGTTAGAGCTTCACCAAGTTGGCAACTCATTTTTCAGTATGCCTGTGCAGTTCCTGGAATGTTTTCCTGTGTTCATAGTTAAACCAGGGTTGATTCCCTGGTTTAATAGTAATGGTAGAGTGAGGGATTTGCCAGGCCATGTGACTATCATTTGTGGTTGTACATTCTATGCCCTTGCTACACTCAGTGGTGTTCAATATTGTGGAGCACTGATTTATCTGCTGAGGGAGGGTGGGTAAGTGATAATCAGCAGGAGGTTTCCTTGCCCATGTTCAACCTGATGCTGTGAGACTTCATGGGGTCTGTAGTCGATGTTGATGACTCCCAGGGCAACTCCCTCCAGAATATATACTACTGTGCTGCCACCTCTGGTGTCAGGGATGGTGATGGGGGAATGCTGCAACATTGGCTGTAAGGGATGATTGATGAGTAACCATGCCAGGCTATTGCTTGATTAGTCTGTGGGATAGCTTTCCCATTTTGGCACAAGCCCTCAGACGTTAATAAGGAGGGTCAACTTTGCAGGGTCAAAAGGGCAGGGTCTGCCATTGTCATTCTCTGTGCTGAGGTCGACGCTGGGTGGTCCTTTGAGTTTTATTCCTTTTTATCTTTTCTGTAGTGATTTGGTACAATTGAATGCCTTTCTCGGCCATTTTAGAGGGCAGTTAAAAGTCAACAATATTGCTGTGGGTCTGGAGTCACATGTAGGCCAGACCGGGTAAGGATGGCAGGTTTCCTTTCCTGAAGGACATTCACGAACCAGATGGTTTTTAAAAAAAAGACAACCTGATAGTTTCATGGTCACTGTTACTGAGACTAGGTTTTAGTTCCAGGTTCATTTGTTAATTAAACTTAAATTCCATCAGCTGCCATGATGGGATTTGAACTCGTACCTCCGGAGCATTAGCCCAGGCCTCTGGTTTACTAGTCCAGTAACATTACCACATGTCACCAACCCCATGCTAGCAAGATTGCGGTCAATGGAATATATTGTGAAAAAATGTGAAGTTAGCCACTCTGGTAGGAAAAATAGAAAAGCAGAATATTATGGTGAAAGACCAGGAAATGTTTGTATTCAGAGGGTTCTGGGTGCTCTTGCACATGAATCGCAGAAAGTTATCATGCAGGCGCTCCAAGCAATTGGGAAAATAAATAGTATGATTGGAAGAGTAATGATCCTCACTGCAATGCTATGGGACTTTGGAAGAGTACACCTGATGTATTATGTACAATTTTAGTCTCCTTAGTAACGGAAGGATGCTTTAGAGGGAGTGCAATGATAGTTCACTGGCTGATTCCTGGGATGAGATGAATTTCCTATGAGGGGAAATTACGGCCAGGATCTTTAGGTTGGTGAGCGGTGGGTGGGGCCCACTTGCCGACATGGATAATGACACGGGATGTTGACGGGTGGAGTTCGCGACGTCACCCCATGTCATTTCAATTTTTAGGTCAGCAGGGGCGCAGCCGAATCAGCTGTGCACCCACCGACCTGTCAACAGCCTATTGAGGCCATTAAAAAAGTAATTGACTGAATTAAAGGACCTGTAGACCAACCTGAAGATTGACGGGCAGGCCAGGAGCCCTGGGGGGCTTCAGAAAAAGCATGAAACCTCATCCGTGGGCGGAATGAGTTTCATGAGGGTTTGTAAAAGGTTAGAGTTAAAGTGATGGACATGTCTCAACTCATATGACAGTGTCACATCAGAGGACACGTCAGGGAAATTTTGTTTCTGCTCCTTAACCATTTTTAAGTTTGACACTGATCTCCCTGATGCAGCACTTAGCCTCAGGGAGATGAGTGCGCTCTTCCGCGTACATGTGCAAAAGAGCGCACTCTCAGCTGAGGGATTCCCCCCGCCCGCACAGGGAGCGCATAGCACTTCCTGGCGGATGTCACGCTGGGCAGACCTTAATTGGCCCACCCATGTAAAATGGCGGCACGCCACCAATTGGGAGCGCCGATCGGAGGTGCGCCCGCTCCTGCACTTCCTCCCCCCGACAGTGGGAAAATTCTTCCCTATGTCATCTTAGTCTATATTCCCTAGAAGTTAGAAGATAGGGAAATCATCTCATTGAAACCTATAAAATTCTTAAAGGAATTAACAGTGAAGGTGCTGGGAGGATGTGTCCCTTGGCTGGTGAGTCCAAACCTAGAGGGCCACAGTCTCAAAATAAGGGCTCAGCTTTTTAGGACTGAGCTAGGAGAAATTTCCTCACTAAGAGTTGTGAATCTTTGGGGTTCTCTTTGCCAAAGAGCTTTAGATGCTCAACCATTCAGCATATTCAAGTTAGAGATCGATAGATTTTTGGATCCTAATTGAACCAAGCGATTATGGTGATAGTGGGGGAATGTGTTGTTTCATTGTGCTGTTGGAGCCTAAACAGGGGTTTCTGGGATTGTCTGCTCTCCCAAAGTGTGCTGCTAGAGTGTGTAGTTTCTCAAAATGATTGCTTTTTACTTACAGCAAGTATTTACACATTTGGATAAAAGCAAAATTCTGTAGATGTTGGAAACATGAAACAAAAACAGAAAATATTGAAAAACTCAGCAGGTCTAACAGCATCTGTGGAGAGAAAAAAAGAGGGTAGAATTTCCCCCCATCGGGGCTGTTATGCGGGGGCGGGCACAGGCTGGTGCGGACCTGATCGGCGCCCCTGATTGGGTCTTCACCGCCATTTTACATGGGCGGGCCAATTAAAGCCTGCCCAGCATGACGCGCACCCAGATGTGCTGCGCGCTCCCTGTGCGGGCGGCGGTTCCCTGAGTCAGGGAGTGCGCTCTTTCACGTGCATCTCCCCGAGGCACAGAGGTGGATCAGGGAGATTAGTTTCACTAATGAAACATTGATTAGCGGTAAACAAAAATTTTAAGGACATGCCGCCTCATGTGAAACTGTCACATGAGTTGGGACATGTCCATTAATTTTATTAAAAACTTTTAAAACATTTAAAAAAGATTCATGAAACCTCATCCTGCCTGTGGATGAGGTTCCATGAAAAATGCAAACGCCGCCTGGGCTCTTCGTATGCCAGTGAATCTTAAGATTGGACGGGCAGCTCAGTTTATTAGTTTAACTGAAATTTAAATAGCCTTAATAGGCCTTTGACAGTTTGGCGGGTGTGCAGCCCACCGAACTGAAAATCTAAGTGACGTGCAATGATATTGGGATGCATGCCCAACATCACCATGCGTCATTTTATGCCTTCTCAAGTGGCCCCGACCCTGCTGGCCGAGCCGAAGATTCTGCCCAGAGTGAACATTTCGAGTCCATATCGACTCGAAACGTTAACTCTGCTTTTTTTTTCTCTCTACGATGTTGTTAGACCTGCTGAGTTTTTCCAGCGTTTTCTGTCTTTGTTTTACGCATTTGGACCTCTACACAAGGCTGGAGCTTCTCCTCTTTCCAGTTCTCTCTTACTTCTCAGTCATATGACCTGACATCATGATTACATCAGTATCATGTATGCTCCTGATGTTAACCTTTTACCCTGCAGGTGTAGTTGAGGAAGAAAATTCGGCATGATTACAATGAATGGCGGAGCAGGCTCTAGGGGCCAAGTGGCCAATACTGCTCCTATTTTTATTTTCTTTCCCATTTCATTCCCATTTTTAAAAATTCACTTCTTTCTAGAATTTAAAATTTCCATTCTTTGTGATTTAGACTAACTTTTAAAATAAACACACACACACACACACACACACGTATCTTTCTTTTTGGCCATACATTCATTTAAAAATATTTGGCTGTCTTGATTTCAGCATTGTCTCTGTGCTTACAGTGTGTATTAATATCATTGCCATCTTCTCACAGATTCATTTTTTTGCCTCAGCCGAATCCCACCAGTGCTATACTGTTGCACTGACATGCTCTACTGGATGCATGCAATGCTATGCACTTCCAGCTCTTGGATTTTTATATTCTCACATTCATTGGTAAAAAGTTTTTACATTTTTTCCTGATGTGACAACTTTCTTCAATCGGTTTTCAAATTTTGTATGCGCCTCATCTGGAATTTTACCAGTTGAATTTCAGAGTTCCCTTCACGCACAGAGAGATCAGGCAAGAGCAGTGAGTTAAATGGGAGGTTCAGTGAAAGGCCAAGATAACCATATAGGAATGCCATATGACTCCAGAACATTGGTAATTTGACAAAAGCATAACAAAAGAACTGCTATTGGTTGGGTCTTGATTGCCTAATATGCTGTGCAATTTTAAGTAAATGATGCTTTACAAAAAATTGTTTGATTTTTAAAAAGAGACAAATTCCTCATGAATGGCCCTGCTATGTGTGGGAAGTTTTGTCATAAGGAATATGAGAACAATTTTTATCTTCACCTGGAGAGAACACTGACTGATACTTGGGATTGGCTTAATTTGAGTATTGAAGTGAACCTCTTGCACCTCCTCATGTCTGTAAAACCATTAGCCTGGTACTTTCTTTATCCAATGCCAACAGGACATTCATTGCCTGGCTACAATACATTGGAGTACATGATGTTATAAGGAGAGTAGCATTATACTCTGTTAGTATAATGTATTGTTCTCATGCTGTATCCCTTAAAGTCACAAGATATAATTGCTGTAAATAGGTCCTGAGATCAATTAGATTGATGGTTTTGCTTGCTGTAAATTCTTGAAATTGTTACATTCCTTCACCAGACCTCAAGTTGTTGGTGAGATCCAGGTGGGATCAATAACTTCTAAGTGAAGATAACTACAAGATTCCAAGGGTTTTGAACAAATATAAACTTTACTATGCAAGATCAAAAACATAAAACAATTTACAATACTTATCTTATACTCTAACATTCTGGGTAAGTATGAGGTACATGTGAATTAACAGGCAAACTGTGGTCGGCCACATCACATGATAAATGACAGATGCACCCTAAACAGATCCCATGGATTTCCAACCCACCCAGACATTGGTCACACTGTGAGTCAACCAAACCTATCAAAACACTCCAAGAAGGTCCCACCCTTGCTACCAGGCAGGAACAAATGTAACAAGCAGTGGAACATTCTGTAGCTTAAATGTTACAATCTCCATCATTTGCTAACTTAGCACATGGGGACACAGAAAAAATGGCTTCATAACAAAATTAAAACAAAATGCTGGAAAAGCTCAACAGGTCTGGTAGCATCTGTGGAGAGAGAAACAGAGTTAACATTTCAAGTCTAGCATGACTCTTCTTTGGAATAGAATCATATTGGACTCAAAACGTTAACTCTGGCCAGAATTTTCTGGTCCCATCGTGGTGGGACCTGCTGTGGGAAATTTGATGTCCCACCCAAACGTCCATTGACTTTCGGCAGGACCGGATGATCCCGACAGTGGGTGAGAGCAGAAAACCCTGTCCTCAGTTTCTCTCTTCACAGATGCTGTCAGACCTGCTGATTTTTCCAGCACTTTGTTTTTACTTTACTGTAAATTCTTGAGTTTATTTGCATCTCATACCCAAAAGCCAGAAGAGTGAAATGAATAATTTTTTTTCAAAATTAAATTATTTATGTCTATAACAAAGGTCGATAACCTTAATGCACTGAAGGTTCCCTCATGCAGGGAAGCACATCAGACATCAAACAATCACAAATAAAAACAGAAAATGCTGGAAAAACTCAGCAGGTCTGACAGCATCTGTAGAGAGAGAAACAGAGTTACCATTTTGAGTCCATATAACTCTTCTTCAGAGTTCCACTCCAAGACTTGAACATTAAAATCAAGGCTGACACTCTGCTACAGTACCGAGGGAGTGCTGCACTGTTGGAGATGCTGTCTTTCAGATGAGGTGTTAAACCAAGAGCCCTGGCTCTTGCTAGGGTGGATGTGAAAGACCCACAGCACTATTTCGAAGAAGAGCAGGGGAGGTGTCCTGGTCAATGTTTATCCTTCAATCAACATCACAATAGGAGATTATCTGGTCATTTTCATTGCTGTTTGTGGGTGTTTGCTGTGCGCACATTGTTGCTAAGTTTCCTACAATACAACAGTGATTACATTTCAAAAGTACTTAGTTGGCTGTAAAGCACATTGAGATGTCCAGTGGTCATGAAAACCACTATATAAATGTAAGCCTTTCCTTTCTGTCTTTTTTATAACTGTGCAATAGATATTGATAGTTATAGAACACAAATTTAGCAGGATGGCCAATTAGAATGATGATGAAGATTGATGAAAAGTTTCATATTTTAAGGTGTTCATGTAGCTGTGGAACAACTCTTATATTCTTAGTCTTGGTTTGTTTGTCTTCTATGGCTTCCATGACTTTTAGCACCTGCATAAACTAAGCTAAGATCAGAAGTGCTAGACTAGGAAGGTCATTTAGGAAGTGCACAGACATGCCAACACAGGCACAGTGGGCCGAATGGCCTTCTGTGCTGTAACATTTTATGGTTTCTATGATTTTAGCAGTCACCTGTAAAATTCAGCTCAGTTGGGATAACAATAGATCAGCTTCAGGTTAAATTCTCAAGCATTTAAAGATTCAGGTTAAAGTCTCAGCATGCTTTGTATGTTGCCGTTCCAGCCTCCACATTAAACCAATAGAACTACTGAGTCTCACAGCTGACAGAAATATTGATAAGCTGGGGAAATCGCTATGACTTTTGTTCATACAGAGTGCAGAAATCAACTCCCACAGAGCCGTTTCAGTTACACAGCTTCTATTGTGTAGCAAAACTCTGTTTATAATGGGAAGAAAAATCAACTACTTCACTTACTGTGGAGCCAATTGAAATAAGGACTGGATTTTTTCGCAAGCCTTCCTGCTGGGTTTTGGGCAGAACAATGGTGGAGATAGATTTGGGATAGGTGGGCACCCAAAATGCTTCTGTTCACCATCTCCATGCTAGTTTAATGACCTCTTCTTGATCAATGGGAGGCAGTGTGGAAGGGCAGTGCCAATGTTGGCCAAATTTAGCTTTTTTTGTGAAATATACAGTTAACTTCAGGTCTGATTTGCAACCCAAAAGTAGCATGAATTACTGTACTCTCAAATGCAACTTCAGTTTCGCAAAAGGAAGATCTGAAGTACACTTAATGTATAAGCAGTTTCAGAAGTAAGGTGGAATTTTGGGCTTCAAAAAGTAAGGATTGTAGTAAAAACATGGAAGAACTTCATTTTACTATTTAAATTATTGTATAAGATACATATGATCCTAACCAGGCATGTGCTGTGATCTGAATTTTTCAGGAAATCAGTGTTTAAAATGGAAGCCCCTGTGTTTTGAAAAGAAGCTCAGAAAGTACCATTTTACTCTAGCCTTATGTTGGGTGATTCTTTCAGTGCTAAATTTTGTTTCAATCTTTGGCATGGAGTTTTGCCTGCCAAATTCCTAGTTACTGTAATAATAATTTTGAAAATTGGAATTTCCAGGAGAATTCCTCTCTTTTTGTATTATTTATAGAAGAAAGAAGTGGATGAAAGAAGGGATGCCAGGCAGGTTGGTAAAATTCACAGGGGAACTGGCCTTAGCGGCCTCTACATACAAACCAAATCTAAGGCAGAGGCGCACCTACCTCCCAGAGTCAAAGGCTCATTACAGTAGGGAGACAGTGACAGAGTTATGCTGTCTCCTAGAATTTGACCTCCAGCCACAGGGACCACTGACAGAAACTGTCAAGGTTACTATAGTTCTCAACTTTTATGCATCTGGATCATTCATGTGGCCATAGGAGACATCATCTGTATAACTCTGAAATCCTGATGGTTTGATAGGATGTAAACCCTCCAGATCTACTAGGGGGCCAATGGGGAGATCCAATGGAATTGAAGGAGGGTGTGAGATGTGCTTGCTGTTAGCAGCTGCAGCTTTTTGAGTATAATAAAAAGGTCATTACATTGTGGAAGCTTTTTATGGACACAGGGAGAAGCTAAGCTTACAATTACTATTTAACACTATTCATAAGGCTAACATCGGCTAACCTCTGCAAATGAGTTAACAGAGAATCTTTATGCTGTATTCATGGTGTTGTGCTATTATTAGGAAGGTGACTGGTTAAAGGCCAGGCAACAAATGGTTAAAGGCCAGGCAGCAATTGTTTTTCTTCCCAGTTTGTGACCTTTTTGATTACAAATATTTTGTAAAGTTGTTTGTTTGAAACTAAAAATAAGGCTAAAAGGTAATGTCTTAATGTAATGCAACTGATGATTGCTGTTTGTTTAGAATATCATTGAATAAATAGAAATTCGGCAATTTGTAATCACCCTTATGCAATGGTTGCTTGGTGGAACTGGGGCCAGATGAGGGAGGTGTTAAAGCAAACAGATCTAGGAGGAGATTGGTCAAACTTGCTTTTGACTTTCCTGCTCCAGGGAGGGTTGCCGGGGGTGAAAATGAACCAATCATGGACTATCACTGTCAGAGAAAGGAGCCAATCATGGACTGTCGCTATCAAAGAAAGAACCCAATCATGGACTGCTGCTATCAGAGAAAGGAGCCAGAAAGTGTGTACGTGACAGGGTGGGAAGCAGAGACTTATTTAAGCTTGGTGTTCGTTAAGCTCGAGGCCATCACTGCAGCCTGACAAGGAAGGGGGATAGCTAGGAAGGATGGTCAGCTATCTGAACAGAGAATAGACAAGTACGGATCGATTACCCATCCTGCCTGTTTCTTGGGGAAACCGCGCACCCAAAGCATGGGGTGAGTAGTCACTGGTATAAGTATTATTGAACTGTCTGTAACAGCAATTAAGTAATAAAGTGCTTCGGGTGAAGTCTTTGAGTTTTGGGTCATTGATATCCAGAGTAAAGTAGCCTACATTGCAAATGACGACTTTAGGTCACAATGACGTTGTGAGGTAATTTTCATCTTAACCAACCAAGTACACCACCAAGGTGTTAAGTATTGCTTGGAAAGTGAGCAGAAAGTAAGGATTGCATACAGCTAATAGAACCGCCTGGATGTTACTAACACTGGAATGAATGGAAGACCAATCCCTCGGGTTCTGTAAGGGGCACTTGATCCTCTCACTAGATTTTCCGCTTTGTGCACCGTCCAGGCAGTACTTAATGTCCAGGAGGAAGTACAAAAATATAAATTTGTTCATCTTCACTTGCATCATTTCTGCTCTGGGATCCACTGAACCAACTAATGCAGCATAAAGCAGGGGTAACATAAGACAGCAACTGTGGAGGACTGATGCGGAATCTTAAAGGTGAATTGTTGTGCTTCATTGTACTGTTACACAGAAGTTCATAGTTTTACTTTAGATTAGTCTTTTGTGAAAAATATATTGTTCTTTATTTCTTAAGCCCTAGCTTAATTTGAAATCTTCCCTCAAGACTGTTCCTGGTTTGGGGAATTTTGTTAAAATGAAGAGTAGGGCTGAAAAAGCTGTTTCCCCTAGAAAATTCTCTTCTTTAGGATTAATTTGTTGGAGGACACAAAGGAGGTGAAACAGCAGGTAACCAGAACCCCTACTGATAATGTAACACTACAGAAGGTCCATACCCTTCTACAGATACACTACCATCATGGTGTATAGGCCAAGAAGATAATTTCTTAATATGCCAGTGGAGTTATGTGTCAAGAGACCTCTACTGGTAGTGTAAAAATGCTAGCAGTGATTCGATAGTCCACTTTGCACATTGCCCAATTCTCTTTTCCATTGACTTCACATTGTTTTCCTTTTATGTACAATTTTGTTTTTAAACATAACAGCAATGGGTGTTAACATAAAGATGTTGATTTTGTCCCTTCCCAGTGGCAGAAACAGTGCTTGTCGATGGTTAAAAATGAATTGGTCACTTACCTGTTCAGATGGTGACCATTTCCAATGTTAACCTGCAGTCATTTTCAGGACAATGAGGTGCCTAAACCAGATGGGAGCCTCATTAATTTATGCATTATATCAATAGGACCCTCAACACAGTTTTAGCGGGGACCTGAGCAGAGAGGCTGTGGTGTATTGGACTGATAAAAGCTCACACATGGGCTCATCTGTAAGCAATCATGTAGAACACACTTTATTTACACCTCCTCAACAAGAGAGGGCAGCAGAGAGGGTAGTATCACAATATGATCAGTACAAAACACTACACTCCCTCCCCACTTAAAAAAAAGAGGCTAACATGAAATGTAGAATGGCACATGCACATAATTCCATAGAATATGTCTAAGCCAATATGAACAATATCTGGGACAGGATTTTTGGATCACTGGGTGGGCAAGGCGGTCAGGCCCAGGAAAGGCCGACTGCGATTTCATTCTGGCTGGCCAATTAACGGTCAGCCAGTATGAAAGGCACACTGAGAAACTCAGTGCTGCTGGGGTGGGGTTGGGAGGAAGGTGAGAACAAAAGTCTGCACAGGCACAGGGGAGAACACACTGAAAGCTCCCTGAAGGCAGGGAGCTGCCTAAGGTAGCTGAAGAATTTTAAAATCAAAAATAAAGATGTTGAAAATTGGAAAAAAATGTCCCCACATAGGACTCACTCACATGAACAGAAACATAATAAAAATTAGGACAAAACATTTTTTTTTTAAACTAATGTCAGAAACCTCATCCCACCTGTGGATGAAGTTTCCTCAAAAATGCAAAGGCAGCCTGACCAATTTGCCTGCCCGCCAATCATAAAGTTGGATGGGCAGCAAAAAAGCAACAGTTAATTAATAATTTACTGGCCTTAATAGGCCTCTTCCTTGTCGGTGGGTGCGCTGCTGACTCATGTGCATGCCCACCAACCGAAATATCGCGCGAGTGTGTGATGATGCTCGTTTGCTCGCCCGACATCATCGCGCAGTATTTCATGTTCAGGCATGTCGGGTGCACGCCCACACGCTGAGCAGCAAATCCTGCCCCTGGAAATTAACAGGCTAGGTTGCGTGATTGTTTTTACTGTAATCACAACCAAAACATATATGACTGGCATTACCAGAGTAATTTATATGTAAAAGAAAATCCTTAATACCAGTATGTTTTTAACAAAAGTATAATTATTTGACAAGAAATAATGAAAAGAACAATTTGTTTCTTTTTCCTTCCTACATACTTTTAATTAAGCCATGAGACTTATATTGCCTTCTGTCTGGATATCTTCCCCCATTTCCATTTCCATTAGTTTGACTCTCCTCTCTCATATCTCTGACAGTGCTAACCCTGAGCTTTGACTACAACTCCACTTAATGGTTGGGTCTGTGACATTGATTGATTAGTCGTAATCAAAGACTTTGGCTCACTTTGCTCTACCAGTGTGTTCTATGGTACCAGTAAACTTCCAGTTTCTTCGTGCTATTCATTTTCTTTCTGACTTTCACTTTGGTCTGTGGGAGGAATTTGGATCATAGGAAGGTTATCATGCTTTCCTTCCATCAGGTGTTTTTTTTCAAGCAAATGATCTACATGACACTGACAGAGTTTCTCACCAGTCTTCACTATATATGTGAATGCACCTAGTCTCTTTACAGCAACCCCATTCAAGTATTTCTCCTTACCACCTCAATAGATTTTCACCATGACCCTGTGACCAGCACTGAACTCTCTAAGCTTCATGTCTCACGTATCATGACTCACCTTCACTTTGTCTTGCTTTCCTCTTCCATTGCGATTGGCGTCAGGCTTAAGCAAACTAAATAAGGAGTGTGTTTACACAGTAACACAAGGTGAGCTACCTGTTGTAGACTGTGTGGTTATTCTAAAAGATAAAATTTTCTTTCTGTTGTCAAAGAGAAACATGGAAATCCCTATTTGGCTTGTCACCGAGTAAATGCTTCTGCAGCAGCCACTTCACAATCAGCACACTTCTTTCTGCAGCACATCAGATGCCGGGTGATTTGGTGGTACAGGACCGTGTTTGATTTCGTTCTTACTCAGAAATATTTCAAACTCTCCTGACATAAACTGTGAGTCAATGTCTGACACCCATAAATTGCAAACCAACTTCTCAAAATCTCAAGAGTTTTTGCACTTGTGGTATTGCGCATAAAGTCAAGATTTATCCAATTACCAGCTATCGACCAAAACAATGTACTCTTTCCCTTCCACTTCAAAGAAATCAATGTGTGCTCATTGCCATGGTTTTCTTGTATTTGACAATGGAATGGAAGTGACTTTGTGTGAATCATTTTTCATTCTGAGGCACACTTCATAACTTTTCACCAATATCTCCACTCTCGGATACCAACAATAACCTGTTGCTACTGCTTTCATACAAACTATCCATGTGTGCTCTTAATGTTAATGCTCTACCAATCTCTCTCTAACCTTGATGGAACAATGAGACTTAAACTCCAAAAGAGACAGCCTGATCAACACATGGATTATTTCTATGTGTGAAATACTCCTGCAATTTCTCAGCAACACATTGATTACACCAGCCATTTATGACAGAATTGAGCACTTTACTGAGCATCACATCCTGTACAGTTTCTTCACTAATTTCTCTGGCAGACACTGGCATGTCATTTATGTATGTAAAGTAATTTACAAGTAACTCAGTGACTAAGGCTGAGTCAGTCTTCATGGAAAATCTCAAAAGAAGATCAGCATTTGCATGATCTGCTGACTTACAAAACTTAATATCATAATGATGGGTCATCAAAATCAATGCCCACCTTTGAAGCCGTGCTGCTGCTGGGGATGGTACTCCCTTTGAACCAAATATGATGGGAAGGACTTGGTGGTCAGTTAACAAAGTGAACTCCATACTGTACAGGTACTGAGGAATTTTGTAACACCATGTATGATTGTTAATACCTTGTGAGTAATTTTGCTCTGACTTTGTTAAAGTACGGAGCGTATGCCTCAGTAAAGCTTATACTACAGACTTTTTGACACTATCTTTCAATGCTTTCTCAATGTCAGACAATGGGCAGAATTGTCCCAGAATTGCTCAAAGTGCAGTAGCAGGAGGGAAAAAAGTTGTTTTACCCACCAGCCGCAATAATGGATTTTCACGCATATCTTCCCATTCCTGGCGCATCCTGCCTCATTAATTATGCACTCATGGGAAGCATGCTGGATTGCTGGTGGGTGGGCTTGGTATGCCATGACCTCAGCACTTCCTCGATCCAGGCACCATGTTTAAAGTGTACCAGAGTGCACTTTAATGTCCACAGACCAGGGCTGCTCCAGGTGACAGATGGCACCGAAAGCAAAGAAGGCGGTAGCCCCCAAACTTAGTGATGCTTCCCTTGGGTGCCTGCTGGATGCAGTGGAAAGCCACAGCAATGTCCTCTATTGCTGCTCTGGTCAAAGAAGATCCAGCAGGGTCACCAATCTGGCCTGGGAGGCAGTGGCAGAGGTAGTCAGAGGCACTGGAGCAGAGAGTAGGTCAGCCATCCAGTTCAGGAAGAGGGTGAATGATCTCCTCTGTTCCACCAGGGTAAGTCAACCACCTCATCATTCTCAACTCACACACTCACAAACCCATCACACATCCACAGGGATCTCACACCTCAAGGGACAACACCACTGACTTTCACACACACCCTCACATCTCCATCAGGCTCATATCCTCTGGAGTTCACGTCCTGATCCCGTCCATGGCTCCGCTCACTGCACAAACATCCCACACAGTGCCATGCATCCTGCTCACACTCTTTCCATCTGTTTACATGTAGGAGAAACTGGCTGACAATAGCAGGGAGAGGTCCCAGACCCAGGGTAGAGTGGCCCAGATTAGGCCCTTCACTCACTTTGAGGAGTGTGCTATCACACTGACTGGTGAAGACATGGACCATACCTGCAGTGATGGAGAGATCAGCATGACATGAGGGTCCTGCATCAGATCATCTCTCTCTCAATGCAACTGATTGCTCTCTCTCCTGATTTTGACTCTGCTGCCATGCACTAATTATCTCTACTGTGGTTCACAGGGAGCTCTGCCACGAGACCAACACCCTCAGCCAGCCAGTCCCTCAGCTCCAGCCAAGAGGACACCACCTCCATTGAAGAACTGGAAATAAGCAGCCTGGTAGACCTGTCATAGCACTTACCCACAACACCCAACAACACACAACTCAATGGTACCTAGGTCTGGAGCAGGCTTGAGTTCACAATCTGGTGGTCACCACATAGACAAGTGTCTGCAGCGGGGGGGGGGGGCAGGTGCAGCTGAGCTTCCTGGCACTCGGAGGACTACTGGAGAAGAGGTATCTGTGAGGTCCGAGTCAGATGATGAGCCTCTGGACTCGAACTTTCAACTCATTCTGCAGAGTCAGCAGAAGGTGGGGGAACATCACACAGAGCTGTTGGAAGCCCTCAACAGAGTGGCCCATGAGTCGGAGGAGTGTGTCTGCCTGCTCTCTGATGAAGTGGCACTCACATGCGTGTGTATTCAAGTCTTCATGGAAAGGATGGCGGATGCCATGGAAGCCCTGGTCCAGCAGAACACAGAGGTGCGCTCGGACCTGCACTCCATTGCAGTAGCCATGGGAGAGGTCCTGCAGTGGCAATTTGAGAGGGAAATAGAGCAAATTGACATCCCTCCAGGTGCTCCTTCCCCTCAAGGAGTCAGGCCGGAGCCCTAGGCCACTGGAAGGGAGGAGAAGCAGAGCTGAATACATCTGGGGCATTCACTCAGGAATCTCAGAGGCTGTGCACTCCCTCCGAGCCTCTTTTGCCTGTGATCCCCTCAACCTTGTCCTCTGTCATCACAGAAGGAGCAGCTGACCCATAGGAGGGCAGCCAAAACAAGCCAGGACACTCAAGGTCTTAGCTCTCCAGGGGACGCATGCCGGAGGCAACAGAGCCAACTATTGCACAGACTGTCTCCACTCCTGTTGTGGATGTCAGAGCAGCACCTAAAAGAAGTGGTCGGCCTAGAAAGTTAAAAAATTCTGATAACAAGTGGTTGCATGGGTGAACACATATTGTCACTTTATATTTTGAAAATATATTCACTTTCACTGAACAACGTGTATTGGTGTCTTTCAGCTTCATTGACAGGCTTCACAAGTCCTCCCACGCATTCCCCCACCATCCCTTCAACTGACAGTTCAGATGCATGCAGCTGGACCACGAGTGATTCTGGAGGGAGAAGTGTGTGTGTGGCAGGCCCTTTTGGAGCCTCGGGCAAGCTCTCTCCCACGCACGGGGAGCCTTCATCTGTCACACTCACCTCACTGTCCTGAGCATTTTCAATGCTGCCTGCTGGGGTTCACTCTCAGTTGTCCATCTGAGCTGACCTGCATTTCCACCCACTGATCACACTCCCATGCAGCACCTGCACCCATCCAACACGAAGCTCTGTTCACTGTTGATTTTGACAAAAATGGACATAGTCAACTCCCTTGTCCTTTCTCCTCCCCCAGTCTCTCATGTCCTTTACCCCATCACTGTTGACCCCCCCGTATCACCTTCCACCTCCCCATTGTCATCTAACACACAAACGCTTGTTTTCCAGGATGTCCAGGTGAACATGCATGTCCCCTACCTTCCTGAGAATCCCACTCCATCCACATTGACCTCCCTGACCTCCTCCTTCCCACCCCCAGGGTCTGTGTCTGCCTCCAAGTCTCTGCCAACCATCCTCGCCATCCCTTCTACCATTACCGTTGCACCCTCACCCTCCCTATCTTCTGGCTCACTCTGCCCCCTCTCATACTCACCATTTTGTCCTACCATGCCGACCCTCAGTTTGCTGCCCAGGAGGACTCCACAGACCCCTCCCTTCACCTGGACAGTCCCCAGGCCTTACTTCCTCCTCCACACTTATTCGCTCCTCCCCCCAGATACCTTCCTCCACCTGGACAGCTTCCCCCATCCAGACTCCTTCCCCCCTCCGGAACCCCTCCTTGTACTGGACTCTAGCCCTTCCAAACTCCTGCCCCCCACCAAACTCCTTCCCTTACACATTTCTCCCCCCTTACACCAACCTCCCCACTTGCCACATTGTCCCCGTTACACCCTCCTTCGCCGCTACTCTCTCCTCTGCCCTCCTAACCTCACCCTCCAGACACCTTTGATCCCTCCCCTCCCAACCTCACCCCCCTTCATCTTCATCTCCCACTCACAGCTAGATCTTTCTCTCCCACCTTGCGCCGATCATCCATAGCAACCAAGACCATGATGTCCCGAAGCAGACCTGAAACATTAATGCAGACCTCTCACCTTCCCAGAGCTACTTTGCGGTGGAACCATGTCCATGAGAATCCACCCAGCATATGATGCACATGTGTTCCTCCAGGGTTCAGTAGCTGCAGGCCTCTAGAATCTTCTTCTCCTCTGATGTCCGTGATCTGAGCAAGGCCCTAACGGTAAGTCCTGACTTCTGCATGTCACACTTGTCCAGGTGCGTTCTGGGCCGGTGTTTTCCCACCAGTGTAACAGTAAATCTGGCGTGGGGGGGTTGATTCCAGTCAGGCCTTACTTTGCATCCCATTAGCGGGATGCAAATTGTGTTCGCACCGGCCTCCAGTGGGATTAGCGTTCCGCCATGGCAGACACCACCAGATGATCCCATTGTGCTTTCACGCTGGCATGAAACTGATTTTTGGCCTTCTCGCCATATGGTTCCCCCCCACCTCCTCAACAGCCCCCGCTATGGCGTCCAATGCCAGCGGGGCCGGAAAATTCTAGCCGCATTCTTATAGATTTCTACTATAAATAACCGTATTTTCTTAAACTAGCTCCTTCCCATCTGGGAAGCTTTGTTCCTTCCAACCACCTCCAATGGCGAATAAATGTCGATGCACCATATTCCACCCCAGCACAAACTCGACCTAACACTTGATTACCGTTATTTGGAGTAACCAGTGAGTTTCATACCAGTTTTGTGTAAGGGAATGTGACTTAGGGATTCTTTGTACTCTGCTTCTGGGATAACAGACATTGCTGCAGGTCAATCAATGAAGAACGTAAGTTGTGAATCTCTGACTTCCATTTCTACTGTGGATACTGCAATTATATCTTCAGGCTGTTGACTCTCATCTTTCAAGTGATGTTTTTCATGCTCTCTGTCAGAGTACAACTCTCAATCTTCCTGCTCGATCAGCTTTTGTTTCCACATCTATCACATGCGCATTCACAAACTTCCAGGGTCTTGAACTAGCTTGAGATCTACCACCACTGTGACCTGGGGCTGGACTGTAACCTGGAGCATTGCTGTTTCCTCGATTCTTTTCGCCATCTGGATATGACCGAATTTTTCACTGGCATCCCAGAAGGAAAAACAATAAAAACTGGGAATTAAGAATACTGTAGACTCAAATGCTGGAGCTTCATCGAGTGTGTTTCTCAGATCACACCATATGCAGTGGCTGATGCCTTGTTAGTTCAATACACAGGTTGTAGTGCAGTAGTGAGTGGTGTGGCACACTGAAGGCTTATATATACATACACATGAACATATAATTCTTAAATCATGTTGGAATGATATAACAATATAACTTTCTTCTTTCTTTAAAAACTGCCTATTTATATGAATATAATGTTCCAATCAACTTTTTTTAGTTTTATGTCTAAACTAATGGACGATCAACTTTTGTTATTAAACTGAACACCTTAATGGTCTTTTATAGTTTGTTTTTGGTATCGTTTAAGTCTATGATGTTGTGACTCCATCTTGTGGATTTGGCAATCATCGCTCTCAGTGATGAGCTGGCACACTGTAATGGTGATCTCGTGTGTGCTGCCCCTGGAGCTGTAGGAGTTGTGCTTGGTGCTGCTGGTTTTGTGTCACTTGCTGGTGAAGCTTTTGATGTTGTACCACTTGTTGGTGATGTTGCTGATATTGTCTCACTGGTTAATAATGTTACTGGTGTTTGTTACAGTGCAGTGCATGGTAAATGCTGAACTGCTCAAAGCACAAAGAGAAACTTGAAACAACAGCCACAACTGTTTTGCAATTTGCATTTTGATTTCAAGATACATGCCTTGAATTCAGTAGTAATAAGATTACTGAGATTTAAAAGTTTTTATAAAACTAAATTAAACAATTTTAAAGGAAGAAATAATTTTAAGTACATTAGGTCTACAATTTACTACTATGATAACTCCTAGCTCCCTAATTAATCTAACTCACAGTGACACCTTAGTTAAGGCAACAGTAAAAACAAAATCAATTTTAACAGTCCCAGGCAAAGCACATGATACCCTGGACAGGGATATTCGCAGTGAATTCGCTTAGCTTCAGTTCCTACAGGCAGCTGCTTGGTACATGGAGGCTTTTCACCCTTGTTAGATCTTGGAATGCCTTCTTTCCTTACACATTACCTCATCTCCTTTATACATATGTCTCCCTTTTTAATGTAAATCCCAGTGTTTCAATATGACTTTGGACTTTACCTTTCTAATAATAAAAATCTTTCATAGTACCAATTTTGTCAATAAACTTTGGGAAAAATAAACACACAGTTTGGCTTCTTTTGGCTAAGAAGAGGCTATGTCTTTGGCTAAGAGAGGCTATTTCAGCCTCTCTTTGAAATTCACAGCTACTCTGGTTTATCTCAAAATGCAAATTTTCCTTTTACACTTCACATTGTAAAAGTTCAGCCATGTTTAATTACTTAGCATTTCAAGCCTAGCTTCTCTTCTGATACATCAAAGCCTTTGGACCAGCTGTCTTCAGTTCAATTAAGTGACACACACACACACACACACACACACACTATCCAGACCCCACTATTCCTACTTTACAATAATCCCAATAACCTTCTAAAAATTATTATATTTTCATGACACTCTCCTCCTTATTGAAAATGAACCATCATGATTTAAAAAGATAACTTCATTTTGTTAACCCACCTCACATTATTTCCTATACTTATTACATGATTAAATTACCAGATGCATGCATTAACATAACAATATATGCAAATCATTCATATCAACAGAATCATTCCAGTCCAGCACCTAGATTTTAAATGTACAATTTTTTTCTTTAAGCTTCAAACTATCGACAACGCATCTGCAATCATATTTTCTCATCTAGCCACATGTACAATCTGTAGATGAAATGGTTGTAGTAATAAGCTCCATCTGAATAGTCTTGCACTTCTGTCTCAAAATTTGTTCAGAAACTTTAAAGGATTGTGGCCTGTATGAAGAATTGTTTCTATTGAATTGTTTAGCATGTAAATCACAAAATGCTGCAATGCTAACACCAGACCCAAAGTCTCCCTTTTGATCGTTGAATATCTTCTCTGTTGCTTTAGCACCTGTGAAAAATACCCTACCGGTTTCTCAATTCCAGTGTCATCTTCTTGTAACAAGATGGTACCAATGCTTGTATCGCTTGCATCAACAGCCTACTTAAATTGCTTGGTATGATTGGATACTGCCAATACTTGTATTGTAGTCAATACAGTTTTCAAACTATCAAATTCATTCTGACACTCCTGTGGCCATTGAAACTTCTTGGTCCTTTTTAATAGGTCAGTCAATGGAGGAACCACATTGCTAAACTTAGGTACAAATTTCTGGTAAAACTCACTTATGCCTAGAAATCTCAAAACTTCTCATTTTGTTGTAGGCACAGGGAAATCTAAGGTAGCCTTGACTTTCACATCTCTCAGAGCCACCTTACCATGTCCAATGGTATGGCCTAAATATGTAACTTGCGCTTTTGCAAATTCACTTTTAGCCAAGTTAATCACCAAATTAGCTTCTTTTAATTGACAGAACAATTCTTCCAGGTGCTGTAAATGTTCCTCCCACATTTGAATGAAAGCTATCAGGTTGTCAATATAAACAGCACAATTGCTCAGTCTTGCAATTACTTTGTCAGACCTTGAAATGTTGCAGGTGCATTTTTCATGCCAAATGGCATGACTTTAAACTGATATAGTCCATCTGCATCATAAAAGCCGATATATCCTTAGCTCACTCTCATAATGGTCCTTGCCAATATCCTCTAAGTGAGTCAATTTTTGTGATAAATTTTGATTGCCCCACTTTTTCAGTACAATCTTCCAACTGTGGTATAGGGTATGAATCTGTTTTTGTCACCACATTCACCTTTTGATAACCCACACACAGTCTTTGTTTTCCATCCAGTTTCAGTACCAGCACAATTGGTGAACTCCAGTTGCTACAACTAGGCTCAGTGATATCAGTTTGAAGCATGAATTAAATTTCTTTCTGTACTTGTGATAAATTTGCCGGATTTGATCTATATGGATGTTGCCTTAGTGAAGATGAAACTTCTACACATACATAAAGAAAAGCTAAATTTGTCCTCCCCAGCTTATTCCCACAAATAGCTTTGTGTAACTACAATAGCTTCTCCAAATCGCTTTGGCACTTGTCTGTAAGGTAATTCATTATTGCATTTAAATTTTTTCAAGTATCCCTCATTATCCAATCTGATTAGAGAAAAATCAATTTCAGAATCCTGCCATTTCTACTTCTTTCTCTTCATCTATTAATACCTCCTTTTAGTCCTTTACCTTGTCAAAGTACTTTTTAAGCATATTTACATGACACCCCCTCAGCTTCTTTCTTCTATCTGGAGTATTTATTAAATAATTGACTTTTCTCCCTATTTCTTTTCAATCCTGTAAGGCCCACTAAACCTTGCCTTTAATGAGTCACCCAGTACTGGTAACAGGACTAATACTTATCAGCAACAAAACGATGAGCTGTGGCTTTCCTGTCTGCCTTCACTTTCATCACTTGCTGTGGTATCTTTAAATGTTCCCTAGCTAACTCACATGCTCTGCCCAATCTTTCTCTGAAGATCAGGAGACCAGTTTCTGAATTTTCACCCACCAATTTCTCATTAATCAATTTCAGTGGTCCCTTTACCTCATGACCATAAACTAGTTCAAAGGACTAAACCAGTCAAGGCATTAGGAGCATCCTTAATAGCAAATAACAAGAATGTTATTCTAACTCAATCCTGTGGATAATCCTGATTATACACCCTCATCATAGTTTTTAAAGTTTGAAGCCATCTTTCCAAAGCCCCTCACGACTCAGGATGGTACACTGTTGACCTAAACTGTTTTATAGCCAATGTGTTCATTACTTCCTTAAACAGCTGTGACATGAAATTTTAACCCTGATCTGATTGTACTTCTTATGATAAACCATATCTTGTTAAAAATTTAGTCAATTCTTGCATAATTCTCTTTGTTGTAATATTTCTCAAAAGTATTGCTTCAGGAAATCTTGTGAACACATCCAGTATTGTCAGTAAGTACTGATTTCCACTTTTTTCTTGGGGGGGGGGGGGTCTTACACAATTAGTCATGGCCTTATGAAAAAGTTCTTCAAATGGTAGAATTGGAATTAAAGATACCAGCTTACTCACCACTTGTAGTTTCCATATCACCTGACATGTGTGACATGTTCTACAGAATTTGAATACATCTCTATGCAATCCAGGCCAAGGAAAACATTTTTGTATATTCGCCTATGTCTTTCTAATTCCAAAATATCCCTCTATTGGAATTTCATGAACTATCCTCAGAATCTGATTTCTATATCCAAAGAATATAACAATCTGATGCACTTCCTTCCAGCTTTTGTTTGCTGAAACATGATAAGGCTTCCATTTTTCTCATTAAAACATTACCCTTAAGGTAATAATATTCTGGAATAAATTCAGCCCTGTTTCTAAGTAAGCTGTCTAATATAACTGTCTTATTTGTGCATCCTTTTTTTTGTAACTCTACCATCTGCCTGGAGTTAAACACTTCACTTGTATTGTCTTCCAGTCAATCTTCCTGGACAACCTTATCAAACACAATGCCAGCTAATTGGACTTCCACAGTTTCTCTCTTATTTTTAACTTCCTGTTCTTCCTTTTCAATCTGTGAGCTTGTGATCATACAACCTGGAAGCAATCCAGGATGCTCTCTTTGCAACAGTTCTGTGGATAATGCTTCTACAGGCTGCTCAACTATCAGAGACATCACCCACAGCTGGGGCCCAGCTATCATTACTCAAAATAACTCTTGCAATGGGCAATTTTTCCACTACTCCAACAATCAGCTCACCTGTTTGCCACTTACTCTTTAAATTTAGCTTCCACAATGGAATAGGTTTAGCAACTCCATGAACCCACTTATTATTACCTGTTCCTGCAATACTCTTGCTGAACAACAAATATCACTATCCCACAACATTAAGGATTGACTAGCCCCTGTGTCTCCTAAAATTTTAACAACTTTACCTACTCCCCTCTGTATACATGGAATGACTTTCCCATCACATACAAAATCTTTAAACATTCCTGCAACTTGCTCCTCAGAATTGTCTTGTGTAAATTGTGAACACATTCCCACTTCTTTATCTATTGCTGATTTTTCCCATTTTACCTGTACACAAACCATTAGTTTTTCCTGTGCCTGAACCTCAGAATCCACAGTACGTTTACTTCCAGAACTTTTCTTGCACCCCAATAATCCCAACATATTTTCCCTGCAATTTCAAACACATTGACTTTGTGTATCCAACTTTATTGCAATGAAAACACCTCAATTTTCGAGTGTCACCTCCACCCTCAGTACCTTCCTTTTTATTCTGAGAAAAAAACTTCCTGGGAAATTCCACCTGTTCTTTCTCTTCTCTGGCTACCCACCTTCATTTCACCTTCCCACTTTCTATCCTTCTCTGATTTAAAAGGGTGATGAAGAAAAGGTTTAGCTCTATGAACTAATTCATAATCATTACCTATCTCCGCTGCTTGTCTTACCATTTCAACCCACTGTCCATCCACATGAGTTCTCATTACTGAAGGAATTGAATCTTTAAAAAATAATTGCTTATCTAAGAGCTGCATATTTCATCTCTATCTTTAATGCCCATTTCCACCAGTCAAAATTACTTTGTTTTACTCTCTCAAACTCAATATAATTTTGCCCATTCTGTTTTCTCAAATTCTTAAATCTCTGCCAATATGCCTCAGGAACCAACTCATATACACTCAAAATAGCCTTTTTTATCACATCATAGTTCACCGACTTTGCTTGTGACAATGAAGCTTAAGCCTCATGTGCTCTACCCATTAACCTGGGTTGTAACAACAATGTCCAGTTTTCCTGTGGCCATTTTATCTTCTCAAATGAAATAAAGAATGCTTCAACATCTCTTTCCTCAAACTTTAGGAGAGCTTGTACAAATTTAAGCATCTCCCCACTGGGTTCCGATCTGGAAATAAGGCTTCCACACCTACTGGTGTCTCTTTTTTAACTGCCAGCATTTTAAACTGGAATTCTCCCTCTCTCTCTTTTTCTCTTTCCTCCTTCTTTAACCTCACCATTTCTAATTCCCTTTCCTGTTTTCTTTCTCTCTCCTGCCTTTTTGCCTGTTCCCTTTGGAATGCCCCTTTTCTTTCCTTTTCTTTTTCTTTCTCTGCCCTTTCTTTTTCTTCTGCCTCTAGTTCCAATTTTTTTTTTCATTTGCATCTGACTTTGAGCTCATTTCAACCACCCACCCTTTGGAGAACTTGATCTCTAGGGTATTCCTTCCAATTTTAAATGCTGTGCTACACCATCAGTTATGTCTGATTTCCTTACCCCTGCAGGTAATCCGAATTGTAACTTATCTGCCAATTCCATTAACTTAGTTTTATTTCCCTTTTGTAAACCAACCAAAGTTATAACTTCAACTCCCAGACAGGTCTTAGTAACTGCCAAAGCCATATTGCAATCTCACCATTTTTGAAAAATTTCACACCAACTCCTGAATTCAAAGTCCTTCTCAGACTCATAGGCCAGAATTTTCCCGTCGGCGATTTGGGGTGAGGCCCGCTTGCCGACAGGAAAGTGATGTGGAATGACGTCAGGAGGAACCCCCAACGTCATCCCGGACCCTTTAAATTTTTAGGAAGGCGGGCGGACAGCGAAACCAGCTGTCCACCCTCCGACCTGTCAATGGCCAATTGAGGTCATTGACAGGCTGATTAAGATCATTAAAGGCTCTGCCCGTCCAACCTTAAGGCTGGTGGGCAGGCCAGGAGCCCCAGCGGGCTTCTGATAATACATGAAACCTCATCCACTGGCGGGATGAGGTTTCATGTCCGTTTTTAAAAAGTTTAATAAAGTTTATGTCCTTTTTATTAACATGTCCCATCTCGTGTGACATTGTAACATGAGGGGGACATGTTAGTAATATTTTTATTTTTCTATTTTTTAAATGTTGTGCACTGTTGCTAATCTCCCTGAGACACCACTTAGTCTCAGGGAGCATTGCGCTCTTTCACGCGCATGCACAAAAGAGTGCACTTTTTGACAGCTGGGGATTCCCTCCCCCCCTGCACAGGAAGCACATAGCGCTTTCTGTTGGGCAGGCTGCTGGGCGGGCCTTAATTGGCCCGCCCACTCAAAATGGTGGCAGGTCCCGTTTCGGTGGCGGGGGTCAGCTGTCCGACCACCGCCGAGCCGGTGGGGCCCACACGCCCACCAAGAGCAAAATTCTGCCCATAACCTTCAGATCCACCAACTCCAAAATAACAAAATATATTCCCCCAATTTTGTATGGCACAGAGGATGGTAAATGTTAAGCTGCTCAAATTGCAGATGAAAACTTGAAACAGCTGCCACAACTGTTTTGCAATTTATATTTTGATTTCAAGGTGCATGCCTTGAATTCAGTAGTAATAAGTCTATCAAGTGTTAAAGGTTTTTTAAAACTAACTTAAACAATTATTAATGAAAGAAATAATTTTAAGCTCATACATAGGTCTACGAATTACTGCTATGAAACTCCTAGCTCCCCTAATTAATCTAAGTCCCAGTTACACCTCAGTTAAGGCAACAGTAAAAAAAAATAGATTTTAACAGATCCAGGCAAAGCAGATTGTACCCTGGACAGGGATACTCACAGTGGATTTTCTTAGCTTTGGTTCCTACTGGGAGCAGCTTGGTACAAAGAGGCTGGAGACTTTTCACCCTTGTGAGATCTTAGAAATCCTTCTTTCCTTGCACATAACCTCATCTCCTTTATATATGTTTCTCCCTTTTTAATGTGAATCCCATTATTTCAATATTACTTTGAACTTTACCTTTCTAATAATAAAAATCCTTCATAGTACCAATTTTGTCAGCCAGCTTTCAGAAAAATAAACACACGGGGCAGAATTTTACCCTTGGTGGGCAGGCAGGCCCCACTGGCTCGGCAGTGGGCAGACAGCTGAGCCCCGCCGCTGAAACGGGGCCCGCCACCATTTTGAGTGGGTGGACAAATTAAGGCCTGCCCAGCGGCCTACCCAACAGGAAGTGCTATGTGCTTCCTGTGCTGGGGGAGGGGAGGGAATCCCCAGCTGTTAAAGTGTGCTCTTTTGCGCATGCGTGTGAAAGAGCGCAATGCTCCCTGAGACTAAGTGGTGTCTCAGGGAGATTAGCGACAGTGCACAATACTTAGAAAATAGAAAAATAAAAATATTATTAACGTGTCCCCCTCATGTGACAATGTCACACGAGATGGGACATGTTGATAAAAACGACAAGCTTTATTAAACTTTTTAAAAATGGACATGAAACCTCATCCCGCCAGTGGTTGAGGTTTCATGTATTATCAGGAGCCCGCTGGGGTTCCTGGCCTGCCCGCCAGCATTAAGGTTGGACAGGCAGGTCTTTATTGATCTTAATTAGCCTGTCAATGGCCTTAATTGTCCATTGACAAGTCAGTGGGTGGACAGCTGATTTCGTGTTCGCCCTCCTTCCTAAAAATTTAAAGGGACCAGGATGACATCGGGGGTTCCTCCCAACGTCATTCCACGTCATTTCCCCTTCGGCGAGTGGGCCCGGCCCCCAAATCACCAACGGGAAATTTCTGGCCACTGTTTGGCTTCTTCTGGCTGAGTGTAATATTTCACCCTCTCTTTGAAATTCACGACTGGTCTGGTTTATCTCAAAATGCAAATCTTCCTTACATACCTCACATTCTAAAACTTCAGCCACGATTAGTTACTTCGCATTTCAAACCTAGCTTCTCTTCTGATACATCAAAATCTTCAGACCAGCTGTACTTAATTCAGTTAAGCTCCACGCACACAAACACACACATACACACAGACACATGCACTATCCAGACCCCACCATGCCTATTTTACAATAAATCCCAATAACTTCATAAAAATTATTATATTTTCATGGCAGTGTTACTGATGATCTGTTCTGCATTTCCAGTTCAGAAGTCAGTCAAATATGAGCTCTGTTCCTTCTCATTTGCTTACCAATTTCACTCTCGATTATATAAAACCTTGTAGTCTCAGATTCACCCGCAAGTTTTGTTGGGTTCCATATTCTCAGGAATAGATCCTGGACAAGTCCTCTCAACAACTCAGGCAAGGATTTGAGATGCCTATTGCTGTGTTGACCTCCACCTACCTGTTCATCAATGAGTTGTTGTCTTACTTCTTCCTGGTCGTTTGAAGAGTATACCTTGCTTGGCAAAGTTTTCTTCTACTTTCATGACGATTTCATGTCAGCCTTGAGAGGTGTAGCTTGGAGTGACAATAAGGCAAGGTTTGGGTCTTCCTTTGTCTCTTGGCATTTCATGAGGTTTCTCTTGATCGTTTGGATGGGTCTTTTTTTATAAAACTACGCTTCTTGGGTAATGAAGTGATGATGTTGAAGCCATATTGTTCAGCAAATTCCTTACATTCTCTGGAGGTGAATTGGTTTCTATTTTCACATGTTATTCTATCAGGAATCCCTTGCTTAGCAAACAAAACTCATACTGTTGAGATGATTGTTGTAGCACTCAAATCTTTCAGCTTTCTGATGAAAGGGAGCTTTGAGTAATAGTCAACAGATTGCCATCCTCAACCTTGCAACCTGAACAGTGTGCCTCTTCCACTTTCTCTCTTTTTGCCATTTCCCATTTCACTTATAATTAAAATTGTAAGTGCTGGTGGTGTGCATTCAAACCACGTGTGATCAGCAGTGGAAGTGGGGGAAGCTTTTCATTGGTGAAGCCTGCTGTCAGTTGATAATGCAGCAGGTATGTATGGGTGGGCTCTAAAAGAGCCTCCTGGTCAAACAGGGAGGCTCTGCTTCACAGCCACAAGTATCCTGTCCAACTACATTGCCGTGAACGTAAACCGAGAGCACAAAGGTGACACTGATGTTTTTCAAATTTAAATTTTATTTGAAAATATTTCATGTAACTTTGATTTCACTTCATTCATGTGTGTATCATCATTATTTGTTAAGACCAGCTCAGAGAGCTAAATGTACTGACACACCTCATGATTGGTACGCATTAATTGGTACGCAGGGGAGTGAGAGACATTTACTTTATTGTGGAAGAAACGCTCTTTATCAAAATGTTAGTGTCCAGTGTTACACTCGCCACTCTGTGGGACATGGCGGAACTTGCAGACTCAGCTGATCCTCCCTTCTCCACATTGTAAAGGACATTGTCCAAGATCACTCTCAGTGAGGATAATTGAAATGTTATAGGTGAACTTAAAGTCCCATAAGGTCTCTGCCAGCCAACACTCTGAGATGGATGCACATTTGGACTGTACTGGCACACTCCTTCAGGCTCTTCATTTTCTCACCTTGGCTGACTGTCCCCACCACCCCTCCCGCCATCACATCCAGGATGCCAGGCCCTTCCCCATTCACTCCTCCTTGACCCCGACCCCTCATTTTGTCTTCCCCAGGACTTTCAGTCCTCCATGCCCCTGACCCCACTGCACACCTTTTCCCAGTGATTGGGCTTTCTACAAGCTCTGTAGTTTCTGTAAATGGGAAATTTCCTTCTATCTGTGAACTCATGTTGTTGTCTTAAGCTGTTGCACATCTTTCTCTCTGTCTGGTATGCATTCTTTTGTTGCCATTTCACTGCATCAGCCCTGCTGCCTTTCCCTTGGCTTAACTGAAGTTTAGCAATTTGGATCATCAGTATCTTTGTCTGTCTGCTCATGGTTTCATGTGCTCTGGCCTTGTCAACAGCCTACACTTTTGTGACCTTGTCCTATCCAATCAAAGTTTTTGTATTTCATGGTGTGCAGAGCCCTGGATGAACTGATCTACCAGGCTTTCATCTAATTCTTTGAACTTACCCTTGCTGGCTGCATTTCTCAATCTCACTAAGAAATTGTCAACAGGCTCACCAGGTTCTTGCCTCAAATTCTGAAGACTTTGACTGGATATGAATACTAAATTTTTCAGGAATTTTGTCTGGATTTTTTCTGTTTCCCTCACTCATCTCTCAGCTATTGAAAATATCCAAATCTTTCTCTCCATCTCATAAAAGGATGTAGCTGATCTTTTCCTCTTCCCTAATGCCTTTTAGAAAACTACTACATATCAATTTGAACTTCTGTTAAAACTTCTCATTTTTGTTTAAACTACTGTATGACACCATTGGCCTGCTGTTTTATCCTGAGCTGGAACCGTCCATTCAATACTGTGATGGTGGCCATTTTGTTTTCACTTAATTCACTCAGTTTTGTCTTCCTCTTTGGCATTAATTCAGGTTGATTTTTTTCAATCTAATTCAGCATTTATTTTACTTATAATGCTGTGAGTTTTACTCACAGATACCTTCTGCCGCCCTTTTATGTCTTCTGGTTCCCAGAACTTCAAAATAATCACACTTTTAGACTCAAATGCTGGAGCTTCATCTATTGCATTTCCCAGATCTCACCATGTGCTGTGGACTGATCACATTGTTAGTTAATATACTTGTTCTAATGCAGTAGTGAGTTATGTGTCACTTTGGATACTTATGTATATGTACGCATGAGGATATAGTTCCTATATATCATTGGAGTAATACAGCAATATAACACCACAGTGGCAAGGACGTTTCTTGAACTCAAGAATGTAATCTGCAACATTTTCACTTGGCAGCTGTTTCCTTTGATGGAATGCAACTCTGAGTGAGATTTAACTCTTAGTTGTAATAGGAGTCCAGAGACACATTTTTTTCAGTGTATTCCATAATACTGTGGTTTCTCCAGCAGTACTGATTGGATACTACATCAAAAGCACCTGGCCCTGCCAAGGTAAGGAATACATTTACTTTATCCTCATCGCCTATTTTCTTTGCTTTCAGCCAAATGTGAAGCCTTCATTCGTAATTACTCCAGTCCTCTTTGCTAGGTTTGAATTCCCCTATTGTCCCCAAATATGCCTTCTGTGTCATTTTTTTCATTCAATTACATACCGTGCTGACTCACTGAATATTACATGCATATGGAGCAATCTTTTGAAACCCCCAAACTATCTCAAAATCAATGTTATGAGTTTCAAAACATGTTCCACAATGCTCTCCAGTTCATAATTACTCTATTGAAGTGTAAAAGAAATCCATCTTAGATGTGTCAACATCTCTCTGTAATGTATTGGGCAAGAAAAGACCCAGACATGGGCCCAACTCTAAGCAGCCATGTTCAATACACTTTATTTACACCTCCCCAACAGTAAGGGCAGTGTCACAATATGATCAACTCTTACAATATACTACAGAGCCACTGAAGTTTTCCCAGTCGGCAGAAGCAGGTCAGCAGCTGATCTTAGGGAGCAGACACCCTTCAATAAGTCTAAAATTTTCCTCCAGGTCCTATAGAAAAGTTGCTGCCTTCCTACTCCCAATTCTCTGGGACATCCCAATGTCCACTACCTATAACGGACCTGAAAGCCTGAATCAATTGCCTAGCAATTTTCAGCAGTTAATCTGTATCCCACTCCATGCCTATTCTGGGCAGGAAATGGACTAGCATCATTTAATTAATACTTGAGAATTAAAATACCTTGAAATTTTGACCAGAGAGTATATTTTGCATTTACATTGCAACCCATCCTCCTGAAACTTGCTCTGGGTTAAAATCAACCACAAGGTCACTTAATGAAAAATCCTTCCACCACTCAACTCTTGTTCTTATCTTGGCAACATATTGTAAAGTGTAATTTGCAAACTTGTTGTTTGCATCTCTAATAGAATACTTGCTTTATTTGTAGAGTTCAATTGTTCAGTGTTTGATTATGTGTGCCTGGTGTCTTTCTGTTCTCTGTGTGTGATTAGTTAAGCCAGGATGTGATGACTGAGAAAGAGCAACTAAACTGTAGGTAAGCAGTTGTGTAAACATGAGAGCAGATATTTTAAAGAATTGAATAAAACTCTTGCAGACATCGAATCTGGTGCATCATCTCCGCATATCTCCAAGGCATAAAGCATAACAATATTCTTTTTATCATTCCTCTGTCAGTACATTTGCTTGCATAATTTTAACACTATTACTTATAAATATGTTGCAACTATTTTCTGTAATATTACACCTTTAGGTCTTTGGCACTCATTCCAGATCAGATGCTCATTGCTAAAATATATTTTCTTATGTGAGTCAGCCACTTTCACCTAAAATTGCAGACTCCTCAGCTGAATGAATGATTGAATTTTTAAAATTAATACTGGTAACAAGATGATTAACTTATTCAGACGTGTTAAAGGATCATTATGCAGTGTGATTCGCTGCTGGATTTTCATTGTCACTAACAAAATTATATTCTCAAAACCAGCAAGTTTCAAAGCCAACCATTCTGGAAAATTTGTTAGCAATTTATTACTTCCAATGGAAAGTGAATATTTCTGTTTTTCATTAAAAAAGGAGCATTGGAACCAGTGAAATGAAACCTTGTTGTCCTCAGTCTGGGTTATATTCAAGTTCAGGATTGAAAGGTGAGAGGCTTGTAGCCCACTGAGAAACCTCTTAGGGGCTTCATAGCCTCTTATGGAATGAAATGGGATTTTATAGATAATCTTTTTAAAGGTTTATTTTCCACTGTTTGCTCATTTTAGTGTACGGTAGATGTGAGAATAATGTAGGCAATACCACTCTTATAAACAAGTCTGCTTTCTTTGTTAAAGTTAATGACTGTGACAGGGGTATAATTTTATAGCTTTAGATAGGAAATTTTGGAAGTCCAAGCATTCCTATTCTAAAAGGAAATCTTGGCGAGGGTTGCAAATGATATGCATTCCTTCCATAGGAGACTATGTGCTCTAGCAAAGTCCTCCCTCTCCCCTCATTTAAACTAAAAAACAGCTTATGAAACAAGTGTAGGATTTACAACATCCCAAGGAATTATGTTCTTTTTTAACGTGGGAGCGAATCAGGCTGACATCCTGCAAAACTTCCTGACAGTTGTTCTTATCATAGCTGCCTTTCACATCCAGCATAGAGCCTCTGCTGTCCATTAACAATCATCCATGTATATTCTGTGGGTTAGAATATCTAAGCGTTAGGTGTTTATTGATGCTTAAAGTATCTCCACCACAGCATAGGCCTTATAAAAGCAGCCAAACATGTTCAAACTGACATAAAAGCAAAAAACTACAGATGCTAGAAATCCAAAACAAAAACAAAAATACCTGGAAAAAACTCAGCAGGTTTGGCAGCATCTGCGGAGAGGAACACAATTAATGTTTCGAGTCTGAATGACTCTTCAACAGAATTAAATAAAAATAGAAGAGATGTGAAATATAAGCTGGTTTAAAGGTGGGTGAGACAGGTAGAGCTGGATAGAGGACTAGTGATAGGTGGAGATAACCAAAAGATTTCACAGATAAAAGGACAAAGAGGTTGAAGGTGGTGATATTATCTAAGGAATGTGATAATTAAGGGTTGAAAGCAGGACAAGCAAGGTACAGATAGCCCTAGTGGGGGTGGGGTGAAGGAATCAAAAAAGGCTAAAAGGTAGAGATAAAACAATGGAAAGGAAATACATTTAAAAATAATGGAAATAGGTGGGAAAAGAAAAATTTATATAAATTATTGGAAAAAAAAGAGGGGGATCGGAAAGGGGGTGGGGATGGAGGAGAGAGTTCACGATCTAAAATTGTTGAACTCAATATTCAGTCCGGAAGGTGTTCTGCAGCATTTCACTCGCACTTCCCTCAATTTAGTCTACTGCATTCGTTGCTCCCAATGCGGTTTTCTCTACATAGGAGAGACCAAACGCAGACTGGGTGACAGCTTTGCAGAACACCTTCAGTCTGTCCGCAAGCATTACCCAAACCTCCCTGTCACTTGCCATTTCAACACTCCACCCTGCTCTCATGCCCACATGTCTGTCCTTGGCTTGCTGCATTGTTCCAGTGAAGCTCAACACAAACTGGAGGAACAGCACCTCATCTTCCGACTAGGCACTTTACAGCCTTCCGGACTGAATATTGAGTTCATGATTATTTAGATCATGAACTCTCTCCTCCATCCCCACCCCCTTTCCGATCCCCCTCATTTTTACCAATAATTGATATAGATTTTTCTTTTCCCACCTATTTCCATTATTTTTAAATGTATTTCCTTTCCATTGTTTTATCTCTACCTTTTAGCCTTTTTTGATTCCTTCACCTCACCCCCACTAGGGCTATCTGTACCTTGCTTGTCCTGCTTTCTACTTTCAATTATCACATTCATTAGATAATATCACCACCTTCAACACCTCTTTGTCCTTTTATCTGTGACATCTTTTGGTTATCTCCACCTATCACTGGCCCTCTATCCAGCTCTACCTGTTCCACCACCACCGCCACCCCCCCCCCCCCCCCCCCCCCCCCCAAACCAGCTTATATTTCACCTCTCTTCTATTTTTACTTAGTTCTGTTGAAGGGTCATTCGGACTAGAAACGTTAACTGTATTCCTCTCCACAGATGCTGCCAGACCTGCTGAGTTTTTCCAGATATTTTTGTTTTTGTTTTATGTTCAAACTGACATTCAGAGATATAGAACTTCTTCAAGTATATACCTAAAACACTGGTAAAAAGCACGGGGCCTGAGAACCATAAGATGCTTTAAGCTAAAACATTTATTGCGCTGGCTATAACTTATCACTTAGAATGAAAGTTCCAGCTTTCATTTCTTATTCTTAACTTTATGAAATTGGGCTTGGATGTAAATTTAAAGTTACACGATGTTGCGCAGTAGGTATACTAGGTAGCATGTTTCCCTTAATTCACCATCAAAAATGGCAATTGAATGCACTATGTGTTTAATTATCAATATAATTATCTGTTCAGTTAAGGTAAGCATAAACTGCTTGAGCTTGCCTCTGCACTTTATGATGGCAGCTGGACCTCAAGATTCCATTAATGCCTAATAACTCACCAAGAGGTATCCATTATCTGAATGTCCTCCTTCAATGCTGTAAATTCTATTACTGTCAGAATGTTCAAGGGACGGGTGTAGCATTGGATCATTTTGGATCAGGATCCTTCTGCACCAGGTTTAAGTCATATTAGAAATGTGAAAATGTCATTCCATAACCAGAGATTCATCCTAGATTTGAGCATTTATTTTTCACAACATATACATAAGGTAAAGTTTTGCTTTTAGTATCTGTCTATTGTGATGACTGTCAATAAAATCAATTCAACTGAGTAGGGGTCACATGATTTGCTCAACCAATGTGTGGCTAGCGCAGGGGAATAAATTCTAGGGAGGGGTTTCCTCTGAAAAATGGCTGTATGAGGGGCTTGTTGGATACAAGCAGCCACAGAAGCTCTCAGATAAATAAAGTTTGTTTTGTTTGATTAAGAAGCCTCCCAGAGTTTCTACATCTATAATATGTAAAAAAAAACTTCAATACTTTACATAGTTGCATAGATAAAATATTAATCACACAGCATGCAACTGACACATTGTATTCATAACTATCTGTAACTTTTTATTTATCCACACTCAGGATATCTGTGGCATTGACAATATCTTACTTTGCTGCCTATTTTAAATTGTCTTGAGAAAGTGATAAAAACAAAAAAACTGCGGATGCTGGAAATCCAAAACAAAAACAGAATTACCTGGAAAAACTCAGCAGGTCTGGCAGCATCGGCGGAGAAGAAAAGAGTAGACGTTTCGAGTCCTCATGACCCTTCGACAGAACTTGAGTTCGAGTCCAGGAAAGAGCTGAAATATAAGCTGGTTTAAGGTGTGTATGTGGGGGGCGGAGAGATAGAGAGACAGAGAGGTGGAGGGGGGTGGTGTGGTTGTAGGGACAAACAAGCAGTGATAGAAGCAGATCATCAAAAGATGTCAACGACAATAGTACAATAGAACACATAGGTGTTAAAGTTAAAGTTGGTGATATTATCTAAACGAATGTGCTAATTAAGAATGGATGGTAGGGCACTCAAGGTATAGCTCTAGTGGGGTTTTTTATTGGAAAAAAAAAGGAAGGGGGAAACAGAAAGGGGGTGGGGATGGGGGAGGGAGCTCACGACCTAAAGTTGTTGAATTCAATATTCAGTCCGGAAGGCTGTAAAGTCCCTAGTCGGAAGATGAGGTGTTGTTCCTCCAGTTTGCGTTGGGCTTCACTGGAACAATGCAGCAAGCCAAGGACAGACATGTGGGCAAGAGAGCAGGGTGGAGTGTTAAAATGGCAAGCGACAGGGAGGTTTGGGTCATTCTTGCGGACAGACCGTAGGTGTTCTGCAAAGCGGTCGCCCAGTTTACGTTTGGTCTCTCCAATGTAGAGGAGACCACATTGGGAGCAACGAATGCAGTAGACTAAGTTGGGGGAAATGCAAGTGAAATGCTGCTTCACTTGAAAGGAGTGTTTGGGTCCTTGGACGGTGAGGAGAGAGGAAGTGAAGGGGCAGGTGTTGCATCTTTTGCGTGGGCATGGTGTTGTGCCATAGGAGGGGGTTGAGGAGTAGGGGGTGATGGAGGAGTGGACCAGGGTGTCCCGGAGGGAGCGATCCCTACGGAATGCCGATAAGGGGGGTGAAGGGAAGATGTGTTTGGTGGTGGCATCATGCTGGAGTTGGCGGAAATGGCGGAGGATGATCCTTTGAATGCGGAGGCTGGTGGGGTGATAAGTGAGGACAAGGGGGACCCTATCATGTTTCTGGGAGGGAGGAGAAGGCGTGAGGGCGGATGCGCGGGAGATGGGCTGGACACGGTTGAGGGCCCTGTCAACGACCGTGGGTGGAAAACCTCGGTTAAGGAAGAAGGAGGACATGTCAGAGGAACTGTTTTTGAATGTAGCATCATCGGAACAGATGCGACGGAGGCGAAGGAACTTGCGGTCTGTCCGCAAGAATGACCCAAACCTCCCTGTCGCTTGCCATTTTAACACTCCACCCTGCTCTCTTGCCCACATGTCTGTCCTTGGCTTGCTGCATTGTTCCAGTGAAGCCCAACGCAAACTGGAGGAACAACACCTCATCTTCCGACTAGGGACTTTACAGCCTTCCGGACTGAATATTGAATTCAACAACTTTAGGTCGTGAGCTCCCTCCCCCATCCCCACCCCCTTTCTGTTTCCCCCTTCCTTTTTTTTTCCAATAAATTATAAAGATTTTCCTTTTCCCACCTATTTCCATTATTAAAAAAAACCCCACTAGAGCTATACCTTGAATGCCCTACCATCCATTCTTAATTAGCACATTCGTTTAGATAATATCATCAACTTTAACTTTAACACCTATGTGTTCTATTGTACTATTGTCGTTGACATCTTTTGATGATCTGCTTCTATCACTGCTTGTTTGTCCCTACAACCACACCACCCCCCTCCACCTCTCTGTCTCTCTATCTCTCCGCCCCCCACACACACACCTTAAACCAGCTTATATTTCAGCTCTTTCCTGGACTCGAACTCAAGTTCTGTCGAAGGGTCATGAGGACTCGAAACGTCAACTTTTTTCTTCTCCGCCGATGCTGCCAGACCTGCTGAGTTTTTCCAGGTAATTCTGTTTTTGTTTGAGAAAGTGATGTTGGGCCTTCTCCTTTTGGGTGATGATGAACCTGTAATTATGTTAGTTATGGAATTTCCAGGATACTTACCCAGAAATGGTGAAAGAACAGCAAAACGTGTCCAAGTCAGGATGGTGCCTGGCTTGGAGGAGAAGTTGAAGATGGTGGTCTTACAACAAGACAGCTTTTCTTGTCCACCTCAGCAATGGAGGTCTCACATGATGGTAGTTCTGTCAAAGTAACTTTCCTGAGTTGCCACAGGGCATGCTATAGGTTGGACATACTGTAATTGTTGTACGTTGGACATACTGTAATTGTTGTACGTTGGATATACTGTAATTGTACGCTGGACATACTGTAATTGTTGTACGCTGGACATACTGTAATTGTTGTACGCTGGAAATGAGGGTGGTGGATATTGAATCCAGTGCGAGGAGTACCAATCAAGCAAATTATTCTGTCTTAGATGGTATCAAGCTTCTTGAATGTTCATCCAGGCAACAGTGAGTATTCCATCATATTCCAAGCGAGAGACTTATAGATCGTAGAAAGGAATTGAAGGGCTGGGTAAGATCCAATAGTCTCAGAATACTCAATTTTAACAATGCTTTTGTTGCTATGTTGATGAGATGACCAGTTCAGTTAAGCCTCAGGCCAGCAGTGATCCCCAGGATGTTGACATTGGCAGAGTTGGCAATAATGGTATCTTTAAAGGTTAAGAGACAACAGTTGATTTATCTGTTACACAGGATGATCATCATTTTCACTTACGCTGGCTCTAGTTAACCTAAACCTGGGTGTTTTTGTGGTCTTGCTGTAGGTTAACATGGCTGCTTCATTATCAGAGGAATTGTGAAAGGTGCTGAACACTAAAATCATCATCAAACCAAACAAGCAACAAGCAGGTAAAATAGGTACCAATGAAGAATGAACAAAGAGCTAAATTTACTAATAAAAACGAGCAAATAGGAAACTGTGGGCGGGAAAGGGCTCACCTTAAAACATCAGAACCTATCAACCAAATCCCAGTCTTGCAACTCCCGCCTAATATTCCATTCAATATAATCTTTGACTGACCACATGATATTCAATTGTTACACTTGCAAGAGCCAAAATTGTGCCTGAAAATTATTCACTGATGCATTCACACGACATAATTAACTTACAAAACACTTCCTATAATGTCCTAACAAAGGGATATTTTGTTATAGCTCAACATCATCAGGAAGTTAAACACAATAATAATTAAGTTAACAATAACATTGAGGCTCTTACTCCTCCCAATGATTAGCTATATTCTATAATTTAAACTTAGTATACCTTATCTTATGGGTGGTGATATCTTACAAATTTTCCTTAAAACTCATGCTACCATAAATAAGTCACTCTAGTAGTGTTAGTAATACTGAACAGATCATTTTAACAGGAAGATGGTGGTGGGTTTGGGTTCAATGGGATGTTAAAATTAAAAAAAAAACTCAAATGCAAACCTAAGCTGTCTTGAAGCCAAGAAATTCTCGTTTTAACAGAGGAGGGATGAGGAACAGGCAACCAACTCCTTCCAAGGGTGCAAGTTGCTCATGTAACTATTTTAATGAGACTGTGTGCCTCAGGTTTTATCTTTCTTCAAGCTTTAACGCTGACCAGCCATGTTTCCTGGTCCTTGTGAAACTCAGCAGCTAAATGAAGGCAAGGACTGCTGCTTGGAATAGATAAGTACTTTTACAGCACTGCTTGTAGGTCAGAAGAAGCAAGCGTGCTTCCATTCAGCTCATCTATCTAACTTGAGTATTTTGCCATGATCAAGCTCCAATTTAATTGGATGACCACCACCCCTCCATGATCACCAACCCCACCACCATAGTCACTGAGTCCTCCCACGATCCCATCTCTGCCTCAATCCCTCTCTGAAATGCCATGAACATAGCCCCTTAACCCTCCAAATCACACTGTAATGCCCTCCAACCTTTACAATCTCCATCCCAGCAGCAAAAATCCTACTTGCTCCTGGGGTGTGGACTTCTCTCCATTATTCTCTGTCGGTTAGGGAGCCAAGCCTGATTTCTGGGCAGTGACCATGTTGAAAAAGTTGCCACAGCATCCAGAGTAACCGAATTATCAGGTCTCCCAACCTACCCTTCCCACTTGGAATACCATCCCAGTAAAGATGGGGTGGGGGGTATTATTGAATCTATTGAGTGGATCTTTTAAGTGGAACTGCTTTCTGGATTGTCTCCATAGTGAGATTCTCAGAAGAACGTAGCTAATGGCCAACCTAGTGGGATTCTTTCCCAGAAGTTCTCAAGAGCACTGTAAGCAAAGGCATCAGAGATATTAGCCTGTTGAGCAGACAATTGCATAAGGGACAGTTGCAACTGAAAGTGAGGGAAAATCAGCACACCTACGTCTAGATAAGGTTTCCTAAGAATTCAGTGGGCATATGCAACATGTGGAGTGATACATAGCAAAAGGTCTTATGTTCAATTCCCAGCTTGTACTGAGTTTGCTGATCTCAGCAATGGTAAACATTATGTCACTGTGTGGCTGGCCTCAGTGCTTTGGGTTACAAACTAGACAAATCAACAAACATTCTTACCCTTAATCATTATCCATTGATCCCTGCCTCAGACATCAAATGTGGTATGCATCAAAGGTGCAGCTGTAGTGTTTCCTCCTCACTGCCAATATTTTGAGAGGCTGCCAGCATTAACTGACAAGGCTCAAGCTCAAGTGAGAAATTAGACAGCTCCAGCACCTGTGGAAATGAATCCCAGCATGAATCTCCAACTTCAGAAGAGAATTGCATACTAACTTTCTGTGTTCCCTGTATGAGCACACCCAAGTCCCTCTGACCATCAACATTTACAATTTCCACACCTTCTAAATAATATTCTGCTTTTCTATTCTTATGACAAAAGTGAATAACCTCATACTTCCCTATATTATACTCCATCCTCCAGCTTGTTGCCCACTCACTTAACCTGTCTTTATTCCTTTGCAGCATCTTTGTGTGTTCCTCACAGCTTAGATTCCCAACTAGCTTTGTATCGGCAGTAAACTTAGAAGAGACCAAGAGTATTATATCTAAAGTCATTAATATAAATGTAATAGCTGAGGCCCCAGCACTGATCTTTGCAGCACTCCAATGGCAAAGTCGAGACATCTGGATGTCAGCTTGCAACCCATCCCTTATCCCTTGCTGATTAAAATGCCAGTGACAGGAATGGGGGCAGAAATCCTGGATTTAGGGCAGGAAAATCCGATCCAGAATATTTGTTCAGCTTTGCTGCTATTTCCTCACTCTCCATGAAAATTTCTCCTGTCTCTGCCACTAAGAGACCAACATTTACTTATACTACTCTCCTACTTATAAAAACTCTTACAATCTGCTTTTAGATTTCTGGCTAGTTTTTCATACTTGCATTTTTATTCCCCTTTTCGTTAAGTTTTTGGTCACCCTTTGCTGTTTTCTAAAATCTCTCAATCTTCAGGTTTGCTACTATTCTTTGTAATTTTACAAGTCTCTTTGGTTTTCAATCAATTGTATTTTCATTGTATATTTTGAATTGTTTATTTGCATGTTTCCTACTGTTTATTTCCTACTATAACTTTAGGTTTATTTACCCAATTAACCTTAGCCAGCTGGCCCCACATGCCTTTTGTGATTGATTTTGCTTATGTTTAAGATTCTTGTTTGGGATGGGGGCATGTTGTTCTCAAACTAAATATAGTATTTAATTGTATTGTGATCACTTTCTCACAGAGGATCTTTTACTGTGAGATTACTGATCAAACATGCCTCATTGCACAATACTCAATTTAAAATGGCTTTACCCTTAGTTGGTTTCACAATCTATTGTTCCAGGGAACTGTTGTGAAAGCAATCTACAGACTCTTTTTCTGGTCTACCTTCGCCAATATGATTTGTCCTGACTATAAAAAACCTTAAACACCCTCACAATTATGGCATTGCCTTTGCCACAGGCTCCAATTATTTCATGCTTAATGCTCTGCCCATCCGTATAACTATTGTTTGGGTGCCTATACACTACTCCCATCAGAATTTTCTGCCCCTTGTTATTCCTAATCCCCACCCATGTTGATTCTACTTCCTTATCTTCTTAGCCAAGATCCTTTCTCACTTCGGTCTTTTGTCATTCTTTACTAACAGGGTTACTTGTCTAACTTTTACATGTTGTCTATCTTTTCAAAATGTTGTTTACCCTGGAATATCTATTACCCAGCATTGGTCTCTGTAATGGAAATTACATTCTAAACCATGTATCTCTTTCTGCTTCTAGTTCATCTATCTTGTTGCAAATGTTTTGCACATTCAGGTAATGTTAAGATCCCTGTAGGGATGGATAACTTAAAAAAAAAAGAAATTCAAACTTCCAGTTGACAGTTGAAAGGATGCCTCAATAATATTACATGTTTTAAGACTTTTACTGTAGTAAACAGACCAAAAGCATTATTTACTAAACACTATTTTTGTAGGCAACTTATACCACACTACAGAACAGAACTTGAAAGCACTAGTTGTTACATGATTTGCCAGGACACTGATCCCAGCACAGTTAGGTGGAGCCCATCCCAACAAAGCAGTTCCCTCTTTCCCCAGAAAACCAGTGCCATTGCCCATGAATTGAAATCCTATTTTTCCCACACCACTCTTTGAACTATGCATTTAGTTCTCTAATCTGCTTGATCCTATGCCAATTGGCACATAGCTCAGATGACAACCCAGAGATGATTACCTTTGAGATTCTGTATTTTAACTTGAACCCTAACTATTCAAACTCTCTCAGCAGAACATCATTCATAGTTCTACCTTTGTCGTTGGTTCCGACATGGACTGCAACAACTGGACCCTTCCCCTTCCCCTGCAGGTTTATCTTCAGCTGCAAGGAGATGTCTTCAACCCTGGCATCAGGTAGGCAACACAGCCTTTGGAACTCCCAGTCTCGGCTGCAGAGAACAGTGTCTATTCCCTTGACTATACTCCATCTTTCATTACCACATTCCTTTTTCACTCCCCACACTTGAATGGTGTCCTGCATCATGGTGATATGGTCAATTTGCCCATCACTCTTCAGTCCTTGTTCTCATCCAGACCGGTACCAAGTACTTCATGCCGGTTGGTCAAAGTCAAGGGCTGAAGCTCTCATCACTACCTGGTGGATCCCCATAAATTGCTTGATTCACACCCTCCTGTCTCTGACCACAGTGCCATTTGAAAATAGACATGGCTGTATCAGTAGTTTTGCTGTCACACAGGCTATATCTGTAGCCAGCAGTTTTGAATTGCAAGCTACAAAATGCTAGCAAATAATGCTGCTTAAAATGCAAACTTGCCATACTTTGATTATAAGTAAAAAGGTATTTATTGAACATGAGCATGAATGTGTGTAATCTGGGATGTAAGCATACTAAAAGGTGTAATTCAGGCAGAACAAATCCCTATCACAGAAATTTACAGCTAGCTGTATTCAGGTCACAGGAATGAATAAAATAACGGTAAACAGAAACACGTTTGAGTTTTTCAATTTCTGTCCAGCAACAGAAATATGAATTTGTCAGGAATTTTCTTAAGTGGAGGCAACTGGACTGTAAAATCACTGATTTAATGCTATGATGAAAAAAGAAGAGCATGATTAAGGAATGACAGTACAATACAGGGTATCAAGCAGCTAATGGGGCAAAAAGAGCAAAATGCAGTCATCTTGAAGTTGACCTCAATGTGTGACCCTGAAGCATTGCTAATACTTCTGGAAACAGCACATGCAGGATCTGCATGGGTACAGCTCTGCTTATACCTCTGTTAAGAGCTAGAGAGGGAGAATCTAACCTAAAATCTGGGACAGAGTTTTCAGGTCGGTGTGCGGGTGCACATCCAATCTGCTTGAGCGTAAATAGTCCATGACAATGTTGGGCGAGCGTCCCGACATCATCCACCGCTTGCGCGATATTTCGGTTGGTGGGCGCCCGCCGACAATTAAGAGGGCAATTCAGCCCATTAAAGTTGTTATTGTCCCTGATTTTTCATGGTCCATCCAAACTCGGTTGGCGGATGGGCGAATTAGCCAGGTGGCCTTTGCCTTTTTCACGAAACCTCATCTAAGGGCGGGATGAGGCTTCCGTTATTAAATAAAAAAATAAAAATCTATGGACAAAATTTTTATAATGTATATGTTCTGGCGACTGTTTGTGATGCTTGGACATTTTTGTTCTGATTTTACAATCTTTATTTAATACTTTTGAAGTCTTCAGCCCCCTGAGGCAGCTCTCTGCCTTCAGGGAGCTTTCATTCCTCACTTGCCCACGCCTGGGCTTATATCAGTGCCTGCCTTCCTCCCGTCCCCACCCCGGCAGCGCTGAGCATTTCAGCAAGTGCTTCACACTAACTGGCTGTTAATTGGCCATCCAGCGTGAAATAGCGGTCAGGGGCCGATCGTACACTTTGGAAGGAGTAATTTGACAAGGAAGTATTCAATGAACCGCATGACACTAGAAAGTTCTGAGGAACAAAGGGACCTTGGCGTGTGTGTCCATAGGTCTCTGAAGGCGGAGGGGCATGTTAGTGGGGTGGTGAAAAAGGCATATGGGACGCTTGCCTCTATCAATCGAGACATAGATTAGAAAAGTAGGGAGATCATGTTGGAGTTGTATAGAACCTTGGTGAGGCCGTAGCTGGAGTACTGTGTGCAGTTCTGGTCGCCAATTATAGGAAGGATGTGAATGCACTGGAGGGGGTGGAGAGGAGATTCACCAGGATATTGCCTGGGATGAAACATTTAAGTTATGAAGAGAGGTTGGATAGACTTGGGTTGTTTTCGTTGGAGCAGAGAAGACTCAGGGGTGACCTGATCGAGGTGTACAAGATTATGAGGGGCATGGACAAGGTGGATAGGGAGTAGCTGTCCCCCTTAGTTGAAGGGTCAGTCACAAGGGAACACAAGTTCAAGATGAGGGGCAGGAGGTTAAGGGGGGATGTGAGGAAAAACTTTTTTACCCAGAGGGTGGTGACAGTCTGGATTGCACTGCTAGTAAATGGGATTAGGTAAGTAGGTCAAGTGTTTCTCACGTGTCGGTGCAGACTCAATGGGCCAAAGGGCCTCTTCTGTACTGTTTGATTCTGTGATTCTGATTCTGTGATTCCGTTCCCCGGCTGCTCCCGAGCCCACTGATCACACCGCACGCCGACCTAAAAATCCTGCTCCTGGTGTATGCTTCACATTTCCACACCTATATTTACATCCCCTCAGTGTAGAGAAGGAACCTGCATATTCCTGAGACTTTGAACCTCAAAAAGCTGTAAAATTTAGCAATTTATTGGCAGGTAAGATTAGAGGTTGGAGAAACTCAGATTGTTTTCACTAGAGAGACGGAGATTGAGGGGCGACTTGATAGAAGATTACAGAATTATGAGTGGCATGGACAGAGTAGATAGTCAGAAGCTTTTTCCCAGGGTGGAAGAGTCAATTACTAGGGGACATAGATTTAAGGTGAGAGGAGAAAACTTTAGAGGAGTTGTGCAGGGCAAGTGTTTTACGCAAAGGCTAGTGAGTGTCTGGAATTCACTGCCAGAGGAGGTGGTGGAAGCAGGTACAATAGTGGTGTTTAAGAGGCAGCTTAACAAATACATGAATAGAAAACAAAAACAGAATTACCTGGAAAAACTCAGCAGGTCTGGCAGCATTGGCGGAGAAGAAAAGAGTTGACGTTTCGAGTCCTCATGACCCTTCAACAGAACTGGGTGAATCCAAGGAGAGGGTTGAATATAAGCTGGTTTAAGGGGGGCGGGGGGTGGTGTGGTTGGGTAGGGGGAGAGAAGTGGAGGGGGCTGGTGTGGTTGTAGGGACAAGCAAGCAGTGATAGGAGCAGATAATCAAAAGATGTCACAGACAAAAGAACAAAAGAACACAGAGGTGTTGAAGTTGGTGATATTATCTAAACGAATGTGCTAATTAAGAATGGATGGTAGGGCACTCAAGGTACAGCTCTAGTGGGGGTGGGGTGGAAAGGCTAGCAGGGCATAAAAGATTTAAAAATAATGGAAATAGGTGGGAAAAGAAAAATCTATATAAATTATTGGAAAAAACAAAAGGAAGGGGGAAGAAACAGAAAGGGGGTGGGGATGGAGGAGGGAGTTCAAGATCTAATGTTGTTGAATTCAATATTCAGTCCAGAAGGCTATAAAGTACCTAGTCGGAAGATGAGGTGCTGTTCCTCCAGTTTACATTGGGCTTCATTGGAAGTATCTCTTTTAAATACATGAATAGGATGGGAATAGAGGGATACGGCTCCCGGAAGTGCAAAATGTTTTAGTTGACGGGCAATATGATCGGTGCAGGCTTGGAGGGCCGAAGGGCCTGTTCCTGTGCTGTATTTTTCTTTGTTCTTTGTTCTAGACAACTTCCCTTGTCTTTATGGGGTGAAATCATTCTGTCTGATATTCATATACAAATGAATTGATGCATCCATAGAAGTTCCTCTGGTTACACTTAAATCAATGTAAGGCCTTCATTAAAATAGCATGCAAAGGAACTTCATTTGAACCCATTACTAGTAAATAACAGAAACATACACCTCAGTAGTTATAATGTTAATGGTTCACATTTAATAGTTAAATGTTAATGATTCACCCCATTTATAAGATGGGAAATGGTCCACATTTTATTATATTTTACAAAGAAGCTGAAGTTATGTTTTAATTTCAAAGAAAATATGCCTTACAAAAGCTGTCTTTCTTTTCTTTTAGCTAATATTACTTGACCTTTCTTAAGTCTGAAAAGTGTGACAGATATAAAATGTACAATTAACTTCACTGTTACAAATGTTTATCTCAATTAGTTGAAATGTGAAAACAGATACACACCAGTTCTATAAATCCTGTTTTACCACTGTGGTTAATATTTCTTGAAATGGTGCGTGGAGGAAAGTCATTACTCCAAAAATTAACCAAATGGTCAGATGTATCCTTCAAATTTCTACTGCAATGTTCACGGTGTAGACAAGGTGGCGCCATCTTCTGTTTCTGTAGCCAAATCTAAGAACTGAAAAGAGCAGACATGGATGTAGCTTAATTTTAACACGGTGGGGGGGGTGGTGTGCATGGTATTTGGGAACTTCCATATCTTACAATTCACGAATAAAAATATGCTGAAATTATGTATCTTGTCCATTGTGGTTTTTTGATGAAAGCCATATTTCAGATTAAATTTCAGTTTTTATTCACTATGTTTATCAATTGAATTTGCATTTACTGCAAGCTACTGTATATAGACAGCTACAGGCAAAACCATTTTGTCCTTAAATCTGAGACTAAACAACACGGACCCAGGTGAAAATTGATGCCCTGTTGGTGAAAGGAAACTAAATGAAGGCTGCTGCCTGTTTACAAGGCAGCTTTTTTATTTTAGTCCATTCGTGGTGGAATTTTGTAAAAAGACAACAATGAACAGATTTGTGTAGATACTGCCAGGGAATGTTTTGGTGTTCTTAATGTGTGTAGACAATGGCCCTCTGATGTGAACATTGACCAACAGTCAGCCAATTAAAAGAAGCAAAAGAAATAAAACATTATGTTTGTACTGTACTAGCTTTTTTAAAATTCAAAGTATGTGATTAATCCTACTAAAAAACAGCTTTGGGTCTTACTGCTCTGTCAGTGTAACATGAAAGCTTTAATACAAACAAGAGGTAGGGGTACATCATGCAAGAGCACCAGTGGATGCATGGAGGGGGTAGTGAATCGGTGAGGTCAATTGCTTCCCTAAAGTTAAGAACAATTCAGACAGTGGATGATGCATAGATGATCTTGCTTGCTTCTTTTCCCCCGTTTATAGCCATTTCAACAGATAGAGATGAGGCAGTAAGCTGTATGAGCTACAGCAAGTGAGGCCAAAAAGAGAGAATAAGTGACAACAGTAAAAGAGCAATAAGCTTTTATTGAAAAAAATATTGCCTGCCTTCAATTATGCTACGAGATCACAGCCACAAAAATATGAAAAAGTTATGATAGGTTGCAGAGAGTAATCATCTGGATAGATTTCACCTCTCCCCTCCGCTACCCTACCCCATGTCAGCCATGTGTGTCTATGAACTTGAGCTCATCCAAAACTCTGTTGCTCATATCCTAACATGCACAAAGCCCTGTTCACCCATCACTCCTGTGTTCGCTGATCTATATTGGCTCCCAATTGAGCCACTCTTCAGTTTAAAAATTCTCATCCTTGTTTTCAAATCCCTTCATGGCCTTGCCTCTCTCTATCTCTATAACCCTCTTCAGCCCTAGAAATTTTTAAGATATCTATGCTCCTCTAATTTTGGCCTCTTACATATGCTTGATTATAGGCACTCTGCTATTGATGGCCATGTCTTCAGATGCCAATACCCTAAGCTCTGGAATCCTATCCCTAAATCTGCCCAACTCTCTTTCACTCTCTTCCTTTAAGATGCTCCTTATAACCCACTTCCTTGACCAAGTTTGTTGTCATCTGCCCTAGTTTCTCCACGTGTCACTTGGCGTCAACTTTTATTCGATAACACCCCTGTGAAGCATCTTGGGATGTTTTGTCACATTGCTATATAAGTGAAAATTGTTGCTGTTCTACCATCTTAACATAACAGCGTAAGAAATAGGAGAAAGAGTGTGCCATACAGGCCCTTGAGCCTGATCTGCCATTCAATATGATAATGGCTAATGTTTCACCTTAAGACTGTATCTCTCAGTAGGGCAGGAGAGATCAAGCTTTATAATATGGGCCCAAAACCTATTTTTGTTCCTGGTGCAAACTCTACTTGAGCGACAGATATCTGCTGCAGTTAAGAGCTGCTGCTATTTAGGCTACTGGATCAGGTGATCACATAATCCAATATTTAGCAGTTTGGCTACTTCACTGTGAGGAAGTGCATAGAAATAGCAGAATCAGCAGCTGAATATTATAATCAAAAGAGGAATCATTTTACAGAACAACATTTCTCTGAAATATCAATGTCTGTTCTTGATGATTGCACGTGTAAAGAGCTTTACTCCTTATCAGCTGAAATACATTATCAGTGTCTGTTGCACTTGGTATGCAACTGGTTCAGTAAGAATAATATTATGGCTGGGGATCAGCTCAAAGGAATGCAACATACATAAGGAAATGTGATTGAAAGGGAAGCTACCCAAGACTTTTTCTTCCTCAAACAGTAGAGAGAAGGCTTGTCGCTTTATGGCCACTTTCCTCCTGTCTCACGGAAGAATATTGGTTGCAAGATTTAAAATAATTTCTGTTTTGACACTGATTACAGTGTCAAGGGTATTAAAACCAAAAAGACATCTGGAATTTCTTAGAAGTTTTGGGCTGCTGCTTGCCCACATATCACAAATTGACCTTGTAATATCTTTCCATCAGAGACCTATTTTAGTTGAGATCTAACAAATTGCATTATTTTCGATGAACCCCCTACAAACTCCACTGCAGGTTAATTTGCAAGCAATCCTTTAAAACATCTTCAATCTATCTTAAGTGGCTTAGAGTGGAGCTACATTTGTCTCTAATTTAAATGTTGCTTCACTGGTAGGAGTGAGATAGTAGTCGCTGGGTTTAACTTGGGTGCGCTGTTATCTTTTTACTGCTGATTGGTAAAATGTGTTGAATGGAATTGCTCCTCATCTGATTTTTAAACCAGACAGCCTGCTTTTTAGGTTGAATAGTCTGGAGATTTTTACAATGCACACTGCATAAAGCTTCTTAATTAAAATGGAATTCCATTTGAGTTCCAGGTATTTCTGTGTCTTCAGTCAAAGAACAATTAGCTTTGTTTCAAGGTTTTCAATGCATTTTCATCACCAGTAAAGAGAATGTCAGGATTCAAGCCATTGGGGGGGGGCGCGGGTGGCGGGGTGGTAGTGGTGATGGTGGGGTGGTGGTGGTGGTGGTGGTGGAGGTGGTAGTATTGCAGAGACCCAGGCTAATCCACTGGGATACAGGTTCCAATCCCAGAATGGCAGCTGGTGAAATTTAAATTCAGTTAACAAAATCTGGAATTGAAAACAAGGATGGAGTTTTCCCACATTTGCACTAAGCGTAGTAGCGGGTGTGTAAAAGGACGTTTCACCTGTCAGTCGCAATGACAGGTTTTCACGTCGTATCGTCCCCTTCCCGGCTTCATGAATAATGCATTCCTGGGAAACACGCTGGATCGCTGACGGGGAGGCCTCTAATTCGCCCACCCTGCTGACACCTCAGACCTTCAGTAATCAGGGCATCATTCTAAAGGGTGCCCCTGCACAGAGCTAGTGCTCTCTAAAGGATCAGAAGCTGCTGGAAAGTCATGGCTGCCAAAGGGAGGAAACATGCTGCCCCCAAATTTAGTGGCACCTCCCTCTGGTGCCTAGATGGACAGTATTGTAGTGCTCCACCTGACCTGTCGAGGCACCCGAACCTCATTTTCAATATGCCTACTATGGTAACTGCATGTACTGTTCCTCCCTCCTGTCAGTCAAGGCACATGTGATATACTGCAGGCGCTTCGACTAGTGAGCTCTTAGTGCAGGCAATCCAGGGGGTGCGGAGTCTTTCGGACGAGAGATCAGGTCTAGCGTGCAAGCACTCCTAGATGTCCCCATAATAAAGTTTTACTGTTTCTTCACAAAATCTGTCTGCTCTGTCAAGTCATTACATTTGGCGACGAGGGTAAAATCGAATTCGACTGTGCAACTCACCCTGTGAGTAAATCGAATTTTAAAAACTACTCACCAGTCATGCTGCTGTTTGGGAGAATTGATCCATATGATGTTAATATTGAAGATTGGAGCCAGTAAGTTGAGCACCTCAGATTTTGCTTTGGTAAAAAGGAAAGTGGAAAGCGATCCTCTTTAGTGTATGTGGCAGTAAAACATACAACCTGATTCGCAACCTGACTGCCCCAAGTGTGCCTGATTCCATGTCACATAGTGAGTTAGTGGACCTAGTGAAAGCACTCTTCCAGCCGAAGCCATCCATGATAATGCAGCGCTTTAAATTTAATTCAAGAGTTTGTGCCCCAGGAGAGTCCATTGCAACCTATGTGGCGAATCTCAAGCAGTTAACAAAAAAAGTTTAATGCACTTTGGGGATGCATTAAACGATATATTGTGGACCGATAGGTATGTGGAGTCAAGGACAACGCCGTACACCACTGATTGCTTGCTGAAATTGACCTTAAACGTGCCCTAGAAATCTCCCTCGCCAGGGAAAGTGCTGCGAGAGCCTCGCAGTCTTTGCAACACATGGATAACGGCGTTGTTCTTCATGTTGGGTGGGAACCTGCCGTTGAGCGTGGTGCGAAAACCAGACCTGCAGAATTGAAGCGCAATTCAATGGCCACTGTGAGAAACATTAAGAAGCCTAACAGAAATGCTTCATCATCGGTTTCAAGACTAAATTGCTATAGATGTGGAGCTAATCATGGAGCAGATACTTATAAATTCAGAGAGGCAGAATGTCATTATTATCATAAAAAGGGGCATATGGTTAGGCAATGCCGAACAAAGATGAAGCTGCTTGCAAGACAGCAAACAAACATGATCGAGTTAACAGGTATGGCAAAGGCTGAAGCTACTGATACTGATGTGTATACCCTGTATAATGTAACTGCTGTGAAACTGAGCCTATTACGGTGACAGTACAAATAAATAAGAAATCACTGTGTATGGAAGTGGATACTGGTCCCTCAACCATGGTTGTAGGAGAGCACACTTTCAGATACCTTAATGAAGGAATACAGCCAATAAACTTGGAGCGGACAACTGCTAAGTTAAGAATTTACACAGGAGAATCTATTCAAGTAAAAGGCATCACCACAGTCCCAGTCTCTTACAAGAAACAAACAGCCCAACTGCTTGTGATAATCATAAAAAGGGAGGGACCGAGTCTTTTTGGTCAAGATTGGCTACAGAAGATCAAACTCGATTGGTCTGATATATTTCACCTAAAATCAGATGGAATTCCAGAACTTCTGAAAAAATACAACATGGTTTTTCGGGATGAATTGAGGAAGTTGAAAGGCACGCATGCCAATATGTATGCCGATCCCCAGGCAACACCACGTTTCTTCAAAGCCAGACCCATGCCTTATACACTGAAAGAACAGGTAGATGCAGAGCCGTACAGGTTAGAAAGCTGGGACTAGTTCAGCCTGTCCAATTCTCTGATGGGCTGCACCCATAGGGCAGAATTTTACGCCTTGCGGGTGGGCGCGCGCATGAAATTGTACAAGTCGGGCAAGGGTCCCGACGTCATTCTGCACAGGTCGGCGGTTGTGTGCGGGTGTCAGAGCTGCGTCGCCATCAATTAAAAGGCCACTTAAGGCCCTTAAAAAGCCAATTGATCCTGAATTTATGTTGCCCGTGCGATTTCATACTCATCGCACGGGCAAAACAGGCAGGTGGGCAGCTCACATTTTGCAAAACTTCATCCAAAGGCGGGATAAAAAGGGTCAGCTGCATTGCCAGTGTGAGTAATGAGGAGTTTAGGAGATAGTTTGCTGCTGATTGTTTATTTGAACTTGACAGTTTCATCTCTGTTCTGAGCTTCATTCTTAGCATTTCCAAGCTTCATTTCAGGACTCACTGGTGTCTCCAAGGCCCCCAGATAATTTTGAACATATGGACACTTCCAGATATCAGACAGCCTTCCATTACCCTGGGAATGGGAATTGTGGTCTCCACTGCTGGCACCTCCTCTGAAGGGGAAGAGAGGGGCAGAAGGGAGAGGAGACCTGTGGGAGGAGAGGTGCAGACACAAGGGATGCAGGGCCAACAAAATTCCAAGGTGGAAGGGGCTGCAGAAGTCACCACTATCCTGCTGCCAGGGTCTACAGGCAGCGATGCAGCTACCTCAATATGTCCAAGGTGCAAAGTCGAAGGAGGGTCCTCTTCTCCAGGGAGACTGTGACCTCCATTTGTCAGATGATTGGGCCAGAGATCACCTCCAGCTGTGTGGGTGGACACCCCATGCCAATGGCTCTGAAGGTCACAGAGGCCATCAACTGCTATGCCTCCAGCTCTTTCCAGGGGTCGGTGGGAGATCTTTGTGTAGTGTCTCAATCAGCTGTCCACAGTTGCATCAAGCTGGTGACAGAAGCTCTGTTCAGGTGGGTACTGACCTTTATTAATTTCCATATGAACAAGGCCAGCCAGGCTGAATGAGCCAGAGGCTTTGCAGCAATTGCTGGGTTCCCCCACATCCAGAGCACCATCGACTGCACACATGTAGCCATCAAGGCACCAGAGCATCAGCCGGGTGCCTTCGTCAACAGGAAGGGATTCCACTTGATTAATATCTGGATAGTTTGTAACTGTAAGACGCAAATTCTGCAAGTCTGTGGAAAGTATCCCGGCAACTCCCATGACACTGAGACACTCCCAGGTGCTGAGGCTCTTCAGTGCTTCAGCCAACTGGATGGATAAGGTGACTAATGACACCTCTCCGCCACCCAAGAACAGAGGCAGAGCAGCATTATAATAGGAGTCATGCTTCCACAAGGGCAGTGATAGAGAGGAACACAGGTCTTCTGAAGATGAGCTTCCGATGCCTGGACCATTCAGGGGGAGAACTACAGTACCCCCAGAGCAGGTGTCACTGATAGTGGTTGCATGCTGTGCTCTCCACATTCTGGCACTGGCAAGGGGGGACCCACTGGAGGAAGACGATCTTCTTGTAGCTCCAAAGGCCACAGAGGATGAATCCAGCAGTGAGTCAAAAGAGATCACGGTGAGGAGAACGCTGAAGACATGAGAGCAGACCTCTGTACCCTTCAGGGAGGCAGGGACACCAGGGATGCCTTGATCCAACGCTCCTTCAGCTAGGCTGCCAAAGATCTGCTTTCACCTCATGCCAGGGCTGCTGCCTCCATCCTGGGTGTCTGAAATGACCCTTTCATTTGAACCCAAAGTCCACTCAGTGCCTATGCAGTAAACTTTAGAGCCACTTGCGTCCAGCATTACATACTGGCATACCCTGCACCAAAAAATAGAGGAAGCATACTCAGGCCATTATGACAAAAACAAAATTTATATAATTTTCCCACTCAAAACACATTACCATGTCTCGTATTAATGCCCACACCAGTAAACATATAAACAAAACATGGCAGAACAGAAGATCACCCGTGAATAGCCCCTCTTGTGCTCTTGGTGCCTTAAATTTATGTTTACGAGTGCTGCATCTTGTTGCCCTCCCCTCACATTGGAGACAGCCTGCTGACTCTGCTGTCTTGTTGGCCTTGATGATGTTGGCGGTCGTCCTCTGGCCAGTGGAACCTGTGCTGGCCCCACCTGGGAGAGAGCGGCCAGTGCCACACCTGGCACCTCCCCAGTCACTGCAGCCTCATCAGATGCCATGGTCACTAGCAGGGGGCAGAGAAATTGCTGCCATCTACAGGACACCCTGAGAGGACCCCACAGAGATGACAAGCAGCTCATGGGCCAACGTGAGGTTGCTCTGGACCTCCCTGCTCACCATTGATGGACGAGCACCAGCTGGAATACTGGGTGCCTCATCCATCTCCCGCACTGGCACTGAACTGTGTGAGGGCTTGCAGGTCCGAGCACAATGCCAGGAGCCCCTGATTCTGTTCCTGGAGCTGCCTCTTCATGAGAGTCTCCACCCTCTCATTGGAGGAGGCTATGCGCTCAGCCATTAGGTTCAACACAGTGCTCATGGTCCGCATGGACTCCTCCAGAACAGAGACCATGGCACGCAGACCCTCACGGATCTCCGGAAGATCCTCCCGCACATCCTGCTGGACATCCAGCATCTGCCGCCTAGTGGATTACTCCAGGGGCTCATCATTTACCTTTGACTCAGCATCATTCTGGTCTCCAGCAGTCCTCCAGCCTGCTCCTCAAACAAGTGTGAAGTGTCCTCACCAACGAGCACCAACATTCTGACTGCCGATCTAACACCCCCGAGGTGCTGGTATTTGCGCTCGTGCCTGGTTCAGAGAGCGGGTGCATCTGAAGCCTGGCCATCCTCTGGCATTAGGGATGGCTCTTTGGGGTTCTACATACGAGTGCCTGCTGGTGAATCTAAGGGAGAACAATGACACATCATTAGTTTAAGTCATCACACTGTCACTGTGCATGCCAGGCACCCTGCTGAGATAGTGGAGATCTGCACCATGATGCCATCATCTTTTAATGATCATTGGGGCTCCAGTTTTGAGGCTTCTATCAGTGAAGAGACTACACAAGAAAGTTTGCACAATCCGACAATCTCACCTCTGTGCACTGCACACTTACCTTCATCAGAGACCCCAGTCTCTCCATGACCGGCTGATCGAGGTGCATGGTGGCTCTCCAGCTCCAACGCATCCATTTCAAACCTCGTTAATATTAGGAGTGCCTGTCCTTGACCTCTCTATATTGTTATGAGATGTCTTCTCCTGAAAGGACAGAGGAGCATTGATTAGTCCACCCTCTACCTGCAGCGCCATAGCAGCCGGGCTAACCCCAGCTGAGGAACACCTTGCAGGGCTCATTTGAGTCGTGGCCCTTGAGCCACAAGGCATTCAGTCCAAGCAGCCAGGATTCACTCCCTTGGCCAGCTCCAGCATCTTTGACAGTTGGTGTTCAGACTCTAACACCCCTGAGCTCCACAGGGGAATGGCAAGTCCTTTACACTTCAACACACAGATCTATGTCAACACAGTACGCACCCTTGCCGAGCGCAGCAGATTGTTGAATCTTTTGCAGCACCACACCCATGTGTGCAGCACAATGTAGTACTGTTGACCTCGGCTGCCGCCTCTTCCCAAGCTTTTTTAGCCTGGTGCGGTTATCCATCTCTGGGAATGAAGGTGTCCCTCCTGGCACCTACCTCCTCCAAGAGGACTGCGAGGCACTGGTCCAAAAAACAGGGGGCTGAGTGCCCACCTGATCTGCCCTCTCACCTGATGTCTTTAGCTGCTATTGAAGCCATAGCTCCAGTCTCCAGACCGCATAAAAATTCTCCCCGGCAGCCTTCAGGGAGCTGCCTCTGCTGCTTTTAAACTGCCCGCTGGTCACCATCGGACCTGGTGCCTGACAGGCCCCCGCCCGACCCTTCCCAACCATTGGGAAGATGTGTTTCACTCTGGGTGGGCCTTAAATGGCCAGCCAGTGTGAAATGGCGGCCGTGGGCCGATCGCGGTCAGGGGCCAGTTTCCCAACCGCTCCTGGGCCCGCTGATCATGCATGACTGCCAGGGATAAAGTTCAGGCTATAGTTCCAGTTGTCAAGCCTGACTAGACTATATGTATATGTGCAGACTACAGATTGACTGTAGATCAAACAGCAAAACTAGACAAGTACCGATTCCAAAGATAGATGGTTTATACTCCAAGCTGGCGGAAGGCAAGTCATATGCAAAATTGGATATCAGCCACGCCTATCAACAATTAGAATTGGATAGCACATTGAGAGAATATGTGACTATAAACACCACAAGCGTCTCTACCAATGCATTCGTCTACCTTTTGGAGTCTCGTCAGCATGTGCTATTTTTCAGAGAACAATGGAGAGTCTTCTGCAAGGACTTCCACGAGTGATTGTACATTCGGATGATGTTCTTATTACTGGGTTAACCGAGGCTGAATACTTGGCCAACCTGGAGGAGGTACTGAGAAGGCTTATGGAAGCTGGCGTATGGTTAAAGAAGGAAAAATGCACAGTTCAAGCATCAGAAGTAACTTATCTAGATCACAGAGTGGACACCAGGGGTTTGCACCCTGTGAAAGATAAAGTTCAGGCAATAAATGATGCGTCATCACCATCCAATGTAACAGAACTCAAGTCCTTCCTGGGTATGATCAACTACTATAGCCGCTTCTTTAACCTATCAACCGTTTTGATACCATTACACTCGCTGCTGAAAAAGAACCACCATAGGTCATGGGGTTTATAACAGGAAGAAGCCTTTGTGACAGCAAAGAAATTGCTGCTTTTGTCCTGTTTATTGGTAAACTACAACCCATCAAAAGAGCTGGTATTAACATGTGATGCCTCTCCTTTTAGTGTCGGGGCTGTGTTATCACATAAAATGGAAAATGGATCAGGAAGGCCCATTGGCTATGTCTTAAGAACCCTTTCCCAAGCCAAAAAGAGCTATTCTCAGTTAGAAAAAGAAGCATTATCAGTAGTTGGTGTAAAAAAAATGTTTGGATGACATTTTACCATTGTGTCAGACCATAAATCATTAACAGGATTATTCAGCAAGGATAAGGCCATTCCACCAATAGCATCAGCAAGAATACAACACTGGGCTCTGACATTATCTGCGTATGAGTATACTTTTCTGTGCCGCCCTGGCTTACACATTGCAAATGCAGTTGCACTCAGTCATCTCCCGTTACCAGACAGTATTGTAAATATTTCTGTTCCACAAGAATTAGTGCTGTTAGTGAATTTCTTAGAATCTCCACCTGTGCGTGCGAAACGTATTAGAAATTGGATGAACAGTGATCCAATATTGTCGAAAGTCAGAGACTTTGTTTTGCAAGGATGGCCACCTCTATCTGAAGAATTGAGGCCATTCCATTGTCTGCAACATGGGCCAGAATCTTGCGCTGTTCATACGGCCGCACGCCCGACATGTAATAGTGTGAGAAGACATCGGGTGCGCATCCAGACATCATCATGCTCGCGCGCAGCATTATAGTTGGCGGGTGCGTGCAGGAGTTGGAAACGCAGCCGCTGACAATTAAGCCCGTTAAGGAGGTAATTGTCAGCGATTTTACGCGGCTCGTTCACTTTTACGGCTGGTGGACAGGCCAAACAGCCAGGTGGCCTTCACAAATTCACTACAAACTCCACCCAGGGAGGGATAAAATGTTTGGGGTTAAATAAAACAAAAGAAGACATTTGAGGGATGATCTGCTATGTAGTCTGCTGCCAGCTGCTTGCATTTACAGTATTGTCACAATTTGCAGCATTTTATTGAGCTCGTTTCATTTTTAAATTACTGCAGCCCCCTGAGGCAGCTCCACAGCAGCCATCAGCCTCAGGGAGCACAAGCCCACACCCTCCCTTCTCTCAGTGACCGCCGTCTTCTCACCTACCTCCCCACCCCCCACCCCCGCGGCAGTGCTGAGCATTTTTCAGTGCACATTTCACGCTGGCTAGCCATTGATTCACGCTCGGTTCTGGGCCTGCTGATTGTGTGCGCCCAATTAATGTAAGATTCAGGCTATGGAATTAAGCTGTCAAGATGGAATTTTGTTGTGGGGTTCAAGATCTGTGGTCCCATCACAAGGTAGGGAGCTACTCTTGACAGAGCTCCACAGTGCACATACAGGCATATCAAAGATGAAAATGCTTGCGTGAGACTATGTCTGGTGGCCAAGGCATTGACAGTGACATTGAAAGCATGGTCAAGCACAGTCTCCACTGTCAGCAACAACAGAAGTTGCCTGTTTCGGGTCCCCTGCATCCATAGAAGTGGCCTGGTCGACCCTGGGTTAGGCTACATATCGATTATGTAGGACCATTCCTGGGGACCATGTTCTTGTTAAATATAGATGCACATTTAAAATGGATGGATGTATATGAAGTTTAATTGCCAACATCGAACGCAACCATTGAGAAGCTACATCATTGTTTCAGCATACTTGGCTGACCAGAAATTGTCATTTCTGATAATGGTAAAGCCTTTATCAGCACTGAGTTTCAGAAATTTATGGATCTGAATGGAATCTGCCATTGTTGTAGGGGTGGTCGAGTTGCTACCATTGATGATAAGAGTTGATCAGTAGACACTTCTCGGGTGGAAACATTAAGTTTATTTACAATATACTCAGCAGCAACTACATATGTGCTTTCAACTCCAACTCTATCTCTACACTGACTGCTAGAGGTAACTCTCCTATTGGTTACTACAGATCATCTGATCTTCCTTAACCAGTATTAATCTTAAAGGTACATTGCACTCTAAATAAAACCATAATTGTTACATTCCTCCCTCTTTAATTCGGATTATATTTACAAGTACAAATTTTTCAAGACAACATAATATTTACACTGAGTAAGGAGTTTAAAAATTCAGTCTTTCAGGTGGTTTGCTAAGTGCGGAATGTCACATCTCCACAACTTCAGATCCTTTGTCAGGAACCTCCTTTTCCGGAGTTGCCTGAACATCAGGTGCTTCGGTGGGCACTTACAGTCCTGTATCCTCAACTCTTATAGGAACATCAGACATCTGTATCCTCAGCAGAAACGCAGAACTGGTGGAATCAAATCTTGGTGATTTGTCTCTCTCTTCCTTAAATGGTCCACAATGGATGATCCGGTCTTCCGCCTCCATGTAGTGAGACAGAGGTCCAGTCACTGCACTTATTTCACCCGGTAACCACTTTGGTCCTTCTCCAAAGTTCTTCATGGATACCGTCTCTCCCAAGGTGAATTTTGTTTTGTGATTATGCCAGTCGTGTCTAGTTTTGTGGCTTCCCTGACACCTTTCCGCCTTCCCCTCTAAATTTGACATTATTAAGCTCAATCTCGTCCTGAGACAGTGTTTCAGCAATAACTCTGCAGATGTGACACCTGTTGTTGTGTGAGGGGTGGTCCTGTAATGAAAAAGAAAGTGTGCTAGCTTGGTTGCCAAAGAATTGCCAGTTAGCTTTTTCATGCCTGCCTTGAACATTTGAACTGCCCTTTCGACCAGTCCATTTGAGAAAGGGTGGTACAGTACAGTTTTTACTGAGGCTGATAAACCGTTGAAACTCAGTATCATTAAGGCTGTGCCGTTACCAGGAACAACTACTTCTGGTAGTCTGTGAATGACAAAACTTTAACGTAGTTTCTCAATTGTAGCAGCCGACACTGGTGACCTCACTTCATATACGTCCAACCATTTTGAATGGGCATCAACAATGAGCAGAAACATTGTTCCCAGGAAAGGTCCAATGTAGTCAATGTATAACCATACTCAGGGTCTACCAGGCCACTCCCATGGGTGTAACTGTGCTGTCACTGGCAACTTTTGCAGTTGCTGGCCTTGCACACAGTGCTTTACTAACCTCTCTATTTTGCCATCCATCCCAGGCCACCATAGCTAGCTGTGTACAATGGTCTTCATTCGGGGAATTCCTGGATGGACACTGTGTAGTTCAATTAAAAGTGGCTCACTTCCCTTTGGAGGAACTATCACTCATGCCCTCCACAATAAGATACCATCCTGGCTGGTTATATCATGTCTTCTATTGATACAGTTTCATTTTATCAGATACGGGCTCTGTGACCAACCATGTAGCATTTGTTCTTGTACTTGAGATAGGACTGGGTCCCGACTTGTCCAATTTCTGATCTGCCGAGCACATATTGGCGAGGAATCTAAGAAATTTAACAGTAAAACAAGTTCCTTTGGAACTGGGACATGCTCATCATTTTCTTGTAAAGTCAAATGACTAAGGGCATTGGTGTTTGCGATTTGATTGCGGGGCCTTTGTACGAAAATGTATTTGTATGCTGCCAAAATTAAAGCCCATTGTATTCGTACTGAGTCTGTGGGTGGTATAGTCTTGTGCTCACTAAACAATCCCAACAGTGGTTTGTGGTCTGAAACAATTGTAAAATGGTGGCCATGTACATACTGGTGAAATTTCTTGACATCAAAGATGATGGATAGGCCTTACTTTTCTGTCTGCGAGTATCCTTTTCTGCTGTGGCGAGTGTTCTTGATACGTAACCTATTGGCCGCTCCATGCCGTCATTCATCCGATGAGGGGGATCTGCTCCCACTCCGTCGGGTGATGTGTCACATGTCTGCACCAATTCCTTTGTCTGGTTGTAATGCACTAATAGATTGGATGAGTGCAATAATGGTTTCACCTTAATGAAGGCTTCTTTCTGGTGTGCCTCTCAAGACCTACATTAGTTTTTGAGTTGAGAATGCAGGGGCCGCACATTGTAGACAAATTGGGTAAAAACCACTCATAACAGTTGATCATTCCACGGAATGTTCTGAGATCTGAGGCATTCTTTGGTGTAGGTGCCTCTCTTGTGGCTCTCACTTTCTCCTCAACTGGGTGGAGGGCCTGTGAAAAGCCAGTGATGAGGTTAGGAGTAACCATCTTCTCCATTTTCTGACATTTTTTGGTGCTAAGTGCAATCAATGATGCACTTTGTAATGGAGAGTGCTTTTGGGACCTGGGACACTGAAATTGTCTTTAATTAAGCTTGGCTGAGCCATACACTTCAGATGTCAGCTGTGCGTCAGTTGGTAGCACTCTTGCCTCTGAATCATGAGGCTTTGGGTTCAAGATCCAACCCAGGAGAGAACACAAATCAAGGCTGACATTTTAGTGCAGTACTGAGGGAGTAGTGCATTCTCAGATGCTGTCTTTCAAATGAGACGTTAAACCAAGGCCCCACCCATGTACTCCGGTGGACATAAAAGATCCCATAGCACTATTTCGAAGAAGAACAGGGGAGGCGTTCTGGCCAATATTTATCCCTCAGTCCACATCAGGCCATTATTACTTTGCTGAGGCTTTGTTGTCGACATATTGGCTACCATGTTCACTACGTTACAACATGACAACACTTCAGTAAGGTACTTCATTGGCTATGACATGATTTGAAATGTGTGATGGTTGTGAAAAGTGCTATATAAGTGCAAGTCTTCCTTTTTTCTTTGGGTGTACCAGGGGAGGGTAGAAAAATCAGCCTGTAAATGTGTTTACTTGTCTATTTTATAGATTATCATTTTGTTCACAAGCAGAGGATAAACAGGATAAAATTGACTTCTTTTTATTAAAATAGTCATAGGGCGGAATTTTACACCCTCGTCGTGGTGGGGGTGGGGCCATAAAATGAGGCGAGCCGTTCAAGAGTCCATTGACTTCAGCGGGACCATAAAATCCTGCCGACGTAAAATCCCGCTCACAGAATCTATGGATACTTGAGAGGGAATTAATACATGAAAAAAATAGGAAGAGTAGTGAAAAATACAAAAGCATAAACACAGCATGGAAGGTGCAAAACCAATTCTTGAACCCAAGTAAAAGAAAAAATGCCCACTGAGAAACTGGTGATGTGTGTGAGACTGGGGGCTGGATTTTTGCTACTGAGCCAGATATCTTGAGCCGGGAAATTTCCTGACTTCGCAGACGTGCCTTTGGTTAAGGGCCCTTGTTTGACCTAATTTTCATTCCAGGCATTGTGTCAGGCCCGCCAATCCTGGAAACAGATTCTAGGCGGCCACAGGGGCCCACCTCAATTCTCTGGAAGTTCACCCCAGTTGTTTTAGGAACTGGTAGGTCATCTGGCTCGCATGCTTCACATTACCTCACCCTCTATGTCACCCCCCCATACCACCTCCAGGCCAGCCTATGCACCCCACCCATACACATGCCCCCTCGGACCCTGACTCCAGCTCAGTAACCATTCACCCTGTGTGTACCATTGGAAAACCTCAAGGAACCATGTAGAGATGAAAAAATAACTTCTGATAATCTAACATAGCTCTCACTCCACACACTTTACCATGAAAAAATCTCCCATTCAACACTTTTAAAACTCCTGAAGCGGTTAACTTTTTTTGAAGAAAAACACACTTCTATTCAGGCTCCACATCAAAGACAGATAATCTTTTAACAGCCTCTCTAAATTGTTAATCAACAGTAAACTTAAACCCCTGCTGAAATAATTGTAGCTTCTGAAATTCAGCCAATCATTCATAATGACATAATAATAGCTCTCAGGGAAAAGCCAACAAAAGAATCTTATTGAAACTGCAAAATTACTATGTTGCTATTTTTTTTCTTACCTACATCAGATGGTCTGTCAATCAAAGCAGTCCAACAATTTCTTTTTGGCTCTCACTGACAACTTCAGCTTGTTTTCTTTATGTTTAAAGAGAACTGTATCAATTCATGACAGCCACACTGGGGGTTAAGGCCCATGCAACAGCCAAAATGGGGTCTGGTTGAACTCAGCACTAAATTCAAATGGCCCTGAGTTCAGCTTTCCCTTCTTTGTGATTCACACCCCGCCCCTTCCCAGTGCCAGCAAAAATTGAATCTGTCAGAAATGGTAGTATCCGGGTTTTGCCGCCATTGTTAAAAGTCCATGGAGTCTTCCCAACTCCGCAAAAATCTGACCCCAGGTGAGCGAACTCTGGGTTGCTATTCTGCAACAGAGCCCTTGTATATTAGGCACAGACTGCAATGTAAATATTATGACCTCAGTGTCTTTATAATTCACAAAGGAAACTAACCTAAACAATGTGAAAATGTAGTCGGAATGTAAAAGTAAGAGGCACCAGAAAATCATAGCAGTTATTGGAGAATACTTTTTGCCCTGAGCAACAGTGAATTTTTAGTTTATAATATTAGACGAGCTTAACAAAAAGTGTTGGAAACTTATGCAAGGTTTAAAAGCTTGAAGTTTGCGATGTAACATAAAACAGAACACACCATTAGTGATAGGATGAAAAGTTCCAAGACTAACTGCTGTTACTAAAACCAAACCTGAAATATCAACAAATGTAATGAATGCAATGAACTTTTGACTCATATTCTTTTACTTGTGACTAATATAAACTTATTCATCAAAAACAAAGTACAAGACTTAAAACAGACACATGGGAAGGTCATGAAAAAATTGCTCCAGTGATTCTGTAGAATTGTATTTATTTTACTTCACTACTACATAGTTCATTTCTATGTTATTGAAGACCACAATATGACATATTCACCTTTCAATCACATTGCATTGGGAAACCAGTGAAGGTAAATGTAACCTCATTGTTTAATAAGATCATGCAGCATTCTGTTCAGTGAATGTTATACATCTAAGGGCACCTGCAACAGTGTGGCACACTTACAAGGTAAGTGGCTGTGGCAGCACATCAACAGAAGCAGTGGGGGTGGGGCAGGATTTCTATACAAAATTAAGATTTCTAGTATGATCAAACAGCATTAGCAGACACCTTGCCATATTTTATTGCAAAATGGAGGATGGGCAGATCAATCGAAGGACTTGACCTGAGTGTTTTGTCCTTCCCTTGACCTACTCTCAATTCCATATTTAAGTACATGCAGGATTCTCTGGTACTTAACTGAGGATAGTTGTGCTCAACTGACAATACTTTGATGCTGTCAAAATGGTCGTATAAAGTGACATTGGATTCAACCACAGGCACTGGCTATGAGGCATTATCAACAGTTAATTCTTTATAAGTAATATAGTGTCTAAAACTGTAAAACAGTTTTTTATAAATAGGTTGATGATTTCATTACAGCAAGTACTAAGAAGAGATATTTTCCCAATGAATGCAAAAATTTGAAGTTGGGAAACAGATACCTCAAACAGCAAATGAACACCTATTAAAACTTGGCCTTCCCAATGAGACTTTAGGCAGGGCTTTTCTGTTCTAATACCACCAGGTTTTGCATTTCAACAATGGCAGAGAAGCATTGAAATAAGTTGAAAGAGTGGTTACTCCAATCCCCAATCTGGACTATTCCTTTCTATTCTGATGTGTTTTTTGACAGTTCTTGTTGGCATTTGGCTGGTAGCAGTACTTTCAGTCATCATTATGTGGTTTGCTGTGAATTTAAGAACTAGTAAATTATTTTTATTCAGTGCAGTGGCGAATTATATTTAGTATTGATTATGTACCGATGCATGTGCATACACATCAAGGGCTGAATTTTACGGTCCTCCACCGGCGGGTTTTTTGGTGGGGTGAGTGTTGTAAGGTTGGCCGAGTTGCTGTTATTGGTGATAGAATTGATCTGCAGACACTTCTTGGGTGGAAACGTTAAGTTTGTTTACAATATATTCACAGCAACTAGATGTGTGCTTTCAACCAACTCTATCTCTACACGGACTGCTGAGGTAGCCAGTGCTACTCTCCTATTGGTTATTACAGATCATGTGATCTTCCTTAACATGTATTATTCTTAAAGGTACATTAAACACTAAATGAAACCATAATTACAAGGAGCGGGGTGGGGCCCATGAATTTGAAGGGACAGGATTCTCTCCAGGTTTTCGCCCGCCCTGACCACACAGCGAATTTATGCTGGAGCGGGCAAGGCCTTCGACAGGAAACCTACCCTTGCACAAATTGAGGCCCTTAATTAGCCACTGAAGGGCTGTTTCCTGCCCTGCCTCAACTTTTAGGCTGGCGGCAGGATTGAAATTGCTTGGGGAAGGCCGAAAATCAACAGAATTACATCTTGGATGGGAAGCCGTTGGGGGTGGGGGGGGAGGGCTACCATCAGAATCCCCCTTCTGAAGTTGGGCCTCCCCTTAAGAACTGGTGGCCTCCAGATCTTTCTTCCCCTCTGGCCTCTCTCTCCCAAGACCCCAGTTGCATCCCACATCCCCCACCCCCAGGACTTCCCTGACGTCTCCACCCTGGGACCCATTGAACTTACCTGGGCCTCTGGTGCCCCGACATAGTCTCAGGCATCCTCTTGCATTTCTTCTTCTGTCCACTGTAGCACTGTCACTGCAGGGACTGGAGAGCTGCCAGCCAATCAGATTGGCATGACTTCCTCCCGAGTGAGGGGCAGAAGTCCTGCCTGCAACCGCTTAACTCTCATTAGAGCTTGAAATGACTGCGGGGAACTCAGAGTTAGTGGGGATGTGTTCTTCAGAAGGTGGGAAACGAGATCTCACCATCCAAAAGATCCAGGCCCAAGATTATAAGAGTTCAAAGTTCAGTGAGAAAATTAGAGAATTGAAGAGCTATCTCAGTTACTGCTGCGGCTGCATCCACCTCCATTCTGGATGCCGGGGGAGCACCAAGAAGTAGCAGCAGGGTTAGGAAAGTTAAGAAGAATTAGTTGCACAGCCTGGGCACAGCTGTTAATCACTTGTGCATACTGTTCACTATTGTCAATAAACTCCCAACAATTTTCCCAGCCTGTAGCTCCTTTGTTCTGATGAGCAGTGTTCTTGTCACTCAGATACTTTCTGCACAAGATCGAAGGCAAATATCTCAGTCCAGGGCCTCTTCCCTGTGCTCTGTGTGGCCTTCAGACCACAATGATGGTCCGGCCTCACACTCCCTGGAAACACTACTGATACCTGCACCTCGGAGGTGCTTGTCTTTGCTGCCAGAATGGAGTGGGCAGAGTTCTCTCATTCTCTCAGTGTGCTCTCAGCACCTTTAATGTGGGGCTGGCCTCCATCACACCAGCAGCTGTGACCACTGATGCTATGTTCCTGAAGGGTTCAGGTGTTGAAGGTGGACAAAGGATCAGATGCTTCTAAAATTTCATGGCTGCGTCTCTATGACATGACCCTATTCACAGAGCTCAAACGAGCTGCCCTCGGCCAGACAGGAGTCAGACAATCTCAGAGGCTATGTGAAGACTATGGAGTGTCCTCACTGCATGTTGTCATCATCCTCCTGCAATCAAGTGACTATTAGGGCCTTCACTGCTTCTCCATGACAGGAACATTCTCACAGAGGATATTTACGCTGCCATAAGTCAAACATTCACAGGTGCAATGCGAGGATCTATGGGGTCACCTTACAGCATGTTGTCATCATCCTCCACAAATCTAGCAGCTATGAGGACCTCCCGAGCATGTCTGCCTCACCTAACCAGTGCGAGGGCCTCACCCCCGTCATCACTGCCAAGGACCTCATCAGTATCATCCCCAATGGTGTCCTCCACATCGGAGGAGACCTTCAGCTCCTCCATCTCCTCCTTAGCCCGGCTGCTCTCCCCGTTGCAGTGCCAGGTTGTATAGGGCATAGCAGACGACGACGCCGTGTGACCCCCTCTGTGGACCGTATTGCAGGGCTCCGCCAGACTGGTCCAGGCACTGAAACCTCATCTTCAGCATCCCGATGGTTTGCTCCACCAAGATGCGAGTTGCAGCATCAGCCTCATTATACCCTCGCTCTGCTGCAGATTGAGACCACTACATGGGTGTCATCAGCCACGGCCTCTGCAGGTAGCCTTTGTCCCTGAGGAGCCAACTTTGCAGCTTCTGTGGACCCTGGAAGACTCCAGGGATCAGTGACCGACTGGAAATGCAGGAGTCATGCACAATCCCTGGAAACCGTGTGCAGGCCTGCAGGATGCGTTTCTGGTTGTTGCACACCAGCTGCACGTTCAGCAAATGGAAGCCCTTGTGGTTGATGTAGTTCACAGTGTATTGTGACGGAGATCTGAGCATCATTTGAGTGCAGTCAATCGCACCCTGAACCTATGGGAAACCTGAGATCTGGGAGAATTCAATCGCTCGTGCATCCTGGTAGTCCTCGTCCTGGACGAAATGCACAAAGTTGTGTGCCCTCACGAAGGTGGCATCCGTGCCCTCGTGGATGCATTTGTGGGTGAGGCTTTTGAGGTCCCACAGAGGTCACCCGTGAATCCCCAAAAGGAACTACTGGCATAAAAATTGAGCACTGCAGTCACTTTCATGGTCACTGGCAATGGATGCCCTCCATGTCCCTGTGGCACCAAATCCAGCAGTAGCTGGCAGATGTAACCGGCCAGTTCTCTAGACACACACAATCTTTGGCAATACTAGTTCTTGGTCATCTTCAGGGATGAAAGGCAGCGCCTATAGACTCTGGGTGTTGCTAGCCGATGGCCTGCAATGGCTCGCTGTGGCTCTTGGGCGGCGTGTGTGGGAGCCCCAGCCGCCTCTTCTTCCTGAGGGTGCTGCTCATGCCTCTGCACAGCCAGGAGCCTCAGTCGTGCTCTCCTCCATCATCTTTGCGCTCTGTAGGCCATCAGGAATACAGCTACTTCACCAGGCTCCATGATCCTGATGTACTCCTCCTGCAGGATGAAAGAGAGAGACACGTGGTTAACATGGGTGTACTAAGAACCAATCCTGGTTAAGTGTGACGGCCCCTTAATGCTTTCCAGAGAGTGCTGGCCACCATTTGGATGGCCAGGGATTAGCGCCCTGCATGGCTGCACTGTTAGCTTGAACCAAGGGGGAGACTGGTCCAAACCGGGATGCTGACACTGCAAGAGACTGTGAGCATCTCCAGCAGTGACTGCTCCATGACCAGCTTTAGCGAGGAGATTGTGTGCAATCGTCCAACTGCTCTGCCATCCACTAAAATGCTCATGAATTTGCAGTCTGTGCCGGGGTGGGGAGGTGGAAAAGCCCTGGAAGGCACTTTGATGCTCTGTGTTGCTGGAGTGGGCTGATAAGCTGGCAGCCCGACCCCAATCATATCAATGTGGCTGCGCCTGAGCCATCTCAGTTGCAGAGGAATAGTCACTTTATACAGGTTTCCCTAATGTGTGGCCACTTCCCTCGCCCACCCTACCCCCCACCTCGAATTCTTGTGCGCCATATTCAACAGCAGGGCTACCCTTGCCTCCTCTTCACCACCAGCTGCCTCAATAGCAGGGCAGTCCTTGCCCCCACTCCCGCCACCAGTCACTTCAATGGCAGGACAGCCCTTAACCCCGATGCCCCGTGCCCCTGAAGCTTGAAGTCCAAATGGTGACCCTGGCGAGCCCCACACAGTGTTACTGTGTACTCATCTCCAAGTTATCCTCAAAGTGCAGGCTGCCAAGTGCACGTCTTTTATGTGCTGCTGTGAAACGCATCGGCATGCTTTCCCGCTGACGTGGATGGATGATCCAGTGGCAGGGTAATGATTCCCATGGGCTGGCCTATCAATGATATATATTACAATGAGGTTCTCAATGTCAAATGGCAGGAAACGCACCCCACTGTTGGCGGGCTGAGCGGACAATTGCAAACTGGTTTCCTGCCGTCGTAAAACCAATTGTGCCACATTTTGCGCTCATGCCATCAATTACACCAGTGGGTATGGAAAATTCCGCCCCAGGATTAAAATTCCTTTGCTTTATATTTAGCAGGTTGGTTAATCTATTCTTGTGAAACTTTTGTGTACATTATTTTTACAAAGTCATTCTGGAATATTTTAGAAGAATTAAATTATTACAGAATAATTTGATGCAATTGTATTAAACAGAGCAGTAGAAACAACAGACAGAAGAATTTCAATACAATGCTTATTAATAAGAGCAAGCATTGTGACATGCTTACAAGTTTGGAATTATTAAACTATAAAAGTAGCAAAGGAGAAATTAACTCACATCCGCCAAATTTTCCAGTGTAAAACCAGAATTGTCCCAGGACATTGGTTCGAGCATGTTTTAGCCATTGAAGGTACCTGCCTGAAACAGACATCGGGTTCCTGAAGTACACAAATCAGCATCCTTTACTGGCTATAAGATCTCAAATGTGAAATTCAAGCATATTCTTCTTCATTATACCAAGCCTTGAGCAGCTTAGCTTCGAAAGGAATCGCTAGAAGTTGCTCAAAAAAACCCAATACATTTTCAGTTTTCATTTTTGTAAGCCAAGGAAAAGCAAGAGTGCTCCTCCTGGGCCCAAGAAAAAACTCCGACCTCTGCCAGCACATTCAAGGCCCCTTTCCCTCGCCAAAATCACCTACTGCTCCTTCAAGCCTGCTATTCAGGCTGCCTCAGTGTATGAGCTCGTTTCGGCACAATTCAAATTTCTCCCCAGCAAGTGAGTTCATAATGGCAATGCTCACGGACCTAATTAAAATGTGTGGATTCCAGTTCAGCAAAACAGAAGGAATAGTAGAGGCTGGATGTTTAACTGCTTAAAGTGGAGAATTTAACCCTATTTTAGTTTTCTCATATTATGCAGAAATTCAGAATGCTGTAATAATTTGGATTTATGCCTAATGTTTATTGTCAAATTAACTATAAACCAGCTGGCATTCCACTCTGCCTTCCTTATGGAATTTGAATGGAGAAATTGGAACTGTTGACTCTACTCATTTCTATATTTGAATCTTTGTACCGTACAATCGATTGATGAGAAGGAAACATTAATATAACATGGTGATAATTATTCAGCATGAGCAAATATTTTTAACTAACCAAAAAATGAAACTATTTATAATCAAAGATCGAACTTTGTTGTAGTTTCTGCCCATTGGTCAAAATGGGAATTGCCTTCTATTTTCATTAATCACATCTGTAACAACGGGAATTCCTAAAAAAGTGAAGCTTCAGGCTTAGGCACTTCTTGTTTACAAAGACTAAAACACCTGTCTTTAAATATAGGGATTAAGTTATTATTTTCATTACTACATATAATGGCCTGATTTCTGGATAACGTCACATCAGAAAATACTGGCTAATGATATACAATACAATTCAAGAGATGAAGTAGAGCAAGTATCAAATGATAAATGTACCAGCCTGGGGAGTTTAGCTCTTAGCACAGGGGGCTCAAAGGAATTTAACACGCCACCGGTAACATTGCACTATACAATTCCCAAACTTAATGTCATTAAACACTTTAACACACAGGAAAAAATACTTTACACCCATTTCTATTTAACAAAACATTTTGGTGCCATGTCCTAGTTAACCCTGTCACCTAATGCTCACAAGTAATTCACCTTTACTTATTCATTTCCTTTTTAAAAAAAATGTATATAGTCATTGCACCCAGACAGTATCCACCCATTAGAGTATTAATAAACAGGAATGAGTTAATAGTGCATGAAGACCTTAAAGTGGAACAGTGGGAATGCTGAATATTCTTTTCTTAAATCAGCTGTAAGTAATTACTGCATGGTGTGTTTCCGACTATTACCTCAACAGATCAATTGGATGTGAAGAATGGCTAATCAGAGAAGACACAGAGGTATTTTTAGAATATTGCTGGGATTACAGGTAAATCAGCAATGTCTTAAGTGCCATTTCAATCTGTAATGAAATCATTAATTTAGCTTAAATGATGGCAGCAGATACCATGAAGGTATTATCTTGAAGGTAAAATTGTTACTATCAATTGAAGTTTTAGCCAGTTTAAAGGAAGATCTAAACCACAAGGGCTTCAATCTCTGTTCACAGGAGATTTTTCAATTTTTTTTAAATGTTAATATTCATTCATATATGCAAGCATTACATTATGTAAACTAAGGGCTGCTTCTGTGCTCTTGTCCATTTAATGGATATGATGTTGGACCTTAGAGAGACACTTTCTAATTTGTATTTATTCATGTTTTATTCCTAGCTACAGCAAAATTTCTGAATAATAATCTAAAATTAGCATTAATCCATGTTATTTTGTCTTGATATTACCTGATATTATTCACATGAGAAGTTATATCATTTAAATTCCTAATTTAATATCTATCTTCCAACATTGCTAATATAAGAATAATGCATTGAATAGATAGCCCTGGCATTAAATAACCACAAAGGATAAAATATCTTAGTTCAGTTTATTACCAGAAAACACTGATGTGCAAATTTATTATGTAATACAAACCAGAATAAGGATCCTAATATGATTTTAGAAGAATTGAGTCGAAGTTTTGTATATTCATTGAGTTATATTTATTGTGAATTTTTTTTATCAAGTTCTACTTGAAATTGTTCAGTCTCTAAAAGTGTAAAACACTTTAATAATCATTGTGCTTAACAGACTTAACTTTGTCAGAGAGGGCTTAAGCGTAGCACTTCAATTAGCTAATAATTTAAAAATTAATTGCAAAAAACTGAAGCAGCTTTTCCTGAGATATGAGGCAATATTTTTATCTCCCAATGGAGCTGCAAATCAGCTTGCAAAAGGCTGAACTTAGATGTGTTTTTTGCTGGAGAAGCAATTTTCCTCTGCCTTACTGACCCACACCATTTTGTGTTGCCCTTTCTTAGGTCGGGAAGGCCTTGGGTGCAAATCGCACATGAACCTCTTCCAGGGTCAGGGTCCCCATTGTCTTGACCACAGAAAAATTGCATTTCCTCCTGCACACAATTTCTGTGCACTAGCAGGAGTTTTGGAAAACCTAAAATAAAAAAAAACACACCTCCTTGGAGAGTTCATCACCATGGGGCGAAACCTGCTGAGGAGTCATGAACATTCAGAAAGATAAGTTTAAAATGCTTGACACCTTCAAATGTTGCTACTAGATACTGTATTGTCATGCTGATGTGTTTTTAACACAATGATTCAACATAGTATCTGTCCTGCTAAAGTAAGTTGACTCTTATATTGACCACCATTCTGTAATGACTGCCATGCATTACAATAATTTTTCCATTGAAGAAAGTGCCATAATGCATTCAAAAAATGTAAAACAAAAGTCCTGCTAATCTTTGCAGTTATGTTTTGTGGTGTGATGTAAACTGACTGACAGCTCTGGCTGTTTAAACCTGCTTTTGAAAAGAAAAAGTTCTGCATCTGCTCCTCTCCATTGATTGACAGACACTCTGCTTTGAAATAGAAATAGGACACCATTCTATTCCATCAGTTTCACATAATATAGCTGGAAGCTTTGTTATAACATCTATAGCCATTATGAATATTTGGCTGGGTTTAAAAATCTGATAATGCCTTCAGCTCAATAGGTGATTTATCGATCCAAAAATGATTGATGCTTTTAAGGAGTTACAATAAAAGAATATGCCTTTGACCTGATATCGTGTTTGTTTATAAACCCAATTGGCACTTAAAAGATTAATTTTTTTGCACTGGAGTAGGTTTTTTTTTCCTGTACCAATGAGGATGAGTTTGAATTCAGGGTTTTATTAGTTTGTTAGAGGTTTATTTTTTTTCCCAATGATAAAATAATTCCTGAGGATTGTACATAGTGCAGACAGGTTAAGTAACTATGCAGGATACAGGATGAGCCTAGGAGCAGAATCGGGGATCTGAAGGGGCATGGGGTGACATGAGTGTGGGTAGGCGGTGAGGAGGCATGGCATGGGATAGACAACCTGAGGTGGCATGTAGTTGCATGGATGACCTGAGGGACACGAGGTGAGAGGTGAGGGGTGAAGTTTAGGAGTGTTGGGAACTGGGCTGCTTTGTTGGAGAACTGAGGCGGGCCTTCTAAATTGCAAACCCGACCCCTACGTGAAAATAGAAATTTCCTGGGCAAAGTCGTATGTTGGTCAAGTGTGAATCTCGGAAAGCACAAAGGTACAGATTAGGTTTTCCTAAGCCTACAGGAAAATCCGGCCCAGCATTTCCCTTTGTTTAGGGTAAAAACAAATTCAACTGAAGGAACAAATCCTTCCTAGTTACTATGTGCTTGGACCCAGATGAACAAATAATGTGCAGCTGCGATTAAGCTAGGTGACAAAATCAAAAATACCTGGAAAAACTCAGCAGGTCTGGCAGCATCTGCGGAGAGGAGCACAGTTGTTTTTGTTTTGGATTTCCAGCATCCGCAGTTTTTAGTTTTTATCTTAGTGTTTAATTAAGCTAGGTGGTTTGATTACATTGAGATGTTTAAATATCCAAGCTATTCAATTCAATCGACTGACTCACAAGCCAGGTCAGCAGCATTGTCTGTATTTGAATCCTGTGAAAGGCTGAATACCTGATATAGTTAATATGAAAACAGTTTTGTTAATGTCCTTTGTTTCCATATATCTTTAAATGATTTTAAATAATGTATCTGTAGCTGTCTTGATCCCAGCCAGCAATCATTCTGAAGCCAACAAAAATATTGAGCTAGGTGGTGACTCCATGGCAACATAGCATCATATGAGGAGTGAGTGATTGTGTTTCAAGGATCAATTTTATGTTAAGAGTTGCATAGAAGTGTCTTTGTTGTTTTGACACTGCAAGGGAAATAGTTTGTAGTTACTGTAAATATGTTGTTTGCTCTGAATAGTGTTCATTTACTTGTTTTCTGTTAAATAAATTTGTCTTTCGTTTATTATGTTAGGGGCTAAGTTATACACTGTAGTGCCTGTTTTTTAGGTGCTGCATGGCCTCCTAATGTTCGAAAATTGTTTCCAAGATGTTTGTGCATTTTTCCAATGGGCTGGATGCTATGTTGGTAAAAGGCTTAATGCACATGCACCTCATGACCATAAGCAGCATATGAAGCAGGCAAACTATTGCGTTAATCAGTGTGCAGTGCCAATCTGATGCCAGCACTACCATTGTTGAATACCAGCTAAGCCCTGTCTTAATGTTGCACAGCTGAACAGGACATTAAAAGGCATGAAGGACCCCCACTATTGCTACGTAAAGGAATCACAAACTACTCACAGTTAGTTGCTGGGTTTTTTCTTCTGACTGTTGGTATAATTGCATGTGGTCTTGAAGCTTTCCTATTTTTGCCCAGTGTAACAATAGTCTGCAGGGAGTACTCTGGCTGATGCTGAGGTTCTTTATGGGCAGATTTTACCGGTTGGCGAGTGGGGGAGGGGCCCGCTCGCTAACACATGAAATGTCACGGGGTGACGTCGGGCGTGCATTCTGATGTCTCCCCGTGTCATTTAGATTTTCAATTCGGCAGGGGCGCAGCCGATTCGGCTGTGCGCCCACCGACCTGCCAATGGCCCATTAAGACCACTAAAAAAGTAATTGAAATGATGAATGGACCTGCCCATCCAACCTTAAGGTTGGCGGGCAGGCGAAGAGCCCCAAGGCGGCCTTCTGAAAAAGCATGACACCTCATCCATGGGTGGGATGAGGTTTCATGAGGGATTTAAAATTTTCTGAATTTTTAAGATAAAGGTAATGGACATGTCATAGCTCATGTGACAGTGTCACATGAGGGGAGATGTCAGGAAAATTTTTTCTAGCCTTTAAAAATTTTTTATAATTTCCACCGAACTCCCTGAGGTGGCACTTTGCCTCAGGGAGCTCTGTGTGCTGAGCTCGCACCCGGCTCAGGGAATACCCCTCGCCTGCACAGGGAGCTCACAGCACTTCCAAGCAGACATCACGCTAGGGGGGCCTTAATTGGCTCGCCAACATAAAATGGCAGCATGCCCCCGACTGGGGGCGCCGATCGAGAACCCACCCACCCGTGCCTGCACCCTCACAACGCCCCCTGATGGTGGGAAAATGCTGCCCATATGTGTTCAGTTAAGTGCTTGTGTGAATCAAGTCACTTTCAAACATGGATGGCTTGTTAGGCCTTGCTCTTGAAATTGAGGACAATTGAACAAATGAACAGAGGCCATGCAGAGCAAAACAAACTGCTAGTAGAGGGAAATACAGGGAGCAGGGTTCTCAACAGGAGGTCATATCTGTCAGGGCCCTTTAGGGAGCAATTTTCTTACCTCAGCTTCAGCAAGGACAAATGCCTTAAATATCCTTCCTTCACAAAAGCAGTGCAGACTGAAATTTTCCAATTGCTACAGCCACAACTGCAACCTCAAAGCAGGACAAGGACCACATTACCTCTGGCTATCAAAATGATATGGTGATAAACTTTCATGTGCCTGGCTCCTTCCATGCTGCTGCTGGAGATATAAGTAATATTTTACGGTTTGCATTACAATGCTATATAAGGGAGGTCATTGATGTTCTCTTTACTCAGTGAGACAGCTTCATCCCATTCCTTCCTGTCACAGACAAGCAGGTGGAATGAACAGAAGGGTTTACACTGACTGCAGGCTTCCCCATGCCACAGCTGGTACCAGTGACTTGCATGTGCTTTATGTGAATTTTCCCATTTTCCTGAACCGAAAGGGATTCCAGTCCCTCAGTGTGCAGCTGGTGCACAAGCTCAGGCAGCTCATCCTGCAGGTGGGCACCTGTTATCCTGGCAGCAGTCACAATTCCTTCATTTGGCATCTGTCCTCTGTATCAGCTATATTTGAAATACCGCGGCAAGTCAGAGGCTGGCTATTGGGCGACAAGGGCTATCCACTGATGCCATGGCTCTTGACTCTAGTCTGGAATACACACAGACACACATGAGGGCATGCATTGAGAGCCCTGCCTCACTGAAGGACCCCCATTATGCCAATGAGGCCACAGGAATATTATAGAGCAGGAGAAACCCAGTCTGGCCAATCAGCCTACTCTTGATCATCAGCAAAGTGATGGAAGGGGCCATCAACTGTGCCATCAATTGGCACTTACACAGCAATAACTTGCTGATTGTCACTCAGTTTTGGTTCTGCCATGGCCACTTAGCTCTTGATCTTATTGATAATCATGGTCCAAACATGGACAAAAGAGCTGAATTCCAGAAGTGAGGTGAGAGTGACTGCCCTTAATGTTAAGGCAGCATTTGACCAAATGTGGCATCCAGTAGCCCCAGAAAAATTGAAGTTAATGGGAATCAGGAGAAAAACTCTTCACTGGTTGAAGTCATGCATAGCATAAAAAAAGATGGTTGTGGTTGTTGGAGGTCAATCATCTCAGCTCCAACGCATCACTGCAGGAGTTCCTCAGGGTAGTGTCCTAGGCCCAACCATCTTCAGCTGCTTCATCAATGACCTCCATTCCATCATAAGGTCAGAAGTGGGGATGTTCGCTGATGATTGCACAATGTTCAGCACCATTCGCAACTCCTCAGATACTGAAGCAGTCCATGTCGAAATGCAGCATGACCTGGAAAATATCCAGGCTTGGACTGACAAGTGGCAAGTAACATTCGTGCCACACAGGTGTCAGGCAATGACCATCTCCAACAAGACAGAATCCAAAAATTGCCCCTTTATGTTCGGTGGCATTACCATCACTGAATCCTCCAATATCAATATCCTGGGGGTTACCATTGACCAGAAACTGAACTGGACTAGCCATATAAACACTGTAGCTACAAGAGCAGGTCAGAGACTAGGAATAGTGTGACGAGTAACCCACCTCCTGACTCCCCAAAGCCTATCCACCATCTACAAGGCACAAGTCAAGAGTGTGATGGAATACTCCCCACTTGCCTGGATGAGTGTGGCTCCCACAACATTCAAGAAGCTTGACACCATCCAGGACAAAGCAGCAGGCTTGATAAACACCACACCCACAAACATTCACTCCCTCCACCACCCACGCACAGTAGCAGCAGTGTGTACCATCTACAAGATGCACTGCAGGGATTCACCAAGGCTCCTTCAATAGCACCTTCCAAACCCATAACTGCTACCATCTAGAAAGACAAGGGCAGCAGATAGATTGGAATACCACCATCTGGAAGTTCCCCTCCAAGTCACTGACTATCCTGAATTGGAAATATATCGTCGTTCCTTCACTGTTGCTGGGTCAAAATCCTGAAACTCCCTTCCTGACAGCACTGTGAGTGTATCTACACCGCATGGCCTGTAGTGGTTCAAGAAGCTAGCTCACCACCACCTTCTCAAGGGGAATTAGGGGTGGGAAATAAATTTTGGCCCAGTCAGTGAAGCCCACATACCGTGAATGAATTAAAAAAAACACCTACTCAGTGACATTCAGTTTGGGTTCCGACAGGGCCACTCAGCTTCTGACCTCATTACAGCCTTGGTTCAAACATAGACAAAAGAGCTGAACTCCTGAGGTGAGGTGAGATTGACTGCGTTTGACATCAAGGCAGCATTTGACTGAGTGTAGCTTCAAGGAGTCCTAGCAAAATTGGAGTCAATGGGAATCAGGGGAAAAACTCTCCACTGGCTGGAGTCATACCTAGCACAAAGGAAGATGGTTGATGTTGTTGGAGGTCAATCATCTCAGTTCCAGGACATCACTGCAGGAGTTCTTCAGGGTAGTTTCCTAAGCCCAACTACCTTCAACTGCTTCATCAATGACTTTCCTTCCATCATAATGCCAGAAGTAGGGATGTTCGCTGATGTTTGCACAATGTTCAGCACCATTTGCAACTCCTCAGATACTGAAGCAATCCATGTCCAAATGCAGCAAGACCTGGACAACATTTCAGGCTTGGACTGACAAGTGGCAGGTAACATCTATGCCAAAGAAGTGCCGGGCAATGACCATCTCCAGTAAGACAGTATCTAACCATCGCCTCTTGACATTCAATGGCATTACAATAGCTGAATCCCCCACCGTCGACTTCCTGAGGGTTACCATTGACCAGAAACTGAACTGGACTAGCCATATAAATACTGTGGCTACAAGAGCAGGTCAGAGGCTAGGAATCCTATGGCGGGTAAGTCATCTCCTGACTTCCCAAAGCCTGTCCACCATCCACAAGACACAAGTCAGGACTGTGATGGAATACACTCCACTTGCCTGGAAGAGTGCAGCTCCCACAACACTGAAGAAGCTGGACACCACCCAGGACAAAGCAGCTGTTTGATTGGCACCACATCCACAAACATTCACACCTTCCACCACCGATGAACAGTGGCAGCAGTGTGTACAAGATGCACTGCAGGAATTCACCAAAGCTCCTTAGACACCACCTTCCAAACCCATGATTGCTACCATCTAAAAGGACAAGGGCAGCAGACACAAGGGAACATCACCACCTGGATGTTTGGCTCCAAGCCACTCGTCATCCTGACTTGGGAATATATCGTTGTTCTTGTTGCTGGATCAAAATCCTGGAATTCCCTCCCTACCAGCACTGTGAGTGTACCTAAACCACATGGGCTGCAGCATTTCAAGAAGGCAGCTCGCCACCACCTTCTCAAGGGCAATTAGGGTTGGGCAATAATTGCTGATCTAGCCAGTGATGCCAACATCCCATGAATGAATAAAACAACACTCCTGGCTTTGCCTCCTACTGCTACTTTTTCCCACTGCCTCTTTGGCCATCTGCCTGAAGGGCCTCCAGCAACCCTCTGTATAGTGGACATCGCTCCCCTTTTCTATCTCTTCTTCAAGACCTCCAGTGCATCATCTGAAAACCTTGCACACTCTCACAGTTCAACCATGTTAAATGTTCCACAGCCCAGATTCAGTTTTCAAATGACTCCTGCCACCTCTTGCAGCCACAATACACCTTCAGCGTAAGAGGTGCAGGCTGCCTTTACATTGTTCTACCAATTGTGATATCAGTCGCCCTGCTGCTGCAGCTATTGAACAGTACAGGAGTGGTGGCTGCATTCAGGAATCCTGTAAAGCAGCAGGCAGAACAAGTTTATCGGACTGTTTGCAATGCAATGAGTGGGTTTAAGTTAATCGAGCATCATGTTCCCTGTTTCTTTTTTCAGATCTTATCCAACTTAACTCATTGTTTCTGTATGTTACAATATGTATTTATCCACCAATCAAATGAAATATATCACAGTAAGCTAGGTCACAATGATAAAAGTAAAATACTGTGGATACTGGAAATCTGAAACAAAAACAGTAAATGCTGGAAAAACTCAGAAGAGTCATACGGACTTGAAACGTTAGCTCTGTTTTTTTGCTCTCCACAGATGCTATTAGACCTGTTAGGTTACAATGATGGTGGTTTTCTGTTTCACCCTTGGATCTTGCTACATTTACTTGGATATTGAGCTGGTAAAGAGATACCCCATTTCATAATGGATGTAAAGTCTTATTACTGGGGAATACCTAATCTAAATGCAAATTTCTTCTAGGGAGGATCTCACCATGACTGGCTGTGCCATGAGTATGGAGATGCAAGGCGAGACCAGCAAAAGGACAGACTCATTCTACTATAATTAAAACAAAATACTGTGCATACTGGAAATCTGAAATAAAAACAAAAAGTGACAGGAAAACTCAGCAGGTCTGGCAGCGTTCTGTGGAGTGGGAACTAGATTTAGCATTTCAAACCAAATATAGCTCTTCTTCAGAACTGAAAGGTAGAAGTGGGGTGAGTTCTATGCTGTTGAAAGGGGGCAGGGGGAGGTAGCACAAAAGGAAAGTTCGGGGATAGATACGAAGGTGGGATAGATTAAATTACAATGGTGTCATGGAGCAAGAGGCAAAGGGAGTGGGATTGAGTGCAGTAACGAAACAAAGCATTGGTCCAGAGTGAGAGTTACCAGCAGAATAATGAAAAACTCTGCCTTGAAAGCAAAAACATGAAAACAAGATCTAGACTGGCACTTGGGGGGAAAAGTGAATGAAAATGGAGGACAGAGTTCATGATCTGAAGTTGTTGAAAATAATGTCAAGTCCAGAAGGCTGTAAAGACAAGCTGCTGTTTCTCAAGCTTGCATTGAACTTCATTGAAACACTGCAGCAGGCCGAGGAAACAACTGTGAGCATGAGAGCAAAGGAGTGTTCCGTGGCCCCAACTGCCTCCTCTTCACCACGGACGTCCAATCCCTCTACACCTCCATCCCCCACCGGGATGGTCTGGTGGCTCTCTGCTTCTTCCTTGAACAGAGGCCCAAACAATCCCCATCCACCACTCCTCCATCTGGCTGAACTTGTTCTCACACTGAACAATTTCTCCTTTAATTCCTCTCACTTCCTCCAAATAAAAGGTGTGGCTGTGGGTACCTGCATGGGCCCCAGCTATGCCTGTCTCTTTATGGGGTATGTGGAACATTCCTTGTTCCAGTCCTACTCTGGCACCCTCCCACAACTCTTTCTCCGGTACATCGATGATTACTTCAGTGCTGCTTCATGCTCTCGTCGGGACCTGGAAAACTTTATTAATTTTGTTTCCAATCTCCACCCCTCCATCATTTTCACATGGTCCATCTCTAACACTTCCCTTCCTTTCCTTGACCTCTCTGTCTCAATTTCTGGTGACAGACTGTCCACCAATATCCATTACAAGCCTACCGACTCCCACAGCTACCTCAACTACAGCTTCTGACACCCCGCTTCCTGTAAGGACTCCATCCCATTCTCTGTTCCTTCTCCTCCGTCGCATCTGTTCTGATGATGCCACTTTCAAAAACAATTCCTCTGACATGTCCTCCTTCTTCCTTAACCGAGGTTTTCCACCCACGGTGTTTGACAGGGCCCTCAACCGTGTCCGGCCCATCTCCCGCGCATCTGCCATCACGCCTTCTCCTCCATCCCAGAAACATGATAGGGTCCCCCTTGTCCTCATTTATCACCCCACCAGCCTCTATGTTCAAAGGATCATCCTCCGCCATTTCCGCCAACTCCAGCATTATGCCACCACCAAACACATCTTCCCTTCACCCGGCCCCCCTGGCAGCATTCCGTAGGGATCGTTCCCTTCAGGACACCCTGGTCTACCCCTCCATCACCCCTTACTCCTCAAACCCCTCCCATGGCACCTTCCCATGCAACCTCAGAAGATGTAACACCTGCTCCTTTACTTCCCTCTCCTCACCATCCAAGGGCCCAAATACTCCTTTCAAGTGAAGCAGCATTTCACTTGCATTTCCCCCAGCTTAGTCTACTGCATTCATTGCTCCCAATGCGGTTTCTTCTACATTGGAGAGACCAAACGCAGACTGGGTGACCGCTTTGCAGAACACCTTCGGTCTATCTGCAAGCATTACCCAGACCTCCCTGTCGCTTGCCATTTCAACACCCCACCCTGCTCTCATGCCCACATGTCTGTCCTTGGCTTGCTGCATTGTTCCAGTGAAGCTCATTGCAAACTGGAGGAACAGCACCTCATCTTCCGACTAGGCACTTTACAGCCTTCCGGACTGAATATTGAGTTCAACAATTTTAGATCATGAACTCTCTCCTCCATCCCCACCCCCTTTCCATTTCTCCCACCTTTTTGACTTTTCCAATAATTTATATAGATTTTTTTTCCCACCTATTTTCATTATTTTTAAATGTAGTTCCACCCATTGTTTATCTCTACCTTTTAGCCTTTTTAGTATTCCTTCCCCCCACCCCACCCCCACTAGGGCTATCTGTACCTTGTTTGTCTTGCTTTCCACTCTTAATTAGCACATTCCTTTAGATAATATTAGATAATTCCTTTTGTCTGTGACATCTTTTGGTTATCTCCACCTATTACTGGCTTCTTGTCCCAACAACCCCACCACTAACCCCTCCCCCCTTAAACCAGCTTATATTTCACCCCTTTCCTATTTTTACTTAGTTATGTTGAAGGGTCATGAGGACTCGAAACATCAACTGTGCTCTTCTCCGCAGATGCTGCCAGACCTGCTGAGTTTTTCTGTTTCTGTTTTTGTATATTATCATTATTACAGCAAAGTAGTGAATTGAAATGGTGAGCATGTGGAAGGTCAGGGTCATGCCTGCAGATAGGGTGGAGGTGACCTGTAAAGCAGTCGTCCAGTCTGCGTTTGACCTCCCCAGTGTAGATGAGACGACATTGGGAGCAGCGAATACTAAATTGCTAGAAGTGCAAGTAAATTGCTGCTTTACCTGGAAGGAGTGTTTTGGGCCATTGACAGTGAGCAAAGATCAGGTAAATGCAGGTATTGCACCTCATACGATTGCATGGGAAGGGGATGAGGTGTTGTTGTAAGAGCAGAGTGGACCAGGGTGTTGCAGAGTGAATGGTCCCTCTGGAATGCTGACAGGGGAGGGGAGGGGAAGATGTGTTTGGCGGTGGCATCACGCTGGAGAGGCAGAAATGTCGGAGGATGATCCTTTGAATGTGAAGGCTAGTGGGATGGAAAATGAGGACAAGAGGAATCCTATCGCGGTTCTGGGAGGCAGGGAAAGGGGTGAGAGCAGAAGTGCAGGAAATGGGTTGGACACAGTTGAGGGCCCTGTTAACCCAGTGGTGGAGAATCCTCAGTTGAGGAAAAAGGAAGATGTCTCCTGTCAACACAGGTTACACAGCAGACATGTTGCCACTTAAGATGCTCATGGTTAGGATTGTTCCATATTCTAGGAAAAAAAAAGTGTGGGATCAGAAAGCCAGTGAATGGGAGAACCAATAGAGACAGAATCATTAAGAAGAGAACAAGACCAGGTTAATAACAGATGCTGTACAGTCAGCAAAAATTCCCTTCTTTTGAATTAAATGTTTGTTTGTTCCATGATCCTGTAGATGGAATTTTCATGCTCAGGACATTGTTATCACATCGGGACAGTTGAAGAGTCAAGCTATTGGAGATAGCAGCTTTAAAGAGCTGAAGTTGTTTATAATGACACATGATCCAACAAATTCTTTGAAACAGCAGTTAGAAAGAATGATGGGACAGAATTAATGACTGAATGCAAACTGGTTTGGCAACATACTTATATCCACAAGAGCAAAAAGCTCTTCCTCAATATACACCACTTGTGATCTTCAGATTTATACCTCTTTCACTTTGTATCAGTATGGCATTTTGGGACAAAACTAAGTGATTGGATGTGCTCTCTGAACATTCAGAAAAGTATTACAGACAATACCTAGCCAGATTTAAAATGTGCCTACATTTGGGAGACCTTGTGGAGATTTTGGCACCTAAATTCGTTAGTTGCTGATAACAGGCACAAAATAGCATATGCGCTGGACTTGTGCAGCATAAAAGAAAGCTTGAAGGCCATCCTAAATACATATACAGGCCTCATCAGAATAAACCTAGTTTACCAGCCTGGGTCCTTCAAAGGCGTGGGTGTCAAATTTGCCCATAGCTAAATCTGGTGGTGAGGGAATGGGGGCAGGGTGTTGCTGCTGCTCCTAACTCTAAATTAAGGCAATTTTAAAAAACCTACATTCTAGTTTCTTTAGTGGCTTCTAGCCAAATTTCACAGAAATGGCCGTAGGGCTCTTCTTTCAATATTGAATTGGGGTCTGCGCTCATTTCCAATGGGTGCCTGAGCAGCCCAAGAAAAAAATCACTGGTTGAATTTAGCAGCAATCTGAATACGCACATAAATCAGAGGCGGACCATTGCACTGCTAAATTTGTAACTCTCAAGCCCAGTTTACATCCATAAAATGAACATAAAAATGTTGAATTTCTTCTCATTTTACCTTTGCTCTTGTTTATCCATACACCTCAAGGTGGAATGAAGGTACCACTAAAGGCCCCACTGACACGAATCTTGCCACAAAAGTGTTGGCCAAATTATTTTCAAATGTTGCTCAGTTGAAAATTAGGGACATCTTTAGTCAATTAGAAGGTAATATTGAAATGAAACATAGTTGACAAAGCAGGATTGTACTAAGTAACCCACAGATTCAAAGCCAAGTTTACATTTTGGAAAACTGCCCAAATAGCAGTTGGACGTTTGACAAAATTGCCTTTTGTATTTTTTGTCAGTGCATGCCCAAAGTCAAATTAATTTAATTTATTATCCATGTTCAATCATATCAAATTAGTCATAAACTCTGGTCAAAACATCTTTTATTTGGGAAGAATTGTGATTAAACACTTTCTAAATGGTCCAATGCTGGCAACCGTCGACTAGTTGTAGCAATGGTAAACTATTAAACATTATGAACAAAGACCTGCAGCGTGAATCCATAGCAATTGTGTTACACAACTTAGCACAGCCATTCTATTAAATGAGACAATGCTTGTTAGCTGAACAAGACAGATAAGATGTTCAAAGCCATATCTGCACAATGCTTTCCATGAATTTCAAGCACTGGTAGTAGTCTTTGCACGCCTTGCCATGTCCAAAGCTGAGCAAGAACCAGGCTAGACATGTCAGAGCAGGGAGTGAGATTGTTATTTTACTGCAAAAGAAAATTAATTGAAAATCTTAGTGATTATTCTTTTTCCTGTTTTACAAATCGGACATAAGAATATAGGAAAATGCCATTCAGCCCATCGGGTTTCTCCTTCCAGTTGCTTCAACTCACCACTTAGCACGAAATGCATCTTGAAGGCACAAATATCTTTGTTCCCATTAGCTTAGCTGGTGGATCATTCTAAATGTTTAACACCCTGTGTGTAAAGAAATATTTAGGATCCAATTTACATTTACTTTTCTATGGACGCAGTGGATTAGACATTGGAGTTTCACTGATGGAATGACAATTTCCTTTTTGGCAGGGGGCAAAGGTCCTATGTACAATGATTTGGACAGTATCAAATTAGCTCCTTGCAGCAATAGGTTACTGCCGCCTTAAAGTTTGTCACTAATTGGTCATGGCACTCAAGTCAGCCTTAAGGGTTTGGTCGGGTGGGGGTGGTGGTGGGGGTCAGGGAGTGGAGTAGAATTATGGTAATGCTACTGGGCTAGTAATCCAAAGGTTTGGGCCAATGCTCTGGAAACATGAGTTAAAATCCCACCATGGCAGCTGGGGGAATTTAAATTCAATCTTTAAATCTGGAATAACACGCTAGTTTCATTAATAATCATGAAACCACCAGATTATTGTAAGAATCCATTTGCTTCGCTAATGTCCTTCAAGGGAGGAAATCAACTTTTCCACATGTGGCACCAAATCCACAGAAATGTGCTTGACTCTTAACTACCCTTTGAAATGACAGAGCAAGCCACTCAGTTGTATCAAAGTTGCTACAGAAAAAAAGCATTGTGGGTATACTCACACCATATGGACTGCAGCGGTTCAAGAAGGTGGCTCATTACCCTGTTCTCAAGGGCAATTAGGGTTAAGCAATAAATTCCAGCAATGCTCACATCCCAAGAGCCCATTAATAAAATAAAGGATGTTTGACATGAAGAATACCAAAGATTGCTCTTCTGAAGTTGGGCTTGAGGCACATTTTTGGGGGCACTTGTTGCTGACAATGGGTACAAGAAATGGAAAGTGTTCCACCTTCTCAAGTCTATTCAGGATGGGCAATAGTCACACCCATGAATAAAAAAATATGCCTAGTACTAAGTATCCATTTCTCTGATGAAGACAAAAATAAATATTTTTTCACTACAGAAATTTGAATGTATTTCTTACTCTGCTGGTTTGACATTAATGGGAATTATTATAGGAAACTTTAATTTTCACGGTCTGAGGAAAGTAGAATTGCTCCCAGTCCAAAGGTAGAAAATGTCTTGGGTGTATTTGGGACAGTTTTCTAGAACAATATGTTCTTGATCCAATAAGAGAACAGGTTCTCTTAGATTAAGGCCAGAATTTTCCAGCCCCTTGCGCCGGTGAGATCTTCCGGTCCCGCTGATGTGAACGGAGATTTCAATCGCTCGCTGGCCGCACCGCGGGAGGGGGGGTTGGGTTAGCAAAATTCCAGTCTTAGTAATGAATATTGAGTCTGAATTAGTCAATAATCTAATGCTAAGGGGATTCCTAGATAACAGCGATCATAATATGACAGAATTTGATATTAGGTTTGAAAAGGAGAAGGATCAATCAGAAACCATGGTTTCAAATTTAGGCAAAGCTGACTTTAGAGGGTAGTGGCAGGAACTGACCATGATAAACTGAGCAGGACTATTAATGGATAAAACTACGGATGAACAGTAGAAGGGCACTTGTTTGTTGGTGTCTATGTCCTTTCAGCCATTGTGCACCAAGGGGCTGGAAATTGAATAGAACCCCTTGTTATGACTAATGTTGAATGTATCACATTTGTATTGAAACAACTCAGAGTTCAACAGGGTCTATGTAGAAAATATGAATGTCATAGCACTTTCTGTAATGACTATTTTGAAATGTTTGTAATGTTCTTTTACGTATTTTATGAATAAAGTGTATTTTTGCAAAAAATAGCTTGTTGGTCTTCCAGTGCAAGGAGTTGCCTACAACCAAGTGTTGCAAACTGGCACATTCTAAGCTCCTGTACTACATGCTGAGGGACATACTAGGGACAGCCATTGTAAAGAATCAATGAGGAAAGGCTGCAATCTAAGGCCTACCTGCCATTGTATACTAAGGGACTGGAAATTGTGTAAAACCCCTCCGGCAATATCCTTTCCATGGAATGTATATTGTAATTTTCACATATAATTGCATTTGTATTGATGCACCTCAGAGTGGCACATAGTGTATGAAATGAACTTGAACTGTATTGTACTTTCAGAAATGTCAATTTGAACTATAATTTTTTATGAATAAAGTATATTTTTGGAAAAAAAACGTATTTGGTACAATACAAGCTCTGTACTTATTCCTAAAGGGCAAGAGCTCTACTTGTGTGATTAAACAACCTTGGTCAATGAGGGGAGTGAGAAATAATATAAAAATAGACAAAAGGGATCATACAAAGACAAAGGACAGTAGAAATCCTGCAGATTGAGAGAGATATAAACAATGTCAAAGGGCTAGAAACAAAGTGGTAAAAGCTGCACAAAAGGAATATGAGAAAATTTTGCAAGCCATATCAAGGACAACATTAAAGACTTTTACAAATGTATTAAGTTCAAGAAGTTGGTTTTGAGTCTAGTAACATGGGAACCTGAATGACAGATGCAGGTGAGGCTGTAATTGGGAATCAGGAAATGGCAGACACTTACTATCAAACAGTTATTTTGGCTTGGATTTTGCAGTAGTAATAACAATGAAACTGTCAGTGTTCAACGCCATTACTTGTGTGAAACTGGCAGCAACTTCTGGGCCAGCATTTTCGGATTGGTGAGGTGGGGAGGTGGGGGGGGTGGGGTTCGCCGAGGTGTGAAATGATGCGGGATGACATTGGGCGTGCGTCCCGACATCACTGTGCATCATTTAAATTTGCAGTTCGGCGGGCATGCAGCCGACTCACTGCGCGCCTGCCGAGTTGTCAAAGGCCATTTAAATATCAATTAAAGTTATTAACTGCCCATATAACCTTAAGGTTGGCAGGCAGGCGAAGAGCCCAGGCGGCCTTCACATTTTTCATGGAATCTCATTCACTGGCGGGATGAGGTTTCATGAAGGGTTTATAAATTAAATAAATTTTTTCATTAATGTTCCTTGACATGCCCCAACTCATGTGACACTGTCACATGAGATGACATGCCTTAAAATATTTTCTTTACTTTATTTAAATTTTAAACTTTAAACTAATCACCCTGAGGCACGAAAGACTGCAGGCTCCAATTCAGGGAACCCCTCCCTGCCCGCACAAGGAATGCACAATGCTTCCGGGTGCACGTCACGCTGGGCGGGCCTTAATTGGCCTGCCCATGTAAAATGGCAGAGCAGGCTCAATCGGGGACACCAATCGGATTCGCGCCCACCCCCACACAACCCCCCTGACAGGGGGAAAATTCTCCCCCTAGAGTTCACAAATGCACAGTTAAATGACAGAATCCAGAAATTGCTGTCAGTGATTCTTGGATTCTTGAAATTACTTGCTGTTAAGCTCCACCTCCCTCTCCCTTATGGAGGATATATTGGCCTTGGAGTAGGTGCAGCAGAGATTCATTACAATGTTATTGGGGCTAAAAGAGCATAAACTAGGTTTGTACCCTTGAGTATGGAGGATTAATGGATGTTCCAATTGAAGTGTTTAAGATAATATGAATATTTGATAGGGTAGATAGAAAGAAAATACTGAGAGTCCAGAACAAGGTGGCCTAACCTTAAAATTAGAGCTAGTCCATTCAAGGGTGATATCAGAAAATAATTATTCCCCTATAGAGTAGTGGAAACGTGGAACTCGTGCCCGCCAAAAAGTTGTTCAGGTTAGGTCAATGGAAAATTTCAAAATTGATATTGCTAGACTTTTGTTAGTTAAGGCTATTAGGAGTTCCAGAACCCTAAAACAGAGGCGGTAATGTTAACCTAACTCGCCATGCAGGAAACCCATAGGATAGGGCGGGGTGCTGTTTTGACACCCCATGCAATATTCCTCTGCATTGTGTTCAGTGGAGGTCTGAAAGTGGTCAGGGTGTAAAACCAGTGGTGCCCCCAGATAGCCTTTTAGCTCATTTCCTTGTATTTTCCTGGAAGGGAAAAAAACAGACATGTCTTTCACCCAGAGTCCATTTCCTTTCAACTTAGATAATTTCTACATTCTGAGATATAATTCAACAGGAGATGGTTTTGGATGTGTCCTAAAATGTTGCAATCTGTCTTTGCAACCACAGGGGCTTAAAGTTCAGTCTTTTGCATTTCATCTCTTCCTTTCAATTGTCTCTGTCTGAAGAAGGCCTTGACACCTTTTTATGTGCAACATTCCATGTTCTCTCAGGACTATTTGGTCTCGTATAATCCGCATAGGAATTTTCCAGAAGATGGTTGCTTTACATTCTCAGCCACCTTTTGCTCAGTGTCTTTGCTTGTATGTCTTAAAAAAAACATATGTCTTCCTTAAAAAGTTCAATATGCCTGTAAATAATTCAGGGTTGTAATCCACTGTCATGACAACATTCATGTACCTTCAGGCAGAGGCTACTGGATAGGCATCCATATTTACTGTTCCTATCTGTAGCCAAAGGTCACCAATCCTAATTTTAGCATATCTGTTGCCATAGAGTCATAGAGATCTACAGCACAGAAAAAGGCCCTTTGGCCCATCAATTCTACACCAGTCAAACAAGTTCCTAACTATTCTAATCCCATTTTTCAGCATTAGACCCATAGCCTTGTATGCCATGGCATCAAAAGTGCACATCCAAATACTTCTTAAATGTCATGAGGGTATCTGCCTCTACCACCCTTTCAGGCAGTGAATAATTATTAGGACCACTGCTTTCCCTTCCTTGAACTCCCCTTCCTTGACGTACTAGTTGAGAAATCTGTCAGGAGGTTCTCCATCATGGTCTATTGCAAGCCTATCTTGACTGGTCAATATATGCATTGAGATCCTTACAGTTCCACATGATATAAGATTGATCTAATCGGCAACCTTGTAAATAGTGGCTGAGCCATTTGCTCAGCATGCAAGCTTGATGCTGAAATAGGGCATCAAAGACATCCTGTGGGGTCATGGCTACCCTGATCAGACCATTTCATGCTGTACATCATGCAAACTCATGAATCGGCCTAAAGCCATCACCTTTGATCCTGAAAAGTGTCCACTTTCCCTGTCCAGTTCAGATTACACTGGAAGGGCAAGGTATCTCAAAAAATTGACCAACAGGCGAAGCTAGCTATTTCACGCTACTACTATACAGTAGCAACATGAGTGGTATTTTGCAACTAACAGGATGCTGCTGTCAAGCCAAAAGGACATCCTGCCTATCACACAAATGAGTAATGTGGTATATGAATTTTAGTGCCAATGTGATGCAAGGGATGTAGGCCATACATCGCAAAGGCTGGTGGATTGTATCAAACAGCATGTCTCAGCCTCTGTCCACAATGGATAAGGTACAGACCATACCCAACCAGCCTGTGCTTGCAAAATTTAAAACACGGTGCCCAACATTAGATGTGATTCCGTGATTGGACAACATTTGCTGAATAATCTTCAATGTGCTAAGAATTATACTGGCAACCAATTTAAGATTGTCAGTCGGGCTTACAATGTGGTGCATTTGCGTGTCCTTGGAAGCTACTTATAATAATACATAGGGCCCTGCTCTTTGCAGACAGAAAGAATATATACACACACTGCACCTGTTTCAATTAAGCAAAGTAAGTGACAGCCATTCGCTGACCCATTCCTTAGGGCAATGCCTTGACCAATCAGGGTCAAGCTGCCTGGTTTAAATTTCAAACAATGCTTGGCAGTTAACTGTCAGTTACCATCACTGATGCATTCTCCATGGCAATGCCTCTACCAATCAGAGTCCACCTGCCAACCAATCAGTACTCTCTTCACATACAGTATAAATTGTTGTTTTCCCCTTATATTGAAATTTGTGCAGTGTCCTGATGAGTTCTAGACAAAAAGCTTTGACATGTCTCTTTTTTCAGCATTATTCAAATTCTGATGGAATACAGAGTAAAATTTCTCTTGATGCCAAGCTTGGAGTTATAGATAGGCTAGTAGAATGGGCAGACACGTGGCAGATGAAATTTAATACAGAGAAATGTAGAGTGATGCATTTTGGCAGAAGAGTTAGGGAGAGGCAACATATAATAAATAGCACAGCTTTAAACATTGTACAGAAGGACCTAGGTGTTCCTGTGCATAGATCTTTGAAGGTGGCAGGACATATTAACAGATTAGTTAGCCAAGCATACAGGATCTTGGGCTTCATAAACAGAAGTATTGAGAACAAAAGCTGGGAAGTTACCTGAACCTTTATAAAGCTCTAATTAGACACCACTAGAGTATTGTATTTAATTCTGGTCAACACACTTTTGGAAACACCTTGAGAGAATGCAGAGGAGATTACCAGGATGGTTCTAGGGATGAGATAATTTATCTCCAAAGTTAGGTTTGAGAAGCTGGGTTATTCTCCTTGAAGCAAGGAAGATTGAGGGGATATCTGATCAAGGTATTCAAGATATCGACAGGTGTAGATCAGGTAGGTAAAGGAAACAGTTCCCATTAGCTGATTAGGGGGCACAGATTTAAGGTTTGAGGCAAGTGTTACAGGGAGGATGTGAGTCAAGTGGAGTCATTGAAATAATTTGATATTATGACTGACAATAAGATGTGCATTAACAACTTTAAAAGTAGTCAAGTGTAGTTATGAGCAATAACAGCTTTAAATATGACAAGTGTCATTATGTTTACATAGATATAGCTCTTGGGACAAAAGGGATCAAAGGTATGGGGAGAAAGCAGGAGCAACCTATTGAGTTGGATGATCAGCCATGATCATAATGAATGGTGGAGCAGGCACGAAGGGTCGAATGGCCTACTCCTGCTCCTAGTTTCTATGTTTCTATGTTTCTATGAGATGTCTTTCTAGAAACAATAGCCAATACTGTGGGAACCAACTAAGAATTACTAGCCGTAAACCTAGTGGCCTTCACAGCTTGGGTAAACAAGGTGTTAAGGAGTTAAGGAAACATACAGGGAGTCATTAAGCCCCAGACACAAACCAACTTCTGCTGAGGCCATTGCTGAAACTGTTGAGATAACATGGAACATCTGCAGAAAGAAGTACCCCCACTCCTGATTATGTGTTGTTTGTGTTAAGGCAATGCCGGTGATAGGTTATGGGTGTTGTAACAACAGTGTTTTGCTTTGTTAGAACCAAGGACTATAAAATTGTGACACAGACGTTGTATCAGAGAGAGATCTTATGGAAAAGCAACCACGATGATCTCTCCAGCATAAGCTTGAATAAAGATCTTGCTTGCTGGAACTCACAGACTTGACTGGTCTCATCTTTTAGCACAACATGAGGAAGAACTTTTTACATACTGAGTGGTAATGACCTGGAACTTGCTGTCTACGTGGGTGGTGGAAACAGAAATGATCAATCGTTTCAAAAGGAAATTGGATGGGCACTTGAGGGAAATAAACCTGCAAGGCTATGTGGATCAAGCACGGGATGGGACTTTGCAGATAAATGATGTGAATTTGATGGGCTGAGTGGCCTCCTTGTGTGTTGTATTGGATCTATGACTCATGTTTTTGGTACAATTTGCCTGAAATCAGTGTAACATGTGCAAAAGTTCACAGAGTTTTAAGCACGAATTATGTTCAGCACATATCAAGTTACTGCAATCTTTTAAAAAAGCATCATGCTAGACACTGACTCCACCCACAAAACCTGGCCATGCCCCCCGACTGAATTAATCACGATTGACAACTTTAAAAATGAAGTTGGTTCCTTTGGGTTCAAGGATAATAATGGCAAGTTTTAAAACATTTTGAATGCAATTTTTCTTTACTCAGGAACTGACTACTGTACCCCACAAAAACCAGCAAATGGTTCGGCATATTTTTTAAAAGTCATTTTCAGTCATTCAAAATGAGATTTTTTTCAGGTGATGGATCAAATGATTTAATGTTTTTTTCTGATTAACCTCTTCTGCATTAATTAAACAGCACTAAGTTACTGTTCTTAAATATTTAAAGGAATATTCCTTAATCTACATTTCTGTAAAAAAAAATAGTGCTGCCCGGTTGTGCTGGCTCACAGTAGATTTTGCACTCGATGATATGCAAAGGAGTGCATATCAAGAGTGGCTCAATTTGTTTCCAGATCACTAATTGTGCCAAACACAGAAAATCTAACCATGCATGTATAACAGAGAAATTGAAAATCATCTTCAGGAAGGGCACAAGATGGGCAAGAGTAGGTGGGCTGCTTATTATATAACCACCACTGAATGAGTTCAAATTCTCATTGTCCCACCAGTTTCTTTGAACTTTACCTTTTAACAATGAAACCCCATTCATTGTAACAATTTTATTGGTAATATAAGCATTTTGCTTGGTAGCTGCTAGAAAGGCGTCAAGTTTTCACCCCACTTCTTGAATGCTCTATTCAAAAAATGCAAAAGCACTCTACCTCTCTTCCATATCAAAACTAATACATATCAAAGCATCCAGACTAGCTGACTTTACTCTAATTAAGATACACTGGCAGACTAAATCTCTATTTCAAAAGAAAAATATTTTCCAAAATATTACACACATTAAAAGCTTCATGACGGGAGGGTAAAATCTAGTCCATGAAGTACATCAATATATTGTACAATTAAAAAGCAAATGTAGTATTTCTTTCTGAACTTCTATTGTTTGCTTAGTTTATACATATATAAATCATTTGAGTCAAAAAGAAGATAGCAAACTATTTTTTGCATAATGCCAAGATTTCTTATGATGCATTGAGTGGGAACAATGATGAGTCAACAATTAATATTTGTAAAGCTTGTTCTTATATTCTCCCTATTTCTCAGAATTCTGACATACATTGTAAAATCATTGATGTAATCCTATTGAACTGCTGACACACATACTTGAGAAAATGATATAAGACATGGCAGAGCTAAGTAGAAGATTATTTAATTCATATATCTTCAATCACTATTTTTTAATGAACTAACCATGTTAGTCAGTGGTTAGAATGCAGATTTGCTCAGTAACCTAATGGTGTTAATATTTGTACAGGATCCAGTAGATCTAGCAATGCTTTTGAACAATTTGCATTCCATTTCTATGCTGCATTCCACTGGTCTGTTTCAGAGCTCCAGATGAAGTGTGGTTGAAAAATAACAGAAAGCACAAATACTCTAGAGGCAAATCACAGTGTTCTGTTTTGCTTAGCAAATTTTATGGTGCTTTGTTTCTTAGATATTTTGGCAACTAAACAAAGATTTAGATTTGACATAATTTTAAGTTGTTACTTGTTACATCCACTTTCACTCTCTCAAAAAACGCCATTAACACCAAGCATTTTGTGCACATGTTTCTACATGAGATCATGCATGTCTATGACTACTGATATCTTGTTCTGCCTGACAATGTCACAAGGGGCCCACAGGCACATAGCTTAGCCTTGCTTGGAGGGCAGACAAAGGATTTTATTCTAAGGAAGTGGATATTACACTTTCAGTGTTCATGCAAGTGGTATTTTAATCAAGTGAAAAAAAAAGAATAGTTAATTTGCTGGGGCAGTGGGCAGTGATCATGAGTCAATCAAGAATCAGATGTGGTCTGCGATATTAGTACACAATTATTTAATGCTTTTTTATCACATTCTTTGGCCTTTCGTTTTAACAGAGCTGCTAACCTGTTTAGAAAAACAATTTAACACCTTCTTTAAAATGGTTGATGGAAATAAAGTGTCATTAGAACATATTGAGCACAAATTCACTAATATCGCAAATCATTTATATATTACTTCTTGTTGATCTTTTGTGGGGTGGCTGCCTAATACTAGTTGTGCAGCACATCTGAGAACAAATTCAATCTTTTCTAGGATCAGCGTTACAATTCAAGCACCACCAACTACTGCTGCTGTAACAACAACTTACATTCAATTAGCATCTTTAACACAGAAGGTACCTCACAGTCAAGAAAAAAATAGGCACCGAGACAAAGGTAAAAAATCAGGAATAGTGACCTAAAGCTTGGTAAAAGAGAGGAGTTTTGGGAGGACCTCAAAGGAGGAGAAAGAGATAGAGGGACAGAGAGGTTTAGGGAAGGTAATTCGGCCCAGACTGCTGAAGACATGATTACCATTGGTGGGGCAAAAATAAGGGGAGGATGCACAAGGGACCAGAAGCAGAGGAATAGAGAGTTTTGGATGAGGGTTATAGGGCTGGAAGAGTTACAAAGATGGTGAGAGGTAAAGCCATGAAGGGATTTAAACACAAGGATAAAGATTTTAAATTTCAGTTGTTGGGGGATGGAAGTCAATGTAAGTTTGCAAGCACAAGCATGGTGGATGAATGGGACTTGGCAAAGGATTGAATTGGAGCAACAAAATTTTGGATGAAATTGTAGTGTAAAGGGTTAATGGTAAACATGTAAATAGATAGTCCACATCATCAGTGATGTAAGATCACAATACAACAGAGTATGCTGAGAGATATTTCTAAGTGAAGCATTGTATGATACATAGTTAGTAGAATGTTCAATAAAATATAAAGTTTACCACTAACCTTGCCTCCAGCAATCGCTTTAAATTCTGATTAAGGACGACCTCATCTAAGACCTACAATGATGATTATATATGACGACAGCAGAAAAGACAATGAGAAAAGAATCAAGTAAGCGGTCCAGCGACTGGAAAAGGCAGCAGGAGAAACAACAATGGGACAAGGACAGTGTGGGAAAAATGCCTACAGAACTTGAAGAAAGACTAGAGTGAAGGAAAGCCATGGAGAAAACCTTACCTTTACCAGAATGCTTTGACCACATGGAAGGCCAAGAAACGGCAGAAATGGTGCAATAGGATTACCAGGTACAGAAGCACTTTGGAACAAGCAGGGAGGACTAGCAAGGAACAAGAAACTACCTTTCTCTACACCATAGGCATAAGTGCAGATAATGTAATGGTCAGACAGTCCGTAAATTAAGAGACAGTGACATATGAAGAAGTTATAAAAGCCTTTGAAACATATTTCAGCCTTGGAAGGAATAGCATTATAGAAAGGGTGAGTTTAATAGACTTACCCAAAGATGAGGAGACACCGTAAATTCCTTCATTTGCAATTTATATTGACTAACTGAGAAATGTGAATATGGAGTCCTGAAAGACAAATTAATTCAGGGTCGCATTGTTGTAGGAGTCTTGGAGGAGACTTTATGATGTTTCTGCAGCTGAGAGAAGATTTAACACTATTAGTTAACATGAAAGGCAGAAGTGGGAAAGCAAAATCGTGTAATTATTCGAGGCGACAAGTGACTTTGTGGAGATAAACAACTTACAGTGCAGCTTGTAGGACACAGAAATAGAGCACACCTACTCAAAAACAGGGAATGAGTGAAGAGAGTGCAGCAAGTAGCCACTATTACTCAGTGTTCTTGCTGTGGAGGGAAAAGGCTGCAATGGATGCTGCGGGATGTCAAGGATTTGGGTGCTGAATATTGAGAGGTATATGACATTCAAGAAGAATAGGAAGCTAGCTAAAGGTTGGAGGGGTAGCGCTGTTGATCAAGGATGGCATTGGTGCAATAGTTAGAGATGAACTTGGTTCAAGAGATCGGGATGTAGAATTGGTTTGTGTGGAGATGAGGAATAGTAAGAGAAAGAAGTCACTAGTGGGAGGCTCTCCATAATTGCTATTAGATCATATTTATTTACTTCAATGGGTGCTATCAATTCATTTACTTTGTTATGACTGCTGCATTCAGATACAGAGCCTTTAGTTTTGTCATAATGACCATAATTTAAAATGTCCTCTCCTCTTACAGGAATAGCCCTCCGTATTTTTAGCAGGGCACCCTTCATCCCGATGCAGCCTTTTACCCCCACAGCAAGAAAACTGGAAAAATCAGATTGGCAGTAGTAGCCTGGATGAAGAGTTCATAGAATGTTTCTGAGATAGTTTTTAGAGAAACGTGTTCTGGAACCAAAGGGCAGGTTATATTAGACTTGATATAGTGTAATGCGACAGGATTAATTAATGACTTCATAGTGAAGGCACCCCGAGGTAGCAGTCACTGCAAGAATATTCAATTTTGCATCCAGTTTGAAAGGGAGAAGAGTGGGTCTAAGGCTAGTATTTTAAACTTAAATAGGGGCAACTATGTGGGCATGAAAGGTGAACTAGCTGAAGTGAACTGGGGTATGAGACTCAGGGATAGATCAATAGAGAAGCAGTGGCAGACATTTAAGGGGGTGACTCAAGTGATGGCTCAGAGGGTGAGCCTGGGGAGGTGCAGGGTGAGGACCACGAGGCAGAGGACAGGAACCCTCATGGAGGCAGGGATACCAGAAATGCTTTGATCCAGTGAACTTTCTGCTAGGCATCCAAGGCATCGATGCCTCGTCAAGCTAATGGCACTGTCTTTTTTTGCTAACAATCAATAACTCAGAACCCAACCCAGTACGCCAGCACCACACAACACCATACATTTCCAAGCCTGCACCTGGCTCCTATTCATACCATCCAGCCAACTCAGCTCAGTTAAGTTAAATAAATGTTTATGTTACGTCACATGAACAAACAAAGAACAAACGAAGTGTCCATCCTAACACAAGATTCAAAATAACTAACGCAAAAAGTGTCACCTATGACATGCCCCTGTTGTGTTCAAGATGCCTTCAACTTAAGTCTGTGGGTGCTGCATCCCTCACCTGCCCCTCCCCCTCGCTAACAGTGGTGTTGGGGGCAGCCTGCTGACTCTGCTGTGCTGGTGGCCCTGATAACCTTGGCGGTTGTCCTCTGACCACCGGAGCTTGAACAGGCTCCACCAGTGAGGGTGCATCCAGCCCCATGGCTGGGCACTCCTCAGTCATCGAGCATCATCCGATGCAGCGGACACTGGCAGAGGGGTAGAGGAGCTGGTGGCCTTGTCCAGAATGCCCTGAGAGAGGCCAATAGAGATGACAGGCAGCACATCTGCCAGCGTGAGATGTATTTGCACCTCCCTGCTCACCATTGATGGATGGGGACCTAGCAGGGAGACTAGGTGCCTCATCCATCTCACACTGGCAGTGTTCTCCTGAGGTCACTGCCTATGTGAGGGCTTGCAGGTCCGAGTACAACCCCAGGAACCCCTAAGTCTGCTCCTGAAGATGCTTCTCCTTGAGAGTTGCCACTCTTTCAATGGAGGAGGCTGTGTGCTCAGTGTTAAGGGTCAAAGCAAAGCTCATGCTCTGTATGGTCTCCTCCATGACATAGACAATGGCACACAGGCGGTCATGGGTCTCTGCCAGTTCGCCCCGTGCATCCTGCTGGACATCCAGCATCTGCCTCAGACATAGCATGGTCCTGGTCTCCAGCTGTTCTCCCACTGTCGGCTCCCTGGGACCTCTCTGCCTCTGCCAGCTCCTCATGTGAGTGCAATGTGCCCTCACCGCTGTGTATTAGCTGAGCAGCCAAATAATTAATGACCACCAACATGTGAGTATCTGCACTGGTGCTTGTTCCAGAGAGACATTGTGACTCTGGTGCAGGTGTGATGTCTTCCTCTGAGCTCAATGAGGGGTCCTCGGGATCACCGGCAGCTCCTGTAGTTGGCACATCTGTGGGAGGAAGGCAAAAGGTGAGTTCATTCAATTACCATAGTCACTCTGCATGTTAGGCAGGCTGAGGAGACAGTGGAGACCTGCTGCATGGTGCCATCTGCATTGGAGCTTCAGTGGGCTCTCTGGCTATGACAGTTCAGTTTCTGTTGAGAGGAATCCGTTATGTTTCCAGTGCCCACGGTACGTGCGCCTGTCACCTGTACACTTACCTTCATCCAAGACCCCTGCCTCCCAGCAACCGAAGGAGTGAGCTGGCCGGTGGCATTCCAGCTTCAGTGCATCACTCTCGTGCTTAGTGAGGAAGCACAGATTTGGCACTCCTTCACCCATTCTGTGGCGCTCCGCGGCGTTATGACTCCTCTTCTCCTGACACTGAAAAGTAGCTTCATTATTGCTCCCTCTCCCTGAAGGTCCTTTCCTGGTTCCCACCTGCCCTCCCACCTGTTTATTAGGTGGGCCATATTACTGTGGCACATCTCACCCTGCAATGCACTGAGGTCAGTCGTCCTGGCATCCCAGCCTTGGCAGGGCAGGCTTCAGTGCCAGTTGGCTTACACACTCTTAGACCCCTGAACTTTCCAAGAAATGGGCACTTGACTAAAGTTCTCCGCACAGGTCCATGCCAATTCTGCACTTACCCTTGCTGACTGCAGCAGATCATTGAACCTATTACGGCACTGAAGCCATGTGCAGCACACCAATGTCATACCCACTGACCTGGGCGGTGATCTCTGTTCAGGCCTTCTTGGTCAGGTGGGGCGGTCTTTTTTTGTTGTCCCTGAGCATCAGGATATGCCACCTGGCACTGACATCTTCGACCAGCTCTCAGGTACTCATCTGAGAAAAGGGGGGCAGAGTGCCCACCTGACTTGCCCTCCCGCTCTCCATGACCAACAGGTGCTGAGGCCATGACTGCACACCAGGACATTTGCTGGGTTGCTTCCAAACAGCTACGTCAGCCTCCCCCACAACCCCTGGCAGCCTTCAGTGAACTGCCTCTTCCATCTTTGAAAACCCCACCAGGTCCCCATTGGACCTGGTGCCCTATGTGTTCCCATCTCTCACATGGAAAACACATCCGGCAGTCATGTTTCACACTGGGAGGGCCTTAATCGGCCACCTAGAGTAAGATTGCGTTCACAGTGCAAATGCAGCTGGGAGTAGGTATTATCTCGCTTCCCACTCTGCTGACTTTGGACATGCCCTGAGGGTAGAATTCAGGCTGTAAAAATGGATAGCAAAAGTTTCTACAAGTATTTAAGCAGGAAAAGAGTAAGGAAAGTGAGTGTTAATCCACTAGAGAGTGAGAATACGGAGTTAATGGTAGATAAAAAGGAAATGGCAGATGAAATGAACAAATATTTTGCTTCTGTCTTCACTATAGAGGATACAAGAACCATTCCAGTAATATCTGCAAATCAATAGGTGTAAGGCTGAGGGAACTTGGTGAAATTATAAGCAATAAGGAAGCAGTACTAAGCAAACTGATGGAGCTGCAGGCTGACAAGTATCTGGGTCCTGATGGACTTCATCCTAGGGTCTTAAAAGAGGTGGCTAACGAGGTAGTAGATGCATTGGTGTTAATTTTCCAAAATTCGCCAGATTCTGGAAAGGTTCCATCAGTCTAGAAAATAGAAGGGAGGGAGGCTATGCAGGCAACTATCAGCCAGGTGGCTTGATGGCTGTAATGGGGGAGGTGTTAGAATTGACCCTTAAGGAGGTTAAAGCTGGGCACTTAGAGAAACTCAAGGTAATCAGGAAAAGTCAGCATGGTTTTGTGAAAGGGAATTCATGTTTAACCAAGCTCTTGGAGTCCTTTGAAGGAGTAACATGCACCGTGGATAAAGGGAAGCCTGCAGACGTGCTGTGCTTGAATTTTTGATAAGATGCCACATCAAAAGTTATTGTGGAAAATAAAAGCTCATGGTGTTGGGGGTAACATATTAGCATGGATAGAAGGCTGGCTGGCAGAAAACAGAGAGTATGCATAAATGGGTCTTTTTCTGATTAGCAGGATGTGATGAGTGGAGTCCCACAGGGGCCTGTGCTGGGTCCTCAACATTTTACAATTCATATCAATGACTTAGATGAGGGCATGGTAGCTAAATTTGCAGATGACACAAAGATAGGTAGGAAAGTATGTTGTAGACAGATATAGACAGGTTGAGTGAGTGAGCAAAAATCTAGCAGATGGCAAATAATGTGGGAAAATGTGAAGTTGTTCACTTTGGCAGGAAGAATAAAAAAGCAAAGTATTACTTATACAGAGAACGGCTGCAGAATTCCAAAGTGCAGAGGGATCTAGGGCCAGGATTTTGCCGTTGTCGGGAGGGCTCAGCAGGGGTGGGCAGTAGTGGTTGGAAAGCCAGCCGCTGCCTGCGATCGGGGTCCGACCACAATTTCATGCTAGTGGGCCAATTCAGGTCCATTCAGTGTGAAATGCGCGCTGCAGTGCTCAGCACTGCCTGTATGGGGAAGGGGGGCGGGGGGCGGTGGGCGGGGGGCAGGGGGGCGGTTGCTGGAGGGTGGGAGGAGGGTGAGCTGGGAACTTTGTGCATGCGTGCGAGTGCGCACAAGAAAAGCTTCCTGAGGCACAGAGCTGCCTCAAGGAGATGATGATTTAAAAAATTTAGAATAAAGAATTTAAAAATTAAGAAACATGTCCCCTCATGTGAGTCTGTTACATGAGCAGGGCCATGCTATTAATGAAAAGTTGCATTTTTTATTTTACTTATAATTGCCATTAGAAACCTCATCCCGCTCATGGATGAGGTTTCCTGAAAAATGCAAAGGCTGCTTGGCTTTTTTACCTGCCTGCCAACCCTAAGGTTGGATGGGGAGTGAAAAATTACATTTAATTGGTACTTTAATGGCCTTAATAGTCTATTAATTGTCAGCAGGTGCGCTTCCGACTCCCGCAAGCGCCGGCTGACCGAGATATCGCGCAAATGAGCAATGACGTCGGGATGCCCGCCCGGCATCCTCATGCGTCATTTTACGCTCCTATGGGTCAGGCGCGTGCCTTCCGATGAGGTAAAAATTCTGGCCTAGGTGTTCTAGTGCATGAGTCACAAAAAGCTAGTATGCAGGTACAGCACATAATTAAGAAGACTAATGGAATGCTATCCTTTATTACAAGAGGAATTGTAAATAAAAGTAAGGGTGTTATGCTTCAGTTATACAGGACATTGGTGAGACCACATCTTGAATATTGTGTCTCCTTATTTAAGGAAGAATGTAAATGAGGGAGGTTGGCTAGATTGATACCTGGAATGAGCGGATTGTCTTAGGAGGAGAGGTTGGACAGACTGGGCTTGTTTCCACTGGTGTTTAGAAGAGTGGGGTGACTTGATTGAAGTATATAAAATCCTGAACGATTTTGACAAGATGGACATGGAAAGGATGTTTCCTCTTGTGGGGAGTGCAGAGTTGGCGGCACTATTTTAAAGTTAGGAGTTGCCCTTTTAGGGCATAGTTGAGGAGAATGTGCGACTTTGGAACTCTGCCTCAGAAGACAGTGGAGACACGGTCATTGAACATTTTTAAGGCAGAGGCAAATGAATTCATGTTAGGCAAGGGAATCAAGGTGACTGGGACTGGATGGAATGTGGAATGTGAAACACAAATGGATCAGCCATGATCTTATCGAATGGTGGAGCAGGCTCAAGGGGCCAAATGGCCTACCTCTGCTCCTATTTCACATGCTCATGTGTTTGTATTGTTAATGAGCACAAAAAACTTCAAATTTGGCACTGGAACAGGAGTCTCAATTCTTTCAGACACAGAAAATTGGCTAAAGCAAAATTTCCTCCAGCTATTGACCATATGACTTCATGGTCCAGAAGGCATTCAACTGAAGGTCCAGGGACAGTTGACTGCTAAACTTCAGCGCAAAGGAAGAGAAATCATAGAAACTTTCTTTCTGATCCAAAACCTAGAGTGTTCACTGTTAAGCCAAAAAGATTGCACAGATCTACAACTCAGCCCATAACTTCTATGCTCCCCAGCGTCAGATTTGGGGGGTACCCTAAAGATGCACTGGGGAATCTCTCCAGGAAGTTCCAGGTAAAGTTGCAGACTTCCTCTGGACAATTGCGCTGTGCTGGGAACCATCCGAAAATGCAATTTAAACTGCAAACTTTGGATGGTTCTACTGGGATTATACCAATAGTTATCCAGAAAAAGTTAGAGAAATTAAAACTTCTTCTTACTTCTGAGGAACTGTTGTAAAGACTCAGACTGACCCCATGGGACTCCCCCACACCCCCAAAACTCCCCCATCGCCCCCCTCCGCCCCCCCCGAGCTCTGACACGCTCCACCTCCCACGCACCCCCCCACCCTGACTTCGGACCCTCCCTCCCCTAAACCACCCATGACCTCGGACTCCCCCCCACACCCAACCTCGGACCCCCTGGACCTCCTCCCCGACCTCAGACACCCTCAACCCTCTCCCCCTCAACCTCAGACCACCTCCAGACCTTGGCACCCCCTGAACTTGACCCCCCCACTGGATTTCTGACCTCTCTATCCTGGACCTCCGACCCCTGACTGCCTCCCCGCCCCCCCACTCCAGTGGTCGGAACCCCCTACACTCCCAGATTTCCTACATGACCACCCCCACCACCCTCCCCCGCCCCAGACTTCTGACTGCTCCCTAGACTTCTGACCCCTCCCCCCCAACCGCACCCCAGGCCTCCAACTGAACCCTCCACACCCCACTGGACCAGCCCTCAGACTGCCCCCCCCAGAGACCCCCCAACCCCAAAATCCTATCCACTTACCTTAGACGCTTACCTTTCTCTGGCCTGTCAATTTCTCTGGCCCTTTAAACTTACCTGATTTGCAGCATCCAGTGCTGTAAAAATGTGGGCATGGCCTCCATGAATACACTTGGCCCAGGCCCAGGCTGGGGCATGCGAGGTGTCTTTCAATGCAGAGCCCCTAGCAGCACCAACGAAGGAATGTGTCAACGTTATTTTCAAGACCAGGTAAGTAGCTATTTATTTCTTTTAATTTCTGTGGGCCAACACTTTACATGCTAATAGGAGATTATGGCCCCTCACCTATAAAATGAACCAATTGGGAAGCCAAGAAAAACCTAGATAATTCAGGACAGAATTTTCAAACTTATTCAGAGGTCTTGAAAAGACTGAAACAAATGCCCTGGAGCAGGAGCCCCAGAACCTAATAGGACCATGCCAAAACCTTGAGAAAACCAGACAGAAGATTTCCCATGAGCAGCAGGCAAAGGAACTGCAAGGTCATTACCAGGAAGGGTAGGTTACATCAAGCAAGAAACAGACGGACAAATTTGAGCAAGGGAAACAGCAAATAACAGTAGGCACGTTGTCATGCATTCCTGTTGAAAAGCCTGAACAAGAAGACATATATTTCTTCGATGATGTGCAGTCCTATACCCTGCTGACCACAAAATCTCTACCAGTAACAACACAGAGGCTAAATGAAATTTGAAAGGCACAAAAAGCAAATGAAGAATGTGCTAAAATTCAGGAATACTACATCTATGGATGGCCAGAATGTATTCCAAATAATCTCATCCTAAGACAATACTTTGAGTAATGAAGACATCTCAGTGTCGTGGATGACTAGCAAGTCATTACTATTGGAGACTGGTCATACCTGGAGTCCTCAGGCTCGAGATCCTTCAGTGTATACGTCTGGCACATTTGGCAATATAAAGTGATGTGCAAAGTCCAAGGGTTGGTGAAAAAAAATTACATTTGCGATCTTGTCCTGTGGAGACTGAAAATGGAATAGTGAGAAGAAACAGAAGTGCACTTGTATCTACAAGAAGAAGACCATTAGTGGCTGACTAACTACCCAGATGATCAGGAAGACAACCTGAACAGAGAGCTGGTAGTCTCTGCTGATTCACATGCTACACTACCTAGTTCGAGAGAACATGGAAAACATGAATCCTATACATCCTGCAAGAGAACTGAGAACAAGACCAGGGAGATACTGGTGAAACCACCACAATGGTTATCTCTGTGAACCAGGGATGAAGGCAGAGGGTTTGTGGGGAGATGTAGGATAATGTAAATTATGTATTTAAGAGAATCAGAGGCTTTGGGGGGGGGAGACATGGTGTAAAGACTTTGTTAAGCATATAAATAGACAGTCTAGATCATCAGTGATGTAAGAACCCATGACAACAGAGTATGCTGAGAGAAAGTTCTATGTGAAGCCTCGTGCTATGCCTTGTACTGTACATGGTTAGTAAAATGTTCAATAAAAGGTAAAGCTTAACAACAACCTAACCTCCAGCAGCCTCTATCAGTCCTGACCAAGGATAACTTCATCTAAGACTCACAATGATGAAAACAGAGAAATTAGATTTACAGAGCATGGAGAAAGGCAGAACAGCCAGCCGAGCATTCTAAGAGTTGTGTCTGGGGGTAATAAAGACATGCATGAGGGTTTCAGCAACAAATATGCAGTGGAGGTGGAAGTATCTGGTCTCCTTGATGTGGAGTGTATAGAGTTGGAAACTCAGCTAGAAACGCAATAGAACTTTGAGGTTGAGAACAGTCTGACTCCAACTGATAGAGTTGACAGGGAGGAGGGTGGAAACTGGAACCGTGGGAAATTACGGATTTGTGTGAAGGTCAAAGATTTTTCCCAATGTTTACTTGTAGGAAATTGTCACTCTCACATAGCAACAGGGAGGCTATGGAATGGCCACAAGAAATGGTAGAGAGATAAAGCAGGGTGTTGGTAGCATCTGTGTGGGAAATGACGCCATGTCGAGGTGATGTTGCCATGGGGCAGCATGTAGATGAAGAAGTGGAGAAAGTCAAGGAAAGTGTTTGGGAGACTCTGAGGTGATGGTGTGGACTTGGGAAAAGAGGTACTCTAGCTGTTATCAGATACATATGATTGGAACCCAAGTGAGGGCCATCAGACTGAACTGGATAATGGGGCACGAGCATTGGGAGGCCAGTGTGGTTAACCAAGTTAAAGGTTGCAGAGAGATGTATTAGATGGCTGCAGGCACCCATGAGACCACAATCTAGCAGAACTCTGTGCCTTCAGTATAGAAGGAAAGAACTTGTAAGAAAATGCCCTAAATTCAAAATTTGCACAGCTGACCCAGGCTACTTATTATTAGAGTTATTTTCTTCAAAGTAACAGTTAAGTGTACAAAGAGGTTAAGCAGTTTCTTTCCATTTTTTTTCTCTCTGTGCAATGAATTATCCCTTTGCTGCAAGATTTGGTTTCAAGTTTCTGCTAATGCTACTCTTTAACTAGCTTCTTACAGATGTGTGAGAGAGCCGAAGTTCCTAAATTTTAAGCAGACTTGAAAGATAGTCATCACACTGTCATGAGCTATGTTTTATATTCAGGGATTTGTGAGATTGTAAGCAGCTCCTGGACCTGGAAAAAGAAGTAGTATTGATTAAAGTGATAACTATGCTGAAATCAAGTAGGAAACAACTTGACGATTTCCTCTGTCACATATATGGTTCCTTGATACTAAACCATATTCCTTAAAAGGAAAAGCATCCACTATAAATCAAAATTATTTAAATTGACACATCAATGTCATCATGTTCCAAATTGATTTCTTAATTTATATGAGAAAAGGGATTACATTTATCTGTGATCAGCTTTTAGTGTTTGTCTCTTAAATTCAAATGCAAAATGTCTCTCTGGTTTGTGAAATTACAAACTATTTAAAATAATTGCTTTAATGAATGAATTGAAAGAAAATGCCAGGATCCATGAAACTGTACACATTACACTAGCATTTCTCTTTCCTTATCTTCTATGGTGGTACTTACCATTATTTGTTTGAATGCTATTCTGTTGCCAAATCAGACTTACTAGGCCTTGCTCAATATTCATCATTAATCAGTAACAAAAACAGATATCATTGGTACTTACCAATTGTATCTGTCAATGGCTAATTCCAGTTCTAATTAGTACCTTTGTTTACATTGTAAAAATAGGTTTAAAAAATATTTTTTTTCTTATTTACCAATTGTAACCATGAATGTATATGAAACGATTACTCACCTCTTGTCATCTAATGATATGCTATTCTTTGATACTATTGGCTAAAACACATGGTAAATGGGCACCAAAGGAACACCTTATATTGGGATATAATTATGCCAAAAGAATCAATGGATTGAAATCTGATTGTTTGCTATTATGAATTTGATAAAACAAATGGATAATTTTGTTAAGATGGCAGCTAAAAGAATGTTATAAATGCTTGCATCACACAGTGAGATCTCCACCTACAAGTAATAAATAACATTTTCTCTGTGTTACTGGCTGAAAGAAAACAAAGCCCAGGACTTTCCTTGGGTGGCCTTGGGAAGTTCTGTTCTACTGCCATAATGTTGGTGGAAACCACTTATGTACAAAAGGGGAATCTGCCAAACATATGCCAAAGTTATGGAGGTGGAGTAAAATAAGGTAAGACAATTACCTGCCAAATTGCACAAACAACACATGGAAACTCTATGCTTCCTTGTACTTCACAAACCTTGGCTTGATCTGAAGATATTAAGCTATGAATGATGTCAGCAAAACAACTAATGAATAAAGAAAATAAAGGCAAAATATAATCATAATTTTATTCTTCTTTCTGTTCTTGTAGACATAGCTCTCTATTTCAGTTCTCTTCAGTATATGTTGAGCTACTAAACTGTTGTCAGAGAGGAAACTTGCCAATGACTTTATGAAAACTCACAGATCAGCATCCAATCTGATCTGCGATAATAATTGGGAAGCTTGACAATTGAAATCGTTCAGCCCAGGTAGGGTGCTCAATTATATTATGTCATTGTAGAATTTTCTCAGCTTGTGGACAGCCTCCAGAATGAAAAGGTATACCAATCTGTGGAATTTTCACTGCAGCCAATCACCGATAGGCTGCAATGGTGAGGCTGCCAAACCTCGCTAGAGAGGAGGAGGGGGTCAACATGAATGATCTTCACAAAGAGGAATCAAAGAAACAAAACTAATTATATTGCACCAGGTAAGAGATTTCATTTCATCGTTTTTTTTTACAATATGCAGATAGGGGAGCACTTTATGCCGAAAGTACTCCCACTACACTTTCCTTCTACTTTAATCACCACTCCCAGTAAATGGGAATTTGCTTTTATAGTGAAGTAGAATATTAATTAGTACTTCAAACTGGGTATTGGAGGAGTGCTCTGTGTATTAAATCGAAGTTGTTTAGAGTCTGGATTTTTCCTTTAATTATAAACATGACTATCTTTAAATGAACAACATCAAACATAAATGAAATCTCCACAAGTGTCAGAAGTTCATCATATTATTTTTAAAAATACTGCCTAGGAATTCATAATAGACTGCCTCTGTGCTAAACACTGCCACAACATTGAGGGACACATTGGCTTAGGAATGTACAAACTAGCTACAGTTTGGATATCCCATTCAATTTAACTTGAGCTGACCCTGGTATATTAAACAGCAAGCCAGATCTGAACTATCGGAATTGATGAGCCAAAGTCAGCACTGGAAAAGAAAATAAAGGCTCAGCTCCAAGACTTTTGCTAGGTGCTGATTTTGATTTGTTAATGAATGCAGAAGAATCTCTATGTTCATAGCAAATCAATGAATGCCAAATGATTGCTGGCAGATCGAACCAACTGACTTCAGGCAGATTTGACTTTTCATCCAGCATTTGCCTTGAGCATGGGACTAGGTCAAAGAGATTAATCTTCCTGAAGTAAGCTAGTTTGACTGAAACAACATGATCCACAATAAAGGTCAAAATGTGGCCCAATAACATCAAGTAGATTTGAAGTATTTCTTTATACTAATGCAGAGTATTCCTTGGACAGATGCTGAACAAAGGTTATTGGGAAATGGGAATGTGTCAGGAGGCAGGAAGGGAGGAGAGTCTTCTTTTGTTTTATTGTTGTTGACATCTTTTGATGATCTGCTTCTATCACTGCTTGTTTGTCCCTACAACCACACCCCCACTCCACCTCTCTCTCTCTCTCTCTCTCTCTCCGCCCCCCACACACACACCTTAAACCAGCTTATATTTCAACTCTTTCTTGGACTCGAACTCAAGTTCTGTCGAAGGGTCATGAGGACTCGAAGCGTCAACTCTTTTCTTCTCCGCCGGTGCTGCCAGACCTGCTGAGTTTTTCCAGGTAATTCTATTTTTGTTTTTGTTTTGGATTTCCAGCATCTGCAGTTTTTTTGTTTTTATCTCTGTGTTTAATTGACTGCCACTGCTCTTCAAGAAATGCCTACCTCCTTGAAGAAGTTCTGTTCCTCTCTGCGACAAGATTTCCGTATCTCTCTTTTGCCCTGCTCACCTTCCTTGCTTTCCATTTCCCTCCTGGTGTTTGACAAGGTGTTTACTAAAACCCGCTTTCACAGCCACATCTCCTTTCTCAGTGACTGTCTCCATCTCCGACTTACCCCACATGGATTTCAACTGAAATTCCACCCCTCATGTTTCGAACCCACCCAGGATTACAGGTATCTCCGGGACATAAAACGTTTCTCGGACTGCTGTTCCCGTCACATTCTGAAATCCACACTCAGTGCCATGCACCGCCATATGAACACACTCGACCTCTCCCTCCAGCAGCACCGCAGTACCCTTTTTCAAAGCTGCGCGTGCCCCCAGTTTCATTTTATGCTTCGGCTCATCCGACGCCTCAACAAGAAACTTTTTCTCTTTCTCTCAAGTGCTAAGGAACGCAAGCTCCAACAACTCATCGACACCAACACCCATCTAGGACCCTCCACCCCGGCCTGTCCCTCCGTCCCCACCCCATCTTCCAATCCCAGCCCCAGCCGTGTATTCACTTTACCCCCTGACCTTCCCCTCTCCGATGCTGAACGTTCAGTGCTCAGCAAAGGACTTAGTTTCATACCCTTACGCCCTCATCTCAATGAATTTCGGGCTCGGCATAATGCTGAACTCTTCTTCTGCCGTCTTCGTCTCCGGGCTCACTTCTTTGGGCAGGAGTCCTCTCCCAGTTCAACGGATCCTTTTACCCATCTCCAATATTCTCTCTCCACCTGTACCCCTCCCTCTGGATTCTTACCTTCTCTTGATCTTTTCATTGAGAACTGTCGGCGCGACATTAGTCGTCTCAATTTCTCTGCTCCTCTCACCCATTCTAACCTGTCTCTCTCTGAACTTACTGCTCCATTCTCTCAGGTCCAACCTTGACATTGTCATCAAACCCGCTGACAAGGGTGGTGCTGTTGTTGTCTGTTGCACTGACCTCTACCTCGCGGAGGCTGAGCGTCAACTCGCAGACACTTCCTCCTACCTCTCCCTGGACCATGACCCCACCACTGAACATCAAGCCATTGTTTCCAGGACTGTCACTGACCTCATCTCCTCTGGGGATCTCCCTCCCACAGCTTCCAACCTGATAGTCGCCCAACCTCGGACAGCCCACTTCTATCTCCTACCCAAAATCCACAAACAGAACTGCCCCGGTAGACCGATCGTCTCAGCTTGCTCCTGCCCCACAGAACTCATTTCTCGTTATCTTGACTCCCTTCTCTCTCCCCTTGTCCAGTCCCTTCCCACCTACATCCGTGATTCCTCTGACACCTTACGTCACATCAACAATTTCCAGTTGCCTGGCCCCAACCGCTTCCTCTTCACCATGGACGTCCAATCCCTCTACACCTCCATCCCCCACCAGGATGGTCTGAGGGCCCTTAGCTTCTTCCTCGAACAGAGGCCCGAACAATCCCCATCCACCACTACTCTCCTCCGTCTGGCTGAACTTGTTCTCACGCTGAACAATTTCTCCTTCAACTCCTCTCACTTCCTCCAAATAAAAGGTGTGGCTATGGGTACCCGCATGGGCCCCAGCTATGCCTGTCTCTTTATGGGGTATGTGGAACATTCCTTGTTCCAGTCCTACTCCGGCCCCCTTCCACAACTCTTTCTCCGGTACATCGATAATTACTTCGGTGCCACTTCATGCTCTCGTCAGGACTTGGAAAAATTTATTAATTTTGCTTCCAATCTCCACCCCTCCATCATTTTGACGTGGTCCATCTCTGACACTTCCCTTTCCTTCCTTGACCTCTCTGTCTCAATCTCTGGTGATAGACTGTCCACCAATATCCATTACAAACCCACTGACTCCCACAGCTATCTCGACTACAGCTCCTCACGCCCCGCTTCCTGTAAGGACTCCATACCATTCTCTCAGTTCCTTCACCTCCGTTGCATCTGTTCCGATGCTGCTACCTTCAAAAACAGTTCCTCTGACATGTCCTCCTTCTTCCTTAACCGAGGTTTTCCACCCAGGGTCGTTGACAGTGCCCTCAACCGTGTCCGCCCCATCTCCCGCACATCCGCCCTCACGCCTTCTCCTCCCTCCCAGAAACATGATAGGGTCCCCCTTGTCCTCACTTATCACCCCACCAGCCTCCGCATTCAAAGGATCATCCTCCGCCATTTCCGCCAACTCCAGCATGATGCCACCACCAAACACATCTTCCCTTCACCCCCCCTATCGGCATTCCGTAGGGATCGCTCCCTCCGGGACACCCTGGTCCACTCCTCCATCACCCCCTACTCCTCAACCCCCTCCTATGGCACCACCCCATGCCCACGCAAAAGATGCAATACCTGCCCCTTCACTTCCTCTCTCCTCACTATCCAAGGACCCAAACACTCCTTTCAAGTGAAGCAGCATTTCACTTGCATTTCCCCCAACTTAGTCTACTGCATTCGTTGCTCCCAATGCGGTATCCTCTACATTGGAGAGACCAAACGTAAACTGGGCGACCGCTTTGCAGAACACCTGCGGTCTGTCCGCAAGAATGACCCAAACCTCCCTGTCGCTTGCCATTTTAACACTCCACCCTGCTCTCTTGCCCACATGTCTGTCCTTGGCTTGCTGCATTGTTCCAGTGAAGCCCAACGCAAACTGGAGGAACAACACCTCATCTTCCGACTAGGCACTTTACAGCCTTCCGGACTGAATATTGAATTCAACAACTTTAGGTCGTGAGCTTCCACCCCCACCCCACCCCCTTTCTGTTTCCCCCTACCTTTTCTTTTTTTTCCCAATAACTTATATAGATTTTCCTTTTCCCACCTATTTCCATTATAAAAAGAGAAAAAGAAAAAAAATTTTTTTTTATTTATTTATTTATTTTTTACATCTTTTATGCTCTCCGCACCCCCACTAGAGCTATACCTTGAGTGCCCTACCATCCATTCTTAATTAGCACATTTGTTTAGATAATATCACCAACTTTAACTTTAACATCTATGTTTTATTGTTGTTGACATCTTTTGATGATCTGCTTCTATCACTGCTTGTTTGTCCCTACAACCACACCCCCACTCCACCTCTCTCTCTCTCTCTCTCTACCCCCCACACACACACCTTAAACCAGCTTATATTTCAACTCTTTCTTGGACTCGAACTCAAGTTCTGTCGAAGGGTCATGAGGACTCGAAACGTCAACTCTTTTCTTCTCCGCCGATGCTGCCAGACCTGCTGAGTTTTTCCAAGTAATTCTGTTTTTGTTTTTGTTTCAGTAACTCTGCACTTTCTGTAATTCTAGGTGAGCAGTTCTAGGTGATGCATCCTGTAAGCGATACCGTAAACATAAAATGATAACTCTCTGACTCTGGTATGCAGATTCTTAACTGATTTCAATTTTGGGAAACATTTTCATCACAGTGGAAATGAGATGTCTCACTAGTCACTCTGCACCCTGTTTCTGAATGGTGATTCTGGGTGGATTAATGATGAAGCAGCACAGCTATTAGACGATGACAGATTTATTTCTCCACAATATAAGAAAGGTTACAGTTGGGCAAAAGTGTTGTCTTCACATGAATCTCCTAGGGGAATTCATTTGACATTCAAAACTCAAATCCAGCAAAAGAGTGAGAAGGATTTCCCAATAGAGAGCTGTGAATAGTAACTAAGAGAAATGATTGGAGTAATTACAGAATCTTATATAGTAAAGCTGGTGTGAAAAAATAAGACATTATTACAGAGAACTTGGTTCTCTATTTAACAAACTAAGAATGCAGCATTTACGACATTACTCTGATGGAGCTCTGGTTTCCTGTTTAGCAAGGGAGTGTAGACAGAAGGATTAAACAAACTGCAGATAAAGTGAAGTTGAAACAATGAACATACAATGGCTGAGCAGCCATACCCTGATCCTGAAACCCGCGCCTTGGACAAATCAGTTCAATGTATTGAAACTATGCATGTGCAAAGGAATCTCACCAAATATAGCACAGTCAAGTGTCGTAGGGGTTAACATCATTAATAGGACAAAATCGTGCTCCTTTAACACTTACGACTGTATGCATTCTCCCACCTCAGAACACTACACTATTTATGTGAAGTGCAGATGTCCCAATTTTCTTGAGTGATGATTTCAAATGGATCCTTCCATGAACTTACAGATAAAACAACTGGTGAGGTTTGTGGGCATGGCCACTTCTCGAAACGTCAACTCTTTTCTTCTCCGCCGATGCTGCCAGACCTGCTGAGTTTTTCCAGGTAATTCTGTTTTTGTTTTGCCACTTCTTTAAGCTATTTGTCACTATTTGTTCAAGTGAATTGTATTTCAAAGCATGGTTTATTCCACAGCAGTGATAACAAGAGCTGTTTAATCTTGTCAAGAGCATTCTTTGAAGTCACCAAAACACACACAGGGTGATAGAATGATGTCAAAGTGTTACTATTAACAATGAGCCATCATATGTAGAGAAAGAACAGTTTGACCTCTGATGTGGCCTTTGCTAAGATGTAAAAAACAGGAGGATGTGACGGTAACTGCCAAGAATGGTTGGGTTTGGGTCAAGTGAGAAGTTGAAACTGGAAAAAATGTAAACCTGACCCCAACCTATCCACTTTCAGGTTTAAGAAACCTGAGACCAATCTGATCTCAAGAGGCAGGTCAGTTAGTAAAAGCTTTTAAGGAGGTCGTGTGCCTTTAAGTTTGCAGGCATTTTGTTTTTAACCCATTTTGACCAGCTTTCCCGTGGCTGAGGAAACCTAACAGTAAAAATAAGTGAAAAGGGTAAGTCCATTTAAAGCACTGCGTGTGAGCCAGGTCACTCTTTAGTGTCATTAAATTCTCCATTACTGTTATTTTACTTCCCTTAATTTTGTTGAGTCCCTGTCTTTGGGATGCCTGGCACACTGACCTCTTCTTCCACTGTAAACACTGATGTAAAATAATTATTTAACAGGTTTATAACTTCCTTATTTCCTTATTCCTGATTTTCATTGATAGTGTCACCATTACCAGTTTTCAAAGGGCACACAATGCTTCTGAGAACCTTCCTTTTCCTAATGTAATTGTAAAGGGTTTTTATGTGTTGATTTTGATTTCCCCTGTACATTTCTTTTCATACTCCCTTTTCGTAGCTCTGATTATCTACTTTGCCATACTTTGCTGTTCTTTTTATCTTTCTTATTTGCTAGGATCTGTATTAGTTTTACATTTTTGTATACCTTTTCTTTCATTTAATGTTACGGTGCCTCTTACCTCTTTAGTTGCCTATAGCTGTCATTTTTGCCAAGTAGGACTCTTACCTTTTACAGGTATAAACTGGTCTGTATCACAATTTTTTTTGAACACCTCCCGCTCGACTTCTATCATTTTACCCATTGATAGACTTGTCCAGTTTACTTTTGGATGGTCTCTGTCTCATCCCATTGAAGTTATTCTTTATTGCAAGGGGGATGGAGTATAAAAGTAGGGAAGCCTTGCTACAGCTGTACAGGGCATTGGTGAGACTGCACCTTTTGTACTGGTCTCTTTACTCAAGGAGGCTTGTATTGGAGGCAGTTCAGAGAACATTCACTAGGCCCATTTCTAGGGTGAAGGGGGTGTCTTATGAGGAAAGGTTGAGCAGTTTGGGCTTAAATCCATTGGAGTTTAGAAGAATGAGAGGTGATCTTATTGAAAAATATAATACTCAGAGGGGCTTGACAGCGTAGATACTGAAAGGCTGTTTTCTCTCATGAGGGAATCTAGAACTAGGGAGCACAGTTTAAAAATAAGAGGTCTCCCATTTAAGATAGATATAAGGAGGAATTTCTTTTCTCAGAGGGTTGTTAGTCTTTGGAATTCTCTGCCACAGAGAACAGTGATAGATGGGTCATTGAATATATTCAAGGCTTAGTTAGATTTTTCATTAACAAGTGAGTTGTGTTATCAGGGGTAGGTAGAAAGTGGAGTTAAGCCCATAATCAGATCAGCCACAATATTATTGAAGGATGGAGCAGGCTCAGTGGGCCAAATGGCCTAATCCTGCTCCTATTTCTCGTGATCTTATGAACTTTACCCAAATCCAGAATCACCAGCAGCACCGCCGTACCCTTTATCAAAGCTGCGCGTGCCCCCAGTTTCATTTTATTCTTTGTCTCATCCGATGCCTCAACAAGAAACTTTTTCTCTTTCTCTTAAGTGCTAAGGAACGCAAGCTCCAACAACTCATCGACACCAACACCCATCTAGGACCCTTCACCCCTGCCCGTCCCTCCGTCCCCACCCCATCTTCCAATCCCAGCCCCAGCCGTGTATTCACTATACCCCCTGACTTTGCCCTCTCTGACGCTGAATGTTCAGTGCTTAGCAAAGGACTTAGTTTCATACCCTTAAACCCTCACCTCAATGAATTTCGGGCTCGGCATGATGCTGAGCTCTGCTTCCGCTGTCTACATCTCCGGGCTCACTTCTTTGGGCAAGAGTCCTCTCCACATTCAACGGATCCTTTTACCCACCTCCAATATTCTCCCTCCACCTGGACCCCTCCCTCTGGATTCTTACCTTCTCTTGATCTTTTCATTGAGAACTGTCGGCGCGACATTAGTTGTCTCAATTTCTCTGCTCCTCTCACCCATTCTAATCTCTCTCTCTCTGAACTGACTGCAGTCCGTTCTCTCAGGTCCAACCCTGACATTGTCATCAAACCTGCTGACAAGGGTGGTGCTGTTGTTGTCTGGTGCACTGACCTCCACCTCGCGGAGGCTGAGCATAAACTCACAGACACTTGTTCCTACCTCTTCCTGGACCATGACCCCACCACTGAACATCAAGCCATTGTTTCCAGGACTGTCACTGACCTCATCTCGTCTGGAGATCTTCCTCCCACAGCTTCCAAGCGGATAGTCACCCAACCTCGGAGGGCCCGCTTCTACCTCCTACCCAAAATCCATAAACAGAACTGTCCCGGTAGACTGATTGTGACAGCTTGCTCCTGCCCCACGGAACTCATTTCTCGTTATCTTGAATCCCTTCTCTCTCCCCTTGTCCAGTCCCTTCCCACCTACATCTGTGATTCCTCTGACACCTTATGTCACATCAACAATTTCCAGTTCCCTGGCCCCAACCGCTTCCTCTTCACCATGGACTGTCCAATCCCTCTACACTGCCATCCCCCACCAGGATGGTCTGAGGGCCCTTAGCTTCTTCCTCGAACAGAGGCCCGAACAATCCCCATCCACCACTACTCTCCTCCGTCTGGCTGAACTTGTTCTCACGCTGAACAATTTCTCCTTCAACTCCTCTCACTTCCTCCAAATAAAAGGTGTGGCTATGGGTACCCACATGGGCCCCAGCTATGCCTGTCTCTTTATGGGGTATGTGGAACATTCCTTGTTCCAGTCCTACTCCGGCCCCCTTCAACAACTCTTTCTCTGGTACATCGATGATTACTTCGGTGCTGCTTCATGCTCTCGTCGGGACTTAGAAAAATTTATTAATTTTGCTTCCAATCTCCACCCCTCCATCATTTTCACGTGGTCCATCTCTGACACTTCCCTTCCCTTCCTTGACCTCTCTGTCTCAATCTCTGGTGATAGACTGTCCACCAATATCCATTACAAGCCTACCAACTTCCACAGCTACCTCGACTACAGCTCCTCACACCCCGCTTCCTGTAAGGACTCCATCCCATTCTCTCAGTTCCTTCGCATCCGTTGCATCTGTTCCGATGATGCTACCATCAAAAACAGTTCCTCTGACATGTCCTCCTTCTTCCTTAACCGAGGTTTTCCACCCACGGTTGTTGACAGGGCCCTCAACCGTGTCCGTTCCATCTCCCGCGTATCCGCCCTCACGCCTTCTCCTCCATCCCAGAAACATGATAGGGTCCCCCTTGTCTTCACTTATCACCCCACCAGCCTCCGCATTCAAAGGATCATCCTCCGCCATTTCCACCAACTCCAGCATGATGCCACTACCAAACACATCTTCCCTCCCCCCCATCCCCCTCGGTTGGCATTCCGTTGGGATTGTTCCCTCTGGGACACCCTGGTCCACTCCTGCATCACCCCCTACTCCTCAACCCCCACCTATGGCACCGCCCCATGCCCATGCAAAAGATGTAACACCTGCCCTTCACTTCCTCTCTCCTCACCGTCCAAGGGCCCAAACAATCCTTTCAAGTGAAGCAGCATTTCGCTTGCATTTTCCCCAACTTAGTCTACTGTATTCGTTGCTCCCAATGCGGTCTCCTCTACATTGGAGAGACCAAACGTAAACTGGGTGACCGCTTTGCAGAACACCTGCAGTCTGTCCGCAAGAATGACCAAAACCTCCCTGTCGCTTGCCATTTTAACACTCCACCCTGCTCTCTTGCCCACATGTCTGGCCTTGGATTGCTGCATTGTTCCAGTGAAACCCCACGCAAACTGGAGGAACAACACCTCATCTTCCGACTAGGCACTTTACAGCCTTCCGGACTGAATATTGAATTCAACAACTTTAGGTCTTGAACTCCCTCCTCCATCCCCACTCCCTTTCTGTTTCTTCCCCCTTCCTTTTGTTTTTTTCCAATAATTTATATAGATTTTTCTTTTCCCACCTATTTCCATTATTTTTAAATATTTTTAAATCTTTTATGCTTCCCCCACCCCCACTGGAGCTATACCTTGAGTGCCCTACCATCCATTCTTAATTAGCACATTCGTTTAGATAATATCACCAACTTCAACACCTCAGTGTTCTTTTGTTCTTTTGTCTGTGACATCTTTTGATGATCTGCTCCTATCACTGCTTGTTTGTCCCTACAACCACACCACCCCCCTTCACTTCTCTCCCCCCACCCAACCACCCCCACCCCCACACCTTAAACCAGCTTATATTTCACCCCTCTCCTTGGCTTCACCTAGATCTGTTGAAGGGTCATGAGGACTCAAAACGTCAACTCTTTTCTTCTCCGCTGATGCTGCGAGACCTGCTGAGTTTTTCCAGGTAATTCTGTTTTTATGCAGAATCTTAATGGCTATTTCACATTTCTCCCTTTCAAACACTACATTGAACTCAACACTATTAGATAAATGTTTACACACTGTTCAGACGCTAATGAAATTTGGCTCATTAAGCTAATATGGTCTACCCTTTATTGGTTCTACAACATGTTGTTGCAAAAAACTATCTTGGACACACTCAAGGAATTCACTACCTTTCTGATATGTGCTGCTCCGCTTATCCCAGTCTATGTGAAAATTAAATCCCCATTAAAACACTGCTTTTGCTACATGCTTGTCTAATCTCAGCATGTATACAAATTATCACTTCACAGATACTATCAGGGATACACAACTACCACTGCAGTCTTAAAATCTTTTCCATTTCTTCATTCTACCCATAAAGTGCCCAACTGCGCTTACATCATCTCTTATCATTGAAGAGATTTCATCCTTAATTACTAAGGCTCCTCTTCCTACTCTACCATTTTGCCTATCTTTCCTTTACACCTTATAACCTGGTATATTTAGTTCCTAGTTCTGACCATCTTGTAGCCATTTCTTCGTAATGGTTACCATTTCATATCCTCCAAATTGAATTTGTGCCTGCAATTTATTCTATTTTTTCTTACATTCCATGTTTTTGTTTAAAGAACACTTACTTGGGCCACAAACACTCACCTGTCTTCCTGCTTTCACGTTTTACTCACAGAATTGCTATATCTCCCTCATGGTTTAATTACTTCATATCTTTTACTTTACCCTTTACCCGTAATGCCTAAAGCTTAAGAATTAGAATGAGCAGTAAGGGGCTACTCTCCTTAATCTTCAAATAAGCTGTTACAAAGCAGCCTAGGGACAGACCCACCCCCTAACCACTCAACATGGATGGCTATTTCGAAGTATTCAGCTGTGCAAAAGACTTGATTCCATGGAGAGTAGTCATAATTCAGCTACAGTATACACAATGGACCACATTTTCACTGCAACAGGGCATCTAATATTGCCTTCTATTAATTTGGCTTGCCCCTGCAATCTTCAGCTCAAAAAATCTCTGCTCGCTAAAAGTGCTCTGCTCTGCTCCTGAAAATGTGAGCTGATAAAGGAGCAGCAAGAGAAACAGGGCATTTGGTCCTGAGTGGACATCTGGACCTGAGTGAACATCTGGACCTGAGTGAACAGAGCAACCAAATGGGCACCTCCTTAACTAATGAGATTTAATGATTGGGAAATAACCAACAGAAGGACTGAGAAGAAAGGTGAATTAGAGGAGGTGATTTCAATGTCAAATAACAGGAACAAAAATAAAGAGAAGAAAAGAAAGATTAGATGGAGAGCGGGAGAAACCTGAAGCAGAAAGGAAAAGAATTATTTAAAAATGTAATATTTTTAAAATCTCCTGAAACAATTCACAGCTTAAAAGAATGAGAAGCCACTCATGTAATATTTAATTGTTGGTGCTAGAGAAATTAATTGGCATTACTTAACACTTACCATGACATTGGGAGGGTACTCACACTTGTAATTACCAGCCAAAATATCTGTGATGGGTTTAGTTCATATCAGCTGCACAAAAACAACAACTTCATGATATTCAATGGATTTCAATGTCTGGGCAGACAGTGAAATGCTGTTTTCCTGAAGCTCACTGTGGAGTGTCACAAATCAGATAGCAATTTTAGGATATTTAGTCATGCATCTGTCCTTGGCCTGAAGTTGTTTAACCATTTACATGCAAATGTCAATGAGCTCCATTAGTCCCACTGTTATTTTGAGAGCAAAATCTGGCCCAATGTAAAAGGGAACCCTCCTTGCAAAGATTATACACTAATGCCATATGTATCGTGTAGGAACTATATTCAGTCTATACAAGAGCAATATACTGCTTCTATGAAAGTCACACTTCACTAACATCACAGTCACAAACATCATACAGGAATCATACACCATTTATATGGAAGCTATGCACCATTCATATTGTTGTGTAGTTGTAATGATATTAGCACCAATCATTCAAGTGATTATGTAAATATATTGTGATCTCATTTAATTTGAATGGGCACATGAGAACATTTATACATGGGTAGAAAGCTTGAAGACATTAGCAGCAAAGTTGTGTCTGCTCTGCTCAAAGGCAAAAGTGAAATTAAGACTGGATCACATGACACACCACTTCTAGTAATGTCATACTGCTATCCTTAAAGTGTTGTTACAACAATATGAGAATCATGCGCCATTTGTTTCACTGCTGCATCTATCAGAGATACTAAAAATAAATGCATAGTTTGCTTTCAAGTATCAGTTCTTTTTTTAGCTTGAATATTAATGATGTAGAACTGCAACCATGAGCTCGCTTTCTGATAGTACTCTGAAACAAATTGTTAACTTTTATCCACTATGTGCAGAGCAGAGGAGCAGCCACTGAAATATGCTTGAGCGAATATGCAGGTCGCAAAATTTGGCTGCTTGGGTGAGGGCATTAACCCAGGCACTAACATGCATGCACTGGAAATGTGCAGAATAGGCAGATCATGACATCAGCCAGCGTCTAATGCTGATTTGACATCAGAACTGCCATCTTGCATCTCATTGCTCTCGTAAATGCCCTCTCTTAAACATGCAAAGCCAAACATGTGCTCAGCCGCATGAGGGACCGGAACCACCCACCCCTCTCCCCCACAACCAGTGCAAAACATCATTGGCAACTCACAGATTAGTGACTGGTTACTTTGTTTTGGCTCTGAGTTTGTGGAAGTGCTGAGTGTTTGGATTTTTTCATAGAGTTTGTAAAGTTTGCATGGTGTGATGCTACATATGTGGAAGCCATTGCTTGTGCCGGCGAGGGGTCCAAGCACATCACTTGCTCCCAATTAATGGGGACTATAGGAGCTGTTACCTTTGGATTGCATGGGACGGAGATGGTGTAGAGCCAGCAAAGAGGACATGCTGTTGGGAGAGGGGAGAGGAAGAGGAAAAGAGCTGGTCTTATTCGCTTAGGCTCAGTCAGGAGCACTTCTCTGACCTCTAAGCCAAGAGCAGTGTGCTTGGCATCTGACGTCCATGAAGGGAGTGATCACAGAACATTGCCACCTCTTGGATCCAAACCTGCAGTCTCAGAGCAATGTGAGGAAGGTGTTTCCAGTGGCCAGGAAGGTGGCCATGGCCCTCAAGTAATTTACGACTTGACCCATCCAGGTTTGATCCATCCACGATCGAATGGGGCCAAAGCTAACATCTTCCTGTTTGCTATCATCACAGCAGGTACTCCAATTCATGGTGGTCTGTTGCATCCTCCACCACCTGATCATCATGAAGGAGGAAGAAATAATTGTAGGGGAAACATTTTATCAACAACTACTAACAGATATATTAAAAGCCTAAAAAGCTATATGTTCTGGGTGAGGTGTATGTGAGTTCATCACTCATCTCAGTTTCTCATGAATAAAGTTCCAGATCCCCCATTTGACAGCAGGGCTACACCTTATTATCCTTCTGTTATGGACCATCAGAATGTCCTCTTGACCACAATGCTTAAATTAAAAAAGAACACAAAACAACCATTCCATAACTACATTATCCAAGCAAACATCTAGGGTGGAATTTTATGGCCCCTCCCACTGGCTGGATTTTATGGTGCCGCTGAAGTCAACGGAATTTTGAATGCCTTGCTGCATTTTACGGCCCTGCCCCCACTGCGACACAGCCGTAAAATTCCACCCTTAATGTGCCATTAAAAGCTCAGCTCATTGCCCTTGTGTATTCTCATAGTGCCTGTCTTCCTTTTGCCTTTGGTTGTCCCAGTGTCCCTATGCAGTGCTGCCTCAGTGGCTGCAGCATGGCTGCTGGAGGGCTGCTGGCGGTAGTAGGGGAGATTGCAAATGGCCTTGCAAGATGCCCTCTAGCAGCTTTGGGACTAAAAGGCCCATTTTTGGACCATGGCATGGGCAATAGCTGGTTGGCAGACAGGCAAGACCAAGGATATTGGTAGTGTGGTCATGGTGAAAGCACAAATATTGTCATCCTCAGAGACCACGGTAGGCATGTGCTCCGCTGAGCCACGGGCACTCTTCTGTGCAGTGCCTTGGCTATCTACCAATCTGTTGGAAAACAGACTGCTGAAGAACCTGAAAAGCCTTTTGTGCACCGATATCCATATTCATGATGGCTACATTCTGAACCGGCATGGCACCAAGCTGAGATTTCATGGCCTCAATCTAAACTTCCACTGCAGGACTCAGTTTTATTGTTATATTGATATATTATTCATTAAGAGCTAGGAACTAATTGTTATGTGAATACATATCCCAGGGTGCCACATTCTTTGTTACACTGCAATCATATGTCAAGTGTATCAGTCTATCAGTCCACCAGCCACATGGAGAGCTGAAGAAAATACATTTGCTGAAGCTCTAAAGTGTGTTTATGGAATATAGTATGGAAACCAGAATAGATAACATGGTGGCAGCGGTTCTCTGTGAGCTAATACCCAAAGATGTTAAACAAATTTAATGCTAAATTAGATTGAAAAATAAAACAAACAGTTTGAATTATGTGAAAACAAAATGGCTGCTCCATCAATAAACACACTTGTCCAACCTATGATGAACTAGGAAGCTGATGATGTTGTAGAGGCATTTAAGAAGTTTACACAAAAGTACGACTAACATTCAGTAGCTTTCTAAAAGACACCAATGAAAAGGAAAGGGTCAGCTACATTCTTTTGTGGACTGGAGAGAAAGGGTTAAATTTGTTTAACAGCTGGGAGCTGAATGAAGCCAACGACAGAAACCCAGACAAAATTTATGAAAAATTCAGCACATCTCTCCAGCTAAAGTCAAATTATTGGATCTTCTGATATGAATTTCAAGGCCAGAGGCAGGAATCAGGTGAGCCTGTTGACAATTTCATAACAAGATTGAAAACATAGCAGAAAATATAAATTTAAGGACACAGATTAAATGTTGATAGGCTGGCTCATTTGAGGCTCTGCACATCCTGATGTACAAAAATTAATGATTGGAAGGGACAAGCTCACAATATCACAGGCTGCATGCAGACACTACCAGAGCACATGAAGGCACACGTAAACAGATAGAGATGCTGGCTAGCTTTCAGTTAGGTCAAGAGAAAGGCTGCAGGGTTGATATAGTGAAACAGTGACAAAAGAATGCACACCAGACAGAGACAAAGATGTGCAAGAGATGTGGACAACCACATGAGTTCATTGACAGGAAATGTCTTGCATATGAATCAAACTGCAGAGCCTGTGGAAAGGTAAATCACTGGGAAAAGATGTGCAGAACTAAGAAAGAAGATGATAAACAAGTTATCAGAGTCAGAGCAATAGGGCAAATGAGAAGGGAAAAAAAGCAAAATGCCCACACCCTGGAGGATGACAATGAGCTTGAGAACACAATAGACATAGGGCCAAATTTTATGTCCCGCAGGCAGGTGCGCGTCCGACCCAAACAGGAGTAAAATAGCGTGTGATGAGGTCGGGTGAGTGTCCCGACGTCATTGTGCACTCACGTGATATTTCGCTCGGCAGGCACACGCAGGTGCCAGAGTGGCACCCACCATTAATTAAGTGGCCACTTAAGGCCCTTAACAGTCTAATTGTGATTTTCTCTTGCCCATGTGATTTTCTGCTCGTCGCACTGGCAAAATGGGCAGGTGGCCAGCCAACATTTTCACAGACCTCATCCAATGGTGGGATAAAAAGGGTCAAGCAGCATTGCCAGTGTGAGTAGTCAAGAGTTTTGGAGATAGTTTGCAGCTGGTTGCTTATTGGTGCTTGGCAGCTTCATCTCTGTTTGGGGCTTCATTCTTAGCATTTCCAGGCTTAATTTCAGGACTCCTTGCTGCCTGTCAGAACCCCAGGGGATGCAGGTAGTGTGGACTCTTCCAGGCAGCTTTCCCTTACCCTGGTAATGAGGATTGTGCTCTCTGCTGGAGGCACCTCCTCCTCTGAGGAGGAAGAGAGAGACAGAAGGGAGAGCAGGCCACATGTTCCAATGCAGCTTCTAGGGAGGGACCTGTGGGTGGAGAGATGTAGGCACAAGGGGTGCAGTGCCAGCAAGTAGTCCAAGGCAGAAGGGGCTGCTGAAGATGCCACTACCTCACTGCCAGGGTTTACAAGCGGTGGTGCAACTATCTCAATATGTCTGAGATGCAATGCCGAAGGAGGCTCCGCCTCTCAAGGGACACAGTGACCTCCATTTTTCAGATGATTGGGCCTGAGATCAGCCCTGACTGTCTGGGGGGACACCCCATGCCACTAGCTTTGAAGGTCACAGTGGCCCTCAACTTCTATGACTCTGGTTCTTTCCAGGGCTCAGTGGGACATCTGTGTGGCGTCTCCCAATCAGATTTCCACAGTTACATCAAGCTGGTGACAGAAACTCTGTTCAGGCAGGTACTGATCTTTATTCTTTATCGTACGGATGAGGCCAGCCAGGCTGAGTGAGCCAGAGGCTTTGCAGCGATTGCTGGGTACCCCCATGGCCATTTACTGCACACATGTGGCCATCAAGGTGCCAGCAGGTCAGCCGGTGCCTTCGTCAACAGGAAGGGATTCCAGTCCATGAACGTGCATAGTGTGTGACTACAGGATACTGATTCTACAAGTCTGTGCAAGGTACCCAGGCAGCTCCCATGATACATCCTGAGACACTCCCAGGTGCTAAGGCTATTCAGTGCTCCAGCCCGAATGGATGGATGGCCGCTGGGTGACAATGGCTGTCCGTTCAATAGGTGGCTCATGACACCTCTCTGCCACCCTAGAGCAGAGGCACAGATGTGTTACAATGCTAGTCATGCCTCCACAAGGGTGGTGGTAGAGAGAACCATAGGTCTTCTCAAGATGTGCTTCCGATGCCTGGACCATTCACTCCAAAGAGCGGGTGTCACTAACCGTGGTTGCATGCTGCAGTCTCCACAATCTGGCACTGGAGGAAGAGGATCATGACTCAGCTGCACAGGCCACAGATGATGAGTCCAATAGTCAGTCCAAAGAGGAGCATGATGAGAAGAACGCTGAGGGCGTGGAGGCAGACCTCGGTAACCTGCAGGGAGGCAGGGTTACGAGGGACGCCTTGACCCAAAGCTCCTTTAGCTAGGCTACCAAAGATCAGCTTCAAACGCAAGCCAGGGCTGCCACCTCCATTCTGAATGTCTGAAAGGAGATTTTCATTTGAACACAAACATCGCCTGTGCAATAAAGTTCATGCCATCTAGGTCCAGCATTACATACTGGCATACCCTGTACCAATAAAACAAAAAGGTGAAGCATACTCAAGCCATGACAACAAAAACAAAATTTATCTCATTTTTACAATTCCAAGTTATTTGCATGAACTTCTCTGGCCTTCATTCCCAGGCCTGTATAGACAAAGACCTGCGACCTGAACCTCTTGTGCTCATGGTGACTTTCACTTACTTCTGCGTGTGCTATGTCTGGTTTCTTCCCTCTTGCTGGCACCGGCATTGCAGACAGCCTGCTGACTCTGCTGTTTTGTCGGCCTTGATGACCTTGGCAGTCATCCTCTGGCCAGTGAAGCCTGTGCTGGTCTCACCTGGGAGGGAGCGGCCAGTGACATGCCTGGCATCTCTCCAGGTGCCGCAGCCTCATCAGATGTCACAGCCACTGGCGGCGGGTCGGAGGAGCTGCTGCTGTGATCCAGAGTGGCCTGAGAGGGGCCTGCACGGTAGCCCCTCAGTTCTGATGTGAACAACCAGTTACTCCAGGCTGTTGCTGCCATCAGGACTTTGCTGCTGTGAGGACACGTTTATCAAAATCCATCTGGTTTAAATATTGCAATGAAATGCAGAGAAGACAGGCAGCTCGTGCACCAACGTGAGTCACTGTGGACCTCCTTGCTCACCATTGATGGACAGGTTCCTAGCTGGGATACTGGGTGCTTCATCCAGCTCCCACATGGCCACTGACCACCTAAGATCAGCACCTGTGTGAGGGCTTGCAGGTCCAAGCGCAACCCAGGAACCCCTGATTCTGTCTCTGGAGCTGCCTCTCCATGAAAGCTCTCTCAATGTGGGAGGCAGCATGCTCAGCCATGACGGTCAACACTGTGCCCACACTCTGCATGGACTCCTCCAACGCGGAGACCATGGCACGCACACACACCTTCATGCATTGCCATTAGATCCTCCCGCACATCTCGCTGGACATCCAACATTTGCCACTATTGGACAACTCCAGAGGCTCATCATCAACTTTCGACTGGCGCCAGGAGCATTGCCTGGTCCCCAGGAGTCCTCTGACAGCTGGTGCCCTGGGTACTCTCTGCACCTCAAACGATTGTGAGGTTCCCTCACCAGTGTGCACTGAGATACTAACCGCCGCTTTAATGTCCACTGAAGTGCTGGTATCTGCACTAGTGCCCGCTTCGGAGAGCGGGTGTGACACAGGTCCAAATGACGCCTGGCGGTCCTCCGGTATCAGGGATGGCCTTTGGGGTCTGGACAGTGAACGCCTGCTGGCGAACCTGAAAGGGAGAAGAAGGACATGTCATTAGTTAAAGTTGTCACGTTGTCATTGTGCATGCCAGGCACCCTGGTGAGACAATGGAGATCTGCTTCATGGTGCCACCATCTTTCAATGATCAATGGGGACTCCAGGTTCGAGGCTCACATCCATGAAGAGACTGCACTAGAATGGTTGCACAAGCCAAAATTCTCACCTCTGCATACTGCACACTTAGCTTCATCTGGCACCCCCGCCTCTCCATGCCAAGTTGCATGTGGGGCATGGTAGTTCTCAAGCTCAATGGGTACCTTGCTCATACCTCAAAAGAATTAGGAGGATAGTGGGGCCTCCGCCGGTCCATGTCCTTTCTCTTCTGCTGTGGGCCATCTTCTCCTGAATCAACAGAGGAGCATTGATTAGTCCACTACCATTGCAGCCTGGCCAACCCCACTTGAGGAGCACCTTGCAGGGCACTTCCGAGTTATGGCCCTTGAGCTGCAAGGTGCTCAGTTCAAGCAGCCAGGGTTCACCCCCTTGGCCCGCTCTGGCATCATTGACAGTTGGTACTCAGACTCTAACACCTCTGAGGATGTCCACACGTTAACACATCTGTACACTGACCCATACCTACACACTACTCACCCTTCCTGTGTGCAGCAGGTCATTGAAGCGCTTCTGGCACTGCACCCAGGAGCACTGCACCATGTCACGGCTGCTGACCAGCATTACCACCTCCTCCCATGCCCTCTTGGGGCATGGTGGCCCCCTCTTCCCATCCTTGGGGACAAGGGTCTCCTCCTGGAAGCCACCACCTCTATGAGGACGGCGAGGCACTCATCAGAGAAGCAGAAGACCGAGTACCCACTCGACCTGCTCTCCCGCCTGTCGTATCCAGCTTCACTCAGGTCCATCGTGCCAGCTCAGGAAACGTTTTCTGTGGCAGCCTTCCAGAGGCTGCCTGGGCCGCTTATAAACTGGTCACCAGGTCACCATTGGACCCGGTGGCCGACAGGCCCCTGCCCCCGCTTGGCTCTTCCTGGCCAATACGGAACCACATTTCACGCTGGGCGAACCTTAATTGGCCCGCCAGCGTGAAATCACGGTCAGGGCCCGATCGTGGGCAGCGGTCAGTTTCGCTGCCCGAAAAGGGAAACATCCTGACCGTAGAAGCCATTTAACGGTATGAAATGGCTGGATCTGACAGTTCCCAGAGGAAAGAAATCCACACAACCATTCAGCTTAGGAAGAGGGAGAGAAATAAGCCTAGAGCCATAAATCTCAAGATGAAGCTTGATACCAGAGTGCAAAATAACATCATCCTGCTCAGATTATAGCAGAAGATTTTTCCAGAAAATTTGAAAGAAAATGCTCACCCAAGGAAAGATGTTTTGAAACTGAACAACGTCACGCTTATGGCATATGGGTGAACTGATACCTGACAGCTTGGAACAACCCAAATGAGGAGGACACACAAAGAAAATACATTAGTGGCATGTTCTACGTCACTGAAACGGATGTTCCTACTATCCTGGGGTTCAGTAGTTGTGAAAAGCTGCAGCTTATGTAAGTAAAACAAAAGTTAAAAGATGTAGGTATAAAGATCCATCACCTCATGAAGGGTCATGAGGACTTGAATTGTCAACTCTTTTCTTCTCCGCCGATGCTGCCAGACCTGCTGAGTTTTTCCAGGTAATTCTGTTTTTGTTTTGGACCACCAAAACTGAGTCAAGTTAGAAATGTGGTCAGTGAAGTATTACACAGATGCTCTCTCAGCAAGTGATACAGGGATGACCTGATGAGATACAACAAGCACAACAAGCAATACAATGGTACCGGTCTATCACAGGTGACATCTCACTAGATGGTGGTGTTCTGCCGAATCCAGAATAATCATACATATATGACACGGAGAAAACTTCTTCAGAAGATACATGGGGATGTGTAAGTTTAGAGCCAGATCGACTGTGTACTGTTCAGACATTAACAAAGATACCAAAAGAATGGTGTCTACACACAATGTGTGACAGAAGTACAGACATATCCAGCAGAAAGGGGAGATGCTAGCTACTGAGTTATCACTATTACGGATAGGGGAGGAGGGATAAACTGAAACCCCAATTCCATTCCCTTCTATCCAAAAATAGTGTGGTTTATTTTTGGAAAGTTGACGTGTGTGTTTCTAAACCCTGATTAGTATGGCCAATTTTAAAATTACCAGCAACAGACTTCTGTGCATTTAAACAAAGAGAATTAGTTATTCACACTTTCACCCCAAAAGATCTAAATGCTACATCAGTCACACCCCACACACTGAAGAATGATACAATTAAAGAAAACAGTGCATTTCTACAAGCATTAAACCAAAACAATACTGAAAAGTTCATGTGGCTTTGCAAGTCCAGTGAAGAACGAGGCGTTTTCCCACTCTTGAATTGTAGTTCAGATAAGTTCAGATGCCTCGGAGTTGCTTATCAGGATTACTTCAAAGAGAAGAATGTTCAGCCGGTCATGAAGTCAGTCACTTGTGGATTTTGTATCAGGAGACCCAATTTCTTTACAGATGAACTTGGAGCTTTTGGAATCAAGCTGTTAAGCCTCTCGGTTCTTAAAAGGTAAAGATGGCACAGCTTTACTCTGCAGCTGTTTTCTTATCAGTATTATACTGCAGATTGCCCCAGGTCTCTTAGTTTTGTGGTCGAAGGATTTCAGTATCAGAGGCACAGTTTCAATAATAACGGCCAAATGTCATTGATATACAGTAATAGGTAGATGGCGGTCTTTCACGCTTAACTTGTGGATAACTGGTCCTGTCGGCTTTCCTTTGTTGTATTGCAAACCTGGTGACAAAGGGTGGAATCATCCCAGATTTGCAGTAAGTGTGGTAGTGGGCGGGAAAAATAATGTTTTACCCGCTGCCCATAATGGCGGCTTTTCACATCATATCATCCCAATCTTGCCTCATTAATCATGCATTCCTGGGAAACATGCTGTTTTGATGGTGGGCAGCCTCCAATTCACCCACCAAGTTGTCACCTTGGCGGAGAAGAAAAGAGTTGACGTTTCGAGTCCTCATGACCCTTCGACAGAACTTGAGTTCGAGTCCAGGAAAGAGCTGAAATATAAGCTGGTTTAAGGTGTGTGTGTGTGGGGGGCGGAGAGATAGAGAGACAGAGAGGTGGAGGGGGTTGGTGTGGTTGTAGCGACAAACAAGCAGTGATAGAAGCAGATCATCAAAAGATGATCTGCTTCTATCACTGCTTGTTTGTCGCTACAACCACACCAACCCCCTCCACCTCTCTGTCTCTCTATCTCTCCGCCCCCCACACACACACACCTTAAACCAGCTTATATTTCAGCTCTTTCCTGGACTCGAACTCAAGTTCTGTCGAAGGGTCATGAGGACTCGAAACGTCAACTCTTTTCTTCTCCGCCGATGCTGCCAGACCTGCTGAGTTTTTCCAGGTAATTCTGTTTTTGTTTTGGATTTCCAGCATCCGCAGTTTTTTTGTTTTTAAGTTGTCACCTTGCCGCTTCTTCATGCCAGGCGCCATATTTAAAGTGCAGCTGCAGGCGCACATCTCAGCATGGAAGACTTGGCCCCAAATGGCAAGAGGACTGCAGTCTCCCAATTCAATGACATGTCCCTGGAATGCCTTTAGGATGCACTGGATGTTCGCTGTGATGTCCTCTTCTCCCACTCTTGACGAAGTCGAGCAATCAAGGTCACCAATTAGCATGGGAGGCGGTGGCAGCTTTGGTCAGTACCAACGCCCTGCAAAAGAGGACAGCCACCCAGTGCTGCAAGAGGATAAATGGTCTCATCTGTTCTGCCAGGGTAAGACACTCTTCTCATCACCCTTAACTCACACACTCACAAACCCATCACACATCCACAAGGATCTCACACCTCAAGGGATAACACCATTAACTGTCACACACACCCTCACATCTCCATCAGGCTCATATCCTATGGAGCTCATGTCCTCATCCTGTCAATGGCTCGGCTCACCACACAAACATTCCACACAGTGCCATGTGTCCTGCTCACACTCTCTCCATCTGTTTTCATGCAGGAGAAGCTGGCTCACACCAGCAGGGAGGGGTCCCAGACCAGCGTGGAGTGGCCCTCATTCGGCCCCTCACTCACTTTGAAGAGCGTGCCATCGCGCTGACTGGTGAAGATGTGGACTTTGCCTGCGGCGACGGTGAGGTCAGCGGCAAACACCCACATGAGGATCCTGCACCACATCATCCTTCTCTCAATGCAAATATGAGTTCTCTCTCTCTCCTGTGTTTGACTCTGCTGCCATGAACTAATTATCACTACTTTGGTTCACAGGGAGCTCTACCAAGCGACCGATATCCTCAGTCAGCCAGTCCCTCAGCTCCATCCATGTCCTCACCTTCAGCCAAGAGGACACCTCCTCTATTGAAGAGCTGGAAATAAACAGCTGGAAGATCTGTCACAGTACTTACCCACACCCACCACCAGTGCAGAGGCACGCAGCTCAGTGGACCTGGATCTAGAGCAGGCTCAGGTTCACAATCTGGTGGTCACCACACAGACCCATGTCTCAGCAGGAGGACGCAAGTTCAGCCAAGCTCCTTGGCACTTGGAGGACTGCTGGGGAACAGATATCTGTGAGGTCCGAGTCAGATAATGATCTTCTGGACTTGGCCTTCTGACTCCTTCCGAGGTGGGGGGGTTGGAGGAAGGAGTGGGGGGGTGGGGGGGGGGGGGGGGGGGGCGGGCAGGGTTGAATGTCCAGGTGAACGTGCAAGGGAGGGGGTCTGTGGAGTGCATGACTGCCTCCTGAGGAGCAAGATGAGGATGGATGTGGGAGGAGGGAATGGTCAGAATGAGAGAGGGACGAGTGAGGAGGTAAGGTGGGGAGGGGTGGCTGCAACAGTAATGGTAGAAGGGACGGCAAGGGTGGTTGGAGGAGACTTGGAGGCAGACACAGATCCTGGAGGTGGGAAAGAGGAGGTCAAGGAGGTCAATGTGGATAGGGTTGGGATCATGGAGAGTCAGCAGAAGGTGGGGAAACATCAGAAGCCCTCAACAGAGTGACACAGGAGTTGGAGGAGTGCGTCTGCCTGCTCTCTGATGAACTGGTGCCCACATGTGTGGGTATGGAGATATCCATGGGAAGAATGGCAGACGCCATGGAAACCCTGGTCCAGGAGAACTTGGAGATGTGTGCACTCCATCGCAGTAGCCTCATGTGAGTCCCGCAGTGGCAACGCGAGAAGGAAATGGGGCACATTGATGTCCCTCCAGATGCTCCTTCCCCTCAATGAGTCAGGCCGGGGCCCTTGGGCACCCGAAGGGAGGAGGAGCAGCAGCTGGAAACCCCTAGGTCATCCACTCAGGAATCTCAGAGGCTGTCCACTCCTTCCGTCCATTTTGCCTGCGACCCCCTCAACCTCGTCCTCTGTCACCTCAGAGGGAGCAGCTGGCCCACAGGAAGACAGCCAAAGCAAGCTGGGGCCTCCAAGGCCTCGGCTCTCCAGAGGACCCATGCCAACCTCATCAGATACAACAGGGACAATCATTGCACAGGCTGTCTCCACCCCTGTTGTGGATATCAGGGCAGCACCTAGATGTATTAGGCCTAGAAAAGTAAAGAAATTTGATCACAATTGGTTGCACGGGTTAAAACATTTTGTCACTTTCTAATGTGAAAATATATTCACTTTCACTGACTGATGTGTAATGGTGTCTTTCAGTGTCCTTTACAGGCTTCATGAATCTTTCCCCCAACACTGTTGACCCCCACCCCCACCATCACCTTCCACCTCCTCACCGTCACCTATCAGCCATAACCCTTTTCTTTTGGGGATGTCCTGGTGAATGTGCACGTTCCCTTCCTTTCAGAAAATCCCATCCCCATCCACATTGACCTCCTCCTTCCCACCTCCAGGATCTGTGTCTGCCTCCAAGTCTCCATCAACCACCCTTGCCATCCCTTCTGCCGTTACTGTTGCTGCCTCATCCTCCCACCTTACCGCCTTACTCGTCCCTCTCTCATTCTGACCATTCCCTCTTCCCACACCCACCCTCATCTTGCTCCACAGGAGGCAGTCATGGACTTCACAGTCCCTGCCCTTGCACGTTCACCTGGACATTCAACCCTCCCCCCCACTCCTTCCTCCCTTGGAACTACTTCCCACCTGACACGCCATCACCTCGCCGCTTCATCTTGTCATGCATAATATTTAAAGTGCAGTCGTGCGCACACCTCTCAGTGCTTCCAACCCAGGACTGCTGCAAATAATACATGGCCCCGAAAGGCAAGAAGACTGCAGCCCCAAGATTTAGTGACGCTTACCTCGAGTGCCTTTCGGATGCTGTGGAGGCCCACCGTGATATGCTGTAACCACACTCTGGCCGCAGGAGGGGCAGCAACATTACCACTCCAGCTTGGGAGCTGGTGGCAGTGGTGGTCAGTGCCAATGCTACACAGAAGAGGTTGGACATCCAGTGCAGATAGAGGATGAATGATCTCATCTGTGCTGCCAGAGTATGGCAACCATCTCATCACTCTAAATTCACACACTCAAGCCCATCACACAATCACTGGCATCTCACTCACTGCCAGCTCAAGGGATATCACCACCCTTTCTCACACACATACACCCTCACATCTCCATTCAGCCTTATCTCTTCTGGAGACTGCCTCTTCAGACCTCACCATCTTGAGGCCACTTACACAGATCAACATGTGTCCCTAAACACACCCTGAGTACTCCCATTCCTCAGTGCAGTACTCACCCTGCAGCCTCTTCCCTTGCCTGAGGCCACTTCTCCCCCTTCCCCAAGCAAGCCCTGGTCCTGCTGCTGTTGAAAACCACCTCCTCTTTATGGCTGGTCTGGTAGGTAGAGACCTGTCCATGAGCCTCACTAAAAGCGATGTGGTGCTGTCTGCGAAGCCTGGTGACTGCTGCCCGAAGCAAGATAGACAAACAAACCTTGAAGTCCCAAATGAAGTGCAGCTCGCCAGTTACACATCACTTATGTACAATTGTGAAACACGCTGACATGGGAGGATGATCCAACGTTGGGGGTGAGCCCAGTGGGCTAGCTTTAGAATGATATGCAGATGTTGTACAATGAGATTCCTGAACACGGGTAATGCAGCCCGTCATCAATAGGCCAAGTGGATGATCACAAACTGGTTTCACGACGTCGTGAGACCGATTTTTCACTTTCTCATCATATTGTTCTCTTACGCCACTGAGCACGCCTGACGCCAGCAGGCATGGATGATTCTGTTAGTTTCACTGTCACATTCTCTTTTCTTACAAATCCCGGTTACATTTTATCTGGCAAATACTTACTAATTTCGGTACACAAGATTTTGTGACTGGCAGCTTTACTAGACATATTTTTCCCAGTATAGTTAAAAGAAACCTTGATGGTCCATAAGAAGAGGTAATATATCACCAGGCTGGGCTTTGGTTCAAAGGTTGTGATAGGTAAGTCATTTTGTCAGTTTGGTTATCAGATCTGCAAAGCTCTTAGTCCTTTCGTGGCTGTTTCCACAATTCATGGTAATTTAGGTTCTAGCTCACTGGAGATTTGTATTTCTAAGGCAATGGTGTCGGGTGCTTTGGTTTTGGACCCCAGTGAGCTGTCTGGGTTCTCCCCTGTCAGGTTAGCATCAGTTGCCTGGTAATTGGGCTGTTGGATTCAGGTGGATTAAAGTTGCGAACCTGATCCTTTGATGACTTTGTGGTTACTCCTGGGTTATCTGCACTTGAACTTGCCTTGTGACTTTCACAAGTGCAGTTTATATTCAGTGGTATTGACTTCCCCATTCCTGTTACTTTGGGGCTGGGTTGGTCCAAATCTTCCCCATACCCTTTGGAACGCTATTGCCCACAAGTGACTGGCTCGCCTCTGCTGCACTGTGGTTCTTCAACTAGGCAAAGCATCACTTTCACTGTTTGTCTGCTGGTTTGGGAACTTCCTCCCTATTTAAACCTGAAAAGAATGTCTGCGAAAGAGGCCTCTGGTCCAGCCCTTTATTCTATTTGAACTCCATAGACTCTTTCTTTAACTCTACTAGCCTGGTTCTGGCCTCTTTAAATTTTGTGGGTTCCGTCCTAATCCCTTTTTCCTCAGAAAGCTCTCTCCTGGCCTCCAGAAATTTCCTGACTTTCCTCCTATTTTCCTAACTCTTATTGGCTTTATAGCACCTCACCCAACACCACCCCCCCACCCCCCACCCCCTCCACCAGCCCAGGATGACAGGGTCTTCTTCAGCCTTCTGCAGCTGAATTGAACTTATCTGGTTCCACCCTGTTTCCTCAATCCCTGTGAACTGTATTTGACTTTGTGAGCACAGCACCTAGTTTTCTACCAAACATTTCCCAAAAATAGGTCTATCCCCCTTTATGTAAACTCAGAACAACCCCGACTTTCACTACCCTAATGACATATTTACTCTGTAGGTGAGTATTTACAGGGGGAACCTTTAAACATGTATCAGTAACTCCCTTCACAAGCACTGTAGTGTTTGTCCTGCTTTTGAGCAGCAAATCAGCGAACTCCATTGCAAGCAGTGTTTGTATAGACTCTGCTTCCCGGAAAATAGCTACTTCTTTCCTGGGAGCTTGGGTCAAAATGAGTCATGGTCCCTTTTTGCAAGAAGTCTCGGTAAGAATTTTGTCCTACACCCCCCCACCCCCCACCCCCCCACCGTTCCATCTGAGTTTGGGATGGTTACTTTCCTGGCTATGGACACGGTTCTGACTCTAGATTCCCCTGTTGGTTCCTTGGTGAATCAAAAGTTCTCTCTGATGTGGCCTGGCTTGCCACAATGGAAGCAAGTAGGGTACAGCCCTGCTGGTTTATTTTCCAGGTTCTTCCTTTCAAAAGTTAAGGATTTACCTGCTCGGTCGTCCCCACTTTCCTTTCCTCTGGAGCCGAGTTCTGTTCCCCCTACCTCCTTTTTATGTCTCCCTTGCTGGTAAGAGCCATCTGATCAAAATTTGCTTTGCTTTGGAGATTTATGGGTTAAATCATTGTCATCAGCCATGATAGCTGCATCTCTTGAGTCTGGAAGCCCTTTGTTCCTCGATGTGAACTTTAAGGCTGTATGGGAAATAGGTTTTAATCCTATCAAAATCTGTCAAAATTATTTCTCTTAAACCTTTGTCAATGTGGTCAATGTTTAATGCTTAGACCCAACGATCAAAAGCTACTTGTTTAATTCTTTTCAATTCTAGGAAGGTCTGTGGATTTTCTTTACGGGAATTCCAGAACTGCTGGCAGTATGCCTCCAGAACTAGTTCATAGGCATTGAGAAGATCAGCCTTTGTCCGATCGTAACTGGCAGAACTATCAGCAGATAGCATGGAATAAATGTTGCATGCTTTTCCCACTAGTTGACCTTGTATCTTGACTGTCTAAAGCTCTGTTGGCCACTGTAATTGAGCTGCCAGTTTTTCAAAGGCTGCAAGTATAGTGTCCACATACTCCTCTTCAAATCTGGGGACAAATCTGGAGTACTGCAGGGAATAAGGTATATTGGAATTGCACTAGGTAGAGCGATATTTTCCCTAGCTACTGCAATCTGTCTTAATTCCCAATCTTTCTGTACCTACAATTCTCTCTCAAGCTTTTCAAACTGGAAAGCACATTTTCTCTGTCTCTCTTTTTTTACTGAAACTGTATTTCCTATCTCCACTCTTCCAGGTGGATTTGGACTGGGGTACTTGGTCTGTTTTAGGTTCTGTTACTTCTACCTGTTCCAAACATAGAGTGAGGCCCAAATGCTCAGCCACTACCTCAAGTACTTTGGATCTCTGTGCTTTATTTTGTATATTCATTTTGACCTGCATAACTATGGCTTTTAGCCATTCTAAGTTTAGAGAGGCCAGTTTTGCCAAGTATTCCAGTTCTATGAATATTTTTGAATCAGAACTAGCTATGTTACTTTCTAGTATTAATACATGAAACCTGCTGCTGTACATGTTTGTTTTAAAGAAATAATTTCAGCTATTGAACTTTCCACTTTTGGCTTCCAATTTGTTCTTCAAATGTCAGATGTGGTTCGTTTAGTCCAATTGGTTCAAATCTCGGATGCAGAGCCCAATTTATGTTACAGACAGGGGAGAAATGATAAACTGAAACCTTCCCTTCTGTCCGTAATCAATGAGGTTTATTTTTGAAAGGTAGATGTGTGTATTTCTAACCCACATTAGTGTATGGTCAATTTAAAAAGTACTAGCAGCTGACTTCCATAGGTTGTAACAAAGAGGATTATTTATTCACACACTCATACCAAAAGATCTAAATGCTACTTCAGTCACACACCACACACACAAGAAAGATACAATTTAAGAAGATAGTGCACTTACACAAGTACTAAACCAAATGAATAGTTAACAGCTCACATTTCTTTGCAAGCCCAGTGAAGAACAAGCTTATTCCCACTCTTGAATTGTAGTTCAGATAAGTTCAGTTGGCTGGGGGTTGCATATCAGGGTTACTTCAGAGAGAAGAATGTTCAGCAGGTCATGAAGTCAGGCACTTTTGGCTGTTGTATCAGGTGAACTTGGAACTGTGGAGCCTGACTGGGAGGCTTTTTAAAAGACCGTTAAGCCTCTCAATTCTTAAAAGGCAAAGGTGGCACAGCCTTTCTCTGCAGCATTTGTCCTGTCATTGTTATTCTGAAGACTCCACCTGGTCTCTTCTGAGTATTGTGATAAAAGGATTTGAGTATCAAAGCAACAGTTTCAGTCACATGGTCAATGACTATTGATTTACAGTAGAAAGTAGATGGTGGTCTTTCACATTTAACTTGTGAATAACTGATCTTCTCAGCTTTCCTTTGTTACATTGCAAACCTGGAGACATAGGGTGGAATTCTCCATGCCCACTGGCGTTGGCCGTGTTCTGTGGCTTGAGCAGACAATATGGTGAGAAGGCCAAAAATTGGTTTCATTATGGCATGAAACCTATTTGCAATTGTCCACTCCACCCGTTATTGGTGGGCTGTGTTTGCCACCGCCGCATATCGGGAACCTTATTGTAATATATCTGCATATCACTATAAGCCCAGCCCACTGGAATCATCCCCCACGCTGGATCATCCGAGCACCTGCCAATGTGTTTCACAACAGCACATATAATGCCTGCACTTGATGGGCTGCACTTTGAGGGGAACTTGTAGCTAAGTACACAATAAGGTCGCACAGCGCTCACCAGGGTTGCCTGGTGGACTTCAAGGTCGAAGCGAGTTTGGGGGTGGGGATGGGGGTGGGGGCAAGGGCTGCCCTGAGGTCGACAACTGAAACAATTCAGATGCAGCCACATTGACATGTGTGGAGTCGGGTCTTAAGCTTATCTGCCCACTCATGCAATACAGAGGCATGAAAGTTACCAAATGCTCCTGAACTTTTCACCCCTTGGGCACAGACTGCAAATTAATGAGTGCTTTAGTGGACTGCAGAACAGTTGGGCAACTGGGCAAATTGAACAATCCCCTTGCAAAAGCTGGCTGTGGAGCAGTAACTGATGGAGGCACTCATGGCTCCTTATTAAGACACAGCCATTGGCTGTGTTTCCCAGAGGGAACTTGAAACAACTGCCATAACCTATTTTTGCAATTTGTATGTTTGTATGCAGGCTTTGAATTCAGTAGTGGTAAGATCACCGAGTCTCAAGAGGTTTTTTATAAAACTAAATTTAAAATTTATTAACAGGAGAAAAATTGTAAGCACATACATATGTCTACAAAGTTACTGCTATAATAACTACAAAAATCTCTAATCTGATTCTCAGTTACACCCCCGTTAAGGCAACAGTAAAATTCATAGATTTAAAAAGACCCCAGGCAAAGCACGTTTGACATTACAAATTCAAAATGAGGTTCCTTGTTGACACAATTGGAAGTGTGTGGGCTGGTTAGGTCTTAAATGCCTTACACACACAAACTCCTTTCTGGTTATACTTAGCTTTTCCTTTGAATGTAAATTTCCCATTGTACTATTAGGTTTTTAATTTTACCTCTTCTAAAAATAACACCCTTTGATTCCACCAATTTTATATAATAAAGTAAACACATTGCTTGGTATCTTCTAGCTAGGTGCAAGGATTTACCCATTCATTTGAATGCTTTATTTAAAAATGCAAATTGCCCCCTTGACACCTATGTTTTTAAACTTCCCCATGTTTATCTAATTACCATGTAAACCTACTTCTTTCCATACATCAAAGCACCCAGACTAGTTGGCTTTAATCCAATTAAGACACACACATAAACCCTATTTTAAAAAATAATTTCCAGTGACATTATAGATGTTAATCTCTTCATGACACCCTTGCAATGTCATCATTCAGGTTTGGACCAGTCTGGCCCATGGGTCAAGCTAACAGTGCAGCCTTGCAGTGTGGGTTAGGAGAATGCTTGCATCTGAGCTAAGAGCGTGCTATCCAATGGGCAAAGCTGCTGCCAATGGGTCAGGTGGAGTGGGGCAGAGGTGGGTAGGGTTTCAGGCAGCCATGCAGTGCACTAAACTCTGGCCATCCAAGTTAAAAAGGAAATTAGGAGAGCAAAAAAGGGGCATGAAAAAACATTGGCAGGTAAAATAAAGGAAAATCCAAAGTTACTTTACAAGTACATTAAGAGTAAGAGGATAACTAGGGTAAGAGTAGGGCCCATTAAGGACCATAGTGGTAATTTGTGTGAGGAGCCGGAAGACGTAGGTGGGGTTCTAAATGAATAGTTTGTGTCGGTGTTCACAAGTGAGAGGGACGACATGGATATGGAACTCAGGCAGAAGGACTGTGATATAATTTAAGAAATTAGCACAGAAAGTGAGGTGGTTCTAAGTGATCTGGCAGGCTTAAAAATAGATATATCTCCAGGCCCAAATGAAATGTATCCTAAGCTGTTGAATGAGGCAAGGAGGGAGATAGCAAGGGTGCTGGCAATAATTTTCAATACCTCTCTGGCCACAGGAGAGGTGCCAGAGGACTGGAGGTCAATGTGGTACTGTTATTCAAGAAAGGAGGAAGGGATAAATCAGGGAACTACAGTCTAACCTCAGTGGTAGGGAAACTATTGGAAGCAATTCTGAAGGACAGAATTAATCTACACTTGGAGAGGCAGGAATTAATCAAGGACAGTCGGCATGGTTTTGTTAATGGGAGATCATGTCTCACCAATTTGACTGAATTTTTCGAAGAGGTGACCAGGTGTGTAGATGAGGGCAATACATTTGACGTAGTCTACTTGGACTTCAGCAAAGCTTTTGATAAGGTCCTGCATGGGAGACTGATAACTAAGGTAAGACCCCATGGGATCCAAGGCACTTTGGCAAATTGGATCCAGAATTGGCTGAGAGGCAGGAAGCATTGGGTGATGGTCAAGGGATGTTTTTATAACTGGATGCCTATGTCCAGTGGGGTTCCACAGGGATTGGCGTTGGGTCCCTTACTGTTTGTGGTATATGTAAATGATTTAGACTTGAATATAGGAGGGTTGATCAGTAAGTTTGTGAATAACACAAAAATTGGTGGGGTGGTAAATAGTGAGGAGGATAGCTTTAGATTACAGGAGGGTATAGATGGGCTGGTCAGATGGGCTGATCAGTGGCAAATGGAATTTAATCTGGATAATTGTGAGGTGATGCACTTGGCAGGACAAACCAGGTACAGGAATACATGATGTATGGTGGGATCCTGGGAAATACCAAGGATCAGAGGGATCTTGGTGTGCATGCCCACAGGTCCCTTAAGGTAGCAGGACAGGTAGATAAGGTGGTTAAGAAGGCATATGGGATACTTGTCTTTATTAGCCAAGGCATTGGATATGAGAGCAGGGAGGTTATGCTGGAACTGTATAAAACGCTGGTTAGGCCACAGCTAGAGTACAATGTGCAGTTCTGGAATCCACATTATAGGAAGGATGTGATTGCACTAGAGAGAATGCAAAGGAGGTTTACCAGGATGTTGCCTGGGCTGGAGAGCTTTAGTTATGAGGGGAGATTGGATAGACTGGGGTTATTTTCACTGGAGCAGAGGAGATTGAGGGGGCACAGTCTCCCTCTTCAGCACAGATTACAAGATCTTTGCCAGAGCAATATCTTCTTGCCTTGGCACCGTGCTGGACCACATGATCCACCCTGACCAGTCCTACATGGCCCAGGGCCGCACTATTTTTGATAATATCCATCAGGTCCGGGACATCATCCACTTCCCGCAGAGAACTGGTCTGTTGAGCACCTTCCTGTCTTTTGACCAGGAGAAGGCGTTTGATAGGGTGGATCATGAATATTTATTCGAAACTCTGAGAGCATTCAGGTTCGGGACGCATTTCGTCGCATGGATCTGACTTCTGTACACTGCCGCAGAGTGTATAGTTAAGGTTAACGAGTCCCTGACAGTACCCCTTCGCTTTGGGAGAGGGCTATGTCAGGGCTGCCCCCTGTCTGGCCAATTATATTCTATTTGCATGGAGCTTTTCCTGCATCTCTTGCGGAGGAGTTTGTCGGCATTGGTTCTGCGTGGGCTGGGCATCGGGGTGGTCCTCTCGGCTTACGCTGATGACGTGCTCCTCATGTTGACCGACCTGGCTGACCTGCGGTGGATGTGTGAGGGCCAGGAGGTCTACTCTGTCCTCTGCCAGGATCAATTGGGACAAGTGTTCTGGACTCCTGGTTGGTCCGTGGCAGATCGATCCACTACCCGAGGAGTTCAGGCCTTTCACCTGGAGCAGGACCAGCCTCCTCTACCTGGGGGTCCATCCCTGCCCTACTGAGGAATCCTGGCCAAAGAACTGGCAAGAGCTGGAGGCCAAAGTCACCACTTGCCTGCGGCGCTGGACAGGACTGCTCTGAGTGCTGTCTTACTGGGGTCGAGTTGTGGTCATAAACCAGCTGGTTGCCGCCTTGTTGTAGTACCGGCTGGTCACTTTGTCCCCTCTCCCGGATTTAATCACAAAAATCCAGAGAATGCTTGTCAACTTCTCCTGGGACAAAAGGCTGTACTGGGTTGCTGCTAAGGTTCTGAGTCTCCCGCTTAGGGAGGGCGGTCAGGCACTGGTGTGCCTACGCACACAGGTGGTGACTTTGCGCCTTCAGGCCCTGCAGTGATATCTTTACGTCAAGCCCCCTCCGAGATGGTGTGCCCTGGTGATGTATTTCTTCTGCCAGGTGCATGGTCTGAATTATGATGTGCAGCTCCTGTTTGTAGACCAGAGGAGCCTTCGTAGCTCCTTGCAGGCATTGCCTGTCTATTCCCAGGACCTGATCAAAGTCTGGAACATGATCACCTTGTGGCGCAGCTCTCCCCTGACAGGAGTAGCAGATATCATCAGGGAGTTGCTGCTCAGGAATCCGCCCATCCGCCCTTTTCAGTGGCTGGCATGGAGGAGGGCTGTGGCTGCCGAAGTGACCAAGATCGGGGACATGCTGGGTGACGGAGTGTGGGCTGGATGCTTCCCCAGGAGTAGGTGCATCGCACGTCGGTGAATGTCCAGCTCATGGCCAATCCCATCCAAGTCCTTAGGGCAGTTGTGCTCGGCCCTGACATCACACTGGGCCTCAAAGTGGCGCAGGTGCATGGTGGTCTTCCGTCCAAGTGCATCCCTGTTTGGCCAAAATTCCACATTGGCCCCAAGCCCCGAACTCTTCCTTGGGAGCCAGTGCCCCGCAACCTGAGTCACCTCACGGAAATGCCCTCTGTGGCCTTTAGCACGGCGCGGAGGAGTTTCCTGTATGGGCTGCTGCTGCACACCCTCACTTCCTTGCCCCCGCCTGCCGCTCAGACATGCCTTTGCATTCCTTGTTGCCATCCGGTAGCGGAAGTCCCTAGAGGGGTGTCCTCCCACTTTCCATCAGTGACCTGGAGTGGAGGGTGTTGCATGCAGCAGTCACACACAATCGTAGGATGTATTGGTTCACAAACTCCCAAGATGCCTGCGTCTTCTGTGGCCTTGCGGAGTCCACGGACCATGTGTACGTTGGTTGTTGTAGGCTGCACCCCCTTTTTAGTTTTGTGAAAAACCTTTTACGCACTTCAGCCCCAAGGTCCTGATCCATGGACACTCGGTGCAGAGTGGGGTCGGGAAGGAGGAGGACCTCCTCATGAACCTGCTCCTGGGCCTGGCCAAGTTGGGCATTAACAGGTCCAGGCAGTGGGCAATCGAGGGGGTCGTCCGACTTGACTGTCTGCCCTTCTTCCGCGGCTATATTCGTGGCCGGGTGTCCATGGAGAGGGAGCACCTGGTGTCCGCTGGCAACGTCCAGGCCTTCCATGCTCGGTGGGCACCGCGGGGACTGGGGTGTTTTATCGACGCCTTTGATCACATTTTGATTTAATGTTAGTAAATTTCCTTTGCATTTTGTCTTTTGTTTTTGCTGTTTTTCTTTACTTGGTCCCTGATTTTGTTAATTTAGTTTACTTAGTTGACTCAAAAGAGCTACATCATCCTTACCTCCCTAACCCTGTCTTGGTGCTCCCCCGACATCCACAGCAGAGGTGGAGGCAGCCTGCTGGCTCATATGCCCTGTCTGTCATGGCCTTGTCAGGTATCCTCTGGAGGGTCATGACCTGGAGGACGCCTGCATGCTTTTGGGGCCTGGAGGGCCCCGGCCCACTCTAGCTGAGGTATGCAGCTATTCAACGGTGTGTTCAGCACTGGGCTGCACACTACAATAATTATACTCAGCAGGCAGCATGAAGGTTGGATACTGCCTGTGCCATTTTGAACAGGCACGGGTTAATTGCACAGTCCAATCCCTGCGCCTAACTTAGGGGGCTATCCAATCTAGCCCCTGGGGAGAGGACAGCTCACATACTAAGTTATTTCATTTACTTATTTTACTGAAACATGAAATCTCTTAATAATTTCCCAAAACATCATTGCAGCCTAGAACAGTAAAGGAACAGCACTCAAGCAAGAGCAATACTGTATTATGTACTGAGGAAGCTGGAATTTACGTACAGGCCTCTGCGATTGTGAGTCTGTCTTCACTCTTGCCCATTATCCCGGGCTTGTCTGAGCAGCGTAAATGGGATCTGGTGGTAATTAAAGGAGCGATGCTGTGCCTAAGTGCGAATTACTTTTACAAGAAGACCTATGCACTATGACTAACTGATAAAGCCCAGCAGGGCCACTCGGCTACCTATTTGTTTTATGTACCAATTTCTGCAATTTGAAGCACACTAAGGCACTAGCACAGCTGTGTAGGTCATTGTAAAGATGATTCCAGAAGACAGAGCAAAAAAAAGAGAGAGAGAGACTTCTCCATGCTTGATGTGTCATTATTGTCTTCCTGCTGTTAGAAGAGTAAATGATCAATGAATTTGTACTTTTTAATTCTGGGATAGTGCAATTAGAAAATACTAATGAAGCACTTCAGTGGATGTGTCATGAGTTTCAGTCCTTCATGCAAACTCCGTTTCTGTCTATATTTCTTTTAAAGCTGTGTTTCAGGGTGTGTGTGAATCTGATTTTAAACACAATTGAAGAGAACTGGTCCTTTTCATCAAAATCACTGTATTAGTTCATTAGCAACACACCATCTAATTTGCTATCTCTACATCTAAGCTAAGAATTTATCAAATACACATTACTTCCTGAACCAGGCTTTTGTCTGCTGGATACATAAATAGCCAGAGAGAAAGCCTAGTTCTTATGTTAATATAGCTCTAACTATAGCTGTTGACGTTTCAAACAACTGAAATTTACAAGCTATGCATTGGGTCCTTTAGCCATGTCAACTCTCTTAACCTCAGAAATAAGATGTGTTAACTACTTCCACTTCTTAAGTTGCACAACCTCTCTTAAAGGACTGTCTTAACCCATGATATCTATTTGCACAACATATTGGTTACTATGATGTTGATGATTGCTGATAGAGAAGCCTGTTTGTTATTAAAAAAAATGCTGGCGAGGCTTACTTTTCTCACCGGTCTTCCTGAGTTTACCGAGCCACCTGCCATGGTCACACAGGGTGATATATGTCAATGCTGTGCAATGACTGAGGTTGTTCTATATTGTTTTTGTTAATCATGTTGACTACCTGTTTTTCTGCCAGGCAAAATTGCCTTCTAAATATCCAACATAATATTTATATGATACCATTCTTCACTCCCTGTGACCCAATCAGCTAACAGAAACATCACTGGTATCAGTTGAGAAAATAATTGCATCCCATCAGCTAAAATGCATTTATACCATGAAAATGATGAGAAATGGCAGCATTGTCATGGTGACTAACAGGGGGCTTTGACAAAGAAATGTTTAATTCTGCAGCGATAAAGGCACCAGATACAATGCTAGGATGCAGTGAGACATGTAATGTTGCTACGGAGCATTGCTAAGTTTCACGACCCCAAGAAACATCAGTTCATACCAATTGGTAACTGTGGTGAGAAATGTCATTAAGCCCAGCCAGGTATTGTAATTGTTCTCATTAGCATGCACTACTTTCGATTTTGTGAAGCATAAGCAAAGTTTCAAGGCCAACTTATCTAATAGCTATGCTTGTACAAAAAAGGATGTTATTTTATAGTTTATAACTAGGTTTATGAATGCATTATGCTGCAAATAAGGCATCATGGACCTCCACAGTATTGTTTCTACAAAGGAAAAAATATTTCGAAACTTTTGTGTGATTAGTTTGTCAAAAGCCGTATTTTAGGAAAGTAATTCTGCAACCGCTATTTAACTAGTTATGAAATAAAAAGAACAATTAAGTATCTCACAAATTTTGTAGTGAGATCTGGATGATCTTCTGAAGTTCTCAGCCATACCTATCCTGAGTTGTCTTGGCCAATATTCACCTTGCAACCACCAGCACTAATGCCCAGATTATTTGGTCATGTGCTTTTTATTGTTGTCTGTGGGACTTGGCTGTATGCAAGTGACTGGCACATTTTCTACATTTTCTAGCAAGCGACTATATTCCAAAAAGACTTTACTGGCTCCAGGTGCTATATCAATGCAAGTCCTTTCCTTTCCTTTATCTACTCATGCAGTTCTAGCAGAGATCACTGGATAATAATCAACACTGGGACTCCCCCCTAACCTGAGCATGCTGGAACCAGTTATAATGTTGTACTACTGCCTAGGGTAGCTAAATTAGCCCACCCAGAGATCAAATCGGGGACCTCCGTAGTCTGTATGACTAAGTTTTAGTTTAAAAGTTATGTTCCATATGTACTTCACTGTTCTGTGAATTATTGTGCAGCATGCTGCTTGTGGCTGACATGCCTCATAAAAATTAATTAGACAGCAATGGGGGCACCTCAGGCATCAATACCGATTCCTTTATGGTGCACCACAAAATAAATGTGCCTTAGCAAATTATGGGTTTGAGGGACTGGGGACAGTAAAAACAGTACATAGAATGGTGGTGCAACAAAACTGCGTGTGTCTTGTGAAACACTGAAAAATGTCACCAAATAACTTAAAGAAATCTATTCCATAAATTAAATCATTTCTAGAACAAATATTCAGTTACATCATGTTTTGAAACGTCCCACTGGAATGAAAAAGCCCTATTGTTTCTCCAGGTTCAAGATAAACACTAATTTATTTTATTTTTATCTTTGCAATCTAACCTTTGGATGATGAACTATTCTGCAAGTTTCCAAGAACCATTATTAACATGTCTCTAATACTGAATTTGTATGATTAGTTGATAAGAGAATATAAAAGTGCCCTTTGAACTTTGTAGAACTGAATCTATTGTATGTTAATAGTTATGCAAAATCTGTTCAAATGGTAGCATAATGATAGTAATGGCAATCACAAATTGTTTAGAGTACTGCTAAGTATCACGGGCATAAAATATCAAGTTCAATCTGAAATGAACAGTTTTTCATTAAACAATTTTTCAAGTAAGTCCTTTTGATACTTCCATTACTTCACAGATTTGTGTCAGTTATCAGGAGTGCAGTTGGAAGCACCCCTGTAAAGTAAGTAAAACAATGCTAATACATCAAGCAGGCAAAAGACCCCCTTGCAAGACAGTGCCTTTGATTGTGGGATGCTGGCTGCAGCAAATCTCACAAATAGTTGGTGGCAGCAGTTGGGTTATCCAATTTTTGGGGTCTATCCGGCTGTCTTCTCAGCCCACTCATTTCAATATTGCAGGCCTCTACAAGTCTAACCCAGACATCAGAAAAGGTAATAGCCTGGATGGCAGGATCATGAATTCAAAGAGTGTCTACCATAAACTGCACATGATGTACTCTCACTCATATGGGATTGCTTGTTGTTGCTGAATCTGTCAACAGTACAAATGGGAAATAGACTGCAGGGAGAGAACTGGGTTACATTACAAAGTAATTTCTAACAGAATCAGTTCTACCACAAAAATGGATAGCCAGGGATATAAATGAATATTCTCATTTATAGGAATATAGGAACATACGAGTAGAAGTAGGCCATTCGGTCCATCCAGCCTCTCCGCCATTCAATACGAACATGGCTGACCATCTACCTCAATACCACTTTTTTGCCCTATCCCCATATCCCTTGATGCCATTAGTACCAGAAATCTATCAATGCTTCATGCTAGATGACTGAACTTCCACAGACCTCTGGGATAGGGAATTTCACTGATTCACTACCACCTGAGAGAAGAAATTGCTCCTCATCTAGGTCTCAAATGGCCTGCCCCTTATTCTGAGACTCTGTCCCCTGGATCTACACTCACCAGCCATCCTATCTACATCCATCTTGTCACACCCTGTAAGAAATTTGTACATTTCAATGTGACACCTCTCATCCTTTGAAACTCTATGGCCTGAATTTTACCCTTGGGGTGCGCCCAAAGTCAGCACAGCCAGAAGCGGATGTAAAACCTGTTCCCAGCTGAGATTGTGCTGTGAAAGCCATCTTACGCTGGGTGGCCAATTAAGGCCCGCCCAACATGAAACGCAACCGCTGGATATGTTTTCCGTGCGCGGGCTGGGGAAACGTCCCGAGCCGGGTCCACTGCAGTGTTCAAAAATGGAAGAGGAAGTTCTCTGTGGGCTGCTAGGGGTTGTGGGGGAGGCTGAGGTAGCTGTTTGGAAGCTGTGTCCTGGTGTGCAGTCATGGCCTTAGCACCTGGAGGTCATGGAATGCAGGAGGGCATTGAGAGGGCACTCTGCCCACCCCATTTCTCAGATGAGAGGCTTGGAGTGCTGGTCGTGAAGGTCAGTACCAGGCAGAATATCTTAATGCCCAGGGACAGCAGGAGAAGGCCGCCCCACCTGACCAAGAAGGCCTGGACAGAGGTCACCATGCAGGTCATTGGGGATGGCCATGGTGCGCTAAAGATTCAATGATCTGCTGCAGTCAGCAAGGGTAATTGCAGAAATGGCATGGATCTGTGCAGAGAATTTTAGTCAGGTGCCTGTTTCTCGGAACATTTAGGGGTCTAAGAGCATGTATGGGAACTGGCACTGAAGACTGCCTTACCAAGGTTGGGATGCCAGCACGACTGGCCTCAGTGCAATGCGGGGTGAGATGTGCCACAGTGACACAGGTGGGAGGGCAGGTGGGAACCAGGAAAGGACCTTCAGGGAGACAGAGCAATAATGAGTTTATTTTTCCCTGTCAGGAGAAGAGGAGTCATAACGCCGCGGAGCACCACAGAATGGGTGAAGGAGTGCCAAATCTGTGCTTCCTCACTAAGCACGAGAGTGATGCACTGGAGCTGGAATGCCACTGGCCAGCTCACTCCCCCTCTCGCAGTGAGGTAGGATCTCAGATGAAGATAAGTGTACAAGTGACAGGCGCATATACCGTGGGCACTGGAAACATAACGGATTCCTCTCAACAGAAACTGAACTGTCATAGCCAGAGAGCCCACTGAAGATCCAATGCAGATGGCACCATGCAGCAGGTCTCCACTGTCTCCTCAGCCTGCCTAACATGCAGAGTGACTATGGTAATTGAATGAACTCATCTTATGCCTTCCTCCCACAGATGCACCATCTGCAAGAGCCGCCGGTGACCCCGAGGACCCCTTATTGAGCTGTGGGGAAAACAGCACACTGCACCAGCGTCACACCATCTCTCTGGAACCAGGCACCAGTGCAGATGCTGTCACATCAGTGGGCATTAGGTATTCCGCTCCGAGGGTAATGCACAGTGGTGAGGGCACATCATACTTGCATGAGGAGCTGGCAGAGACAAAGAGGTCCTAGGGAGCCGACAGTGGGAGCACAGCTGGAGACCAGGACCATGCTGCGTCTGAGGCAGAAAACGAGCCTCTGGAGCTGTCCATCAGGTGGCAGATACTAGATGTCCAGTGCAATGCACGGGGAGAACTGGTGGGGATCCATGACTGTCTGTGTGCCATGGTCTACGTCATAGAGGAGTCCATGCAGAGCATGAGTTCTGAGTTGACTCTAAACTCTGAGTGCACAGCCTCCTCCATTGAGAGAGTGGTGACTTTCATGGAGAGGCAGCTTCAGGAGCAGACGCAAGGGTTCCTGGGGTTGCACTCAGGATTGCAAAGCACCTAGCCTCCCTGCTAGGTCCCTGTCCATTAATGGTGAGCAGAGAGGTGCAAGTGCATCTCACACTGGCAGACGAGATGCCTGTCGTCTCTATTGGCCTCTCTCAGGGCACTCTGGACGAAGGCACCAGCTCCTCTGCGCCTCTGCCAGTGTCCGCTGCATCTGATGATGCTCGATGACTGAGGAGTGCTCAGCCATGGGGCTGGATGCACCCTCCCCTTTGGAGCCTGCTGAAGCTCCGGCGGCCAGAGGACGACCGCCAAGGTCATCAGGGCCACCAGGACAGCAGAGTCAGCAGGCTGCCTCCAACACCACTGTTAGCAAGGGGGGTGCAGGGGTGGGGGGCACCAAGAAGCAGCACAGAATCACAGAATCACACAGTGCAGAAGAGGCCCTTCAACCCATCGCGTCTCCACCTACACGTGAAAAACACCTGACCTATCTACCTAATCCCATTTACCAGCACTTGGCACACAGCCTTGAATGTTATGATGTGCCAAGTGCTCATCCAGGTACTTTTTAAAGGATGTGAGGCAACCCGCCTCCACCACCCTCCCAGGCAGCACATTCCAGACCATCACCACCCTCTGGGTAAAAAGCTTTTTCCTCACATCCCCCCCTAAACCTCCTGCCCCTCAACTTGAACTCGTGTCCCCTCATGACTGACCCTGTCCATGCCCCTAATAATCTTGTACACCTCGATCAGGTCGCCCCTCAGTCTTCTCTGCTCCAACGAAAACCACCCAAGTCTTTCCAACCTCTCTTCATAACTTAAATGTTTCATCTCAGGCAACATCCTGGTGAATCTCCCCTGCACCCACTCCAGTGCAATCACATCCTTCCTATAATGTGGCGACCAGAACTGCACACAGTACTCCAGCTGTGGCCTCACCAGGGTTCTATACAACTCCAACATGACCTCCCTACTTTTGTAAACTATGCCTTGGTTGATAAAGGCAAGTGTTCCATATACCTTTTTCACAACACCACTAACATACCCCTCCGCCTTCAGAGATCTATGGACACAGCACCCGCAGGTGTAAGTTGAAGGCACCTTGAACGCAACAGGGACATGTCACAGGTGACAATTTTAGCATTAATTTTTTGACTCTAGTGTTAGGGATGGACATTTGTTTGTTCTTTGTTTGTTCGTGTGAAGTAGCATAAATATTTATTTGACTTAACTGGGCTGAGTTGGCTGGATGGTACAAATAGGTGCCAGATGCAGCACAGGCTTAGAAACATATGGCGTTGTGTGGTGCTGGTGTACTGGGTTGGGTTCTGAGTTATTGATTGTTAGCAAAGGAGACAGTGCCATTGGCTTGATGAGGCATTGATGCCCTGGATGCCTAGCAGAAAGTTCACTGGATCAAAGTATTCCTGGTGTCCCTGCCTCCATGAGGGTTCCTGTCCTCTGCCTCATGGTCCTCACCCTGCGCCTCCCCAGGCTCACCCTCTGAGTCATCACCTGAGTCATCCTCCGTGGCCTGTGGGGCTGCCTCACGTTCCTCAGCCTCCAGTGGCTGCTCCCTTGCCAGATCCAGGTTGTGCAGGGCTCAGCTTGCAATGACTATGAGGGAGACAAGCTCTGGAGGATACTGCAATGCTCCTCCTGACTAGTCCAGGCATCTGAAGTGCATCTTTGGCAGCCGGATGGTCCTCTTCACCACCACTCTTGTAGAGGCATGACTCCTGTTGTATCTCTCCTCAGCTTCAGTTCTTGGGTGACTGAGATGGGTCAACAGCCACCTCTTCAAGGGATAGCCCTTGTCACCCAGGAGCCATCCACCCATACAGGAGCCACAAGCAGCCTTGGAACCTGTGAGTGTCGCAAGATGTAAGCATCATGTGAGCTCCCAGGGTAACACGCACAAACTTGGAGAATCTGTGTCCGTGGTCACAGACAATTTGAACTTTCATTGAGTGGAACCCCTTTCTGTTTATGAAAGCTCCCGGCTCACTTGCTGGTGCTTTGATGGCCACATGAGTGATATCTATTACACCCTGGACATGAGGAAACCCACCATTGCAGCGAAGCCTTGTGCTCTCTCTGCCTGGCTCACCTCATCTGTCAGGAAGTGGATGAATGTGCGGACGTCTCTAAAGATTGCATCAGTCACGAGCTTGATGCAACTGTGTGCAGCTGATTGAGAAACTCCTCACAGATCCCCCACTGAGCCCTGAAAAGAACCAGAAGCACAAAAGTTGAAGGCCACTGTGACCTTCAAAGCAGTTGAAGGCGATTGCTGGACCTATCATGTTACATATTGCTTTCACTGTGTCCCTGGAGAGACGGAAGCTCCTGCGGCACTGGACCTTAAACATCTGGAGGTAGTTGGAGCGCTGCCTGAACACTCTAGATGCTGGGTAGTGGCGTCTTTGGCATGCCCTCCCGCCTTGGTCTCCCTGCTGGCTCTGCACCAACTGAGCCCCTGTCTCGCCTCTTAAAGGTCTGTCTCTGGAATGCTGCCCACGCCCACCTGGCCTCCTCTCCCTCCTGTCCCTCTCTTCCTCTTCAGAGGAGGTTCCACCAGTGGAATACACAATCCCCATTAGATGGGATGGAGAGGACCAGTGCCTTGAAAATGAAGGAGCACCAGGCTGCAATACATGGGGGAACATTCCAGGGAAGATGAGGACCTGAGATGCTGACAGGCAGGCTTGACAATCAAATGAGATGGCAATTATCTCTGGGACAACTCTTTACTCACACAGGAAAGAACTGACAATGACAGAGAAGGCTCCGGGGCCTTTTATCCCACCCGTTTTGCCCATGCAACAAGCTAAGAATCACACGGGCAACGTAAATTCACAGTCATTTGGCTTTTTAATGGCTTTAATTGGCTCATTAATTTTCGGCGGGTGCTGTTCCAACTCTCAAGCGCAGTCACCAACCTCAATAATGCACACGTGTGCAATGATGTCAGGATGCACACCCAACATCTTTTTGCATAATTTTACTTGCTTTTGGGTTGGGCATGCACCCACCCTCAGGACACAAAATTCTGGCCTATGTCTCCTGCCAGGGATTACTGTGGTGAACCTCCTTTGTACTACCTTTGTGGCTAGTATATCCTTCCTTAGATAAGAAGACCAAAACTGTACAGAATACTTTAGGCGCGGTCTCATCAAGACTCTATACAATTGCAGCAGAATATCTTTACTCCTGTGTTTAATTAAGTCCCCTTTCAATGAAGGCCATCATACCATTTGCCTTGTAATTGCTTGCTGCACCTGCCTGCTAACCTTTAATGGCTCAAGAACAAGGACACCCTAGTCCTTTTGGACATCAACACTTCCCAAACTCTCACCACTTAAGAAATCCCTTGCCTTTCTGTTTTTCTACCGAAGTGGATAACTACACACACATTCACATTATAATACATCTGTTCATTTTAGCATTTATAAGGATCTATTAAGTATAGACACAATTGTTTGAGTGTCTATCAGATTAATAACTGAGCATTCCACAAATCAATAAAAAGTTACAAAAAGAACAAGTTATAAAAATGAAACTAGGAAGTCAATGGCACATTTTGAAAATTGGCTCACTACTTCTAGACTATCAGTGAACTGGACACATCCCCAGTCCCCGGTCCCCCTTGGTAAAATCCCCTAACGAAACTGAGCACGTTATCTATGAAAACTAAATAGTTGCCATCACTATGGTTGGCTGCACATACCCATTGCATACGTGAACCACCAGAGAACAGGGTTCCCTTCATTCAGTCCTTTAATGAATCCAGGAGGCACCAATATATTATCCAGCAGACACATACTTCCAGTCCTGCCCCGTGTTGTCTGGAAAAAGTACTACTAGACTGTGAGGTAACTGGTCATATATTAATCCAAGGACAGAATTTTACATCCCGTGGACGGGCACGCACCTGATCTGATCAGGCGTAAAATAGCACGCGATGATGTTGGATGAGTGTTCAGAGCAGGTGCCGGAGCTGCACCAGCCATTAATTAACAGGTCACTGAAGGCCATTAACAGTCCAATTCATGGCGATTTTTCATTGCCCGTGCGATTTTGCGCTCATTGCGCAGGCAAAACAGGCATGCAGTCAGCTGACATTTTCAAAAACCTCATCCAAGCGCGGGGTCAAAAGGGTCAGCAGCATTGCCAGTGTGAGCAGTGAGGAGTTTGGTCGATAGTTTGTTGCTGGTGACTTATTGGTACTTGACAGATTCACCTCTGTTCAGAGATTCATTCTTAGCATTTCCAGGCTTTATTTCAGGACTTATTGGTATCTCCCAATGCCTCTGGACAATTCAGACCGTGTGGACCCTTCCAGGTATCAGACAGTCTTCCATTACCCTGATAATGGGGATTGTGGTCTCAGCTGGTGGCATCTCCTCTGAGGAGGAAGCGAGAGACAGAAGGGAGAGGAGGCCAGGTGTCCCAATGCAGCTTCCAGGGGAACGACCTGCGGGAGGAGAGGTGCAGGCACAAAGGGTGCAGGGCCAGCAGGAAGTCCAAGGCTGAAGGGGCCGCAGAAGACACCACTATCCTGCTGCCAGGGCTTACAGGCGGCGATGCAGCCACCTCAATATGTCTGAGATGCAGCGCCAAAGGAGGCTCCATCTCTCAAGGGAGAGCATGACCTCCTTTTGTGAGATGATTGGGCCCGAGATCAGCTCCGACTGTGTGCATGGACACCCCATGCCAATGGCTCTGAAGCTCATAGTGGCCTTCAAAATCTATGCCTCTAGCTCTTTCCAGGGCTCAGTGGGGGGTCTTTGTGGAGTCTCCCAATCAGCTGTCCACAGTTGTGTCAAGCTGGTGACAGATGCTCTGTTCAGGTGGATACTGACCTTTATTCTTTATTGTACATATGAGGCCAGTCAGGCTGAGTGAGCCAGAGACTTTGCAGCAATTGCTGGGTTCCCCCATGGCCAGGGTACGATCGACTGCACACATGTAGCCATCAAGGTGCCAGTGGGTCCGTCAAGTGCCTTTGTTAACAGGAAGTGATTTCACTCCATGAACGTGCAGATAGTGTGTGACCACAGGATGCAGATTCTGCAAGTCTGATCAAGGTACCCTGGCTCCCATGACACTTACATCTTGAGACACTCCCAGGTGCACAGGCCCTTCAGTGCTCCAGCCCGACTGGATGGATGGCTGCTGAGAGACAAAGGCTATCTGTTGAAGAGGTGGATCATGATGCTTCTTGCCACCATAGAACAGAGGCAGAGAAGCTTTACAATATGAGTCATGCCTCCATAAGGGCGGTGGTAGAGAGGATCATAGGTCTTCTCAAGGAGTGCTTCCGATGCCTGGACCTTTCAGTGGGTGCACTACAATACCCCACAGAGCTGTTATCAATGATCGTGGTTCCATGCTGTGGTCTCCACAATCTGGCACTGGCAAGGGGCGTCCCACTAGAGGAAGAGGATCTTGACACAGCTCCACAGACCACAATTGATGAGTCCAGTAGTGAGTCTGAAGAGCAACACAGTGAGGGGAATGCAGTGGATACAGACCTCTGTAACCTCCAGGGAGGCAGGGACACTAAGGATGCCTTGATCCAACTCTCCTTCAGCTGGGCTATCAAAGATCAGCTTTAACCGCATGCCAGGGCTGCCACCTCCATCCCAGGTGTCTGAAAGGACCCTTTCATTTGAACACAAAGAACACTCATTGCCTATGCAATAAAGTTCAGAGCACATACGTCCAATGCTACATACTGGCGTACCCTGTACCAATAAAACAAAAAGGTGAAGCATACTCAAGCTATGACAACAGAAACAAAATTTATCTCATTTTGACAATTCCATTCTATTTACATAAACTTCTCTGGTCTTCATTCCCAGACCAGCATAGATCAAGTAAACATGAATGAACATAAAATCACCCGTGACCTGTCCCTCATGTGCTCATGGTGCCTTTAACTTACATTTGCAAGTGTTACGTCTTGGTGCTCCCCCCTCGCTGGCACTAGCATTGGAGGCAGCCTGCTGTCTTGTCGGCCTTGATGACCTTGGTGGTCGTCCTCTGGCCAGAGGAGCCTGTGCTTGCCCCACATGGGAGGGAGTAGCCAGTGCCAAAGCTGGCATCTCTCCAGTCACCACAGCCTCATCAGATGCCATGGTCACTGGCAGAGGGATGGAGGAGCTGCTGCCATCATCCAAAGTGCCCTGAGAGGAGCCCGCAGAGATGACAAGCAGCTCGTGTGCGATTGTGAGGTCACTCAGGACCTCCCTGTTCACCATTGATGGATGGGCACCTGGCTGGGATACTGGGTGCCATATCCATCTCCCACACTGACACTGACCACCTGAGGTCAGTGCCTGTGTGAGGCTTGCAGGTCTGAGTGCAACCCAAGGAACCCTTTGTTCTGCCCCTGGAGCTGTGTCTCCATTACAGTCTCTCAATGGAGGAGGCATTGCACTCAGCCATGATGGTCAACGCAGTGCTCGTGCTCTGCATGGACTCCTCCATAACAGAGACCATGGCATGCATACCCTCATAGATCTCTGCCAGAACCTTCCGCACACCCCACTGGACATCCAGCATCTGCTGCCTAATGGATGACTCCAGAGGCTCATCATCTGCCTTCGACTGAGCATCATACTGGTCTCCAGCAGTCCTCCGACTGCCGGTTCCCTAAGCACTCTCTGCTTACACCTGCATCATAAGTGAGTGTGAAACGCCCTCATCAATGTGCACCGAGATACTAGCCAACGAACTCATACCCACCAAAGTGCTGGCATCTGCACCTGTGCCTGCTTCAGAGAGCAGATGTGACGCAGGTGCAACAGAAGCTCAATGGTCCTCCGGTGTCGGGGCACCCTTTGGGGATCACAGAATGAATGCCTGCTGGCGAACCTAAAAGGGAGAACCAGGATATGTCATCACACTGTCACTATGCATGCCAGGTACCCTGGTGAGACAATGGAGGTCTGCATCACCATGCCATCATCTTCCAATGATCAGTGGGGACTCCAGGTTCAAGGCTCACATCTATGAAGACACTACACTAGAATGGTTGCACAAGCCGAAATTCTCACCTCTGTGCACTGCACTCTTACCGCCTCTCCACATCCGGTTGCATGCGGAGTATGCCGGCTCTTGAGCTCCAGGGCATCTTGCTTGAAGCTGCTGAGCAGCAGGAGGTTGGGCTGCCCTCCACCTCTACGTGCCCTCTCTGCTAGGTTATGGCTTGCCTTCTCCTGAAAGAACAGAGCAGCCCTGAGTTGTCCACTCTCTACATGCAGTACCATTGCAGTCTGGTCAATCCCACCTGAGGAACACCTCCCAGAGAACATCCAAGTTGTGGCCCTCAAGCCACAAGGCACTCAGCACAAGCAGCCAGGGCTCACGCCCTTGGCTAGTTCTGATGCCATTGACAGTTGGCACTCAGACGCTAGCACCCCTGAGCTCCATGGGGACACAGCCACACCTTAACACTTCTGCACACTGATCCGTGCCAACACGGTACTCACCTTCCTGAGCACAGCAGGTCATTAAAGTGCATCTGGTATTGCACCCATGTGCACCACACCATGTCACAGCTGTTCATCAACACTGCCACCTCCTCCCAAGTCGTCTTGGTGAGGTGTGGTGGTCTCCTCCTCCCTTCTCTGGAGACAAGTGTGTCCCTCCTGGTAGCCACCTCCTCCAGGAGGATGGCGAGGTTCTTTTTGGAAAAACAGGGGGCCGAGTGCCCAGCCGCACTTGACTCCATTGGGAACGTAGAACACACGTCCTTCCTTGCCATACTTCCAGGGTCTGCCTGGGCCAGTTTTAAACCAGCTATTGGGTCGCCAATGGACCACCAGTGTAAAATTGTGGTCGGGGGCTGATCGCGGACAATGGACCATTTCCCAAGTCCTGCCCCAAGAGATCTTCAGAGTCAGTGATTACGTCTGTATCTGTATTGAGCTAGACACTTACCACCACTAGAAATTATGAGAAATGGACAGATACCAGGCCTTATGGGAACTCAAAAAACTAATTACATAGCTCCACTAGACTCTCATGGAATTGATTTTCCAATAACACCTTCAGAGAACCAGTCAGACATCAGTACTAGAAATAGTCCAAAGTGAAACAAACACACTGTGCATCACTAGACTGTTTCAGCTGTGTGGGTTACCATGGTCATTGGGAAATAGACTGCATAACCATCCCAGAAAATAGAATATAAATAAAAATGCACTACTCTAAAAGGATCAGCTGTCATTAGACTATCGCAGTAAATGTATCCACCACCGTTGTGCCAGCATGAAAGTTTGCCATGAGGAGAACACTAAAAACCAAGTTATGCTGGCTTTTTGGACAGAATTTTTGTTTGCCTGAGGAGGTTGGATCAGGGGTGGACACAGCCACAATTTCCTGCTACCGGTCAGTGTGCCAATCTCCCACCACAGTCCTGTCCACAAGTGATGGGTAGCCAATTAGGTTAATTAAAGGGCTTGGTAAGACTACTCAGCAGGCGCCACTTGGAATGTTCCTGTCAGCATGTTGTAAGATTGGAATCCCCTCCAACCAGACTTTATGGAATACAAATACCCCAAAACCCACAGACACAAGTATTGCAAATAAACAGGCCAAACCTCAACATGAAAAACACACAAGAGGCAGGTTATACTGTCAGGGAAAATATTAAAATTTTCAAAACATTCCAATATTGGAGAAAAACTGATACTATGAAAGGACATCTGGACATTATCACAACAATGGCACAAGAAAGCTGCCATCAGAGAACTCAATGAAGAAGCTGGGAAAGCCATTGTAACAAATGGCTCCAGACAACAGCTATTATACAAACAACATCAACAACGGCCAAGAAGGAGAGGAACCAAATTAGCCTGTGAGCCAGAGATACTTTACCTGAATGGGGTCTATTGTTTCAGATGTGGGAATAACTTCAGCGATGAATGGGTCTGTCTGGACCAAGGCATGTAACAGGCTAAAGAGATTAAAGGGTGCTAAGCACCCACCATCTGGCAGGATGGCTTCAGGAAATATGTTCGTCATTCAGCAGAATGTCTTCAGGAAATGTGTCTTGATATTTCGATAAGGATCATCATAAAAGGCCAAGATGAAAGGGTCTGACACTGCAGTCAGAAGGAAGGTCAGGGCTGGTCACCTCTGGCCTACGTTCAACACCGGACAGACCAGCTGTACTCAGGATTGTAAGTGTTTTCATCCATATTGTGGTGATATTGGCTTGAAGGTTTTAGACTGCAGTCAAGAAGGAGGGTCAGGAACAGTCAACCTAACTCATGGACCTACGACTTTCGTCAAAAGGACCTACCACGTGGGGAGTTGTAAGTTATCAACCAGATCCAATGGGCATTGGACTGAGGTTTAAAGGGTAGTTTAAGGGTAACAACCAAATCCTGAGTGGTTGGTTGAACTGAGGAAGGTTTCGGGCAGAGGAGTGGGGTTTTGCTTGTGGTTTTTCTGTAGAGGCTTTTTAATAAGATGTGGGTTCTTTTTATGTGTTTACAGGAAGCCTCGGTTAAATCATTAAGGCATTTAAATCGGGCCAACCTATAAAATGTTGTGTAGTATCCTTTACACTAGTTTAGAGCTTTTTGTATTAGGGCGTTAGGAGTGTTTTAATAAATGAGTTTGTTTTTGAGCCAGACCCCATGTCTGCTGTGCAATTTTGTCCTTTATAAAATCCTAAAGCAAGAACCATCAGTAAGGGAAATGGGAGCGAGAACCTCTTGCAATGTGGGGGCCCCACTGAGGCTGAAACATGGCCAAGCGAAAGAGGCAGCCACACTACCTTCAGTAGAAATAGCTACTCCATGATGATGGCCTGGCAGCTGTGGTTTTTCTTTAATTTAAAAATTTATGCAAGGTCGTCAGAGGGCACCTCCATCTTAAGGTACTTTCTCTCTCCCATCTACATCAGCAGCTCCTACCTCAAACAGTGTGGCTGCTGGTCTTTTGGTGCTGGAAGGTCTCCTGGCCCTCCAGCCTCAGGAGCCCACCTACCATCCTTAATCGGGCGGTAAATTCATCCCCTGACCATTAATTGGCCAATTTTACGAATATTCAATTTTAATTGTATCTAGAATCATTTGGATTTGTGCTTAGATTCCTATTGAACAGGCCATTTATTAGCTGTTTGTTAAGAATCACATCGAGTATCAGACACTGACACAATCCTGGCATGGGACCTGGAAATCCACCCATTGTTAGGGTCCAGACGCCAGAATGAAAATTCAGCCCTTTGCTTCAAATAGCCATTTGTTTTACCAGTTATTTTCTCCTAGCCACTTGGAAAATCTGGAAGTGACTGATTAACCGAAGCAAGTATAAAAATAAAGTGTCCTTCTATGCATTAATTTTCATAAAGAAAAGAGAAATTGAATATTAAATAGCCCAAGCGATAACCAGGCTTAAATTTTCCAAATATTCAATTTTGATCATATCTCGAATCATTTGGATTTGTGCATAAATTCCTATTGAACATAACTGCAACAAATTAAAAAGGTATTATAGTTTTTAAAGCTTGTATACAATTGGGTTTTTAAAAATGTATGTATTTTGAGCAAGCATTGATGCTGTTAACCAATCACTTGTACTACTTTGTAGTACCTGTCCCGAGGGCTGACTGAATATCTGATGTAATCTCTTCAATAAGTGCCTTTGAAGCTTTAACACTGCAATCACTAAACACACCGCAGTGTTTAAGCGCTTCAAAATGGCATTACTGAAACAAAAAAGTCAGCAGGCACACAGCCCAACAAGATCTTCAACACTGTTGAACAAATACATTACCACTGGTGATAGTGTGGCTTCACTAAGCTTAAGTCATTCTAAATTGTCATTAAAGTTGCTTAAATTCCTTACACTTCCAACAAAGACAACTACACACCTTTAAACTGAATTGAGTGTTCCGTTAGGACCTGAACCAATTCTAATCTATTCAGATTCTGTAAGCAGTAGTTCAATCTCTCGACTGGCATGTGTTTTCAATAAAAACAATTAAAGTAATGCAAATTTTGGTCATTTACGGTTTGGATTTAATGTTCTGGACAGTCGTATTGTTTTGTTGCCTACCATCTTTATTTCAGTTCTGTGCCCTATGGCAATATCTAACTTTTATTTCTAAAGTAGTTTTATAAATGTGCCCTTTATGATAAATGCATTTTAATGTTTCAGAAATCAGTGGAAGATGTATTTCTTCATTTGTAACCTATTCATGCTTTGGGAATGCTAGCCCATCCTGCATTGCTTCAAACAGAGGACTCTGAATATCATTATGCAGAATACTACGCTGTGTCTTTACGATTTACTGGGTTTTTTTAACACCTATTCTGAGATATGAAATATTTTATACTATGCTAATGGTGAATAGTATTCAAATACTTGCTTCCTATACTGGCTAGCTGCAGATTTGATTCAGATACATTAATATGCACAAGCTGTTAAGTTAACACTTTTGTTGTCTGCAAAGAGATATCATCTAATATCACTTCAGACAATGGTCTGCAGTGAAGCTGGACATGGTGGTCATGTTCTATTTGCAGATGTGAATTATCTCTGAATCTGTCCTTTGGTACATTGGTCTGCTGAGTGTCCTGCTTTGAATGTAGTCTAAAGCCAAGCACACAAAAAGAGGACTCAAACTGTTAAAGGCTGTATCTGGGCTCAGCAACATGCATACTAATAACATCATTACAGCAGAATGGTTTAGGGAGCATGTTTACTTTGTTGTGGTTTCTGTCACATTTCAGAGTCGAATTGTTAATGTGTGGTTTTAAATTCAAATAGCACAGAAGGCTAATTTTCTTGTATTTGCCCAAAAAATTAGGTTACATAGTTCATCTAATTCTCTCCCTCCACTTTCATGCGTGGGTGGTACTCCTTATAGAGAGTGCTTCTTTTCCATGGCATTGAACTTGAACCAGTCTGACCTTTTTATAATGACTGAATTGAAAACATCTCCCTTTGGAATGTGGCTTGTAGATACTGGCTACGCCTGTTTTTCTACATTTGATGAATTAAAAAGGAGACTCTCTAGCAACATCAGTGAATAAAATCATTCCTTTGTCAATTTATGGTGCATGGATTCATGCTTTTTCAAGGTTTTGAAGATTAAAAAAATAAAAAAAAAATTGATGGAAGACAACTTAAAATAGACAGCAGCCTAAGGTCCAGCGATGTTGGCATCTGATCTTAATCATAATATATTCTTACTCTGCACTGTCAGAATCCATCACTCAGCAATGCCTTCAATGGACAGTAATTTGAGGTGTGGCTTATTAGATCACAAGATCTTATGAATAATAAAAAGTTATGGAAAATTGCATCCCAGACTGATATCCAATTCTCATCGGTGTCACCCTGTTTATAGCAAGACAGCATGTTTATGCATGATTTCTATTTCATATGTATTGACTAGATCATTTTTCCTGTTGTCCTGAGAATTGATGACATGCACTGTATTAAGAATGATGACCTCCGCCAGGGGGCTAACACTTTCTCTAGATTACACTATTGTCAAAACACACAGAAATATCCTTTACACATGTTACTGCCATCTTTTCTTCCGCCCAACAGAGACGGTTAAAACAGAATCTGGCAGCATTAGCTCAACAGAAGAGAGGAAGAGTATGAATTGTGCTTGTTTGGCATGTGTGGAGACTGTAATTCATAATGAACAGCAAGATAAAAACAGAACACCCTGTTTGATGTAATTCCAGTTTTCTCACCAAGCTTTCAGTGATAGGTTCTAATTATACACGATAGTGTCCTGAACAAGTACAATGGGCTCTATTTATGACAGACAATGACATTTAATTGAATTGTCAAAGAAATGCAAAGTAATGTTATCTGGGATCCAGACAAAATAACAGTTTAATATATTATAAGATATAACGTGCTAAACTACATATACACACAATGTGGCAAACCTCAGCATCAGACTACAGAACAAAAATGTGTTACTTAGAACATCACCATCCAGTAACATGCCAATTACACCCAAGCTGTAACATTCAGGCTGCTGCCGATTCTCCGGTGAGCACCTGCTCGCTGCTTAGCTCCTAGGGACAAACTCCCCTGGTCATCAACATTTCAACAAAATAACAACAAATCACAGCCAATTGCAGCCTTATAGTACACTCCCAAGTGCCCACTATCCTATGCATAATCCAACAAAGTAGCACAGGGAAATAAGACTAGTTTTAAATCTTCATTGTCACAGGATGCAGTACCATCAGGTCCAATGATGATATCCACTGTGATATCCATTCTCCAATGTTATTCCACAACAAACAGGAAAATGAAAAACATTAAAATTACAGTTTATATGAAATAGGGGAATTAATTGCTGTTTTCTATGCAGAGACAAATTGCATTATTTGTTACCTTTAAACTGGCACTAGTATATGGATAAAGTGACCTAAAATATGTTAAGTATATGGAACAGGGATGTATATATCATAATATTGATAGAATGACCATGCACAGTTTAAAAATTGGGAAGACAAGCAAAGCTTTCATTAAATTCGGTGCAATTTAGAGAAAGGGAAATTCTCCAGATTACAGGGCAAGTATGCTAAAGGTTGAATTATTTCCCAGTGGCCATCACTCCACTCTTACTGGTGGTAATGTTACAAGAATTAAGACACCATTAAAAGACCAACTCAACCTCCCTGAGACTGTTCTACAGATTAATGTATCACTCTGTGTAGTACTGTAACATGTATCAGGAAGATATCAGATTCAATACCAGGTTTACTCTGAATTAGCTGATTTCAGCCAAGGTAGTAACGGGAAGCTACAACTGATCTCAGCTACGAATGATAAAAATCAACAAGGGTTTTCCTTTTATTATCTCCCACTGAAAGTGCCTGTGTAAAGCCTTCCACTGAGAGGATCAGGCTGAGCTGTTATGTCTTCTATGTTGGACCATACTATGCTCAGGGGAGATGGTAGCATAGTGATATTGTCACTGGACTAGTAATCTACTAGACTAGGCCCAGCCTAACTCTTTTTGAGGACCAGGGTTCAAATCCCACCATGGCAGCTGGTGGAGTTTGAGTGCAATTAATAAATCTGGAATCAAAGTCTACACTTAGTAATGGTGACCATGAAACTATCATCAATTGTTGTAAACTCTGATCTGGTTCATTAATGCTCTTGTAAGGAAGGAAATCTGAGGTCCTTACTTGGTCTGGCCTACATGTAACTGCAGCAATGTGGTTGACTCTTAGCTGCCCACTGCAATGGCCTCACAAGCCACTCAATTCAAGGGCAGTTAGGGATGGGAAACAAATGCTGGCCTTGCCAACAGTGCTCACATCCCATGAAAGAATAAATCTTTTTAAAAATTGACACTCACTACTCAGGCTTGAAGACTAGCCACTTGGGAAAAGTATATCAGAGGACAATAAGCGATAGTAAATCAACCACCCCGAGCATCTGTGCATTCAAGAAAAGGGAGGAAAAGGAGAGAAATTATTCAAAAATATAAAAAAGGAGGAAAGCAATACATTTATAAAATCATATTTTTAATGGAGTCTTAGTCCATTAATGCTGGTAAATGGATTTCAAAGAAATTAAATTCCTTTCAATACGAAAGGCAAATCACAGCAGGGTAATAATGGATTTTTCTGATAAGGTAGAAAAGTAAAAAGATTTTTTATGTGTGTGGAGAGTTCACATCAAAGTGTTGTGAAGTTCAACAACAGGCGAAGAAAAGGGTGAATCATTGATATGGTCATGGCAAGTCTAAGCTGGTTTGATTGTCAAACAGAGCAGTTGTATTTAAGGCAGGAAAGTCTAGTAGAAGTAAGCACCAGGCATTTAGCTCGCAGGCATTGAAAGCACAATCCTGACAAGCTTTGTCCTCAGCATTCCATCACAACCTTACCCTTCCAGACTGGACCCATCCCCCAGGTCACCCTGGCTTGTTGCCCATCCACACATTTGTGTCTGCCTTTTGAGTGTTTTCAGAAGCCCATTAAATTGTGTTGTGGCAGACCAGACATATTCAGCTCACCCTAAGACCCAAAGAAAGAAGGTTATCAAATTCCTTCATCTTTGCCAGACAAAAAAAAAGGCATTCACGTATTTCAAGGGAGCCTTAGCTTTTTTTTTACACTTAATGTTAGCCCTTGCAACTTGTAAACATGTCATATAATAGTACACAGTGTGTGTAAGACACTGAGCAATAAAGCATATTTAGGATATTAACAGCATGTTCATTTGAAAAAAGCTGTAGGGCCTCTAGGTTCTCAAGCTGTGAGTAGAATAGCTTTGCAATTTGCTTGCAAAACGGCATTTTGATCCTAATGAATATAAAATGCTTGCCATTAAAAGTAAAACAGATTATTTCAAGCCTTATAGGACCATAGCTTCTTGAAGATCCTTGTAGGGCCACTATGATCTTTCATTAAAACCTCACAGCAAGATCCCCCAACTAGCAAATCAAGCCTCCTTTCCTACGATACTCTAACATTTAAAAGTCATTTTCAGAAATCTGCAGATTTAAAATTTGATAATGAATGCCATAAGAGAATACATGCAGCATTTTGTTAAACAATGTTATTAATCTAATGTTCACATTCATGAGGGATAAAAGCACCCTATAACCATTCTGCTCATGGCTACGTGCCATTTGTAGCTTAGTTCTAATCTTTGTTTGTTAATGTCTAGCTTGTGCTAATTACTGTCAGGCCCTCATAGTTAAACTTTATTCCCCCTCAATAAAATCATAATGGATAAAATAAAATAAGTAACTTCCAGTTAGATGGGAATTCAATTCACTTCTTAAAAATTGCCGACTGCAGTTCAGATAAGTGGTGACATTAGGGAACCCGATTATTTTTACACTTAAAGCTTGTACATTGTTGTTTCAATGACATGAAAATTGCGACGTCAGCAGAGTCCTTCACCACCTTCAATTCCTATTTAAAATGTTGTTTAATGTAACTTGCTGCTTTTAAAAGGATGTAAACTTTGATATTTATACATTCATCTCTGTAGTTTTTGATTATATACATTGACAGGGTTGGGAAGTCTAATCACAAGTATCCTGGTGTGCCCTGCATTTCAATTATCAACAATATGCCTTTCCACCCACCATTATGCACAAATACATTAACATACAAGTAATAACTAAAGGTAATTAATTAGGTATAAATTTTACCACAATGAGCTCTCATTGTACTGCACCCTTTTCATTACAGCGTTAATGTATATCAGGGCTGAGGTATCAGATTGCACTTTACTTGTTTCAATTATGATCACACTTTACAATCATGGCTCCGGTATGGCCTGTGGCACATGTGTCAATTCTGCACTGGGAGCGTGACTTCCAGGACATGCAGTGGAAGTGTTTAAAATCTCACCATGATATTTTAAAAAGGGTCCTATGCTGGTTTGTCTGCCCAGGACCAGACCAGTCATGTGATAAAATCACTCAAACAAACCATAATGCTAATAGGTCAGGAAGGATTCTATGTCCCTTTTCTATTCCAATTGGGCCATTGGGCCACAGGCTGGCTGCTATGGTGACAAGGGATACCCCCCAATTTTCCCTTCCAGGATTGGCTCATTATTTCAGTCAGGGGCCCAAGCACAGATGCAGAGCAGACCTAAAATTTTATTTTTTCATGGGATGCGAGTGTCACTGGCAAGGCCAATATTTCTTGCTCATCCCTAATTGCCACAGCTGAGCAGCTTGCTAGATCTATTTCAGATTCAGTATGCTGTGGGACTGGAGTCACCTGTAGGGAAGACAAGGATGTCAGATTTTCTTTCCATAAAGGGCATTAGTGACCTGGATGGGTTTTTACAACATTGGTGAGAATTTCATGGTCACTGATTAATTGAATTTAAATTCCACAAGCTGCTGTGGGATTTGAACCCATATCTCCAGATTTTGGGGCCTTTAGGTTACTAATCCAGTGATATTACCACTACCCTGATATGTCCCATGCAAGCCATAACGTTCACCAAAAAACTTATCAAGACGGCTGTCTCCTCCTAGTTTCCAGTATATTTCTGAATGAGACAAAACAAGGACTTTCTTGTCTCCCTTTAACAGGTCATTGAAGTTTTTTCCAGCAGTAGTTCTGAGGGTGAGGGAGATGTCAATCATCGTGACTATACTCCACTGACATGCAGACATTTATTTTGCAGCTTCCTCCCATGAAGACACAGATATCATTCCGTCCCCAGCCTCAGGAGATTTTGCAGGTCAGCCTCACTCAAATTATCTGCCCCTATTTGCCACCTCCCTAACATGATCCTGTTCCTATATTTGGTCACCTCTGTGAGGTCCTCTACCAGAAGGCATTCTATAGAAGCACCTGATTTCCTGACATAAAACAGGTGAAAAGTTTAACAATGTGGCAGCAGGATGGCCTGCTAAATTTGTGCAGCTCATGCTTTGACACATTGGGCAACCATGTTTGGGGCAGGCATTGGGCCAATCCACCTCAGGACTCCAGCAACCTGGTTTGTTTTTAAGTTTTTAAACAAAACTTTCTGGGATCCAGCACTCTTCAGAGGAGGAGCAGACCTCTGATGCCACAGTACAAGGAATTTCTCTCCCCTACCCCTAGTCCTCACTCCAATTCCTTTCTTGTGACTCACCTGAGGGCCAGTGAGGGAAGAGGCCCAAAATTCAACCTGGAGAGAGGCAAGACACCAACAAAATTTAGATCCAGTCTCAGGTTTGGGTACGCCTGAAAACATGCCAGGCTAATTTTTACCTGTAATAATTTTTTCTTTTTTTGCAGACTATTACCTATATCTCATGGGACATGCAAGGCAATGAGAAATTCTTAAAGTGGCTTGGTAAATACCAAAACTGCTGGTAACAAGGATCAAATGCACAACTCTACTCCGTTACAAAAGTAGATCCTGATTCCCTAACCACATTCCCATCCCGTGTTTGAGAAATGAACCAATATAGCATCATAAGAACATAAGAATTGTTAGACAAAAAGAGGTTTAAGGTCCACTTATTTCACCTTCTGCAATCCTATTGTCACTCGGTACAATAATGGAATTTTTGACTTATTTTGGAAATCAGTCTCTATCAGAGAATATACAAAAGACCCAGATATGAAGCAGGGAAAACCCCCAATCTGGAAAGCTTTGAGACCCATAGATCCAAAGTTACCTGTTCGTCCAAATATGCTATACCTATTATATCCATGTCCCAAGTTACTCTTGTATCATATTGTAAAATATTATTTTAAAGTAAAATGGATCTATTTTGCATTGGAATGTATAAACTAGGACCTGTGTTGGGTCCCCATGACATGAAGAGAAATCCAACCCCATATGTTCAAAAATTTATTTTTGTTGCTTTTTTGAAATGACCTTCCTGCTGAAACAAAAAAGATGGTTGTGATAAGTCACATGACCACAGGATTGACTATTTGGTCGAGAAGGTATCAGCAGGAGTTACAAGAACAAAAAAATTCCTCTCTCAGCCTGTGGAATCTCACACCTCATTGCACAGACCCTGTGTAATCAACAAAAGCAGAGGAAATGTAAACAAACTTGCTCCCTTATCTGAATTATCATAAAAGGGAGAGATCAAAGCTTGTTACCTTGAAAGAGATACTAATAGCCACCTTGTCTCTCTCCAAAGGAGGAACAATGGAATTCTGGACAGAAGCACCAGAACTGATTGTTAAGCTGCAATTAACCACTAGTGAGCCATGCCACATGACCCAAGCCTCTGGCCTTTTTGGACAGTTTTAATATTACACCTTTAGCCTTACAGGCAGAATGCTGTTTTAACATCAACTGGGAAGGACTCCAGCAGCTTGGCTGAGCAAGCAGCCAGTTGCTATCTCTCAACTCCTTGAAGCCTGTTTGATTTTTAGAAGTTTCTGACAAATGATCTAAGCAGAGAAATCCCATTGTACAGCAGCGCCATTCATTTTAAAGATTTTCATGTTGCCATCCCCAACCGGAAACTCATCGGGATTGAACTCGGCCTCGAAGGAAACAGCCTCTGGACCCTGATTTCTCAGACGCTGGAAATTAAATGAACTAATATTCATTGCTATGGTTCTTGCACTGTTACTATCCAGAGTTGTATTGTTCTATCCCACTCCTTACTGTGTGCTGGAGTGGGAAGTTGAGAACAATCCTCCCCGGGTTATAACTGCAAAATAAACTAACCTCCTGAGTTAATTATAATGTGAGTTAGCTGCGAATTATGAGGAAAATGTATAATCACAAACTGAGGTTTTGGGAAAACATACCACAGCATACTTTAAAAATAATTCAAAACACCTTCTGCTTGTGGACAGTTGGTAAGAGGAAAGAAGTACAGTTTGCCCATCTCTCTCCTGTCTGTAACACATGGATTTTCATTATTGAGGTGGATAACTCAAGTTGGGAAATTTCCCAGCTCGCCACACCCAATGGGGGAAAGGCCCTGAATGGTGGTAGCTTCACACCAGGAGGGGGGTGGGAGTGGGGTGTGGTGGTGGGCTAGCCCTCACCGATCATACCCCATCACCCCCACCCTCTCCATATGCCAGCTCCGTACCCCTATACCAACTCATGCCCCCCACCCATCCCCATGACTCCTTATAGCCCCATGTAAACTCAATATCAACTCATGCCAACTCATAACAACCCACCACCACCCTTAGCCCTATAACCTTCATGCCAGCTAACCCAACATCCACCATGGCCGGACTTCAGGAGCCATGTTGGGATGAATTTAAATGAAGTTCTAAAAATGTGATACAGCCTTCACTATATTGTTAAAAAAAGTCATTGAGGGTGCTGGAGATTAAGAAAATTATTCTGACCTCTTCCTCCTCACTTTCCTGTCTTTGCAGTGCTCCCTCTTGCCCGCTTCCAACTGCACACACAGTGCAGGCTTCCAGCCATCTTCGCTTGCTGGCTTCTAATTGGCTCTCCTGCCTCCGCAGCCCACCTGCCACCCCTAGTTGGATGACTATTGTAGAAGCGGCCTATTAATTGGCTAACTCCCACAAAATTATGTCAGTGGGCACACTACTGAAAGGTGAGGGGATAGGATCTGGAAATGGTCTTAATATTGGGTTCCCAATGCAGGGCAAAACTCAGCCATACCTGTTTCCTGCCTAGGGAACCTGTTCCATTGGCTGAACACTCGTTCATTGAAATAATTCCACATGTTCATTTTAAATTTGCTCTCCTTCAAATGTGGGCCAAGTTCTACAGTTGAACAGTAAAACAAATCACCTCTCAACCTTTCCTTTTTCAGTGAGAACATGCCTAATTCAAATAATTGTCTGTCACAATCCCTCCATCCCCTCAGTCATTCTGGTTGCCTGCTTCTGTATCCTTTTTTTTAATAGTTCTGATGATAATGACCCCAAGTTGGCAGCAGTGTCTTTTGTTGCATCACTGTGCATATTGTATCACAACTGGTGACCAGAAAGAGAAATGCAAGGGCAGCCCATTGAATAATGCATCTGGAAGTCTGGCCTGAATGGTATTCTCTAACCCTTCAGTGAGTATTGCTTTTTCCTTCATGTTACTGTAACTTAATAAAAAACAAACAGACTGCAAATTATAAGGCTGTAACCCAACTGAGTATTTCTAAGATTGTCAACCAATACATTAGGCAATGTTTTCTCTTCTGTTTTTTTGGTGCTTCCAAATGGTGCTTCATACAAACAAATTAAATTTATATGATGGATAACTTAAGCATGAAAGTGATAAATGGAGAAACTCATTGCTCACTTCTAAAATCCCAAGAAACTTTTAGGGTTTTTCTATGCTTAGATTAAGACAGAAGATTAGGCATAATTAGAAAGGTGCAAAACCAGATATGAATTTGTAAGATAAATAGTATAACCATTTTTTTACACTTTAGTATAACTTAGTTGTTAGTTTACTACAAGAAGAGAAATCAAATGATTTCAGCAATGAAGTGGAGAAGATATAGTGAACAGGATGATATCAGTAATGAGGTGGAGCAGATATAGTGAACATAATGACAACAGCAGTGAGGCGGAACAGATACAGTGAACAGAATGATATCAACAATGAGCTGGAGCAGATACAGTGAACAGAATGATATCAGCAGTGAAGTGAAACAGGTACAGTGAACAGAATGATATCAGCAGTGAGGTGGAGCAGGTACAGTGAACAGAATGTTAAGAGCAGTGAAGTGAAGCAGGTACAGTGAACAGAATGATATCAGCAGTGAGGTGGAGCAGGTACAGTGAGCAAAATTATATCAGGGGAGACAGTGGCATAGTGGTATTGTCACTGGACTAGTATTCCAAAGACCTGAGGTAATTCTTTGGGGACCTGGGTTTGAATCCCACCATGTAAGATGGTGAAATTTGAATTCAATAAAAATCTGGAATTCTAAGCCTGATGATGACCATGAAACTATTGCCAATTGTTGCAAAAAGCCATGTAGTTCACTAATGTCCTTTAGGGAAATCTGCTGTCCTTACCTGGTCTGGCCTACATGTGACTCCAGATCCACAGCAATGTGGTTGACTCTTAAATGCCCTCTGAAAAAAAGGCAATTACTGGTGGGCAATAAATGCTGACCTAGCCAGTGATGCCCACATACCATAAATTTATTTTAAAAAGCAGTAGAGATGTGGAATAGATAGAGTGAACAGAATGATATCAGCAATGATGTGGAGCAGATTCAGAAAACAAAATGATATTAGCAGTGAGGTGGAGCAGATATTGGGAACAGACTGCTACTAGTGGTGAAGCAGAACAGATATAGTGAACAGAATTATATCAGAAATGAAGTGGAGTAGATATAGTGAACAGAATGGTTTCAGCAGTGAGGTGGCAAAATTACATTCTTCTTCCTCTTCCCGTAATGCCTGATCATCTCCTTGAACTGCCTCAGTCCATGTGAAAAAGGTGCTCCCACAATGGTATTGCATTGGCCATTTGACCCAGTAATGGTAAAGAAACATGTTTATATCAGGATAGTGCGTGATTTAGTGGGGAACTTGGAGATGATGATGGTCTCTTGTCAATACTACTCTTGCCCTTCTAAGCCTTGCAGCGAGATGCTGTTGCAATAAACTTGGTGAGCTGTTGCAGTGTACCACAACAAACATTGCAGCCACAGCACATCAGTAATGCAAGGGGTGAATGGTGAATTCAGTGGCGGAGATATCATTCAAGCCAACTGCTCTGTCCTGGTTGACACTGAATTCCTGAATATTGTTTCAGCTGTACCTATTAGGTTTTGTAGGTGGTGGATAGATGCTAAGGTTCAGGAAGTGACTCACCTCACTACAAAACACCCAGCCTGCACACTGCCTTTATAGTAATACTGTTGATATAACTGGAGAAGTTAAGCTTCTGTTTTATGGTAACTTTCAGGATATTGATAATAGGTGACTTGTTTACGATGGTGGCACTGAAGCCCATTGGTGTAGTTGGATCTTTTCTTGTTAGAGGAAATCATTGCCTGCCATCTATCCAACCACTTGCCTGACAGGCCTGGATGTTGTCCAGATCCTTCTGTGGACTGGCATCAAAAAGGAGTGATGATTGAAGCGGAACACTGAGGTATCATTAGTGAAGAGCTCCACTCCTAAACTCATGATGGAGGGATTTGGTGAAGCAGTTAAGGATGGTTAGATTTATCATGAATCTGGTAAATACTTACACTGTGGTTCCTTTGAATTAGTCTGGGTTTGAAAGCTATGCAAGAGGTGGACTTACCTAGTTTACGCCAGGACCTATTCAGATTTTGCTCTGGCTTTCTGAGGCCAGATTCTGTCAAGCAGTGGGTCCACTCTACCATCCCGATGCCATTGGAAGTAGTGCATTAGGTCAGCCTATGACCCCTTCTATGGGCCTCAAGCAAGAAAGGAACAATTTTATGCTTACCAATGAATGGTCTTTAGCATAATGTAATTCTGAAAGAGGTTGCAGAGATAGATTTCTCCTGCAAACCACAGGAAAATTTATGATGTAGTTCTTCAGCTTAGTAAGTATTAGTATACATGATTACAGCCATAATCCAATTTATTTTCTGTTTCTGTCATTACGTGTGCACTTAAAAGATACTTGTAAGAAATGGTCGCATTTCCCCCTTCAAGCATGTTTGTAATATAATCTGTGGGATTCTTTCAATTAAAAAAAACACATGAAATAGATATAGGTCAATAAAAGCATTGACAGAGATATTTTAACAATTCAGTCAGATGATAAGCAAAAGCAAACTTCAAATACATGTTCCACCCATCGGGAATGGCTATCATACAGAGAACATTTTGGTAAGCACAATGTGAAGGGGTTTCTGCTTTGACTCTGTAACTGCTCGTTACTCCTGATGGTGTTCATTTTTGCTTGAACTTCAGACTCAGGTGGGGGGAAGTAAAAGAGATTTTATTGGGCAGATGTTTTTGCAAAGGAGATGAAATGGATTTCTGGAGTGATTACAAAACAGTAATTCCGATCAAGTGGGGGTTTGCATAATGCAATTAATCAGTACAGTAAAATTGGGTCTAATATCTGATATGAAACCTGAGATTTGATTGCAGCTTCAAAAGCATCACCTGGTACCTGTTATTGTATGGAAAACAGGGGTAATTCCATGAAATAGTGCTCCTGTTGTGGAATCAGGAATTTGGACTTGCTCCCCATGATGTAAAGATTAATTTTGAAATGCTACTCTCATACTATGGGAAGGCAGAAAGGGCTTAGTATGACTGTGGCTTTTTTAATTCATTCATTCTTGGAATGTGACCATCACTTTAAGGCCAGCATTTACTGCCCATTCCAAATTTCTCTTGAGAAGGCGTTGGTGACCTGCCTTCTTACGCTGCTGTAGTCCATTTGGTGTAGATGCACTCACAGTGCTGTTAGGAAGGGAATTCTAGGAGTTGGACCCAGAGACAGTGAAGGAATGGCGATATAGTTCCAAGTCAGGATGGTGTATGACTTGGAGGGGAACGTATAGAGAATGGTATTCCCATGCGTCTGCTGGCCTTGTCCTTCTAGGTGGTAGAGGTTGGAGGTTTAGTAGCAGCTGCCAATGAAGATATCTTATTAATGTTTGATGCTGGAGTGTGACTGTAGTAGCATCAGGAAATCAAATGAAAAATATCTTGATATTAGGAATTTCTGTGTTCACTATAGTCATTGTATGGGCTCTACAAGTTACTTATGTCCTATAATTCTTAGATTACAAAGATAACTACACTTCAAAAGTACTTCATTGCCTGTAAAGTGCTTTAGGTGTCCAGTGAGAAAGGTGCTATATAAATGCAAGTCTTTTTTTTCTTTCTTCAGTGCCTCCTGTTAAGACATGTTCTCCATCCCGTTGCACCATGTTCACTCTCCTTTCTGCTCAAGAATTTTTCCCAGCCACTTCCAGCACCTACTGCATCCAGAATGCACTTTCCTTTTAAGAGGTGCAGGCTAGCTTTAAATATTGCAGGCTAGCTTTAAGTGGTGCTAGCCTTGCATGGACTTGGACCCCCTGCTGAGGCATGCGACCATTCTGCAGTGTGTTTAATGTTGAGTTGCATGTTGCCATTATTTAAATTGGCAGGCAGCATGAAGTTTGAGTGTTGCCTGCAGTAGAACAAATAGGTGTAGGGTTAATCGTGCATCACAATCCCTGTGCATGTTTTGGGATCTTATCCAACTCTTCCCTCTTGAATTGTTAAGGAGGGTTTCAAGAAAATGCAACTGATAATAATGAGCACCAGTAGAACTTAATACATTGAAGGGGTGTTTCTAATGAGATGAAAGGAAGGGTGATCGAGATACCAGTATTGCAAGATGCTGAGTGAAAGGTATCAATGGTGACTACTGGCTCCCTAACCTAGGTATCGAAAGACCAAAATACTTAACAAGTATATTCCTTTTAAATACAGGCAGAGGGAGAGGGAATCACAATAACGTTCCTGTATGAATATCTGAATTTTTACATATCTTAATATGTTTCGGTCACATTCACTTCACACAACATCCACTGCGCTGAAGATAAACCTCGTCTAACCTCTAATGTTGATACAAGTTGCAAATTCTGATTTTTAAAAATGATTTTTCTGCACAGGGAAATACTTAGCTCTGCCATTTGCACACTTCTAACTGAACGGTATAAGAATTCAATTTGAATCCAGCATTCTTATGGAAAAATACATAGCAATGTTGAATGTATAATGGCAGTCACCATTAATTAAAGTACAGATGGTATAAAAGTGATGTTCTTAAATTTTGATGACAATCTCTCATAGTTATTTCATTTCAAAAAGAGCACTCTGTTGAGGTTTTGAATATATAAATTTAAAAGAAAAGGGTTATTCATTTTATTTTACATAAATACACTGAAGCAATGTTGTCATTTTGAATTTCATCTGAATAGAAGTGTAGTTCACAAATATATATCGACTGGTACTCCAGCTTTGAACTCCAAACAACTTGCTTAAGTCTTTCTGTGCTTTACGTGCCCATTCTTTAAAAGGTATTGCAAATTTGGCACAGGTTTTATCATCTGCTATCATACAACCATGAGCCTAATGGGCGGGATTGGCACTTAATTCGGCAGGTCTTACCCAAAGGAGGCAACATGGGACTCTTACTGACTCTTCTGCTAGCAGGTGAGACCCCATCACCTCTATTAAATACTGCCCAGTATTACAACACTAGAAATTAATGATATACTTGAGAATTCAAAGATAGCATCTGGTTAGTTAGTATTAATGAACAAAAGATGGACTATTATGTTCCTGGATATATATGGTAGACGACCAAATAGTGGGAAGGAGATAGAAGAGCCAATTTGCAGGCAAACTGCAGAAAGATACAAGAATTTTATAGTGATAATGAGGCATTTCGATTGTCCTAATATAAACTGAGAAAATATCAGTGTAAAGGGCAAAGAGAGGAAAGAATTCATGAAATGTGTGCAAGAAATCTTTCTTGATAATTATGTCTCCAGCCGAATGAATAAGAAAGCAGTGCTGGATCAAGTTCTGGGAAATGAAGTGGCGCAAGTGAAGAATGTTTCACTGTGGGAGCATTGGGAACAATTGATCAAAATATCATTAGGTTTAGCCTATTTATGGAAAAAAGACAAGGATAAATCAAATGTGATAATGCTCAACTGAGAAATAACTATTTTCAGTGAGTTGAAAATAGAATATATTACTTTGAGAAAGAAAGACTCTATGAGAAGGATGCACCATCTGTGACTAAGGAAGTTAAGGATAGTATCAAGTTGAAAGATAAAGCAAACAATATTGTGGGATTAGAGATAGATCTGAAGATTGGACAAATTTTAGAAACCAATAAAGAATGCCCAATGAGGGAGAAATTAGAGTATGAGAGAAAACTTGCTGGAAAACAGATAATAAAAATTTCTACAAGAGTTTAAAAAGGATAAGAGTAAATAAAGTGAGTGTTGGTCCCTTAGAGGGTGAGATTGGGGATTAAAATTATGGGAAACTTGGAAATGGCAGAAGCGTTGAACAGATCTTTTGGGCTGTAATTCATATGCCCCAGTATGTGTCTTTACAGTGGTGGGGGGGTGACGTAAAATAGGGCAGGTCCCCTCCACCTTCCCACCCACCCCAAGCTCACCCCCTTAATATAAGGGGTGGGCAGGCACTGAAATGGTCAGCCTGCCAGCCATGTCATAAAACGTTTGGTGTGGGCAGAAGAGGGCTTTCGGATTAATAAATGATTTCTTCAAAGAGCCGGAAGGGATGTGGGGGTGGGGTTCTATCTGTGGGGGTTGCCCTTTGCCGATCAGGGGTGGGGGTGGGGAGGAAGCCCCCCGAAGATGGAAGACACTCTTTCTTCCTACCCACCTGGGCCCTTAAGCCTACAGCTTCACATGCCACCGCCCACAGCTGCCCCCAACTCCCCCAGCATGCTCAAATCCTCCCTGCCCAAAGTCCCAGACTTACCTGTTTCTGGGGATCTATTGGGCCTTCTTCCTCCTCCTCTTGCAGCCTAGGGGCTGCTCACAATGTGTTAGGGCTGCAGGGAGGGCCAGTGTGCAGCAGGTTGCCTCATTGCTGATTTTGCTTCGGGGGTGGGGAATGAGCAGCCACCCACACCACTCTCACCCACCATATTATTCAGCCTTTTGTGTCTATCTTCACTGTATAAGACACTAGACACATCCCAAGAATACTTGAAAATCAAGAGGTAAGAGGGACGGATGAACGTAAAACAATTACAATCATGAGGGAAAAGATACAGGGAATGTATTACAACTAAAGGTTGACAAGTGTCCTGGATCCAATGGACTGCATCCTGGGGTCATAAAAGAAATGGCTGCAGACATAGTAAATGCATAGGTTGTGAACTTTCAAAATTCCCTAGATCCTGGAAATGTCCCAGCAGATTGGAAAATCATTAATGTACTATTTCTATTCAAGAAAGGAGGGAGACAGAAAGCAGAATCTGTAGGCCAGATGGCCTAACATCTGAGATAGGAAAAAGGTCAGAATTCATTAATAAGGAGGTAAGAGAAGAACATTTAGAAAATCATAATACAATCAGGCAGAGTCAACATGGTTTTGTGAAAGGGAAATCATGTTTGACTAACTTATTAGAGCTCTTTGAAGAAGTAACAAGCAAGAAGGGGAATCTGTAGATGTGGTGTACTTGGACCTCCAAATGTCATTTGATAAGGTGCCACATCAAAGCTCATTATGCAAAATGAGAGTTCATGGTGTAGGGGATAACATATTAGCATAGATAGAGGATTGGTTAGCTAACAGGAAATAGAGAGTAGGGATGAATGGGTAATTTTTGGGTTGACAAGTGGAGTGCCACAAGGAGCAGTGCCGGGGCCTCAACTACTTACAATCTATATCGATGACTTGGATGGAGGGACCAAATATATGGTAGCTAAGTTTTCTGATGACACAAAGATGAGGAGAAAAGTAAATTGTCAAGGGGACATAAGGCTACAAATTATACAGATAGTTTAAGTGGCTCAAAGGATATAGATAGTTTAAGTCAATGGGAAAAAAATTGACAGATGGAGTATAATGTGGCAAAATGCGAACTTGTCCACTTTGGCAGGAAGAAGAGAAAAACAGTATATTATTTGAACGGAGAGACTCTGTTGAGCTCTTATGCTACAAAGGGATCTGGCTGTCCTGCCCCATGAATCACAAAAGGTTATAATGCAGGTACAGCAAGTGACTAGGAAGACAATGGAATGTTGGTGTTTATAGCAAGGGGAATGGAATATAAAAGTAGAGAAGTTTTACTACAGTTGCACAGCGGTAGATTGGTGAGATTACATCTGGAGTACTGTGTCGCCTTACTTCAGAAAGGATACAAATGCATTGGATGCATTTCAGAGATGTTCACTCAACTGATTCCTGGGATGAAAGGTTTTTCTTGTGAGGAAAGGTTGGACAGCCTGGGTCTGTATGCATTAGAGTTTAGAAGAATTAGAGGTGATCTTATTAAAACATATAAGATCCTGAGGACACTTGACAGGGTGCTTTAAGAATGTTTCACTTTGGTGAGGGTGTCTTAAATCAGGGGACATGAGAAGAAATTTTTTTTTCAAAAGTGTTGTTAGTCTGTGGCATTCTCTTAACCTAGAGATCAGTAGAGGCTGAGTCGTTGAATATATTCAAGGCTGAGTTAGAAAGCTCTTTGACTGACAAGGGAGTCAAGGGCAGGAAAGTGCACTTGAGGCCACAGTCAGATCAGCCGTGATCTTATTGAATGGCGAAGCAGACTCAAGGGGCAGAATGGCCTACTCCTGCTCCTAATTCTTGTGTTCTTGTGGAATGGTGGATTGGAATCAAGGATTGGCAACTAAAACAGTAAATAAACATCCTTCAAAGGAAAGATGATTCGGATCCAGATTAGACACATTCCCAGGAAGTTTGTGGGATGGGAATGGAGGAAAGGCCCCACACCCAATTAAGTTTCAGCAGTATCCATTATTTTTTGTCCCATTTTGGAAAAGAAAATGCAAGGGAGAGGGAGAAGACTGGAGCGGCATGTTGCAAATTGTGCAAGTCAAAAATGCAGAGGAGGATGCCTGGAAATAAGCCTGTTTCCCTGTCAGTCAAAGATGGAAAGGATGGTAACTCTTACTTGTCTGGTGAAAGAATTAAAAATCTCTCTGACATACATCCTGCCTTTATTTCATCAATGATGAGCAATGAGAAACCTCAGTATGGCCAAGGGTATTCCCTTGCCAGGGGTAATTTATATCTGTTTCTCCTGTGTTCTAAGTCCTTAAATGTAGAGCAAGAACCTGTGAACATGCATGAGGATGATTTTTCAGAGATCCTCATCTCTTCTGAGAGTGCACTGTCATTGGACATGTTCTAGTACAGATAGACATACTTTTGTGCATCCACTTAGACAGTTGGTTGGGCTTTCGCCTGGTGACTTAGAAGTCACAAAAGAGCACGAGCAGACCCTAGAGCCAGGGACAATTGTGGAAAGTCTGCCTTGGAGGACAGAATCCTCTGCTCAGGTCGTCAAACCTGCAAACCACATCACACATTATCATTGAGGACGCCCTTGCTGGTGGGTACTGGAAGAACATCCAGACCTATTTAGGTGTCTCATGTACATTTTCAGCACGCCGATGGCTTACTCTATGACACACCTGCATGAGATTTAGGGAGGACATTAGCAGGAGTGTTGAGGTTGAAAGTGGCATCACTTGAGTCAAATTAACATTACAGGCCGACTGACACCACGATCTGCTGACTCTATATATTTACAGTGCATATTCATAGCACAAGTGGTCAGAACTTCACCAAGCTGTCAGCAGGCGTGGTCACCAACAGATGCGTGTAGGTGCAGTATGTATGCCATTTTGGACTCAACACCACACCCATAGTGGCAAAAATACAGGCAGCCCATGGCTTTTTAACTTTCAGTGTATAGAACACCAGAGAATATGATCCTTTCAAAATGATGCAGCGCACTTCACATTAAGCTTGGTCTGATGGTTTTTCATGGGTCTCATAGAACAGCCATAAATGTAAAGCAGCAACATTCCATTGTAACAGAACATTTATGGTTTATAACCTTGATCTGTCCCTATGAATATCTGCCTAATGTTCTTTGGCTTTTTTCTTTTTTGAATGACACATGAATTACTGTCAAAATGGCTTGCTGACCTTGCAGTCCTTCAAAATGTCATTTGGAAATAATGCTTTCAATAACTGAAAACAGTCTCTTTGTATTGATGGGAGTAAACACAGTTTTGTATGTGACTCAGACCATAATAAAAAAAAGTTTCAATTTTCACCAACGGTAAAGGTTAGTGGTATTGTCCAAATTAATAACATAATGATTACATTATTTACTCAATTCTCTGAGTGCTGGATCTCCTTTGTACCTTACAAAAGCCCAATTTAAGAAGAATCGTTACATTTTTAATTAGTTTATGTAATGTGATTGTTGCTGGCTAGGCCAGCAATTATTGCCCATCCCAAATTTTTCTTGAGAAGGTGATAGTGAGCTGCCTTCTTGAACCACTGCAGGCAATGTGGTGTAGGTACATCCACAGTGCTGCTAGGGAGGGAGTTCTCAAATTTTGACCCAACGACAGTGAAGTGACATAATTCCAAGTCAGAACGGTTTGTGATTGGAGGGAAACGTGCAGGTGGTGGTGTTCCATTGTACTTGCTGCCCTTGTCCTTCTAGGTGATAGAGGCTGCAGATTTGGAAATTGCTGTCGAAGGAGCCTTGGCAAGTTGCTGCAGTGCATCTTGTAGATGATGCATACTGCTACCGCAGTGTGCCAGTGGGGAAAGAGTGGATGTGTATGGTTGTGAATGTGTACCAATCCAGCAAGTTTCTTGTCCTGAATAGTGCTGAACTTCTTGTGTGTTGTTGGAGCAAAGTCGAGAGCTTTCCATCAGACTCCTGACTTGTGGATGGTGGATATGCTTTGATGAGTTGAAAGTTGAGTTACACATGGCAGAATTTCCAACCTCTGACCAGCTCTTGTAGGCACCGTATTTATGTGGCTGGTCCAGTTAAGTTACTGGTCAATGATAACCTCCAAATGTATATGCTGAGGTGTTTAGCAATGGTAAGACCATTCATTCATTGTCAAGGGCAGGTGGTTAGACTCTCCCTTGTTGGAGATGGTAATGCCTGTCACATGTGTGACATGAATGTAACTTGCCCCTAATCAGCCCAAGCCTGAATGTTATCTAAGTCTTGCTGCATGCAGGCATGAACTGCTTCATTATCTGAGGAGTTACTGATAACACTGAACACTGTAATCATCAATGAACATCCACAGTTCTGACCTTACGATGGCAGGAAGGTCATTGATGAAGAAGATGGAGATGGGTTGAGCCTAGGACATTACCCTGAGGTACTCCTGCACTAATGTGTTGGGGCTGAGATGGTTGGCTTCAATTTTACTAGGGCTCCTTGATACCACACTCAATCAAATGCTGCCTTAATGTCAAGGGCGATCACACTCTCACCTGACCGTTGGAATTCAGCGCTTGTGTCCATTGTTGGACCAAGGCTGTAATGACACCTGGAGCTGAGTGGTACTGGCAGAAGCCAAACTGAGCCTGAATGCTATGGTTATTAGTGAAATGTTCCACTTGATAGCACAGTCACTGATACTTCCATCACTTTGCTAATGATTGGGATCAGACCAATAGGACAGTAATTGGCTGGATTGGATTTGTCCTGCTTTTTGTGGACAGGGCAATTTTCTACATTGTCGGGTAGCTGTACTGGGACAGCTTGGTAAGGGGCACAGTTAGTTCTGGAGCACAAGTTTTCAGCACTACAACTGGGATGTTGTCAGGGTCCATAGGGCAGAATTTTCCCCCGTTGGGGAGAAGTTTAGGAGCAGGCGCGTGGAGGCGTGCCTCCGATCGGTGCCCCGATCGGGGGTGTGTCGCCATTTTACATGGGTGTGCCATGCTACGCGTTCCCTGTGCGGATGAGGGAGGATTCCCTGAACTGGGAGTGCGCTCTTTCGCACATGTGCGCGAAAGTGTGCACTCATTTCCCTGAGGCTAAGTGCTGCCTCAGGGATATCGGCTCCTGTGTGAAAAAATGTTAAGAACAGAACAGATAAATTCCCCTGACATGTCCCCTCATGTGACACTGTCACATGAGTTGGAACATGTCCATCACTTTCATTGACACTTTTATTTAAAATGTTAAAACCTACATGAAACCTCATCCCACCCTTGGATGAGGCTTCATGCTTTTTCTTAAGCCTGCCAGAGCTCCTGGTCTGCCCGCCAACCTTAAGGTTGGATGGACAGGTCCATTAATCACTTTAACTACTTTGTTAATGGCCTCAATTGGCCATTGACAGGTCGGCAGGTGCACAGCTGATTCTGCTGAGCCCCCACCTTCCTGAAAATTTAAATGGGGCGTCATTTTACGCATCAGCGAGTGGGCCCCATACCCCCTCTCACCGACTGGGAAATCCTGGCCATTGTCTTTGCATTCAGCTGTTTGTTGAATTTCATATGAAGTAAACTAAATGTCTGAGGACTGGCATCTGAGATGCTGGGACATCAGGAGGAGGCCAAGATGGATCATCCACTCAGCAATTCAGCCTGAGATGGTTGCAAATGCTCAGCCTTGACTTTTGCACGAACACTAGGATGGGGATGTTTGTGGAACCCCCTCCTCCTCTTAGCTGTTTAATTGTGTGCCACCATTCACAGCTTAGCTCCATCTGTAGCATGTTTCGGTTTAGCATGTATATAGTATTGAGGTGCTTCAACAGATTGGCACCTCATTTTTATGTATGCCTAGTGCTGCTCCTGGCATGCTTTGTTCCGCTCCTCAATGAACTAAGGTTAGTCCCTTGGCATGATAGTAGTGGTAGAGTCAGGGATATACTGGGTCATGAGTTTACAAATTGTGGCTGAATACAAATCTGCTGCTGCTAATGACCCACATTGTCTGATGGATGCTAGGTCTGTTCTGAGTCAAGGTATTAATGAGTCATCCACCAAATCGAGGAGGTTTTAAAATCTTTTGACATTCATTTTAACTTGTAAAGCAATAAAATACTAGAGAGAGCTATATTCAATAAAAGAGTCCAACTGCCAAGGGAACCCATCGATTTCTTCATAATGATCTCTGCAGGATGGCAGAGGGGGGTGAATATGGAGATTTAAAGTCTGAGCTCATCAGAGACAGAATAGTGGTGGGTCTAACAGACAATGCACTTTCTGACCTCCTACAATCACAGAATCCTTACAGTACAGAAAGAGGCCATTTGGCCCACTGAGTCTGTACTGGCCCTCTGAAAGAGCATTCTACCAAGAACTACCTAGGGCAAATGGAGTGCAGCCAACTAACGCAGTGAAGACTTGGAGTTTTGTGAGAGAGGAGTTGTGGGAAGGAGTTGTTTGTTTCCTCTTTCTATCCTTTTGACCCCATACAGATTGATTCTTGCTCTACTACAGGGAAAGGAGCTAGTCCTTTGGTGAGTATCTAGTAAGTGGGTAAGTTCTATTCTACCCCTAAGATTTAAAATAATACACAATTGGGTGGTAAAGTTAATAAAATAAACAAGAAAGCAATGTAAATAAGTGATTAATATAATTAAGTAATTATTTAAAACACATTAAGGATGGCAGGACAGTTGATGTGTCAAGGCTGCAGCATGTGGAAGCTCCTGGATAACATTGTGATCCAGGGCAAACATGATTGCAGTAAGTGTTTGTGCCTTGAGGAACTTCGGCTCAGAGTCATTGAGCTGGAGGCTGAGCTGCAGACTCTGCGACACATCAGGGAATGGAAAAGTTACCTGGGTGCTTTATACCAGGAGACAGTCACCACTTAAGATAGGGTCTTCTGATTTGGTCAGTGGCAAGGGACAGTAGGATGTGACTGCGAGTGAGGCAGCTAAGCGGATCCAGAGGGAGGAATGCAGGAGTGTGAACCTTTGCAAGTGTCCAACAGGTTTGAGGTTGTGTCAGCTTGTTTGGATGAGAGTGGGGATGGCAATTTGATTCAGGAAGCCATCCAAGTTGGGGGAGCAAAAAGGAATGTAGTGGTAATAAAGAAGAGTGTAGTAAGTGGTATTGACACTCTTCTCTGTAGCAAAGAGCGAGAGTCCAGATGGCTTTGTTGCCTGACAGGTGCCAGGGTTCAGACCAAAACAAAAACAGAATTACCTGGAAAAACTCAGCAGGTCTGGCAGCATCGGCGGAGAAGAAAAGAGTTGACGTTTCGAGTCCTCATGACCCTTCGACAGAACTTGAGTTCGAGTCCAGGACTCGAACTCAAGTTCTGTCGAAGGGTCATGAGGACTCGAAACGTCAACTCTTTTCTTCTCCGCCGATGCTGCCAGACCTGCTGAGTTTTTCCAGGTAATTCTGTTTTTGTTTTGGATTTCCAGCATCCGCAGTTTTTTTGTTTTTATCTCAGGGTTCAGACCATCTGCTCAGGGCTGGAGAGGAACTTGGAGAGGAGGAGGATCCAGTGGTCTTGGTCCATGTAGATACCAATGGCATAGGCAGGATGAGGAAGGAGACTTTGCATAGTCAGTATGAGGAGCTAGGCACAAAATTAAGAAGCAGAGCCTCAAAGGTAATAGTTTCTAGATTATAACCTGAACCATGTACAAATTGGCATAGGACGGACAAGTTTAGAGAAATGAATGCATGGCTTAAAGACTGACATGGGAGAAGTGGGCTCCAGTTTGGGGGCACTGGCACCAGTATTAGGGAATGTGGGGCTTGTACTGTTGGGACAGTCTACACCTGAATTGTGCTGGGGCTGGTGTCCTCGCAAGCCGCCTAAGTAAGTAGAGAAGGTTTTAAACTGAATAGTGAGGGCAAGGGATCAAATTTAGGAAGGTGTGGTAAACCAAAGAGTAGAGACAAGGCAAGAAAGACAGGTATTAATATGGGAAATGATAAACAGACTGTGACATGGAGGGACAGAGGGTACAAATCTAAGAGTAAATCAGAAGATAAGGCTAGACACTACAAAAATAATAAAAGGATAAAACTAAAGGCTCTGTATCCAAACACGTGTAGCATTTAAAACAAAACAGATGAACTGATAGTGCAATCAGAAATAAATAAATACAGTCGTAATGCCATTACAGAGACATGGCTACAGGATGCCATAGATTGGGGCCTGAATATTTAAGGATATGTGACATTTAGGAAGGGCAGGAAGTTAGGAAAAGATGGAGAGGTATCTCTGTTAATTAGCACATTAGACAGGGATGACCTAAGTTCAGAAAACCAGGATGTAGAAGCAGATTGGGTTCAGACGAGAAATTATAAAGGCAAGAAGTCACTTGTGGGGGTGATGTACAGGCCCCCTAATTGTAACTATACAATAGGACAGTGCGTTACAAAAGAGGTAGTGGGATCTTACTTGAAAGGTACAGCAATAATCATAGGGGATTTTAATCTACATATAGACTGGAAAAATCAGATGGCAAAGGTAACATAAATGAAGAGTTCATAGAATGTTTTCGGGATAGTTTCTTAGAACAGCACGTTCTGGAGCCAACCAGAGGGCAGGCTATACTAGACCTGATATTGTGCAACAAGATAGGATTAATTGATGACCTCCTAATGAAGGCACCCTTAGGTAACAGCAATCATAGTATGATTGAATTTTACATTCATTTTGAGGGAGAAACGAATGCGTCCAACATTAGTATTTTAAACTTAAATAAGGGCACTTATGGGGGCATGAAAGCAGAGCTAGCTAAAGTGAACTGGCAAATCAGGTTAAGGAATATGTCAATAGAAGTTCAGTGTCAGATATTTAAAGGGATATGTCAGAATACACAGAATATTTACATTCCTATGAGAAAGAAAAATTCCAAGGGGAGGGCCCACCATCCGTGGTTAGTTAAAAAAGTTAAAGACAGTATCAAATTTAAAGAAAAAGCATATAATTACTCAAAGATGGGTAGCAGGTCAAAAGATTGGAAAGACTATAAAGAACAGCAAAAAAATGACGAAAAGATTAATAAGGGGGGAAAATTAACAAATGATAGAAAGCTAGCTAGAAACATAAAGAAGGATGGTAAGAGTTTCTATAGATATTTAAATAGGGGGAGGCAGTGGCATAGCAATATTGTCACTGGAATAGTATTCCAGAGATCCAGGGTAACGCTCTGGGGTTCAAATCCCACCACAGCACCCTAGGTCCAGATAGACTTCACCCTAAGGTCTTGAAAGAAGTGGCTAGTGAGATAGGTGATGTTTTCATGTTCCCTAGGGAAACCCAAAATTCCCTAGGTTCAGGAGGGTTGGAAAATAGCAAATATAACTCGCATATTCAAAAAGGGAGGGAGACAGAAAGCAGGAAGCCAAAGACCAATTAGCCTAACATCTGTCACAGGAAAAATGTTAGAAGTTATTATTAAAGATGTTATAGCAGGATACTTGGAAAAATTCAAGGCAATCAGGCAGAGTCAACATGGTTTTGTAAAAGGGAAATCATGTTTCACCAATTTATTGGAGTTCTTTGAAGGAGTCACATGTGCTGTGGATAAAGGGGAACTGGTGAATGTACTGCACTTAGATCCCCAGAAGGCATTTGATAAAGTGCCACATCATAGGTTATTGCGGAAAATAAAAGCTCATGGTGTAGGAGGTAACATATTGGCATGGATAGAAGATTGGCTAGCTAATAGGAAGCAGAGAGTTGGCATAAATCAGTCTTTTTCTGGTTAGCAGGAGGTGATGTGTGGTGGGCCACAGGGATCAGTGCTGGGCCCTCAACTTTTTACAATTCATATAAATGACTTGGATGAAGGGACTGAAGGAATGGTTGCTAAATTTGCTGATGACAGCAAGATAGAAAGGAAAGTAAATTGTGAAGGGGACATAAGGAGGCTACAAAGTGACATAGACAGGTTAAGTGAATGGGAAAAGATCTGTCAAATGGAGTATAATGTGGGCAAATGTGAAATTGTTCATTTTGGCTGGAAGAATAAAAAAGAAGCTTATTATCTAAATGATAGTGCAGAGCTCTGAAATTCGGAGGGATCTGGGTGTCCTAGTTCATGAATCACAAAAGGTTAGTATGCAGGTACAGCAGGTAATTAGGAAAGCTAATAGAATGTTATAATTTATTTTGGGAGGAATTGATTACAAAAGTGGGGAGGTTATGCTTCAGTTATATAGGCCATTGGTGAGACCACAACTGGAGTACTGTGTACAGTACTGGTCTCCTTATTTAAAAAAAGGTATAAGTTCATTAGAAGTGTTCCAGAGAAGGTTTACTAGACTAATACCAGAATGGGCAGGTTGTCTTATGAAGAAAGGCTGGACAGGTTTGGTTTGTATCCACTGGAATTTAGAAGAGTAAGAGGCGGCTTAATTGAAACCTTTAAGATCCTGAGGGGTCTTGACAGGGTGAATGTGAAGGGGATGTTTCCTGTTGTGGGAGAATCTAGAACTAAGGTCACTGTTTAAAAATAAGAGGTCGCTCATTTAAGACAGAGATTTTTTCTCTCAGAGGGTTGTGAGTCTTTGGAACTCTTCCTCAAAAGGCAGTGGAAGCAGAGTCTTTGAATATTTTTAAGGCAGAGCTAGGTAGATTCTTGATTAACATGGGGGTGAAAGGTTATCGGGGATAGGCAGGAATGTGGGGTTAATGTTACATTCAGATAAGCCATGATCTTATTGAATGGCAGAGCAGGCTTGAAGGGCCAAGCGGCCTATTCCTGCTCCTAATTCCTATGTTAGTCCCACTCCCCTACCTTATCCCCATAACCCAGCACATTATTTCAATTCAGACAGCAATCCAATTCCCTTTTGAATACCTCAATCGAACCTGCCTCCATTACCATCTCAGGAAGTTTGTTACAGACTCCAATCATCCACTGGGTGAAAGAAATTTTCTTCACATCACTTTTACTCTTTTAGTCAATTATTTTGAATCTGTGCCCTCTATGTCTTGATGCTCCCTTGAGTGGGAACAGTTTCTCACTATTTACCCTGGCCATACTCCTCTGGGTCTTGAATGCCTCTATCAAGTCTCCCCTCAGCCTTCTTTTCTCCAAGGAAAAGAGTCCCAACCTCTCCAACATTTCCTCATAGCTACAGTTCTTTATCCCTGGAATCATTCTTGTGAATCTCCTCTGTACTTTCTCCAGTGCCTTCACAGCCTTCCTCAAGTGTAGCACCCAGAACTGGATGCAGTACTCCAGATGAGGCCTAACTAGTGTCTTAAACAAGTTTAGTATGACTTCCTTATTATTGCACTCACTGCCCTTATTAATTAAGCCTAAGATACTATATGCTTTAACTGCCCTCTCAACATGCCCTGCCACCTTCAATGACTTACGTACTTATACATCAAGATCCCTCTGACCCTGTGCCTCCTTTAAAGTTTCTCTGTTTATTTAATACTGTTTCTCCTTATTCTTCTTGCCAAAATGAATTGCCTCACACTTCTCTGCATTGAGCTTCATCTATCACTTGTCTGCCCAGTCCACCAACATGTGTATGTCCTTTTAAAGTTCGAGACTATAATTATCACAGTTGACAACATTTATAATCTTTGCAATTATCTAGTCTCTGACACAACTCCTGTGTCTAAGGAAGACTGAAAGATTATCACTAGTGTCTCTGCAATTTCCACTCTCAGTATCCTTAGATGCATCTCGTCTGGCCCTGATATCTTATCAATCTTAAGTAAAGCTGGCTTTTCTAAAGCCTACTCTTTCCCAATTGCAAATTCTTCTAGTGTACCTGTTGCCTGGTCTCCTATCTCGGCCTGGGTAGCATCTTCTTCCTTTGTAAAGACAAATGCAACGTACTCGTTTAATACCTCTGCTATTTCTACTGCCTCCATGTGCAAGTTCTCTTTTTTACCTCTAATCAACCCTACTCTTTCTTTTGCCGTCCTTTTATTGTTTATATGCTTCTAGAATACCTTGGGATTCCCTTTTATATTAACTGCCAGACTCTTTTCATGCTCTCTCCTTGCTTTTCTTATTAGTTTTTTCACTCCCCCTCTGGTCGTTCTATATTCAGCCTGATTCTTCATCACATTTCTACCTGATATCTGTCATACACGCACTTCTTCCTGTTCATCTTCATTTCTATCTCTCTCAACATCAAAAGCACTCTGGATTTATTTGTCATACCTTTCCCCTTCAAGGGAATATACCTTGACATTGCCTGCAATATTTTTTCTTTGAAGGCAGCCCATTGTTCAGCCACCATTCTTTCTGCCAGCATTTAATTCCAACTCACCGACTCAGATGCATTCTCACCCCATCAAAGTTGCCTTTCCCCCAGTTAATTACCCCTACTCTAAATTGTTCCTTGTCCTTTGGCCGATCTAAACCTTAAGATACAATGGTCACTGTCTCCTAAATGTTCCTCCACTGATATTTGATCCACTTGGGCCAATTCATTCCCCAGAACCAGGTATGACAGTGCCTTCCCTCTCATTTGAAGCACACTGCTACAGAAAGTTATCTTTAACGCATTCCAGGAATTCTCGCCCCTCTTGCCCATTTGCACTATTCCTATCTCATTTGATATTTAGATACTTGAAGTTTCCATTATAATTACTCTATAATTCTTGCACCTCTCAAGCCATAAGTTAACGAAGACCTAACTCTGGACAAGGCAATCTAGATGGTTAGACTGTCTGAACTTCATGAGCAGCACAGGCCAATCTTAAGGGGAGATTATAAAACTTGGGGTAGAAGCTAACCTCAGTCCAGCTTCTGGTCATAAAGACACAGGGACAATTCAAGTCAGGGAAAGAAATTCCCAAACCGGCCAGCAGAGTGACCTGTGGTGTGAACTACCTTCAGATCAATGTCCTGTGAGTACAGCCTAATGCATCCAGTGTAGAGGGATTGGACACTCTGGCAAACTGTACAAGTCAAAGTCCCAAAAACACACAGAAGGCCGTAAAGTAATCCATGAGGTCAAGACCGAAAACCCAGAAAATATGCAGCCATGTTTCTTGGGTGAGGTCAAGGATCATAGTATCTCATTCTGGAATACAGACATCTTTGTCAAAGGCCATCTAATAAATTTTATATTAGATTCAGATGCCAACATGACAGTCTTGTCAGACAAGGAAGCAAAGCTAAATGACCTCTGGCTTCAAATGACGGACACTCCATTTTATGGGGCAGGAGGAATCTGACATCCAGTCATTGGCATGATGCTGAAACCACTAAGGTATGGTGGCAAACACATCTTTGAGCCTTTCTCTCTCCTGAGCAGGGGGTGCCTGCATAGCCTTTGACCTCCTCCTCCAGGGGGCAGAGGATGTGAAGACAACCACTGTCATTAGCCAACCAGAACTACATGTTCCCAAGTACTCAAACACTGAAGAATATTCAGACTCAAACTTCAGCTCTGAACTCTCTTCTCTATTTGTTGAGCAGGTTTGTCCATTCTCATTACAGGTCCCAGAAAAGGCCAGAGGCCATTCTGGCCTACCTTCCCTGAGATAACCATGATGCCTCCAGTGGAAGTGGTAGATGAGAGTGATCAGCAGTCCGAGAAGTCTCTACCTCCAACTATGATGGTCATACAGCTGGTCAACACAGCAACCACTGTGTTCACACTGCAGTTTCTAGCCAGCACGCCATGACCACAAAGGATGCTAGAACCTGGTAGCAGTCTGCCACATCAACCATAAAAATACAGTAAACCACCTTCTCACCACAGGAATGTCCTTCCTCAGCCACAGAGGGCATTGTGATGGCCTACACGTTGAAAGAAGGAAAGAAAGAAACATCACGGAGACACTTCATCCACCCAGCAAGAAATTATTTAAAGTAGCAGCAGCCAAAGTTCAATGCCATAGCCAAATCGACCAAGTACGGTTCAACAAGAAGGAATGGAAGATAAGAATGAAAGCATACCCAAATGCCAGTCCAGCCTTCAAGCCAGCAGGAAGAACTAGAACCAATAGAGCCTACCACTCCTCCGACAGAATATCAAATGAGATATGGAAGGGTTATAAGGCCTCCAGGCTTCCTGAACCTGTAAATTCAAGGATTTGAAGGGGAAATGGGGTAGTGGAAATGTAATAATGATGCTTATGTGGTAATAGCAGTAATGTAGTAATAGCAATATTGTGGTAGCAACAATGTAAATGCATGAGACTGATAACAATATAAGACATGAAGTAAACTAAAGTAACTCCATTTACATTAGATAAAGATTTGGGGAGAGATGTAGTATAAAAGTCTGGCACATGCAGGGTTAATGTGGGACTGAGTACAATACCACTCACTTAGTGATGTAAGAAGACACATGACCCAGACCCAGGGGTCAGTATGGTGTTGAGCAGAGAGGTGTAAAGACCTAAACATGGAGATAGTTCCTAGCCTGTACCCTTCACTGTACATGTGTAAATAGTTCTACTTGTTAATAAAGACTTAGGTTAACCTACTGAAGACTACAAAGACTTCTTTAAGAGACACCTTCTCAACAACTATCAAGCCAAAGTTTGATGACTGACATTGAAGTCTCTCAGCCAGAGTACATTCTGTGCCTTTTCTACCTTCACTGCCTCCTCACAATTGCCTTCAACATGGAATAGTACTGATTCATCAGCTGAATAAGGGACGTCCGTAATAATCAGCAGGACATTTCATTGCGCTTGTTTGACCTGATGCCATGAGGCTTTAATGGGATCCTGAATAAAGGATACAGTCTTCTTGGAGCACTCCTTCTCAATTATACACCACTGTTATGCCAGCTCTAGTGGACAGGACATACCCAGGGATGGTGATGGAGGTGTCTGTGTCATTGGGTGGGATTTTTTGGTCCTGCCTGCTGCCAGGATCCGATCTCGCTGAAAGTCAATGGACTTTTGGCTGGCCCACTGATCTTCCCGCGACGAGTCCCACCACAACAGGGCTGGAAAATCCCAGCCATTGTCTGTAAGGTATGATCCTGCAATTATTACTGCCAGGCTGTTGTTTGACCTGTCTGTGGGACAGCTCTCCAAACTTTGATACAAGTCTCCAGATGTTAATGTGGAGGACTTTGGCGGGTTGACTGGATATGGTGTGCCTTTGTAGTACCTGATGCTTATGTCGATGCTAGATGGCTTGTTGGGTTTTATTTATATTGGCTTGTCCCAAATAGCTTGATACTACTCAGTGGCTTCCTATGCCATTTCAGAGTTACAACCACAATGCTGTCGATCAGGAATCACGTGTAGCCCAGACTGGATAAGGGCAGCAGATTTCCTTCCTTAAAGAATATTAGTGAACCAGGTAGGTTTTTACAACAATCCCGTTATTCTACCATTGGTGAGAAGTTGTTTCATCTTAGCGAAGGTAGATGTAATACTGTTTCAGGTGCTGGTTGGTGATATATTGTAAGGTATGATCAGTACTGGCCTCCCTGCCATGTTTTCTTTCATCTTGCTACATTTCAGCAATGAAATAGTTTTTAGAGCACCTTCTAGCCAATAGTTACCAGTAGATTTATGGTCACATGACACGTCATGGTTTGCACCGAGATGTGGCTCACTGAACTCCTGTAAAAGATATTATTTGAGCAACTCATGTGTCATCAATTTTCATCTGCTCCTGAAGCTCTGTCAATATTTCAATTACAGTCTCCTTTCCAGTGCAGCTAATGATGGACTATGGTCTGGAGTTTTGCTCCCGAGTCACACAGCGGGAGCGGGGATATCTCCCGGCTCACTCTGTACCTGCCTCAGGAGAAACTCACGCAAATGGTGGGATCTTTGTTCTGGGGGGAGGAGGGGACGGGGTGGGGAAAGGGGTGTAATTATGTGTGGAGATGCTAATCAGAGGTGGCCACAGGGGCTGCAGAGTGCCAAGGTAGGCTGGTTAAAAAGCCCACTTCAGTTCTTTGGGACATTGTCCCAGTTGTTTTATTAAATATTAGGCCTACTGAGATTCACACCCCTTCACGTCTCCCACTCGTTTCCTATGCCCATCCATGCCAACTCATGCCCCCACCCACCCCAGTGGCCCCTCATACCCACCATACCCACCATACCAACCCATGCCACCAACACCACCATATCCCATGTCACTGACAGCTAATCCTTTAATAACCTCCTTGAGCTGCCAACCAAACTGTGAACATAGGATCTCCTACTGAGATAATGGCTCAGATTTTCACATCCGAGTTGGGTAAAGGGAGTCAGGAAATCTCACAGCTTACTGTGGCCACCTCGGGAGAAACTGACCCAAATGGCGGGATCTTTGCTCGGGCGAGGCAGGTACAGGATGGAATGGGCCCGCCACCCCCAGACACAGGTTGGATGAGGCCATGATGGCTGCCAAGTGCCAAGGTTGACTGTTTCAAGTGTCCATCGCAGCTGTCTGGAACTTTGTCCCATTTGTTTTGTTAGCCCTCACCTCTTCTGCCCAACCACTCTCCATCTCCCATCCATTCTTACTCATGCCAACCCATGCCTTTATTCACTCCCTTATAGTCTCCCATGCCAATTTAATGGCAACTCATGGCAACCCCGCTGGCCTTTGTTAAAGTAAAAATGGATTCCCATTCACGAAAGTCATTCAATACACTTAAATCCCCTCAAGTATGTAATCCATTACAAAAACAAACTTCTATTCATAACCCCACATCTTTAGTAACTTCTTTGAGCTGTCAATCAAATTGTAAAATTAGGATCTGCTGCTGAGATAATGATAGGCTGTGGAAAGCAGACAAGCATTGATAATGGCATAATGATAGCCCTTGGGGTAATGTTAACAGCAGCAATTGCAAGTTGTAGAACAGAGGGGTGGAGTGCTGTGAATGAAGCTGGAGGCCCTGCTCCCTCCCCACCCCCACCCCCTCCCAGGGTACTCGTACTTCATTATCTGATTTATGGCCAACAGCTTCCTGTTCCTGCCCTGTGCTCCTGCTCCTGGATCTCGGGCCTTGCTCTCTCCCCACAGCCTCAGCTTCTGGTAACTGTGGCAGAAGCTCCGGCATCAAAATGTGGCAGCAACTGTCCCAGAGTGCAGCGCGTGGTGGGAGTGGTTTGGGTCCAAATTGCAGATGACATAAAACTGAAAATGGCGATGCAAATCAGAACAACCGGCCCTAAAGCATAAATTAAGTTAAAGCAAAATGATGTTAAGAATGATGTTAAGCAGGGGTGTACTGAACTCTTTAAAAATTCTTAACTCCCTTGCAATGGTTTGAGGCTCTTGCTATTGTGAAATGGCTCATGTGCGAATCACCTTAAACATCAAAAACTGAATCTGCTGGAAATGGGTGAGAGACTTGGACACAAAATATGTGCACGGCTCTCAAACATATGACGCAGCCTGCAGTGTAGCCACAGTCAGAAGGGATTGTAAGAAAACATACCTCAGCCCTTCTTACCCAGTCTTCCAAACTTCTGTTTGATGCTTTGGCAATTGGTGCAGCTGATCAGAAGATGAACTATTTTGGGATTGTCTTTCACTTTCAGGTGCTGACTGCAGTTGCCAGCACTTAATTTTAAATGCATTTGGTCTTGTTAGTAATGAAGAATTAAGTGCTGACCATATCCTTTGTTATGCATGAGGAAATGTCTAATTGAGACATATGCATCATTTGTAATTTTATTTTAAAAGATTGGAACTTTTTATGCTGACATTTGACTTCTACTTGGTTCATTTAATCTATCAATGGAAATAAAAAGAAAGTGTATTATTTTTGGGAACTAATTGATGGTGAGGATTAATTTCCACTATGGTGTATGTCATGATTTTTTTTTTAAATATATTCTTTCACAGGATGTGGATGCCACTGGCTGGGGCAGCATTTATTGCCCATCTCTAATTGCTGTTGAGAAGGTGGTGGAGAATTACCTTCCTAAACCGCTGTAGGAAAAATTGTGTGAGTATAGTCACAGTGTTGTTAGGAAGGGAGTTTCAGGATTTTGACCCAGTGATAGTAAAGAAATGATGATATCATTCCAAGTCAGGATGGTGCGTGGCTTGGAGGGGAACTTGCAGGTGGTGGTGTTCCCATGCATCCACTATCCTTGTCCTTCTAGCTGGTAGAGTTTAAAATGCTGTCAAAAGAGCTTCGATGAGTTGTTTTCAAGCGCACTTGTTTTCATATCCTGGAAATAAGGCTAGTTTTCACCTCATTTCTCATTCATGTATTTATGATCTCTCTAATGTATCACAGTAACCAAATCAGAGTTGATTTTATTTTTACAGTCTATGTTAGCAATAACATGAATGCTGAGGGAAATAGACTGTCACAGAGCAGTTTAGTCCACCAGATAAATATGTAAGTTAAAATATTTTTCCAGTACACGATTGTGAAACCCTCAGAGTATAATGGTCAAGCACACTGCCTTACTCCATAATTAGGTACCAAAAGCTGATCTCTCTTGGACTGGTCCCAAACTTTCTTTCTCACTACATCCCTCAGTTGTTTCTCTCTCTACAAAAACGGTTAGGTATTTCTTGATTTTACTTATGTTATTTACTTCGAAACTGATTCTACAAGTCCAATGTTGCTGACTTTCACTTGATCATTAGCTTCCTATTTCATTTTACTTCTGCTAATTTGGATTCCAATCCTTCACAATGGCAAGTAATTTGCTTGAATCAACTATTTCATTCCCCTTTATAAAATTGAAAATTTAAATCAGATAATCTCAAAGTCATCTCTTTTCGATAGAGTATAACTTCCTTAATTTTTCCGAATAAATTGTTTCCTGTTATGACAGTTGTTGCTCTGTTCCTTTGTCATTGTGGCAGATCCCACAGAGTCTACTACAGCAATTTCAACTTTCCAGAGCTCAGTATGTTAGAAGAGGAAGAAGAGATGTCATGGAGTGCATACTGTTGGAAACTGTATCCTTGACAGATGAAATTGCCATTTTACACCTTTAGAGATGCAACTAGGGCAGCAGGGAAAGAAGAGTTGGCTACATTAAGGTAAAGCTCTGAGAATTTCTGCTCCCAGTTGAAATATATTATTGGACAGGATTTTGCAGTAAAATCATGGTGAACCTGACACTGCTTGGTGTTATTAATGTGTAAATCAAACAGCAACTTCCAGCAACTGCACCTATGCAGCTAAATGTATAGATCAAGAAGCTGGTGATTGTGTTGCCGTGGTCCTCCAGAAGCTACATGGATATCTCGCTGAGACACTGATCATTGAAATACATGGAGGGATGTGAAGTTGTTATAATTGCCTGACATATATGCATTAAGCTCTTCAAAAAAAAAATAACCTTTTAATAGCATGACAAGTCCTAATTATTGCCAAATAAGCATTGCAGGTTGTTTGCCCTGTTCACACAAGTCCCAGAAGCCCTGTAGAAGTTGCTGCCCTTTTCCAATAGTTGGTTGACAGGACTTTGCAGTGGAAAAGCCCACAAAAAGTCTGCGGGAAAGTGCAAATGTATCGAACGGCTGTCATGTTTGTTCACCGCTGGATGCAAAATCCAGTCCATTATTTCCTCCTTGTTTATGCTCTGTGGTGATGGATTCTTTCCAGAAGCTCAAATGTTCTCAACTTTTTAAATAGCAAACTTCAAGAGTGCTTAACGCTCAAATGGGCAGGTAAAATGCAAGAGGTTAGTGAAAATTGAAAGGAGAAACTCCATATTGAAGAGGCTTTTACTTCATTCATAAGTGATTTGGGGCTCCTATAAAATGCAAGAATGGAACTGGTAGAACAGGTTTCCCAAGCATCAGAAAGGAAAACCAGTAAAACTTGGAACTGGTACGAACTGGAGTTCCATTTTAAGGTATACCAGACCAGTTTGGACCAGTACCAGTCATTTCCCAAGTTTTACTGGTTTTACCCTTCTGGCTGCTGTCAATCAAGGAATCATGTAATAAGTGTAGGGGAAGCATTGGTTCCACATGTGCTGAATTTCCTGTATTTAATGAGATTTCTGGCATGAAGTTGAATACAGGTATTGGCAAATCTTGAGACTTTCACTGCCCCATTTTTGATTTAATAGTTAAATGGTCAGAACATCAATAGCCTGAAAACTACAATCAAAATGATAGTTATTTTTCAGCCTGTGGCATTCCTCACTGCTGCACTGCCTGTTAAATGACACCAGATTTGTTGGTGAATTATAATGTCATACTGCCCCTTGCCTGTGGGTTTAAATGTTTGGATTCCAGAAAAGAGTAAGAGAGAAAAGGATACAAAGGACAACAAATCTAGCACAAAAAATAGAGAAGGAATAGTGAAGAATAAAAGAGATCAGCAGAGACTCAGGAAAAGCACCGACATTGACCAATGATGTACACAGTGAAAGCATTGTAGTTGAAGTTAATGTAGAGAACCTTAAAGGAGCAGTAGGTTATAAATGTCGCAACAAAACAGATACCCAGGAGAGACCATAAGGTGGTAATCTAATCAAGGTATTAGATAACATCACAAACTATAAGGTCTTCTTTCTTCAGCTATGATTAAAATTTATGATCAAGTTATAATCTTGAATTATCTCCAGGGTATCTATTACGTCTTTGGAAATGTGTTATTAAACTGATGTGTTGTTTTTTTCAGCTTTTAATCTAACTGTTATAGTGTTGGTACGTACAGTAATACATGGTACTCTGTATCCTTGGATAACGATGTGCACGCTATACAACTAGCTATAATAATGTAATCACAGCAAGCTCTTTGAATATCCATGCCCAAGATGTCGAGCAATAGAAAAAAGCATAGCATCATTGTGCTGTTTTACACTTATGCATTAGTGTGCTGAGAATGAAAAATGTTTAATACCCCTCGGGAGATCCCATTCACATATGTCAAGCTGAATTTTCAATCAGGAGTCAGGAAGTGAACATGGGGGTTAGTTCTAGGGTGGAGGCCTACCCTAAGTGCTTGATACATGTCCACCACTCTTTTCAATGCTCCAGTTAATTGAAAGCAAGTGGGAGGCCCTCCAGCTACTCAGAGATTGGCAGCAGCCACCAGCCAATATGGGATCTGCTGATGTGAGAATGCAGACAACGAGGGACAAGTGCCATTAAGTTAATGGCATTTTAAAAAATGGCACAGGGCTTAGCCGTGATCCTGGCGAGGCAACCCCTCCAGGAGATGGCCAGTGGCCACAGCTGTGGCCTGGTGGCCATTATGGGTCAGGGGGTAGCCCTTGCATGAACAAGACCTTGTTAGCCTCCTGAGTCTGTCACATGGGCCTCACATGGTCTAGGCCAATGTGGACTGCCTGCATTTTCAACTGGAAATCCCAGGTGGTTCAGGACCAGAGCCCTTAATTCATTCTAATTGGCCTCAAGTGGCTACTTGCCATTCGTCGGTAGACAGCGACTCTGACCCTGAGCTGCCCTCCTTGAAAATGGTTCAGTGTTGGGTTCATAAGAATATATGAATCTATAGCAGGAAACCAGCCAAACTGCACTCCCCACTGCCCCTCCCAACCTCTGATCCAGACCTCTGTCTTATTGAAAATCCAGTCCATCATCTCTGCTTATGCTCATACCTGTTCCAGACATTGGGCGGAATAGCCTCAGATTTGCACTAAGTGCAGTAGCAGGCAGGTGAAATGACGTTTTACCTGCCGTCCACAATGGGCGGCTTTTCATACCGTGTCATCCCAAACCCGCCGCATTAATTAAGCATTCACGGGAAACACGTCATTTCAATGGCAGGCGGTGTCTTATTCAGCCTGCCACACCATCACATTGCTGCTTCATCATGCCAGACACCATATATAAAGTCTAGCTGCATGCAAACCTCTCAGTGTTTCCAGCCCAGGCCGCGGCTCAGAAGACAGGGCCCTGAAAGGCGAGAAGACTGCAGCTCCCAGGTTTAGAGATATGTCCCTCGAGCACCTTTTGAATGCCATGGAGGCCCACCGTAATGTCCGCTATCCCCGTGGGAGGCGGTGGCAGCAGTGGCCAGTGCCAATGCCGTGCAAAAAAGGGCAGCCACCCAGTGTCACTACAAGATGAATGGTCTCATCCGTTCTGCCAGAGTAAGTCACTCTTCTCATCACCCTCAACTCACACACTCACAAATCCATCACACATCCAGAGGGATCTCACACCTCAAGGGACAACACCACTAACTCTCACACACACTCACACATCTCCATCAGGCTCATATCCTTTCCAGTTCATGTCCTCATCCTGTTCATGGCTCCGCTCACCACACAAACATTCCAAACAGTGCCATGTGTCCTGCTTACACTCTCTCCATCTGTTTCTGTGCAGGAGAAGCCTGCTCACATCAACAGAGAGAAGTCCGAGATCGTGACCCACATTAGGCCCCTCACTCACTTTGAGGAAAGTGCCATAGTGGTGAATGGTCAGGGTCCTGCCTGCAGCGATGGTGAGGTCGATGGTGAATACCCACCTGAGGATCCTGCACCACATCATCCCTCTCTCAATGCAAATGTGAGTGCTCTCTCTCCTGCTTTTGACTCTGCTGCCATGCACTAATTATCTCTACTTTGATTCACAGGGAGCTCTGCCAAGTGACGGACACCCTCAGCCAGCCAGTCACTCAGCTCCATCCATGACCTCACCTCCAGCCAAGAGGATTCCTCCTCCATTGAAGAGCTGGAAATAAGCAGCCTGGAAGACCCATCACAGTGCTTACCCAAACCCTGCACCAGCATGGAGACACACATCTTGGTGGGACCTAGATCTAGAGCAGGCTCAGTTTCACAATCTGGTTGTCACCACATGGACATGTGTCCGCAGCAGGAGGAGGCAGGTTCAGCCGAGCTCCTCAGCAGTCATTGGACTGCTGAGGAAGAGGCATCTGTGAGGTCCAAGTCAGATGACGAACCTATGAACTTGGCTTCCCAACTCATCCTGGAGAGTCAGCAGAAGGTGGGGGAACATCACATGGAGCTGTTGGGAGCCCTCAACAGAGTAGCTTGCGAGTCGGAGGAGCGCATCCGACTGCTCTCTGATGAAGTGGTGCCCACATGTGTATGTATGGAAGTCTCCATGGGAAGGTTAGCAAACACCCTGGTCCAGCAGAATGCAAAGGTATATGCAGACCTGCATTCCAGTGCGGCAGCCATGGGTGAGTTCCTGCAGTGGCAACACAGAGAGGGAAACGGGGCACCTTGATGTCCCGTCAGGTGCCCCTTCCCCTTAACAAGTCAGGCCGAGGCCCTTGGGCACTGGAAGGGAGGAGGAGCAGCAGCTGGACACCCCTGGGTCATCCACTCAGGAATCTCAGAGGCTGTCCACTCCCTCCGAGTCCCCTTTGCCTGTGATCCCCTCAACCTCATCCTCTGTCACCGCAGAGGGAGCAGCCGGTCCACAAGTGACTCTGGATGGACAAGTGTATGTGTGGCAGTGCCTTTTGGAGCCTCATGCAAGCACTCTCCCACACACACAAGGACCCTTCCCATATCACACTCATCTCACTGTCCTGAACATTTTCAATGCTGCATCCAGGGGTTTGTTTTCAGTTGTCCATCTGAGCTGACATGCATCTCCGTCCACTCACTGACCACGATCGCACGCGGCACCTGATCTCACCCACCAGGACTCTCATTTCACTTTTGATTTGGACAGCATGGTTCCAATTCTGTTTTACTTTAGCTCCCCTGCACTTTATCCTCCCCTAGTCGCCAATTTCCTTTCTCCCAACATAGTTGACCCCCCCCACCCCCCCCGCCCCCCGGCATCACCCTCCACCTCCCCTCTGTGGCCTACCAGCCACAACGATTTTCTTTCAGGGATGTCCTGGTGAATGTGCACATTCCCTTCCTTCCTAAAAATCGGATAAGTCCTGACTTCTGCATGTCACACATGTCAAGACGTGTTCTACACCAGCCTGTTTTCCCACCGACGTGGTGGACAATCCGGCTGGGGTGGGTGGGGTTAATAAGTCCAGCAGGCTGGCCTTATGTATACTTATGTATTACAATGAGGTCCCCGACGTCCTATGGTGGGGAGTCGGCCCGCCATCAACAGGCTGAGCGGGCAATTACAAACTGGCTTCACTGGTCATATTGTCCACTCCGCCCCACTCCAGTGGGCACAGAATATTCTTCTCATTGTGTGCGTGCCCCAGTGAGAATGTATCAGGGCTTTTAAAAAATGAGGAACATTTTTTATATAACAAAACAAACCAAGCATCATCTTTGATTTGTGGGAAGACTGTAAAATGTTCTAAATTTGGGCCTTTTTTAACTCTGTTTTTAAGATATTGAGATATGTGAAAGTTTTTTGTTTCAGACATCTTTCAGAAGGGAATCAAGTTTAGGTGACAAGTGGGCGTAATGCACCTTCACTGTTCTCATTGTCATTTTTAAAACAGTCTATTTCAGGTTCCTTGGGCAATTGCATTTGAAGAACTCCTCTGTAGAACTCAAATGACATCCATTTTCTGCAGGAATGAATCAAGAGCATGAGGTCCGATCACATGAGCCAAATAGAAGCCTAATGGAGAGCATCATATATATCATATATATTTGCCCTGTTTTTAGTCTAATTTGGAGTTATGTGTTTTTAAAACCAGGCTCCTAGTTTTACAGTGTAGAAGAAAACATCTTCTGCATCTAACTGTATCTAACTGTTGGAAAGATTGTTTTAGTACTTCCTGTTGACACACTTAGTAAAATGTGACAATATTTCATTCAACATCACAAACATTCCTTGCTATGTTAAGTAGGAACTTAATATTTAAAAATTGTATATCGAATTTTTTTCCATTAGAAGTGGTTGGTTCCGTGGTATAATTTATTCCCTTGCTGCCAAATCTCAAAAGGCGACTTTAAAGCAACTGAATATTAGCGGATCTCACACAATTAGCACGTACTCACATTGGGAGTTTCGACTGAAAGGCCAGCATCTTGCCATAATCAAATGAAGACCTGTTTAATCCAGTACAGTAATACTAAGAGCATATTATTGGCATGTATTGTTGTTATAATGCCAAAATCACAATGGATGATGTGATCCCATGTAAATGATGGTAGCTAATCATATTTTGCTTCTGCCAGCACCTGAAGGTTGGAGATATCAGCTGAAATATATGAGGGGAATCTTGGTGTCTCTAATAGCAGTGCCATCACTTTTTTTCTATATGGTTAGCTCTGATGGTGTGGTTAAAGTTGGAGACACCATGTAAAGTAAACTGGGCATCAGACAGGGTCCTGCTCCAAAGATGGCTGAAATAATTATGTTTTATTTGGTAAAGCGAGTCTGTGCATTTGTGCGTAGGTGACAAAAGAAACAGACACGCTCTGGACAAATCCTTGTGTTTTAAAGGCAAATTTCATCAGTTGAAAGCATTAAGCAAAAACAGTTGCAAAGAATTACTACAAATTCTGATTTTTAAAAAAAATCTGCTTCTGCTTTTTAAAAATGGAATGCATTTTTCTCTTTAAATAGTGAAAGCTATTGACATAATTGGAGGCACTGGCCAGGAGGAGTTACTGTGTCTGTCAGTGCAGGCAAGGGAACAGAATTAGCCTGCACAGTTGAATGATAAAATTGCTGAAGCATTTGTTGGTTAATGACCGTATCGACTGATGTTAACTCTGTTCCCACACAATGTTAGGTTCACTAACTCCTCTAAGCCAAGCTTCCTGGTCATGTCATTGGCATCACTGGTTAAACAAAAGTATTTGAACTCTCAACAGAAAAACGAGTAAAAATAAATGCTAAATGCAATAATTATTTTTAACTTTTTGAAATATGCTAGTTATGGGAGATTCTCTTTTCAGGATTAGGCCATAGCTTCTGAAGTTAATTCCAGATACTACCAACTTATCATCAAGATGAACTTTACCCTTTGGCTAGACTAAGTGAACCTTTTTGTAGTCTGCGTTCAACTCAAATCCTGAAGATACAGCCTTTCCTAGGAAAAGAACACATGACAGAAATGCAGTCATCCCAGCACTGAATTCCAGATGAGGAATGCCCATCTTTCATGACCTTGTGGTCTCACATATTTCATTTTACAAACATACTGATTTCTTTATACTACAGGTGGAATTTTAGACTATAAAGTAAAATATACTTATCATTATAGTTTTTCCTCATGTTGGAATAAAATGCTAGCTATCCTGTCTGCCAAAATTGTAACGGGTTACAAAGCTGAGCATTGAAGAATAATTGCTTTAAAAGGTCCTGTTAACTGAAAACAGATGTCATAAAAGACCTGTCTGCACTGCACATTGCAGTTTAATATATTTCTGTCTCCAAAAATTTATATCTGGTGACTAAGTTTGATATCTGTACTAAGTGTTGTTCAAACAATAAATGGATAGATAACTGCACTTTCACTTTTTGCTGCAGCACTAGTGTAATGGATTGCTGGTCAGCTCACCCACAGAATCACAGTGCAGTACATGGAAGATCCCAGTATTTTTGGTGTAAAATGTGCATTAAAAAAATTGAAGTAATTCTGTGTCAGCACAAAGTTGACAGGGAATGATTATAACAGCTTCGAAGCCTGAAAAAGAGCGTAAATAACTAGAATCCCCTGTGGGCTCACTCAGCCTGCATATGTAATGACTGTGATGGACAGCCACTATAGCTAGTAATGGGAAGCAGAGCAGTCACTCTGCAAATATGCAAACCATTTCTCATGCATTGTGTTTTAAAAGTGCATTGCAAACCACATTACCAACCGAGATGGCAGTCATTTAAAGGAAGTATAACCCTTTCCAGTGACCTACATAGATTCTGTTTAACACATTATCAAAAAAAAATCAAATTTATACAACAATTTTAACATACCTCAGCTTTCTTACAACGTTCCAGCCCTTTCATTCTGACAAAACATTTTGTCACGGAGTTTGAAAGGGAGATAGAGCCTGAGTACTGAGTTCCTGATAATGCTACTTTCTTCTTTTAACCCGTTAATTCCAGCATATTCCAAGAGTTTCTATTTTTCATTCTGATTTAATCTAGTTCATTTTGGCCACTTCTTACAGAAGGGCTTAGAACGCTTTTATTGATGCAAGCCTTATATAATTAACCATAAACAGAATTCTCATGTATAAGTCTGCTTAGCGTCCACCTGCAAACATTTCAGACAATGGGAGCACATGAGTTCTGTGTATTAGTCTGGGCAATACATTGTGTGTTTCCATTGTGTTCAAGGGAAGGAATGTTGCAAGCTATCTTTGAGTTATGGCTACCTATTTGAAATGGTCATGTGTGTGAAACATATTTCTACATTATAACAGTGACCACACTTCAAAATTATCTCTTTGACTGTAAAGTGATTTTAGACACCCTAAGGTCACAAGGAAGTCTTGTGGTAGCATCCCTACTTCTGGGCCAGAAGCTCAGGGTTCAAGTCCCACTTCAGGAATTGATGGCCATGGAAGGTGTATCCATAATGTAGCTGATTATTAGCCTGCATATCCTTCCAATATGGAGATGGTAAGAGTGAGAGAGTTTCCTGGTCAGCCATACTGCAGAAAACAATGGCAAACCACTGCAGTACTTTACCAAGGATAATCATGGACCAATCCAAAGGGAGCCCATGGTCACCTCTTACCTGAAGGAGCAGGAGGTCATGAAAGGTACTACCTAAATGCAAGTTTTTCTACTCAAGTCATTTTATGACTATTGTATGGGAATTTTTCAATGTCTTAAAATTTGGATTTTTATGAAATCCAATAATCATGTCCAGGGAAAAGGACATATTTATGTAAGTAAAGTCAGAAATCTGTATCAGGCACATGCACAGCTATTAAATAAATGATGCCAAGTCAGTAAGGGATTGAATTCTTCTTTCTAGATCAGTGGAGATCAAGCACCACCTGAATGATTGGTAAGAGCAGCGCAATCTATGGGTCAATTCCATCAAAAAATTGATCATGGACCAACACTGCTTTCCTTTCTTAGGATTTCACTGATCAAAGTGCTTTGCTTTAATTTTTTAAAAATAATTTTATCTTCTTTGTTATGGTTCAAACTGTTGATTCTAGTTACTCTATTCTGCCAACCAACATTGGTGTAACACAAGGAATATGGGATTACATTCACACATTGACACTCTTTTCCTTTAACTATGGTGTTGACATGGCACAGAAAATGGTGTCATGTATATAAATTAAAAAAAAATCCCTGTGGGTGCCACTGTTTCACCTAAAGACACAAGTGCCTATGAAACTAACAGGCTAATTTTGAGAAATTTTAGGTTATTATGTACAATGATATGAGAATTTCTAGATGTCAGACTTTAAAGGAACACATTGAAAGAAAATGCAAATGACTCATTTTGTGCTGTTATATCTGACCTAATGTTTGAAATTTACAAGCATCTGTCAATTCAAAACTTCTCTCACCAAAGACCATTGGACCGCCTGTGGCTGTGTTTAATTACAACTAGACTCTCTGACCAAAAAGAGACAGGCTTAAACACAGATCTGCCTCAGCAGTACAAAAATGCACTGTGTGTAACATGCTATAACATCTTTATACAATAGTAATCTCTGTGATAACTGGAAGTAATTCCATGGGAGGCTCAGAAGCTGAATATATTTTTACATAATTTATGATTTGTTTCTTACTTAGCTGATTCAATAATTAATACATTAAGCATCTTTTATATAACACTTTAAATGTGACATAAAACATTTTTCATATTTTTCCAATTGGGTCAAATTTCTCAGGAGATGCAATGTAGCTACTGATATCACAGAACCCTAATTTGCATGGGCTAATAATGCCATTGCTTTATCCAGTAGGCACCTGCCCACCTAACTTAAGGGCACCACCCAAGATGACAGCAGTGTAGATATCGGCAAGGAAGTGATGTTAAGTCCAACAATTTAATTCTCCTTCTGTAACTATCCCAATCCTGTCTGAAAATGGAAACATAAATCAGCGCCATGTCTCTCCCCAAAGAGCAGCCAAAGAGATTTCACACTGGGGCATGGGGACGAGTAGAAGTTCCAATCACACAATAGAAACCCATAGCATAAGAAGGTGAGGTCTGCACAATGGTCTCTATGCCAAAATGCTCATTATTTCTTCTTCCTGAATTCCCAAGAAGGAAGGCATCAGTATTTGAATTAATGGAGAGACACAGGTAGGGCCCACAAAATCTTCCATGCCCAGGCCTTGGCCTGGGTGCAATAGAAGACTGCAACCGCAAATTTGCCCTTGTAGAAAACAGAACAATTACGATTCAAATGATTTAAAGTCCATGATGCCGGCTTGCCTCTGTCCAAAGCAGCTTATCATCATACATCTTACCCACTACCTAAGGGTGTCCAGTACTTATATAGGCACTCAACGGAACTATCATAAACAGCTGATAGTGCACTAAGTGTGCACAATCTCTGAATATATCTTGGGCTAAATTGAGTCCACACCCAGGGCTGCTTGCCTTCTCCGATCTCTACTTGCTTCTTCACATAACACAAACTGAGCTTGCATCATATCCTGAAATGTATCATGAACCTTGCTGTCAAGGGGTGATTCAAAGTTATTCATATTTGAAGTAAGTACAAAGCAGTTATTAAAAGTGAAACTAATGAATTAATATTGATAGTTTATCATGTTTTTTCAGTTATAGTATTATGTTTAATTCTACAAATAAGAATAGCAAAATAAATGTCCTATAAAGGGATGGATAAAACTGCACGTGTAATATTTGCATACAACTGGCCAGCTTCTAGCATGCATCCACTGTACATTGTACAAAAATAATTTGAAACAAGTTATCAAAATTTTGATTGTAAATGTTTAAGGAATGCACCCACTATAAGCGAGTTCCAACATTTCATATATATAAAAAATGTCTGCAGTCATATTTTTAAAAGTAAACGCACATTAGAGCTGCTTTTAACTCCCAGTGGGTTTCAGGCAGGAGTCAGTTTGTTTCTAACATGCCCGTCACAGCATGAGGTCTTGACGATTTTGATCGCTGAGCCTTGTTGCCATGCTGATAAATCGTGTGTTCCATGGCCACCCACTGGCACTCAGGTAAGAGTTGGAAAAGGGGTTCTGGGAGGGACTTGTGGAAGAGAAAAGGAGAAGAATCCAAGGCAGGAGTGATCTAAACTTTCCCTGTGCAGTGCAGAGGAGCCACCTCGTAAAATATCTTCTAGATCTTTCACATCCTGATCCTTTTCCAAACTGCTTCAGCCTGGTCGTTTTCTCAATCAGGCCTGGGTTAAAATTGGAGTCAGGTCCGTTGATGTCGTCAGGCCACAATCTGCATATTTAAAGAAGGATGATATGGTTGTCTTTGCCTCTTGTTCAGAAGAGCAGATTAGAATCAGGATTGTCAGGATCTAAAAAGAAAATGGCATTCTCATTGTCTACTCACCAGTTGCCCAAAAAGTGAAGTGAGGAGTTAGAGTTAAAATCTCCCCCCATTGATTTATATGGAATCAGATCAGAATCCAGATATAGCACATCTTTAGTGAGCCACACATTTAAAGTAGCATTTGAGTGACATCTACTTATTTTCTACCAAAATTACACATCAATAGTGTTGGACTGTTCTAACAGCTAGCTGCCTGTCCATGAATGCAAACTAGTTTTATAAATTAGACTTACTTGTGCACCAGAAAAGGGATGTGAGTGATTTGGAATTTTCTGCTTTCCTAGAACTCTATAATCAATGTGACCTGAAAAATATTTATGAAAAAAATTACATTTCAGTTACCATAGTCACTTATACCTTATAATTGATTATTTGAACGTTAACATACAGAATCTGTATGAAATTCCTTTGCCCTCTGTCTCTAAGGAAGCTTTAACCTAGTGTGTCCCAACCAGTTTCCAAGCATTCGTAGGACCCCAGTATATTATATCAAATGTGTGGAGAATAAATCCAGGCGCACACCAGTTGGGCTAAATGGTTTGTTTTTTTGCTGTATGTTGTATGTTAGTGGTGTTTAAGAACTACTCACGCAGTCCAGCGTCTGACATTTACTCGCTGTCAGAGCAATATACATTGTTTAGACTGTACAGGTATAATTAACTCCTCTATAATATATGCAGTGCACACAATTTACCTGTAATTAGCTATATTTTTAAAAAAGCTGCGGTAAACAACTTTAAGGCCCTTGCACAGCTGTCACTTTACCTCTGAAATCTACTAGGATATTAAATAAAAATTGCAAAATCAATATGCTTTTTTCATAAACACGTGCTGTTAATATTTTCATCATTTGTACTGACAATGAGTTTTTCACACAGGTGTAAAAATATTCTTTCAAAATAACATCTTCAAAAATGTTGCTGACTATTAGTGGTTCACTTCCTCACACAATTTCCTCGATGCCATAACTCATTCAGAATTTATACACTACATTGATTCTCACCCTGCCAATGTCCCAGGCCTTGACCAGATTCGCTGCCAGACAATGATTCCAATCCTCACACAGAGGCCGGGATTTTCAGGCCCTGTCGCGGGCAGGACCCGCTGCGGGTGAGGCGGCGCCCCTGCTGGAAGTCCATTGACTTGTGGCCTGACCAGAAGATCAGGGGGGGTGCAGCGAGGCACGGAAAATCCCACCCTCTTGCCTTATCCATGAGCCATTCCTAGGATGGAATGTTATGCCCTCTCCTGTGGTGAGTTTGGTGACGGGGGATCATTTAATTGGATGGGAGAGTGGCAGGAGGACCCCTGTCACCTTGCTGCCTTAAGCCCCATTAAGTCCATGATAAAAGGCACGTGGATGACCTTCCAGCCTTGCTGCCAATTGAGGACATTCAGTGGGCAATTAATGCCCACTTTAGGGCCTCATCTTTTCGCTGCTGGTGTTAACCCACCAAGATGGGGCAGTCGCCATGCAGGAACCATGACAAGCAAACCCATGTGGGGATTCTTGTTGGTTTCCAGGGTATCCCTTGTTCAAAGGAGCTCAATGTAAGCAGGAATCAGGGAAGGGGTGGGCCCACTGAGAGCCACCTGCTGTCCCTCCTCCGTGACACCCAATCTGCGAACCCATGCCACCATCAATCACCTGTGCCCTGGGTGCGTGATCATCCTGGGCCTCAGGTGACTGTTGGACTGGCAGCTGGTGCACTGCTGTTCAGTAGAGCTGCCAGCCTCTGATTGGCTAGCAGCCGATGACATGTGGGACTTTCCCCCCGGGATCTTTAATCCTAGTGAAGGCCTCTCACTGTCCAGTTAAGTGCCTGAATGACACATGGTTTGTTGGGCCTTCCCAGAAAGAGGCAAAATAGGGCTGTCACCGGCTCACCAGTGGATAGGCAAGACCCCCGTCACCTCCATTAAATCCAGCTCCTGGGGTAGGTTCCATACCTTGAACAGATTTAAAATCTAACTGATTCCAAAATTTTTGGATTGGAACAGTAAAATAAATAAACATATCTAGTTTTTAAAATGCCAAGCGTATGCTACAAAAACATGGAAGGAAATATTCTAAAGCTTTAATCTTATCTCAAGGTTCAGATGACATTCACAAACCAATTGCACTTCAATTTCACAGGTTGTCATGTCATCGGAACCTTTGGTGAGATTGCAGTCTTGCAATCACTCCCTGCTTTTCATTATTTTATATGTTAATTGGGAGATACAAAATGTGTACAATCTGATGGGAAAACTTTGGCATGAAGGAAATACAAATCATATCATTAATTACTATCACTCTGAAACCATAAAGCTTATTTTCCATTTGACGAATCAAAACTATTATTTTACTCATTTTTATTTGTCAACAGGAAAACATTATTGTTGTGAATAAAAATCAGAGGAAAAATCCAATTCACTTCTTCACGCCCATATGGGACTTATATGTTTTGTAGTCCCCTTAGAAATTAAAGCAAAGATTTCATTTCCAGGTATCTTATTTATCAGTTCATACGATCTCTTTGCTTATACATCAAATACATTACACGTCATGTTTTGAACAGTATTCTGTTACTGAAGTGCATATCAAACAGATACAATTTAATGAAAACCCCAGGACAGTTTATGGAATTTAAAATAAACAAAATCACATCTTTACAGCATTGAGAACTCAAGCCTGTGAAAGAAGCGCCTACATTAATAAAATAGGTCATTAAAGAAACTTCAGTTTTGCAAACTAAAATTCAGACTTAGGTCTCTAATGAAACAGCCTGTCTCAACCTATGGTTTGATCAGGCACATTCGTCTGTCAGTAAAAAGGAAACAAAAATCAACATCAGTCCCATCCACAATGAAGTCTTGTGAAAATTAAAAATAAATGCAAGGTCTCTGAACAGGACCTATGAGTTGCATACAGTGCAATGGGAGATGCACACAGGCTGCTTCAGAGCTAAAACAATATGACAGGGTTGTTGTTAAGGGAGACATTATTCATTACCAGCATTAGCATCAGCTGACGTATCAGAATATTAAAATTTAGCAAAGAGTTTGAACTGTCCTTGTATAAACAGTGGGATATCAGGTTTTTATTATTGGTTCTGTAACATGTCTGTAATTGTATCAGCATTTTAATCTTAGACGTATGATCTGTGATGCATTGCTTGCATATAATTGGGAACAACACTATTCAATCGCAAAGAAATAACACACACTGTACATTTTTATTGTACCATGCATTATTTAATTAAAAAGGCAGAATCTGCCACAAGCAAAATAATATTAAAAAGATTGTGCTTTATTGCTTCTATATATTTGATTTATTTGTAATATGAATTCTTATACATTAAGAATTTATAAGATGTCATTCTGAAATGAAATATTAAGAGTTTATTTCATTGGTAATTACAGTAAAACACAATAGAAAATAACTAAACAAGTCCAACACTTTAGTATTGCACTAAGCTCTTTCAGAATAATTGTTCTTACAATTATACCAAGATAACTTTAACTTAAGGTTAATCAGAATAGATATTTCAACTGCAAAATAGAATAATTTATAATAATTAATAAACTCCACAGAACTGAGATTTGCTGACATTAATACATTAGAATCTTTAAAAAGGAATGTTTGCAGTGGAGTGTCAACCATTTCAGTTCCTGGAATATTTCATGTTCATATCACAGGCATCATGTTATAACATTTTTTCATAATTAATATTTTACTAGTAATCCTGACATAGCATCACAATGCAATAGTAATGTTGCATATTATCTCAATGATAACTCACAAAAGCAAATATGTGGGAAATAATATATTTTGTGCATCAGAGAAAATGGAATACTATCACAGCCTATGTCAGCAAAAGTTGTATCCTTGATGTAAGGTCCTGGCCAATGTCCAGGCAAGACTCAGGAAAATTAAGTAATACAGAAATCTATCACTTAGAAACACTGCATTACATCAAGTGACAGGCAGTTTTTGACATCTTAAGTGCCTGACAATGGCAGGTCAGGCAGTTTTATTCTCGAAATACCATTTAAATATGAAAAAGAAGCGTCTGCATTCTGTTCTTTCTAGAAACAGTACAACTGACAAAGGGTGAAAATAATTCTCAGCTACCTGCTAAAAGACTGCCATGTGAGTGAACCATTGTCAAGCCACGGGAACTGAGATCCAGCTGCAATTTTTTTGTAGAAGGATAGAAGTTATTTTTAAAGCAGCCATTTCTCCTGCAATCCATCCTCTGGTGCCATCAGGCAAATGTAACCTTTGACCCATTCAATCATGTGATGCGTAAATCCCATCACGTACTCAGGCAGGCCACTTCATGACTTTGATATGGACATTAAATTTTCCATGAAGGCATTAAGAGTTGTTTGACCTTCCTTTTGTGCAGGTTGTCAGACAGCAAGCAACCAATGAGGTCAAGCAGTCTAATGATTCCAGATTTGTGAGGGAGAGTCGACAGTTTTGATTTCTTAGGGCAGAATTTTCTATTCCCGCCAGTAGTTGGAATTGTGTTGGGCGGGAACAATACATTTGGCATGATGGAAAGGCAGGTTCTCGCTAGTGGGAAATTAGTTTGGAATTTTGTTCTCCCGACTTTGATGGCGGGTTAAATGTGGGTCGAATTTCCTGCTAATCTATGTTGAGAACCACATTTGCATTTATTTAGGTCTCATGAATGCTCATTAAAAGGCCAGCTTGCCAGAATTATCTTCCTCCTCCAATTTAGGTAGCCTGCCAGTGGCTAATTAGAACAGTCTGTTTCCCAACTGTATATAGGTGGTGTGCCCCTAGGGAACTTCAGTTCATTAACAACTTCAAGGTCAGTAGATTCTGCTTTCACATACCTTTCAGAGCTTTGCTGCGAGGTTTCGGGTGCCCATATCACAAGCTGCGCCAAGGCCGGGTACGGGAGGCTATACTAGCAGGGAGGGAGAGATGGAGGCAGGACTTGGAAGGGGAACGTCGGAGGGGAGTAGGAGACAGAGACAGGACTGCAGGAGTGGCCGTGTGGAACACTGGAAACACGGGAGAGGTGGGGAGAGACAGAGGCAGGATTGTGAAACATGAGCAGGGGGGTGGAGGAGGGAGACAGAGGCAGGACTAGGGCCTGTTCAAGAAACACAGTGGAGTAGTGAAAGACTGTCCTGGGACAAGAGTTATAAGAATGCCCAAAGAAGAATCCAAGACTGTCCAGGAAATGAGGCCGTGCTGTTGGGAGTATGTTGAAGAGACAGTCCTGGGACTGAGGCCATGTTGTCGGGGCTATATTGAAGAGCCTGTTCTGGGACTGAGGTCATGCTGTCCAGGGTATATTGAAGAGATCGTCCTGGAACTGAGGCCATGCTGCCAGGGGTATATTGAAGAGATCATCCTGGAACTGAGGCCATGCTGTCAGGAGTATATTGAAGAGACTGTCCTGGAACTGAGGCCATGCTGTCAGGGGTATATTGAAGAGACTGTCCTGTGGCTGAGACCACGCTGTCAGGGGTATATTGAAGAGACTGCCCTGGGACTGAGGCCATGCTGTTGGGGGTATATTGAGGAGACTGTCCTAGGGCTGTACGGGCCAGGTTAGAGGGCTCTACATGGCACGCTTGTCTTGGTCCCGATCTCGGGCGGGAGGTGGGGGGAGCAGCCTTTCTGGGCTGTGACAGTTGTGCACGGTATGGTTTGCTGGGTATGGGCACCACCTAAGGCATTTGCTCCTGGGCGTTCCAGTCATGGTGTTATGAGGCAGAGGGCACAGGGTGATGCAGTTTGAAAAACAAACTAGAAAAAATTGATCGGGGAGGAGTTTCTGGGTGTGTGGGAAGAGATCAGCCAAACATATTTTGGCAGATTGAAGGGGCCCCCTATAAATTTCCTACCCAAATCATGGAGAGCATGGCTCAGCTGAGTGCTGGACTCGAGGGTCAAATGCACAATGAACAAGCTTGGCTCCTTTACTAATGTTGCACATCTGGCTGAGAATCTATTAAGTTTAGGTGCTGTGGTGCATATGGTGCTGATCCTTACAGAGAAATGTCAGAATAGATGTAGGGTCAAACGATCAAGGGCCATGTCAGCCAGGGGCTAAGGCAGCATGGGCCCTACAACCTCCATGTTCCCAGTGCGCTGGCCATAGCATTCAAGGCACCATGCTTGCAATCAGTGCAAGGATTGGGAATCAACAGTTATTGTCAAGGCCACTTGAGGACGACTAACACAAAGCTGACTCGCTACTATGACTTGGGTCTTTTGATCCTAATTAAGACCCTCGTTGTGAATGCGCCATTACATCTGAAGGGGATGCTTAGCCATCTGTCATCCTCCAGGATGATATCATCCTGCAAGGGGCTGCCTTGGTGTGCAATGTACAGACTGAGGGAATGTCAAGCACTAGAGACTGGATTCCTATCCTGTATGTGGAAGGAGACCAATCAAGGGAAACTACCATTGATTGCTCAATTGTATCCGTTCACAGATACAAGGAGGAGTAGAGAATGCAGGCTGCAGGCAACACAGCCTTCTCGATAGCTTCGATTAGAATGAGGGGAAGGAGAGCCAATCACCGATTGGCACAGCTCAGTGAAGACCATTGCCATGAGGAACAAGAGCCAGTGGAGTCCCAGGAAGACCCAGATGCCAACAAGGAGGGGCTGAATCCACGAAGAATGGCCTACAGAAGATAGAGTTCATATATGGAGATGAGTGAAAGACAGTGCCCTAGGCACCTTCACTTTTCTAGGGATGTGGTAGCTCATATTTGCCACATTCTCCATGAGGAACTCATGCCACATGGATTTGGAGGGCATCCAAAGTTGCTTTGAAGGTTACTGCCACACTGAACATTTTTGCCAGCAGATCCTTCCAGGGTTCCACTGGGGAACTTGGCAGAATCTCACAAGCAGCAACACACAAATGTATAAGGAAGGTGACAGATTCCCTTTTCAAGAAAGCTCACCGTTACATGCAGCTCTGCATGGATGAAGCAAGCCAGGTTGCTAGAACTGTGGGATTCGCTGCAATCTCAGGCTTCATGCAAATGCATGGCACCATCAACTGCACACATGTGCCTTGAGAGCTACCTGGCAACAGCTGGTGAGATTCATTAATAGAAATAGATCTCTGAATGTTCAGCTAATTTATGATCACAGAAAGCAAATGCAGAATGTTTGTGCTGGGTTCCCAGGGAGCTCACACGACTCCTACATTTTGAGGCACTCTCAGGTGGCAGAGATATTTGTGGGAGCTTAGCGCTTAGAGGGCTGGCTCCTTGGCGATAAGGGGTAGCCCCAGAAGATATGGTTAGTGACATCAGTTTGTCAGCCACAGAGTGTATCTGAGGAGAGATACAGTGATGAACATTCAGTCACAAGGTCCTTAACAGAGCAAACTGTTGGCCTCTTAAAGATATGTTTTTGATGTTTCAGCCAGTCAGATGGGTCTCCCCAACTCTCACCACAAGAGAGTGTCCCACATCATCGTTGGTTGCTGCACTGCAAAGGGGAGATGTGTTACCACAAGGACACATGGAGGAGCTAAATATTTGCTCGGATGAGGAGGACTTGGAAGGGGAGGAATTTGAAGAGAGTGAGGATTCAGATGAACAACATGATGATGTCATTGCGTGGGCACAATGTGGAGACGTGACCATGACAACCCCATAGCTACAAGTTCCCTGGAGGAATAAGATGAAGGCAAGTTGTTATGAGCGCAGTTCTCTTCATGCTTCAATACAGGGGACACAACAACACCTTCACTGACATCTTCAACAAGTCATGAAAGGTCATGAATCTCACAATGATCACAGAGAAAGCATAAGTCACCTTTAAATCTAATGATGGGGTCATCCTTGGAAGGTCTTGTCGCCTAGGGAACATGTGGCCTCTGTGGAATGTGATCAGCACTCCACTAGCGCACATCCTTAAGTGACTATACATCATGCAGTCCTTTCAACCATGGTGTCACCAAGTCAGTGGCCATGGCAGCCTTCAAGGGGCTGAAACCCTATTGCACACATGGGCCAGGACTTTCCATTTGTTGGGTGAGCTCGGTGGGGGCGGGCTGGAGTAGTCAGGGAGCCGACTGCTGCTTGTGATCGGCTCCACAGCACTATTTCACATGGGTGGGCCAATTAAGGCCCGCCCTGCATGGATCATGAGCAGCAGTGCTGAGCGCTACCTTTGCGGGGGAGGGAAGAGGGAGAGCGGCCTCATGCGCCGTTCGTGCATGCGCACGCAAGAGTGCTTCAACCTCCCTGAGGCACAGGGCTGCCTCAGGGAGATTGAAGCACTTTCAAAAAAAATAAATAAATACATTAAAAATTCAATGAAACATGGCCTCTCATGTGACTGTGTTACATGAGATGGGACATGTTTTTAATTTCAAAGGAAAGTTTTTATTTAATTTGTAATAACTTTAGGAAATCTGACCCCACTCGTGGATGAGGTTCCCTAAAAAACATAAAAGCCACTTAATCTTTTCGCCTGCCCGCCAACCATAAGGTTGGACATGCAGTGTAAAATTCAGGTTAATTAGGTCCTTCATGGCCTTAATAGGCCTTTCAATTATCGGCAGGTGAGCAGCCAACTCCGATGCACGCCTGCTGAGTGAAATATCACACGACTTCGCAATGATGTCGGAAAGCACGCCTGACGTCACCACGCGTTATTTTATGTTCCAGCGTGTCGGGCATGTGTCCACACGCCAAATGTAAAATTCTGCCCATGTTTTCCCTCATGCCAGTATGACAGCAGCTTAGCAAGGCAGCTCTAAGATGAAAAATATTCATCAATGGCTAGCGCTTGACCCTCTCAAGAGGGCGCTACATCAGGACAGCATCATTCTCCAAACACCAGTTCTCATGCATGATTAATAGTTAGGCTGCATCTTGATACTGAGCCCCAAGATGCCATTGGACATCATGATGCAGTGATCTGTTACACAACAATATGCACCCAAAGCTGGGAGTTATGTGCGCATTATCCTCACAGAGAGTTATTTAGCAGGACCATTGTGTGATTATTGACAAACACTCATTATCTTGCATTCATTGGAAGACTGCCAAGTTTATGTCCTGCATTTCCTTGGCATTTGGGAGAGACGTGACCCAGTCAGTATTGACACAGCAGTCAATGATAACAGTCCTTTCATAGATCCTGCTGAGCACTCGGGCGATATGCCAGAGCATTGCTTTCATACCATTTCAGTCCTTGATATTGCCCACCTCACAAAGGCCAATCCTTTCTAGGAACCCTAAGTTATTTAGTGCACAGTCACGCAATGAATTCCATATTGATTTGCGTTCTGTGACTTCACAGAGGGATTCCATGAAGCACCACTAGGCAGCCGTTCAGGAGCAAAGTAAGATCATCACAGGTAAATAGACTGACGGGTTCATCGGGATGAGCAAATATGTCTAGCATCACACACTCATTCCCATCCAGTAGGCATTTCAAATGTTTTCGCTTGGAACCAACTTCCATCGCTCAGCGTCATGTATGGGGAGAGTAGGAATTACTGAAGGATTAACATTCAGCCTTAAATGCAGAGGCAAAATAACACTGCAAGGAGACATGAAATGCTACAATGCTTGATGATGAAACTACTTTAACCAAAATCTCACAATCATAAAATAAGCGCCATTGTAAAGTGCACTTGGGTGAAAAGACTCCAATGTTGGTCGTGACAAATACTTGCAACGTCCACAAACTGCAGATTTCAGTGTGACAGCATCAGGATAATCACTAATCCTGATGAACAAACCTATGAGGTCACATAATGTCTGCCTGAGATGCAAGGGCTATCATTTGCATACTGGAAGTACCTTTGTCCATGACGCTGATGTGGAATTAAAGGCAATTCATTGCATTGAGATCGAATGCGACTTAATGGAACTGAGGGTCCAGATGGGAGATAATTGGAGAGCAGGGCGGGAGGTGCAGTGTGTTCATTTTGTAGCTTGGATGAACATGGAACCTTGCATCACATTGATTAGCTATTCAATACCTGAGACTTGGAGAGGGATAAATGCTAAATACGTACAATGAATAAACACCCATACCACCATTGTGCATTCAAAACTTCTTAATTTTTCTAACTTGACAGCTACGTCTTAGGTGCAGCCCCAACATCCGCAGCAGAGGCGGAGGCAGACTGCCGACTGCTATGCCCTGTTGTCTGAGATGAATTTTGTGGGCATCCTCTGGGGGCCCGAGAATGGCCCTGGCCCTGCTAAGGTCTCCTACTTTGAAGCAGGTGCACCCTTCTCGGCCTGACCTGCTGGAGTTGATGGGGTCACAGGCAGTTGGGAATTTGGAGTGAAGGACACCCTTGGAGTGCCATGGGTGAATGCCACCGGGGTGTCTGGCTGGTGCTCCTCTTCCCTGTGGGTGCCTGAGACCTCCTCCCTGACATCTTGAGGAGAAGGGGCAACTGGAGGCAGGTTGAGATGCCCCATCCTCCTCTCGCCTAGCCACTGCTGGAATGCACCCATGATTAGAACAATGGTGTGCAGGTCCGAGTGCAAATCCAGCAGAAATTGCTGGACCTGGGTCTCCAAGGCAGCTGCCACCTTCCCAATGCATTCGCATGCAAGAGCCACGACATCAGACAGAACATGGACGGACTCCTCCATCCTTCATTCCAGGCCGGTGACAACCTCTGACAGTTCTTCCTGATGTTCCTCTGCCTGTCTCTGCATCTCCAACATTTCTCTCAGGGTCATCATCGGGCTTGGCATCAGGAGAGGTTTGGTCTACAGCAGTCCTCTGAGCGTCAGAGACCCCAGATGCTGCTGTCTCTGCCTGCTGTGGACACATGTCCGTGAGGTGATCACCTGATTGTGAACCCGAGTCTACTCTAAAGCTAGGACCCACTGAGGTGCGTGTATCTGAGCTGCTGGAGGGTTCAGGTGGATACAGTGATGGGACTTCAGCAGATGCTTCCTCTGCCTTCTCATCCGAGATGCTCTGGAGGCTGGAGCTGAGGGGCCTGCTTGGCGTCTTCCTCCAGCTTTTCTTGCTGATGGCTGGAATAGAGAGAATAGGCAATTAGTGATTGACTAGGCCGGCTCCAATATTACAGGTCACTCACAGTCATTACCCCTGTTGTTGAAGTATGCTGGATGGACACTCACCGTGCAGGAGCGATCTCTGTCCTCACTAGCAAGCTCTGCTGCCTGCTCCTTGTGGGAGGAGAGTGTCCTAAGCTCAGGCCTCCTTCGCAGATAGAATAAGGCATACAGTGATTGCCATGGAAAGGGTACAGAGGAGATTCATAAGAGTGTTGTCAGATATGAAGAATTTTAGCTATGCGGCAAGACTGGATAGACTGGGGTTGTATCCTTTGCTACAGGTGAGACTGAGGGGAGATTTAATTAATTACAAGAGGCCTCAATAGTAGAGAGATCAATAACCAGGGGACATAGATTTAAAGTGTTTGTACAAGGATTGGGGGGAGTTGAGGAGTGAGTTTTTCACCCAGAGCGTAGTGGGGTGTCTGGAACCCACTGACTGTAAGGGTGGTAGAGACAGAAGCCCTCATCGCTTATAAAACACTGTATATGTACTTAAAGCACCATAGCCTACAGGGCTATGGACGAGACACATTTGGAATATTGTGCACAGTTCAGGTCTCCACATTAGGAAAAGTATATAGAGGCACTAGAGAAGGTGCAAAGAAATGATCCACAAGGACAATACCAGAATTGAGATGTTTTACCTATCAGGAAGGACTGAACATGCTGGGGTTCTTTTCTGTGATCTTCAAGATTATGAGAGGATTTGAAAAGGTAGGCATTAGAGGAAGTGCTTTCACTTGTGGGGGAGGTTAAAACTAGGGGCCATAAATATAAGATAATAAACAATAAATCCAATAGAGAACCCAGGAGAAACCTTTTTACCAAAGAATGATAAGAATATGAAACTCACTCCCACAAGGGATAATTAAAGTAAATAGATGCCTTTAAGGTGAAGCAGGATAAGCCCACGAAGGAGAAAAAATGGAAAGATATGATGCTGTGTTAGATGAAGAAACGTTGGAGGAGGCTCATATTGTGTATAAACACTGGCATGGACCACTTAAGACAAATGGCCTTTGCCTGTGCTGTACAATTCTATGAAAAAGAGCCAGAAGTGCATGGTCTGCAGACTCCAGCCCTCTTCATGCCAAATAAAGCATGTTGCGGTCAATTAATGGCCACCCAATGGGAAGACAGCCAACTAACTGCCGGTAGGGTGGCTCTACATCCAACCTGACCTTTATGGAGGGACATCTGGTGGGAGGGGGGTCAGGCTATGAGCTGGAAGTCGGTCGTGGCCCCATATTTAAAGGCACTCTTACATGGGTTCTTGGCAGCCACAAGAGATATCCAGCTTTGTAAGGACAGCACATAGGAAGAGGACCATTAACCCCTTTGAAGTATTGGAACAGCAGCAGGTAAGAGCATGTTTTTCCATTCTGGTGGCTATTGTGTGAGCAGTCTGTCATTCAGGACCTTTGCCAAGGAGGAAAGAACATCTGAGCACACCTGTTCCATTCCCCTTCTAAATAAGGAGTGTTCAGAAAAAGACTCAACCTCTATTCTTTAACTCCGTTTGGCTCTCTGCAGCGGAGGAAATTCAATCTGCACCTTTTTAAGATTGTCACATTTGAAAGTTGACCACATCTACCACAAACTTTGGAGGAAGGGTAAATGGAGGTGCCCAGACCAAGGACAGTCCCACAGTTCAACGATAACTCCCTGTGAGTCCTTCTCCAGGCTATAATCGGCAGGAGGCCCTTGTGTGCTTTTTCTTTAATCTTTCATGGGATGTGCGTGTCATTGGCAAGGCCAGCATTTGTTGCCATCCTTAATTGCCTTTGAACTGAGTGGCTTGTTAGGCCATTTCAGAGGGCAGTTAAGAGTCAACCACATTGCTGTGGGCCTGGCAAGGGCAGCAGATTTCCTTCCCTAAAGGGCACTAGTGAATCAGATGGTTCCTTACAACAATCGATGATAGTTATCACTGTCACTGAGACAAGCTTTAATTCCAGATTTATTAATTCAATTTCACCAGTTGCCATGGTAGGATCTGAATGCATCTGCACGGACCATTTGCCTGGACCTTTGGATTACTAGTTCTATGATATTACCACTATGCCACCATCTCTCCAAGTGATAGGAAGAGGAGGCCTGCCCTCCAGAGGAGGTCAGCAGCCATGGGGTCATCCCAAACACTCAGTTGCAGTGCTGTAAGAGGCTCAATGACCTCTTACACTCAGCAAGGGTGAGTGTGCAACCATGTTGTAGATGGACCCATATGGGAGGGTGTGAGGGTGTGATGCGTGTTAAGTGGTGGGATTGCCTAGAGTCTATGCCATGTGTAGAAGGTATCATGAAGTAGAAATACCACACTGTGTGGCACTGGGGAATTCTGAGCCAGTTGGATCTGAAGTGCAAGATCTGATGGTTTGCAAGTGTCATTGCAAAGTGTTGGCTGCCAAAAATGGACATGCTGGAATCACAAATGAAAGCATGATTTTTCCACAGAAGATTCATTACAATGTCCCTTTTCCTTTGCAGGAGATGAGGGCACATAACGCTTGCAAGGGGGCAAGGACCAGAGGAGGAGTGCCTAACCTGGCCATTTCTACTCTTCTGAAGGAGGTCTTGCAGTTGGCTAGCAACCATTGGTGCATGGCCATTGGCTGTTGAGAGGCTGGAGGATGGTGAGATTCCAAGGGCCCACAGCTCTGTCCTGGAAAGATTGTACTGAAAGGGCTGGTGTGTGGGTAAACTGGGGAAGTGGGCGGGGAGGAAGCGTTGTTGCCTTTGACTTTAACTGCTTGCAGTATTTGGGGAGGAATGTGCATCTTAATTTTGAAGGTGTTGATGTTTAAACTTTGATTACCATTTTCCAGTGGTGGGATTGTCTGTGTGTCTGTGTGTGTGTGTATATGTGTAAGAAGTGTGTGTCTCTGAAATCACCTCAACTTTTGATGGTGCCCTTCATTGTCCGTGTTAGTTTCCCCCACAGGTGAAACCTCAGCAGCTGCAGCCCACCAGACCTGAGGGCCCAACATTAGCCTCTGAGGAGGAGGATGGAGCCTCAGAGCGTGCACCATCATATCCTTGCCAGCACCTAGCACCAGTGCAGCAATACACACCTCAGTGGGTATGTCTGAGTGTAATGACTTGATGCAGTGACAGGTTTTGACAAGAAATAGATAAACTTTATTACAGAGAGCTTTTCAGGAGCTACATGCTTGATCAGGACTATGGCCAGGAAGCCCCCCTTCCCCCCCAAAACCTCTCCCCATCCCTGGATTGTCCATGTTTAGGGCTCATTGGTCAGAACCTCCAAAAATATCAAGTGACCCCTGATAGACAGCAGGAGAGGCTATATCTTCAGTTACTGAATTTCCTCCCCCTTTAGTGTTTTACATTTTCTACTTACAGGGACCATTTGAATATCCAACAACATATACATATATACAACTTCAGCTGATTAAAGATTAAGGTCAGGATTTTACAGCTCCTTCTGCCCATTGGGATATTATGGTCCCAGCAAACTGAATGGAGATTTAAATGGCTCACTGCATCCACTGAGGGGGGGGGGACATATTGCTGTGGGGCTGTAAAATCCTGACCTAAGTCTCTGAGGTGCTGTCTTATGCGGCAAGACGGGCGTAGCTCTACCACTTGAGGTTCCTGAACAGGATCAACTTGATCAGGAACTGTATTGCAACACACATCATTAGAAAGTGACAGTTCTAGGTTTGGCAACTCTACAGAGATATTGGGCAGGTCTATTCTAGGTCAGTCTGTCACCTCAGGAATTGTTGCCTCAATGTTAATCACAGATGGAATAGTTGGTTGTTGAAATGTCTCTCAATCATGAATATGGTCCATGTGTTTTCGAACAATATGGTCTTCCACTTCCACCTGGAAGGATACGTGTCTGAGGCAATGGTCCCAGGAACCCAACAAGGTCCACATCCAAAGTTCTGCATGAATACTGTGTCATCTTCACTGAATGTGCGAGTTTTGCTGTGAATATAGTGATTCCATTTTTGATTAATCTGATCCCTCACTATCCTCCCCTCTAAATTTAGAAACACCAGACTTAGCCTTGTACATAGCTTACATTTCATCAGTAATTCAGACAGTGTTGAACGTGTAGTTGAATGTGGCATTGTACAATAATTGAGAAGAAAGTGGGAAATTTGAGTTTCTAGAGGACCTTCTGATAACCTCTTCATCCCAGATTTGAAAGTTTGCACAGCTCTCTCGGCTAAACCATTTGATGAGGGATGGTAAGGGGCTGTTATAATATGTCTGATCCTATTCAGATTTATACATTTCTAAAACTTTGTGCTGGTAAAGGCTGTGCCGTTATCAGTAATGATGATTTCAGGTAGGCCATGTATGTTAAAACAGTGACGCAGCTTCTCAATAGTTGCGCTTGATGTTGGCGATTTGACTTCATATACACCCGTCCATTTAGAATGTGCATCCACAATCAACAAATACATGGAACCTAAGAATGCTCCTATGTAATTGATGTGTTTTCTAAACCAGGGTCAACCAGGCCACTCCCACAGATACTTGGATATAAACAGGCAACTTCTGTTGTTGTTGACGCTGGAGACAGTGCTTGACCATGATTTCAATGTTACTGTCAATGCCTGGCTACCAGACATAGATTCACGTAAGCATCTTCATCTTTGATATACCTGGCTGTGCACTATGAAGCTCTGTCAAGAGTGGTTCTCTTCCTTGCAAAAGGCTGACAACTCTTGATCCCACGACAAGATTCCATCTTGACAACTTAACTTTGTTTTTCTGGCATGGAATGGTCTCATCTCTTTAGCCACAGGCAAATTTGACCATCCTTGCAAAACAAGGGGCAGAATTTTTTGCCTGTCGGGCAGGTAGGCCAACCCAATCTCCGGCATACAGGGAACCGATCCCCGCCGGAGAAGCGGGCCCTGCCGTCATTCTACGTGGGCGGGCCACGTAGGTGACGCCCGGCGGGAAGCGCTATGCGCTTCTTGTGCAGACAGGGGCGGGGGGGTGGGTGGGATTCCCCAAATGTGAGAGCCTCATCTCCCTGAGGCTAAGTGGAGATCACTTACATTTGTACAAACATTAAAAATAGAAAAATAAAAAAATGCTTAACATGTCCCCCTCATGTGACAATGTCACACGAGATGGGACATGTTAATAAATTTCATTCAAACTTTATTAAAGTTTTTTAAACCCTACATGAAACCCCATCCCACCGGTGGATGAGGTTTCATCTTTTTTCAGAAGCCCACCGGGGCTCCTGGCCTGCCCGCCAACATTAAGGTTGGACAGACAGGTCCTTTAATTGTTTTAATTATCCTGTCAATGGCCTCAATTGGCCAGTGACAGATCGGCAGGCACACAGCTGATTTGGCTGTGGCCCCACCTTCCTGAAAATTTAAATGGGGCGGGATGACCTCGGGGGCAACCCCCAACATCATCCCGTGTCATTTTGTGCATCGGCGAGTGGACCCTGCCCCCTACCCGCCAACGGCAAACTTCACCCCAAGGTCTCTGACTTTCGACAATATTGGATCTCTGTTCATATAATTTCTAATTTGCTTTGCAAACACAGTACTAGCACAACTTTTTGTGGCACTGGAACATGGACAACGCTATCTGGTAATGGGGGACAACTGAGTGCGTCTGCATTTGCAATATGTAAGCAAGGATGGTGCATAAAGATATACTCATATGCGGATAATATCAAAGCCCAGTGTTGAATTCTTGCTGATCCTATTGGCGGAATTGCTTTATCCTTAATGAATAAACCCATTAATAGTTTGTGGTCCGACACAATGGTGAAATATCATCCATGCAGGTACTGGCGGAATTTCTTCACTCTGAATACCAATGATAAACCTTCCTTTTCTAGCTGGGAATAACCCTTCTCGGCTGTGGACGGGGCTCTCGAGACATAGACAATGGATCTTTCTGATCCATGTTCCATTCTATGTGATAACACAGTTCCTACACCATAAGGAGAGGCATCACATGTTAATACTAATTCTTTTGATGGGTTGTAGTGTACCAATAAACATGACAAATGTAACACTTTCTTTACTTTCATAAAGACTTCTTCCTGTTGTGAATTCCATGGCCAATGGTGATTCGTTTTAAACAATAAATGTAATGGTGCTAACACAGTTGATAAGCTAGGCAAGAAGCAGCTATAGTACTTGATCATACTCAAGAAGTACTTGAGTTTGGTTATATTGGGCAGTGGGTGTGCATCTTTTACTGCCCAAACTTCCTCTTCTGCTGGCTGCAAACCTGGGCATCCACCCTGTAACCCAGGTAAATAACCTCTGGTGCTTCAACTGTGCATTTTTCCTTCTTTAACCATACACCGTCTTCCATGAATCTTCATAGCACCTCCTCCAGGTTGTCCAAGTGTTCAGCCTAGATTGACCCTGTGATCAGAACATCATCTAGGTATGCTACCACTTGGGAAGTCCTTGCAAAAGACTCTATTGTTCTCTGGAAGATCGCGCATGCAGACGATACTCCAAAGGGTAGGCAAGTGTACTGAGAAAGACCTTTGTGTGTTAATAGTCACATATTCTATCAACGTGCTATCCAGTTCTAATTGTTAGTAATCATGGCTCATATCCAATTTTGTGTAGGATTTGCATCCAGCCGGCTTTACATATAAGTCATCTATCCTTGGAATGGGGTACTTGTCTAGTTTTGCTGCCTGATTTATGGTCAATTTATAGTGCCCATAAATGTGTATGGTTGGTCGGGCTTAACCATTGGAACTATGGGTGCTGCCCATTCCGAGGATTGGACAGGTTGGATGATGCCCAGCTTTTCTAACCGGCACAGTTCTGTGTCCACCTTCTCCTTCAATGCATAAGGCACAGGTCTGTCCTTAAAGAGACATGGTGTCACCTGAGGATCTACATATATCTTGGTCTGCATGCCTTTGAACTTCTCTAATTTGTCCTGAAATACACTGTTGTATTTCCTTAGCAGTTCGGGAACTCCTCCTGTTTTCAGATGAAATATATCAGACCCAGTCAAGCTTGATTTTCTGTAACCAGTCTCGGCCCAGAAGACCTTCTCCTGTCACTATTATCAGTTGAAGCTGGGCTGTCTGTTGCCAAAAGACACTGGTACTGTGGCAATGCCCTTGACCTGACTAGATTCTCCAGTGTGAGTCTTTAATTTGGCGGTTGTCCACTTCAGGTTTAGTGGCCGTCCTGGATTCCACAAACTAATCGGTCCCGCAGCAAATCATTTAGTGCTCCTGAAGTCGCAGTGTTTGGTCAACTGCTCCAGCTTCGCTACATAGGCTATGTTGGACTCTCCCGGGACCCTAACTCTGGAACTAAAATTAAATTGCTGCATTATTACTGATGGCTTCAATAAGGCATTTGAAAACATGCCCTCCTTCTCCCCTCCCCCCACCATTATGGTTGAGCCTCCTGTAACCAGCTGCATTATTAGTGGCTTCTCATTAACTTAGATTATGACAGTGATAGGTTCGGTTTTTACAGCGGTGACGTTATAAAGGGAATAAATACTGGTTTTGGCAGCTTCAGGTTCTCCTATATTTTTTAACTCAATCATTTTGGTTTGCTGCTTATTGGGCTGTTTCGGCTTTGGCCTGCATTGTCTTACTACGTGACCTTTCTTATGGTAGTAATAGCGTTCTGTTTCCTTGAATTTCCAGTCTGTGGTCATCCTCACATCTATAACAAATTAACCTTGGAGTTGCTGCTGAAGTGTTTTTGCTGGGCCTTTTTATGTTTCTAACAGCTGACATTGCCTCTCACTTCGATGCTCTGTCTCTGGTTTTTGTGCCATGCCTGGTGGTAGGTTACTGCCCCACATGAAGAACAGCGCCATGTTATATGTGTTGCAAAGCCTGTGAGTCTTTCGCAGCGCTTTCCATGGTGAGGGAGATTTCTAGGGCGTACTTCAAATGGATGTTGACCTCTGTGAGTAAACAGCGCTGAATGGTGCTATCCTGAATTCCACTAACTAATCGGTCCCGCAGCAAATCATTTAGTGCTCCTGAAGCCCGCAGTGTTTGGTCAACTGCTCCAGCTTTGCTACATAGGCTGTGATGGACTCTCCCGGGACCCTAACTCTGGAACTAAAATTAAACTGTTGCATTATTACTGATGGCTTAGGCTGGAAATGCGTTTTCACGAGATCCACTAATTCATTAAAGGACTTAGAATTGAGTGCGCTCGAGGCAGTCAGGCTGTGGATGAGATTGTGTGTCTTGCTACCACATACACTCAAAAGGATTGCTTTCTGCTTCTCCATGGTGATTTTGTTCGCTACGAAATAAAAAGCAAGGCGCTCTACCTCCAGTGGCTCCAGTCTTCCATTGTCGGTTCATAGGGATTGATTCTGCTGAAGAGTAACATGACTGGTGAACAGTCTTTTCCTTTTTCTTAGGATTTGATGTGCTCACATTAACAAGGTGAGGTGCATTATAGGAACTATTTTACCCTCATCGCCAAATGTAATGATTTGATGGAGCAGACAGGTTTCAACAAGAAACAGATAAACTTTATTACAGAGAGCTTTTCAGGTGCTACATGCTTGATCAGGAAGCCTTCCACCCTGCCCCCAACCTACTCCCCACCAGATTTCTCGTGCTTAGGACTCATTGGTCAGAGCCTCCAAGAACATCATGTGATCCCTGATAGACTGCAGGAGAGGCTATACCTTCCGTTACTACAGCGAGTCAGCTGAAAGGGATACACACTCTGGTGAAAGCACATTAGAGTTGCAGGACCAGCTGTCAGAGGCTGAGATAGTGCAGGCCTCTGGCACTCAGACGATTGCCAGAGGTGACCTAGATGTTGAGCCCCAAGTTTATGGCGAACCTCTAGAGTTGTTCATTAGGCAACAGATGTTGGACATACAGCTTACATCTGGCAGATTCCAGAGTTGTGTGCACTGGAATTAATAAAAGTCACATTTAGAGTGTGAAAGGGAGATAGTATTTTTGTCTGGCTCATTCTCAATCTCTTGATGCTCACTCACACCCACCCCCACTGTGTGAGTGTCTGTGATTGTGCATTGGTGTGAGGAGATGAGAGTGAGTGGGATTCCTGAGACTGCGAGTGAGTCAGACACACGCACAATAAAACCACACTCACTCAGTCACTCATTTATCTATCTCTCCCACACTCACTCACACTCACTCACTCTCTCCCCCACCCTCACTCTCTCTCTCTTTGCCCCTCACGCTCTCTCCCACAGTTCCTCTCTCTCTCCCATGTTCACTCTCTCTCTTTCTCTCCCGCACTCTCCTTCTCCCTCTCCCACATTCACTCTCTCTCTTTCTCTCCTGCACTCTCCTTCTCTCTTTCCCACACTCACTCACCCTCTCTCCCACTCTCACTCTCTCCCACACACTCTCTTTCCCATACACTCTCCCTCTCTCTCCCACCCTCAACTCTCTGTCTTCACTCTCTGTTGCTCCCACACTCACTCTGTCTCACATTCACACTCTTTCTCTTCACTCTCTCTCGCTCCCACACTCACTCTCTCTCTCTCACATACTTTCTCTCTCTCCCACATTCGCTCTCTCTCTTTCTCACACTCTCCCTCTCTCTCTGTCTCTCCCCCATATTCACTCACTCGCTTTACCACAGTCGCTCTCTCTCACATTCTCACTCTTTCTCTCTCCCCTACACACATTATCTCTCCCACATTCATTCTCTAACTCTCTCCCACACACACTCTCTCCCCAGCACTCACTCTTTCCCTCTCTCCCACACTCACGCTCTCTCTCTCTCATATACTCACTCTCTCTCTCCCACATTTGCTCTCTCTCTTTCTTTCCCACACTCTCCCTCTCTCTCTGTCTCTCTCCCCCACACTCACTCACTCTCTTTACCACACTCTCTCTCACACACTCACTCTTTCTCTCTCCCCTACACACATTATCTCTCCCAGATTCATTCTCTAACTCTCTTCCACACACTCTCTCTCTCCCCCGCACTCACTCTTTCCCTCTCTCCCACACTCACTGTTGCTCTCTGTCCCACACTCACTCTTTCTCCCCCACACTCACCGTCCCTCATCCAAACCTTGGACAGAGAGTCTCTTCACCCTCATCATGCCTCCCCCACCTTCACATCCCCCACCCCCCTATCGACCACCCACCTGCCTGCCCACACCATTGCATCCAGCCTCTTCTGGTCTAGCAGCCAGCCTTCCCCGCCACTCAGCACAGCCCGGACAGGCCCGGCAGCTAGCCTCCTCCCCACCTGACCTGGGATCCGCTTGATCCCTCACTTGGCCTGGCATCCTCTTCTTCCCCCATTCGTGAGCCTATCAACAGCAAATGCAGGAGAGCAACAGCCTGTGATTGGAGGAGCAGTTTCTTTCAGAATCTTCCACTCCACTATTCGGCATTTTGAAAACTACACTGGGGGGCTTCACAGGCCACATCCAGCCCATGGGCCGCACGTTGGAAAAGCCTGGTGTTGTGAATTCCACATTCCTAGTTTAATCTTCGCATTGTAAGAGACTCTTGCATCTTTCTGCCATCCAAAGCCTGCTGTACATCGGCTTCTGCAGCTGGCTGGTATGGCTCACCCTCCTCATCCTCAGATTCATCCTGCTATGCTCACAGGGGGCAGCGAGCTCTGGGTTCTATACTGGAGTCCTCAAACGTTGCCATATCTCTGCCTGTAGGCCCCATTCCCTCTCAATCACTCTTTATGACAGGTTCAAAAAAATCAACTTGTGAAGTGAAAATTCTGGCAAATGCTCCCAACTTGACTGGCAGATTCTGCTGCTAAATGCAACCATGGTCCCGTTTGCAACTCTTTTTATTCATCTTGGTAGCGTCTCCTTGTACCTGACATGACTCACTCCAATGTTTTTCCTGTGTGCCTAGTGAAAAATGGAGTCAGCCGTGTAAAATCCAGCTCGATTGTCTTGTTAACAAGTTGAATTGCTCATTAATAATTTTTTTTAAAAAATGATGGGCAGGCTGCTGTTTTTGGTGCCTGTGTGCTTTCTGTATTATTGCACAGTAGCATGATGAGCCACGCCAATGTCATCAAGCTGAATTTTTTGTCGGGGTAGGCGAGCAGCACGCTCAATTTGGCAATGTAAAGTTCAGCTCATGATGTGCAGTCCTTTCAGTTTTGGGAAGCCTGTGGTTCTGGTTTGCTCATCCTCCTTCACTTGCAAGGGAAAGGGATGAAGTTGTTCATCCTGCACATCCTCAGTGTCATCTCAGATGCAGAAGTGCACAGCGCTTATGTCACCTGTTTAATCCTAAAATAACCCTGTGGTATTGGTACGTGGCATCATAGTAGCCTGGCAACCCCAGGCAGCACTGTCCATGCCCTGGGATGGAAGTCCAGTCCATGCTGCCATATATTACACAAATCTGCGACCCCTTCACTAGTGAAACGAAGGCACCTGCTGCAATGCTCGGTGAGGGTCAGGTATGACACTTGGTTCCTGAGGAACTGTGGGGCTACCACAGATGCCGATTGCATTACCCCTATTGCCACAAGAGCTGAGATCAGCAAGCCAACACTGACCAGGGTTTGAACTTATGATGCTCCTGCTCAGAGAGAGTACACTTACCAACTGAGGCATCACAGAAGCTCTTTTTGCTTACATTACAGATATTTTGTCACACACATTGAAAACAAATGTGCTCCAAAACAAGAAAAGAGAAAGTTTCAGGATGGTGCTTTGTTTACAGTGCTCACAAGGTTCAAACTAGAACATAACATCCACCATCAGAGGCTAAACAATTCTGTTCAAATGGTTATGCTCACAAGGCATGATTTTTTTTTGCCTGGCATCAAAACTGTTTAAAATGAACTAAAATAATCAAGGATGAGAGGTTAAACTGTGAGGCTATTGCCTTTATTTCACTTGTCACATTTTAAGCCTTTGGCAACATGTACTTCTTTCTCAGCTGTTAACAGGTTAGATTTTTAAATCTTAAGTCAACTCTGCGCAACACAAAAAGATGTCGCCTTTGTCAATACTGTAGAAAAATATGTCCAAGGCACAGATTACAGTCACAGCAAATTACTATCCTCCCAATCTCACTACTCTCCCACTGCCAGTTTGTTATTGCATTGCTTTATTTATTGATTACTGCATCTGCTGAAAATTGCACGTATCTAGAAATGTTCATTGTTACATATTCTAAATACTTATATATTATTCCAAATCGCTAAAATAATTCCCAGAAGGAAATAGCAGGTCAGACCAGTACTCTTATTTCCCAGTTTTTACTGGAGTTCCATTTTAAAGTATAAAAGTCTAGTTTGGACCAGTATTCCTATTTTCCGGTTTTCACTGTTTTTTCCCTTCTGGGTTTTTTTTACATAAAGCAATGTTGCCCAAAGTTCTTGCAATGATTTTTTAAGCCTTTGAGTCCCAAGTAAGGCATGTGGATTAGGCCTATTCCTGAGGAAGTTGTGAGGTGCAACATTACATCATGTGGACTTGGCCTATTCCTGAGGAAGTTATGAGGTGCAGTATTACACCATGTGGTACATTGCCAGTTTGGTCTCTTTTTAAATTCTTAATCACACCCTCTTCACAAATAAGAAATATTCAGGAAAACGTGCAGGTTACTAAATTATGTATTTTCTGTACCTCTTGTCATTGATAAGTATTCCCCTAATTTGCATAGGGGATATATCATTTCTGCGGCTTATTCAGTTAAATTGCCCATTCAATGTCTTCAGTTATGAACCATTTGGTTATTAAGGATAAATTACAGGTCCCCCACTGCTTCCACATTAATACTCCAGTCAATGCTCAATAGATGTCCGTAAATAAAGAAGCACATGAAACAAGAAACTGGAGGATATCAATATTTACAGTGGAAGCTTTGCATGTATTAAGGGAAAATTCTAATCAAGGGTAATAGTATAAAATTACATGTGTTGTCTAATTCTATCAAAGTTAATTCTGGATGCTTTTGAAAGCTGTGGAAAACATTTCTGTCCTGTCTTTAAAGTGCCTTGAGCACCCTTGTTGACTGGAATATAGAATGTAGAACATTAAAAGCTGTTCTGACTCTTGTTGAGTAATAGTTGGTTTACAATGGGAGAAGCGAGATCAAATTCAATTCCGGTTATATTGATCTGAATTGAATTCAATCTCCTGGCTTTCACATTGTAGTGCAGCACCTTCTCCCAACACCAGCCTGTACACAGAATAGCATCAAATTACAGCCTGGTGCTAGTGTTATTTGCAGAGCAGGACAGATGCGAGCAGAGTCAAATCAAACTGTTTACACGAGACTTACTCAAACCAATTCAGTTCTGCAGCTGATTTAAATTCTGCATTGGGGGTGGACATTTTTTGTGCGATATAAAAGTAAACTGAATTTGAACAAATTTTTCAATGCATTTAATTCAGTATAGCATAAAACAAAAAACACAGCTGTCAAAGGAACAAGACTTAAGGCACAGCTATTTATTTAGTGTTCTTCACAGACTTCACTCCAAACACAGCTAAAAATTATGCTGGATTAAAAATCTAATGGTTTTTCTTACTGCAAATTTGGCATTAACTTCACAGTGCTCTTGCTGTGAACTCAGTACTAGATTTGTAGTACGTTACTGCTGAATTGTTAATCAGCACTCCACACATTGCTGGTAGTCAGATCCATGGATCAGGCTGGATTCACATTGCGTTGACTATAATACAAGAAGCCAATGCAAGGCTGGATCATTAGCAACAATAGCTTCTTTTCCTTCCAATTATTTTCAGTTACCCCTCCTCTTAATGCTGTATATTATGAGGACAATAACATGATGGTTGATGAGTCTATGGTATTCCAATCAGACCTCTGTGCTTCATTTGGGAGGCAGGATGGTGAATGACAGCGCATTATTAAACAATGGGCAGCATCAGAACTGACCTTAATCCTGTCCTTATCTGGTATCCACACAAATTTACTGTCCACTAAGGGCCTTAAGACAATGATCAGGAGCCTTCATCTTCCCTAGGTTGGGAATGTATTTTTCAATTAGAGTGCCCTTCTTCCACTATGGCTGCAGAGATCACCTAACTTAGAGCAGCTCAGAGATTATAACATAGGGCCTAAATTTCTGGCAGGTGGGGGCAGAGCAGGAGCGGGCGCGGACCCATTCACCACCTGCGATTGGGTCTCTGCTGCCATTTTACGTGGGTGGGCCAATTAAGGCCCACCAGTGTGAATCGCGGCTCCCGAGGACAGCGGGAGTGGGCGGGCGGTGGCGGGTCTACAATGATCGCTTGGTCCAATGGTGACCCCGCGGCCTGTTTCAAAAGCTGCTGGAGCTTTTCAAAGGCTGCGAATCACGGCCAGTGGAAGGGCTCCCCAGAGCGCTGCTGGTGAGCAGGCCAGGCAGGAGGGTGGGTCAGGGGGGCACTGTGCCCCTCGGTTTTCTGATGATTGCCTTGCTGCCCTCCTTGAGGAGGTGGCAGCACGGCAGGAGGTGCTGGTTCCTCAGGATGGGAGGAGGAGACACCCCACATGACCAAACGTGCCTGGGAGGAGGTGGTGGAGGTGGTGAGCTCCCGCAATGCGGTGCAGTGCAGAGCTTCAACAACCTGTTGCGCTCAGGAATGGTGAGTACCATGTTGGCATTGGTCATGTAACCCAGCAGGTAGGCTTTGCCCCCTGGCTCCCTCCCCTACCCCCCTTGCCCCACAACTCTGAGTGTAGATACTGTATTGAATCATTGACGGTATGTGTCCTTCACTGGGTGGGCCAGCAGATATTGCCCATGCCTAGGTTACCCTGAGAGGGTGGTGAAGAGATGGGTTCTGCCCCCGCAGCATGTGGTACACTGAGACCCACATGACTGTTTTGGGGGCAACCTGGAGGAGCTACACCTAGGCGCAGTGCTGGAACTACAGGACATGTCAAAGTCAGGGTGATGACATGCTGGGAGGGGAGCTTCAAGGTGGGTGGCACCAATCGATCTGCTGTCCTCTGCGCTTCACATGCTTGCGCCTCTTTGCTATGGAAGGTTAGACCGTGTGGTGCCTGATGTGATGTAGGCAGCATTTGGCCAAGAGGGCGAGAGTGTGGGGACAGGTTTGGCACCTTTGTGTGAGTGTTCGGCAGCAGCGGGGTGAGGAGGCACTGGAGTCCTGAAATGTCCCACTCTGGTTGGGGTGGGCCGTGTGCGAAGAGAATCCAGGTATAAGTAGCACTAATCAATGCTCTTCTCTCTTTTTCAGGAGAAGAATGCATATAATGCCACCGAACAGGTGAGGACTGGCAATGGGCCAGCACAGTTAGCAATTATCAACCACTTTGAGCAGGAGGCCCTGGAATTGGAGAGAAGCCATGCACCCAGGTCCACCGGTGTCGGTGAGGCTGGGGTGCCATGGGCAGGTATATTTGCCCAGCAGTGAGGTCACTATTGTTCTCCCAGCAGCCATGGCAGTGCTGAATATTCAGCGATTGAAGTTTGCAACATGGCTTGACCATTGCTTATGGAAGGATGAGCACATAATGACCCGGGAGACAGGGATACACATTGACGTTGTCTCAATGTTAACTGATCCAATGTCCTTGTTCTTCCTTTCAGCATCAGTGGAGCAGGGCTGGGAGGAGGAGCAGCAGGGACCCCTCTCACACCTGAGGTCCCTGAAGTCTCACCAGCGTCTCACCACCTCTGCCAGGCAGGCAATAGCGCAGATACTAGCACCGCAGTGAAAATTAGAACATCGGCTAGTGTCCCAGGGCACAGCAGTGAGGGCACTTCACAGTCACTGGAGGAGCTGGCAGAGACAGAGAGTGCCCATGGTGCCAGCATGCGGAGGGCTGCAGAGGACCAGGCACATGCTCAGTCAGTTCCTGATGATCTGCCTCTAGAGTCGTCTGCGATGCAGCAAAAGCAGGAAATGCAGTCGGGTGTGCGGGAGCATCTGGGGGAGATACATGAGGCTATGCTGGGCTTGGTATCTGTGGTGGAGGAGTCTACGCAGATGATCGCTGAAGCAATGAGCCCCATGTCCGAGCGCCATGTGTCCTCCATGGAGAGAGTTGAGACTCTCGTAGAGAGGCTCCTCCAGGAGACCCATCAGGGCTTCCTGGGGATGTGATCTGACCAGCAAGCCCTCATATCGGCATTGACGTCAGCTGGTCAGTGCCAGTGTGGGAGATGATCTGGGCATCAAGTTTCCCAGCTCGATGCCCATCCATCCGTGGTGAGCAGCGAGGTCCGAAGTGACCTCACGTCAGCCCAGCAGCTGCCTGTCGTCTCTGCGGGCTCCTCTCACGGCGCTCCGTATGAGGGCGGCAGCTTCCCCACCCCTCTGCCAGTGACCATTGGATCCAGTGAGACTGCGATGACTGGGGAGATGCCAGCTGTGGAACTGGTAGCTCCCTCCCAGGCGGGGCGAGCACAGGCTCCACGGGCCAGAGGACGACTGCCAAGGTCATTGAGGCCAACAGGACAGCAGAGTGAGCAGGCTGTCTCGGATGTCACTCCCAGCGATGGGGTAGCACCTGGAAACATAAATGTAAGGCACCTTAGGCACACCACGGGATTATCACTGGTGCTTTTCTGTTGGCCCAGGATGAGGTCTTTATGAGTTGGTGTGAATTTTAACACCTTTTTCATTTTTTTTCATTAAGTTTCTTTGCTGGAATATTAAATTCAGACATGCCACTATGGCTGAAGTTGCCTCTTTTGTTCTGCAGGTGGATGGTTAATGTAATGAGTGCTTTGTGGTACATTCAGCTTCATTAACAAGGACCCTAGTTAATGTTTATAACCAGGTAAATTTTACACTTAGGTCTCGAATATGGAGCCTGCAGCCCAGGCTTGTCCTGAAGGACCACCTGTGGTGTGCTAGCTGATGTTTCATTGGATTAAAGCCTCCAGGGTGTTCCTGCCTCCCTGGAGTATTCCTGGGTCAGCGTCTACCCTCTCAGCATTTCCCTGTGCGTACTTATCTTCAGACTCACTGCTGGACTCATCGTGTGCAGACGCAGCCAACGCATCTATGTCTTCATTGTCCACAGCGTCCACCCTTTCCAGTGCAAGATTGTGGAGAGTGCAGCATGTAACCACAATCACCGAGACATGACCTGGGGGGCACTGGAGTGGGCCCCCTGAGCAGTCCAGGCAATGGAAGTACATCTTGAGAAGATCGATGGTTCTCTCCACCACAGCCCTTGTGGAGGTGTGGCTCCTATTGTACCGCTGCTCAGCTTCTGTTCTTGGATGGCGGAGAGGTGACAAGAGCCACCATCTGAGGGGATAGCCCTTGTCACCTAGCAGCCATCCATCCAGCCGGGCTGGAGCACTGAAGAGCCCAGCATCCGGGAGTGTCTGAGGATGTAGGTGTCATGGGAGCTGCCTGGGTACCGTGCACAGACTTGTAGAATTAGCATCCTGTGATCACACGCTATCTGCACGTTCATGGAGTGGAAGCCCTTCCTGTTGACGAAGACACCGGGCTCACCTGCTGGCGCCTTGATGGCCACATGTGTACAGTCTATTGCACCCTGGACACGAGGGAAACCAGCAATGGCTGTGAAGCCTCTGGCTCGCTCTGCCTGACTTGCCTGGTCCCAACAGAAGTGGATGAAGGTCAATGCATGCCTGAACAGAGCATCTGTAATCTGCTGGACACAAGCGTGGACAGCAGATTGGGAGACACCACAAAGATCACCCACCGACCCCTGGAAGGAGCCAGATGCATAGAAGTTGAGGGCAGATGTGACCTTCAGAGCCGTTGGCATGAGGTGTCCAGCCACACAGTTAGGGGAGATCTCAGGCCCAATCATCTGACAGGTAATGTTGACTGTCTCCCTTGAGAGATGGAGCCTCCTTCGGCACTGCACCTCAGGCATATTGAGGTAGCTGCTTTGCTGCCTGTAAATCCTGGCAGCAGGATAGGGGCGTCTTCTGCGGCCCCTCCCTCCTTGGACTACATCTTTACCCTGCGCCCCTTGTGCCTACCCCTGTCCTCCAAAAGGTGGCTCCCCTGGAGGCTAAATGTGCACTGCTGGTCTCCTCCCCCCTTCTAGCCCTCCTGTCCTCCTCTGAGGAGCTGCCTCTAGTGGAGAGTTCAGCTCCCATTCCCAGGCTAAAGGAAGACTTCCTGATACTTGCAGTCCCATAAAAGATGCCTCCCTACATAGTGCTGACCTGAAGATTGTGAGTCCAGACCCAGCAGCTGATATGTGTTTTGAAGTACTGCAGATCACACAGGTAAGTATCAGTAATTTTGAAACATTAATATTTAACAGAGCACACTCACGACCCCACTAAGCCCTCTTATCTTGCCTATGGATGAAGTTTATACAAATGTGTCCCACCCGCCTGCCCGTTGCACCCGTGCTCCGACCCGACGATTGCATGGGTGCCGAAAAATTGCAGTCGATTGATGCCTCAAGGGCCTTAAGTGACCCGTTAACTAATGGCAGTTGCGCATCGGAGAGCATCGCGCACCCGCCCAACGAAATATCGTGGTGATGTCAGGACGCCTGTCCAACGTCACCATGCGTCATTTTACTCATGTGCATGCAGGGCACACCCCCGCACACCAACGAAAACATTCTGCCCATAGAGTTTCTTGGTCTCAGTGGCTCAGTACCACACCATTTCCCCACTGAGTTCAGGGGTACACAAATCTTGATTTACAGTAGATAACTAGAGATGACTAACTATAACCCAGAACCTTCGCTCAAAATTTACTTCATTAGACTTTCAATTCAATACTCTGGTGGAATGATCTTTTCTCTGTGTCAATTGGTGGATAATGGGATATTCATACTTAAACTAAATGCAGTAAAAGATTCACACTGTACTACTTCTTATAATTCATATTGAAAATGATGGAGCTTCTTTGTCACAAGCTGATTTTTTTTTCTTGTTTGTGCTTGGTCACATTTAGGAAATGTACAGCAGTAAATCACAATGGAAATGTGACCATTAGTGAGATAACACAGATAACTCAAGGGAGAATGATGTGTTCGCAATTCTGCCCTTACATGCATACTCAGGAATACCTCACAGCAGAGCCTACTTCATTACACTACTGTTACATAATTATCACATTCACTAATCTATTCTGTCCACTGGAACAAGTCCTCAGAGTCCAGTAGCTACAATGAGGGACTTATCTTATTATATAACTGCAAGTTTCAGTTGGAACTTCTAAAATACAACTTCCTAGAAAGATTTCAAAACACTTATAAGCATTGCTGTGGCAGTACACATATAGACTGGAATTTTACATGAATCGGTGAGGTGGGAAAGGTGGCACTGGAAGCATTGGCTCTATCTCCTCAATCTCCATTCTTGGAAGAATGTTACACTGGCTGGCAAGCAGGGTGGCCAATCATTCACCAGCCGGATACGGGGCTGAGGCGGCAGCAACGACCTCAGCTGATGCAGTCAGATGTGGGTTCGAATCCCATCACGGCAGATAGTGGAATTTGAATTTTTTAAAAATCTGGGATTAAGAGCCTGATGATGACCATGAAACAATTGCCAATTGTTGTAAAAACCCATGTGGTTCACTAATGTCCTTTAGGGAAGGAAATCTGCCATCCTTACCTGGTCTGGCCTACATGTGACTCAAGACCCCAGCAATGTGGTTGACTCTTAAATGCCCTCTGAACAAAGACAATTAGGGATGGGCAATAAATGCTGGCCTAGTCAGCAACACCTGCATCCCATGGATGAATAAAAAAAAAGTGTTAGACCATCTTTAAAGGGATGCCAGCACCCAGATGCTGCTTCAAGTCTCCTTGCTTTTGCCCTGCTCCAGAGCTGCTTCAGGCCTTATTCATTCTTCCACAGGATGTGGGCTTCGCTGGCTGCGCCAGCATTCATTGCTCATCCCTAATTCCTCTTGAGGAGATGGTGTTGAGCTGCCTTCTTGAATCACTGCAGCCCATGTGCTATAGGTACACCCACAGTGCTGTTAGGAAGGGAGTTCCAGGATTTTCACCCAGCGACAGTGAAGAAACAGCGATATATTTCCAAGTCAGGACGGTGAGTGACTTCGAGGGGAGCTTGCAGATGGCTGTTCATTTAATGGGGCTGGAGTGAAACGGGAGAAAGAAATAGCACCATGATTTTTATATCAGCTCGTCGCAGGAGTGTTCAGGGTTTAATCTTTAACTCCAGGACAATTCAGCAGGGCTGGCAACCCTACTAGCAGTTGAAAATCAAACTTTGCGTCTGATTTACCACAGAATAAAAATTTCAAAAAAGGGCCCAAGTAAAGACCAGAAGCCCTCAAAAGGCACAGGATGCACCCACCCAAGCAGATCCTGCCAGCATGTTGGATTTAAATATCTCAGTCAGGCACCTGTGCCACTAGGGGCACACATCGGGCACTGCCTGCCCTGAGGGTTTGAAATTGTAGTGGAAGCATAACAGGCCGGAAGGAGGTTTGCTGCTTCTTCAACTCTAGAACCAATTACTAATTGTGCCTGGTGGACCCCTTCATAAAATCCCTTTTCCTACAGGAGCCCACCAACAACTCAGATCGGGCCTATAGTGATGATTTAGCTGATTCATCCACCATATAAAGACTTCCTTTAAAAGCCCAGTGGTAGAGGGGTCCAAAGACTGGGAGACGCCACCACTCAGCCCTGCTGCTTTTGCAACACTGGTTTTGCTCACATAATGTATTTGGAAATATTGATGCGAGGCCAGAATCCAAAGGTTCTAATTTTCAGCTCTTTCACCAACCTCCATCCACCCTCTTATTGGCAGCATAGCCACGTGTACTATAACCCTTTTGTGTACTTGTTGGTAAAACATTAAGACAAAGGACAGGGTGTGCGAGTGTTTTATGATTACTTCTGTCTGTTTTATTGCCTTGGTTACTGCTTATATGTTATCTGCCTAGATGGTGTGTAACACAGGGGCTGGACTTCAGCCCCTTGAAAACACCAGCAAAATTGGTTAGAGAAGGATTCTGTCATTACGGTCAGCTTGATTATTCTGAATAACTAACTAAATAAATAGAGGAGCAACCTGAATGCAATGACTGAATTGTGGTTGAATCGGTGGAAATCCAGCCGAGACTTCACAAATTGTGCTCCAGTAAACAGGCTCATTCTACTTATTGAATAAAAGGTGTGTCATCAAATGTACTTTCATAATCAAGGAGAGTAAGTTGGTAAAGCTGTAAAGAAATTGCATATGGGATCCTGTGTTTTATAAATTACCCTCCTAGGTGGATGTAGAAGTTCCATTGACCTATTTCAAATTCTCCCCAGTTACAAGCCAATGTTTATCCCTGAACTAACATCATTAAAACAGATTAGAAAGAAAGAGAGGCTTGCATTTATATAGTGCCTTTCACACCACAAGATGTCCCAAAGCACTTTCTAGCTAATGAAGTATTTAGTCACTGTTGTGTATAGTGAACTCTGACAAACAGCAATGTGATAACCTTATAATGTATTTTTTGTGACACAGATTGAAGGGTAATTGTTCAGGATGCCCTAGTTAACTTCCCTAATCTTCTTTGGAATAGTGTCAAGAGATCAGATGGGCCTTGATGTAACATCTCGACTGACAGTGCAGCACTACCTCAGTATTGACCACTGTCAACCTTGATTTCTGTGCTCAAGTCCTGAAGTGGGACCTAAATCCACAACCTTCTGACTCAGAAGCAAGAGTGCTATCAACTGAGTCATGCCTGCCACAAAATTCTAATAAGTTGTAATAACAGATCATCTGGTTATAATCACATTTTTTGAGGGGTCTTAGTCTGCACTGATCACCTGCTGCATTTGTTACAATACAAAAGTGACTATTATTCAAAAGTACTTCATTGGTCTTGGGGTGACCTGGGGTCATGAAAGGTGCTATGTGAAATTTGCCCAGTTTTAGGTACCCTACTTTTATAAGGATATCAAGGCATTGGCGATGGTGCAGAAGAGATTCAATAAGATGATGCCAGGGATATGAGGCTCTTTTCATTAGAGCACAGAAGGTTAAGGAGATATCTGATAAAGATACTGGAACTTATAATGGATTGTGGTTACTGGTATATAGTGAGAAATTACGTCCACTGGTTGATACTAGAAATTATGCATTTAAATCATCAGCAAAGAGAAAAGATCTAGGTTTGGAGAAACCTTTTTACATAGAATGTTGTTAGGACACGGAGGGGGAAAAATTCAAATCGTGTCAGTTCCAGACATGAAATGGAAGGCACAAGCGGAACATGTGCCTGAAGATGTTGACCTGGATCGAAATTGTGCCTCAGAGCCTTGGATACCAATCAAGTGTCCTGGTGCAGCTGGCCAGCCAGGGATTGATCAATTCCAGAAGCTTCAATGCTAAGCGGCCCATAGGTGCATCTTTGGATGGGAGAATATGAAACTGAAAGTGATGGACTCAGGACCTGTAGCAGCTCACAGTATATTTGTTGAGCCAGGAAGAGCATTGCTATCCTCCTGGTTTCACAGAATTTAAACTGTTGAAAGGCTTTCTTACCTTTTATTGCAGCTAGTTGCCCCTTTAAAGACCATCACTGTTTAAGCTGCACAAGACTCAGGACAATTGGGCGAGCAGGCCAATTTTGATGGGTGCCCTGTCATCAGTACTAGGACACTGATGTTCAAATGCAAGGTGCCTAACGCTTGTTTCAAGTTGGCAGCCTTCACACCCAGAAGCCACTGGCTTCTGTGGTGAGATCAGGCACAACCCAAAATTGATCCCCACAATATTGATTTTACACACAAATAAAAGGGTTTAATATTTTCATCAAGGTAATGGGCAAAGCCATTTTCTACAAAAGTTTTTGGTGTTAATGTTGGATAGCCCAACTTCACACCAGAAGTGCTAATTCTGGCAAGGCACGACTTGCCAACAAAACAAATAAAATGGAACTGATGAATTAGAGCTTGCAACTTGCACAAGAAATCTTCAAAATGCTTATTCAAATGCTCTTCTATATGCTAATCCTAGTAAAACTAATATAACAATAGAAATTATATTGTAAATGCAGTTGGAGGATTGTTATAACTCAAGTTACTTCTCAAAACTCTTTGTTCATGCCCTCCATGAAAGTCAGTTTCCATTGACATATTCATACTCTTAGCTCAAACCTGGAATAGAAGGCTGGATAGCAAACAGCGAACCCCTCAGACATTGGCGTTGACAGCTGATCAACTGTGTCCTCTAAATATGTCTAAATTTGAGACAAATGTTACAGCGATAGAATATAGATCAGGCTAAAAGTTATATATCAGTTCATTATAAGAGTTGAAATTATCCCACAGAAGGAATAATGCAGCAAATGCAAACTATAAAATTCTGAAATTTTCATCAGTACTTTTATAATTGCTTCTAGATACCAAGCTAATAATGGTCCTTTGATGAGCTTTTTTTAATATTAAGCACACATTGTTATGCTCATGAAGCCATGTTTACAATGCAATTAAGGACAACTGAAAACTTCTGATATTTATTCACAGGAGCTGGTAACTCCTGGTTGTGCCACTGTCAATCCAAATCAGAATAAAGACACAATAGTATTTATTAAGGGGCAAAGATACCCAATACCTAAGAAATGCCAACTTTGAGGCAATGTGCACCTGTGTCATTCTACATAGTAGGCCAATTTTCCTCATCAGAATGCTTCATTAACATCTGTTTCTGGTGCACTCTAAAGAAAAAAACAGAACGCAACATGAAATTCTGCTGATGCCAAAGATTAGTGGGAACTTTACATCCAGACCCAGTGACCTAGATACAGTTTAACAATGCCTGCTTCCGAGGTAGGATCATCATTCTGTGACTCCACTAAAATCTTTCTTCAATGTCAACACCAGGTCTAGAGCAGCAGAGACAACAGGCCATCCAGGTGCTCTTAAGATTTTGTGCCAAATGTTTTATTTATTCATTTGCTCCTGTATATTCTATAGACGAGGTGGTAATATCTGGTGAGCTACATTCTCCTTAAATGTTGCCTGGGTCTCTTTCTTTATCCTGTGCTGCTCCTCCATGATACAAGAGGTACATGCTCAGTGAGGGGAGACTTCGACCTGAGTGGGGCAGAGACCAAACGGGTATATTTGGGAATTGTGGTTCAAAGTGGGAATTCGGTGCATAGGGGGAAAGAAGTGCCTTAGGTAAGGTTTACTGTAGGAAGTAAAGTGTGCTGAGTGGGGATTTCAGTGTAGGGCAGGGAGGAGGTGCTTTGCCTTCTACTCTTTTTCAGCCTCCAGTATTTGGTGCAGCAGAAGGAGCAAGTAAACCAGTAACTGGTATTATTAGTTTTATCAGTATTGTAAAGTTTACTTGCAGTGCTGAAACCTATTGGGAGGTGTAGGTTTTATTGATTATAATTAATTCATTAGCAATTATTAGTTAATTAACACATATTGGAAATGGCAGGTTGGGTTATATGCTCTGGTTGCAGGATGTGGGAACTTCTGGATACCGGTGTGATCCTGGGCAAGCATGTCTGCTGTAATTGTTTGCGACTGCAGGAACTTCAGCCCTGAGTTATTGAGCTGGAAACCAAGCTGCAGACACTACGGCATATTGGGGTGGGGTGGGGGGGGAGGTGGGGGGTGGAGGGTGGGGGGGAGGTGTGGAGGGGGCGGGGGTGGAGGTGGATTGGGGGGGTGTAATTATCCAGATGCTTTATTCCAGGGGGAGGTCACTCCCCTTAGGATAGGATCCTCTGATTTGGTCAGTGGTCATAGGCAGGAAGGTGTGACTAAATGAGGCAGGTAAGGGGACCCAGAGGGTGGGAGTGAAAGAGCCTCAGCCCTTGCAATTGTCCAACAGGTTTGAGGTTTTTTCAGCTTTCTTGGATGAGAGCGGGGGCTGAAGGGTGGATGAGCTGACTGGCTGGCCATGGCACTGTGGTACAGGAAGCCATTCAAGCAGGTGGAGTGATAAGGAATGTAGAGGTAGTAGGGGACGGTATTGTCAGAGGGATTGACAATGTTCTCTTCAGCAAAGAGCATGAGTCCAGATGGCTGTGTTGGCTGCCCAGTGCCAGGGTTCAGGGCATCTGTTCGGGGCTTGCAGTGGGAGGGGTAGGATCCAGTGGCCATGGTCCACATAGGTACCGACAACATAGGCAGGACAAAGAAGGAGGTTGTGCTTAGTCAGCATGAAGGGCTTGGTGCCAGGTTAAAAAGCAGAACCTCAAAGGCCATAATCTCTGGATTATTACCTGAGCCACGTGCTTTTGGCATAGGACAAATCGATTAGAGATTAGAGAGATGAATGCAAGGTTGAAAGCCTGGTGTGAGAGAAGTGGGTTCCTGTTCTTGGGGCACTGGCACCAATTCTGGGGAAAGTGGGATCTATACCATTGGGAGAGTCTACACTTGAACGGTGCTGGGACTGGTGTTCTTGCGAGCCGTATAACTAGGGAAGTAAAGAGTGTTAAGTAATGGGGGCAAAGAGATCAAATTTGGGAAGATGTGGTAAATTAAAAAGTAGAGACAAAGCAAAAGAGAAAGGTATTATTACAGGAAATGAGGAACAGACTGTGACAGGAAGGGATAGAGAGTACAAATCTAACAGTAAATCAACAGACAAGAATAGAGATTATAAAAAGAATAAAAGAATAAAACTAAAGTCTCTTTATCTGAATGTATGAAGCATTCAAAGCAAAACAGCTGAACTGAGAGTGCACATAGAAATAAATAAGCATAATTTGATAGCCATTATAGAGACATGGCTGCAAGAGGATATAGAGTGGGACCTGAATATTAAAGGGTTTATGACATTTAGGAAGGACAGGAAGTGAGGAAAAACAGAGGGGTGGCTCTGTTAGTTAATAATAGTGTTATCACAATAGAGAGGGATGACCTAAGTTCAGGAATCCAGGATGTGGAACCAATTTAGGTAGAGATGGGAAACAGTAAAGACAAGAAGTCACTTGTGGAAGTCGTGTACAGGCCCACTAATAGTAACCAGGTGGCAGGTTGGAGCATAATGGAAGAAATAATGGGAGCTTGTCAGCAAGGCAATGATCATGGGAGAATTTAATCTACATATAGTCTGGAAAAGTCAGATGGACAAAGGTAACCTTGATGAGGAGCTCAAAGATTATTTTCAGGATAGTTTTTTAGAACTGCATGTTCTGAAGCCAACTAGAGAGCAGGCTATATTAGACCTTATATTATGCAACAAGATGAAATTAATTCATGATCCCATAATGAAGGCACCCCTAGGTAGTAGCGACCATAAAATGACTGAATTTTACATTCAGTTTGAGGGAGAGAGGAGTAGGTTCGATACTGTTTTAAAATTTAAATAAGGGCAATTATGGCAGCATGAAAGCAGTGCTGGCTAAAATGAATTAGAAAATTAGTTTAAGGCATAGGTGAATAGAGATGCAGTGGCAAACACTTATAGGAATATTTCAGAATACACAGAATGAATACATTCCAAGTTTATGGAATGGACACATCATCTGTGGTTAACAGGAAAGGTTAAAGATAGTATCAAACTTAAAGAAAAAGAATATAATTATGCAAAGATAAGTGGAAGGTCAGAAGATTGGACAGAATATAAGAAACAGCAAAGTATGGCCAAAAGTTTAATAAGGAGGGAAAAATTAGGGTACAAGAGAAAGCTAGCCAGAAATATAAAAACAGATAGTAAGAGTTTTTATAAATATTTAAATAAGAAATGAGTTAACAAAGTGAGTGTTGGTCCTATAGAAAGTGAGTGTGGAGAATTGATAATGGAAAACAAAGAAATGGCTGATGAATTGAACAGGTATTTTGCATCAGTCTTTATTGTAGAGGATACCGGAAGCAGCTATACATCAGAAAATGGAATGGAGAGAGGAAGTCAGGAAAATTACAATCACCAGAGAATTGATGCTGAGTAAATTGTTGGAGCTGCGGGCTGACAAGTGCCCAGGTCCTGATGGACTTCATCTGAGGGTCTTAAAAGAAAGGGCTAGTGACGTAGTTTTTGCATTGTATTTAATTTTCTGAAACTCCCTAGATTTGGCAAAGGTCCCATTAGATTGGAAGATAGAAAATGTAATTCCATTATTCAAAAAGAGAAGGATATAGAAAGCAGGAAACTACAAGCCAGTTAGCTTAACATCTGTCATAGGGAAAATGTTAGAAGTTATTATTAAAGAAGATATAGTTAGGCACTTGGATAAGTTTAAGGTAATCAGGCAGACTCAACATGGTTTTGTGAAAGAGGAACCATGTTTAACCAACTTATTGGAGTTCATTGAGGAAGTAACATGTGCTGTGGATAAAGGGGAACCAGTGGATGTACTGTAGTTAGATTTCCAGAAGGCATTTGATAAAGTGCCACTTCAAAGTTTATTGCGCAAAATAAAAGGTCGTAGTATAGTCGAGTAACATATTGGCATGGATAGAAGATTGGCTGGCTAACAGGAAGCAGAGAGTAGGCATAAATGGGTCTTTTTCCGGTTGGCAAGATGTAATGAGTGGTGAGCCACATTGATCGGTGCTAGGACATCAACAGTTTACAATTTATATAAATGACTTGGATGAAGGGATGGATGGGATGGTTGCAAAATTTGCTGATGTCATAAAGATAGGCAGGAAAGTCAGTTGTGAAGAGGACAAAAGGAGGCTACAAAAAGGTATAGATAGGTTAAGTGAGTGGATATAAGGAGGCTACAAAGAGATATAAATAGGTTAAATGAGTGGGCAAAGATCTGGCAAATGTAGTATAATGTGGGAAAATGTGAAATTGTCCATTTTGGCAGGAAGAATAAAAGAGAAGCATATTATCTAAATGGTGAGAGATGGCAGAGCTCTGAAATGCAGAGGAATCTGGGTGTCTTAGTGCATGATTTGCAAAAGGCTCGCATGCAGGTACATCAAGTAATTAGGAAAGCTAATAAAATGTTATCATTTATTGTGAGAGGAGTTGAATACAATAGTCAGGAGGTTATGCTTTGTTATATAGAGCACTAGTAAAACCACATCTGGAGAATTGTGTACAGCATTGGTCACCATATTTAAGGAAGTATGAAAATGTATTGGATGCAGTTCAGAGAAGGTTTACCAATCCAAAACCCAGATTAGGCAGGTTGTCTTATTAGGAAAGGCTGGACAGGCTAGGCTTGTATCTGCTGGCATTTAGAAGAGTAAGATGCAACTTGATTGAAACATATAAGATCCTGAGGGGGCCTTGACAGGGTGGATGTAGAGAGGATGTTTCATGTTGTGGGAGAATCTAGAACTAGGGGTCACTATTTAAAAATAAGGGGTCACCCATTTAAGATGGAGACGAGGCGAAATGTTTTCTCCCAGAGGGTTGCGAATTTTTGGAACTCTCTTCCTGAAGAGATGGTGGAAGCAGAGACTTTGAATATTTTTAAGGCAGAGGTGGACAGATCCTGGGTAAAAAAGGGAGTGAAAGGTTATCAAACATAGGCGGGATGAAGATTTGAAGTTACTATCAAATCAGCCATGATCTTATTAAATGGAAGAGCAGGTTTGAAGGGCTAAATGGCCTATTCTTGCTCCTTGTTCATATGTTCATATGTACAAGGATATGCCCATAGGTGTTGTGTAAAAGGTTAATGTTAAATATGTAAATAGACATCTACATTATCAGTGACGTAAGATAACATTACAACAGAGTACGCTGAGAGATAATTCTATGTGAAGTATCATGCTAAGCCTGTACTGTACATGGTTGAAAGATAAAGTTTGCCAACAGTCTTTCGTCCAGTAGTATCTATCAATCCGGACCAAAGATAACCTCATCTAAGACCAGCACTGGTGATAACATGTTGACAGCTGGAAAGATGACAGAAACAGCATCAAGAGCTCAGAGACTGGAAGAAGCAGCAAGAGAAATGATAGCTGGAAAGGACCTGAATGGGAAAAATACCAACAGAATTCAAAAAAAAGCTATAGTGAAGAAAAGCCATTGGAAAAAATCTTACCTTTACTTGAGTGTTTCGACCACGTGGAAGTGCAAGTTTAAGCTAAGAAGCACCATAGGTTTACCAGGTACAGAACTGCTTTAGGACAGAAGAGAAGACTAGCAAGGAACAGGTCAGTACTTTTCTCTACACCATAAGCAATAGTGCAGATGACATAATTGTCAGACAGGGCATAAACAAAGAGACGGCAACATATGAAGAGGTTATAAGAACCTTTGATACTTCTTTTAGCCTTGGAAGGGACATCAACATAGAAAGGGAAAAGTTTCAATAGGCATATCCAAAGACCGGAAGAGGGAGTAGATTAATGGTTTATATCGAGTAGCTGAGAATTGCAAATTTGGGGCCCTTAAAGCCAAATTAATTTGGCATTGTTGTAGGAGTTTTGTATGTGCAGCAAAAAGCTCCTAACACACAAACAAAGGAGAAACCATTTATATTATGTAGCATTCAAGAAATTGAAGATGAAAAAGATGATGAAGTGTCACTCTTGGGAGAAATCACAGGATCTAATGGGAACTATTGAAGTGCAGGCATTATGGTCAATGAGCATAAAACAAACTTCAAATTAGAGACTGGAGCAGGAGTTCCAGTTCTTTCAGACACAGGAAATTGTCTAAAGCAGGATTTCCTCCAGTCATATGACACCACAGTCCAGAAGGCATTCAACTGAAGGTCAAGGGACAGCTGACTGTTAAACTTCAACACAAAGGAAGAGGAATCACAGAAACTTTGTACATTATCCAAACCAAAAGTGTTCACTTATAGCTAAAAAGTTTGCACAGATCTACAACTCATCTATAAAATGAATGAATTGGGAAGCCAAGATAAACCTAAAGAATTCAGGAGCCCTAGAACCTTATAGAATCATGTGAAAACCTTGAGAAAACCAGGCAGAAGATTTCCCATGAGCAGCAGGCAAAGGAACTGCAAGGTCATTACCAGGAAAGACAACTTACATCAAGCAAGAAACAGACGGATCATCTCAAGCAAGGAAAAAAGCAAACAACTTCAGGCGCATTGTCACACATTCATGTTGAAAAGTCTGAACAAGAAAACATAGATTTCATCGACGATATGGTGTCCTATCCCTCATTGATCACAATATTTCTACCAACAACAATACAGAGGCTAAACAAAACTTAAAAGGCACTAAAAGCAGATGAAGAATGTGCTAAAATTAGAGGGTACTGCATGACTTGATGGCCAGAATGTGTTACAAATATAATCTCATTCTGAAACAATACTTGGAGCAACAAAGATGTTTCAGTGTCTTGGATGACTTGCTGATTTATGAAGAGGGATTACTCATACAAAGAGTGCTTAGAGCCGAGATCCTTCAGAGTATACACCAGGGACACCTGGGCATTACAAAGTGACAATCTAGAGCACAAAATTCCATTTGGTAGCCAAGGGTTTCAAAATCATTGGAGGAAATGATTTTGAGCTGCATCACCTGTGCAAACCATCGCCAGGAACAAAGATGGTATCTTTGTTTCCGTACAGACCCTGGGAATGGCTCAGAATGGATCTTTCTAAGCTCAAAGGGGAGACATTCCTCTGTTGTTAATAGTTGTTAACTATTACTCCAGATGGATTGAGGCTAAATGTCTTCATACTCCCACCTCGGAAGCAGTCATTAAAATATGAAAAGGAACTTGGCATTCCAGAACTAGTCATTTCCGACAATGGCCCACAGTTTGCAAACAAATGTTTTAAGCAGTTCATGGAAGACTATGGATTTTTCAACATGACTAGTTCACGGAGATACCCACAAGCAAATGGAGAGGCCAAAAGAGGAGTAAGGACAGTAAGGTTTTGTTGAAGAAAAATGGCGATATCAACATAGCATTGTTGAGCTACTGTCCCGCTGTGCTTCAGAATGGCTTGGCTCCATCAGAACTTCTAATTGGAAGATGACTTTGGACTCAACTTCCTTTTCTTTCACATATGCTCATGCCCTGTCTCAAAGCTGCAAATGTAGAGAGAGTAAGGGGGAAGGAGAATGAGTATTGTTCAAATCAAACTAGAAACTTGTTGGATCCAGTGCCCTTGGTTTGTTGGGGCTAAAGGATCCAGGTTGCACACTTTGTTCAGGGTGATCAAAGACACCAAGACCAAAGGGTACAGAGACAGAAAACATCAGGAGGTTGTTGTCAGAATCAACACACGCTGTTTATTTACAAACTAACTCTACAACTATACTTTTGTGCTCACAACATAAAACTCTGTTTTCACTCATCAGTGGCTAACTTAGGACTGTCTCACATAGAAGTAAGACCATAAGGCAATAAGACGTAGGAGCAGAAGTAGGCCATTCAGCCCATCGAGTCTGCTCCGCTATTCAATGAGATCATGGCTGATCTGATAATCCTCAACTCCATTTTCCTGCCTTCTCCCCATAACCCTTGATTCCCTTATTGATTAAAAATCTGTCTGTCTCAGCCTTGGATATACTTAACAACCCAGCATCTCCAGCCCTTTCCAGGAAAGAATTCCAGAGATTGACTACTGTCTGAGAGAAGAAATTCCTCCTCATTTCTGTTTTAAATGGCTGCCCCATTACTGTGAGGCTATTCCTCTGGTCCTAGACTCTCCCACAAGGGGAAACAACCTCTCAGCATCCACCCTGCTAAGCCCCATAAGAACTTTATATGTTTCAATGAGGTCGCTTCTCATTCTTCTAAACTCCACTGAGTACAAAGCCTGCACTACTCTGCTATTGGACAATAAGAACATGTGACCTTACATTACAATACTTGTCTTAAAGGTATATTACATCTCAGATTACTACAAAACTACAGTCAAAGTAATAGAGTAATGTTTTACCAGAACTTCAACCAGGTGAATCAGTATCGATTTGTGAACACAATTGCGAAGGCCAACTTTTAAAACAAACACTACATCTGCAATCATATCTTATAGAGACTGAAAATGGAATAGTGAGAAGAAACAGAAGTGCACTTGCATCTACGAGAAGAAGACCGTCGATGGAATTGACTAATCACCCAGATAATCAGGAAGACAACCTGAACAGAGAGCTGGTAGTCTCTGATGATTCACATGCTACAATACCTAGTTCAAGAGAGAACATGGAGAACATGAATCCTATACATTCTGTGAGAGAGTTGAGAACAAGACCAGGGAGGTGTTGGTGAAACCACCACAACAGTTATCTCTGTGAACCAGGGATGAAGTCAGAGCTTTCGTGGGGAGATGTAGGATAATGTAAATAACATATTTAAGAGAGTCAGAGGCTTTGGGGGGAGACATAGTGTAAAGACTTTGTTAAGTATATAAATAGACAGTCTAGATCATCAGTGATGTAAGATCCCATGACAACAGAGTATCCTGAGAGAATTTCCTACGTGAAGCCTCGTGCTAAGCCTTGTACTGTACATGGTTAGTAAAATGTTCAATAAAAGGTAAAGCTTACCAATAACCTAACCTCCAGCAGCCTCTATCAATCCTGACTAAGAACAACCTCATCCAAGATGCACAATGATGATAACAGAGCAGTGAATGCCCTCGCTGTTCCTTGAAGAGGCTTCAAATCATGTGGGGTGGGGGTTGAGGGGGGAAGAGAAAATATGACCCTGTCAGAAGCAGCTGGAAATAATTCAAGTATCTGTAGGAAAATGTTAAAATCAGACATTAGAAGTGTTTCTCAGCTGCAAGAAGCAAAAATCTAACTCTCCCAACTCTAACCTATGTCACCTGAATGTGAAGGGCCAGGTTTTTCTCTAGTACTCAATTTACACACTGCCAAATTCATGCTTCATTGACTTTAATGGAGCATAGAAATGAACAGGGTGTTAATTGAGAATTGGACCTGAACCCGTCCTCATCCCTCTAGGTAGGCTAAGTTAAAATCTGAGCTTTCAGGGTCGGAAACATCTCATTTCTGCCTGTATCAGCTATGTCTAAGCTATCCAGAACACATTTCCAGTGCTGAGTTAGGAATCGTGAAGGTTAAGTACCTCTCATCCTTATTAATAAACAGCTACTCAGGACTTGGCATAAAGATAATCAGAAAGTTCAAAAAATGAAAACAAGTAATCTAATGGCAGAGAATGAGAAAAAATTATTTTTGCCCTACTTTCCTGCTAGGAAATATTTCCTACACAGTTGATAAGAACAGCGTCCACAAGGAATTTAATATGTATAAAAATCTTCTCAGATATTTTGGGATTTTTCATTAGGTTCTTGACTAGAATATTTGGAAAGAGCAAACATGCTGAGGCATACTAAGTCACTGTGTAAACTTTGTCTGTGACATACTGCCAGTGTAAACCTTTAGATTAAGTCAATTAATTTTCTATCATAAGAGATAATAAGATGAGCAAGGCAATGACATTTTAATTGGGCAGAATTACAACCAGGAGGCTAGCTAGCTCTTGCAGTCAACTGAAAATCTGCATAGAGCTGTAAATAATCCTGTACTTTCTTACAAATAAATTGGTCACTTACACCTAACAACAAATTGTCTGGGAAACAGAGCCATAAAGTTGATTGCTGAAGTTATAACTGTGTGCTCAGACTTATTTTGCCAAATAGGACTGCTACATTAATATACCTGTGAGAATTGAATGCAAATCCACTACTGAGATCTTAACTGACCTAAACAGCATCAATCTGGACAATCAATAATCAGAACAGTTTTTAATTTTTTCCCTCATTAATATTAAAAGTACCATAACCTTTACCTGCTGATTCACAACAGCCTGAACCTGGTTTGAACAAAACAACACCTTAATTTCTCAAAATATATCCTCTTGCAGCAAATTAGTCATGGCTCAGTGAACAGACCACCCGCATAAGGGGCCACATAAGATGCCACTGTCCTGCTGCCAGGGTTTACAGGTGGTGATGCAGCTACCTCAATATGTCTGAGGTGCAATGCCGAAGAAGGTTCCACCTCTCAAAGGAGACTGTGACCTCCATCTGTCAGAGGATCAGGCCTGAGATCAGCTCCGAATGTGTACGTGTACACCCCATGCCAGTGGCTCTGAAAGTCACAGTGTCCTTCAACATCTATGCCTCTGGCTCTTTCCAGGGGTCAGTGGGGGATCTTTGTGGAGTCTCCCAATCACCTGTCCACAGCTGCGTCAAGCTGGTGACAGAAGCTCGGTTCAGGTGGGTAATGGCATTTGTTAATTTCCGTATGGGCGAGGCCAGAGCAAGCCAGAGGCTTTACAGCAATTGATGGGATCCCCCACATCCAGGGTGCAATTGACTGCACACATGTGGCCATCAAGGCGCCAGCGGGTGACCCGGGTGTCTTCGTCAACAGGAAGGGCTTCCACTCGATGAATGTGCAGATAGTGTGTGATCACAGGATACTGATTCTACATGTCTGTGCAAGGTACCCAGGCAGCTCCCATGAGGCTTACATCCTCAGACACTCCCAGGTGATGGGGCTCTTCAGTGCTCAACTGGATGGATGGCTGCTGGGTGACAAGGGCTATCTGTTGAAAAGGTGGCTTTTGACGCCTCTCTGCCACCCAGGAACAGAGGCAGAGCAGTGGAATAATAGGAGTCATGCCTCCACATGAGTGGTGATAAAGAGGAACATAGGTCTTCTGAAGGTGCGCTTCCAGTGCCTGGACCATTCAGGTGGAGCACTAAATAGCCCCTCCCCCAACCCCAGAGCACGTGTCACTGATAGTGGTTGCATACTGTGCTCTCCACAACCTGGCACTGGCAAAGGGGGTCCAATGGAGGAAGAGGATGTTGATGCAGCTCCACAGGCCATAGAGGATGAATCCAGCAGTGAGTCAGAAGCGGATCCTGGTGAGGAGAACGCTGAAGGCATGAGGGGAGACCTCTGTATCCTTCAGGGAGGCAGGGACACCAGAGAAACCTTGATCCAACGCTCCTTTAGCTAGGCTGCCAGAGATCTGCTTCCACCTCATGCCAGGACTGCCTCCTCCATCCCGGGTATCTGACATGACTCCTTCATTTGAACCCAAAGTTCACTCAGCGCCTGTGCAATAAAGGTGAGAGTCACTCACGTCCAGCATTACATACTGGCGTACCCTGTACCAACAAAATACAAAGGTGAAGCATACTCAGGCCAATACAACAAAAACAAAATTTATCATATTTTGACAATCCAAACAAATTAACATAACCTTCTTTGGTCTTCATTCCCAGACCAATAAGCATAAACAAATCACTACACAACAGAAGGTGACCCGTGACCAGTCCCTCTTGTGCTCATGGTGCCTTAAACTTATGTTTGCGAATGCTATGTCTTGGTGCCCCCCTCTCGCTGTCAGCAGCATTGGAGGCAGCCTGCTGACTCTGTTGTCTTGTTGGCCTTGATGACCTTGGCGGTCGTCCTCTGGCCAGTGGAGCCTGTGCTGACCCCGCCTGGGAGAGAGCAGCCAGTGCCACAGCTGGCATCTCCCCAGTCATAGCAGCCTCATAAGATGCCACAGTCACTGGTAGAGGGGCGGAGGAGCTGTTGCCATCATCCCGACTGTCCGGAGAGGAGCCCGCAGAGATGACAAGTAGCTTGTGTGCCCACGTGAGGTCAGTCTGGACCTCCCTGCTTGCCATTAATGGACAGACACCTAGCTGGGATACTGGGTGCCTTATCCACCTCCCACACTGGCACTGACCACCTGAGCTCAGTGTCTGTGTGAGGGCTTGCAGGTCTGAGTGCAACCCCAAACCCCTGATTCTGTCCCTGAAGCTGCCTCTCCATGAGAGTCACTAATCTCTCCATGGAGAAGGCAGTGCACTTGGCCATGATGGTCAATGCAGTGCTCGTGCTCCACATGGAATCCTCCATAACAGAGACCATGACACGGATACCCTCATGGATCTCTGCCAGATCCTCCCTCACATCCTGGTGAACATCCAGCATCTACTGCCTAAAGGATGATCCCAGAGGCTCAACACCTGCCCTTGAGTCAGTATCATCCTGGTCTTTAGCAGTCTTCTGACTGCTGGCGCCCTGGGCACTCTCTGCCTCTGCCTGCTCCTCCTGCGAGTATGAAGTGCCCTCACCAACTTCTAGCAAAAGATCTAATACCCACCGAGGTGTTGATATTGATGCTGGTGCCTGGTTCAGAAAGTGAGTGTGGCCCAGGTGAATGTGAAGCTTGGCCATCCTCTGACATCAAAGATGGCTCTTTGGGGTCCTGCGGTTGAGTGCGTGCTGGCGAATTTAAGGGAGAACAACAACATGTCATTAGTTTAAGTCATCACACTGTCACTGTGCACGCCTGGCACCCAGGTGAGACAATGGAAATCTGCATCATAGTGCCATCGTCTTTCAATGGCTAATGGGGGATCCAGTTTTGAGGCTCCCATCAATGATGAGACTACACAAGAATGTTTGAATGCCATCATTACTAGATCTGTGATACATGACTGATTGCACAACCGTTCATTATCACACCTGGTTGTCTTCCATTTCACAGTTTGATTGACAGCTCCAAGTGGTTATAGGCTTTTTGAAGTGAGAGACTGCAGGTGGAATTGTCCCAGATTTGCATAAAGTGCGGTAGCGGGTGGGAAAAAGTCATTTTACCCGCCGGCTGCAATGGTGGGTTTTCGTGCCGTAACATATTCCTGCTTCATTAATTATGCAGCCATCTCGCTGACGGGTGGCATCCGATTTGCCCTGCCACACCATTCCCTCACCACTTCCTCACGCAAGGCGCCACATTTAAACTGTAGCCGTGTGCACACTTCTTAATGCTTGCAGTCCAGGATTGCTCAGGTGAACGCATGGCCCCAAATGCCAGGAAGAGTGCAGCTCCCCAATTCAGTGACACATCCCTGGGATGCCTTCTGGACACCATGGACACAATGTCCTCCACCCCTGCTCTAGCCTCAGGAGATTCATCAGCCTCACCACTCCAACTTGGGAGGCAGTGGCAGAGGTGGTCAATGCCAATGCTGCACACAAGATGTCGGCCTTCCGGTGCAGAAAATGGATGAATGATCTCATCTGTGCTGCCAGGGTAGGGCACCCATATCATCACTCTAAACACACACTGACAAGGCCATCACACATTCACTGGATCTCACTCACTACCAGCTTAAGGGACATCACCGCTCACTCTCTCATACACACCCTCACATCTCCATCTGACCTCATCTCCTCTAGAGACTACCCACACAGACCCTGGGAATCATCCATTCCCCATCCCTCACCTGCAGCCTCTTCCCTTGCCTGAGGCCACTTCTCCCCCTTCCCCAAGCAAGACCTCGCCCTGCAGTCATTGAAAAGCCACCCCTGCCATGGAGACCTGCTCATGAGGCCCCCTAAAAGTGAGGTGATGCTGCCTGCGAAGCCTGGCGCTGATGACCACGAGTGCTGTCCAAAGCAAGGTGGGCAAACAAACCTTGAAGTCTGGAGTAAAGTGCAGGTCACCAGGCGCACGTCACTTATGTACAGTTGTGACACATGTCAGCGTGATTGCCGGGATGATCCAGCTTGGGGGGATGATACCAGCGAGCTTGGCTTATAATGAGATGCTAAAATATTGAAATTAGGTTCCCGATGTGCTCTGGCCAGAAATGTAGCTTGTCATTGATGGGTGGAGCAGACAATCGCAAACTTGTTTCTTGATGGTGTGAAACTGATTTTTAGCCGTCTTGCTATATTGTTTCCCCAACCGACACCAACGGGGCTGGAAAATTCCGGCCTAAGAATTCCAATGCTTGCTTTCATAAGGAAATATGCACTTGAATGATGTTTCCTCTTATGAGAGATTATGTAGTTGAAGGAATGTAAATGTAGTGAATGGGCTTTTATGAATGAGACTGTTTCTGGGGTAGGTTTTTAAGAGTGAGAGTGAATGGGTCTTTATGAATGGGATGTTTCAAAAAAATAAAGCCTACAAAAGACACTTAGAACTTTATTTTATTTAATCTCAGTATGGGTTCTATGGTCTGCCCATGGTGGATAATGGGTGAGTTGGCATGCTTGGTGTAAGGGCAGAGGGTGGTAGATGGGATCATGGGTTGGCAATAAGTTGTCATGGGGGTTATAAAAGGCCATAGGGGTGGGTAGAGGGTCATAGGTTGGCATGGAGGGTATAAGGGGTGATTGGAGGTGGGTAGAAGGGCATCTGTTGGCATGGAGGCTATGAGGAGCTATGGGGGGTAGGTAGAGGGCATGAGGTGACATGGGTTGCCATGAACAGGGCCTGGGGAGTGTGTGGAGAGGTGCGGGGTGAGGGCTGGTAGGCAGGTTTTTTGTTTTAATTTTTAAAAAAATCTTTGGCAAAGTGACAGTGCACTGAGGCAGGCCTTCTGCCCAGCCTGCCTCCACACCCAGCAGCCTCTGCACTCATTCCAGGGTCACCTGGCCCAACTCCCAGAGAAGCCCACCATCCCGGAATGAAGAACCCAACTTCCAGGGCAGTTTTTCCCAGGTTGGGTTTGCGCAGCTGAGAAATGTCTCAACTCTGCGTTCCCAACCTGGGAGCAAAAACCTAGGCCTTGGGGTCTGAAATTGACTAACCCTCAAAAACTGGCATTGGGATTGTGGTACACAATTAACCCACAGCCAATCATAATATTGCAGGCAGTGCGTAACATACATGCTGCTTGCTGGTTTCAATTATTGCTGTGTGAAGCCAACACGACACAAGCTGCTAATTGAGTGTGCACTTCAGCAGGAGGCCTGAAAGTGCAAGCAACCAACGCTACTTAAAGGCAGGCTTCACCTCTTAAAGGCAAGTGCATGTTCTATTCTGGAAAATCAAATGGTGAAGGATAGTATTGGAGCCAATCTTTACTTAGTCCTACATTCATCTATAGGGTGAAATATTGCAAAAGTTTACTTCTTATCTCAGACATGCCAGTTTCAATAAGTGTCTCTTTAACTGTACTCTAATGAAATCCCAGTTAATGCCCTTAACCTTCATATAATTAAACACAAGTGATATACAATTAACAGTGCATTGTGGCTGAGGAGGTGATAGGAGCTTTTTAGAAATACTTTGAGGAATGGATGAACGTACAAGAGAGTGCTCTCTAATGATTGGGAGTAGTGTATTGAAATGGATAGAAAACTGGTTGGCAGACAGGAAACAAAAAGTAGGATAAACGGGTCTTTTTCCAAATGGCAGGCAGTGACTAGTGGGATACCACAGGGATCGGTGCTGGGACCCCAGCTATTCACAATATACATTAATGTTTTAGATGAGGGAACTAAATGTAATATCTCCAAATTTGCAGATGACTCAAAGCTGGATGGGAGGGTGAGCTGTGAGGAGGATGCAGAGATGCTTCAGTGTGATTTAAGCAAGCTGGATGAGTGGGCAAATGCATGGCAAATGCAGTATAATGTGGAGAAATGTGAGGTTATCCACCTTGTTAGCAAAAGCAGGAAGGCAGATTATTATCTGAATGGCAATAAATTGAGAGAGGGGAGTGTGCAACGAGACCTGCGTGTCCTCGTACACCAGTCACTGACGGTAAGCATGCAGGTGCAGCAAGCAGTAAAGAAGGCAAATGATATATTGGTCTTCATAGCCAGAGGATTTGAGTACAGGAGCAGGGATGTCTTGCTGCAATTATACAGGGCCTTGTTGAGACCACACCTGAAATATTGTGTGCAGTTTTGGTCTCCTTATCTGAGGAAGGATGTTCTTGCTATAGAGGGAGTGCAGCGAAAGTTTACCAGACTGATTCCTGAGGAGAGATTGAGTCGGTTAGAATTATTTAAAATTCTAACAGAACTAGACATGGTAAATGCAGGAAGGATGTTCCCAATGGTGGGGGAGTCCAGAACCAGGGGTCACAGTCTGAGGATACAGGGACTGAGATGAGGAGAAATTTCTTCACTCAGAAAATGGGGAGCCTGTGGAATTCACTACCACAGAAAGTAGTTGAGGTCAAAACATTGTTTGTTTTCAAGGAGTTAGATGTAGTTCTTGGGGCGAAAGGGATCAAAGGATGTGTGGAGAAAGCGGGAGCAGGCTATTGAATTGGATGATCAGAACATGGATGCAATGCAGGATAAATTTTAAAAACCGGACATGAGTTTCAGGATGAGTGAGTTCAACTTCAAATCGCAGACACTACCAAATGCAGCAGTAGCCTCATCCACTGCTTAATTTACTGCACTCCCATCAGCCAACTACCGATAATCTATAGCCATCAATAGTCTAAAATATATATATTATACCTCATCCTGACACAATTTACCGTGTTGCAGACCTCGCATTCATGACTCACAGCTCGCATATACTGGTAACTATTCAAATGTGACAGCCACTTCACTCAAACATATTGCATGACATTGACTGACACAATTCCCTTGTTAGTGCAGGAGAAGGTGATATGTAATAGAGGCAACAGCAAAGAACTGGATGTTTTAATTCATGTTGTTATGATGAGAAGGGGCATTGTTAATGCTGTGGCCATTGACAGTGCTGGAGGGATCAATGGTGAGTACCTGAATACCTAATCTTACTTCTTTTTTCTCCACTTCTCCCTCATCATGCAATCACAGTACCAACAGTTGGAACTTTCCCACTCAAATGAGGAAGAGGAAGAAGACAGGGCAAATGAAGTGACATGGTCACTCAATCTTATACTTCCAGCCACCAGCTCAGAGCACCAGCTGCGTGTATGATAGAGGTTAGGATGGGGGTGAGGGGTGGGGGTAGTGGGGGGATATGCACATGGTGACACACTGAACACAAATTTACAGGAGCCAGGGCAGGGAGAAAGGATAGCGCAAGTGCTGGAAGACAAGGTCGCACATGAGGTATACTGCAGACAGCTCAGAAAAGGACTTTGATGGACCAGGTGGCAGAAGAATTCTGATCGGTGCAATTAACCAAATGATTGGTGCTTTGGAAAGCCTGCCAGAAAGCATGAGCACAATGTCAAGGCGCATGGAGGCATCCAGCACCAAAATAGCACATAGCTTTGTATAGAGCTTGTAGCCCAGTCTTTCTAAAGTTGGGCAAGTATTCTCCATCAGCACACCAGTGGAAGCCAGCATAACACACTATCTGATGATCAATGTTACAGCTTCCGATGCAGCACAAAAATCTTCCATCAAAGGTTTGAGTGCTGCAGTTGGAGCTCAAACAGCTGCCACTGTGACTCTGGATAAGGGTGGCAGGGCATCACAGCAGCCCAGCAATCTGTTTTCTAAATGTTCAGTAGATTTCTGAGACACCATATTGGCAGAATGATAGTTGTTTCAAGGAACATGAATCTTCTGTCCTTTCTCAGGACGACAGCATCCTTGCTCCAAACATTTCCACTCCACTCCTTCTGTTGTCCACCAGCCAGCCAGTCCAGGCTGCTGCAGCTTAGACTGGCGTGGTGCAGTTCGAAGCTAGGCTTTCTGGGCCCAGGGTTATGTGGATTCACCCTCTGAGACCATCTGTAGTCTCCGCCACTGAAAGTAAGAGGTCTTTCACCAGTCATGCGGCAGTCAATGGTCCCGACAGGTCCCAACACCTGTGCGAAAGTTCACCCCTATGATCTCCAACATTTTATTGTCTTCTTACAGAGCAAAATGTTTATATAGTTTCTGTAACATTTTGTGAGATTAGATTAGTAATATTATCATAGTGCTACTTAAGTGGTGGTGGTAGATAAGGTTGGACACAGTGAGGTAGTATTTCTGTTGGTAAGAATGTTTAGGGAAGTATCTAGATTCTTATGTTTAGGATAAAGCAGCAGCAGCCATAAGATGAAAATACAAAGTGTTAGGGCTGATTTTTCCTCTCCTCAGCAGCCCAATGTAAATCAGGCAGTGTACATGCCTAACATGAACATCGCTGACCCTGCCCTTATTCCTGGGTTAAACTCATTATAACATCCAGAGCGAGCACTAGAAGATCTGCTGTCTCAAATTGGTGGATGCCCAGTAATAGAAGGACAACGTAATCAGGATATCACTATTTTGGACTGATGGCTGCAGAAAGAATCTGGGCAGCTATGATGTCTTGGAAAAAGTAAAGCATCCTAACGATGCAGCTGTAGGTACTATTCCCATGCTCTGGCCACTGGATCAGCAAAACAGTAACAACAGCAACAGTACAAAGCTTGGCAAAAGGAGGCTGATCAATTCAATACAGTAGTTCAGATGACTTGGGTGGAATGTTGCAAGAAGTTTACTGAACTCATCAGAAGTGGCAAAGAGGGCACTGCACTATGAAGCCCCATATATGCACTTCTGTGCCTGTTACTGGGGTGAATTTATCCTCCTTACCAATGTACATCTTCACTATGGCCAAAATTTTCCTCAGAGGTGCCTCTGCTCTAGCACTGTAACTTCATCAAAAGTATTACTGAAAGCCCTTGTACCTCTGTATCTTTGTATCTCTGAGAAAATTCCAGGCCACATCTCCAACTTCACATGGTTACGTCATGGTGCACTTGCAAGCATCTCCTTTGACATGCATTATTCCCTTCAGTAGGAGGCTGTACAAGGCAGGCCCCTGCCAACTCCTGCTGTGTGCATGTTATGGCACAGCAGATGGGAATGCTGAGCTGTTCAAAGCCCAGAAGGAAACTTGAAACAACTGCCACATCTATTTTACAATTTTTATTTATTTTGAATTGCATGCCTTGAATTCAGTAGTAATAAAATCATTGAGTCCTATAGGTTTCTTACAAAACTAAATTAAACCTTTATTGGTTAAAAAAAGTAATTTTAAGCACATACTTAAGTTTACAAATTATTACTATGATAACTCTTAGCTCCCCTAGTTAACCTAACTCCCAGTCATACCTCCATTAAGGCCACAGTAAAAACAGAATAGATTTTAAAAGACCCAGGCAAAGCATTACACAACACCCTGGAGAGGGATGTTCAAGGTGAGTTTCCTTAACTTCAGTTCTTGCAGACAGCAATGTGGGCACAGAGGCTGGAGGCTTTTCACACTTGTTAGATCTTAGAATGCCTCCCCTTGCACACAGCCTTCTCTCCTTTATTCATATTTTTCCCTTTGAATGCAAATTTCCATTGTTTCACTATATCTTTGGACTTTAGATTTTTAATTATGAAATCTATCATCGTACCAATTTTACCAGTAATCTGTAGGAAAAATAAACACATTGGGCAGAATTTTGCCCTTGCCATGCAGGCTCAGCAGGGGCAGTTGGGAAGCCGACTGCCACCTACGATCGGGCCTGGAAGGCAATTTCATGCTGGTGGGCTAATTAAGGCCTGCCCGGTGTGAAACACGAGCGGCAGCGCTCAGCGCTGCCTATGCGGGTGGGGGGAGGAGTGCGAGCCGGGTAAGTGCGACCTTCATGCATGCGTGCCAGTGCACACTACATAATCTCCTTGAGGCAGCTCTCTGCTTCAGGGAGATGAAGGTATATGGAAAAAAATAATTTAATAAATAGAAATTTAATGGAACATGTCCCCTCATGTGACTCTGTCACATGAGCAGGGACATGGTTATTAACGGAAAATTAAAGTTTTTATTTTATTTTTATTTGCTTTTGGAAACTTCATCCCACCCATGGATGAGGTTTCCAAAAAAGTGCAAAGGCCGCTTGGTGTTTTTGACTGTCCGCCAAATGTAAAGTTGGATGGGCAGTGAAAGATTTCTTGTAATTAACTTTTTAATGGCCTTAATAGGCCGTTTAAATATCAGCGGGTGTGCTGCCAACTCTGGCGCATGCCTGCTGACCAAAATATCATGCAAGTTCTCGATGATGTTAAGATGCTTGCCCAATGTCATCGCACATCAATTTACGTTCAGTCGGGTCAGGCATGTGCCCGCCCGCAGAGTGAAATATTTTACCCACTGTTTCTTAATTTCTCCTGGCTAGGTGAAACATTTCACCATCTCTTTTGAATTCAAGCTACTCTGGTTTATTTAAAAATACAAATGTTTCCTTTGCACCTCACATTCTAAAACTTCAACCATGCATACCTATTTAACATTTCAAACCTAACTTTTTTTCTGGCATGCCAAAGCCTTCAGACCAGCTGTCTCTAATTCAATTAAGTCCCACACGCACCAACACACACATTCATAGACACAGACCCCACAATTACTCTACCATAAATTCCAAATAACATTATGAAAGTTATTATATCTTCCTGACATTCCCCTCCTTATTAAAAATGAACCACCACAACTTAAAAAGATGGTTTCATTTTATTAACCCATCTTACACTACCTCCTCTATTTATTACACTATTACATTACCGGATGCATGTATTAACATAACGATATATGCAAATCCTTCATATCAACAGAAACCATTCCAGTCCAGTGCCCAGGTGTTAAGTGTCCAATTTTCTATTTAAGCTTCAAAATCTTGACATTGTATCTGCAATCTGATTTTCTCACCTAGTCACATGTATAATCTATAGATAAAAAGGTTGCAGTAATAAACTCCATCTGAATAGCCTTGCACTTCTGTCTCAAAATTTGTCCAGAAACTTTAAAGGATTGTGGTCTGTATAAACAATTATTTCTGATGAATTGTTTGCAACATAATTTTCAAAATGCTGCAACGCTAACACCAAACCCAAAGTCTCATTTTCAATCATTGAGTATCTCCTCTGTTGTACCATCAACTTCCGTGAAAAATACCCTTTCGGTTTTTCAATTCCAGTGTCATCTTCTTGTAAGAATATGGTCCCAATGCCTATGTTGTTTGCAACAATGGCCAATTTAAATTGCTTAGCAAAATTGTGTACGGCCAAAACTGATGTTCCCAAACTGTCAAATGCTTTCTGACACTCCCGTGTCCGTTGAAACTTCTTGTTCCTTTTTAATAGTTCAGTCATTGGAGAAACCATACCACTAAAGTTTGGTACAAATTTCCAATAAAACCCATTCATGCCCAGAATTCTCAAAGTTTCTCATTTTGTTGCAGGCATGGGGAAACCCACGAAAGCCTTGTCTTTCACATTTCTCGGAGCCACCGTGTCCAATGGCATGGCCTAGATACATAATTTGCGCTTTTGAAAATCCACTTTAAGCCAAGTTTATCACCAAATTAGCTTCTTATAATCGATATAACAATTCTTACAGATGCTGTAAATGCTCCTCCCACATCTGACTGAAAACTATCAAGTTGTCAATGTAAACAACACAATTGCTCAGACCTGCAATTACCTTGTTTGTCAGTCTTTGAAATGTTGCAGGTGTATTTTTCATATCAAATGGCATGGTTTTAAACTGATATAGCTCATCTGACATCACAAAAGCTCCTTTGCTCTCTCCGATAACAGTATTTGCCAATATCCTCTTAGCAAGTCAATCTTTATGATAAATTTTGATTGCCCCGCTTTCTCAATACAATCTTCCAACCGTGGTACAGGATATGAATCTGTTTTTGTCACTGCATTCACCTTTCAATAGTCCACATACTGTCTTTGTGTTCCATCTGGTTTCGGTACCAGCACAATAGGTGAACTTCAGTTACTACAATTAGACTTAATGATGTCAATTCGAAGCATGATTTCAATTTCTTTATGTATTTGCGATTACTTTGCCAGATTTAATCCATAGAGATGTTTCCTTATAAAAGTTGAAACTTCTACATATACCTCATGTATCGCTAAACGCTTCCTCCCTAGCTTATTCTCACAAATATCTTTGTGATTTCTCCAAATCACTTTGTCACTTGTCTGGAAGGTAACACAATATTACATTTAAATTTTCAAGTACACCCTCATTATCAAATTTGATTAGAGGAAAATCAATTTCAAAATTCTGCATTTCTACCTCTTTCTCATTATCTACCACCGCTAACACCTCCTTTTGGTCCTCTCCCTGTCAAAGTATTTTTAAAGCATATTTACATGAAACACCCTCTGTTTCTTCCTTCTATCTGGAGTATTTATTAAATAATTTACTTCACTCAGTTTTCTTTCAACCCTGTAAGGCCCACTGAACCTTGCCTTTAATGAGTCACCCAGTACTGGTAACAGAACTAGCACATCCTCCCCAGCAACAAAACTACGAGCTGTAGCTTTCCTGTCTGCCTTCACTTTTATCACTTGCTGTGATATCTTTAAATGTTCCCTAGCCAACTCACATCCCCTATCCAATCACTCTCTGAAGTTTGATACATAATCCTGGAGAGTAGTTTCTGAATTTTGACCCACCAATTTTTCATGAATCAATTTCAGTGATCCTCTTACCTCATGACCATAAACTAGTTCAAAAAGATTAAAACCAGTTGATGCATTAGGAGAGTCCTTGATAGCAAATAAAAAGGATGGAATTCCTCCAGCCCAAGCTTGTGGATAATCCTGATTATACGCCTTCACCATCATTTTTAGAGTTTGATGCCATCTTTCCAAAGCCCCTTCTGACTGAGGTTGGTAAGTTGTTGACCTAAAACTGTTTTATCCCCAAACTGCTCATTACTTTCTTAAACAGCTGTGACATGACATTTGACCCCAAACTGATTGTATTTCCTTAGGTAAACCATGTCTTGTAAAAAATTTAGTTAACTCTTTCACAATTTGCTTTGTTGTAATATTTCTCGAAGGCATTGCTTCAGGAAGCATGGTAGACACATCCATTATTGTCAGTAAGTACTGATTTCCACTTTTAGGCATATGGAGAGGTCTTACACAATCAATCATGGCCCTCATAAAAGGTTCTTCAAATGCTGGAATTAGATTTAAAGGTACTGACTTAATCACTGCTTGTGGTTTCCCTATCACCTGACATGTATGACATGTTCTACACAATTAGACTAGATCTTTATGCAATCCAGGCCAACACAAATGTGTTTTGTACCTTTGGCTGTGTCCTTCTAATTCCTAAATGTCCCCCCTTTGGAATTTCATGAGCTATCCAAAGAATCTTATTTCTATATCTAAATGGTATTACAATCTGATGCACCTCCCTCCAGCGTTCATTTGCTGAAACATGATAAGGCCTCAATTTTCTCATTAAAACACTACTCTTATGGTAATAATAATCTGGAATACATTTTGCCTGTTTCTGAGTAAGCTTATAATATAACTATTTTATTTGTGAGTCCTTTTTCTGTAATTCCACTGTCTTATGTTAAACACTTCAGCTGCATGGTCTTCCAGTCTATCTTCCTGAACAATGTTATCAAAAACAGTTCCAGCTAATTGGACTTCCACACGTTCTCTCTGCCTTTGGACTTCCAGTTCTTCCTGTTTCAACCTATGAGACTGTGATCTTGTTATCACATAACCTGGAAACAATCCACGATGCTCTCTATGCAATATTTCTGTTGAAAACAGTTCTACAGGCTGCTCAACAGCCATAGGCATCATCCACATCTGTAATCCAGCTATACCATTACCCAGAATAAGTTGAACCCCTGCAATGGGCATTTTTCCACAACTCCAACAATCACTTCACCTGTTTTATGCTTACTCTTTAAAGTTACCTTTCACAATGGAATAGGTTTAGCATCTCTTTGAACCCCATTTATTATTACCTGTTCCTGCAATACTCCCTCTGAACAACAAATATCACTACCCCATAACATTGAGGATTGACGAGTTTCTGTGTCACTTAAAATTTTAACATCTTGACCTACTCCACCCTGTCCACATGGAAAGACCTTCCCTTCACATACAAACTCCTTAAACATTTCTGCAACCTGCCCTTCAGAACTCTCTTGGGTAAATTGTGAACACATTTCCACTTCTTTATCTATCACTGATTCTTCCTGTTTTACCTGTATAGAAACCATTAGTTTTTCCTGTGCCTGAACCTCAGAACCCACAGTACTTTTACTTCCAGTACTTTTTGGCACCACTATGATTCCAACAGATTTTCCCTGCAATTGTCAACACACTGATGTCATGGCCAAGATTTTCCGGTTGTCGGGCAGGCTCAGCGGGGATGAGCGGGAGTGGCCGTGAATTGGACTGCCACCTGTGGTCAGGCTGTGACTGCCATTTCACGTTGGTTGGCCAATTTCAGTTTGAATCGCGCTCTGCAGTGCTCAGCGCTGCCTGTATTGGGGGGTGGGGGGGGGAGGGGGGGGGGGGAGGGGGGGAGGGAGAGCAGGGAACTTTGTGCATGTGTGCGGGTGTGTGCAGTAAAATCTCCCTGAGGCAGCCCTGTGCCTCAGAGAGCTGAAGCTTTTTGAACATAAAAAATAAATAATTTAAACATGTTAATAACATGCCCTTTCATGTGACTCCGTCACATTAGTTTGAAAAAAAAGTTTTTTTTAAATCACTGACTGAAACCTCATTGCACCTGTAGATGAGATTTCCCAAAAAATCCAAAGGCCGCTTGGCCTTTTCACCTGCCTTGCTAACCGTAAGTTTGGACGAGCTTAGCGAAAAATGTCATTTAATTACAAATTTAATGGCCTTACCAGGCCTGTTAATTGTCAGCTGGCACAATGCCAGCACCCACACGTGCCTACCAACTGAAATATCGCACGTCATTTTACGCTCATTGGGGTCAAGTAAGTGACCACCCAACAAGCGCAATATTCTGCTCCATGCATCCAACTTTATTTCAATGAAACCACCTCAATTTTCGAATGTCACTTCTACCCTCAGCACCTTCCTTATTATTCTGAAAAAAATTCCTGTGAATTTCCACCTACTCCTTCTCTTCCCTGACTACCCACCTTCATTTTACCTTCCCACTTTCTATCCTTCTTTGATTTAAAAGGGTGATGAAAGAAAGGTTTATCTCTATGAACTAGCTCATAATCATCAGCCAACTCTGCTGCTTGTCTTACCATCTCAACCCTCTGTTCCTCCACATGAGTTTTCAATACTGAAGGAATTGAATCTTTAAAATCTTTCAAAAGAATGATTTCTCTAAGAGCTGCGTATATCATCACTATCTTTAATGCCTAAATGCACTGGTCAAAATTACTTTGTTTTACTTTCTCAAACTCAATATAAGTTTGCCAAGGCTGTTTTCTCATATTCCTAAATTTCTGCCTGTATGCCTCAGGAACTAACTCATATGCACTCAAAATAACCTTTTTTTTTTACCACATTATAGTTCACTGACATTTCTTCTGACAATGAAGCATAAACCTCATGTGCTCTGCCCACCAACCAAGATTGTAACAGCAATGTTCAGTTTTCCTGTGGCCATTACATCTGTTTAGCTATCTCCTCAAATGAAATAAAGAATGTTACAACATCTCTTTCCTCAAACTATGGTAGAGCTTTTACAAATTTAGACATCTCCCCAACTGGGTTCTGATCTGAAAATAAGGCCTACCACACCTTCTGGTGTCTCTTTTTTAGCTGCCAGCATTTTATGCTGGAATTCTCTCTGTTTCTCTCCCCACTGTCTTTTTCTCTTTCCTTTTTTTTCTAACCTCCCCATTTCTAATTCCCTTTCCTGTTTTCTTTCTCCCTCCTGCCTTTCTTCCTGTTCCATTTGGAATGCCCTTTCTCTTTCCATTTCTTTTTCTTTCTCTGCCCTTTCTTTTTCCGTTGTCTCTTGTTCCAATTTTTTCATTTGCAACTGAATTTGAGCCCATTCCAATGACACACCCCTTGGAGAACTTGGTCTCTCAGGTATTCTGTCCAAATTCAAATGCTGTGCTATACCTTCAATTATGTCCGATTTCCTCACCCCTGCAGGTAATCCTAATGGTTGCTTATCTGCCAATTTCATTACCTTAGCTTTATTTACCTTTTGTAAACCAGCCAAGGTTATAATTTCAACTCCCAGACAAGTCTTAGCAACTGCCAAAGCCATTTTGCAGTCTCACCATTTAAAAACATGCCTCTCAGCAACTCTTGAATTAAAAGTGCTCCACATACTAATAATCTTAAGGTTCACTAACTGCAAACCAATCCAGGAGCCCCAAATTTTGTAATGCCACAGCAGATGGGACATGCTGAGCTGTTCAAATCCCAGATGGAAACTTGAAACAACTGCCTCAACTAATTTACAATTTGTATTTATTTTGAGTTGCGTGCCTTGAATTCAATAGTAATAAATGACCAATTCTTATGGTTTCTTAGAAAACTAAATTAAACTTTTATTGATAAAAAATTGATTTTCAGCACATATATAAATTTATAAATTACCACTCTGATAACTTCTAGCCCCCCCCTAATTAATCTAACTCCTAGTAACACCTCTGTTAAGGCAAGAGTTAAAACAAAACAGATTTTAACAGACCCAGGCAAAGCGCCACACAACACCCTGGACAGGAATGTTCAAAGTGAGTTTTTTTAACTTCAGTTCTTGCAGACAGCAATGTGGGCACAGAGGCTGGAGGCTTTTCATGCTTGTTAGTACTTAGAATTCCTTCTCTTGCACACAGCCTTCTCTCTTTTATACATATTTTCCCCTTTGAATGCACATTCCCATTGTTTCACTATGCCTTTGGACTTTAGCTTTTTAAGTACAAAATATATAATTGTACCAAATTTACCAGTTATCTGTAAGAAAAATAAATACACTGGGCATAATTTTACATTTCGCATACAGGCGCTCGCCGGACATGCCCAAACGTAATATTGCGTGCGTTGATGTCGGACGTGCATCCTGACATCATCAAGCACTTGCACGATATTTCGTTTGGCAGGCACACACGGGAGCCGGCTGCGCGCCCGCTGATAATTGAAAGGTCTAGTAAGGCCATTAATAAGTTAATAAAAATCAAATTAACACTGCTTGTCCAACCTTATGGTTGGTGGGCAGATGAAAAGGCCAAGTGGCCTTTACATTTTTTAGGAAATCTCTTCCACGAGCAGGATGAGGTTTCTTCAAGCAAATAACCATTAGCTAAAAACTTTATTTTTGAACTAAAAACATGTCCAAGCTCATGTGACTGAGGGGACATGTTTTTAAATTTTTTTTTACTATCTTTATTAATTTTTCTAAGAAGTGCTTCAATCTCCCTGAGGCAGCTCCATGCCTCAGGGAGATTGAAGTATTCTTTCGCACGTATGTGTGAACTGTGAGTCAGGCCGACTCTCCCTCCTTCCCCCACCCGCACAGGCAGTGCTCAGTACTGCCGCTCACAACCCACACAGGGCGGGCCTTAATTAGCCTTCCTGCATGAAATCGCGGGGCGGAGCTGATCGCGGGCGGTGGTCGGCTTCCCGACCGTCCCCAACCACTCCTGCTGAGCCCACCTGATGATGGAAAGATTCTGGACACTGTTTCTTAACTTCTCCTGGCTAGGTGAAACATTTCACCCCCTGTTTTGAATTCATGCTCGTCTGGTTATTTAAAAATGCAAATGCTCCCTTTGCACCTCACATTCTAAACCTTCAACCATGTTTACCTATTTAACATTTCAAACCTAGCTTCTCTTCCGACACGTCAAAGCCTTCGGACCAGCTGTCTCTAATTTAGTTAAGTTCCACACATACCGACATACATTTGTAGGCACAGACCCCACTATTACTCTACCATAAATTCCAAATAACATTACAAAAATTATTATATCTTGCTGGCAGTGCAGTACAGCAAGTTGCATGTTCATGTCTCCCTAAAAGTTATAACTTGCATGTTGGCACGGCCTTCAGGATATGCTGTACCAGCAATGTCATCGACTCAATGCATTCCTCTGCTTTTGTAGGAAAACACTGCATGGAACCAAATGAGGACATTGGAAGGTGGCCTGGTCAAACTAAATGTCCTTGACATCCATCAACCATGCTAAGTCAAGTAAGCAGGCGATGGGGAAGTGCCAGATATGGCCCAGCTCAGGGATGGTCCAGTTCACTCTCCATCCAACTGAGTCACACAATCACTGATACCAAAGTTTGCATTGACCAGCAATCCATTGTCAGCACTTTGCTGAAGGCTGTACAGCAACATTGTATAAATGGAATATATTGGCAACCATGTTTACCGCATACTGGCCAGAGTTTTACGCTCCCCTAGGGGCAGGTTGGCAGGCAGGGTTTGTGGGGAGAGGGCTTGTAAAATTGGACACAGCGGCAGGGGCGGGTTGTGGGTACTTTACCAGCAGAGTGGGAGGCGTTGGGCAGCCTGCTCATCTGAGGGTCAACTGAGGCACTTATGTGGCCCCTCTCTGTTGCCGCTGGGATTTTTCCCAAGGTGGAGAATGCTGGCACCAAGTGTCCAGGCCAGCAGGTGAAATCTGGCAGCATAGTTGCTGGGCTATGGTGTGCCTCCTGATCAGGCACACTGTGCCCATCACAGGTCGCTCCCCACCTCCCACTAAGGTATTCATCGCCTCTATATTTCGTCTCCTCCTACCCTACTGATCCAGGCCCTCCCATCCCCCTTGCCAGGGCCTACCAGCCTGACCCCAGCAATAGCTCCCACTTAACTCTAACTAATGGTTCCTGGCTCCTCTTCTTCAAGACTGCATGCAGTTCCAACAGTGATCACCACTCTTGGTGGTGCTGCTGTGACAAGAGAGCTGCCAGCAGCTCTTGAAAGTGAGGCTGATTGGCCGGCAGCTCTGAGAGGTTGGACCTCTTCTCCAATTAGGGTGGAAGCCCCGCTTCAAGCCAGTTAAATGCCCGTCAACCATTAAATAGATGTGCTGTAAGCTGGCCAAGTACAGTGAGCTTGTCTGCAACTTTGACATGTGGAAGGCTCGAGCCCAACGCTCTTCACCCTCCACTTAAAATACAGTCCACTGTGTCTGCAGGTATGGCAGAACAATTGAGTTGGAGCTCCCTGCCCTGGAGTTACCAAGCAACTCACTCTGACAAGTATCTGCACAGATTCTCCCATCCCTAGGGACTTAGTGATTGTGAGTAATACACTGGCTGAACCAATGAAATTAAAAAAAACCTAATTGTTTAAATCACCTTAGCTATCAAAGGAAAGCAGTTTACCAGTTACCTACCACTAGTTGTTAGAAATTTTGTGTCTACACTAAATATTTTTTCAGGGTCACTGGCAATAAGCACTCCCATAAACGGATATCATATACTTTACAATCACTATAGTTCATCCTTAAAACCAGATGGTGTGTATCCACGGATGCAGTCCCTCCCAGAATCTTAAATGTGAATGCTTAGCAGGAGTGACGAAAATGTGGTATTTATTGACCCCAAACGTTAAGATCATAGAGCAGGATTTTCTGGCCCCGCCCATCACCAGGATCATCTGCTCCCGCTGAAAGTCAATGGATTTTGGCTGGGCCACTACATTCCCCAGATGGGTCCCGTCGGAAACTCTCGGCCCGTGTTTTAACAGATGGCTAGTTTTCTTTGACAGACCACTTTGGGAGTCCTAGACATCGTTGTTCAAATGGCTCTCAACGTGTACTCCCAACCCCCCACCCCCGACTTTGTTGAAACAATATTATGAATTAACCTTTTAAACCCTGAATCTGACTTCATAGTAAAATATGTTATTACTTAAAACATTGATCCCTCCCAGGTTAAATGGTCAACAATCCATAATTGTGCCACTGCTGTTTAACTTACTGGAGTCACATGCTTGTAGATATTGTAGATAGGATTACAGACATTGAAATATAGATGTGCATCAATAACATGATCTTATGATCAAGGGTAAATTTGGGTTCTTAATAATGAACATGGTTTTATTCCAATAAACTACGAAATGTTACAGCACACAACGCAATGGAACAGGATCAAATTCAATAGATAAGCTTGCTTTGAATATTAGTTCATCATGATCCATTTAAATCCATGGTGGGGTCTCATACAGATAACAACCTACTTATGCGTTAATGAGCCAAAATCTGGTATATTTGCCACTCTCTCCCTAATCAGAGAGTTGCATGAAATTGGCAGTCTAATTTACCCAAGAGCCCATTAGAACAAACTCTGGTCTTGTATTGAAAGATAACCTTTTAGGGTCAACAAGCTACTGGGTCATAACAACAAGGGAAATGATGGCATACACATCATAGACTAACCACATTTTTTAAGTAATGCAGAAAAACATTTAAATGTTAACATCTGCAACTATAAATTTGCAGTACTTAATCCCATATGCATGGCCTGTGGTGCAGCTAGAAACCAGCTTACTGCTCTCTGATAATGACAATTTGACAGCACTATAGTTGGTTCATACCTGTCCTTTCTTTCCGCAGCAGGAGAGGGAATCATTTGAAGAAAAGTCTAAAATGTGAAGCGATAAGCATCAAAACAGCATGTACAATATTATAGCTATCTTATGAATCAGATGCAGATGAAAACATTCTGAATGGATTTGGTATATTGTTCTATTGCAAAAAGGTTTCCAATTTGGTTAAAAAAACTGTAGTTCTTTCTGTAAATTCAGATTTGTAATAATCAAGTTCAGCTTTTACAAAGCTACAAATAAATTGAAGAAAATTATTTTCAAGAGATCAACAAAGCTGGAGAAAATGGCCCTTAGGGGATATGCAAGGAACCTGAAATGAAGGATTGAGTTATAAGAGATAGAGATAAGCAGGTCGAGTAAAACTTAAGTCAATCAACTGATCAGGAAAAAAGGACTGATTAAATGAGATATACTTTTAAGCGAACACAAGAGAAACTCTCCAAATTGGTGATTGACAGAATATCATATGGGAGGATAAGATGACTAGGCCATTGTCAAACAAAAGGGCCTGAGTTTCACCCTTTCACATATTATCCTGATAGGTTTGGGTTTTTGACACTCATTCTTTGGAATTCCACTCCAGTACAGTACAGCTTCACTTTAAAAGGGACAGATTGTCTTTAAGAAGAGCAGCCTGTCTGCATCACATGCTCTCAACTCAATGCTGCTCATCATCCCACCTATCCTACCTCCCTCTCCCCCCACACCCTCACCCCTATTGAGTACAGAGACACCTCGCAGGCAAAGAGAAGTCCAGCAGGGAGGAAAATGTTTCTCTCTATGCTACAATTTTAATAATGAGGTGGGAGCACCAGATTTGCATGCTGTCCACCTCCAGCAGAACCAATGCAGACACAAATCACAACCTCCACACCCAAAAAAATGTGATGATGAATTTTTAGCCCATAGGATGTCATTTCAAAGGCATCAATTACATCAACCATCAAATAAACCTGAAAACTCCTGGAGCCATTTATCATTAATCATTTACTGATAACTGAATTGATGATGTGGAGGGAATGACACAATAATGGCAATATATTTGATAGATAAGTGTTCATTGGGCTATGCTTTTCTGCTGTAGAAATGAAACAGAATTGGAAACTGAAGAAAAATGAAGCTGAGACATTATCGAAAAACCTCCTTCACACATGCAAATACAGCTACCAATATCATGATTTTTAAATGCTAATTGAAAACCTTTCAGATGCTATCAATATCAATAGACTTCTGCTGTTAATACTCCACTGAAATCTCAGATCTAATTTACGAATGATATTTGATAGTTGCGGCTTAATTGTAGCACTCTCACCTCTAAGTCACAATGTTCTGGGTTCAAGTGCCACTCCAAGATCTGAGCACAAAAATCAAGGCTGACACTCCAGTGGAGTACTCAGGGAGTGCTGTACTGTTGGAGGTGCTGCCCTTCAGATGGGACGTTAAGCTGAGGCCCTGTCTGCTTACTTGGGTGGATGTAACAATCCCATGGCAGTATTTCAAAGAAGAGAAGGGGAGTTATTGCTGGTGTCCTGGCCAATATTTATCCCTCAATCAACACCACAAAACAGATTGTTTGGTCATGATTGTATTGCTGTTTGTGCAAGCTCGCAGTGTGCAAATTGCCTGCTGCGTTTCCTACATTGCAGCAGTGACTACTCTTCAAAAGTACTTCATTAGCTGTAAAGCGTTTTGAGATGTCTGGTGGTTGTGTAAAGCACAAGTCTATGCTACCCCTTACCCACTTACCTCACCCACCTAACCCACACCTACACGTTCACCCATACACTCATTCACTAACACACTTGATAAGCTTAGGGACATTTATACTCTTGCTTACCAGAATACAGCCACCATTGCCATACAAAGAGGCATGGCTTCCGCTTAGATTCTCTCTGCTGCTCCCTCTGAGGTTTCTTGAGCTGTGTGAGTTCTTCAGGATCCTGCATCAGAAGATCGGCCAGAAAAATCTGAGGAAGGTAAGTGGGTGGTTCAACTCTGATTGGAAGATTTGACCCTCCCTTTCTTCCTTCCTACCTTCCTTCATTCTCTCCTTTCTTCCTCCTTCCCTTCCTCCATCCCTTCAATCTTTCTGTCCGTATGCTATCTTATGGTGCGGGTCAAGATTCCAGCTGGTGACTTCACAGTTGCTGTACAGATCATTTCTTTTCTCAATTCTATTCCAGCTAAAAAATGAAAATTACCTCATGTTTACAATATCAACTCATGATGGATGGTCAAACCTACAATGTTCAGTTTTAATTCATCTGGTATCAAAAACCAGTTGCCAGAGTAATTGCTGAATAAGGTGCTTGCTGGAGCCTTGGTATTTATCACTGAAATGTCATATCAAGGAACTCTAAATGCAGTTCTAATTGTCAAACAATTATTTACTTATTATGCAAATACCACATATCATGAGTCACATCAAAACTTTGATGAAGTTAGACAAAGAATATTTACTTTATTCTCTGTTATTAACAATATTAAGATTTCTTTCAACTGAATTGATACTTCATGGAGATAAATTTATATTTTAAGCAAAGAATAAAATTATTCCATCATATTTTAAAAGGTATAAGATTGTCTATGCCATATTTAAAAAAGATTTTTAGAATAATCTTTAATTAGCCATTGTACATTTCTCAGAAGAACTGGGCCAAGAATATACAAAGTAGTGTCAGGGAGTAAATTTTCTCCTTTGAGTTAATTTGAATTGAGCCTTTGTGGCAGGAGGCACAGGCAGGATATTCATCCAAAATTACTATGGGCAGGATTCTGAGGTTGTCGGGCCCAGGAGCAGCCAGGAAAAGGTCCACCGCCAGTGATCAGCCCCTGACTGCGAATTCACGCTGGCGGGCCAATTAAGGTCCACCCAGCGTGAAACGCGGCTCGTCACTGGTTGGGAAGGGCTGAGCCAGGGCGGGTGCCTGTCAACCACAGGCTCCAATGGCAACCTGGTGGCAGGTTTAAAAATGGCGCAGGCAGCCCCGGAAGGCTGCCAGGGGAAACACCTCCTGTACATTCGCGATGGAGTCAAATGCAGCTGAACATGGCAGGCGGGACAGCAGGTTGGGAGGGCACCAGCCCCCCGCTTTGCGGATGAGTACTTTGCCATCCTACTGGAGGAGGTGGCTGCCAGGAGGAACAGACTTGCCCCCAGAGATGGGAGGAGGAGGCCACTGCACCTTACTAAGAGGGCATGGGAAGAGGTGGCAGCGCTGGTGAGCAGCCATGACATGGTGTGGCACATATGAGTGCTGTGCTGGAAGTGCTTCAATGACCTGCTGCACTCAGAAAGGGTGAATACTATGTTGACATGGGTCAGTGTGCAGAAGTGTTAAGGTATGGCCGTCCACCTCTGGACCTCAAGGGTGCTGGAGTCTGTCAATGACGCCGGAGCTGGCCAAGGGGGGAACCCTGGTTGCTTGGACTGAGTGCCTTGCGACTCGAGGCCCACGGCTCGGGTGTGTTCTAAGAGGTGTTCCTCAGCTGGGGTTGGCCAGGCTGCAATGGCACTGCAGGTGTAGAGTGGCCCAATCAATTCTCTTCTGTCCTTTCAGGAGAAGACAAGCCATAACTGGCAGAGAGGGCACGTACATGTGGAGACCCGCCCAATCTCCTGCTGCTCAGCAGATTCAAGCAGGAAGCCCTCCAACTGAAGAGCTGGCACACTTCCCATGCAACTGGGCATGGAGAGGTGGGGGTGCCAGATGAAGGTAAGAGTGCGGTGCACAGAGGTGAGAGTTTCGGATTGTGCAACCAATCTAGTCTCTTCATTGATGTGAGCCTCGAACCTGGAGTCTCCATTGATCATTGAAAGACAATGGCACCAGGATGCAGATCTCCAATGTCTCACCAGGGTGCCTGGCACAAGCAGTGACAGTGCAGTGACTTTAACGAATGACATGTCCTTGTTCTCAATTTTAGATTCACCAGCACACACTCACTCTCTGGACACCATGGACAGGCAGCCCCAGGGACAGATGAGGTGTTCCTGGGGTTGTGCTCGGACCTGCAAGCCCTCAACACAGGCAATGACCTCAGGTGGTCAGTGTCAGTGTGGGAGATTGAGGAAGCAGCCACTGCCCCAGCTAGGTGCCCACTCATCAATGGTGAACAGGGAGGTCCAGAGTGACCTCACGTTGGTGCATGAGCTGCCTGTCACTTCTGTGGGCTCCTCTTACGGTGCTCTGGATGATGGCAGCAGCCCATCTGCCAGAGAGCAAGGCATCTGATGAGGCTCTGATGACTGGGAGAAGCCAGCCATGACATTGGCTGCTCTCTCCCAGGTGGGGCTAGCACAGTGGCTCCTTCGGGAGACCAATCAGAGCTCCCTGGGGATGCTCTCTGACCAGCAAGCCCTCACATTGGCATTGACCTCAGATGTTCAGTGCCAGTGTGGGAGATAGTCTGGGAACCAAGTTTCCAAACTTGGTGCCCACCCATCCACGGTGAGCAGGGAGGTCCAAAGCAACCTCACGTCGGCGCAGTAGCTGCCTGTTGTCTCTGCAGGCTCCTCTCAGGGCATTTCGGATGAGGACGGCAGCTCCTCCGCCCCTCTCCCAGTGACCATTACATCCGGTGAGGCTGCGACGACTGGGGAGATGGAACTGGCTGCTCCCTCCCAGGTGGGGACAGCACAGGCTCCAGGGGCCAGAGGCCGCCCACCAAGGTCATCGAGGCCAACAGGACAGCAGAGTCAGCAGGCTGTCTCAGATGCCACTTCCAGCGAAGGGGCAGCATCAAGACGTAGCACCCGAAAACGTAAATTTAAGGCACCTTAGGCACACCACGGGTTTATCACTGGTGCTTTTGTGTTGGCCCGAGATGAGATCATGATTAGTTGGTGTGACGTTTAACACCTTTGTCATTTTGTTTCCTTAAGTTCATTTTGTTGTATCATTAAATTTAGACATGTGACGATGCCTGAGAGTGACTCTTTTCCTCTGCAGGTGGATGGTTATCCATGATGTCATGAGTGAGTTGCGTCACATTGAGCTTTATTGACAAGCCCTTATTTAATGTTCCTATCCGGCCAGATTTAGCACTCAGGTATCGAGTATGGAGCCTGCAGCATTGGCTTGTCCTGGTGGTCCATCTGTGGTGTGCTAGCTGAAGGTTCAGTGGATTAAAGCCTCCCGGGTGCCCATGCCCCCTCAGTGTCTACCCCTTCAGCATTTCCCTGTGCATCCTCAGACTCACCTCTGGACTCATCGTGTGCAGCCGCAGCCACTGAGTCTACATTTTCTTCATTCACAGCGTCGCTCCTTTCCAGCGCAAGATTGTGGAGAGCACAGCATGCAACCACTATCAGCAACACACAATCTGGGGGGTACTGGAGTGTGCTCTCAGAATGGTTCAGGCGTCGGAAGTGCATCTTGAGAAGACCGATGGTTCCCTCCACCACAGCCCTTGTGGAGGCGTGGCATCTATTGTACCGCTGCTCAGCTTCTGTTCATGAATGGCGGAGAGGCGTCATGAGCCACCTTCTGAGGGAATAGTCCTTGTCACCCACCAGCCATCCATCCAGCCGAGCCGAAGCACTGAACAGCCTCAGCACCTAGGAGTGTCTGAGGATGTAGGTGTCATGGGAGCTGCCTGGGTACCTTGCACAGACTTGTAGAATCAGCATCCTGTGATCACAGACTATCTGCACGTTCATGGAGTGGAAGCCCTTCCTGTTGACAAAGGCACTGAGCTCACCTGCTGGCGCCTTGATGGCCACATGTGTGCAGTCTATAGCACCCTGGACACAAGGGAAGCCAGCAATGGCTGTGAAGCCTCTGGCTTGCTGTGTCTGACTTGCCTGGTCCCAGGGGTGGTGGATGAAGGTCAGTGCCCGCCTGAACAGAGCGTGGTCACTTGCTTGACACAAGTGTAGATAGCTGATTGGGAGAAACCGCAAAGATCACCCACCGAGCCCTCAAAAGAGCCAGAGGCATAGAAGTTGAGGACAGTTGTGACTTTTGGAGCCATTGGCAAGGGGTGTCCAATTAGTGGAGATCTCAGGGCCAATCATTTGACAGATATAATTTACTGTCTCCCTTGAGAGATGAAGCCTCCTTTGGCATTACCTCAGATATATTGAGGTAGCTGCTTCGCTGCCTGTATACCCTGGCAGCAGGATAGTGGCGTCTTCTGCGGCACCTTCCACCTTGGACTTCCTGTTGGCCCTGCGCCCATTGTGCCTATGCCTCTCCTCCCAAAGGTGGCTCCCCTGGAGACTGAATGTGCACTCCTGGCCTCCTCCCCTTTCTGGCCCTCCGATCCTCCTCAGAGGAGGTGCCTCCAGTGGAGAGTTCAGCTTCCATTCCCAGGCTAAGGGAAGGCTTCCAGAAACCTGCTGGCCCAAAAAAGATTCCTCACTGCCGAGTGCTGACCTGAAAGCTGTGAGTCCAGTCCAAGCAGCTGGTATGAGATTTAAAGTATTGCAGCTTATACAGGCAAGTATCAGTAACTTTCCAAATTAAATATCTGACTGAGTACATTTGCAACTTCACTGACCCCTCTTATCCCGCCCATGGATGAGGTTTATACAAATGTGTTCTACCTGCCTGCCTGTTGCGCCCGTGCGATGACCCGAAGATCGCACTGGCCCCAAAAAAATCGTTGCCAATTGACGCCTCAAGGGCCTTAAGTGGCCCATTAATTAATGGCTGGCACGCATCAGAGATCATCGCACGCCCGCCCAAAAAATATCGCAGTGGCGCGCGGTGACATCAGGATGTCCGCCCGACCTCACCGCACATCATTTTACGCATCGGCTTGCGAGGACAAGCCCCGCACACCGACGGGAAAGTTCTGTCCCTTATCTCAGCCTTAAATAGGAGGCCCCTAATTTTTAAACTGTCTTTCCTAGATCTAGACTCCTTCATGAGGGAAACATCCTCTTAACCCTGTTAAGTCCCCTCATCATTTTATATGTTTCAATAAGCTCACCTCTCATTCTTCTAAACTCCAGTGAGTATAGGCCCAACCTGCTCGACCTGTCCTCATAAGACAACCCTTTCATCTCAGGAATCGGTCGAGTGAACCTTCTCCTAACTCTTTCGAATGCAATTATATCCTTTCTTAATTAAGGAAACCAAAACACAGTACTCCATTCGAAAGGCCTTGTAAAGCTGTAGCAACACTTTGCTACTTTTATACTCAATTCCCCTTGCAATAAATGCAAACATTCCATTTACCTTCCGAATCACTTGCTGCATCTGTATACTAACTTTTTGTGATTCATGTACCAAGACGCCCTCTGAACCATAAAGTTCCATAGGGTTCTGGAGAAGTTGCATAAAGCTCTAAGCTGTGGCATTCAGCAAAAAAAAACCTATCATCTAGTGAGATCCCAAGTACTATGAGATGGATTTGCTTGAACATTCTGGGTATTCCTACGTCATGCTTTGCTGATGCCTGTAATTAACATTGAGGTTGGCTGCTGCCTTTTCTGCTCCTGTGCATGATATGGCTGCAGTAAATAGCCTCTGGGTGCCTGAACCCTAGAACGGCCTGGCACAAGGTGGACCACCTGCATCTGTGCCAGGGTTACCTCTGTTGTCGGGGCTTCATGCAGGGATCATGTCACTATCAAAGGGGCTGAGGATCTGCTATCAATGCAAAGAGTGCCTTGAGAAGATCCTCAATACGCTTCAGGCAGCTGTTCCTCAACCCTTTCAAGGTCCACCTATCCTTCACTGCTTACCTGAGTGGTGAACACCTGGCAATGGGTTCATTTGTCTCAGGGCCAACTTACCTACCCACCCACTCAACTCAGCTCCTAGATGAGGCCAAACCGTGGAGGCTGTGCACACTTCATGCATCCACTGTGTGATTTGCTCCATGTGGCTCTCCATGAGGGTTGCCACTCTCTTAATGGAAGAGGCCACGGCATGGATGGACTCCTCTGTTGTTTGTATACGGGTTTGAACGACCTTTTGGACCCCTGACAGATGTCCATACAATTCACACTGCTGTTCCAGCAACTGTCACTCTGATGATGACTCCTGAGACTCATTATCTGTGTGAAGCTGAGCATTGCTAGACCCTTCCCTAGTCCTTTGATGGGGTGTGGCCACAGCTGTCACTGCCTGGGTTAACCACGTGTGAGTGTCTGTGTTGTGCTTAACAGCTGGTACCACCATTTCTAAAAGTACATCAATGCCCACCAACATGAAAGTATCTCTACTGCTGGAGGATGTGCTTGACTGGCGTAATGCTGTCTCCTCAGAGGGCGATTCTCCTCTGAGATTATTCCAGATCGCACTGTACCTGCAGGAGAGACAAGAGTGCAGTTAATAAAATATTTTCAACCGACTACAGCTGGCTGTCATATATCTGGAGCATCCTGTGTTCATCAAGGCCCATGGAGGCACCATAGATAATACTCACCAGAAAGTTTGATGCCTGCATCCATCATGTTACTCACTGTCTATGGGCTCCATACCCGTCTCGCCCTTGGCAACAGGCTTCCCTGCTACAAACCGTTCTATTTCCATTATTTCCTCCTCCATTAGAACCGCTTCAGATAGGAATTGAACGTCGTTACCATCTATTCTCCACTCTCTGGCATTGTCATAGCCCAACAGTGCTCATCAGTCTCTGCCAATTTCAATTTGGAAGGCATGCTGCCATTCAGTCTTGGCAAGCACTGATCATCTTTGATTGACCAGGGGTCTCCATTGTAAGTCAATTATGCACCTTAGTGTGGATATTGTTCTCTGGTCATGCTCAATGGATGGGTTAACCACCCCAGCTCACATCTCACGGGTGTCATTTAGGACATGCAAGGCTGCAAGCTTGCTGTGAACGCCACTCACCTTGCCAGACTGTACCAAGTCATTGAAACACTTTTGGCACTGCACCCATGTTTGCGTGACCACCACACAGCTGCTGACTTCCTCAACCACCTCCAGCCATGCCTTCATCATGACGTTTGCTGGCCTTCTCCTCCTGTCATCTTTCCATTCCCTCATCAGCTGCAGCAGTACCTCCAATGAGGCGTCACCAAACTGTGCAGCCACACCTCCTTTCACTGAAGCCTTTCCTGCAGTCTCCCTTGTTAAGCAACCCTTCCAATGCCCTCTTTAAATGCAGCCTATAAGAAGGCTGTAGACGGACCCTTAAATATGGTGCTGTCCTTTGACCTGCAGGAAATTCCACTGGGCCCTGTGCCAGCTGGTTGTCAACTGGCTGCAGATGGGAAGATCCCGGAGGATATCCTGCTACCTGGCCACACGGCCCAAATCAGACCCCGGTATTGAGACTTCCCCTCAATAGGGAAAATCCTGCCCAATGCGCTTTAGATCAGTTGATAGAACAAAGAATAAATGGCTCTTCTTCAAGAGTTAGTCAACTTGACCATTGAAAATGAAATCGTTGGGCTTACACTTCCAAATGTTCGCTGGGATATTATAGTGAATGTAGCAAAGTTATTAATAGACTAGCAACAGGTAAGCAATGCTTGAACTTCACCTCTAAAGATTTTGTATGAGAAGATTGCATTTTCTTTCCAATTACTTTATTTGCATTGTTAAATTAGTGAAAGTAATAATGTTTTTATTTGAGCCTTATTGTGAAATTCTTATCTGAAAATAGACCTTTTGGAGTAGTTTTGTTTGGCCTGGCAAACTCATAAACTAGTACCTCCTGAAAAGAATCCTCTCTATGCCACTGCTAATGGATACCTGGACATAGTTTCCAAGCAGCTGAAGCCAGCCTAGCTGCATCAGACAACCTACCCTTATCTCATTCCATTGTCATTGGCATGATTGAGTGGAAGCAAGTGCCTGCTCAATATGGTCCATAAGGACATAAGAAATAGGAGACGGAGTAGACTGTAGGGTCGCTAGACTCTGCTCCACTTTTCAATAAAGATCATGGTTGATCCAACCTAGGTTTCAATTCCACTTTCCTGTCTGTTACACATAATTCTAGACTCCCCTATAGTTCAAAAATCTGTCTTTCTCAGTCTTAAATTCAAAGACTCAGCCTCCACTGCTAAGGTAGAGAATTACTAACAGACATGACTGTCTGAGAGAAGAAATTCCTCCTCAAATCAGTCTTAAATGGGCGACCCTTTATTCTGAAACTAGTTCTAGATTCCCCCACAAGGGGAAACGTCTTCTCAGCACCTATCCTGTCAAGTTCCCTCAGTATCTTCTATATTTCAATAACATAACCTGTCATTCTTCCATATCCCAATGAATACAGGCCCAACTGTTCAACCTTTCTTCATAAGACAATGCTTTCATTCTAGAAATCAACCTTGTGAACCTTCTTTGAACAAAATTAAATACAGTAGTCAGGATGTGGCCCCACCAACACACTTAACAGTTGTAGCAAGCCTTCCCTACATTCCATTTCCCTTGCAATGAAGACCAACATTTCATTTACCGCTCTGATTACTTGCTGTATCTGCATGCTATCTTTTTGCGTTTCACATATAAGGACACCCAGATGACTTTGTATTGCAACATTCTGTAGTCTCTCTTCACTTAAAACGTATTTTGCTTTTCTATTCTTCCTACCATAGATAATCTCACTTTTTACCACAGTATGCTCCATCTGCTAAATTTTTACACTCACTTAACCTATCTATATCCTTTTGCAAACTCTTTGGGCCTTACGTTCCTTCTGCCATTGGGAAATGATGGACTGCTGCAAAAACCAAAAAAACATACTTATCTTACCTGCAAATTTACGCTGACCATTCCGATCCCGGGAGGTACTTGGAGTCTCCATCAAAGGATTCTTTGCAGGCAGCAGTGAAGTGTGACTCTGGTGATCCTACACCCTGCAATGACAGAACTGGACCCGGGAGCTCCCGATGAGGGCGGCATTTGACAGAAGAGTTTTAAAGAGACAAGGTGAAGACCCAAGGATTCCCCATGATTCTGAAGGTATTTGCCAGCTTTTAAAATTTATTTTGTTTTTTTTAAAATAGTTAATGCTGTTGTTATTGACTCATTCTAAGTGTAATTATTTAATTTATTTTCATGATTGAATAAAATTTTTAGTCAAGATTTATAAGTGAACTTAGTTTTTCTTATTCGTTTGACGAAGAGGAGTCAAAACTTAGATAAAAACAAAAAAAACTGCGGATGCTGGAAATCCAAAACAAAAACAGAATTCCCTGGGAAAACTCAGCAGGTCTAGCAGCATTGGCAGAGAAGAAAAGAGTTGACGTTTGGAGTCCTCGTGACCCTTCCACAGAATTGAGCGAATATAAGGAGAGGGGTAAAATATAAGCTGGTTTAAGGTGGGGTGAAGGGGGGGTGTTGAGTGGTGGGAGAGAAGAGGGGGGTGGTGTGGTGTGGTTGTAGGGACAAGCAAGCAGTGATAGGAGCAGATAATCAAAAGATGTCACAGACAAAAGAACAAAAGAACACAGAGATGTTGTAGGTGTTGATATTATCTAAACGAATGTGCTAATTAAGAATGGATGGTAGGGCACTCAAGGTACAGCTCTAGTGGGAGTGGGGTGGAAGGACTAGCGGGGCATAAAAGATTTAAAAATAATGGAAATAGGTGGGAAAAGAAAAATCTATATAAATTATTGGAAAAAACAAAAGGAAGGGGAAAGAAACAGAAAGGGGTGGGGATGGAGGAGGGAGTTCAAGATCTAAAGTTGGTGAATTCAATATTCAGTCCAGAAGGCTGTAAAGCGCCTTGTCGGAAGATGAGGTGCTGTTCCTCCAGTTTGCGTTGGGCTTCACTGGAACAATGCAGCAAGCCAAGGGCAGGCATGTGGGCAAGAGAGCAGGGTGGATGTTAAAATGGCAAGCGACAGGGAGGTTTGGGTCATTCTTGCGGACAGACTGCAGGTGTTCTGCAAAGCGGTCGCCCAGTTTACGTTTGGACTCTCCAATGTAGAGCAGACCACATTGGGAGCAATGAATGCAGTAGACTAAGTTGGGGGAAATGCAAGTGAAATGCTGCTTCACTTGAAAGGAGTGTTTGGGCCCTTGGACGGTGAAGAGAGAGAAGTAAAGGGACAGGTGCTGCAACTTATGCAGTGGCATGTGAAGGTGCCGTGGGAGGGGGTGGAGGTGTAGGGGGTGATGGGGGAGTGGACCAGGGTGTCCCGGAGGGAACGATCCCTGCAGAATGCCGCCAGGGGGGTGAAGGGAAGATGTGTTTGGTGGTGGCATCATGCTGGAGTTGGCGGAAATGGCGGAGGATGATTCTTTGAATGCGGAGGCTGGTGGGGTGATAAGTGAGGACAAGGGGGACCCTATCATGTTTCTGGGTGGGAGAGGAAGATGTGAGGCCGGTGTGCGGGAGATGGGCCGGACACGATTGAGGGCCCTGTCAACCACCATGGGTGGAAAAAACCTAAATGGGTCGCTAGCCTTTCTTCCATTTATTTTTAACTTAATTGAATTGTAGGCCTTACTGCCTTACTAGACTTCCAATAACTAAAAGTCATCTGCCATTTCGCTCAACTTAAAAAAAAGTTTGATAAATCATGACTGTGTAAAGCCAATGCAGTGAACGGGTGTTTTGTTTGATTGGATAACAGACAGAGTGACAGGATGAAAATTGAGGCTGTGATTTTGGGTTGTGTAGTGCCAGTATTGGTGCTGTAAAACAGCACGGACAGACTACCAGCTACTTTTTTATATGTTGTGTGTAGCTCCCTCTGAGGACAGGGAGCTAGTACTGGTGTACCGTATGTGCACCGGTAGCATGAGGAGACGTTTGATTGTGATGCCATTTAACCACTCCTGCTGATCTAACGCATATTTCACTAATCTGGTCTGTGCATGTTCACTGAATGTCCATGATAATCACTCAGCTCAACCAGCATTCAGCAGCATAAGGGACTACATGAGTGTCATTTAAAGGGACAGTACCAAACTTGCAGATGATGTCATTTTGACTTACTTCTGCAGTGGCAAAATGAGTGAAAGTGCTGTGGCTTTTTGTTTTGGAGTTTCTATGGTGTGTTGTTGCATGGATTTAGGGAGGCATGGGTCTGGTGACCCAGCTTTATACGTGGCATGGGGGCTGTGAATATTCCTCTGGCAACATGACCAGCAAATTAGGCAGAGGCTATAGACAGAGGATGCTCCTTATTAAGCTCAGTTAGGTGCAGGCATGGCAGCAAGTGTAAATCTCTTCACCATAGTCTGAGCATCCACAGCAGCACTCAGACATTGGTTGCCTCTACCTGTGCTGCGATGGAAGCTGACGCACTGACCAGCATACACTGTAATTCTGCTGGGTCCGTTACTCCTGTCATGGATTTGCCCACCACTTGACAGGGAAGAAGAGGCTCCAACCTCTGCTTGAAGTCCCCTGCTGCACTGGAACTGGAATCCTCCATGCTCCTTGACCATTACAGGCTGTCTGGCAGACCTTCCAATGCACCATGTGTCTCTGTGTGCATCCTGATCAGCATTTCCTGTATGCCACCCCACTCTGAGGTCCTTATCTGAGTCCCCTATAGCAGAACTCATGTGCAACCATGAGTGAACTGGCACATGTGTTATCCTTTCCCCCGCAGCCTGGCCTGGCCACAGGCCATAAGTGCCTGATGATTCATGACATGCAGATCCCAACTCTGCACTTGCCTCTAAGATAAGCACAGTGCCAGTACCTTGGCTGGTGGATGTGAATGTCAGATCAAGTGATGATGCTTCTTCATCAGTGAGGTGGTGTTGCTGTCTCTCCTCCTCCTGGGCTGCTGTGGCTGGACAGGTGGCAGGTTTGGGTATCCAAAAGGATAAAATCAGTATGGATGGGTTTTGATGAGGGGTGGTGTTGGAGAGTAAATCAACAGGTCCATGGCCGCACCTACTGCAAACAGCACATCATGTCAGAAGGCAGGGTGAGGTAGAATTTGTGAAGGAGCATAAGACAGCAACATACCGTCATCCTCAATGTTGTCAGTGATGTCAGATGCTACAGCTCTGCTACAGCTGGTCCCATGATGTGGAGAACTATAAAGGTTTGTCCATACTTTGCCAGTCCTCTGCTCCTCTCTTCTTTTCTATGCCACTAGGACCTGTAAGGTAGAGGGAAGAATGTAAGTGATTGTGTGGCACTGAGTTTAGGTGATGTGCCTTCCCTAGCTGAATAGCTGGAAGTACGTGGAGACAGAGAGAAGCGGGTGTGATGCCGACATTATTGGAAGGTGTGTGAGAGTGAGATGGATAGCTGAATGTTCAGCCTGAGCCTTGAGTGATGAGGGTGTAGTGCATTGAGCAGTGTGAGAGATAGGTGGTGAGGTGGATCTGAAAAGGCTTCTTGGCACTGCTGCAGGTCCATGGTGTCTGATTCCCTGGCCACCTGCCCTCATTCCCTTTTGGAGGGAGTTCCTTGATGGCTTCTTGTCTCTCCAGAGAAAATATGGGCCTGGATTTTCATCAAGCCGGGCTGACTTAAGAGCCCTTTAAAAATGGCTGGCGGGTTGCAATTCTGGGATTCCTGACTCCATTTCCAGGCTGTGCACTTCTCAGGGGTGCCTTTAAAGGTTGTGAGCTGCTTCCTATCAGAAGCTCACATCCAACACTGCTGACCTGGCCTAGTGTTTGTAATGAGCCTTGACTGAGAGCTCAGACATCTATTAGAATAACACAATGCCTGGTCTCCAGAGGAAACATTGTTTGATTGACAGCTCAGGTTTTTCAACATCTGCAGTCAATTTCACAATGTTTGTTGACATAAGTAAATGGTTTCAAGTGTTTGTGATTTGTGGTTTTTGAAACTCCAAAGGGCCTGGATAATTGATACTTCTATTAGCTTGCCATCCAGACTATTTTCAAGCGCAGGAGAAAGTAATAAATGGATTAAATTTTTCAGAGTTTTTTTCAGACATCCCACTTTACAGTATGGTGTTTATTGGTTGTAGAAAGTGTATAGGAGCTCAATGGGAAAAACACAAAGTCCCAAGGCACCAAGACAGGTCTTTTAAACATCCCATCTCAGCACCCAGCAGCATCTTTAGCTCTCTTTGCACTTCTACCCAAGTTGGCTGCCCGGATTCCAGCTTGCACCAGCTCCCAGTAATGAAGATCCCCCCTTTGCAGGCACTTTCTCCTGAGGCAGGCGAGCAGTGCCCAAATTTTTCCTGACTCCCCCTACCCGCCTCAAGGATGGAAATCCAAGCCACACTGTCTATTCTCTTAATTTCTGTGACTAAGGCCTGTCGCACTACATCTGCGAACCATTGAGCCCTTCTCTTTGTCCTGGTGTTCCACATGACTAATCTGTAACTGTAGCACTGATAGTCTGCAACAGCCTCTTCTGATTCATTGCAGCTCCTCTTTAAGATCGACAGGCTGCTTTTAAGAGTTAAAATCTGGCTGCAACATGTGCTAGTCTCATACATTGCTCGGCTGCCTGTTGTGCTTGCAGCCCACCAACATCATGGGTCGCATTGGACTTGCAAAGAGAAGTCATAGAAACAAAGAGGCAGCATGATGTTGCATGCTGCTTGCCTCAGTGAGAACCAGAGCAGGCAGTTTGTGAGCTGCAGCCTGAAAACAGGAGCAACTTTAGCTGCAAAACTGGTAGACGTGACTACTAAACCAGAGACGGTTGTATTTTATGTCAGACGAGACAAGATGTTGCTTTAGGGAGATCAACTTCAACCTCCAGTTACCAATGGAAGTGCATTATTAGCAGCTGTTAATGGATTTCCCGTGGTTACCATTTGGCAACAATAACTACTACTGAGATTCAGGCCTGAACTTTTCTTGAACAACAAGTTTTAATATATACTGATTAACCACATTGCTTTTTGTAACTGTACTACACTACTACATTAAATGGCATGCAATCAATGCACCTGGTTTATTTTTCCACAAAGCCTCCTTCGAGGCGATCAGGCTCGTGATCTTTGGTGGATGAGCTTCTGACTCCTCCTAAGAGCACTTATTGGGTTAAATCAAGGCAGTGTTGATCAAATGTTCAAGCACACTAGCACTAAAATTCCTCAGGTGTTCTACAAGTCTCCTGCTAGAACTCCAATTGACCAGCAGAACCTTATGGACAACTGCATGAGTTTCTACTATTTTAAAGGAGCTTCCTTAATATTTTGTATTGGCAGAAACTCTACTAATTATTGCGTGATGGCTATGTGCCAGACTGGGCCTCTTGTTCAAGGGACCAAAAGGACCATTGGTCATTTGGGGTGGGTCTCTCCTCACCAGTCATTAGGTGCCAGAGGTTATAGCAGTCATGGGTTCAGATGCAGCCAAAGAGATGCTTGAGCCTGTCTGACACTGGCCTAAAATTCTAGCAGGTTTGCACTGTAGAGAACTAGCAGGCACAAATACAGCAGGATTGCAGCCCAAGAATTACAGCATCGCTGACTATAACACTGATCGTCCAGCAATATCATTCTAATTTACAAAGGAGAGATCAAGGAATGGAGCACATGCAAATGGAAAATTAGATTTTGAGTGTTCTTTTGGTTTCAATTTCTTTCCCAGTTTCCATTACTGAGCTGGTCAATGTATCATTTTTCTTGGCTAAGACAGTCCAGCGATTCGACACCCAGCTGTCAATAGAAAGGCTTTAACCTTCTTGCAGTTCTCCACCAAAAATTTGTGGAATGCTTTTCCTATCCACAAAGATTTATTTTCCTATTTCAGACCCTGGGGATCCCTTCTATGCATCCGATGTGTGTTTCATTTGGCTGAGGAGCGCTCCATGCTGTTTTGATGTGCTAAGAGATTTCTTAACACTGATATTCACCCTGGTGCTCACACTTAATGTAGTAAGTAATGAAAAGTAGGTAAATAAATGAAGTGGAAAGGAAAGTTAACCAAAAGCATCTTTGAAAGGAAAAATTGGGGTTTGGCAGGACTTTCTGAGAAATGCTAAGTTGTTTCTTTGAAGCAGAGTATTGTCGGGTGTATAACATCACTTTCAATGTAGTGAAGTACTTTGTGGCCTGGATGGGATCCGTGTAGATTGCTGCTTGCCAATGATGAAATTAAACAAAAGCGTATAAGCCCTCAAACGACAAGGTTTAAAAGTAATCTCCTCTCTCTTCTCCAAACTTCCAGCTCTCCTGTAACACTGATTAATGTGGTGTTTGCCATTTCAGTCGAGGTTTTACACACAGTAATACATAGTGGATTCTCTTGTTAAAAGGTATCCTGGAATTCCATTGGATTCTTATGCTGAATCAATACTGACTGTATTTCGGGACAGGCTCTGTGAAATTTCAGCTCAGGCCCATTGCTGCAGTCTTGTACATTTGACTCCTGCTCCCCTTGAACACTGACTCAGTTTTCATGACATATTTCTGATAAGAAGCAGATTGTGATATTTATGAGACTGGAGAAAAAAGCTAGAAACAAATCTAAAGAGAGACAAAGGAAAGCAGCCAAAAAAATTAAAAAGAAGCAGAAGCACGACATAGAGGTGAAAACGAGTTATAGAAATGAGCAAAACGGATGAGACAGGATTAACAGATTAGCTCAAAGGTCCTATGATGTGGTGTTCATGTAGCAGTAAGGACTAATTACAGGGATATTCACGTAACATCTGGGGTGTGCAAAGGATTTTGGTGTGCTCACATATTGAATTCTCAGTAGATTGCTTGTGTATCTTTATGTGTGATGTGAAATGTGCTTTATTGTATCATGAAACTAAATGAAATAATAAAGCAAAGTAAGAAGCTTCCTCTTAAGGAATTATATTATGTCAGGCTATCACTTCCCATACCCTCCAATCAATTACTCAACCTCACCTTCCCTTCTTACTTGGTTTTTCCACAACTGCTTTTGCTTATTATTATTCTTCTTTCTCTATGCTTCAGTTTTCCTGTTTGCCTATCCCATATCTTTGAATTATTCTCTTTTCTTTTCTGTTTAAGTTTTCCTCCATATTTCTCCTTACCTTGTAGATTTTCTTATTGTTGTGCCCAGAAGACATGAAGGAAAAAAAACATTATATATTATCCTGGCTACTTCATAAAATTATTTTTTTTCTGGAATGGACAGAAGCATTACACTGACTAAAGCTTGACTAGCCATGGCTCACACAAAATGAATTTTTAGCCTTCAGAAAATAGCATGGATCACGTTATCTATGAAGCCGTGTTAATGCCCCCTGTGACTGCAGAAATTAAATTCAAAGGAAATGCACAAAGACCCTTTACTTTTTTAAGACAGAGCTCTAGCCAACAGAGGTGATATGTCTGTGAGGACAAAGGGACTCTGAAACCGCTGGAACTTATTAATAGCTGCAACATTAACCATCTCAAGAATTCAGAGCAGAAATATATACCCTTTGTCCAAACCAAGGGGAAGAAGTGGGAGTTATGTCACATTAACCTCCCAAGCTGCTAGAACCCGTAATATTGCCTTGTGGAGCTGAATCCAGGCAGTCTGCCATTTTCCATCAACAGAGCCGTGCTGGAACAAGAGCTGTGCCAAGGTTAAATTGCCTGGCCCTAATACACTGTTTTCAACTGGAACATCTGAACTTCTGTGCCAGTGCCTACTGCAGAACTGATTCATCTCCACGTGCTTTTCCCATCGTTGAAGTCAGTGCTACTGGAAAAGTGGATCACCCTGCATCAGTTTCAGCCGGCTAACCTCTATGGAGGAATACACCATTGGAATGTTGATCCTGAACTCTGGACTCAGCTGAAACAATGATTCTTATTTTGTCTGAGATTTTTGTCCTGTACCTCTTTCCTTCCCATATCTCTCTTTTATTGTGTGAATGTACTGGAGTTACATAGTGACATCCCTCCCGGCATTTTGAGCGTGTGTAAAATAAACTAACCCTATGATTTTACCCTGTCTTGAGTTTGCTGTGGGGTTATTAATTAGAGGATTGGATCAAAAACTGAAGGAAAATACGCCACCACTTATAAAGAGGAAAATCAAAAATCAAAAATACCTTTCTGTTTATGGACAGGTAGTGAGGGGAGAAATCAGGGATGTTTTAAATTAAGCCCCTTCCTGTCCATAACATTATTTACTTTTGCTATATCACTTTATTATTTTCCTTCCCTTGTATCTGTTTGTCTCTCTCAGTATCTCCCACAGTGCCCCTTTGCATTATTACTAATCTATTTTTGTTCCAATTTCCCACAATCCATTATAAATTTTTACTTTCTCCTCTTTCTTTTCTTGCTCCTATACTTCTTCACATCCACTTCATTAGTCTTACATTTACTTTTGGAATTCAATTTTTCCATCTTTCACTATACGATCAATAGAAGTGAGTCCATTTTCTGGATATGCAATCACGAAGATCCTACAAAGCAGGAAACCAATATGAGACTCTGCTTCTTAAATAGATGGAACAAGAGTCTAAAGAAATGCTTCAAAACCCAAAAGTGAAGTTATTAATCTGATGCCTGCAATCATATCTGACATAAAAGCAGTTGCAACAGGGTTGTCATTGTAGTCAGCACCTCAGCTTACAAATATTTCTCAAATATTTGCAGGACAACTTGCACTTTAGAGAATAAGAAAGGCCTGCTTCTTTCCAAAGAGTTACTGGTCAAATATTGAATTGTCCACTATATTCCCTCTTCCTTCCAACACCCCCTCCACAGTGCAATACTGTTTTTCTCTTTATGTGTTAGTGCCAGCAAGTCATTGAGTGTTTACATACTTCTTTTTCAGGAACATAACCAGCTGCCTGGAGAATGAAGAGTATGAATTACACCCAGCGGACACCAGTTGGAAATTAAAAAAAGGATTTCTTTTTGCTTTTGCATGCAATGACTCTCTGCATAAACAGTTTCTCTTGGCCTGTATTTATGTTTCATAGACAAATTTGTTGAGTTTTTATGTGGTTGATCAGCTTCAGTTTTTCAAACACATTTTCATAGTAATGGAATGTAACAGAGCTGGCTGTGTTACTCATATTGACATAAAAACAACCTTGATTTCATTATTTTATACACATTGCCCCATAGTTTATTTACAAATATATAAATTATGCTGCAGTATTTTCAGGCAAATGGGCTATACAGCTGTAAGGAGTCTTGCTTTTTTATGCAGCTGTAGATATATGGAATTGATCAGACTGGTACAAAACAGTATATTAGCAATCAATTTATTTTACTAGCTAATACTTTATGCTGTGATGCACAGGCACAGTTTATCTTTTTTGATAAGGAACTGGTCAAGATATTGGTCCTGTACACCACCCTCAATGCAATTTTTTTAAATGAAATGATAAGTATTTCATAACAAAGATTATTGCTGATATTAAGATTATACTACAGATTGGTGTCTGAAGTGGGAAACACAGCAGTTGAGGTGTCATTGGCTTGAAATTTGAGAAGCAACAATCTTAGGCTGTGGTTAAACGCGCATGGAGTAGTTATTAAGTGAAGCCAGGAGTCACAATGGCATATGCTAGAATGTGGCTGATCAGGAGTGAATCTCAACTGTCATGGGTAGTATACTTTTCATGTCTTTTTAGCTAATGCATCATATCTAAACTGCTACTTCTTAATAAACTACCATAAATTTACTTACAAATACTCCACTGCCTGGTATCTGTAGCTTCTGAACAAAAAAAAAACAGATTGGTATTATACATAGTATTCCATATACTATGCCTATAAATGAATGGAATATACAAAAGATAAATGTTGATTGCCGCTCTTGGTTGTAGCAAATAGCTGTTGCTCACCACGATTGCTGAGGTGATCTTGGTAGAAATAATTTTTTAGCACACTTTCAAACACTGGTGCAGCACAGGAGACAAATGTTTACTGCAATAACCACCAATCTATAATCAATGCCACACACTGGGACTCCAACCAATTTTAAAAATTGAGGAAGAGGTTAAAAATCAACTTTGATAAGGGTGTAAAATGGATAGTAGCGGATTAGCTTCCTGCTGCACACCCCACCCAATTTTCCTTTTCATTGGCATCAATGGAAAGTAAGATGGGGTGGGCCACACAATGGGCAACCAAGCTACCATCCCCCAATTTAAACCCTCAACAATGTTGAAGTTTACCTGAAAATGAAATCTGTTCCATTGTATCTGCTTTACAATATTGGACACTGCTATCTCTCACTGATGCCCATTAGCGAGTGGAAGTAAAACCTATTGGTATCAAGCGATGGAGATCCTAAACAAATCTGATACAGGCCAGTATTTTGCTTTCAAAGAAAAAAGTGCAATGATAGGTTACATATCAACATCATTTTAAATTTTCATACAGGAGGACACATTATCAGCAAGGTTTTGCATGTTGGTGCAGTAACTTTATTCACTTCAGGGTCTGGGTTACCGCCAGGAGAATAGTCTGCCACACTGCCCTGTGTTATATTTCCAAGGGTGCAAGTAAGAAGGATTAATGCTTTTTATAGTCTCTTTCAAGGGATGGTTGACCACTGGTCCCAGGGGGAGCAAAATTCAGCATATCAGAGGTTAAACCTTTTGAAGGAATATGCACACTAACAGGATGTTGTGCTTTGAGTCATATCATTGTTGCATTCTACCCAGTGATTCACTGCTTTTTGAGGAATTGTTATAGGTTTCTGATTGCTTTGTAACTATACAGTTTTATACAGCAAGTAAAAATGGCACAAAATAAATTAATGCAACATTTTCAAAAAGGGTACCAAATCAGATCCACAAAACTATCAGTACATTAGCCTGGAATCAGTTCGAAGTAAGAAGCTTGAATGGATCATAAGAGATGTTCTTTCTGATCAACTATATAAAGGAGGGGGTCAAAGACATTCAACATGGCTTTTGGAAAAGAAGATTGTATCCAACTAATTTACTATAATTTGTTGAGGAAGTTATAAGTTTAGTGGTTGAGGATATCCCCTTAGATAATGTACATTTGGATTTTCAGAAAACTTTTGATAAGGTACCTGATAATAGGTTACAGTACAACATAGAACCGTGTAGAGTGAGTAGGAAATTACTGCAATGGATTAAAAATTGATTCCATTCCTATAGGAGAAAGTTGCAATTAATGACTTTGAATCTGCTTGGAGGCCGTTAGCAAAGAAATTCCACAGGGTTTTTTTTAGGACCATTGCTTTTCACTATCTTTATAAATGATCTAGATACAAGTGATGAAAGATGTGCAATTTTGTTAATGGTTCAAAGATTTGTGCTGGAGCTGTGGGGAAAACAAATTTCTGCAAGCAGATTTAAATGCATTGGGAGAATTGGCCAAAGTGTTACAATTGTTATTTAACCTAGAAAATAAAATGTTTTGCATTTGGGTGGATGTAATACCAAGTATGCTTTCAATTTACAGGGACTGAAGCTGAAATCAGTTGGGAGAGAAAAGGGTCTGTGTGCTATAATTAATAATTGCCTACTACGTGACTACTGCCTAACAGAGTTTTCAGTATAAAACAAAGCACACCATTTTGTCCATCCACAAGACCTTAGTTAGTTACAAAAACAAAAATACCTGGAAAAACTCAGCAGGCCCGACAGCATCTGCAGAGAGGAACACAGCCAACGCCCCAGGTCCACGCGACTCCTCACCAGGAGTGGTGAAGGCTCGGGCCGTTGGCTGTGTTCCTCTCCGCAGATGTTGTCGGGCCTGCTGAGTTTTTCCAGGTATTTTTGTTTTTGTTTCGGATTTCCAGCATCTGCAGTTTTTTGTTTTTACCTTAGTTAGTTAGTTAGACCTCGCCCGAAGTGAATTTGGAGGCAGAGTGGTGGGAGGCCACTGCATCTCAAGATTCCACTCCACGTTTGAATACTGGGGTAGAAATTTGTCTTGGGTGGTGGCATAATCAGAAGCCTCAATTTACACTAGGAAAATAAACTAAGAGTGTAAAACAGGCTGCCATTCACTATCACCCATTTAGTGCCAGCACCCAAGAGGAATTTCTACTCCAATGTATCTTGTTTTGGTCCCCTTGTATGGTGGATAATATAGAAATTTTGAAAAGGTTCAGGAAAGAGCTTCCAGAATGATTCCCAGTATAAACAACCTTAGTTACTCAGCCCAAAGAAACACATTGCCAGTTCATTCAATGAATGCTGCCTTCACAAACCTTCAAACAAGAGAATTTTCTGACTGGGGAGCAGATGTTTTCTAAAAGGTAGGTGAAAGGTCAAGTAGTATATTCATGGTCAATGGGACCTACTGGACTCATTTTGATATTTTAAAAGAGAATTTTCCAAATATTTTCTGAAAATTTATTTTTTTTAAAATTGCCTCTTCCAGAAGAGTGCATGGTTGTCAGTGAGTAGTGATGTCCAACCATTATGTTACAGGCGTTCTGACAGATGGAACCAGATTTTCACTTTCCATGCAGGTTGTTTATTTAAATACAAGCATGATCCAAAAGCTTACTACGTCAATGCACTGAAGCATCATCCTTAGATTGAGTTGAAGTTTAGGGAAATGTTTCTCTTTATTTATCTGTGATGCTGAAATGAGCATTAATATTACTGTTATAAAGCTACTGAAATATTAGAAATTATTATTAATTCAAAAGTAACCATGATCTACCAAACAAAACAGCTAACCCATAAGTTTACATGAAAAGAAACATGCTAGGGTGAATTTTAACACTCACAGTGGGGAGGCTGGCTGCTTGTTGAAGGCTTGAATGTTTGAGCAACAGGTTTTTCAGGGAATTTTTAATCCATGGCATTAGCATTCGACTTCCAGTGTTCCTGACTAATTAGAGAAGGCAGATACACTGAATGTCTTCACCTGAATGTTGAACTTTCTTTATTTAATGGGGGCTAGCAAGGGTCAGAATGGAAGCATTCTACAACTGTGAAGAAAGAGCCAGCTTCTTGAGTGATGGAATCTCAAAGTGGAAAGCTGCCCCATGGTCCTCTGATGCATCCCTAGATATCATTTTGCAGCCTGTAAGGGCCAACAATGAAATTATATTCCCAGTGAACGGAAGGATGACACCTACCTTGGAGACCAAGCCAGTGTGATTGCAAGTGGCAGAGGATGCGAGCAGCAGGAGAGTGGTCCCTCTCTTTTGGGTACAGTGCCTCAAGAGGTTCAATGGTCTTATCAAAGTAGGAAATGGGAGTGGCATGCCACATTCAAGTGCCAACCTCCTCACTTTGACTTCCCCATATTTCTCCAGAGAACTCTTCAGAACAGCATACCCTGTGCATACAGCCACCACTTACTTTGAGGCATCTCCTCAAGTTGCTACCTGAGCCGCCATCACTGACATTCAGCCTCATCTTATTACCATGTCACATCCTTTATAGTGACCTTGCACAAATTTGCCCTTCCATCCTCTCAACACAGTCAATGTCTCACACTCATAATTCTTCTTTCTTTCCATCCAGGAGAAAAGAGTGCAGGACATTAGTGAGAGTTAAAGAACTGGGACTGGTCCTCCAATCATTGCAACCCTGACTGCTGCAGAGGAGGACATGTTGGAGATAAGCAGTGTCCTGGCAGCTTGGCAATTGGTGATGGAAATAGGTGAGAGTGTCCCAGCTAGCTGAGGACAGAATTAGATAGTACACAGCCGTAAGGCACATAACATTCATTCATGGTGTCAGCAGATGGCTATATAGTGGTATTGTCACTGGATTTCTGTTCCAGAGACCCAGGGTAATACTCTGGGGACCTGGGTTCAAACACTGCCATGCCAAATGGTGAAATTTGAGTCAATAAATATCTGGAATTAAAAGTCTGATGATGACCATGAAACCATTGCCAATTGTCATAAAAACCCATCTGTTGACTAGGGAAGGTAATCTGCTGTCCTTACCTGGTCTGGCCTATATATGATTCCAGACCCAAAGCATAGTGGTTGACTCAGGGGATGGGCAATAAATGCTAGCCTAACCAGCGATGCTCACATCCCATGAACAAATATAAAAAAAAAGTCACTGCAATATGATAATCCGCACAATGAATGAATCCTTTGCTACATGTCAGTTCTAATTCATTCGTTCATCTCTCACAGGTCCTGCAAGCATTCCCTAGGAGCTGGTACTGGAGGAGGATGAAGAGTCCTCAGATGAGGTTGCGCTCTGAGGTAGTATCATCATGTGACTCATGCACACCCTCCATGAGCTCCAAAACAGATGGTTGGTTGTCACATGGTAAGGCACACATCACAAGTGAACAGATGTTGGAGACAGCGAGAGCAGTGGTGAGTCCCTGTTGGAGGGTGCAGTATCTGCTAAGCTCTGGTCAGCTGGAGACAAGTGCTGAGCTTCAGGTGCCATCCACAAAGAGTACTATTCTGGAGCAGCAACAGAGAATGTGTGTGGTTCTGTCTGCATTTCCAGAGGCAGTGCGCATGATTGGAGAGAAATTATGAGTCTGTCACCATTATAGCAGTCATGATGTCCCAGGCATTTGTGCTAATGTCTACTTCCATGGAAAGAGTGGTCACCTGCATGGGTAATTAGCAATCAAGTGCATGCTGGACCTTGCCAGTGGCCTGCACTCAACCTGCCAATCAGCAGCCTTGTCTTGACTGTTCAAAGTGTCACTGAAGTGCAGCAAAGTGTTCTATCGCTCTTTCTTAGCAAGAACATTTATATTGACCATGAAAAGGATGATTTAGAAAGGGTACAAGGAAGGGGAATTCTGCTCTTCCTCCTTTCCCGTTGCCCACACTCAGAGCCATCCATGCTTCCTCCTATCCCAAAGTCGAATCTGTCTCTGCACAGGTGCAGGTGGAACAATCTTTGATAGAGCCCTCACAGGCTTGAAAAGCCAGACAACATCAGCCACAAACATCTGAGCAGTCTGAGAAGGGGATCAATCCACATGCCTCTAGCTCTGCTGAAGCCACAGGGGTAAAATAATATTGGAGTCATTGGAAAAGGAAGACAAACACTTTGTAGTTGCTTAAGGGTAATTGCACACTATTATACTGTCAATTTTATATTTAATGTTTATAAAATCATAGGATAGTTACAGCACAGAATAAAGCCATTTGGCCCATCATACCTATGCTGGCCCTTTGTAAGAGCAATTCACTTAGTGCCATTCTCCAGCCTTCTCCCCATAGCCCTGCACATTTTTCCTTTTCAGATAATGATCCAATTCCCTTTTGAACGCTTCAATTGAATGTGCCTCCATCACAATATCAGGCAGCGCATTCCAGATCCTAACCACTCACTGCATAAAAAAGGTATCCTTCATTTCACCATTGCTTCTTTTTCCAATTAGCTTAAAGCTGTGCCATTTGCTTCGCGATCCTTCCACTAATGTGAATATTTCTCCTTACCTATTCTCTGTCCAGACCCTATGTAATTTTCAACACCTCTATCAAATCTCCTCTCAACCTTCTTTTCTCCGAGGAGAACAGTCCCATCTTCTCCATTCTAACTACATAAATGAAGTTCCTCATCCTTGGAACCATTCTCTTATGAATCTTTTCTGCACCCTTTCTAATGCCTTCACATCCTTCCTCAAGTGTGATGACCAAAACTGGTCACAATACTCCAATTGAGGCTGAACTAGTACTTTATAAAGGTTTAACATAACTGTTGCTTTTGTACTTTATGCCCCTATTTATAAAATCCTACCCACCTCCGCCCCACTCCACCTGACCGATTGGCGGCAGCTTTGCCCACTGGACTGCATGTTGTGCTCTCAGCTCAGGCACAGGCATTCTCCTAACCCGCACTGCAAGGCTGCGTTGTTAGCTTGAACCATAAGAGAAACTAGCCTAAACTAGAATGGTGACATTGCAAGGGGCTATGAGTACCTCCACCAGTGACTGCTCCATGACCAGCTTTAGCAAGGTCGTGCCCAGTCGTCCAACTGTTCTGCAATCCAGTAAAATACTCATTAGTTTGCTGTCTGTGCCCAAGTGGTGAAAAGTTCAGATGCATTTGGTGACACTTTCCTTCCTCTGTGTTGTTTGAGTGGGCAGATATGCTAGAGATAAGCTAGAGATCCGAATCCACACATGTCAATGTGGCTGCATCTGAACTGCCTCAACCACAGAGGAATTGTTACTCAATACAAGGATTCCCTAATGCATGGCCTCTTCCCACCCCCACCCTGCACATTCTTGCGATCTGCCAGCAACTGCAGTGCAGCCCTTACCCTCCCCCCCCACCACCACCCCAAGTCATCTCCACCTTGGAGTCCAGCAAGTGATCATGATGCCCTAGTGAGTGCTGCACAACTTTATGCAACTTCCAGTTCCCTTCAAAGTGCACTCTGCCAAGTGAATGCCTTTCATATGCTGTTATGAAAGACGTGGGCTGTGCTTTTAATGCTATGCAGATGTATTACAATGATGTTTCCAAAACCTGATGTTGTGAAACCAATTTTTGGCCTTTTTGCCACATTGTCTGCTCATGCCGCCGAGCACACCCGACACCAGTGGGCTCAGAACAACCCACCCACAGTCCACAGGGAGTGTCATACATTGTCTTTACCCGCTGCGACATTCACCACCTGTTGCTGCAACAGGGGGATGAGCTGGTCAAGGAGGAGATGGAGGAGCTGGAGGTCTCCTCCGATAATGAGGACGTTGATGGGGATGAAAGTGAGGAAGTCCTCGAAGGCAAGTATGATGGCAATGAGGCCATCACAATGGCCAGAGTGACAGGTGCACTCGGGAGGCCCTCACAGCTGCTAGGTTTGTGGATGATAACAACATGCAGTGAGGAAACACCATAAGATTCCCACATTGCATCTATGAATGATTGACTCCTGTATGGCTGATGACAGTGCTCATACGCTCCTCTCACGGAGATATGGTGGATAGCCATAGTCCCTACATTCTAAGAGGATGATGACGACATGCAGGGGAACACTCCATAGATCTTCACATAACTTATGTGAATGTCTGACTCCTGTCTGGCTGATGGCACCTTGCTTGGTTTCTGTGAAGAGAGTCATATCATGGAGATGCAGCTGGGTTACTTTAACTTCTCCTGATCCTATGGCATCCTTCATGAGCTGAACCCTTCAGGATCACACTGTCAAGGGACACAGATGCTGATAAGATTGGAGCCCAGCTGCACCTCAAAGGTGCTGAGAGCACACAGAGAGAATGACGTGCCACCAGCCCAGGACATTCTGGCAGCAATGATAAGCCCCATCGAGGTGCAGGCATGATTGATGTGTCCAGGGACTGTGAAGGCACACCATCAGTGTGCTGGGAAGGTTGCATAAAACACAGGGAAGTGGCCTTGGACTGATACACCTGCCTTTATCTTGTGCAGGAACCAAGGTTTCACATCAGAGTGACCCACTGCTCATCGGAGTGAGGAACCACAGGGAAAGAGAAATTCTTGGGAGTTTATTAACAAAATGAACATTAAGTACAAGTGATTAACACCCATGCCCAGGCTGTGCAACTACATCTTCTTAACCTTCCTAACCCTCCCATTACGTCCCGGTTCTCCCCGACATCCATAGTGGAGGTGCAGGTGGTCTGCTGACTGCCATCTTGATGACCTGATGAACTTGACTGGCTTCCGCTGGAGGGCTGAGACCTGGAGACCTCCAGCCTGCTTTCGGGGTCCTGCTGTGTGCCAGTGGCACCCTCCTCGGCCTGTGGAGTTGGATTTGCTGGGGTCACAGGAAGAGGGGATTTGGATGGGATGTACGTTCCCGGAGTCACCTGGGTGGATGGCCCCGAGGTGTGCTCCTGCTGATCCTCCTCCCTATTGGTGTCCAAGGGCCTCTGGCTGACTCTTAATGAGAAGGTGAAGCTGGACTGAGATTGAGATGCCCTGCACCCCTCTCATGTTGACACTGTTGGATGCCAAATATGGCATCACTGATGTAGCTCAGACTGTGCAGTAGCGCAGGACAATGTCCTGGACCAAGGTCTCCATGGCAGCCACCATCCTGCTGGAGTTGGCCTCGGTGCATTGGCATGCTGGTGCTATCACCTTGGACTGAAGGAGGATGGACTCCTCCATCATGCCTTGCAATCTGAGGAGTACAGCAGACCTCTTTCCCTGACGTTCCCAAGCTTGCCTTTGTAGCTCCAGCAACTGTGACATGACCGAGTCCAAAGGCTCGTCATCTGACTTCTGGCCTCTAGCAGCCCTCAGGGTGCTGGAAACCTGGGGTGGGCCTGCCTCTGCCTGCTGTGGATCAGACAGTGTGATGTGTTCACCAGATTGTGATCCCGAGGCTACTCTAAATATTGGTCCTACCAAGATGTGTGTCTCTGTGCTGGTGGAAGGTGTGGGTGAGCACTGTGATGGACCTTCAATGAGGATTTCTGCAGATTCCTGTTCAGAGGTTTCTTCGGGGCTTGAGCCGAGGACTTGGGTCATGGATTCCCTCGGCTGTTTCCGAGATGCACCTGGGAAAGCAAGGAGAAATAATTAGTGCATGACAGTGGCCTGTGAAGGAGGGCACATCACTCACAGCATGGCTGTCTGATTGATATTGCACTGCTGGATCCTCACTTGATAGAGCATAGCGGACGTCACTGTCAGCACAGTCCAGATCCACGCCGGCCAGCTGGATGGCTCTGTTTTCAAAGTCCATGAGAATATTGATTTCAGGCATTCCTCCATCAGTGTGTGACCTCTCCCTTTTGTGCCAGGTTGTTCTGCATGAATAGAGATGGTGAGAGTGCAAGCAGGACACCTGCCAGGCCAGATGATGTGTATGCCTGTGTGGGTGGTGAGTGGTCCCATGGACAGGATGTAAACAATGAAGGTGTGTGTGAGAGAGTGAATGATGGTGTCCCTTGAAGTGGCAGGAAGTGAGGGCCCTTTGGATGTGTGATGGGTTGTGAGTGTGTGAGTTGAGAGTGATGAGAAGAGTGATTTATCCTGGGGAAAGGAGGAGATCGTTCATCCTCTTTCCACACTGGGTGGCTGTCCTCTTTTGCAAGTCATTGGCACTGACCATTGCTGCCACTGCTTCCCAAGCTGGGTTGGTGATGTTGCTGCCCATCCTGTGGCCCGACTGGGGGGAAGAGGACATCATAGTAGGTCTCCATGACATCCAAATGCATTGTAGGGATGCACCACTGAATCAGAGGGCTGCAGTCTCCTTGCTTTTCAGGGCCATGTCTTCTGTGCAGCAGTCCTGGGCTGGAAGCACTGAGAGGTGTGCATGTGACTGCACTTTAAATATGCTGCCCAGCGTGAAGTATCAGTGAGGTGGTGGAATGGCAGGCAAATCGGAGGCCACCTGCCAGAGAAACGACGTGTTTCCCAAGAATGCATGATTAATGAGGCTGGACTGGGATAATATAATTTAAAAAGCCGCCATTGTAGCCAATGGGTTAAATGTTCTTTTTCTCGCCTGCTCCTGCACTAAGTACAAATCTGGGATGCAAATCTGGAGTGATTCCTGTCACTCAGCCAATTTTGTATCCATGTTGCTTTTCTTCCTTTTAGTCCATGAGCTCTATCTTTGCTCACAAGTCTATTGTGTGGCACTTTATCAAATACCATTTGGATGTCAATGTACACTACGCCCAACAGTATTACCCTCATTAACACTCGCTATTACCTCATCAAAAAAGTCAAGCAAGTTTGTTAAATATGATTTGTTATGAATAAATCTGTGCTGACTTTCCATAATTAACCTGCATTTGGCCAAGTGACTAATTATGTCACAAATTATCATTTCTAAAAGCTTCCCCACCACTGAGATTAAACTGACTACCCTGTTGTTGCTTGGCTTATCTCTTCACCCTTGTTTGAACAATGGTGTAACATTTGCAATTTTCCAGTTCTCTGGTACCACCCCTGAGTCTAAGGAAGGCTGGACAGTTATGGCCAGTGTCTCTGCAATTTACCTTGGATGCATCTCATCTGGTCCTGGTTAATTATCAACTTTAACTACATGCAGCCTATTCAATACCCCCTCCTGATAAATTTTAAACTCTTCAAGTGCCAGAACTAACTCCTCTTTCAACATGACCTGGGCCGCATCTTCTTCCTTGGTAAAGAGAGATACAAAATATATATTTTATACCTCAGCTGTGCCCCAGCTATGCGTAAATCCCATTTTTGGTCTCTAAACAACTCCATCCCTCCTTTATCACATTTTTATTGTTAGTATGCCTATAGAAGATTTTTGGATTCCCTTTTACATTAGCTGCCAGTCTCTTCTCATACATTCTCTTTGCTTCCTTTATTTGCTTTTTCAATTCCCCTCTGAATCTTCTACTCATAGCTTGATTGTAAATTGCACTCTCCACCTGACACCTGCTATACACAAACTTTTTCTGTTACATATTTATACCTATCTCTGTCATCACTCAGGAAACTCTAGATTTTTTTGCCCTACCTTTCCCATTTGTCGTAATACACCTTGACTGTATCTGCACTCTCTTCTTGTAAGGCAGCCCATTGTTCAGTTACAGTTTTGCTTGGCAATCTTTGATTCCAATTTATCTGAGCCAGATCCATTCTTAACCCATTGAAGTTGGCTTTCCCCCAGTTAATTATTCTTACTCTGGATTGGTCCTTGTCTATTTCCAAAACCAAACTAAACCTTATGATGCAATATTCATTGTTCCCCAAATGTTTCCCTACTGACACTTGATCCACTTGGCCTACCTCATTCCCAAGAACCAGGTCTAGCAAAATCTCCTTCCTTATTTGACTGGAAATATACTGCTGTAGAAAATTCTCCTAAACAAACTGTAGGAAATCTTGCCCCTCTTGGCCCTTTATGCTGCTTCTATACCAGTTTATATTCAGATAATTAAAATCCCCATTATAACTACTTTATAATTCTTGCACTTCTTTGTAAGTTTCTTGCAAATTTATTCTTCTACATCCTTCCCACCAGTCAGTGGCCAATGGACCACAACAAACATTGTAATTGCACCTTTTTGTTTCTTAGCTCTTGCCAAATAAATCATGCCCTTTGCCTCTGAGGAAGACCCTCTCTCTCCAGCACTGCAATACTCTCCGTAATCAATACTGACATGCTTCCTCCTTTTCTTCCTTCCATCTCTTTCCTGAACACCTTGTACCCAGGATTATTTAATAACCAACCTAGCCCTTCTTTGAGCTAGGTCTCTGTTATTGCCACATGTATATCTGCACCTGCAACTCAATAATCCTATTCATCACACCCCATGTATTCACATACATTCATTTTTACCCTAATTTTGACTTTATTACTTTCCCTCTTAGGTTGAACCCACCTAATACCTTATGATTTCTTACTCTAGTACTATCTATCTGTCCCAATACTCTGTGCACCTTGGTATTCCTCTCTTAGTTACCTCCTGGTTCCCACAGACCTCCGAAGTTCATTTAGACCCTCCCCAATAACACTAGCAAATTACCCGCAAGGAAGTCAGGCCTGGCTCTGTTTAGATCCAACCCATCAGGCATGTACGGTTCCCATCTCCCCCAGAGTTGATCCCAATGTGCCAGGAATCTAAAGGCCCCCCTGCTGCACCATCTTTCCAGTCACGCATTCATCTGCTTTCTCCACCCATTTCTATACTCGTGCACTTGGCATCTGTAGTAATCTGGAAATGACTACTTTTGAGGTCCTGCTTGCTAATTTCATACCTATCTCCCTAAATTCTGACTGCACGACAGTATCTCTTTTTCTACCCATGTTGTTGGCCCTGTGGACCACGACCACTGGCTGTTCACTCTCCACCCACCCCCAACACCCTGCCTCAGGATTCTCAGCAATTGTTCGGTGACATCTTTGACTCTGGCAGCGTGGAGGCAACATAATATCATGTTATTATAATGATATAATACCTTGGACTTATTTACTGTTCAAGACACAGTAGCAAATTTTGCTATGGCCTTCCACGCCTGTCTTTTAGGACTCGCAGAGGTGGTGTGTTGGCACCATGTCAATCTTGGCCAATAATGAATAGCGACTAACTTTCTTGGGCAGATAATTTGAATTTTGGCAAACATTGGCATCTGTTTTGAACGAGATTGACAGTGTGAAACATGTACTCACCGCCCTTTGTCCCATCATGCACATCATTGTCATTTTTTGGTTTGTCAATCACCTCATGTATATGTTTCTGACTGAATAGCAGATGGTCATTCTTTTTGCTTGAAAGTATCTGTTGTGTATGGTCAATTTGGATCAGCGTAACTCTTTTTAGCTGCATCAGCCTTTGCTCCAGTGCACTGCCACTGCCAGTGGCCCTTTCTGCCACATACGTTGTAGAATTGCTGAAAAGATGGGCGTATCTTGGTGCAGGCAGGAGGCCACACCTTTCACATGGCTTGCTAGGTTTGGATGTTCTAGTGAGCATGTCAACAATTGGGGTTATACTTAAGACCTGTAAGCTTTGTTAACCTGTGAAAATCACTTTGTACTTATGTCCATCCTTGAATACCTCTTCGATGCTACACGTTTTGGGATTGTCTAGCAGATCTTTCTGGAATGCTTCCATAGAAATGGATGCGAACACCAAATCAACAAATCTGTCTGCTCGCTCTGCAATTGAAAAATCACAGTACGTACCCTTTTTTTTTGCATCTGCTGATGAAGTGGTTTATGGATTCTATAGGCTATTGTCGAAATCATGCGAACTCTAGTCGATGAATATGCAAGGTTAACCTGATGCTGAACCGGTCTTCCAATATAATCCATGTTTTTGAAGGATCATTTAGCTTTTCTTCTCTTAATCCTGATGTAGTCAGCCTGTGTAGACCTTCATTCCAAATTGCAAGGCAAATTTTTATGGCTTGCTTGTCTGGTTCAGACGCAGCTGAATCAAGAAACCATAACTCTGTACATTGTTTAAATATTTTGAATTTGGTCAGCTACATCCCAATTTAAACTGGGGAATTTGATGGGCATTCTGACAATATCTCTTTGAATTTCCTTCTTCTGTAGTACCTGGTATGAGTATTGCTGTAGCTGCTTTTGCGTGCTTTTTGGTAGTCTGCCCAGGAAGATGAGTTGTGGTGGGACACACCACGGAGTAGTGGCATCTTTGCTTTTTATTCAATTTATTCTTCAGCAACTCCTGAAGCCGCCCATTATAATTACAACATTTTCTGGCCCAATTTTTATGATTTTTTTTTGTTTGACTCTCCCTTGCTCAGTATTCAGCCCACACTCTGGTCACTCACCATTCCCAACTGAGCTAACCTAGTCGATGTGCTGTCCCACTCACTGAACTGAAAGGCTATGCACTGCAATCTCACCATGAGGGATCCATCTGTTTACCAGCTCTTTACATGAGCACTAGCTCGGTGCTGTGTCTCTAAAATTTTTCTTCACAGTCATGATGCTGCATTTTCGACACTTTCCAACATTGCAACTTTGTTGTGGGCTGACTAGAATGTTGAGGGTCTTCTCATGCCATGTAGCCTGACTTTAAGGCTGTTCACTATGTTGTACCTGTACTTAATCTTGCTGCCACCTTTTTACCACTGCTGATCACTATGTTGTGTTATTATAACGATATAATTAATGCCTTGAACTTATTTACTGTACAAGACACAAGGCACCAATCACTCATTAGGGATTGAGTAGACACGTTGTGGGTTCATTTATAAGGCCAGGCACACGAGAACAATTGTATATAGGTATTAAGCTTGAAGGCATGTGTGCATCTGTGTGTCCTCTGCTCAAAGCAAAAGTGAAACTAAGACATATTTCCCTTTTAGTGATGTCATGTTGATATCCCTTGAAGGCATATTTCAACCATCCTGGATTCATGTCTGAGGCTGCAGAAATGTCTGTTTGTTTCCTTAATTTTCAAATCTCCTTTCACTATTGCTCTTACAGTCTTCCTGTGACTCCACTTATCTCTGCTGTGCTATGCTGTAGAACTATAGAAAAGTTACAGCACAGACAGAGGCCATTCAGCCCAACAAGCCTGCAGTGGCTGAAAAAGAAAAAAAAACTAGCTGCCGATTTTAGTCCCACCTTCCAGCATCTGGTCCATAGCCTTGCAGGTTACAGCACTCTAGGTGCAGATCCAGGTACCTTTTAAATGAGTTGAAAGTTTCTGCCCCCAACACCAAGCCAGGCAGTGAATTCCAAACACCCACCATCCTCTGGGTGAAGAAATTTTTCTTCATGTCCCCTCTAATCCTTCTACCAATTGCCTTAAATCTGTGCCCCCAGTAACTGACCTCTCTGCTAGGGCAACAGGGCATCCCTATTTACTCTATCTAGGCCTCTCATAATCTTGTACACCTCAATCAGGTCACCCCTCAACCCTCTCAGTTCCAAGGAAAACAGTCCCAGCCTATCCAGTCTTCCCTCACAGCTGCAATTTTCAAACCCTGGCAACATTCTTCTGTACCCTCACTGGAGCAATTATGCCCTTCCAGTAATATGGCAACCAGAACTGTACACAAAATTTCAGCTGTGTTCTAACCAGTGTTTTATACAGTTTGTAAAGGAAATATCTATTTTTTCCCCTCATATTACTGTGGATAGTTTAAAACAGGCTTGTGGGGGCTGGGTTGTGCATATGTATGTGTGCATGTGCGTGTGTGTGACTAATTTAATTAAACTAAAGATGGTCAGACTGCAAGGTTTGAATCGTCAAAGGGATTAAATGTAAAAGCAGGCATTTTAAAATGGAGCTAAGATGAAGTCCCAGTAGATGCAGTGTGAATGGAATTTGCATTTGTAAATAAGTTGAGAGGTTGTTTAATTTTTCAAAGGGACATGATAAGATATTTTACAACTGGCAAAATAAGTAAGGCAAAGTTATTAAGTTTATTTTTCCCGAAAGTGCTGACCATGATGACAACATGAAAGGTTATTATATACTGTGAAAAGTAACTTCCAAAGCAAGGGTGAAACAATGGGACTTACAGATCAAAAGGGAGAAATATATTTAAAGAAAGATGGAAAGCTGTATGGGGGGTTACCATGTGAGATCATGAGAGGCAGACTGCGTGAAATAGACTTGTGAAAAAGCAGCCTCTAGCCACTCCAGAGAAGTGTTTGCTTGTGCCAGGGAGCAAAGTTTTGTAAAAGCCTTGGAATTCCATTCAGTGAGAGGGAGAGAGAAGCTGTGAAATATCTGCCTTTTAGCAACAGTGGGTGCTTGTGGTAATATTGCTGGATGTTTTATAGGTTAAGAATCTATTTGGTCTGTTGCCTGAAAGAGGTGTGTAGTTGGGAGTCTAGTTAAGTAGAAATCTTTTGGGAACTGATTTACAACTAAGTTTAACTGTGTAACTGTAATCTTGTGTGTTTAAGCGTTCTTTCTTTTGTTAAAAATGTTTTAATTTAATCTTTAAAATCTCCAAAAGTGGTAGTGGACTCTTTACTTCTGACTTCAGTGCACAGACCTTCTCATAATGAATACAAATTACAAAATCATTGTGATAGCCTGGCCAAGTTTCCCTTTTGGATTTGGTCAGCCTGGCAAGTACCACCTGCCATATCATAACAAGTTCCATCATTACATTCCTGCTTTTGTACTCTATACCTCATCCAGTAAAGGAAAGTGTTCCATATGCTTTCTTTACCACCTTATCCGCCTGTCCAACCACCTCCAGGGAGGTGTGGACGTGCACACCAAGGTCTCTAACGTCCTCTACACCTCCCAATATCTTCCCATTTAAAGTATATTCCCTAGCTTTGTTTGCCCTCCCCAAATGCATGACTTCATACTTCTCTGGATTGAATTCCATCTGCCACTGTTCCACCCAGTCAACCAAACCATTGGTAAAATACTGCAGACAACAGCAATTCCTTTTCAATATCAACCACACAACCGATTTTTGTGTCATCTGCAAATTTCCCAATCATGCCAGCCACATTTATGTCCAAATCATTAATCTATACAACAAACAACAAGGGACCCAATGCTGAGCCCAGTGGAATGCCAATGGAAACCGTTTTCCACTTGCAAAAACATCCATCGACCATTACCCTTTGTTTCCTGTCACTGAGCCAATTTTGAATCCAACTCACCACATTCTCCTGTATCCCATGGGCTTTTTATTTTCTGACCAGACTGTCATGTGGAACCTTGTCAAGAGCTTCAATAAAATCCCTGTAGGCAGCATCCATACCCTTATCAATCCTCCTTGTTACTTCCTCAAAAAATGTTATTAAATTAGTAAGTCACAACCTCCCCATAACAAAACCTTGCTGACTATCCCTGATTAATCTGTTCCTTTCTTAGTGACAGTTTACCCTGTCTTTCAGAATTGATTCTAATAATTTATTCACCACAGGAGTCAGGCTGACTGGCCTATAATTATTTGGTCTATCCTGCGCACCCTTTTTAAATAATGGCACAATGTTCGCAGGCATCCAATTCTCTGGTATTTGGCCTGTATCTAGTGAGGATTGAAAAATGATCCACAGAATGTCTGTTATATCCTCCCTAGCTTCTTTTAACAGCCTGGGATACAATCCATCCAGCCCTGGTGACTTATCTATCTTCAAGGATGTCAGTCCCACCAGTACATCCTCTCTCACTATGCCTATTGTATGTAATATTTTGCAAGGCACAGCACACCATTATCATTCCAGACATACTTCCTGCTGCATATTGAAAGGTCTGTCCAGGCACTTGTTGGTACATGTTAATAACTCTTGTCATATTGGGTTTTTCCAATAATAAATGTGGTTGAATGAAGTGCAGAAGTCAATAGGTTACTGCCCGCAACCCTATGCGCTGGCATTTTTATTTGGTTTTTTAACCTCCAGCGTGCATTGACACCTATCCAGCAAATTAAAATATCCCCGGAATATAGATTTGCCTTGTCAGTTTTTTTTTTACTTTACTTACTAATTAACTGTAATGAACTATCTTTAATTTAATCTAATCAACCAATGTGTTCTATTCTACATTTTGTAACCTTTTGTCTCTTTGCTGTTTAAAGGCTTTCTTTGATTTTTTTTTTGTCTCTTCGTTCACACCTTCTTTGGGTGAGGAAATCCTTTAGAAAAGGCTTTAATTGCCTGAAAACTGCAATTTTCCAGCCTTTCAAAAGATCAGATTCTGAAAATTGGCATAATTATTTGATGGTCAAAATGTATCTACATCCACAAAGGTGACTCCCATCAGTCATGCTTAAAAGATTACATTTTGCAGTCATAACAATATTTCATTGTACTTGAAAACATTTCCAATATTTTTTTTTTCTTTGTCTAGGTGTTATTTAAGTGGTGGAGTATAATTACTTCAGAAAATTTTGACTCTCAGTTTGGACTTGATCAATATTGGAAATTCAAGCTGCAGGATTATGGAGACAGTTTCAGTGCTGATTCTGTTGAAGAATGAAATCATAAAGCAACAGGTTAAAATCTGCCTCTGCAAGCGCACAAGATAATCACAGATGGGGAAGGCCAACAGGCACATCCTAATTCATCCATCCAGAAAGACCTTTCAGAAAGCTCCCCTTTTTTAGGATCCAATTGCTTCGCAAATTATTCCAAGGAATTTTTGCCTCCATTACACTATCTCTTCTATGCATTGATCATTCTTCATGTGAAGAAAAAATTCCTGGTATCAGTCCTAAATTTACCTTTTATTAGTTTGAACCTGTATACATTTGTGCTACTTTCAGAATTTAATTGTACTTAATTTTCTGGATTTGTCTTTTCCATTCTTTAACCATTTTCTAGTCCAGTTTACACTTACCAGTCAGACACTTCCTTTCAAGGCGGATGTGACCAAGAGCAGAATTTTATCAGCCCTTTGGAGATGGCTGGGAGGCGGGAGGAGTGGTAAAAGGCAAGGGAAGGTGTCAGATGGGAATCTCAATGTATTCTCGCTGCCACGAGATATTACCAAAGGCTTGATTTTCAATTCAGGATCAGGAACCCGAAGCCCAGATAACTGATGGATCCTGACCCCGCGTCTGTGCTGCAAAGCAACATTCTTTGGAAGCATCTTACAACATTTTACTCTGTTAAATGTGTTCTATAAAAGCAAATTGATTTTCGTTATTGTTTCACGTATACCAAGATTCTACTCCAGTTGACATCTCCACTTGAAAACGTCTCAAAATTAGAAAAATATCTTAAGCCAAAAATTGTTGGCAAAGAAACAGTGTGGCTAAGTGTTCACAATTATTCATGTGTGAATGCCACAGCAATTTCGTACGAGGGCAGATGCAAAATTAAATATGGGAAAGATCCATCACTCTGCTATCAGCTTTGCAAGAAAGGCAACTTGCTGCCTGGCTTTCCATCCAAATGCATTGAATGGTATGTAGTGCCTGCAGACTTACACGATAGAAAGAAAGTAAACTCGCCACAGAAAGTTAAATAATTTTAAGTTTAAGTACCCCTTTAACAGCAGACTGCCAATCAACCTCTCTGCCATTCAAAATGAATTATTGCAAATGTGGAGTCTCATTCTTTCAGGTTTTAATTGCTGACTGCACTGTTTTTAATATTTTTAAAACTTTTTCTTCCTCTATTTTCCCCCATCTCTGAATCAAATCTTTTCTTCCCGCTCTTTATTTGTCTTTCTAAATCTGACCTGACATAGCATTCATGATTGCAATTACATTTCCTTGTTCAGATTGTCCTTGAATTTGATTCATCAAAGAGATACATAATTGCTTGCCCGGTTCGCTCAGATCCCAAATGCTCTTTAGAGGGTATCGTGCTGTTTATATCTCACAATTTCTGTAACTTGTCATGCAAAAATGTTGTGCTGATTAAATGGGTAAAGGCAAGTCTAACTAACGATGCACAATGCTTTCTGCCCTAGCACAACAATATTTAGACCAATGTCACTTTATATTAAGTCAAAGATAAAAATAGCAATTAAGATATGTCTGGTACAATTTTGTAATATATAACACATAGGCCTGAATCTTCCGAAACAGAAACAGAAATACCTGGAAAAACTCAGCAGGTCTGGCAGCATCGGCGGAGAAGAGTACAGTTGATGTTTCGAGTCCTCATGACCCTTCAACAGAACTAAGTAAAATTAGGAAAGGGGTGAAATATAAGTTGGTTCAAGGGGGTGGGGGGGAGAAGGGTGGAGGGGTTGTTGGGACAAGCAAGCAGTGATTGGAGGAGATAACCGAACGATGTCACAGACAAAAGAACAAAGAGGTGTTGAAGGTGGTGATATTATCTAAAGGAATGTGCTAATTAAGAATGGAGAGCAGGACAAGCATGGTAACTCTAGTGGGGGTGGGGTGAAATAAACGATGGGTGGAATACATTTAAAAATAATGGAAATAGGTGGGAAAAGAAAAATCTATATAAATTATTGGAAAAAACAAAAAGGAAGGGGGATGAAACAGAAAGGGGGTGATGATGAAGAAGGGATTTCAAGATCTAAAGTTGTTGAATTCAATATTCAGTCTGGAAGGCTGTAAAGTGCCTAGTCGGAAGATGAGTTGTTGTTCCTCCAGTTTGCGCTGAGCTTCACTGGAACAATGTAGCAAGCCAAGGACAGACATGTGGGCAAGAGAGCAGGGTGGAGTGTTAAAATGGCAAGCGACAGGGAGGTCTGGGTAATGCTTGCGGACAGACCGAAGGTGTTCTGCAAAGCGGTCACCCAGTCTGAGTTTGGTCTCTCCAACGTAGAGGAAACTGCATTGGGAGCAACGAATGCAGTAGACTAAGTTGGGGGAAATGCAAGTGAAATGCTGCTTCACTTGAAAGGAGTGTTTGGGCCCTTGGACGGTGAGGAGAGAGGAAGTGAAGGGGCAGGTGTTGCATATTCTGTGTTTGCATGGGGAGGTGCCGTAGGAGGGGATTGAGGAGTAGGGGGTGATGGAGGAGTGGACCAGGGTGTCCCGGAGGGAACAATCCCTACGGAATGCCACCGGGGGGGGGGTGAAGGGAAGATGTGTTTGGTGGTGGCATCATGGTGGAGTTGGCGGAAATGGCGGAGGATGATCCTTTGAGTGCGGAGGCTGGTGGGGTGATAAGTGAGGACAAGGGGGACCCTATCATGTTTCTGGGAGGGAGGAGAAGGCGTGAGGGCGGATGAGTGGGAGATGGGCCAGACACACTTGAGGGCCCTGTCAACTAACATAGGTGGAAAACCTCGGTTAAGGAAGAAGGAGGACATGTCAGAGGAACTGTTTTTGAAGGTAGCATCATCAGAACTGATGCGATGGAGGTGGAGGAACTTAAGGAATGGGATGGAGTCCTTACAGGAAGCGGGGTGTGAGGAGCTGTAGTCGAGGTAGCTGTGGGAGTCGGTAGGCTTATAATGGATATTGGTGGACAGTCTATCACCAGAAATTGAGACAGAGAGGTCAAGGAAGGAAAGGGAAGTGTCAGAGATGGACCATGTGAAAATGATGGAGTGGTGAAGATTGGAAGCAAAATTAATAAATTTTTCCAGGTCCCGACGAGAGCATGAAGCAGCACCAAAGTAATCATCGATGTACCGGAGAAAGAGTTGTGGGAGGGGACCGGAGTAAGACTGGAACAAGGAATGTTCCACATACCCCATAAAGAGACAGGCATAGCTGGGGCCCATGCGGGTACCCATAGCCACACCTTTTATTTGGAGGAAGTGAGAGGAGTTGAAGGAGAAATTGTTCAATGTGAGAACAAGTTCAGCCAGACAGAGGAGAGTATTGGTGGATGGGCATTGTTCGGGCCTCTGTTCGAGGAAGAAGCTAAGGGCCCTCAGACCATCCCGGTGGGGGATGGAGGTGTAGAGGGATTAGACGTCCATGGTGAAGAGGAGGTGATTAGGGCCAGGGAGCTGGAAATTGTTGATGTGACGTAAGGTGTCAGAGGAATCACAGATGTAGGTGGGAAGGGACTGGACAAGGGGAGAGAAAAGGTAGTCAAGATAGCTAGAAGTGAGTTCCGTGGGACAGGAACAGGCTGACATGATCGGTCTGCCGGGACAGTCCTGTTTGTGGATTTTGGGTAGGAGGTAAAAGTGGGCCATCCAAGGTTGGGCGACTATCAGGTTGGAAGCTGTGGAAGGAAGGTCTCCAGAAGAGATGAGGTCAGTGACAGTCCTGGAAACAATGGGTTGATGTGCAGTGGTGGGGTCATGGTCCAGGGATAGTTAGGAGGAAGTGTCTGCGAGTTGACGCTCAGCCTCCGCAAGGTAGAGGTCAATGTGCCTGACAACAACAGCACCACCCTTGTCAGCGGGTTTGATGACAATGTTAGGATTGTACCTGAGAGAACCGAGTGCAGTAAGTTCAGAGACAGAATGGATGAGAAGAGCAGAGAAATTGAGATGACTAATGTCACGCCGACTGTTCTCAATGAAAAGATCAAGAGAAGGTAAGAATCCAAAGGGAGGGGTCAGGTGGAACGAGAATATTGGAGGTGGGTAAAAGGATCCATTGAACAGGGAGAGGACTCCTGCCCAAAGAAGTGAGCACGGAGCTGAAGGCGGCAGAAGAAGAGTTTAGCATAGTGCCGAGCCCGAAATTCATTAAGATGAGGGCATAAGGGTATGAAAATAAGTCCTTTGCTGAGCACTGAACGTTCAGCGTCGGAGAGTGGAAGGTCAGGGGGTATAGTGAATACACGGCCGGAGCTGGGATTGAAAGATGGGGTGGGGACAGGGGGGCAGGCAGGGGGGTCCTGGATGGGTGTTGGTGTTGATGAGTTGTTGGAACTTGCGTTCCTTAGCACTTGAGAGAAAGAGAAAAAGTTTCTTGTTGAGGCGTTGGATAAGACGAAGAATACAATGAAACTGGGGGCACGCACAGCTTTGAAAAAGGGTGCAGCGTTGCTGCTGGAGGGAGAGGTCGAGTGTGTTCATATGGTGGTGCGCATGGCACTGGGTGTGGATCTCAGAATGTGACGGGAACAGCAGTCCGAGAAATGTTTTATGTCCTGGAGATACCTGTAATCCTGGGTGGGTTCAAAACGTGAGGGATGGAGTTTCAGTTGAAATCCACGTGGGGTAAGCTGGAGACAGAGACAGTCACTGAGAAAGGAGATATGGCTGTGAAAGCGGGTTTTAGTAAATACCTTGTCAAACACCAGGAGAGAAATGGAAAGCAATGAAGGTGATCAAGGCAAAAGAGAGTTTCGAAAATCCTGACGGAGAGTAGTACAAAACTTCTTCAAGGTAGGCATTTCTTGAAGAGAAGTGGCAGTCAATTAAACACAGAGATAAAAACAAAAAACTGCGGATGCTGGAAATCCAAAACAAAAACAGAAATACCTGGAAAAACTCAGCAGGTCTGGCAGCATCGGCGGAGAAGAACCAAGTTGACCTTTTGAGTCCTCATGACCCTTCAACAGAACTAAGTAAAAATAGGAAAGGGGTGAAATATAAGCTGGTTTAAGTTGGGGGGAGGGGGGAAAGGGTGGTGTGGTTGTTGGGACAAGCAAGCAGTGATAGGAGGAGATAGCAAAAAGATGTCACAGACAAAAGAACAAAGGTGTTGAAGGTGGTGATATTATCTAAAAGAATGTGCTAATTAAGAGTGGAGAGCAGGACAAGCATGGTAGCTCTAGTGGGGGCTGGGGTGAAATAAACGATGGGTGGAATACATTTAAAAGTAATGGAAATAGGTGGGAAAAGAAAAATCTATATAAATTATTGGAAAAAACAAAAAGGAGGGTGAAGAAACGGAAAGGGGATGGGGATGGAGGAGGAAGTTCAAGATCTAAAATTGTTGAAGTCAATATGCAGTCCGGAAGACTGTAGAGTGCCTAGTCGGAAGATGAGGTGCTGTTTCTCCTGTTTGCGTTGAACTTCACTGGAACAATGCAGCAAGCCAAGGACAGACATGTGGGCAAGAGAGCAGGTTGGAGTATTAAAATGGCAAGTGACAGGGTAATGCTTGCGGACAGACCGAAGGTGTTCTGCAAAGCGGTCACCCAGTCTGCGTTTGGTCTCTCCAATTTAGAGGAAACCGCATTGGGAGCAACGAATGCAGTAGACTAAGTTGGGGGAAATGCAAGTGAAATGCTGTTTCACTTGAAAGGAGTGTTTTGGCTCTTGGATGGTGAGGAGAGAGGAAGTGAAGGGGCAGGTGCTGCATATTCTGCGTTTGCATGAGGAGGTGCCGTAGGAGGGAGTTGAGGAGTAGGGTGTGATGGAGGAGTGGACCAGGGTGTAACGGAGGGAACAATCCCTATGGAATGCCGACGGCGGGGTGAAAGGAAGATGTGTTTGGTGGTGGCATCATGCTGGAGTTGGCAGAAATGATGGAGGATGATCCTTTGAGTGCCGAGGCTGGTGGGGTGATAAGTAAGGACAAGGGGAACCCTATCATGTTTCTGGGAGGGAGGAGAAGGCATGAGGGCATATGCGCGGCAGATCAGCCGGACACGGTTGAGGGCCTTGTCAACTACCGTGGGTGGAAAACCTCGGTTAAGGAAGAAGGAAGACATGTCAGAGGAACTGTTTTTGAAGGTAGCATCATCAGAACAGATGCGATGGAGGCGAAGGAACTGAGAGAATGGGATCGAGTCCTTACAAGAAGTGGGATGTGAGGAACTGTAGTCGAGATAGCTGTGGGTGTCTCTTCTGACCCTGATCAGGCAAAAAAATACACACCTTCCTCTGATTTTTCAAGCCAATCTTTCAATGGAGGATGCTGAAAACTGGAAACCTTGGAGGGAGCAGCGGAAAGGATCTGTACAGAAGCTATGTGTTGGATCCTTGTCACTAGTTTAGTTGGACAATGGATCCAGGTTGCACGTTTGTTTCACAATGGCTGAGTTGGTACCATAGACAGAGTAGATCAGCAGACAGTAATTATGTAGAAAACATTCTATTTATTTACAAAGGAAGTCAGCCGTTACACTTGCGTGCTTACAACTCAAGTCCTGTCAACTCTAGTTTACCCCTACTGGCTACTGACAACTAAGGTAACCCACGCTTCTCAGCTATTGGATACTAAGATCATGTGACCTCCCATTTTAATATTATTAAAGGTATATTACACATCAGATTACCACACCCCTCCCCCTTTACTCAGAAATACTTTTTACAGTTACAATTTCAAATTTTCTCAAAATATCAAATTATTTACACAGATAAATAATTGACAATTTCAAGTCTTTCTGGGGGTTTTCTTCTATGTGTAGAACGTCTCAGCTCTACAGTTTCAGATGCTTTGTCAGGAACCTCCTTTTCTGGTGTTGTCAGGGGCAGAATTTTCCCGTTGGTGTGTGGGGATGGGGCCCATACACAGGCATGAGAAATGATGCGTGGCGATGTCAGCCGAGTGTCCTGACATCACTGCACGCCATCGTGATATTTCATTGGGTGGGTGTGCGATGATCTCTGATGCACGCGCGCCATTAATTAACAGGCCACTTAACGCTCTTGAGGCACCAATCCACGATGATTTTTCGGCGTCTGTGCAATCTTCGGGTCAGTGCATGGGCACAACGGGCAGGTAGGACACATTTGTATAAACCTCATCCACGGGTGGGATAAGAGGGCTCAATGGGGTTGCGAGTGTGCTCTGTCAAATATTGATGTGTCAAAGTTACTGATACTTGTCTGTGTGATCTGCAATACTTCAAAACGCATACAAGCTGCTTGTTCTGGACTCACAACCTTCAGGCCAGCACTCTGCAGTGAGGAATCTTTCTTCGACCTGCATGTTTCAGGAAGCCTTCCCTCTAGGAATGGGAGCTGAACTCTCCATTGGAGGCACTTTCTCTGAGGAGAAAGGGAGGGCTAGAAGCAAGGAGTGCGCATTCAGCTTCCAGGGGAGCCACCTTTGGGAGGATCAGGCACAGGCACAAGGGGCGCAGGGCCAAGGAGTGGACCTAGGCGGAAGGGGCCACAAAAAATGCCACTATCCTGCTGCCAGTGTTTACAGGTGGCAAAGCAGCTACCTCAATATGTCTGAGGTGCAGTGCCAAAAGAGCCTTCATCTCTCAAGACAGAGAGTCAACTATATCTGTCAGATGATTGGGCCTGAGATCTCCGCTAACTGTGTGGGTGGACACCCCATGCCAATGGCTCTAAAGGTCACAGCTGCCCTCAACCTCTATGCCTCTGGCTCCTTCCAGGGGTTGGTGGGTGATCTTTGCGGTGTCTCCCAATCAGCTGTCCACACTTATGTCAAGCAGGTTATGGTGCGCATTGACCTTCAGCCACTACCGTTGGGACCAGGCAAGTCAGGCACAGCGAACCAGAGGCTTCGCGACCATTGCTGGCTTCCCCCGCATCCAGGGTGCAATAGACTGTACACATGTGGCCATCAAGGCACCAGCAGGTGCCTTCGTCAACAGGACGGGCTTCCACTCCATGAACGTGCAGCTAGTGTGTGATCACAGGATGCAGATTCTACAAGTCTGTGCAAGGTACCCAGGCAGCTCCCACAACACCTACATCCTCAGGCACTCCCAGATGCCGAGGCTCTTCAGTGCTCCAGCCCGGCTGGATGGATGGCTGCTGGGTGACAAGGGCTATCCCCTCAGAAGGTGGCTCATGATGCCTCTCCCCCATCCAAGAGCAGAAGCTAAGCACTGGTACAATAGGAGCCACGCCTCCACAAGGGCTGTGGTGGAGAGAACCATTGATCTTCTCAAGATGCACTTCCAATGCCTGGACCACTCGGGGGTGCAATCTAGTACCCCTGTGGTCGTGTGTTACTGATAGTGGTTGCATGCTGCGCTCTCCACAATCTAGCACAAGAAAGGGGGGACACTGTGGACAATGAAGACGTGGCTGCGGCTGCACACAATGAGTCCAGCAGTGAGTCCGAAGATGAGCACGCACAGGGAAACGCTGAGGGGGTAGACACTGACCCAGGCATACTCAAGGGAGGCAGGGACGGCCGGGAGGCTTTAATCCAACAAAACGTCAGCTAGTACACCACAGATGGGCCTTCAGGACAAGCCTGGGCTGCAGGCTCCATATTCGAGACCTAACTACAAAATCTACCTGGATAGGAACATTAACTAAGGTCCTTGTTAATAAAGCTGAATGTCCCACAAAACAGTCATAACATTATTGAAAACCATCCACCTGCAGAAGAAAAGAGGCACCCTCAGCCATGGTAACATGTCTGAATTTAATATTGCAACCAAAGAAACTTAATGAAACAAAATGAAAAAGCTGTTAAAAATCACACCAACTCACAAAAACCTCATTGCAGGCCCACACAAAAGCACAAAAGGTATGCCTGAGGTGCCTTATGTTTACGTTTCCGGGTGCTACGTCTTGGTGCTGACCCCTCGCTGGGAGTGGCATCTGAGGCAGCCTGCTCACTCTGCTGTCCTGTTGGCCTCAAAGACCTTGGTGGTCGTCCTCTGGCTCGTGGAGCCAGTGCTGGCCCCACCTGGGAGGGAGCTGCCAATTCCATAGCTGGCATCTCCCCAGTCATCGCAGCCTCACTGGATGCAATGGTCACTGGCAGAGGGGCGGAGGAGCGGCCACCCCCTTCTGGAGCGCAGTGAAAGGAGGCTGCACAGACGACAGGCAGCTGCTGCGCTGATGTGGGGTCGCTTCAGACATCCCTGCTCACCGTGCATGGATGGGCACCGAGCTGGGAAAATTGATGGCCAGACCATCTCCAACACTGGCACTGACCAGCTGAGATCAATGCCGATGTGAGGGTTTGCTGGTCCGAGCGCATCCCCAGGAAGACCTGACGGTTCTCCTGGAGGAGCCTCTCCATGAGAGTCGTCACTCTCTCCATGGAGGAAGCATGGTGCTCAGACATGAGACTCATTGCTTCAGCGATCGTTCGCGTAGACTCCTCCACCATGGAGACCAAGCCAAGCATAGCCTCATGTATCTTCACAACATGCTCCCGCACAACCGGCCACATTTCCTGCGTTTGCTGCATTGCAGACGACTCCAGAGGCACATCATCAGGCACCAACTGAGCATGTGCCTGGTCCCCAGCAGTCCTCTGACTGCTGGCGCCATGGGCACTCTCTATCTCTGCCAGCTCCTTCAGAGACTGTGAAGTGCCCTCACTGCTGTGCTCTGGGACACTAGCCAATGTTCTAATTCTCACCGAGGTGCTAGTATCTGCGCTGGTGCCTGCCTGGCAGAAATGGTGAGACGCTGGTGAGACTTCAGGGCTCTCAGGTATGAGAGGGGCCCCCTGCTGCTCCTCCTCCTGGCCCTGCTCCACTGATACTGAAAGGAAGAACAAAGACATTGGATCAGTTAAAGTGGAGACAATGTCAACGTGCATCCCTGTCCCCCGGATCATTATCCGCTCATCCTTCCATAAGCAATGGTCAAGCCATGTTGCAAACTTCAATCACTGAACATTCAGCACTGCCATGGCTGTTGGGAGAACAATGGTGACCTCACTGCTGGGCAAATATACCTGCCCATGGCACCCCAGCCTCACTGACACCGGTGGACCTGGGTGTGTGGCGCCTCTCCAAATCTAAGGCCTCCTGCTGGAAGCGGCTGAGAATCACTAACTGTGTTGGGCCGCCGCCAGTCCTCACCCACTCGGCGGCATTATATGCATTCTTCTCCTGAAAAAGGGAAAAGAGCATTGATTAGTGCTACTTGTGCCTGGATTCTCTTCGCGGGTGGTCCACCCCAACCAGAGGGGGACATTGCAGGGCTCCAGTGCCTCCTCACCCCGCTGCTGCCAAACACTCACACAAAGATACTAGGCCTGTTCCCGCACCCCCCTCACCCCCTTGGCCAAATGCTGCCTACACCACATCACCACATTAGGCACCACACAGTCTAACCTTTCATAGCAAGGAGGCGCAAGCACCTGGAGCGCAGAGGGCAGCAGATCGATCGGTGCCATCCACCTTGAAGCTCCCCTCCCAGTATGTCATCACCCTGACTTTGACATGTCCTGGAGTTCCAGCACTGCGCCCAGGTGCAGCTCCTCCAGGTTGCCCCCAAAACAGTCATGTGTACCACATGCTGCGGGGGCAGAACCCATCTTTTCACCACCCTCTCAGGATGACCTCGACATGGGCAATATCTGCTGGCCCACCCAGCAAAGGACACATACAGTCAATGATTCAATGCAGTCACTACACTCAGACTTGGCGGTAGGGGCATCAGGGGGGAAAGCCTATCTGCTGGGTTAATGACCAATGCCAACATGGTACTCACCCTTTCTGAGCGCAACAGGTTATTGAAGCGCTTGCGACACTGGATCCAGGTGCTCTGCACCACATCGTGGGAGCTCACCACCTCCGCCACCTCCCCCCAGGCACGTTTGGTCATGTGTTGGGGCCTCCTCCTCCCGTCCTGGCTTACTAGGGCCTCCCACCGTGCTGCCACCTCCTCGACGAGGGCAGCAAGGCAATCATCGGAGAAACGAGGGGCACAGTGCGCCCCTGCCCCACCCTCCTGCCTGGCCTGCTCACCAGCAGCGCTCGGGGGAGTCCTTCCACTGGCCGTGATTCGCAGCCTTTGAAAAGCTGCAGCAGCTTTTTAAACAGGCCGCGGGGTCACCATTGGACCCGGTGGCCATTGTAGACCCACCGCCACCCGCCCACTCCCACTGTCCCCGGAAGCTGCGATTCACACTGGACGGGCCTTAATTGGTCCGCCCACATAAAATGGCGGCGCGGACCCGATCACGGGTGCTGATTGGGTTTGCATCCGCACCTGCTCCGCTCCCCCCAACCCCCACCAAAAAATTCTGCCCCTGGTTCTTCAGTGGGCACCTGCAAATCTGTTTCCTCAACTCTTGCAGATACAGATGATCCTTCAGACACATCCATACTCAGCTGATTTCTTTCTACAGGAGATGTTGACGCAGTCATGAACACTGGAGGAATCATTTCCTGATACTTTGTTTCTCTCCTCATTATATGATCCATATGTCTCCATATGATTTGGTCTTCCATTTTTACATGGTAAGAAAATGACCCAGTCACTGCTATTTCACCTGATAACCACTTGGGTCCTTCTCCAAAAACTTTCACATATACCGCCTCTCCTACAGTAAACGTTCTGTCATGACTATGCCAGTCATGTCAAGTTTTCTGACTTCCCTGACTCCTTTCCACCTTCCCCACTAAATTTGATGTTATTAAGTTCAATCTCATTCTGAGAAAGCATTTCATCAAAAATTGTGAGGGGTGCTCCTATAATGGAAAAGAAAACAAGCTAGCTCAGTTGCTATGGGGTCTCCAGTTAATTTCTTCATGACAGTTTTGAATGTTTGAACTAATCTCTTAGCCAGTCCAAAGGATGGTACAGTGAAGTTTTTACGAGTGATACCGTTGAGGCTGATAAACTGTTGAAACTCAGCACTCGTAAATGCCGTGCCATTATTTGATACGACCATTTCTGGTAATTCACTGATGGCAAAACTTTGACGTAGCTTGTCAATTGTAGCAGAAGATGTTGGTGACTTCACCTCATATAAATCCACCCATTTTGAGTGAGCATCAACAATAAGGAGAAACATTGTTCCCATAAAAGGTCCCACACAGTCAATATGTAATTGCACCCATGGCCTTTCTAGCCACTCCCAAGGGTATAATGGAGCTGTTGAAGGTAAATTTTGCATTTGCTGACACTGCATTCAACTTCTCACTAAGCTCTCCAACCATTCCAGGCCACTATAGACAGCCGTGTGCTATGGTCTTCATTTGGGAAATACCTGGATGCGTACTTCGTAGTTCAGTTAGCAATAGCTTTCATCCTTTTGGAGGAACAATCACTCGAGCTCCCCACAATAAGATTCCATCCTGGCTGATCACCTCATATCTTCTGTGAAAATACTGTTTCATTTTGTCAGATACCTGTTCTTGTGACCAACTGTGAAGAACTTGTTCTCGTACTTTGGATAAGACTGGGTCTCGACTTGTCCAATGTCTGATCTGTCTAACACATACCGGTGATGAATCTAAGAAGTCCAACAATGAAACGAGTTCTTGAGGAACTGGAACATCCTCATCATTTTCTTTCAAAGGCGAGTGACTAAGTTCATCAGCGTTTGCAATCTGATTTCCAGGCCTGTGAGTGAAAGTATACTCATACGCTGCCAGAATCAATGCCCATCTCTGTATTCTTGCTGAGACTATGGGTGATATAGCCTTATCCTCGCTGAAAAATCCTAGCAAAGGCCTGTTGTCTGAAACAATAGTAAAATGTACATGTATATACTGGTGAAATTTCTTGATACCAAAGATGAATTGCATTTTCTATCTGTGAGTATCCCTTTTCCACTGTGTTGAACATTCTTGATACATATCCAATAGGCTGTTCTGACCCGCCGTCCAATAGGCCATTCTGAGCCATCATCACTGCTCCCACTCCATAGGGAGATGCGTCATATGTCAAAGCTAACTTTTTTCTTTGGTCAAAATGTACTAACAGGGTGGATGAGTGTGACAGTTGTTTCACCTTTGTGAAAGTTTCTTTCTGTGGTGTTTGCCAAGACCAATGTTGGTTTTTCTTGAGTAGGTAATATAGGTGCCAGTTCTATCGACAAATTTGGCAAGGAGCGTCCATAATAATTGATCATCCCTAAGAATGATTTGAGCTCGGAGGTGTCCTTTGGCACTGGGGCCTCCCTAATGGCTCCCCCTTTTTCATCAGCCGGGTGGAGGCTTTGTGAATCTACCCTTTGACTTAAATAAATTACCTCTTTTGCTTGGAACGTGCAATTTTCTTTTTTTAAATGCACTCCCACCTGTGTGAAATGTTTCAGAACTTCTTCCAAGTTTGCCAAATGTTCGTTTTCAGTGAGTCCTGTCACCAGAACATCATCTAAATAAACTACAACATAAGGCAATCCTTGCAGTAAACTTTCCATTGTTCTCTGGAATATGGTGCATGCTGATGATACACTAAAAAGCAAACAGGTGTATTGATACAACTCTTTGTGTGTATTAATTGTGACAAATTTCTGAGAGGCCTTCTCTAACTCTGATTGTTGATAAGCATGACTCATATCAAGCTTCTTCGTGTAGGTAGTTCCACCTGCCAGCTTAGCATAAAGGCCTTCAATTTTTGGTATAGGGTGTCTGTCCAACTTAGCCATTTTATTAACAGTCAATTTGTGGTCTCCAGAAATTCAACACTCTGGTCGGTTTTAAGTGTGGGGACTATTGATGCTGCTCATTCTGAGAACTGCACAGGTTGTATAACTCCCAGTTTCCCTAATCTGTCCAATTCAGCGCCTACCTTTTCTTGTATTGCATAAGGTACTGGTCTTGCCTTCATAAATCAGGAGGCAGTGTCTGGATCCACATGAATTTTTGCTTGTAGCCCCTGGATCTTCCTGAGTTCATCTTGTAAAACTGAGGAATATTATTGTAGTAGCTCAGTTAGCCCGCTGGCTCACAGCTGGAAGATCTCAGCCCAATCCAATTTAATTTCTTTCAACTGGTTTCATCCAAGGATGCTTGGCCCCTCACCATCAAAGGTAATTATACTGATTGACTTTGGAACTGCTCAATAACCCTGTTTATATCTTTGATTTTGGTGTCTTCTCCCATGTAAGTTTTCAATTTGGCATCTGTTTCTTCCAAATTTAATTTACGTTCTCCATAATTCAGGTATGTGAAGGTATGCTCACTTATTACCGTAATGGAAGCTCCTGTGTCCACCTCCATTCTGACAGGCTTATCATTCACCCTCACTGTTAGATTGGTTCTGTTCTTCCTACCTTTAAATTATACGATGAATAAATATCTGAACCTGTTACTTCAGGCTCTTCTAAGTTATGGATCTCATGGCGTTTTTTCTTTTGATTGAAAATTGGCCCGACTTTATCCTTACAATGTCTCATGAGGTGTCCGTTTTGATCACAGTAAAAACATTACATTTTTTAAACGTCCATTCATTACAAGGTTGTCTGCTTCCACCTCTGTTACCATTATTCCATGTTTTCGCTGCTGAGTAGTTTATTTTTATTTGTCTGAAAGCAATGGCTGCTTCTCCTCAGAGCTGTGCATTTTCACACCCTTTTTGGCTGGGGCTCCCTGCACAACATGGAGCCATTTTGTGCTCCCTGCATGGATTTCGAGTTCCTCACTGCACTTTCCATGGCCAGTGCTGTTTCTAGCACCTTCTGAAAATCCAAATTTGTTTCAGACAATAATCTCTTCTGAACCGTACCTTCATTTATACTGCACAACAAACAATCTCGAAGCATATCATTTATGGATGTACCAAACTCACAATATTCTGTAAACTGTTTCAGATTTGCCACATAACAAGCAACTGCCTCCCCGGGGCTCTTTTTCTTGAATTAAATTTGAAACGTTTCATCATTTCAGAGGGCTTGGGCTGGTAATAACTATTCACAAGGTTCACTAAGTCATCAAACTTTTTGAATCCGGAGCACTGGGTGCCTTCAAACTTTGAATCAATCCATAGGTCTTACTCCCACACGTGGATAAGAGGACTGCTCTCCTCCTCCCTCACATTGCCATTAGCTTGGAAAAAGAATGTGAAGTGTTCAACATAACAAGACCAATCATCTGCTGTTCAGTTGAAAGAATCAACTCTACCAAGCTGTGGTATGCTTCGAGGGGACTGCTTTGACAAGTAGGACAAAAATTCTCCTTACAATTACCATGCAAGGCCTGATTTCGGTTCACTCGATTTCCTTCCTCACTTTTTCTTGCTTTTTTCTCATCTTTCCTTGCTTTTTCTTGATTTTTCTCGTCACCGATTTGTTGGATTCTTGTCACTAGTTTAGTTAGACTAATGGATCCAGGTTGCATGCTTGTTTCTGAATGGCTGAGTTGGTACCATAGACAGAGTAGATCAGCAGACAGTTCTTATGTAGAACACATTCTGTTTATTTACGAGTAAACTGAGCAGTTATACTTGTGTGCTTACAACTCAAACACTGCCTCTACATTACAGGCTCCAATTCTGCTAATACTACTGACCACTGACTACTAAGGCAGCCCGCACCACTTTGCCATTGGATACTAAGATCACGCGATCTTCCATTAAAACATTCTTCTTAAAGTGATATTACACCTCAGGTTACCATACTATGCCCCCTTTTTTATGGCACTAGCTGCCGTATTCTGGCAAGTAAAGAGGTTAGATGTCCAAAAACTTCTTTGAAAAGCTAGGAAGAGAAGGTAAGAGTGTAAAGGGGTGGGTGAGGTGGTAGATTGGGTAAGGGGGTAGAGTAGGTAAGGTAAGTGGTTAAGGGGTAGAGTGGGTAAGGAGGTAAGGTGGGTAAGGTAAGTGGGCAATTGTGTAGGGTGGTAGATGCTTTAGGTAGTCAGATCAGGTCAGATCATGTCGGAGACAGAGTCAGGTGGTGGGGGTTAGAGAGGTCGCGTTACTGGACTTGCAGGGTTAGGGCAGATGCTGAGTGGTCAGGTGGGGCCTGGTTGGGGTGGGGGTGAAGGCAGAGGGTTGGGTGAGAGTTGGGTGGTGGGGGCTAGTCAGGTTGGGTCAGCAGGGAGTCAGGTAGTGAGAATGGGTCTAGCCGGGACGTGGGAATTGGGTGGTGGAGTTGGATGTGGGAAATCAGAGGGTTTGGTGGGGGTCTTAGGGGTGTTCAGTATGAGTGACTGGGGATCAGTTTTGTAGTTACCTAGGTGTTAGCCTTTTCCCGGGTAACAGATAAGTAAGCCGTAATTGTCTGAAGTCTTTGACTCTAACTCAAAGTTGGAGATTTTTTTGGCGGTGATGCCTATCAGAAGCTCAAACTTCCTGGGTAATTTCCAGGTAGTCATTGCATTAGGACTTTTGAGGCTATCCATAGCGTATCTTGTGGGATGGGGTGGTGGCGCATTGGGGCCAGCGGGTTTGTCCATTCTCCAACTATCCAAAGACTGGAAGATCTGAGCCATAGTGAATTTTCAACTAAAATAGGTTCTTGTTTCCGCACATGTTCTTTTCACATTATTGTTTTCATTTTGTGTAATTGTATCATTGATCACATCATTGACTGCAGAACTACTTCCCTCTTGGATTGTGAGACACCTTACCTTTCCAACCCAAACCCCATAAATGCAGCATAACATCTCTTTACAAACCTTTCTGACCACTTTCCCCTAATCAAAGATGCAGCTCTCTTGTTATTTAAAATATAGACCAATAAAACAGAGTAAGGTAGCCTCAATACTCTCCTTCCGTGAGCTATAAAAATCTATATATAGTGAATAATTGTGTTAAATATTTCAATATCTTTATGTTTTCAACATTTCCTGCATTTATCAGGGAGTATAAACAATGTGTGGGAGTGTGGTATTCCGGATGGCTGTAATGTGTTTATTCCCATTCACTAATGCATGAGCATGAGGTGTAAGGCAGTATCTAACTACATGTTATACCGATCTTTGAACGTAGGACAAAAATATAGCTGAATTGGTTATATTCTGTTGTACTCACAAACAAATTTTAGTAATTGAGTTTTTCTCTGTTAACATGCACCACTTTTATTGTTCCTCTCTGATAATATATATCAGCTAATTCATCTGAAAACTCAAAGATATGATAAGACTTCAAACCTAATTTCAAAAATATTCTGAAATAATTTCATTTTAAAACATGGTAATCGAATAAAATTGTATTATGTTTGCCTTCACAATATAATTTAGACATTTTTAAAATGTTACTTAAATGAGGTAGATTGGAATAGAGCAGAACAGAGGCATATTGGTGGCCATTTTCTTAGGAAATGCTTATGGTATTGATATTGATAGTAATCTCTCAGCTACTTTTTTTCGCACTGAAAATTCCAAGTGCACATATTGGAAATCGTAATAATGCAAGTAAAAAGTTAATTACTGTCTACAGAATGCCTACAGACAACACTCAACTTAGTTGCCATGTTAATTCAATAGGTTTATGGATAACAAATTCATAAGGGCAGAGATTCATCCCAGTCCTGCCTGATTTCTAGGTGAGAAATAAGAATTGAGGGGGAACCAATTTTCAGGCATAATTTTTCTGCATCTGAACACCTCTCATAAGACTTGCTCAGCAAAACTGCCTGAAACAAGAATCAGGTGTCTTGAATATCCAAATAAACGTCCTAAATTCTATTTTAAGACCCCAATACTGAATTCAGCAGAAACTAAGCAGAATGTGTGCTGCAAGTGATCACATCATTTTATTTTAGCATTTAAGGTTGCATGCAATGTTAAAGACTGTAAAATTATATTAAATATGTTTTGCTATATAAGTTGGTTAGATGATGTATAAATATAACAATTTTCAAGTACAGTATGTCCAGGTTAGACACAAGAATTGCATATAATTAGACTTCAATGTACTGTAAAGCATGTGACTACACAATTACTGACTGATTTAGGAAAAATGATTTAGGTCTAGGTATCTAATGTTAAATCATTATTAATACCATTGTAAGAAGGCATAAATGGGTTCAACTGTTTTTGTCAATTCTATTTCAGTAATAAGTAAAATTCAGATTTTTTATCTATTATTTTACATTCAGTTGAATAATATTTGTACAATCTCTGTTAGTAATCGTATTAAATGTTAGGACAGGGAAAGTTCTGGCATTGTTCTGAAACCTCATGAACAATGCAGGTAGGTATAATTTATTTTCCAAACATTCACCCATTGGATTCATGTTTTAAATAATATTTGCAATTAATACAAAAGTGATTGGCGATTCTACTAGTCCAAAAGTCTGATCTCATAAATCCATAAATAGTATAAAACAAACAAATGATATTTTGACAGTGAATTCCCACCTCTGGCTTCCTACACAAAAATCATTCAAACGTCCGCACTTTCTGACAAAAATATTCATTAAAAACATTTCACTGCACTGCCTTTTAATATACTGCAAGCATTCAACCTGTGTGGAAAGCTTCCTGAAATTGCACAAATACTGCGTAATTATCTACCAGCTCCCTGCTGGCTGCTGCTGATTCCTTGTAAGGAGAACAGCACATTTACAGATCTCGACTCCTGTGTTCATTGTCCCTGCTAGGAATATGATGCAGTACTTCATTATCCTAGGCCTGATCAAACTTGATAGATTTGGCCATTATTCTTGTACATGTCAACAGCCTCCTGCACTCACATACAACCCCCCCCCCCACCCCCACCCCACCACACCACACACATACACACACACACACACACACACACACACAAATACATACACTTTTTAGTTATTTTTTGTCACCTAGGGAATGTATCTTATCTCAAGACCGTTCTCTTTAAACTGAACAGCTTTCATGAACAAGTGCAGCTGACGAGTGTTGATGATTTGTCATGTGATAAGAGTAGAATAAGCCAAGCAATCTTTCTAAATTTTTGTCCTGTTCTTTGTTGACCACTTCTGCTCTTTTAAATTTTAAATTGCACAGAAGCACTGCAAAAAAAATGAAGGACAATTTTGAAGGCAATCACCGTGATCACTTAATTCAGTCTGTGCGTATCTACTTGGCATAAGGTAATTACAGTGCCACATCACTGTAAAGACAGAAAGCTTAGGGTGCCACACTGACTCACCCAGACGATAATACATGATTAGAAGTCAGTGACAGATCACAAGTGCTGAATGACCCGTCAAGGTCATTATCAAGGACAAATCATATAATTAGTATGCACTTCACTACCAGAAAAGTTCAATGCCATTGTTCTGGCACAATCAAATTAGCCTAGCCAATAAGGGTTGTACTCTGTGATCTTAATCATACAGCAGAAAACCATGAAACACCTTACAAACAGGATTAAAATTTACTTCTTTCAACTGTCTGGGCTGTTAATTCCTTCCTTCGGAGAAGCTACATTTGTCTGATTTAACGAGATAAGATTTGAGCACTGATGCAGTGCATTGTTAATACGGCAGGCGCATACACAATACAGCGGAGTCCACACATCAGATGGGTACATAAATCAGGTATTCAAAAAAATTAGATATGCAGCACACCAATTTTATAGTCCCAGCCTTAGAAATTGAAATAGCCCAGATTAATGCATCATATCTTACATACTGTCCGAGTGAATCAACTTTAATATATTGAACAGATTCACAGAACTAGACTCCGTTATCTGAAGAGTGCTGCTAGCGAGATTGACCTATGGGTTTGATTTGGTTCAGGTAGTTGATGTTATACAGAAGCACTTGAGCGGTTTTACTAAGGAATAAAATTTGTATTAGAAATATTTCACATCATTCTGGCTTCATTTTCCAATCCTCACTGGGGACTTATTTTGTCCTGGAGTACAAACCTGAACTTTTGGTTTCAATACTTTTGGTCTAATTCTGAAAAATGGGCATCCTTTCTGTAGGCGATGCAAACATTTCTGGGATAGGACAATCGGGAGGTGGAGGGAGTTGGGATTGGGATGCAGAGAAAATATGCTTCCCGCCCTTGCTTCAACAATGAACAATGCATATGGAGGAACCTGGAATATTTTAATTTTCAATATTTCACTGAAGGCATTCCATTCTCAAATTATGTGAGAGATACAGCACCAAAATCTAATTTTGTGGTTTGGCATATTTCAAGTATATAAAGTCAATGAAATTTGAGTTATTTGATTTTATTGGGAATTAGGGCAAAACTTAATAATCTCCAATTTATTTGGTAAAAATTTTCAAGAATTCATAATTTGAACCAATCTTTTCTTTATTGCTTAGTGCTTGCATGTTTATTTGTGCTTGAGATACTCGCATAGGCTGTACTGTTTAAAGGCAATGAAACTCTCAAGTCCATCTGCACTCCTACCCCTCCCAGCTCTGCAGTCAGGAAAAAGGTGAAATATAAGCTGGTTTAAAGGGGTGGGGGGACAATTAGAGCTGGATAAAGGGCAAATGATAGGTGGAGATAACCAAAAGATGTCACAGACAAAAGGACAAAGAGGTGTTGAAGGTGGTGATATTATCTAACAAATGTGCTAATTAAGGGTAGAAAGCAGGACAAACAAGGTACAGAGAGCCCTAGTGGGGTGGGGTGAAGGAATCGCAAAAGGCTAAAAGGTAGAGATAAAACAATGGATGGAAATACATTTAAAAATAATGGAAATGGGTGGGAAAAGAAAAATCTATATAAATTATTGGGAAAAAAAGGAGGGGAAATTGGAAAGTGGCTGGGGATGGAGGAGAGAGTTCATGATCTAAAATTGTTGAACTCAATACTCAGACTGGAAGGCTGTAAAGTGCCTAGTTGGAAGATGCCCAGGTACGTCCTACCCACCAAAAGTAGGATAAATCCAATTCAGCCAATTACCACCTCATCAGTCTACTCTTGATCATCAGCAAAATGACAGAAGGTGTCATCAACAGTGCTAAGAAAATGGCACCTACATAGCTATAACCTGTTCACTGATGCTGAGACTCAGTTTTGCCAGGGGTACTCAGCTCCAGAGCTCATTACAGCCTTGGTCCAAACATGGACAAAAGAGCTGAACTCAAGAGGTGAGGTAGAGAGTGACTGCCCTTGGCACCAAGGCAGCATTTGACTGAGTGTGACATCAAAGAGCCCTAGCAAAACCAGAGTCAATGGAAATCAAGCAGAAAACTCTCCACAAAGATTGGCTGGGTGGTTAACAGTGAGGTTGATTGTCTTGGGCTACAGGAAGATATAGACAGGATGGTTGAATGGGCAGATAAGTGGCCGATGGAATTTAACCCTGAAAAGTGTGAGGTGATACACTTTGGAAGGAGTAATTTGACAAGGAAGTATTCAATGAATGGCATGACACTAGAAAGTTCTGAGGAACAAAGGGACCTTGGCGTATGTGTCCATAGATCTCTGAAGGCAGAGGGGCATATTAGTGGGGTGGTGAAAAAGGCATATGGAAAACTTGCCTTTATCAATCGAGGCATAGATTACAAAAGTAGGGAGGTCATGTTGGATTTGTATAGAACCTTAGTGAGGCCACAGCTGGAGTACTGTGTGTAGTTCTGGTCACCACATTATAGGAAGGATCTGATTGCACCAGAGGAGATTCACCAGGATGTTGCCTGGGATGAAACATTTAAGTTATGAAGAGAGGTTGGATAGACTTGGGTTGCTTTCGTTGGAGCAGAGAAGATTGAGGGGCGACCGGATCGAGGTGTACAAAATTATGAGGGACATGGAAAGGGTGGATAGGGAGCAGCTATTCCCCTTAGTTGAAGGGTCAATCACAAGAGGGCATAAGTTCAAGATGAGGGGCAGGAGGTTTAGTGGGGATGTGAGGAAAAACTTTTTTACCCAGAGGGTGGTGAGGGTCTGGAATGCGCTGCCTGGGAGGGTGGTGGAGACAGGTTGCCTCACATCCTTTAAAAAGTACCTGGATGAGCACTTGGCACATCATAACATTCAAGGCTATGGGTCAAGTGCTGGTAAATGGGATTAGGTAGGTAGCCAGGTGTTTCTCACGTGCCGGTGCAGACTCAATGGGTCGAATGGCCTCTTCTACACTGTGATTCTGTGATTCTGGTTGGAGTCATACCTAGCACAAAGGAAAATGGTTGTGATTGTTGGAGGTCAACCATCTCGGCCCCTGGACGTCTCTGCAGGAGTTCCTCCGGGTAGTGTCCTAGTCCCAACCATCTTCAGCTGCTTCATCAATGACTTCCTTTCCACCTTAAGGGCAAAAGTGGGAATTTTCACTGATTATTGTACAATGTTCAGCACCATTTATGACTCCTCAGATACTGAGCAGCCTGCATCCTTATGCAGAAAGACCTGGACAACATTCAGGCTTGGGTTGACAAGTAGCAAGTTACATATATGCCACACAAGTGCCAGGCAATGACCATCTCCAACAAGAGAGAATCTAACCATCTTCCCTTGACATTCACTGGCATTATTATCCCTGAATTGCCTATCACCAACATCCTGGGGTTTACCAAAGAGTAGAGAAACTTAACTGAACCAGCCATATGTGGTTACAAGAACAAGTCAGAGGCTGGGAATTCTATGGCAAACAACTCGCCTCCTGACTCGTCAAAACTCACCTCCTGACTCCCCAAGGCCTGTTCACCATTTCCAAGGCACAAGTCAGGAGTGTGATGGAATACTTTCCACTTTTCTAGATGAGTGCGTCTTCAACATCACTCAAGAAGCTTGAAACCATATGATAGACAAAGCAGTCTGCTTGAAATCAAGGCAACATATGACTGTGTGGCATGAAGGAACCCTAGCAAAATTGAAGTCAATGGGAATTAGGGGGGAACTCTACAGTGGTTGGAGCCATAGCTAGCATATAAGAAGATGGTTCCATCCGCGACCTTAAACATTCATTCCCTTTAACACTGATGCACAGTGACAGAATGCCAAAGGAAGTGAACTTATTTTTATTTTCAAGGGTTCCTTGTGGCTCCTCATGGATACCTTGGGCCTTCCCTCCCCAGGCTTCCTCCCATCCCCCAGTCACGAGCCTGCCGAACGTCAGCCCTAACCCATTCAAGTCATTATTTATCTTGCTGGGAGGCGTTTCTGTGGGTTTCTTCCCCCATTCCTGCTGACTTGGAGTGGAAGCCGGTGTTGGGTCATAGAAATAGCAGTCCACGCTCCCCTGATTGTCACCTGAGTTAAACTCTTAACACATCCACAGCTACCTTTATGGAGATTCACATTCCATTCATTAATGCCCCCTATCTAGCCTGTTGAGGGACTGTACCTGTAGAGATGAGGCAATAATTAAATTAATTTATCCCATTTTAGGATTGGTGAGGTTTCTCAGAGTGAGTAATCTTTTAGCTAACTTTGGAAAAGAAGTCATATTCTAGATTTCTACCAGACACATGGGCCAGGATTTTCTTGTTGACATGTAAAAAGACGCATGGTGATGTCGGGCCAGCGTCCTGATGTCACCGCGCACCATCGCGATATATAGGTGGGCGGGCACGCGATGTTCTCAGATGTACGCCCGCCATTAATTCATCACGTAATTAAGGCCCTTGAGGCAGCAATTGTCTGCAATTTTTTGGGGCTCATGCGACTTTCAGGATGTCGCACGGGCGCAACGGGCAGGTGGGTAGGAGACATTTGTATAAACCTCACCCACGGGCGGGATAAGAGGGGTGAGTGGATTCGCAAATGATATCTGTTAGATATTTACTCGTGAAAGTTACTGCTACTTGCCTGTGTGAGCAGGAATACTTCAAACCTCATACCAGCTGCTTGGACAGGAGTAAAAGCCTTTAGGTCAGGACTCGAAAGTAAAGATCATTTTGGGGGCCTGCAGGTTTCAGGCAGCCTTCCCTTGGATTGGGAATGGGAGTTGTGCTATCCACATGCGGCACCTCCTCTGAGGAGGAAGGGAGCGCCAGGAGAGGGAGGAAGCCAGGAGTCTACATTCAGCCTCCAGGGGAGCCACCTTTGGGAGGGCGCAGGCACAAGGGGCTCAGGGCCAACAGGAAGTCCAAGGCGGAAGGGGCCGCAGAAGATGCCACTATCCTGCTGCCAGGATATACAGGCGGTGAAGCAGCTAACTCAATATGTCTGAGGTATAATGCCGAAGGAAGCTCCATCTCACAAGGGAGACAGTCACTTCCATCTGTCAGATGATTGGCCCTGAGATCTCCGCAAACTGTGTGGGTGGACACCCCATGCCAGTTGCTCTAAAGGTCACAGCTGCCCTCAACTTCTATGCCTTTGGCTCCTTCCGGGCTGGCTGGGTGATCTTTGCGGTGTCTCTCAATCAACTGTTCACACTTGTGTCAAGCAGGTGACATACGCTTTGTTCAGGCGAGCATTGACTTTCTTCCACTTCCGTTGGGACCAGGCAAGCCAGACACAGCGAGCCAGAGGCTTAGTGGCCATTGCTGGCGTCCCCGGGTCCAGGGTGCTATAGACAGCACACACGTGGCCATCAAGGTGCCAGCAGGTAAGCCCGGTGCCTTCGTCAACAGGAAGGGCTTCCACTCCATGAACATGCAGATAGTGTGTGATCACAGGATGCTGATTCTACAAGTCTGTGCAAGGTACCCAGGCAGCTCCCACGACACCTACATCCTCAGACACTCCCAGGTGCCGAGGCTCTTCAGTGTTCCAGCCCGGCTGGATGGATGGCTGCTGGGTGACAAGGGCTATCCCCTCAGAAGGTGGCTCAAGCTGCCTCTCTGCCATCCAAGAACAGAAGCTGAGCTGCAGTGCAATAGGAGCCACGCCTCCACAAGGGCTGTGGTGAAGAGAACTGCCGGTCTTCTCAAGACATGCTTCCAATGCCTGGATCTTTCAGGGGCGCACTGCAATACTCCCTAGATCGTGTGTCACTGATCATAGTTGCATGCTGTGCTCTCCACAATCTGCCACTGTAATGGGGGGATGCAGTGGATGAGGAAGACGTGGACGCAGTTGCTGCGGCTGCACATGATGAGTCCAGCAGTGAGTCCCGAGGATGAGCATGCACAGGGAAATGCTGAGGGGGTAGATGCTGACCTGGGCATTCTCCAGGGAGGCAGGGTCATCCGGGAGGCTTTAATCCAATGAACCTTCAGCTAGCACAACACAGATGGACCTCCAGGACAAGCCTGGACTGCAGTGTCTGTACTCGATACCTGAGTGCTAAATCAGCCTGGATAGAAACATTAGCTAAGGCCCTTGTCAATAAAGCTCACTATCAAACAACTCACTCACAATTTCATGGGTTCCTGTCCACCTGCAGAAATAAGGAATGACCCTGAGCCATACTTACATATCAAAATTTAATGAGGTTACAAAATGACCTTCAGAAACCAAAGAAAAAGGTGTTGCACATCACACCAAGTCTTAATGAACTAACAGGGGGCAACATAGAAGCACCAGTGAGAAACCTGTGATCTGCCTAATGTACCTTAAATTTACCCTTACGGGTGCTATATCTAGGCGTTGTCCCCTTGCTGGCACTGGCATCTGAGACAGCCTGCTCACTGTGCTGCCCTATTGGTCTCGATGACCTTGGCAGCTGTGGAGCCTTTGATGGCCCCGCCTGGGAGGGAGCGGCCAGATCCACAGCTGGAATCTCCCCAGTCATCACAGCCTCACTGGATGTAATGGTCACTGGCAGAGGGGCGGAGGAGCTGCTGCCCTCATCCAGGGTGCCCTGAGAGGAGACCACAGAGATGGTAGGCAGCTGCTGTGCTGAAGTGAAGTCAATTTGAACCTCCCTGCTCACCGCAGATGGATGGGCACCGAGCTGGGATACTTGGTGTCCAAACCATCTCCCTTACTGGCACTGACCAGCTGAGGTCAATGCTGCTGTGAGGGCTTGCAGGCCCGAGCGCAACCCCAGGAGACCCTGATTGTTCTTCTGGAGGAGCCTCTCTATGTGAGTCACCACTGTCTCCAGAGAGGAAGCATGGTGCTCTGCCATGAGGCTCATTGCATCAGTGATGTTCCGCATGAAGTCCTCCAGCACAGGCACCATGCCACGCATTGCCTCATGTACCTCTGCCAGATCCTCCCACAGGCCATGCAGCAATTCCAGTGTTTACTGCCTCATGGATGACTCCAGAAGCACATCATCAGCCACCAATCGAGCATGTGCCTGGTCCCCAGCAGTCCTCCAACTGCTGGCACCATGGGCACTCTCTGTCTCCGCCTGCACCTCAAGTGAGTGCGAAGTGCCCTAATCGCTGTGCCCCGGGACACTAGCCGAAGATCTAATTCTCACCGAGGTGCTAGTATCTGCACTGGTGCCTGCCAGGCAGAGATGGTGTGATGCCGGTAAGTCAAAATATTCAGGGCCCTGAGGTGGGAGAGGTGGCCCCTCTGGCTCCTCCTCCCAGCCCTGCTCCGGTGATGCTGAAAGGAGGAACAAGGACGTTTGCTTAATTAAAGTGGAGACAATGTCAATTTGTATCCCTGTCCCCCAAATCATTATGCACTCATCCTTCCATAATTGATGGTCAACCCATGTTGCAAACTTCAATCACTGAGCATTCAGCAGTGCCATGGCTGCTAGGACACACATGGTGACCAGAGTGCTTGTGGCACCGCAGCCTCACCGCCACTGGTGGACCTGGGTGCATGGCGCCTCTCCAGACCCATGGGCTGCTGTTCAAAAGGAGTCAAGGTGGCCAACTGGGCCTGGCATCTGCCAGTCCGCATCCACTCAACTGAATCGTGTGCAGTCTTCTCCTGAAAAGGAGAGAAGAGCATTGATTAGTCCAGCCTGTACCTGGATTCCCATCGCATCCCTGCCAACCCACATCCCTGCCAACCTAACCAGAGTGGGACAATGCCGGGCTCCAGTGCTTCATTACCCCGCAGCTGCCTTACACTCACACAAGGAAGCCACGGCTGACCCCCACTTGCCCAAATGCTGCCTCCATCACATTTGGAAGCACATGATCTAACCCTGCAAAGCAAGGAGGCACAAGCACATGGAACGCAAAGGCCAGCAGATGGATTGGTGCCCCGCCACCTGGAAGCTCCCCTCCCAGCATGTTAGCACCCTGACTTTGACATGCTCCGCAGTTCCAGCACTTTGCCTAGGTGCAGAACCTTGAGTTTGCTCCCCCCACCCCCACCCCCCCCACCCCACCCCCGAATCTATACTCTGGGTGTCAGTGTCACACATGCAGCAAGTGCAGAGCCCATCTCAGCACAACCCTCGCAGGGTGAACTAGACATGGGTAATATCTGCTGGCCCACCCAGCGGGGGATACATGCTGTGAATGATTCAATGCTGTCACTGTGCTCAGAGTTGCTGGGGGGGGCGGGGGGCTGGTTTTTGAGGAAAGGCTGACGACTGCATTAAATGACCTCTACCAACATGGTACTCACCCTTCTCGAGCGCAGGAGGTCATTGAATCTTTTACAGCACTGGACCCATGTGCATCACGCCACATCATGAGAGCTCACACTCTCGGTCACCTCCTCCCAGACATGTTTGGTCAGGTGAGGAGGCCTCTGCCTCCTGTCCCTCAGACCTCCTGCCACACTGCCATCCCCTCCAGGCAGGCAGCTAGGCACTCATCCGAAAACCGAGGGGAACACTGCCCTGCTGCGCTACCCTCCGGCCCGGTCTGCTCTGCTGGCCTACCCTCTGGACTTGCCTGCTCACCAGAAGCCCTCTGGTGAGCCCTTCTACCAGCCATTGTGAGCAGCCTTGCAAAAGCTGCCAGGGCTACATTTAAACAGGCAGTTGGGTTGCCATTGGACCCGGTGGTCAGTGCACTCTTGCTGCCGCCCGCCCACTCCTGCTATCCTAGGGAGTCGAGAAAAATGCTGGGCGGGCCTTAAATGGCCTGCCCGTGTAAATGGTGGTGTGGACCTAATCATGGGCAGCAATTGGGTCCGTGCCCGCCTGTGCCCACTCCCGCTTGGCCCGCCTGACATGGGGAAAATTCTCCCTATACATTATATGGCTTGATTGCTAGACCAAGTTTTACAATTGAACCAGGCGTCATTTCTAAGAAGATTCCTATCACATTTTTTTATCAACCATTTTTTGTATAAAATATTGAAACTTGCCTTATTTGTTCTTCTCTTTCTTCATGTTTTCCACATCTTTTAAACCATTTTTTCCCAAAATATTGCTTTTGTATCCTACTGAGGTTATACAATATAAACTTAGCTGAATTTCTTTTACATTTCGTATGAAATACATTTGTCAGTTATTCTGTAGAATTTCATTTTAATGCAGATCAATTCTCAACCTGCATCGGCACCAATTTGTTCTAAAGTCATTTTATTGAAAGAAATCAATCTGGCTGAAAATCATTGTTTGAAGAATATGTCCTTTGTGATAAATAATCTCCATTAACATTTTGATTTAAAAAAAGCTGTACAAATTGAAGAGACAAATTACTAGCTATGAAGAGGTAAAGACCTGTTTAAGAGATGCAGGTCACTTAATTATCAAAACTCTAAAATTTTTAATAATGTCATCTGTTGACCCTCTAAGCCCTTTAATTACTGTTTAAAATGTGAATTAAATTCAGCATGCAATTTATAAGTGGAAAACAAGGTCTTTGTCATATTTCATTAATGCTCTACCTATCTGAGTATTTAATTAAGAGAGCAGAATTAATACCATGTGATTGTCTTAGGAAAGCTCTAAAGAAAATCAAATGAGCCTAATCTGACTTGAAACTTTTTGCCCATTCTTCTGCAGCTTTGAAGTAAACTGTATATAGTAAAGAAAGTTGATTTCCATTTTATGTTATGAGATATTAACATTATGTTCACACATTTGTAAATGAATTGGCCTCCCACCTGTTCTGTCATTTTAACGCACTATAGGTTTTATTTCACATGGTGTACTGTCACATGCTGAATAATATAATCAGTTGCACTGTTGTCCTGCTGAAATCAAACTTCTTCACTGAGTGTTCAAATAATGAAAGAACTCACTTGGAAAAATAAAAAATATATAATCATAGAAGTTGATTCATTTTTTTGGATATGTAGGAAAATTACAGAACTTGAGAAAATTCATTTAGCTATCATGCTGTCAGCCGCTAACTAATGCAGCTGTTAAAAGTCTCTAACTAGCTTAATTTGCATTTTATTTATGCTTTCAGAAAATAAGGTATGTCTTCTCAATGATCTCTTGCAATAACAAAGACGAAAGGGAATAGGTATATATGGGTAATTTCTAGAGACAAGTGCTCTGTGGGCAGGAGTGTAATTTGTTACTTTACTTTTGCCTGCCATCTGAGCTCAAATTGATGAAGGCAGCAGCATGCAATCAGTAAACACAAATACCTGCTTCATACTGGGCTTGTAGCATCATGTCGATTTTTTGAAGTAAGCTCCATAGTGCAAGAATGTAACAAGGGCTGCCTAAGAGGTTCATGTGCAGTTTATAAACACTTAGCTTTTTTAATTTTGCCATATGATGTAATTACCTATACATGAGCCAATGAACAGGCATATGGCCAAAAATTATCTATCGACCAGTATCTAATTACAACATGAAGACTATTATAAATAACTTTGAAGAATCTGCTCATCTCTTATGTACTTTCTGCATATAGGAACTATTTCAGAACATCTTAGGTTGGACTGGGAACAACTTAGGATGGGAACTGATAGGAAAGAGGAGATTGAGGCAGAGATGCAAGTGTTTTGTTTCTTCTTTAAAATTTATTTGCTCATGGGCATCACTCTCTAAGCCAGCATTTATTGCCCATTCCTAACTGCCCTTAAGAAGTTGGTGAGCTGCCTCCTTGAACAGCTGCAGTCCAGGTGATGTAGACAGACACACAGTGCTGTTAGGGAGGGAGTTCCAGGATTTTGACCAAGCGACAGTGAAGGAACAGCGATAAAGTTTCAAGTCAGGATGGTGTGTGACTTGAAGGGGAACTTGCAGGTGGTGGTGGTCCCATGCATCTACTGCCCTTGTCCTTCTAGGTGGTAGAGATTGTGTTTGGAAGGTGTGTCAAAGGAGCTTTCGTGAATTGCTGCAGCACATCTTGTAGATGGTACACACTGCTGCCATTGTGCATCAGTAGTGGTGGGAGTGAATGTTTAAGGTGGTTGATGAGGTGTCAATAAAATGGACTGCTTTATCCTGGATTGCATTGAACTGCTTGAGTGTTGTTGGCACTGTACTCATCCAGGCAAGTGGAGGGTATTCTATCATACTTCTGACTTGTGCCTTGTAGATGTTACACAGGCTTTTGCAAGTCAGGAGGTGAGCTACTCTCCACAAGTCAGGAGGTGAACTGTTCGCCATTGAATTCCTAGCAAGTACCTTGTAACCACAATATTTATATGGCTGGTCCGGTTCAGTTTTTGGCCAATGTTAATCCCCAGGATGTTGATAGTGGGGGATTCAGTGATGGTAACACCATTGAATGTCAAGGGGAGATGATTACATTCTCTATTGTTGGAGATAGTCATTGTCTGGTACTTGTGTGGTATGAATGTAACATGCTACTTTAACAGCCCAAGCCTGAATGCTGTCCAGGTCTTGCTGCATATGGACATGGGCTGCTTCAGTATCTGAGGAGTCACGAACAGTATTGAACATTGTGCTAGCGTCAACGAACATTTCTATTCCTGACCTTATGATGGAGGGCATGTCATTGATGAAAATGGTTGGTGTAGGCTAACCTAAGAAACTCCTGAAGTGATGCCCTGGGATGAGATGCTTCACCTTCAACAACCATAACCATCTTCCTTTATGCTAGGTATGACTCCAACCAGCAGAGAGTTTTCCCCCTGATTCCCATTGGCTCCAGTTTTCTAGGGTTCCTTGATGCCGCACTTGGTCAAACGCTGCCTTGATGTTGAGGGCAGCCACTCTCACCTCACCTCGAGAAATCAGCTCTTTTGTCCATATTTGAACCAAGGCTGTAATGTGATCAGGAACTGTGTTGTCCCGGTGGAACCAAAACTGAGCATCAGTGAGCAGGTTATTCCTGAATAAATGACACTTGATAGCACTGTCCGCGACAAATTCCATCACTTTGCTGATGATCGGGAGTAGACTGATGGGATGATAATTGGCTGGGTTGGATTTATCCTACTTTTTGTGGTCAGGACATATCTGGCCAATATTCCACAATGCTGGTAGATGTCAATGCCATAGCTGCACTGGAAAAGCTTGGCTTGGGTTCAACTACTTCCAGAGCACAAGTCCTCAGTACTAATATTGTGAGGACCCATAGCCTTTGCAATATCCAGTGCCTTCAGCCGTTTCTTGATATCACAAATTGGCTGAAGACTGGCATCTGTGATGCTGGAGACCTCCACAGGAGGCCGAGATGGATCATCCACTTGGCACTTCCACCTGAAGATGGTTGCAAATGTTTCAATCTTATCTTTTGCACTGATGTGCTGGGCTCCCTCATCATTGACAATGGGGAGATTGACACCTCATTTTTAGCATATGCCTGGTGCTACTCTTGGCATGCCCTCCTGCACTCATCATTGAATCGAGGTTGACCCTATCTTTGATGGTAATGGTAGAGTGAGGGATATGCTGGGCCTTGTGGTTGCAGATTGTGGTTGAATGCAATTCAGCTGCTGCTGATGGCTCACACCGCCTCATGGGTGCCAAGTTTTGATTTGCTAGGTCTGTTCGACATCTATCCCATCTAGCATGGTGGTGGTGCCACACAACACGATAGAGGCTATCCTTAATGTGAGGGCAGGACTTCATATTCAAAAGAACTGTGCAGTGGTCACTCCTACCAATAGTGTCACGGGGATATGCATATGCAGCAGGTAGATTAGTGAGGATGAGGTCAAGCAGGTCCAGTCTATCTGTTGTGTCCTTTAGGACTTGGCCAACTCATCCAGTAGTGAGGGACATTGAAGTCCCCCACCCAGAGTACCCTATGTGCCCTTACCACCCTCAATGCTTCTTCCAATTGTTGTTCAACATGAGGAGTACTGATTCACCAGCTGAGGTGTTAACCAGGAAGTGGGTTCCTTGCCCATGTTTGACCTGATGCCATGAGACCTCATGGGGCCCAAGTCAATGTTGAGGACTCTCGAGCTAACTCCCTTCTGCCTGTATACCACTGTGCTGCCACCTACGTTATTCGGATAGAACATCCTTAGGGATAGTGATGTTGGTGTCTGGGACATCGTAAGGTATGATTTGGTGAGTATGACTATGTCAGGCTGTTGCTTAGCTAGTCTGTCAACTCTTCCAATTTTGGCACAATTCCCTAGATGTTAGTAAGGAGAACTTTGCAGGGTTGACAGGGCTGAGTTTGCCATTATCGTTTCCGGTGACTAGGTCGATGTGGAGTGGTCCATCCACTTTCATTCCTTTTACACTTTGTAATGTTTTGATACAACTGCGTGGCTTGCTAGGTCATTTCAGAGGGCACTTAAGAATCAACCCCATTACTATGGTCTAAAGTCACATGTAGATTAACACCTCAGCTAACAACCAGCTAAGGACAGCAGATTTCCTTTCCTAAAGGACATTCGTGAATTAGATGGGTTTTTATGGCAGTCAACAATGGTTTTGTGGCTACCATTATTGATACTGGCTTTTTATTCCAGATTTATTAATTGAACTTAAATTCCACCAGCTGCTGTGGTGGGATTTGAATTTATGTCCCAAAGCATCGGCCTGGACCTCTGGATTACTAGTCCAGTGGTATTACGACCATGACTCTGCCTTCCTCCAACCCTTCCCTAAAGGATAGAGATCCTGTAACCTGACGACTGATGATCAACATCCTTTCTTATCCGTCCTCCCCCATGTACCTTATCCTGCACCAAAGTTCTTAGGTCCTTATCTTCCCATGAGCTGGCCCACAAATCATTGAAATGATCTGTCATCATCCTTTTCAGACTTCATCGTGCTCCTATTTCAAGACTAAAAATCCAGGTACCCTTTTTACCCTGTGTATATTACATTCTAAGATCATTGATAAGACTATTCTATGAGGTTCTAATTCTGTTCTCTTATTAATTAAAACCAAATGTACTTTTGATGCTGAGGCATCCAAGCAATGGCCCTCAAATCTTAATTGTCTTATGAATCCCAGATAACTCAAGTTATGATTAATTGCTTATACTTCTTATTTACTGGTTTATTCTCTGGAATTTTGTGAAGCTGGAGGTTTGGCATGGGCTTTTTCAAGCTCATTGCCTTATTGGTGGTTAAATTCAAAAATAGAATTTGTTAGTATCTGCTGTGTGCAATGTAGTAAAACAATGAGAACATTGATTTAAACTTTACACATGGGTAAATGGCACACAAAGACAAGGAGCCTGGGAGTTTCTGATTTATATACGAAATTGTTCCTGCTTCCTTAAGATTTATTTCCTCTCTATTTAACTTGATTTCTTTTTATTGCCTTAGTTCTCTGTTTTTGTTTTACTGCTGTTTCTTTTTAATTCTTGAATTTCTATAACTGTTTTCAATTATTTAAAAAGTCTTATTTCACCTTGTTGCTTTTGTCTTTGTCCACTTATATTCATCGTCTTTATCTTTCTTTCAATTTAACTCTTCACGCACCATAGTTCTGGTCTCCTTTATTCGAAGTGTCATCCTCATCATTTTGTTACAAGTGTAAATTTCCCAGCTCTGCCTTTATATCACTATTGTCATGATTGTTCTGCAATTGATTTGGGATTCAGTGGTGGCAATAACAGGAAATCCATAGTTCATGATACATCATCAATATTGTTTTTTTTTACACTTTTCAATTGAATAATGTTATAAAAATATGTTATGGGACATATTAATTTATAATGTAATTGGCTGGACATACATATGTGCATTGAACCTTTTTGAAAAATACACTTATCCTGAGCAAAGGATACTAGTTTACAGCAGCTACTAGGTCACATTTGTGAAGGATTGAAGCTGCTTCTATGGAGACACAGTCTATGGAGTTCTCAGAGAGAGTTCACGTGATTCAGCTATTGGGTGAAAAGATACTGGATTTAAGATAGTTAGAGAGACTGTCCCAGGGGCAAAAGCCCTACCTTACCTTACCCCATCTCTCTTTCTTCTGAAACCTTGCTCATCAAAGTTAAGCTGTTTCTTATTTGAAGAACCCACCAGAAGACCTCTTGCTGCAAGCTGAGAGTTCTTAAAGGAGAACCCCAAATCAGCACCACTGTCTCCAATAAGAAACTTCAAGAACCAGCAGCTACAGTGGGCCAGGACCATTCAGCTATGAACAAACATCTGACTTTATTTGTTACTTGGCCAAGTTTTTAATATCTGATGCTCTGCAGAGTTTTGCTTGTTTTTACATGCTCGGAAAGATTATGTGCGTGTGTTCTTTTTGCTTTGGTTGGTGGTTGGACATATTTGTACATTTTAAATCTTTTAATAATTTCAGCATCTTTACCTGAATGAGTTTTAGCAATAAAAATAACCCTTAACTTGTTAACTTAAGGTCCCTGGCTAGCTTATTTCTTGCACCACGCTATACACAGTTAAATATATTTATATATATTGAATTGGCAATATCACCTCCCTTTTAAATTCAAACTCTGGTATAACCAACTCAGGAGTGGGACAAAAAAAGGAATAAGCTCACCTCTGTTAATTCAGTCATAACAATAATGAACCACTTAACTGATAAAAATGATAAAACAACCTTTGCCCTAGCTCTGGATTGCACAGGTGTGAAAAAAGCTTTGTACCATTGGCTGGTCTTTCAATTTGTAAAGCCCATTTAACTCACCGGGATATGGAGCTTAATAGATGACATGATCAACAAAAAAGATAAATACTTTGGTGTTTTATGGTGAAGAGAAGGCTCTCAGTCAGCTGTATTAACCATCATACAGTAGCATCACACAGCATAAGTTCAGGGCTTCAGGTCATAGAAACATAGAAGCATAGAAAATAGGAGCAGGAGTAAGTTAGTCAGCCCTTCGACCCTGCTCCACCTTCAATATGATCATGGCTGACTCCAATCAGTACAGGCCTAGGCGGCCAAACCTCTCCTCACATGACAATAATGCCATCTCAGGAATCAGTCTGGTGAACCTTCGCTGCACTCTCTCTATGGCAAGTATATCTTTTCTTAGGTAACGAGACCAAAACTGCACACAATTCTCCAGGTGTGATCTCATCAATACCCTGTACAGCTGCAGTAAAACATCCTTGCTCCTGAATTCAAGTCCTCTCACAATGAAGGCCAACATACCATTTACCTTCTTAACTGCTTGCTGCACCTGCATGCTTGCTTTCAGCGAATGGTGTACAAGGACACTCAGGCCCCTTTGTACAACAACATTTCCCAATCTATCACCATTTAAATAATGCTGTGCCATTCTGTTTTACCTAACGAAGTGGATTACTTCAAACTTATCCACGTGATACTACATCTGCCATGTATTTACCCACTCACTCAACTTGTCTAAATCGCCTTGAAGCCTGTTAACACCCTTCCCATCGCTCACATTCCCACCAAGTTTTGTGTTGTCGGTAAAATTGGAAATATTGCATTTGGTTCCCTCATCTAAATCATTGATATATATTGTGAATAGCCAAGGCCCAAGCACTGATCCCTGCCGTACCCCATTATTCATTGCCTGCCACTCCGAAAAAGACCCATTTCTTCCTACTTTCTGTTTCCTGCCTGCGAACCAATTCTCAATCCATGTTAATGTATTGCCCCCAATCCCATGTGCTTTAATTTTACACACTAACCTCTTAGATGGGACTTTATTCAAAGGCCATAAGACCATAAGATGTAGGAGCAGAAGTAGTTTTTGAAAATCCAAATACACCACATCCACTCGTTCTCCTTTATCTATTCTGCTAGATACATTCTCAAAGAACTCCAGTATGCTTGTCAAACATGATTTCATTTTCTTAAATTCATGCTGACTTTGTCTAATCCTGTTGATATTTTCTAAGTGTCCTGTTATCACATCCTTTATAATAGACTCAGCATTTTTCCTACTGCTGAAGTTAGGCTAACTGGTCTGTAATTTCTTGTTTTCTCTCTCCCTCCTTATTTAAATAGTGGGGTTACATTTTCCATCCTCCAATCTGTTCCAGAACCTAGAGACAGCCAATGCATGCATTATTTCCATGACCACCAACTTTAGTACTCTGGGATGTAGATTATCAGGCCCTGGGGATTTATCTGCTTTCAGTTCCTTTAATTTCTCCAGCACTATTGTTTTAGCAATACTAATTTCCTTCAATTCCTCCTTCTCACTAGACCATTGATTCTCTAGCATTTCTGAAAAGTTATTTGTGCCTTCCTCCATGGAGACAGAATGAAAGTAGTTGTTTAATCGCTCTGCCATTTCCTTGTTCTCTATTATAAATTCTCCCATTTCAGACCTACATTGGTCTTTACTAATCTTTTTCTTTTTACATACTTATAGAAGCTTTTACAGCCTACTTTTATGTTCTTTGCAAGTTTACTCTCATACTCTATTTTTCCCCTCTTAATCAATCCCTTGGTCCTCTTTTGATGAATTTCAAACTGCTCCCAATCCTCAGGCTTGCAACTTTTTTGAGCAACTTGATATGAGCCTTCTTTGGATCTAATGCCATCCTTAATTTATTTTGATAGCCATGGTTAGGTCGCTTTTCCTGTTGTATTTTTGCACCAGAAAGGAATGTGTAACAGTTGCAATGCATACATTTGTTCCTTAAATATTAGCCATTACCTATCCGCCTTTAATGAAGTTCCCCCATCTATCTTAGCCAACTCATGCCTCATACCTTTGTAGTTTCCTTTGGTAAGATTTAGGACCCTAGTGTCAGATTGGACTTCTTCACTTTCCATCCTAATGAAGAATTCTATCATGGCAGTGTATAATAGACTAGGTGAACTCAGGGGGATGAATGCAACACTAGTCTGGATGCAGGATGAAAAAAAAACTTCACGACATAAAGAAAACCATCACAGTGAATCTACAATAATAATGTGAAGTATCATTAAAGGATACTGCTTTGAGAAATAGTGAAATATTATAGGAGGAGGATAATATTTCCATGGCTGTTAAGTAAATAGTGAGGAGAAATTTAGGAAGTTGAAGAGAAGGGACAAGGCATTCGTAGAGGGTAGTGATATGAGTAATGATAGAAAGGTCAAAATAGGGCCAGAGTAGGAAAATGGCAAAAAAAGACTAAATTAAAGGCTTTTTATCTGAATTCACGCAACATTCAAGACAGATGAATTAATGGGTATGATCTGATTGACATTACAGTGACATGGCTGTATGGTGGCCAAGGCTGGAAGCAGAATATTGAGGAGTATTTGATATTTCAGAAGGCTGGGCAGAAATGAAAATGAGGTGGGGTAGCTCTGTTAATAAAGGATAAGCTCAATTCAGTGGTGAGAAATGATTTTCTCTCAGAAGACCAAGATGTAAAATCCGTTTGGGTGGAGATAAGAAATAGCATCGAAACAAGTCACTGGTAGGAGTAGCTTATATGACTTTTAACAGTGGCTACACAATAAGACAGGGTATAAATCAAGAAATAAAGGGGGGAGTATAAGAAATGTAATGCAATAATCATGGGCAATTTTAATGTTCATGTACATTAAACAAATCAAATTGGCAAAGCTAATGTTGAGATTATCCGGGACAATTTCTTAAAATAATATGCTGTGAAACCAACCAGGAAACTATTTTTGATTGGGTAACATGTAATGAGATAGGATTAATTAGCAAGGTCAGGGTAAAGGATCCTCTAGGCAAGAGTAATCATTACATTATAGAACTTCACATTCAATTTGAGGGTAAGAAACTTTGGCCTGTAACTAGTGTCTTAATCTTAAATAAAGGCAATTATAAATCTATGAATATAGGCTTGGATAAAGCAGAGTGGGAAAATAGATTAAAAAGGAAGACAATAGAGAAGAAGTGGCAGACATTTAACGGTATATTTCATAATTCCCAACAAAAATATATGCCTTTGAGATGGAAAGACTCCACGAGAAGGAGGAACCATCTGCAGCTAATGAAGGGAGCTAAGGATGGGATCACATTGAATGAAAAGGAATACAATATTGTGAAGATTAGTGGTAGGCCAGAAGATTAGGAAAGATCTGAAACCAGAAAAAGATTATTTTAAAAAAGGAGGAAAATAGACTATGAGAGTAAACTAGCAAGAAATATAAAAACAGACAGTAAAGTCTTCTACAAGTACATAAAATGGAAGAGTGTACCTGATTGCTAAAATAAATGTTGGTCCCTTAGAGGTTGAGACTGGTGAATTAATAATGGAATACAAGGAAATGACAGAGGTTTTGAACAAATATTTTGTATCTGCCTTCATGGTAAAAGAAACTAAAAGCAAAACAATAATAGTAGAAAATCAGGAATGAAAGGGAGGGATGAACTTAAAACAATCGTTATCACTAGAGAAAAACTACTAGGCACACTAATGGGGCAGCAAGCTGACAACTATTCTGTACCTGATAGGAAGCATCCTAGGCTCTTAAAGAAAACCTGACAGAGGTCTTCAGAGATAGTGGATGCATTTGCTCTGATCTTCCAAAATTCTCCACATTCTGAAAAATTCCCAGCTGATTGGAAAATTACAACAATAACATACATATTCAGGGAAAAATGGGAGACAAAAAGTACAAAACTATAGACCAATTAGCCTAACATTTGTAATTTGGCAAATGCGGGAATGCATTATTAAGGAAACAGTAGTAGGATGTTTGGAAATTCATAATACAATGAAGCAGAGTCATGAGTTTATGAAAGGGAAATTATGTTTGACAAATTCGTTAGAGTTCTTTGAGGATGTAATGAGTAGGGTGGATAAAGGGAAGCCAGTAGATGCAGTGTATTTGGATTTCCAAAAGGCATTTGATAAGATGCCACATAAAATGTTATTACCCAACATAGGGGCTCATGGTGTTGGGGGTAATATATTAGCATGGGTAGAGGATTGGCAAACTAACAGAAAACAGGGTTGGAATGAATGGGTTATTTTCAGGTTGGCAAACTGTAACTGGTGGGGTGTCACAGGGATCAGTGCCAGGACATCAAATATTTACAATCTATATTAATGACTTGGATGAAGACACCGAGTTATTGTAGCCATATTTGATAACAATACAAAGATAGGTGGGAAAGCAAGTTGTGTGGAGAATACAAAGGGCCTTAACTTCCTTAGTACTTATCAGCACTCTGGTAGCGTAGCCTGAATGTTGAGCGTCGGAACCTCACAGAAGTCCCAAAGCACATTACATTCGAACTTCCAACTTGGGATTTTTAGCTGTACAGCTGAGTACGCTACACTGAAGGGCTTCTATTTAAACTGATGTGTCAGCGCTAACTTCTCCTAGATACCCTGAGGATAGGCAAGTATTTGCATGGATTTCTTTACATGCTTTCATTCTTGGTCTAGCTGCGGTGAAGAGAGGCAGCAGACATTTTGGAGAGATTCTTAAGGTGGGTGAAGTTTTTTATATATGTTTAAAAGATGTTGAAAGTATATGCAATGTGCAGAAAGTCAAAGATAGATATAAATTTTATTCTTTTTGGCTTTTTCATGAAATTCTGCTGTTTATTCCATTAAAAAGTGCTTTCATATTTAACAATGTAAGTTTGACCCATAGAGGTGCCTGTAATAAGTTGGAATGAGTGGGTTATTTTCAGGTTGGCAAACTGTAACTGGTGGGGTGTCACAGGGATCAGTGCCAGGACATCAAATATTTACAATCTATATTAATGACTTGGATGAAGTTATTTTGTAAAATATGTGTTTACAATGCATTTTAATGCAGTGTGGTGTATTCCAGTTTTAAGAGTCCCTTTAGTGCAATGTTGATCCTTGGAAGCCTCTTAAATAATAAATTTGGTATATGTGAAAGGAGTTCTGCATTCACTGTTACAAGTATGTAATTTGGCTACTTCAAATGCTTTAGAAAAGTGTAATGCTTAAAAGGACTTATGCAAGCCTTCTGTAAGCTGATGTGAACTATCTCTCCGACAGGTATTCCAGAATCTAGTGCAGATTGCACATTTGATCTGGAGTCATGTTCAACACCTGCTACGTTACAATTGCTGATCTGCTTATTAGGACCACTCTACTTTTGTAGAGGTCTCGATGCAGGCACACAGACCATGAGAGGAGAGTCAGGCAACATATCCACTTGCTGAACAAGGGGGTGAACTGCCCATCCCAGAGAGCGCACAGGCAAAAGAACATCATATGAAATGATATCAGAGGAAACCATGTAGGGCTTCAGAGTTTATTAGATTTGACATATACCCTGTGAGGATGGAGAGGTACCTCTCATTCCACAGATTGCTGGTTTCCCGAAAGTTATTGGGTCTTTTGATGGAGCACATATTCTATTGAAGGCACCAATTCATCAACAGGAAGGGTTTCCATTCTTTGAATGTGATGATAGAGTGTGATGCCCAAATAAGGATCCTCAATGTGAATGCAAACAACCAGGGAAGTGCACATGACTCATTCGTCCTGGTGAACTCAATGTTGCACCGGACCATGACAGCATCATCAGGAATTACAGGATGGCTATTGAGTGATAATGGAAACCCATTGTGAACGTGGCTTATGACACCATTTCAGAGGACCACCAATGAAGCACAGGATCGATGCAACCATGGCCATGTAGCAATATGTCAGGGGGTGAAGAGGACAGTTGGACCTCTAAAGACATGTTTTTGATACCTGGACGGGTCAGGGGGCACGTTACAGTGCGAACCTGTGACAGTCTCAAAGATTGTTGTAGTATGTTGTGCATTGCATAACTTTGCCCTTCAGCAAGGGTTGAACCTACACCCTGAAGATGATTTGGCGCAAGAAATGGAGAAACTGGAGGATGGCAATGCAGACATGCCTCCTGAAGCATGTGAGGAAGCTCATGCTCCCAGCTGCCACCAGGGAAGCTCCAGGTCGCCTGGTCACTTCTGCTTTTGGACATTGAGCTTTGAAAATTCACAATGTGTCCCTCCCTCCCTTTCTCCCTTCCTCTCTCCATTCTAAAATAAGATGAGAGAACTGTTGTGGTAAAGTTTTTTAAAAAGCTTCATTTTATTTGTAAAAACGTTGAGGTAGTTATTATCCAAAATGTCATAGTGCAGCTGCTTAAGTTAAAGGTAACTGTGATGTCAAAAATTTGAGATTTTGTATCTCGTACATTATTTTGGTGAATAAATGTTTGTCATAAAACTTTACAAATTGCTACAAATGTGTTATTACAACATCAAAAACACAGAACTCTTAAATAGAAGATAACAATAACTGAATAACATAACACAAATAAACGTCACATTTGAACTGGAACATTTTTAAGTGAAAACATAAATATATTAATAAACAACACAAACCAAAAATAAGTCAGATGTAACAAAACACAGTTTGCAGTCAAGTCAGTGGTCAAAAGCACAATAAGTAAGGAACACAAAACAAGTGAAAAAATAAAGAAAATATCCATCAGGGAAAAGATGGGGGTGGATGAGGTAGAGGAGATTGTGTTGAAGAGAGAGGGGACGGCTCTAGTTCCTTCCGTGTCACCCTTAGCCCCTTCCGTGTCCACGTGATGTAACCTCCTGTGTCCCAGATGCATGCAGCAGGTTTCTCTAAACTGGGTGGCTGCTGGACAGAAGGCGCAGGAACTGCAACATAACCAGCAGCAACTGTCTCTGAACTGGGAGGCTCCTGGCCAGAAGGTGCAGCTGCAGGTGTTACAATTTTAGTAAGAATCTGACAAAGAGGCTCATTGTGTTGCCTCATAAGCTCATTCTTCTGCTGCCAATGCCGCAGTCTCCTCAGCTCCTGAAGTTTCTAAGTTCCCTTCCACCGACACAGCAGCATATCTTTACAGGCATCCCCCTCTCCCCCTCCCCAATCACCATTAAATTTAGCATTAGCACAGGACTTTCCACAAAAGTCTGAAATCTCACCTTCCTGCAAAGCCTCTCCCTCCTTCGCTGCAGCTTCAATGTTGCACAACGATGATGTACTCGTCTCCGTTACACCCTGACCCCCTTTCAGGTATCTCTGCTACTGCACCAAACTCACCTGCATTGGCATCTGATGTGATTATGGCAACTGTGAGAGCCAAAAAGAGCACAATTATTTTTCGTAACAAATTAACTGCCATCTCGATGGTGTGATCACTCAGCATTTTTTACCTTTGCTTATCCCCACATCTGATGCACTGCTGTTCATTATGAGGTTGGAGATATCCATCAGTCACCATTCGTACTCCTCCTGTTCGGCCACCAACCCCCTCCCAAAATCAATGCATGCCCCCAGGCATCATGGGCTAGCTTCGTCTAAAGAAAGAAATTGAATTTTTTGTTAAAACAAACTGGCTGTCCTGCCCTGTGACACATTTTACGACTTCTGGAGACAGATGAAAGCTTGTACCGTGTGGAACTTTTTGTTCCATTATCACACTTATGACAAAGTCAGAGCCATCCCCAAGGTAACTGCATTTTACGACACCTCTCAGAGTTATGAAAGAAACTGTACTGTCTTATCAGGGTTGGATGGAACGAGTTCATTGCGACACCAAGGCAACTGCATTCTTTACACCTCTGCACTGTCTTATTAAGATTGAACATAACTAGTTCAAAGGATTTCCACGGCATTTACATTTTTGACATCTCAAACTTAGTAGACAACAAACATTTTTAAAAGTTACAAACTAAGATTTTAAGTCACAGGAATTACTTTATGTATTCAGATATATACATACCCTGGCCGAATGCATTAAATAATTTAGTTTCTTACAGCGCTGATCCACCATCCTAGGCACAATGCTGTTGACATTAAGAATTGCTGCAACCTGTTTTTCCAAGTCATACTCTGAAGTTTCCTCAGAGGCTTAGAGTTTCCACACCCTTGGACATACATGTGCCTTTTTCCACCTCATTTAAGAGAATATTCAATTTCACATTTGTGAAGTTTTGACTCCTGGAAAAACTCAGCAGGTCTGGCAGCATTGGCAGAGAAGAAAAGAGTTGACGTTTCGAGTCTTCATGACCCTTCCACAGAACTGAGTGAATATAAGGAGAGGGATGAAATATAAGCTGGTTTAAGGTGGGGGTGGGGGGTGGGAGAGAAGAGGGGGTGGGGTGGTGTGGTTGTACGGACAAGCAAGCGGTGATAGGAGCAGATAATCAAAAGATGTCACAGACAAAAGAACAAAAGAACACAGAAGTGTTGAAGGTTTAGATAATATCACCACCTTCAACACCTCTGTGTCCTTTTGTTCTTTTGTCTGTGACATCTTTTCATTATCTGCTCCTATCACTGCTCTTCCCCGATATGAATACTTTTAAGCATGCTACACTTAAAGTCATTTAATAACATTAAAGATTTAAAACAAATAAGAAAAACTAAGTTCACTTATAAATCTTGACTAAAAATTTTATTCAATCATGAAAATAAATTAAATAATTACACTTAGAATGAGTCAATAACAACAGCATTAGCTGTTTCAAAGAAATAACAAAATAAATTTTAAAAGCTGGCAAATACCTTCAGAATCATGGGGAATCCTTGGGTCTTCACCTTGTCTCTTTAAAACTCTTCAGTCAAATGCCGCCCTCATCGGGAGCTCCCGGGTCCAGTTGTGTCATTGCAGGGCGTAGCATCGCCAGAGTCACACTTCACTGCTGCCTGCGAAGAATCCTTCGATGGAGGCTCCAAGTACCTCCCGGGATCGGAATGGTCAGCGTAAATTTGCAGGTAAGATAAGTATGTTTTTTCTGGTTTTTGCAGCAGTCCATCACTTCCCAATGGCAGAAGGAAGAGTTTGCAAAAGGATATAGATAGGTTAAGTGAGTGTAAAAATTTAGTAGATGGAGTATACTGTGGTAAAATGTGAGATTATCTATGGTAGGGAGAATAGAAAAGCAAAATACATTTTAAGTGGAGAGAGACTACCGAATGTTGCAATACAAAGGCATCTGGGTGTCCTTATATGTGAAATGAAAAAAGGTAGCATGCAGATACAGCAAGTAATCAGAGCGGTAAATGAAATGTTGGTCTTCATTGCAAGGGAAATGGAATGTAGGGAAGGCTTGCTACAACTGATCAGTGTTTTGGTGGGGCCACATCCAGAGTACTGTATTTAATTTTGTTCAAAGAAGGTTCACAAGGTTGATTTCTAGAATGAAGGCATTGTCTTATGAAGAAAGGTTGAACAGTTGGGCCTGTATTCATTGGGGTTTAGAAGAATGACAGGTTCTGTTATTGAAATATAGGAGATACTGAGGGAACTTGACAGGATAGGTGCTGAGAAGATGTTTCCCCTTGTGGGGGAATCTGGAACTAGTTTCAGAATAAAGGGTCGCCCATTTAAGACTGATTTGAGGAGGAATTTCTTCTCTCAGTCATGTCTGTTAGTAATTCTCTACCTTAGCAGTGGAGGCTGAGTCTTTGAATTTAAGACTGAGAAAGACAGATTTTTGAACTATAGGGGAGTCTAGAATTATGTGTAACAGACAGGAAAGTGGAATTGAAACCTAGGTTGGATCAACCATGATCTTTATTGAAAAGTGGAGCAGAGTCTAGCGACCCTACAGTCTACTCCGTCTCCTATTTCTTATGTCCTTATGGACAATATTGAGCAGGCACTTGCTTCCACTCAATCATGCCAATGACAATGGAAAGAGATAAGGGTAGGTTGTCTAAGGCAGCTAGGCTGGCTTCAGCTGCTTGGAAACTATGTCCAGGTATCCATTAGCAGTGGCATAGAGAGGATTCTTTTCAGGAGGTACTAGTTTATGAGTTTGCCAGGCCAAACAAAACTACTCCAAAAGGTCTATTTTCAAGTAAGAATTTCACAATAAGGCTCAAATAAAAACATTATTACTTTGACTAATTTAACAATGCAAATAAAGTAATTGGAAAGAAAATGCAATCTTCTCACACAAAACCTTTAGAGGTGAAGTTCAAGCATTGCTTACCTGTTGCTAGTCTATTAATAACTTTGCTAGCATTCACTATAAAATCCCAGTGAACATTTGGAAGTGTAAGCCCAACGATTTCATTTTCAATGTTCAAGTTGACTAAAGATGCTGCTGGGTGCTGAGATGGAATGTTTAAAAGACCTGTCTTGGTGCCTTGGGACTTTGTGTTTTTTCCATTGAGCCCCTGTACACTTTCTACAACCAATAAACACCATACTGTAAAGTGGGATGTCTGAAAAAAACTCTGAAAAATTTAATCCATTTATCACTTTCTCCTGCGCTTGAAAATAGTCTGGACGGCAAGCTAATAGAAGTATCAATTATCCAGGCCCTTTGAAGTTTCAAAAACCACAAATCACAAACACTTGAAACCATTTACTTATGTCAACAAACATTGTGAAATTGACTGCAGAGGTTAAAAACCGTGAGCTGTCAATCAAACAATGTTTCCTCATAGATGTCTGAGCTCTCAGTCAAGGCTCATTACAAACACTAGGCCAGGTCGGCAGTGTTGGATGTGAGCTTCTGATAGGAAGCAGCTCACAACCTTTAAAGGCACCCCTGAGAATTGCACAGCCTGGAAATGGAGTCAGGAATCCCAGAATTGCAACCCGCCAGCCATTTTTAAAGGGCTCTTAAGTCAGCCCGACTTGATGAAAATCCAGGCCCATATTTTCTCTGGAGAGACAAGAAGCCGTCAAGGAACTCCCTCCAAAAGGGAATGAGGGCAGGTGGCCAGGGAATCAGACACCATGGACCTGCAGCAGTGCCAAGAAGCCTTTTCAGATCCACCTCACCACCTATCTCTCACACTGCTCAATGCACTACACCCTCATCACTCAAGGCTCAGGCTGAACATTCAGCTATCCATCTCACTCTCACACACCTTCCAATGATGTCGGCATCACACCCGCTTCTCTCTGTCTCCACGTACTTCCAGCTATTCAGCTAGGGAAGGCACATCACCTAAACTCAGTGCCACACAATCACTTACATTCTTCCCTCTACCTTACAGGTCCTAGTGGCATAGAAAAGAAGAGAGGAGCAGAGGACTGGCAAAGTATGGACAAACCTTTATAGTTCTCCACATCATGGGACCAGCTGTAGCAGAGCTGTAGCATCTGACATCACTGACAACATTGAGGATGACGGTATGTTGCTGTCTTATGCTCCTTCACAAATTCTACCTCATCCTGCCTTCTGACATGATGTGCTGTTTGCAGTAGGTGCGGCCATGGACCTGTTGATTTACTCTCCAACACCACCCCTCATCAAAACCCATCCATACTGATTTTATCCTTTTGGATACCCAAAAACTGCCACCTGTCCAGCCACAGCAGCCCAGGAGGAGGAGAGACAGCAACACCACCTCACTGATGAAGAAGCATCATCACTTGATCTGACATTCACATCCACCAGCCAAGGTACTGGCACTGTGCTTATCTTAGAGGCTAGTGCAGAGTTGGGATCTGCATGTCATGAATCATCAGGCACTTATGGCCTGTGGCCAGGCCAGGCTGCGGGGGAAAGGATAACACATGTGCCAGTTCACTCATGGTTGCACATGAGTTCTGCTATAGGGGACTCAGATAAGGACCTCAGAGTGGGGTGGCATACAGAAAAATGCTGATCAGGATGCACACAGAGACACATGGTGCATTGGAAGGTCTGCCAGACAGCCTATAACGGTCAACGAGCATGGAGGATTCCAGTTCCAGTGCAGCAGGGGACTTCAAGCAGAGGTTGGAGCCTCTTCTTCCCTGTCAAGTGGTGGGCAAATCCATGACAGGAGTAACGGACCCAGCAGAATTACAGTGTATGCTGGTCAGTGCGTCAGCTTCCATCGCAGCACAGGTAGAGGCAACCAATGTCTGAGTGCTGCTGTGGATGCTCAGACTATGGTGAAGAGATTTACACTTGCTGCCATGCCTGCACCTAACTGAGCTTAATAAGGAGCATCCTCTGTCTATAGCCTCTGCCTAATTTGCTGGTCATGTTGCCAGAGGAATATTCACAGCCCCCATGCCACGTATAGAGCTGGGTCACCAGACCCATGCCTCCCTAAATCCATGCAACAACACACCATAGAAACTCCAAAACAAAAAGCCACAGCACTTTCACTCATTTTGTCACAGCAGAAGTAAGACAAAATGACATCATCTGCAAGTTTGGTGACTGTCCCTTTAAATGACACTCATGTAGTACCTCATGCTGCTGAATGCTGGTTGAGCTGAGTGATTACCATAAACATTCAGTGAACATGCACAGACCAGATTAGTGAAATATGCGTTAAATCAGCAGGAGTGGTTAAATGGCATCACAATCAAACATCTCCTCATGCTACCGGTGCACATACGGTACACCAGTGCTAGCTCCCTGTCCTCAGAGGGAGCTACACACAACATATAAAAAAGTCGCCGACAGTCTGACTGTGCTGTTTTACAGCACCAATACTGGCACTACACAACCCAAAATCACAGCCTCAATTTTCATCCTGTCACTCTGTCTGTTATCCAATCAAACAAAAGACCGATTCACTGCATTGGCCTTACACAGTCATGATTTATCAAGCTTTTTTTTAAGTTGAGCGAAATGGCAGATGACTTTTAGTTATTGGAAGTCTAGTAAGGCAGTAAGGCCTACAATTCAATTAAGTTAAAAATAAATGGAAGAAAGGCTAGCGACCCATTTAGGTTTTTTCCACCCACAGTGGTTGACAGGGCCCTCAATTGTGTTGTGCCCCGCACACCGGCCTCACATCTTCCTCTCCCTCCCAGAACCATGATAGGGTCCCCCTTGTCCTCACTTATCACCCCACCAGCCTCCGCATTGAAAGAATCATCCTCCGCCATTTCCGCCAACTCCAGCATGATGCCACCACCAAACACATCTTCCCTTCACCCCCCTGGCGGCATTCCGCAGGGATCATTCCCTCCAGGACACTCTGGTCCAATCCTCCATCACCCCCTACACCTCCACCCCCTCCAACGGCACCTTCACATGCAACTGCAGAAGGTGCAACACCTATCCCTTTACTTCCCCCTCCTCACCGTCCAAGGGCCCAAACACTCCTTTCAAGTGAAGCAGCATTTCACTTCTACTTGCCTCAATTTAGTCTACTGCATTCACTGCTCCCAATGTGGTTTCCTCTACATTGGAGGGACCAAACGCAGACTGGGTGCCCGCTTTGTGGGACGCCTTCAGTCTGTCTGCCAGCATGACCCAGACCTCCCTGTCGCTTGTCATTTCAACACTCCACCCTGCTCTCATGTCCACATGTCCGTCCTTGGCCTGCTGCATTGTTCCAGTGAAGCTCAACGCAAACTGGAGGAAGAGCACCTCATCTTCCAACTAGGCACTCTACAGCCTTCCGGACTGATTATTCAGTTTGATAATTTTAGATCATGAACTCTCTCCTCCATCCCCACCCCCTTTCCGATCCTCCTTTTTTCCAATAATTTATATGTATTTTTCTTTTCTCACCTATTTCCATTATTTTTAAATGTATTTCCATCCATTGTTTTATCTTTGCCTTTTAGCCTATTTCGATCCCTTCCCTCCACCTCACCCCCACTGTGGCTATCTGTACCTTTATTATCACATTCCTTAGATAATATCACCAGCTTCAACACCTCTTGTCCTTTTGACCATGACATCTTTTGGTTATCTCCACCTATCACTGGCCCTCTATCCAGCTCTATTTGTCCCATCTCCCTTAAACCAGCTTATATTTCACCGTTCTTCTATTTTTCCTTAGTTCTGTTGAAGAGTCATACGGACTCAAAACATTAACTGTGTTCCTCTCTGCAGATGCTGTCAGACCTGGAGTTTTTCTAGGTATTTTTGTTTTTGTTTTGGATTTCCAGCATCTGCAGTTTTTTGCTTTTACCCATGTAGGTTACCTGCCTTCACTCTCCAATCACATGGATCAGCCTAAGCACGATCTGCTCCCGTATGCACATACACTTTTAACAATGAATATTAATTTACACAGATTCGCTGGAAAGCAGAGTGTGCTTGGCCCAATGGCTCTGTGTTCAAATGTGCCTGCATACTGAGGAATCTGAACAGGTGATCTCTGATTTATAAGCTCATGATGTAATTCGTTCAAAGCTAATCAGTTCAATGTCAACAAATGTATCTGGAATGAATAGTTGTTCATAATAAGATCAATTACAATCCATATTAACTTCATCTTTCAACTGAGTTTATCAAATGTCTAAGCTACCTACTACAATTAATCCCAATAAGCTGGTAGAGTGAACTTTCCAAGGCTCCTAAGACCCCAAATGCAACATGTGGAGATCAGAAAAGTAGGCTTCCGAATTTGGATGCTACATTTGTTATGACCACAGCTGGTGTTAATTGCTGTGCAAACCAAATCCCAGAGGGAAACTTGGCTTACGGGCCATAATATTTTCTTTGTATCCTGAAATCAAGAAGAAGATGCACCAATCTCAGGAGTAAGAGGTCCAGTAACACTTTTTGGACTTTAGAAATTAAAACTAAAAGTTTTGTTAACAGAAATAAAAGAAACTTAAGCACACAAGATTACAGTTACACAATTAAGGTTAGTTATGCAAAACATTCCCCCCAAAACTCCTTATTTGGTCAAACCCACAAATAAACACCTTCCAGGCAACACTCTCTTATAGATGTCTACTATGAAATCCAGTGATATTACACAAGGCAAACTGCTGTAGCTTCAATAAAGGTGTACCACATGACCTTTATCCTCCACCGTTCTGTGGTGGAATCCATTTCAGAATAAAACTGCTTGCTGCAGTCCAAGACTTTTCTGGCTTGGCTGGATGGGTGATTCAAACTGTGTCCTCTCCCCCAGAGCTCCAGCTATTTCAAGAGCTCAAACAGCTCCTACTATCTCCAGCCATCTCCAGCTCAACAGCTAGATCCAGCTATCCACAGTAATTGTAAAATACATTTGTTTTCCCTTTCACATCCATTCCATTGTCCTCATACCTCTTTGAAACTCAGACCCTTCCAAACATAGGATCTAAAACATAATACCCCACTACTATTTACCTAGGCAACTCCTGCAAGATGCAAGCATGTTTCTTTGTGCTTCCGACTCCCCTTTGATATTCAAGCTATCAGCTTATCTAAAAATGCAAATGTTAGATTTAACCTATTTACCTCAAACTTAACACTGCTATCCTTTTCATGTTTCCAAACCCCCACACAACCTGACTCCTATCAAACTCTGCCCAGTTTAATTAAAAAACACACACACACAGCCTGTTTGTTTTCCAGAATAACACAACATTCCTCAAAATATTTTTAAAAATCCATTCTCACACCTCCCTGCTTAGCAAAAAAGGAATCATCTTAATTCCAAAAAGATGGTTTCAATTTTTACCCATTTCTTATTCCTTACTACATTTACCTTTATGAACAAAACTATTATCTAATAGTGTACATGTATTAACCATGAAAATATATACACAGGACCTTTGTAAAAATAGAGTTCATTCCAGTCCATTCTCCATTTGCCAATATTGAAGTTATTTTGAATTTTAACTCTTGGCAACGATTCTGCAATCAAATTTTCTCTTCTAGCCACATGTATAACTTGTAAATTAAATGGCTGCAATCATAAACTCCACCCAAACCGTCTTGTATTTCTGTTCCAAAACTTTTCCAGAAACTTCAAAGGATTGTGGTCAGTATATATAACTGTCTCTTGTTATGACCCACCCCGAGGTGAGATTCCACAAAGTTGTTGATCCAGGTGAGACCCCTCAATTTGTCACCATCTGGCTCGGATACCCCCAAATTGTTATGCCCTGGATGAGGAGAGATGAACTGGCTCCCTGTCTTTATTCAGTCCCGCCCCCCACTTCTGTTGATCACAACAAGATTTAATCTCAAAAGGATCCCTTTATCCTAGGCCCAATAATTCTGGTTTTGAGGGAGTCAATTTGATCAGGCTTTCTTGAGTTAGAGGTAAGAATAAATTTATTAACTACTGAAGGCAAGAAAGGATAAAACTCATGCACAGATGGTCGTACAGATTAAAATTAAGAATTTAACTTAAAGGAAGTGAATACATATACATATACATATATATACATTTATATATACATATAAAAAAAGTATACGGAACAGCTCTTGACTCGTGGGAGTAGGTGATTGAGCTTTGTGGCCTTTATGATTGGAGATTCCAGTAGAATTTGCTCTGTAGATGAATACTTGGTTTCGAGGTTCCAGTGGAGTTGACTCTGATAGATGAATAGTCAGTTTCAAGGTTCCAGTAGAGTTGAATTTGTTAGAGATAGGGAGAGAATAGGATACTTGCAAAATAGTGATTTGCAGGGATACTGTGTGTGGCTGTTACTTCTGAGTCAAACTTCCAGCACCTAATCTCTCTCAGAACACCCACCAACAGACAGATACTGGGGCAGTTTTTCTGCTCACTTTTAACCCCTTCTTTGTATATTCCAGGTAGAAAGCAAATTCACAAATCTGTCTGGGCATTGCTTACAGGATTTCTGGATGAGATGATACTCATCTCCCATAATATCGCATTGTCTCTACTGGAGGGAGCAGTTAGTTTCTGGATGTCTTTAGAAATACCTTGTCTGGCATAGGGTGGGGTTCCATTACCCTGCAGCATTCCAGCCAGTGGCTGGTGTGCATTTTTAAAATCCCAGGTCTTATTTTTAAAGTCCAATATTTCCGGATGCAATTCGATATTTTTCCTTCATTATCATGACACTCTGAAGAATTGTTTGCAACATACACTTCAAAATGCTGCAATGTTAACACCAAACTTAAGGTCTCTTTCTCTATAGTTGAATATTTCTTCTGGTGTACATTCAGCTTCCATGTGAAATATCCTACAGGCTCCTCTATTCCTAGTTCATTTTATTCTGGCAATACAGCACCAACACTGACATCACTGGCATCAATAACCATCTTAAACTCCTTTGTATAATCAGGTGCATATGGAACAGGTGTAGTTATTAGTACAGCTTTCAAGCTGTCAAATGCATCCTGATACTCCTGTGTCCATTGGCATTTTCTGTTTTTCACCTATTCAGTCAGCAGAGCAACTGCATTGCTGAGGTTTGGCATGAATTTCCGATAAAATCCACTCATGCCTAGAAAGCTCAAAACTTCCCATTTTACTGTATGCACTGGGAATTCCACAATAGCTTTTACTTTTGCATCTTGTGAGGCCCCTTGACCATGTCCAACAGTGTGGCCTAAATATGTAACTTGCGACTTTGCAAATTCACTTTTAGCCAAATTCACAACCAAATTGGCTTCCTGCCGTCAATCAAACAGTTCCTTTAAATGTTATAAATGTTCCTCCCATGTTTGACTGAATACTATTAAGTCATTAATATAAACAGCAGAGTTGCTCAGTCCTTCAGTTACTTTGTTCTTTAGTCTCTGAAATGTTGCTGGTGCATTTTTCATACCTAAAGGCATCACTTTGCATTGATATAGGCCCTCTGGCATCACAAAAGCTGATACCTCCTTTACCCTTTCCGATAAAGGTAGTTGCCAATATCCTCGCAGCAAGTCAATTTTTGTGATAAACTTTGACTGTCCCACTTTCTTAATATAATCCTCCAATTGTGGAATTGGATATGAATCTGCTTTTGTTACTGCATTCACTTTTCGGTAATCAATGCAGAGTCTTTGTGATCCATCCAGTTTCAGCACCATTACAATGGGTGAACTCCAATTACTGTGATTGTCTCTATTATGTCATTTTGAAGCATAAATTCAATTTCTTTTTGCACTTGAGGTAATGTTACTGGATTTAATCTACATGGGTGTTGCCTTATTGACTCCAAATTCCACATCAATTCCACATCAACATCATGTACAGCTAAATCTGTTTTTCCCAGTTTATTTCCACAACTTGCTTCATATGACTATAATAGCTCTTTTAAATCACTCTGACCCTTTTCTGGAAGGTAATCCAATATTACATCTAGATTGTTAAACACTCCCTCATTGTCCAATTTAATCAGAGGACGATCTATTTCAGAATTCTTAATTCCTACCTCTGTTTCCCTACCTCCAACTACCAGTACCTCCTCCTGTTTATCTTCTCTGTCAAAGTATACTTTTTAAGCATATCTTCATGGCACACCCATTGATTCTTCCTTCTAAGTGGGGTACTTACTACATAGTTTACTTCACTCAGTCTCTTTTCAATTTGGTAAGGTCCACTAAACCTTGCTAGTTTCCTGACACTGGCAACAATACCCAGCCGCAAAATATTAATTAAAGGAATCCATGGTGAAGTTATTCCCAGCCTCAATTTTTGCCCTCTTGTCTTTGCCTTCATCACTTGTTGAGATATCTTTAAATGTTTTCTGCCTATTTCAAACAACCTCTCGGTGAATTTCATCACATAATCCAGGAGCATTATTTCAGAACTTTGACTCACTAATTTCTCTTGAATCAGTATGAGTGGTCCCCTTACTTTATGACCATAAATTAAGTGGAAAGGACTGAATCCTGTTGAGTCATTCAGGGCATCCCTAATAGCAAAAAACAAGAATGGAATCCCTTAATCCTACTTATGTAGATACTCTTGACCATATGCTCTCATCATAGTCTTTAAAGACTGATGCCACCTTTCTAAGGTGCCTTGTGATTCAGGGTGATAGTCTGACAACCTAAATTGCTTTATTCCTAGACTGTTCATTACTTCTTTAAAAAGCTATGGCATGAAATTCAATCCCTGATCTGACTATATTTCTTTTGGTAACCCATATCTTGTAAAGAATTTGGTTAACTCCACTACAATCACCTTTGCTGTAATTTTCCTTAAAGGTATTGCTTCTGGTGGTGGACACATCCATGGTTGTCAGTAAGTACTGATTCCCACTTTTACTCTTAGGGAGGGATCCTACACAATCAATTAGGACCCTACTAAAAGTTTCTTCAAATGCTGGAATTTGATTTAAAGGTGCGGGTTTAATCACTGCCAGAGCCTTTCCCATAAGCTGACATGTGTGACATTTTTGGCAGAATTTGACTACATCTTTAGGTTGTCCAGGCCAATAGAAATGTTTTTGTATCTTAGCTTCAGTCTTCCTAAGTCCCCAATGTCCAGCCATTGGAATTCCTTAACCCAACTCAAAATTTCATTCCGGTTCCTAGATGGTATCACTACTTGGTGCACTACCTCCCACTTGAAATTACTGCTGGAGCATGAGGTGATTTCCATTCCCTCATTAACACATTGTTCTTAATGTAATAACACTGTGGAATGTATTTGGCATCTGTTTCAGAATAAGGAGTCTGATATAACTTCTTTAAATCTGAATCATTCTGCTGTAATTCCACAAACTGTGTTGAACTAACACCTCAACATCATCCTCTTTAAACTTCTCCTCCTGAGTAATCTTTTCAAAGAGTAATCTAGCCAACTGAATTTCAGTATCCTCCCCCTGTCTTTTAGATTTGTCCTCTTCCTGTTTAAACATGTGTGTTTGTGACCTCATTACCACACAATCTGGAAACAATCCAGGATGGTCTTTGTGTAAAACATCTGTTGATTGTGTCTCAACAGGCTGCTCTACTACAGTGGGAATAGTCAATATCTGTGATCCAGCTATATCATTCCCCAGAATAAATTGAACCCCTGCAATGAGCAATTTCTCTACCAGCCCAACAATCGCCTCGCCTGTTTTCAAATTACTTTTTAAATTTACTTTACATATTGAAATAGGTTTGACTTCACCATGGATTCCTTTAATTAATATTTTGTCCTGCAATGATCCTACTGGACAACAGATAGCACTATCCCATAAAATTAAGGACTGGCTAGCCCAAGTATCCCTTAAAATTTTGAAATCTTTTCTTGCTCTTCCCTGCACACATATTTTCCCTTTGCATATAAAATCTTCATACATCTCTGCAACCTGCCCTTCAGAGCTTACTTGGGTAAGTTGTGAACACATTCCCACATCTTCAGCTACCACTGACTCTGCACAAAACACATTGTTTTTTCTTGCCTTTGGATCTCAGAGCCTACATTACTCTTACTTATAGAACTTTTCTGAGTTCCAATTATCACAACCGGTTCAATGTTTCACCTCCAACAACTTTATCTCATGCGTCCAGCTTTATTACAATGAAAACATATCAGTTTCCTTCCTTCAACTCTACATTCTATCTTTCCATCTTTAATAGAATGGTGTCCTTCAGCTTGATCTTTATTACTAACATTTTTATCATCACTGGGTTCTCTATATCTCCAGCTTCCCTGCTGTTTACCATATAACCCTTTTCCTACAGTTAACTGTTTGTGTGAAATATCATACACATGGGCTAAAACATCAGTTTCCCTAATATTTTTGCTCTGTCATTCATCTAAATATGTATTAATGTTTACTGTAATACTATTTCTAAATTCTTCCATAATCATAACCTCTCCTACATTTTCAAAAGTCATATCTAATTTTAATGCCCTGAACCATTGATCCCAGATAATTTTTTTTTCTCTTGCAAACTCTAAAAATGTCTGATTACGTATTTTCCTTAAAATCCTAAAGTTGAACTGATAAGTTTCAGGGACAAGCTCATAAGCATTTAATATTGCCTTCTTTACTGTTTTGTAATCTGCAGACTGTTCCTTGGATAAGCTTGCATACACATTCATTGCTATACCTTACAAAAACACATGATAGCCCAAGCATCCTTTGGCCAATTCAATTTCACAGCTATCTTTTCCATCCATTGTCAATTTAGGCACCATCTGCAGATTTTTAATTAAATCAAATTCCTCAAAGGAATCAAAATCACCATCTGTACCACTGTCTTTCCTTTCTTCCTTCATTCTAAGTTTCACTTTAGACAATTTATACTTTCTCTCTATGATAGACTCTTTCCCACTCTCTCTCCTCAACTGCTAACTTCCCTCTTTGAAGCTCAAGTTCAAGCCTTCACATTTCTATCTCTTGCAATCTTTTATTTTCCCTTTTCTGCTCTTCCTTTTCCCATTGAAGCTTGTTTACCTCTAGTTATTTTAATCAATCATTTTCTTTTTCTTTCTCTTTCCTTTCTAACTCGAGTCTTTTCATTTCTCTTTCTTCCAATTCAAGCTTTTGCCTTTATCTCACTTTATATCAAGCTGCTTCATTTGCAACTGAAGTCTTCCTACTTCCAGCTGTGACACATAAGTTTCAGGTATCCCTTCCTCCAACTTTAAATGATGGGTAAGTACTTTAACCACATCAGCCTTACAAAATTCTGCTTTTATCTCCACCTGCACTTCACCTGCTAATTTTTTCAACTGAGTTTTAGTCAGAGATTTCAAGTACTAATCAGTTACATTTTCCACTCCCAGAAAGGTCGTGGCAATTGCCAAAGTCATGTTACAGTCCAATAACTTTAAAACCCCTCAACACAAAACTCCTGAGTTCAGCATTCTTCTCATATCCGTATCCTTTGGATTCACAAACTGCAAGATAATCAAGAAATGTTAAAAATCCTGCAAAGAGACCACAAATTTATTTTGACCACAGCCAGTGTTAATTGCTGTGCAAACCAAATCCCAGAGGGGAACTTGGCCTATGGACCATAATCTTGTCTTTGAATTCTGAAACTGAGAAGAAGATGTACAGATCTCAGCATTAAAGGTTCAGTAACGTTTGGGATTTTAAAAATTAAAAGTACAAACTTTATTAACAAAAAAAAAAGAAAACTTAAGTACACAAGATTACAGTTGCACACTTAGGGTTAGAATTACAAAAACCTCCCCCAAAAACTCTCACTTGGTCAAACTCACAAGTAGATACCTTCCAGGCAACATTCCCTTATAGGCATCTATTATGAAATCCAGTAATATTACACAAGGTAAACTGCTGTAGCTTCAATAAAGGTGTATCACATGACCTTTACCCTCCTCCACTCTGCGGTGGAATCCACTTCAGAATAAAACTGCTTGATGCAGCCCAAGGCTTTTCTGGCTTGACTGAATGGGTGATTCAAACTGTATCCTCTCCTAGCCCAGAGCTCCAGCTATTTCAACAGCTCAAACAGCTCCCGCTATCACCATCCATCTCCAGCTCAACAGCTAAATCCAGCTATCCACAGTATTTCTAATATACCTTTTTTTCTCTTTCATCTCAGTTCCATTGTCTTCACACCTCTTTGAAACTCAAGCCCTTCCAAATATAAGGTCTTTCATGTTTCTATCTTATTGCTTTTGGGTCAATAAAATATAATATCTACCATTTTCCCATGGAACTCCTGCAAGTTGCAAAAACATTTCTCGGTACCTCTGACTCCCCTTTGATATTCAAGCAAACTCTCAACTTATCTAATAATGCAAATGTTAGATTTAATCTATTTACTTGTACCTCAAACTTAATATTTCTATCCTTTCCAGGTTTCCAAACCCCTCAACAACCTGACTCCTATCAAACTCTGCCTAGCTTAATCAAATCACACACACACACACACACACAAACACACACATGCACACACACACACCCTTCTTTACAGCATAACACAATATTCCCCAAAACATTAAAAAAATCAAGTCTCACACATTCTACAACTCTAATTTTCCAATGGCCATTTCAAGAGTTAGAACTTGCTGTAGGCCTTTCAAACCCCCATTTGTATATCTGAATTATGATAATAATATTCTGTACTGGATCTTCTCTCTTTGGGGAAGGCCCTGTCCACATCCAATTCCTCACCCACATAAACTGAGTGTGCAGCCTTTTAAAATCAGTTAGGCATTTTACTGTTTTATCTATCATGACTGTAGAAGGATTTTTTTGATTAATCAGCTGTGTAACTCATTGCATATCCTGCACATTCTATGAAGATTCCACATTTGGACATTTTTGCTGAAGCATGTCTAACTGCAAGACGCTTTATTTCCTGATACAAGATCTTCTGGGTATTGGATCATACTATGCCCCCACAATAGCATGAACCACATCTACCAATGTTGTTATCTCCAGCTTGCAACTCCTTAATTCTTTGATGGATCAACAGGAGGAGGACTCAGGAGATCCTTGTCTTTTCAAACCCACAGTGCTGGGCATCCAGCTGGGTGTCACAATCTGTAAAAGAGCAGTCCATAATATTTTCCTAATGTGGGTAATGTTGGGATGGTGTTGGTTGCAGAAAGGGCCTGGTAAAGAAGCCTTCATAGTCTTCTAATATGTTAACAACAACCATTTATTAACTATTTGCAGCTATATAAAAATATATAGTAAAGGGTACAAGTATGGAGCGATCTCCATCCTAGGTCTTATCACATCTCTGAACACCACCACACTGACCCTAGGTCTAGATCATGTGCCTTCTTATATCACGATGCGGGTGGTACTGTACTCAGTCCCACATTAACCCTGTATGTGCCAGACCCTTCCACTAGAGGTAAAGCCTGCCATCACTGCTCTTTGTTGGTAAGGGCTATATACTCCAACCATCTGCAGCAAAACCTAAACAATATCCACCCTTGGGCTGACAAGTAGTCAGTAACATTTCCACACCACACAATTGCCAGCAATGACCATCTCCAACAAGAGAGAATCTAACTATTGCTCCTTGATAGTCAATGGTATTACCATCGCTGAATCCTCCACTATCAACATCCTGGAGGTTATCATTGGCCAGAAACTGAACTGAACTAGGCATATAAATACTGTGACTACAAGAGGAGACCAGAAACTGGGAATCCTGTGGTGAGTAACTCACCTCCTGATTTCTCAAAGCCTGTCCACCATCTACAAGGCACAAGTCAGGATTATGATGGAATACTCTCCACTTGCCTGGATGAGTGCAGTTCCAACAACATTCAAAAAGCCTGACACCATCCAGGACAAAGCAGCCCACTTGATTGGCACCTCATCCACAAACTTTCACTCCCTCTACCATCATCGCACGGTGGCAGCAGTCTGTACCATCTACAAGATGCACTGCAGGATCTCACCATGGCTCCTTCAACACACCTTCCAAACCCATGACCACTACCATCTAGAAGGACAAGGGCAGCAGACAGATGGTAACACCAACACCTGGAAGTTCCCCTCCAAGCCACTCACCATCATGACTTGGAAATATATTACCGTTCCTTCACTGTGGCTGGGTCAATAGCATGAACCACATCTACCAATGTTGTTATCTCCAGCTTGCAACTCCTTAATTCTTTGATGGATCAACAGGAGGAGGACTCAGGAGATCCTTGTCTTTTCAAACCCACAGTGCTGGGCATCCAGCTGGGTGTCACAATCTGTAAAAGAGCAGTCCATAATATTTTCCTAATGTGGGTAATGTTGGGATGGTGTTGGTTGCAGAAAGGGCCTAGAACTCCCTTCCTAACATCACTGTGTGTGTACCTACACTACATGAATTGTGGCGGTTCAAGACAGCAGTTAACCACCGGCTTCTCTAGGGCAATTATGGATGGCCAATAAATGCTGCCTAGCCAGGGATGCCCACATTCCATGAACGAATAAAACAAATCTGAATAGAATTCTTTGCATGAACTGCCCATGCTAGGGCAGTTGCCAACCTACAGTCTGATGGTTCAGCTAAAGTTTTATGCATCATTTCATCAATCACAGCATGGTTCCTTTCACATGGATCATTGTTAAAAGGAGTATCAGCTGCAGTATTCATAACAATAATATTAATATTGTCATAAATATCTCTGAACTCCTCTTTTGCAAATCCAATTTCAAAAACTTTGCTGGTGTTCCCTGTCCATTTTCCCAAAATTTTATCTATAATAACTTTTTTTCCTTGGTATTAATGTAGAAATACTTCATCTTGCAGCCAAGTCAATAAAATGTAAATTGAAAACATTTTTGTCTTTTTCCCATGCCTTTAGACCTCTGAAAACTGACCCATTAAAGTATTGTGCCAATGTTAGGCTTATGATGGGATGTGAGGGTGACATTCAACACTTCTTACAGATTTCACAATTCTCACTAATCTTTTCTATTAGCCTTGTATCTACTTCATTAACTATCATGCAACTTTTAGCTGGATTTTTAGCTGTTGACAAGTAGGGCTGGGTAAATTGTCTATGTAACTTTAAGAGAATTTGCTTTTTTAGCCTCTTATCCTTATTGCCTGATGCCATTAAAACATGCCGAAAACTCTGACGTGGAACATCAGGTTTTGTTAAAGGAATACAATAATATCCTGAGTGGGTAAACTGCAGATCAACTGCAGATTTCCCATAATAATTGCATAATTGTGTTCCATGTTAAGTTTAAATTGTGCCTTTTTCAAAGGAAGGTTTACACAACAGCATAAAATCACATTAGAAACTGCATTCATATTCATAAAGTGGCTTATTCCAGCTATTTTACATGGATTTACCATCCTTGAGTGACTTCAAGGTGCTGTCAAAGCTATATTATATTCATTTACCTTGTTTTTGATAATCAAGATAACATTTTAACCAACATATCCCACATACTGTTGAAGAACATTAACTATCTAATACCACACAATTAAAGGAATCTGTGACTAATGCATTCGTCACAGGATTAAAATTCCTTGTGACCAATGTGATCTGTTCAGATTCATTATTATCTTCGTCCTCTTTCTCAGAACTATTTTCTTCATGTGTCATTTCAAAGGTCCTGTTTCTTCGGTCTGGGCAATTCACTGCATAAAAATGCTCAGAGTTACATCTGAAGCATCTATTAACTTTTCCTTGGGCATTTCTGGAATTCACTCACCCATTATTACTGTTCTAATTTCACCTTCTGTAGAAATAACCAGAACTGTTATGCATGCTTTCATCACCATTTTGTCTGTCTTTATCCCTTTCATTACATTGAAACCTATGTCTGATATATGGAGTATTTCGAAACCTGGTAACCATTGAGTTTTCTATTCTTTGTGTCACAATGGAATGTGTAATTTGTCCCATGAAGGATGAATGGAATGATTATTTTCCAGGGAACATTTGTTAAGGCAGCACTCATCTGATCCAACATAGCCCCCTTATTCAAGAACTGAATGCCTTTAGGACTGGTTGCTAATGCAAATGAGACAGTTTAGCACTCTGAATGAGACAGATTAGCACTATCTAGTAATTGTTACAAATATCAAGTTTATAAGATTTTTTTTTGGGATTGTCTCTTTAAGTTAAGGTAAAATGGAGGAACAATGGGGATAATATGACCTGCTCTGAATTTTGCCCAACAACAAGGCTTGGTTGTTAAAGGTTAAAAGGGGGAACAGATTGACTTACTGGGGAAAAGGTGCAAGCTGTTCACAGCTGTGGACAATGAAAAGAACATATTGATTGTGAGTAAATTATGAACGGAAGAGACTCCAAGTTGAGGTTCAGTGACTATTGGATGTTGTGGATGTAATAAGGACTAATTTAGGGCAGACAAATGTGGCTAACTATGGGTGGACTGATAGCCTCTGAGTCTCACAGGGAGGTGTTAGGATTGTCAGGTGTTATAAACAGTTATCCACTAAACTGTCTGTTTAATTCTGAACAAGAATGTAGGTATGGGTCTAGAAGATAGCTAATTGGCATTTCTACCTGGGTATTTACCTGAAAAACCTGTTATTAATGTTTTGTTTGCACTTCAGCCCCACGGTCCTGATCTATGGACACCCGGTGCGGAAGGGGGTCGGGAAGGAGGAGGACCTCCTCGTGACCCTGCTCCGGGGCCTGGCCAAGTTGGCTATTAACAGGTCCAGGCAGCGGGCGATCTACGGGGGAGTCCTGCCCGATTGTTTGTCCCTCTTCCGCGGCTACGTTCGCAGCCGGATGTCTTTGGAAAGGGAGCACGCGGTGTCTGCCAGCACTCTCGAGGCCTTCCATGCCCGGTGGGCACCGCGGAGACTGGGGTGCTTTAGTGACCCCTTTAATCACATTTTGGTTTAAAGTTGTAAGTTTCCTTTAAACATAGTTTTTGGTTTTACAGCTGACCTAAATTAGGGGCTGTGCCTGATTTATCCCTAATTTTGTTAATTTAGTTTAATTGTTTTAACTCGAAAAGAGTTACCTGGGTACAAGGCCCACAAGATTCACATCAATATGGAGATGGGCTTTGGGCACTAAAGAGTCCATAGCAAGGTATTGCAGTATCAGGTTAGAGGGTATCCTCAGATATCATTGAACCATAGAGACCTAAGGTGCTATGCAAGAATCTGAGAGAGAGGGCGTAGTAAAATAAAGGCAGCCAGTCCTGCACCTGAGGCAGAGAAAGTGCTGACTATTGCTCACTGCACAGAATATGTTTAGGAGCTCACAGTCGGATTGAAGACTGAGTTCATGAGGATTTAAAGAAAGCGGGGAGATTCTCCTAGCCAGAGCTGAAAAGGAGGAATTTCCAGCGCAACCCTCACAGTAAAAGTAAGTTCTGGGATTAGAAGTCACCTGACTGGGAAAGCTAAAAGGAAGCAGGCCACTGGGAGCAGAGAATAACCTTGTACTGGTTCCGGGAGAATAAAGTATCTACTTAAGGGAAAATTTAAAGTACAACTGTGGTGGGAAATTTTTGACCATTTAAAAAATTAAATGGGGAAACTTTTCCATAGTTTAGAATATAAGTTGCCTTTACAAAAATAGTGTTTAGTTATTATTGTTTTTAGTTTGTTTATTACAGTAAAGGTCTTAAAACTTTTGTTGTGATATTTTCATTGGTCAATGATATTCAAATATCTTTTTAAAAGTTATCAGCCTCTACAGAATTTGTAACATAATTGAATGCTGGTACCAATCCAGGGATCCCAAACTTGAACTTTACCAACCCTTCCTACAATTCTTTCAAGTCCATCATGTACTCTTCCATGGATTGACCATCCATTTTCCAAAGGTTAACTCTGACCAGACTTGATAAGTTATCTTTCTTCTAGATTTCCTCCAAGAATTCTATTCGAGAGCCCAAACTTTAATCATTATCCATTGACTGGCAGCCATCTCAGAAAATATCTTATTTCTGATTTTACTTTATAGAGGAAGCAACAACGCCAATCCATACATTGTATTCGCTTTCATAGAATATTCACCTGTGTACAAGCCTCATTCTTCTGCTGGTCATTTGGTTCAAATTCCAAGAACATCAGGGGATAATTGTATCCTGATGACTTAAACTTGCTTTCTCTGTCATTTTCCTCAATGCTTGTTGGTATTTTAAAGAAAAGGGGGAAAAAAATCAGAGTTTCCAACCTTTAGGCAACATTCTATGCTATTATGTTAGAATTCAGATAGCCAGGCAGCAAAGGATAGAACACTGGAGCCTATTGTTTCTACACTTGCACGCTCTTTTCTGTAGAAAACCTATTCCATGTTTTGCACCTCTAACTAACAACCTCCCTTTCAGTCTACTTCTCTATATGTGACCACAGGCGAGTCCCCAGTTCATACCCAGCATCTGACTATAATTAACACCCAGCAGATATACAAGTAACACTCGGGGACTACAATTCCAGCCTTGACCTGCATGGGTATTTGTTCCCATTTCTTCTAAGAGTTTATCTGAAGAGTCTCCTGGTCCCTTGTGGACAACATATCTCTCTCTCCTTGGGCGGAATTTTTAAATAAGTTCGGGGTCCAGGTCAGAGGCGGATAGGCCCACAAATTAGTAGTATAAATAAAAACAGAAAATGCTGGAAAAGCTCAGCAGGTCTGGCAGCATCTGTGGAGAGAGAAACAGAGTTAACATTTCGAGTCCGTATGCTAGCTCTGAAGAAGTGTCGTACGTATTCAAAATGTTAATTCTATTTATCTTTCCACAAATTCTGCCAGGTCTGCTGAGTTTTTCCAGCATTTTCTGTTTTTATTCCAGATTTCCAGCATCTGCAGTATTTTGCTTTGACCACGATTTAATGTGCTGGCCTCCATGCCGGTTCTCCAACACAATCCCGATCCCTAGCTATTTGGAGAGAAGTTGGCCCTGGGACGCTTAACAGAAAGGGACAGGTAGCCAATTGCTATTAGTTAAAAGTACTTAAGGGCCTATTAAAGGATTTTCATTCATCAATGTGGGCAGCTCCATTGGTGGTCAGCTCAGGGTGGGAAGGGGTGTCATGATGCATCAAAGGAGAAGCCTTTCCACCCACCCCTCCACACTCATAAATGCTCTCAGGCCACAGCTGTGGCTGCTTGCCATCCCCTGGTGGGGTTGCCCTCCCACGATCGTGGCCAGGCAGCTGTGTCATCTGAAAAAATAAGATAAATTTACCTGCCCATGACCCACCCTGTCTTCGTCCTGACATCAGCACTTCCCACCTCTGCCAGGTCTGCCAATCACTGACTGCTGGAGGGCCTCTCATGACTGGAAGCCCACTTCTGTCCCTGATTGGATAGTGAGGCAGTTTCCAAACCATGGTGGGCGTGTCTAAAATGCGTTGTGTGGGATCAGGACCCAAAACTAGTTGTCCACCTCCTGCACCAAGGCCTCCAGTATTGTGTTTGAGAATCTTGAAACCTGCTATTTATGTCATTCCTGTATCTTTCCCAGGTCCAAGTCATGTCTGCAATGAATTTCAATCTGCTCCAGCCAAAAAGCACCTCCTTTTTTAGAGATGGAGGTTGGCTTTAAGTAACATAAATAAGCTAGCTTGAATTTGTGCTAGTTTTTCAAGATTTTGAGCTCCCTATTCAGACATGTCAGCTACTCAACAGTGCATTTAGTTAAAGCTGCACACTGTAAATATGCAAATGAGCAGGCAGCACAAAGTTTGCTTCCACCTGCTGTTGAACAACCCAGTTTGGGTGGGGTGGGTGGGGTGGGTGGGGGGCTAGGTGGGTCATGGGAGGGTTAGTCACACATTGTGATCCCACTCCCATTTTTGTTGCTTTTCCAATTTTTCTCTTGACTTCTGATTTTGAGCATTGCTGAGAAAAGAGACATACTGTCGAAGTTTTTCATCTTGCACGCATCAGGACAGATTTGCAAGAATACCAAATCTCAAAGGGAACAACAATTTTTACTGCGTAAGAAGAGGGCGCTGATTGATTGGAAAGCGGACTTTGATTGGTGGATGTGTTGCCATGGAGAATGCACCAGGGAACAGTTAACTGCCAAGCTTCGGTTTAAATTCAAAACAGCCAGGTCAATTCTGGTCAAGACATTGCCATGGGGAATGTGTCAGAGAATGGCTGTCCCCCAAGTTAGTTTAGTTGAAAAAAGCACAATGCATGGACATGTTCTTTCTTTTTGCAAAGAACAGGGACCTGTGTGTGAATATATGTAGCTTCCAGCATACATAAGTGAGCCACGCTGCAAGCTCAACTGATAATCTTAAATTAGTTGTCAGTGTAATTCTTACCACTCAGGATTTAAGTGCTGTCCAATTGTGGAATCACACATAATGTTGGAATCTATGTTCTGAGTTTTCCAAGCACAAGCTGGCTGAGTATAGTCGGTACTTTGCCTATTGAGAACAGCCAGATGGGCATGCTGTTTGATACCATCCCCCAGCCATTGGGTCTGCAGCCTACATGCCTGCCATTAAACCAGCACTGAAATTCATTCACCACATTATTCATTTGTGTGGTAAGCAAAACTTCTTTTTGGCTTGATGGCAGCATCCTATTAGTGGAGAACACCACCCGTGTTGCGAATGCATAGTAGTAGCATGAAACTGTTAATTTTACCTATTGCTCAAAATTTTGAGGCAGCTTGCCCTTCCAGGGTAACCTGTGGTAGACTGGGCACTTTTCAGGACCAAAAGAGGCAGCCTTAGGCCCTTTCATGAGTTTGTGCGAAAGCATGTCTCTTTTCTCAGCAATACTCAAGAACTGTGCGACCAAGCGACCATTAAAGTCTGATTGATTGTGGTTGGTCCATCATTCATTTTCTTCTCAATTCTCTGTTCTTTATTTATTTAACTTCAATCTTATTATGCTCCACATTCTAATTCTCTTTTTGCCATGGATTTTAAATTTGAAATATTTTAATTATTTTCCCTGCCCCTGTGCTTTCACAGTTCATTTTGGAAGTGAACATAATTTTATTTTCAAAAGCATTAGCCGGAATTTTCCGCTCCCGCTTGTGGTGGGCATGTTTGGTGGCATGAGCAGAAAATATCGCGAGACAGCCCTGGTTTTGTTTCCTGGCGACGTAAATCCAGGACGTGACTGACCCCTCCCCTGGTCAGTGGCGAGCTGCATTTCTTGCCGTCCAATGTCGGGAATTAATTTTAATATATTTGCATCTCATTATTGTGCTCGCACGTCAAAATCATCCCCCCATGTCAAATTTAATTCCCACGTTGGCGTGACTTCAGAACGGAGTGATTTACAGCCGCCTTTAAAAGGTGTGCTGAACTTCATGGGGAAATCAGAGGTGAGTGCACATAGCTTTGTGCAGCGCTCGTGAGCATCACCTGTAGGACATCAAGGAAGAGACACCACGCACTCGGTGGGGGATAGTGGGGGATTGCACAGGCAAGTCATTTTGTCCCGGCTTCCTTTCATTGTGGCGCTGGGGCAAGGGCTCCAGTGTGGGTGAGGTTGAGGTGTGGTGGGGGTGACAAGGCAGAATAGACTGAATGAAGTACACAAGCACATGCCAGGGTCGAGTTGGGTGGAGATGGGGTGGGGGTGGGGTGGAGTGGGGGCGTGTGGAGGAGATAGTGTAGGGAGGGTAAGGGAAGCAGCTACACACTTGGGACAAAATTTTCCCATGGCGTGCGGGCTTGGCGGGGGCAGGTCGGGAAGACAATTGAGGCCCACCCAGTGTGGAAGGCTGCCATGGGAGGATGCTGAAGTCTCCATGGATCCCGTTGTGGTTGGACACAGCAGGCAGGAGGGCAGGTTGGCAGGGCATTGGCCTGGTGTTACTCTGATGAGTGCCTTGCAGCCCTCCTGGAGGAGGTTGCAGCCAGGAGGGAAACCCTTGTCCCCAGGGACAGGAGGAGGAGGCCCTCACACCTCACCAAAAAGGCCTGGGAGGAGGTGGCGTCCAGGGTCAGCAGCCACGATGTGGTGAGACGCACATGGGCAGAGTGCTGGAAGAACTTCAAAGATCTGCTGTGATCAGGAAGGGTGAGTACTGTGTCACTTTGCAGAACAGTTAAGAGCTGGCCATCCCACCATGGACCTCAGGGGTCTTAGAGTGTGAGTGGCAAATGTCATTGAGGCAGGAGCTGGCCAAGGGAGTGAGCCCTGGCTGCTTGAACTGAGTACCTTGTGGCTCCAGGGTCACGAATCGGCTGAGCCCTGCGAGGTGTTCCTCAGGTGGGGTTGGCCAGACTGCAATGGTGCTGCAGGTAGAGAGTAGACAAATCAATGCTCCTCTATTCTTTCAGGAGAAGAGGGCCCACAACAATATTGAGAGGTCACGAACTGGCGGGAGATCTCCACACTTCCTAATCCTCACATGTTATGAGCAGGAGGCCCTAGTGCTGGAGAGGTGCCGTGCACCTCGGTCAATCGTCTGCGGTGAGGTTGGGTGCCATATGAAGGTAAGAGTGCAGTGCACTGACGTGTGAATGTTAGTTATTGCAACCATTCTAGTGTAGTTTCTGTATTGAAGTGAGCCTTGAAACTGGAATCCCTATTGATAATCGAAAGACGAGGGCACTCTGATACATATCTCTGTCTCATCAGGGTCCTGGCATGCACAGTGACAGTGTCATGATTTAAAATAATGACATGTCTTTCTTCTCCCTTTTACGCTCACCAGCAGGCAGTCACAATGAGGCCCACCCCTGAACCCAGAGGACCGCAGTGCTTCCCACGCACCTGCGTCACACCCTCTCTGTCAAAACACCAGTATAGATATCAGCACCTCGGTGGGCATTAGATCACCACCTAGTATCTCGGTGCACATTGGTGAGGACACTTCACATTCGCTTGAGACGCAGGCAGAGGCAGATAGTGCCCAGGGCGTCGGCAGTTGAAGGGCTGCTGGGGACCAGGACAATGCTCAGTCGATGGCTGATGATGAGCCTCTGGAGTCGTCCCTGAGGCAGCAGATGCTGGAAGTCCAGCAGGGTGTCCGGGAGGATCTGGCAGGGATACATGAAGGAATACATGCCATGGTCTCCTTTGTGGGGGGGGTCTCTGTGGAGCATGACCACTGTGTTGACCCTCATGGCCGAGCACAATGTCTCCTCCAATGCCCCCTCATGGACAGGCTGCCCCAGGGTCTCAATCATGGTTCGCTGGGAATGCATTTGGACCTGCAAGCCCACACACTGGCAATGACATTAGCTGGTCAGTGTGGGAGATGGATTGAGCATCCAGTCTCCCAGCTAGATGCCTGTCTATCAATGGTGAGCAGGGAAGTCCAAAGTGACCTTACATTTGCGCACGAGCTGCCCGTCGTCTTTGCAGGTTCAGCTCAGGGCGCTCTGGATGACGGCAGCAGCTCCTCCGCCCCTCTGCCAGTGACTGTTGCATCTGATGAGGCTGCGATGACTGGGGAGCTGCTAGTTGTGGCACTGGCCACTCCTTCCCAGGCTGGGCCTTCACAGTCTCCATGGGTCAGAGGGCAACTGCCAAGGTCATCAAGGCCAACAAGACAGCACAGTGAGCAGGCTGTCTCCAATGCCGGTGCCAGCGAGGTGGAGCACCTAAAATTCGCACCCGCATACAAAAATGTAAAGCACCTAAAGCACAAGACAGCCTTATCACGGGTGATATTTTGTTCCCCCATTTTGTTTTACATTTCTTCATGGTGTGATTAAAAACACCGGTTAATGTTTATTTCAGCTATGCTTCACATATCCCAACTAAATGAGATGTTATTTTGTGCTATTGGCCTCTGTATGCTTCATTTGTTCTGTAGGTTCTGCAAGGAAGGCCATTATCTTATGATGGACATGTGTCTCTTGAAACTTTATTGCACAGGCACAGAGTGTATGCTGCTGGCCAAGGAAATGGTCCTGTCAGGGTTTGAGTATGGAGCCTGCAGCCCTGGCATGAGGTTCTTATTTGGTAGGCTAGCTGAAGGAGCGTTGGATCAAAGCGTCCCAGGTGTCCCTGCCTCCCTGGAGACCGGGGACCAGGTCAGCGTCTATGCCCTCAGCGTTCTCCTCACCATGCTTGTCCTCGAACCCACCACTGGACTCATCAACTGTGGCATGTGCAGCTGCGTCAATATCTTCTTCCTCCACTGGGTCCCCCCTTGCCAGTGCCAGATTGTGGAGAGCGCAGCATGGAACCACTATCAGTAACACTCACTCTTGGGGGGTATTGCAGTGCACCCCCTGAATGGTCCAGGCATCAGAAGCACATCTTGAGAAGACTGATGGTTCCCTCCACCACAGCCCTTGTGGAGATGTGGCTTTTATTGTACCGCTGCTCAGCCTCTGTTCTTGGATGACGGAGAGGTGTCATGAGCCACCTTCTGAGGGGATGGCCCTTGTCACCCAGCAGCCATCCATCCAGCCGGGCTGGAGCACTGAGGAGCTTCAGCACCTGGGAGTGTCTCAGGATGCAAGCGTTTCAGAATGGGAGCTGCCAGGATACCTTGTACTTGTAGAATCTGCATCCTGTGATCACACACTATCTGCACGTTCATGGAGTGGAAGCCCTTCCTGTTGAGGAGGGCACCCGGCTGACCCGCTGGCACCTTGATGGCCACATGTATGCAGTCAATGGCACTCTGGATGCGGGGGAACCCAGCAATCACTTCAAACTTTCCTGGCTCTGCCTGGCTGACCTCAGCTGTACGGTAATGAATGAAAGTCAATGCACGACTGAACAGACCATCTGTCACCAGCTTGACGAAACTGTGGACAGCTGATTGTGAGACTCCACAAAGATCCCCCACTGAGCCCTGGAAAGAGCTGGATGCATAGAAGTTGAGGGCCACTGTGACCTTTAGAACCCCAGGCATGGGGTGTCCACCCGTGCAGTCGGAGCTGATCTCAGGCTCGATCATCTGGCAAATGGAGGGCACACTCTCCCTTGAGAGATGGAGCCTCCTTTGGCACTGCACCTCAGACATATTGAGGCAGCTGCATCGCTGCCTGGAAACGCTGGCTACAGGATACTGGTATTTTCTGCGGTCCCTTCCATCTTGGACTTCCTGCTGGCCCTGCCCCCTTTGTCCCTGCGCCTCTCCACCCACAGGTCCCTACCCTGGAAGCTGCATTGGGACACCTGGCCTCCTCTCCCCTCTGCCCCTCTCTTCCTCCTCAGAGGAGGTGCCTCCAGTGGAGAGCACAATCCCCATTGCCAGGGTTATGGCAGGCTGTCTGACACCTGGAAGGGCCCACACAGTCTGAATCCTTTGGGGGCCTGGAAAACACCAATGAGTCCTAAAATGAAGCCTGGAAATGCCCAGAATCCAGTTCTGAAGAGAAATGAAGCTGTCCAGTTCACAAAAGTAACCAGCAGCAAGTAATATCCAAAACTTCTCACTACTTGCATTGACAGTGCCACTGACCCATCTTATCCTGTTCATGGATGAGCTTTTGCTAATTGTGGCCTGCCCACCTGTCCGTTTTGCCCATGCGAAGGCCAAAAAGTCGCACAGGCTATGTAAAGTTGGAGGGGAGAGGAAGAGAGGGGCAGAAGGGAGAGGAGGCCAAGTGTCCCAATGTAGCCTCTAGGGGAGCAACCTGTGGGAGGAGAGGCACAGGCACAGGGAGGGCATGGCCAACAGGAGATAATTGGTGTGTCAAGGGCCTTTACTGGCCTTTTAATTAATGGTGGGCACACCTCTGTCTCAATCGCGCACCTGCCTAGCGAAATATCGTGAGACTGCTCATTGACGTTGGCACATTCAGCCGATGCCATCACACTTGTGCAGGTCAGGCACGCCCCCGCCCGCTAAGCGAAAAATTCTGCTCTTGGAAAAGCTTGTCAAAAGTGAACATTCTTCTCCAGCTGAGACTATTCAGCTGCACTTCAATTGAAATAGTTGGAGTTGGGCCTCTGGAGCTTTTCTGCCCACACAAGCAACGCAAAAGCATGAATGTACCACCAAATCCTCCAGAAATTTTCATCCCTCGAGCGCAGACTGCAAATTAATGTGAGTTTTAGAGGGCAGCAGATCAATTGGCCAACTGGGCAAATTGTAAAATCCCCTTGTGAAAGGTTGGCATCGAACAGCCACTGGTGGAGGCAAACAGAGTCCCTTGCAATGTCTTTATTCAGATTTGGACCAGTAACCCTCATGGTTCAAGCCAACAGTGCAGCCTTGCAGGGCAGGCTAGGAAAATGCCTGCCCCTGAGCTGAGAGCACAGCATGGATTTGAGTGGCCAAAGCTGCTGTCTATTGGTCAAGTGGAGTGGGATAGAGGTGGGTGGACACACTAATTACTGGCCATCCAAGAAGTGGCCAGTGCTCTCTGGTATGCGTGAAGGGGCCTTGAGATGCAGCCGGAGCCAGAAGCTTAAACAAGACCAGTCCTTAGGACACATATGCTAATCCACACGTCTCTCTCTTTGACACTGCAAGAGAAGAACATTAGGATCATTGAGCCTAGTGATCTAGCTGTATGCCTCATGGCTTACAGGGAGCAGAGAAGATTGCAATGGAGGTGCCTGTCTTGACAGAGAAGAGCACCAAGATGAAGGGGCAGCAGGGCCTCCTCCAGATCCAGCTGAAGATCCACAGTGAGCCATCACTTTTAGGGGTCTCGCTACGCTCAGGGCCTATAGATGACATTTGTCATCCCTGCAGATGAGCGAGAACCAGTGTTGCTGAGATCAGCACATATCTAGGGAATTGGTCACTCACATATGCCACCTTCTGCAGGATTTGGCATCATGGAGACTTGGATGGCATCCACTGCCAGTGGAGTGAAAGTGACCATGGCATTCAATTTTTATACCAGTGGCTCCATGCAGGTGACGTGTCCGGGATCTAGCAAGCCTCCACCCACAATTGCATCCAGGAGGTCATGGACTCCATCTTGGCAGAGGCACAGAACTTTGTGCATTTTGACCGGGATCAGGCAAGTCAGGAAGCAAGAGATATGGGATTTGCAGCGATCTCTGGTTTTCCACAGGTGCAGGGTGTCATTGACTGCACTCACGTGGCACTTAGGTCTCCATGGTAGCAAGCAGTCTGTATGTGAACTACAAGGGCTTCCAATTGCTGAATAATTAGCTGGTGTGCGACCACCACAAACACATCCTACAGGTCTGTGCACGATTCCTATGGAGCATTCATGACTCCTATATCCTCAGCAGGCCTCAGAACCCTGACATCTTCCATGTTCAACAGAGGCTGCAGGGTTGGCTCCTTGGGAACCTGGGATTCCTACAGAGGAAGTAGCTGATAACACCTATGCAGCAGCCTCAGACTGCAGCAGATGGAGGACACTCCTGACATCTTCACCTTGCATCTGTGAACGTCTGGCACCTGTCTGGCTGATGGCAGCGCACATGCCTTCTGTGAACAGGGTCATATCATAGAGATGCAGTGCTGACACTTTAACAGTATAATGAGGCCGCAACCTAGACTTTGGTGGAACATATAGTTGGCATCTTGAAAATTAGGTTCCGGTGCCTTGACAGGTCTGGCGGAGCACTGCAATACAGTCCCTAGAGGATGGAATGCAGCATCGCAGTTTGCTGCATGCTATACAACCTGGCACTGCAACAGTGGGAGGACCTGGCTGAGGAGGAGATGGAGGAGCTGCATGGCTCCTCCGATGAGGAGGCCGTCGAAGGGGATGAGGGTGATGAGGTCCTGGAAGGTGAGGATTTCAGCAATGAGGACATTGCACTGGCCACATGAGGCAGCCGGGCTCATGAAGCTCTAATAGCTGCAAGATTCGTGAGAATGATGATGAAATGCAGTGAGGACAGGCCTGACATCGTCACCTTGCATCTGTGAACATCTGACACTTGTCTGGCTGATAGCAGCGCACATACCCTCTGTGACCAGGCTTATGTCATAGTGACGCCTCAGAGGTCCTAATAATCGCTAGATTGCAGGAAGATGATGATGATGACATGCAGTGAGGACACTCCATAGATCTTCACATTACCTCTGCCTCTGTGAATGCCTGACTCCTGTCTGGCTGAGGGCAACTCACTTGCGCTCTGTGATCAGGGTTACATCATGGAGACTCAGCTGTGATACTTTAACAGCATCTGATCCTTTGGCAGCCTTCATCACTTGTCCCCTTCAGGACCACACTGTCACCGGTCACAGATGCTGAAGAGATGGGGGCCAGTCCCACCTCAAAGGTGCTGAGAGCACACAGAGAGAATAACAGAACTCTGTGGTGCCTGCCCACAACATTCTGAAAGCCATAACAAACACCAACAAGGTGCAGGCATCACTGATGTGTTGAGTGACTGTGAAGCCAGACAATCACTCTGCTCTGTAGCTTACACACTGCACAGGGAAGAGGTCCTGGACTGAGACACCTGCCATTATCTCACGCAGGAAAAAAAGGTTTCACCTCTGAGTGACACGAATACTGCTGCTCATAGCAAGAGTCATAGACAAGGAGACATTCTTGGGAGTTTACTTGCAATCGTGAACATTATGTACTAGTGATTAACAGCCATACCCAGGCTGTGGAATTACATCTCCTTAAATTTACTAACCCTGCCACTATGTCTTGGTGTTCCCCCAACATCCACAGTGGAGGTGGACGCAGCCTGCTGACTGCTACGCCTTGTCTGTTATGGACTCAGCTGGCATCCTCTGGGGGGCCAAAACCTGGAGTGTCCTGGGCTGCTTTCAGGGTACACCAGTGTAGCAGCGGCACTGTCCTCAGCCTGCAGAGCTGGAGCTATGGGGTTCGAAGGAAGAGGGGATTCAGATGGGTCAGACACTTCCGGAGTCACCTGGATGGATAGCCCTGGGGTATGCACCTGCTGATCCTCCTCCAAATGGGTGCAGAGGTGCTCTGGCCGACTCCTTGAGAGTAAAGGGAAGCTGCAATGTGTTTGGAATGCCACGCTCTCCCCCCTCTCACGTTGATATTGATGGATGCCAGCAAGTGCCTCAGGGATGGAGGGCAGCTGCTGCAGCAGTGCAGGACCAATGTCCTGGACCATGGCAGCCACCATCCCACCAGCACTGACCTCAGTGCATTGGCATGCCAGCGCTATCACCTCAGCCTGAAGACGGACGGCCTCCTACATTGTGCCTTGCAATCTGAGTAGTGCAGCAGACATCCCTTCCTGATATTCTGAGCTGGTCTTTGTAGCTCCAGCAACTGAGGTGGAACCGTGTCCAGAGGCTGCTCATCTGCCTTGGACTCAAAAGTTTCCAGGCCTCCAGCTGTCCTCCAAGTGCCGGCACCCTTGGATTTCCCTGCCTCTGCCAGCAGTGGATCAGACAGTGCGATGTGCTCAACAGATTGTGACCCTGAAGCTATCTAGAACTAGGTCCCACCAAGGTATGTGCCACTGCGCTGATGGAGGGTGTGGGTGAGCACTGTAACAAGTCTTCACTGTCGGTGTCTGTGGATACCTCCTTCAAGGTGTCTTCAGGTCTGGAGTCGATGGCCTGGCTCATGGCCACCCTGCATGTGCCTGCAAAACAAAAGAGAGATAATTAGTGCATAGCAGAGGACTGTGAAATAGGACATATCACTCACAGTATGGTTGTCTGATGGATGTTGCAGTGCAGGATCCTCGCTTAATTGAGTGCTGCTGACCTCACTGTCAGCACTGGAATGATCCACATCCTCGCCAGCCAGCTAGATGGCTCCATTTTCAAAGGCCATGAGAACCTTGATGTTGGGCATCCCTCCACCGGTGTATGTTGTCGTGGGCTAGCTTAACCTGCATGGAAAAAGTGTAAGCAAGATGTCTGCCAGGCCAAATGATAAGGATGCCTGGAATGTGTGGAGTGTGAATGATGCCATGGACGGTATTGGAACACGATGGGCAGAGGAGATGAGGGTATTTGTGAGAGAGGGAGTGGTGATGTCCCTTGAGCTGGCAGTGAGTGCAAAGCCTGTGAATGTGTGATGGGTTTGTGAGTGTATGAATTGACAGTGATGAGAACAATAATTTATCCTAGAGAAACAGAGAAGATCATTCATCCTCTTGCGGCACTGGGTTGTCCTTTTTTGGAGGACGTTGGCACTCACCACCACTGCTACTGCCTCCCATTGGTGAGCTTGGTAGCTGGTCCTCACCCAGAGTGGGGTAGAGGAGTTTGTGATAGGCTTCCATTGTGTCCACCAGGCACCCCAGAGAGGTGTCACTAAATTTGGGAACCACCATCTTCTTTGCTTTTGGGGCCATTTTTCACCTGGACCGGTCCTCTCGTAGGCAGGCATGAAGTGGGCAGCGCTTCTGGAGCACTTTAAATATGACGCCCAGAGAGAGGAAGCGCTGAGGTCACGATGTGGCGGGCAAATCTGAGCCAGCCCACCAGCAATCTGGCATGTTTCCGATGCATGCATTATTAATGAGGTGAACAATACGGCATGAAAACCCGCCATTGCGGACGACGGGAAAAATTTTTTCATGCCTGCCATTGTGATTAGCACAATTCAGGGAAAGTTCAGCCCATTGTTTGCAATAACTGATGATTAGCTTCAAAATTGAGGTTTTCACTTAGTGTAAAAATTCATTTCTGATGTACAAATTTATTATGGCATCATCAATAGAATGGGGTTCAGAACATAACACATTTGTTGCCATTTTATTTGGGCGGATACAAAGGATAAGAAACACCATGATGTATGATGATTTATATAAGTTGTCTGCCCTCAAATCTTTGGGATGTTGAACTAGAGGCAGGAGCAACAGCTCAGTTAGTGTGTATGTACAGCACGTAATTACCAACGAACCTCTGGATTTCCAAAGAAAGAAAGTGGGGGCTAAAGTTGAGAGCACCCAAAAACGGGTGAGGGGATTGTACTGTGGTAGTAACACGTGTCCATCGCTTTTGATGCAGTTAGCATCCAAGTTGCTGCTGCCTGCTAATTTGCATGATTGCCATGTACAACCAGCACCAAATGCACTGTTGAGTGGCTACACACGTTAGCGGGAGCCCAAGTTTGTCTGATTCATCTTTCTTAAAGCTAGTCTGCACAATTTATATAGATGCATTCTGGCTGAAACAGGTGCTGGAACTGTTTGTGAAAGAGAGTCTGAGCAAGAAGTATAGTAAATTATGGCACAGTGGAGGGGAGAGCGTATTCTAGGTTTCTCTGACACTACTGGACTTGGTGAAGAAGGTGGAGCTGAGGAGAGAGGCCCTGTACCCAAAAGGTTCCAGGAGGCTCTCAATATGAATGATGGAAGCTAGGAGGAGCAGATAGCCATATGGTCTTTGCCAGCAGTCAAATCCCTAGTTGCAGTACAGCAAGAAGCTCAATGACCTCAGAAGAGTGATTGATGTCAGTGAATGCATCTTCAAATGCCATGTCCCACCAACTGTACCACCAGCCTCACATACTGCTCCATGTTCATTGCACCGCAACCCCATCACTCACCTATCAATAACCTTTATTGGTCGTGACTTATATCTTCCATTCACAGTCTCACCTCACCTTCACACACAACACTGCTACAAGACTCAGACCCACGTCATGTTGTAATATTCCTTTAAAGGATAGCAGAATGACAGCACCAGAAGGCAAATGAGCATTGCGATCAAGTCTTAGGAGGGAATCATCTCAGGTTTGCACTAAGTGCCGTAACGTCATTTTGGTGGGTTTTCACGCTGTGTCATCCCAAACACACCACATTATTTATGCATTCCCAGGAAACATGTCATTTGGACTCATTCACCTGCCCGCCATCACCTCGATGGGCGCCATATTTAAAATGCAGCCGTGCACAAGCATCTCAGTGCTTCCAGGCCATGGCCACTGCAGAGAAGATGTCCACAAAAAGCAAGAAGACTGCAGCCCCCAGGTTTAGTGACATGTCACTGGATCACCTTTTGGATGCTGTGGAGGCCCTCTGAAATGTCCTTTACCCTCGCTCGGACCACAGGATGGGCAGCAGCATGACCACCCAGGCTTGGGAGGCGGTGGCAGCGGTGGTCAGCACCAATGCCCTGCAAAAGAGGACAGCCACCCAGTGTCGCTACAGGATGAATGATTTTATCCGCCCCGCTAAGGTAACTCACTCTTCTAGTCACTCTCAACGCACACACTCACAAACCCATCACACATCCACAGGGATCTCACACTTCAAAGGACAACACCACTAACTCTCACACACACTCACATCTCCATCAGGCTCATATTCTATCGAGCTCACACCCTCATTCCTGTCCATAGCGCCACTCACCACACAAACATTCCACACAGTGCCATGTGTCCTGCTCACACTCTCTCCATCTGTTTTCATGCAGGAGAAGCCTGCTCACATCAGCAGGGAGAGGTTCCAGGCCGGGTAGTGGAGTGGCCCACATTAGACCCCTCACTCACTTTGAGAAGCATGCCATTGTACTGACTGGTGAGGATATGAACCGTGTCTGTGGCGCCGGTGAGGTCGGTGGCGAACACTCACCTGAGGATCCTGCACCACATCATCCCTCTCTCAACATAACTGTGAGTGCTCACTCTCCTGCTTTTGACTCTGCTGCCGTGTACTAATTATCTCCACTTTGGTTCACAGGGAGCTCTGCCAAGGGACTGACACCCTCAGCCAGCCAGTCCGTCAGCTCCATCCACATCTGCAGCCAAGAGGACTCCTCCTCCAATGAAGAGGTGGGAATAAGCAGCCTGAAAGACCCACCACTGCAGAGGGAGCAGCTGGCCCACGAGTGATTCTGGAGGGAAAGGTGTGTGTGTAGCAGGGCCTTTAAGAGCTTCGTGCAATCATTCTCCCACACATGAGGGTCCTTCTCGTTTCACACTTATCTCAGTGTCCTGAGCATTTTCAATGCTGCCTGCTGGGGTTCACTTTCAGTTGTCCATCTGAGCTGACCTGCATCTCCACCCATTCAATGATCACACCCCCATGTAGCACCTGATCTCACCCTCCAAGACTCTCGTTTCTCTTTCAATTTGGACGGCATGGTGCTAATTTGGTTTTACTTCACAGCCCTGTCCTTTACTCTCCCCAAGTCACCCATTTCCTATCCCCCATCACAGTTGACCCCCACCCCCAGCATCACCTTCCACCTCTCCTCCATTACCTACCAGCCACAACCCTTTTCTTTTGGGGATGTCCCGGTGAACATGCACATTCCCTTCCTTCCCGAAAATCCCACCCTTATCCACATCTACCTCCCCGACCTCCTCCTCCCTATCCCCAGAGTCCATGTCTGCCTCTGGGTACAAGCCAACCACCCTCACTGTCCCTTCTATTGCTACCATCGAGCCCTCACCTTCCCACCCTACCACCTCACTCTGTCCTCGGTCATCCTCACCCTACCTCCATGCTACACCCATCCTCAGTTCACTCCCCAGGAGGCAGATATGGACCTATCTGACCCCTCCCATGCATGTCCATTTGCACATCCCCCCCTCCGCACCCCCTCCCACCTTTTCACCCCTTCACCCCCTGGAACCTCTTCCCCCCAAGCCCTCCCACCACGCTTAGTTCTTCCCCCTCCCGACTCCTTCCTTCAGCCTTACCTCTTCCTCCAGACTCACTTCTTCCTCCAGCCTTACTCCTACCCCCATCCTGACCCCTTCCTCCACTCTTACTTCTTCCTCTACCCTTACTCCCTCCCCTCTCCACACCCCTTCCTCCACCTGGACACCCTCCCTCCCCCTGGACACCCTCCCCTTGCTGCAACCCTGCCCTTGCACCTTCCATGTCACTTACACCTACCTCCCCAGTTGCCATCTTCTCCCCTGTTGCGCCCTCCTCCCCCATTCTCCCTCACCCTACCCCCAAAACCTTCATTCCCCCTTCCAAAACTCACCCCATCCTGACACCTTCATTCCTCCCACCCAAACTCACCCCATCCTGACATCTTCATTCCCCCCTCCCAACCTCAGCCCTCCGACACCTCTTCCTCTCCCATTCAATCCTAGACCTTCCTCTCCCACCCTCTTGCCCATCCTCTGTTATGAGCATTAACAGTAACTATCTAACTTCTGTGAGCTGTTTCACTGCAGAGCTATGCCCACCAGAATCCACCCATCATGCCATGGAGGTTCCACCAGGATTCCTTTGCTGTCGGGCTCCAGCATCTTCTGCTCCTTGGAGGTCTACAATATGAGCAAAGCCCTGGCGGGAACTTGCGACTTCTGCACCTGACAAGGCGTGTACAAGGCGTGTTCTACATCAGCGATGTGGATAGATGATCCAGCTGGGGGAGGGGAAATGATTCCGGTGGGCCGGCCTAATAATGATATGCTGATGTATTACAATGAGGTTCCCATCCAATAGCAGAGAACGCAGCCCGTCATCGGTGGGCTGTGCAGACGATCTTGAACAGGTTTCGTGCCTTCAGCTAATGCCACTGAACACGCCCAGTGCCAGTGGGCACAAGAAATCCCGGCCTTAGTTTCACTTTTGCTTTGAGCAGAGCACACACATCTCCTAATGTCTCCAAGCTATATAACTATGAAAGATTGTTCTCATGTGCCTAGCCTTAACAAATGAACCCACTATGGGTTTACCCAATCTCTCATTAGTGGTTGATGCCTGGTGTCACATAGCACAAATAAGCTTAAGGACTTATAACATTACAACAACACAACACATCTCATGGCTTACATACATAGCCAGCTATTCAAACATGGCAGCCACATCAACCAAACATATTGCACCACACTCACTGACACATTTCCCCCTCTCTTGCAGGACTAGTTGGCATATAACCAGAGGCAACAGGAGATAATTGGCGAGGGACACATAGGGTGTGTATCCTTATCCATATGCTAGAGATGATTATCATGATTGTGACAATGGCCATTGCTGAGGCCATGGTCAGCAGTGGGGCTGAAACCATCAAAGATGATGATACCCTCATACCTAATCATCCATCTCAGATCCCACCTCTCCCTTATCCCATAATCCCTTCTGATATATAAGCTGCAGATGGTGTAAGTGTGCACCTCTTTCTTCACCCCACCCCTCACCACAACCCTACACTTGTGCCTTTCTCTTTCCAGATACCCAGGAACTACAGCCTGACTAGACAATTGAGGAAGGGAAAGAGATCGAAGAGCAGGAAGACAGTGATGAAGAAGAAACACCATCACTCGCTTACAAAGTCTTCAGCTCAAATACTGACACCGTGCTTATTTTACAGGATAACACAAAGGCAAAATCAGCAGCTGCTGAGACACTGAGAATGAGTAATTTGTACCCAGGACAGTGGGATGATAACATATGTGCCCGCTCACTGGAGGGTGAGGTCACACATAAGTTCTGTTGCAGAGAACTCAGCTGAGAACTTCAATGAGGCAGCATACTGAAGAAGGCTGATGAGTACACACACTGAGATGCTTGGTATATTGGGAAGCCTGTCAGAAAGCCTGGATAAAATGTCAAGCAGCATGGAGGAGACTAGCAACAACATGGCACAGGACTTTGCACAGAGCCATGGTCCCATCATTTCCAGTACAGAAGTAGTGGCCAATTCCATTCTCACACTTGTAAACACAACCATGATGCAGTGTCTGATGCCTAATGTCTCAGTTTTTGTTGCAGCACAAGCAGCAGCCACACAATGTTTGCACGTTGTAGTGCAAGCTCAAACTGAAGTCATGCAAGGTCAGTTTGTTGGCACAAAAGCTCAGACTGCTGCCAAGATCATTGCAGATACCAGTGTTCAAAGGGGCATGCAAGCTCTCACTGCAGTCCAGCACTGTCCTTTAGCAGATTACTAGGATTGCTGAGTCACTGCCCATGGGAGCGGCTCAGTTCAATATGAACCTACTGTCCTCTCACAAACAGCATTCATTCTCCCTTCACTGCCATTCTGCCAAACTCGGGTAGCAAGAAGTGCTAAGACAGGCAAATGCAGAAGGAAGAGAGGCACTAAGGCAGGGGTCAGCAACCTTCCATAAGTGGCATGCAAAGTCTTTATTTATTCATTCCTTTTTAAGGTTTCACACGCCAGTAATACATTTTAACATTTATATGGTCTCTATATATAATTAAACTGTTGTTGTATATAAAGTAAATAAGGCTTTTAAAATGCTTAAGAAGCTTCACTTAAAATTAAGTTAAAATGCAGATCTTGCCAGTTTAGTGTGATCTTTGCCCTGGCTTTTCCTTGCTGAATTTTCCAATATCCAGCATGTTTTTGGATACTTTAAGCTGCACACAGGTTTATGAATGATCAATTGTTAACCATCTCCATGTGAAAATACCTGTTCACACAGATATGTGGTTCCAAACGTTGAAAGCATTGCAAACACCACTTTCTTCAAATAGTTAAACTTCACTGGCAGGGATGTCCAGCAGGTCAGAATAGAGGCCCCATTATCTCTCTCAGTAGCTTTAACTGCACTCCACAGATGTCTAAACTTTGATTCCCACATGTCCACTTCATCAAGGATGGCTTTCTTGTGCTTCGTTTGAAAATGTCGCTGAATACTTGATGTGCGACAAACAACACTTTCACAACAGATAGCACAGACAACATGGTCCGTCTTTTGAATAAATCCAAACTCATCTGTCCATGAAGGCTGAAATGAATGGACATCTAATTTGCTTTCTGAGGAGCTGACATTTTGTCAAATGTACTTGTCCACTTACAGTGAAAAAAAGCATGACAGTTTGTGCGCACAACATCAAATGCAATGCTCTATTCCGCATTACGTGATACTGATGTTAGCAGCAAATCGGAATGAAAATATCCTAGCAATGAATAAAACGCAAGAATTTACTATTTAAATTCCACACATCTTTTATCAATGTAACATACCTTTTGGGAAAAGTAAATGACAAAATATTAGATTTAGAACTTTTCGTGCCGTTAATTGGATCAGCAGTGAGTGCCACTCAAAATCATCTCGCCAGCCACCTTTGACACGTATGCCATTGGTTGCCAACCCCTGCACTAAGGGAATGCAAAAGGATGATTAATTGATGTTGTTATACCTGAGTTTTATTGTTAAATTTGGTTTTTAATATTTATTTTTGCATTGAGACCAAGAGGATGATGTGTTGCTCTCAGTAACAGAGGGAAGGTAAAGGGCTATTGGTGAATGTGAATTTGGAGTTGCTTTAAATGTACTGTAGCCAGATGAGTCATTTACAGATAGCCCAGCCAGAAAGGGGATATGTTGCTTGCCTCTTCCTTGCCTCATTTTCCTCCACTTTCTGCTCATCAACTGGACACTTTATAGCTGGTGACATGGGTTGTACCCTATGTTAGCAAGGTGGTGCAACAGACTACCATGAACCATATGTGGTCTGTCGGTTACTGCAGGGTCTGTCCAGAGCAGTCCAGGCAGTGGAAGCATTGTTTGAGTGTGTTGATGACCTGCTCTATCACATTTTATGTGGCAGCATGGCTTTTGTTGTATGCATGTTGCCCAACATGGGCATGGTTCACACACCAGAGTCAAAGGATGTCAAAGGACATCCCTTAATGTCCAAAAGCCACTTGCTGGTTTCTCATAGTGGCTCAAATGCAGATGGCACTGCATACTACCACATAATTAAGGCATCATGACTTCTGCCAGGATATTGGGCATTGACTTGCATGATATGCTGGGTACAGTTGCACAATAGCATTGATATTGAGGATGTGAAATCCCTTTCAGTTGTGGTATATCTCAGATTTGATGTGTGTTTTGGATGGTGCCTCTGATCTGTGAACTTTTGGTGTGGTTCTTGGTTATTGGTATGTGTGACCTATCTTTGCTTAGACAGACTGCAGTCACACTTTGGCACTTGTTAAAACAGAAATATTAGTACATTTAAACAGAACAGAATAGACATGTTGCTCCTAAGCATGGTGTGTTCCAACATCTCTCACAAGAGTCTAACTCATGACTGACTGATCTCAGTGATACATCATCATCTAGGTCATACATTAGCCTATCCATTCTGTTAACCCTTACACTACACCTCACCCCAAGTATGCTATCTACTTTTTAACAACAATGTGTCCATAACCATGTCTTTAACTATTGCACTTCTGTAAGTTCCTTTTACTGCTACATATTCTAACCAACTCCAACTCCTATTCTTCCCCCTCCTCAAGTCACAGTCCTGAAGTATTCAATCTTCCATAGTATTCTCAACCATTAGGAAAGATGTCTTGGGGACATGAAGGCTTTCTTCCTTCCCTTGGAGGACATCATCATTGGCAAAATAGGGCAGCAATTTTGCAGCATTGCTAGTAAGCAGAGTGTAGGTTCTGGGACTACTGAACTGTGAGGACAATGAGTTTTTGCAATGAAAGACTGATCCAAAAGAGAAGACTGAAAGTATTAACCTTAGGGTTCTCCGGGACTTGAAGACAAGAGATCAAGACTCTTGTGCTCCCTTGAATCACAGAGGGAAAGACCTGTAGAGACAAATGATCCTCAACTCCTGTGAAGAGTCTCACAGCCATATTATTCACTGCTGCATCAAAGACAGAAAAGGTATTGAAGATCTGCGATTCCAATGAATCTGGATGATGAAGGAAAAAAAAACAACAAAATTCCAATGAGCCTTTCAAGAAAAGAAAAAAGACAATTTCCCAATGGTAGTTCGGAAGGAATGTCTACTTTCTGTAGGCAGTGGTAAGACAGCCACACCTCTCTCTCTGCGTGAAGCTTCTTCACTGTGGGCAATGGGAAGAATTGCTGAGAATATGGAGACAAGGCAGCACCATTTTCTGCAATGGAATACATTTCAATGACTTGGAGACAAGTGATTCAGAGACAAGTTTGCTGCACAGGCTGTAAAGCTTTAGATGTGCTGTAGATTTTGCCACACCTTCAGTGCTAACATACAGCTCTAGGGGGAAGATTTTCAACTGGGACTGAAGTATGGGCCTCAACTGACTTCCACTGCTGAAAATAGGTGCTATCATCCCTTTGGCAGTGTGATCCTCAATGGACTCTAACTAGACTCAGGCTAGGCTTTCTCTCTGGAAGACTCTTCCTGGGCAACCAGTGATAGACTGGGTATTGTAATGGTAGGTTTAATGGAATAAAGATCTGAATGCTGCTCAGTCACAAGAAACACAGCTGACTTCTCAAAAAATGCATCAGAAACTTTATATGGTGCATCTGTAATTGGAAAGGTGGACAAGCCTCTAGGGCCTCATCCTTCAACAGATGACTCAATGCTGCAATGGCCTCTTCTTCATTACTTCCTTCAGGAGTGAGCCAGTGTCATGTGGATGGTCACTGTCTGCTGCAGTGCCTCTTGTATCAACCACCTTTGGCCTAGCTTCATGAAGAACTGAGAGATTCATAACCCCAACCTCCACCTGGAGTCTAGTGGATGGTATTCCTGTGATAGAAAGGAACTTGCTGCTGATATAATAAACTTTCTCAACCACTGTAGGCTGAAGTTCTATTGGTTTTAAATAAAAGGTTGAAGATTGTTCCATGTAAGACATTGAGTTGTTCAAATGCTGGTCACCATCTGATTTTTCCAGAATTCCTAGAAGTATGTCAACATCTCCACTCAATAAACATTACGTTGATTGTGGACAACATAGAGAGAATCAATGATTTGTTTCCCCTTGTAACGAAGAGAAGAAATTATCCTGCCTTTGATTGGAAGGTTTATGCTGCTTGGACCTTGCAATTTGAGGTCTGGTGAATGAAGGGGTATTGGCTGAATACAGTCTAGATCATTTGCTAGTATGTTAACGCCAGCTCCAGTATCAATGTTAAAAGTATTATTGAAGCCTTTAATTTGCACTGTAGCTGACTTATAGTCTTGACTGAGACCATTAACATTCACTAGAAACTCTAATTTCGTCTTTGTCTTGATTTTCAATTTCTTGGATGGGATGTGTTTCATAAATATTTTCTTTTTTTCTACCTTCATTCAAGTTGTTGGATTTGTAGAAACGCTTGGAATGTCCAGTCTTCCCACGCTGGAAGCATTCCGTGCCCCCTGTGGGCAGTCCTGTTGGTTCTTCACACCACATCATAAGCATCTCAAAATAGCTGCCACTATGGAGGTTCCCTTCCATTGACCCAGTTTCATGGGCTTTCTTACTGGTGGGGCCACTGTCTCTGGGCTTACCCAGTCAGAGGATTCATGTGAAGCCTTGGAGTTGTTCCGATTTGTAGCCCGCTTTATTTCTCTGAGCCTGGCCTGCCTTGCATACTGGACCACTTGGTCTAAAGTAAGATCTTCTTTGGTCTGCAGAAAGTCAGAGTTTTTCATCTTGGGCGCCCACATTATGCGATCATGAATTAGCTCATCCGCCCGTGTCCCATATCCGCAAGAACTAGCTAGGCAATATAGATTGGTCAGAAATAATTCAACTGATTCCGAGTTGTTGCAAAAATTGATTATAACATGCTTGTTCTATTTATAAGTTTTGCTTCAGGCTAAAGTAGATGTTGAAGGCCATGAGGATGGTCTCAAAGTCTGCAGTGGACTTCTCCACACCCTGCCCCAGGAGAACGGTTGTCCGCTACTAAACCTACAGCATAAAGAAAGGAACTCACTTGATGTTTTTGCTCTTATGCGTGAACGCCCAATCAATGCTGCCTTATCAAAGAAAATGGCATTTCCATAACTCCCGCTCTTGGCCTCTCAGCAGGCTCTTAAGACAGTCAAATGGGTGGGGTAGCTAGGTGCAGGGGCTACACACTGGGTATGGTTATTATTACTTCTCTCCTGATTACCTCCTCCTTCCATCAAGTTGTAAGTATGAGCTGCTATCAAGTTTTTCTTCACTCTCTGGCTGTCGTTCCTTAGATGGCACCAATGTATTTTTTACATTGATGTTTCCACTGCTGCCATTATATATTGGACGGTCCATCTGACCTGTGGACTCTTGATGTGGTTCTTGGTTATTGGTAAGTGTGACCTACCTTCCCTTAGACAGACTATAGTAATAGTCTGGCATTTACTTCAAACAGGTTTATTAACACATCTGAACAGGTTTCAGACCAGGAATGTTGCTACTGAGCATGGTGTGTTCCAACCTCTCTCAAGAGTCTAACACATGACTGACTGATGTCAATGATACATCATCATCTATGTCACACATTAGCATATCCATTCTGCTAACCCTTACATGACAATGTTGTGGCTGCAAGATAGCACACGTGTAGTTAATTGTAACCTGCACTCCTCACAATGCCACATGCTCACTCTGTCTGCTCCTGTCTGGCAAGGGGATTAGATCAATTCAGCTCTCTTGAAATACAGAGACCTCCCAACAGCAGATGGCAAGCTGTGAGATGTTATAAGTTTTGTCCGCTCCGGTTTGGAAGGAGCTTGACGCATAAAAGTCATGTCTGCAGTCACCCTTGCAGCATTGGCAAAGCCATCCTTGCTCTGCACTAAGGTTGCTGTTGTGACTTTAGCATGTGATATATTTCAGTGAACATTGTAGACAGACATGGCTCCTTCTTCCCTTCCTCCTCCTCCTTTGAGCTGCTTGTCCTGCTATGTGCCATCTTTGCTCATTCTCTCTGCCAGGCTGTTGCAACAGCAATGTCTAATATTGCAACCATGTCTGAGAAGGAAGTGGTTTGTGTAGAATCCTTGAAAACAGGACAAAGCCCTTTAGTAAGTGGTGTAGTGGTATTATCACAGGACTAGTACTCCAGAGACCCAGGGTAATGCTCTGGGGACCCAGGATTCAAATCCCACCATGCCAGATGATGAAATTTGAATTCAGTAAAAAAGAATCTGGAATTAAGAGTCTAATGATGGCCACAAAACCATTACTGATTGTCATAAAAACCTATCTGGCTCACTAATGCCCTTTCAGGAAGGAAACCTGCTGTCTTTACCTGGTCTGGCCTACATGTGACTCCAGACCCACAGCAATGTGTTTTTTTAAATGCCTCTGAATTTGGCCTAGCCAGCACCATCCCCTGCAACTTTAAAGAACTCTTGAAACCTCCCAAACCTTCTACAATCACAACACCAAGCAGTAGAAAATCAATCAGCAACAAGTATAATGAATATGATTAGAAATAAAATTAACTATTTCAATAGCACTAGCAGTGGAGTTCTTCCTGTTGCTGATTGTATGATTAGTTGTACAGTTTTAAGAAAGGGTATTAGCTGGAGCATTGAGTTCCAAAATGGCAGCACTGGTCAGACCTGGCTTCAAATCATGCCCACTCTGCATTCTTTCAGCAGACAGGTGCTGGTGCTCTCACCAAAATGGCATTGGCGTAGCCCACACCACAAGTGTGCCTGCAGGCTCCTTGCAGAAGCTTGGAGCCAAAATAGGACTCGTAGCACCCCAAAAATGGCCACCAAAGAAGGCCTAGATTTGGAAGATGTCCAGGTCAACCATTTATGTCATAATCATGTCTAAACATGGAAGCGCTGCAAGGAAGGTTGGAGTATAAAATTCAGTCCTTGTGAACCTCAGTGAGCACTCAGTTCAGCTGGGTTGTTTGGATGAGATGCCAAATAAACTGCTGCTGTACCACTCCAAGGTACATACTGGTCTACCATAGAAACTATGGAATTTGCCTTCTGTTGAGCTGGCCTCTGTAATACCTTTTGCAAATTGCACTTCTAAATATATGGTATTCAAGGAAGAAGCAATCTTGGTCTTATTCTGCAGTTTAACTTTAATATTTTGTCACATTATAATTGCATCTTGTATATGAGAAATAATTATTAAAATCATCATGCTGCAAACAGCATTTTATTTGACTCCAGTGAAGCAGACAGTTCTTATAAACCTGGTGGAACATGCAATCACTATTTATGTTTAAAGTGTCATTATGTTAAATTAGGGTCTATTACTTTCTACCTTGAGAGAAGACCAGCATACACACTGTAAGAAATGAGAAAGAAAATGAAACGTTTCACCAAAAACAAATACATTGAACAACGAGGGACTTATTAAATCTGATTAATAAGATGAAAATATGATTTACCAGCAGTTTATATAATCAACTATGAAAATTGTGTCTTGCTATTTATTTGTAATGTACTGTGCATTTTCCTCTCACTTTTTTTTAAATGGAAAAACCGACTTCATTAGTTGTTTGAAGGGGAATTGTAAAGGGATATTCGCACAGTGTTTACAAATCCTGTTTCAAGCAGCAGGGGCTGTACATCAAGTGGAAGTGACAGATCTGCAAAATGTAAACTTCCCATCACACTGGCACACTAACCACTGTATCATTTTGCTGAGGCACTGACTACTTTTTAATGAGCCCCTTTGGTGGCTGTAAAGAAGGGGATTATAGGGGTTACACCATCTAAGTCTATTTGTCTTACAAATATCCCACTAACTACCAATTACATTGTCATAAAAGTTGAATTGAGGTTTTCTTTTGCACAATGTTTGCAGAACTGATGAAACATCATGATCCAGGAAAGTTAGCCAGTAATAATTATCCCAGATTATTAAAATGCCTCCAATTGCTAATAAAAGAAATAACCATTTTATTTAAGCACTTTAGTGAAAAGAGAGAAGTGATGAGAAAAAAAATGGAATTAATAATCATGCAAGACTTTCCTAGTTCCACTTTATCTTCACTAAAAATAATGATTTTTAATGAGTACAAATCACACTAATGCAAAGAGGTTAATTTTGCTTCGACAGTAAGCTTAGTATTACTTGGTTGAGGACAAGAATAGAATTGATGCAGAATGTGTTCATCTATAGAGAAGAAGAGTGATCTCAGTATAGGATTCAATTAATTATTAAAGATGGCACTTGAAGACATTTGACTATAAAATCAATATTTGAAACAATAATGGTGTGTTTTTTTATAAGCTTGAATGTCAATGGACAGTAATATATTCACTTCTGGATGTAATCCATCATAGGTCTAACAAGCTCACAACAATTGCATTGTGAGCTCCCAGACCACATGCACCATATCATTTCCAGCAGAGTCCTGGGTAACTGTATGCCTGCTCCAAGCACAACCACAAAGTGTGCACATTCCAGTGCCCAGGTCCATGCAGCCCCCTTATTGTCCCATGGAAATTGCCTTCTAAGTATCGACTCAACCAATGTAGAACATTCTTTGGCAAATTTGTTTTCAAGGTTCAGTGGTACTGAAATATAGGCTGTGAAATTCAATAAGGCCAAATACAGGTGTAGGATTTGCTATGCATGATTACCCTACACCAGTTGCTCCCAACGCAGGCAACACAGAGTAAGTAATTTGTGTGCATCCAGTGCTAAGCTGAGTGGGTGCCTACTTCAGTAGGGGAAAAAAAATTGTGAGAGGCTAGCCTGCACTACTTAAAGCAAGTTTGCATTACATAATGGTGGCACAATATGGCAGAGAGCAATCTCTGAGATTTTCTGATGCTGTACCAAAGGCCTTGGTTGAGGAGATAAGAACATAAAAAACAGGTGCAGTAGAAGGCCATTATGTCCCTCAAGACTGCCCCACCATTCAATAAGATCATGGATGATGATAAGATGCAGAGAAGGAGAGATGTTATTTATCTGCAGGGGGGCCAGAGTCAGTGGGAGCAGATAGCTGTGGAAATCAATGTTGGGAGTATAGCCCTGGGAACTTGAATGAAGTGCAGCAAGATGTTCAAGGCTATTGCACAAGTGGTTAAGGTCAGTAAATGCATCTTCAAATGCCATATACTAGCAGTTGCCCCACTAGCCTCAAACACTGCTGTATGCACCGCATCCACATCACTCACTGATCAACTACCTCTATCAGTCATAACTCAAACATAACATCTATGGCTTTACCTCATTCTCATACATTTAGCACTGCTGAAAGTTGCACAGCCACATCTCACAACTTGAACACACTGCCAACTATTCAACCATGATAACCACATCATCCAAAGAGATTGCACTACACTGACTGAAGCACATCCCTCTTGTAGGGCAAGATTGTGGATAACTAGATGGAGCTAACAAGTGGCAGATAAGATCATTGCTTATCCTTACATTCACAGAAGAGACACTGCTCCTCATCGTTGGAGCAGCCATGACTGGGGCCATGGCCAATAGTGGTAAAGAGAATTAAAAGTAGAGTAACATCTAGGCAATTGTGATCGTAATATAATACACCATAAGAGGATGAGAGAGAAGAACATAAATATGATGAAAACCAAGTTAATATATTGGAAAAAAGTTGAATTTGAGAAGTTGCAATTAGAGCTAGGGAAAATAAAATGGACAACAATATTGGCAAACAATGATGGAGAACAACATTGGAAAACATTTAAAATGGTGTTCAACAGAGTGCAGGGAAAATATATGTTGCTAATCATGGTAACCTGGCAGCACAAAGCTAAAATTGTCATATAAACCTACCATCCTGTTCCTACTTGATTGGGGTCCAAAGATATTTTAATGGCCTACAGAGCAGGGACCAGCCATTGGCAATTCATTCAGTAAAGCATGGTGGTAAGGGTGGCCTTTTATGGTATGTCAAAACCAGTGGGACTAGGAGGAGCAGGAGTAGGTTGGATCACCATTTGCCCACCACTTCCCAGCCACAAAATGGGAATGATCCCCCTCAACTTATCTTGGTGCTAGTGAGTAGCCTCCAGCCTCACAATTTTGACCTGCCTAAAGCTGGTTGGCTGCTTCTTTCTGCATGTTTTAGGTGGGCAGCTGGCTGGGAGAAGATAAACTGATGTTATCAGGTTGGTCTGATGCTTGCCCTGTCCCTGCCTGAAATCCATGCCCCAATTAAACTCCCACAGATGAATCCTTTTGTCAGTAACTAATCTTTATTCAGGTATGTTTTTTTTTCCTTCGCTGTGTTGAATCAATCCAACCTCCCTGCATTGGACTTTCACAAATAATGAACAAATTCCAAAGTAATTGTGGAGACCTCACAGAAATCATGGAGGCTCCTTGGCCCAAATCTCCTGGTTTCCAGAAGGTCAGAGACTGGACATATCCCCCAAGATGTGCTTCGGATGTCCCAGTGCACTGACTCTATGGGAATTGCCCAGGAAGTTTGAATTTCCAATGGGTAATTCCCCTGCTCCTTCCAAAAACATCTTGATTATGAGTTAGAGTGGGAGATTTAAACAGTTCCGAATTACTAACCTGAATAGTTATCCAGGACAAATTAAACAGAAAAATCCTAGTCTAACTCGAGGGTAACTATACAATTGACACCCCACGACTCCACTCTTGAACTCCCGGCTACCCTTGCCTGACCCTCTGTCTTCCTCCCAGCTCCCGCCCCCAACACCCCAACTTCCCCAGCCCGGCTTAACTAGCCCCCACCACACAACTCCGCCCGGGTCTCCCTTCACCAGACCTGACTATCCTGCTGATGCCCCCGAACTCCCCTGCTGACTTGTCGCCACCACCCGACTCCCTTACCGAACTCCCGACTCCACCCGACCCGACTTGACCTGACAACCCCTCCTTCCTGACCTGACTACCCCCTGATCCACCTACAAATCTCACCCATTTACCACCCCACCCAGCTGCCACCATACCCACCTATCAACCTAACCAACTGCCACCTTACCCATCTGCCTCCCTACCCACTTACCTCACCTACCTGACCCGCTTGCACTCCTATGCATTCATCCATCCACCCATTCACTCATATACACATTCACTAACACACTGAAAGGCTGTTTAAATGTCCCAAAGCTTGTCAGTATGCTCGTGAATAGAGCAGCTAGAGCCATAAAAAGAGAGCATGGCATGTCTTTCTCCTGATGATCCAATGCTACAAGGAAGCCATTCAGTTGAAGGCTGCTCAACATTTCTGAAGAAGCCGGGATCGGAAGACTCAGCCAGAAATGCGGAGATCTGCCGTGGTGCAGAAAAGTAGGAGCAGAGCGAAGATCGGACGGTGATTGCTGCCCCTCGGAAGGTTTGGGCCCTTGTCTTCATTCTGAGAGCCTCCACTTCACACAGCTGAAAAGAAAATAAGTATTTTATAATAGAGTAATAAGCAAGTAACCTCTAAGATAGCATGGAAAAGAACGGCCAACGTTTGTATATGGCTTAACGTATCACACACAAATGACCCAATGCTTCATATATACTGATTGACTTTGAAATAACATTTGCTTTGAGGGTAGATAAATGCTGCAGATACCATTTTGACACTGGTACTGTTTATAAGAGAACTGCTTTACTCAGCCAGTGGGGCAACAATGTAATCTTGGCCAAGCACTTCCAAACCTATTGTCTATGTGGCAGCAGCTATGCCTGTTGTGAAGGGCGGTTATTATCATATTATCATGTAAGAGTCACAGGATAGTAACACATTTTGCTGGACACACAAGTCTCTGGAGGACTTTCCAATGGGCTTCATGGCTGATGGAGTCAACCATTGGGGGGTGGGGGGTGTGGGGGGCGGGGGTGAGCCTACCCAGGGGAGGAATGGCTGTGTCGTACCCATTCAACAATCAACTGGCCATTAATTGGCTGGAGGTGGGATTTCTACCCCTCAGGAACAGGAAGTCCAACTTCAGAGAGCTGCTGGCCAATTAGAGGCCAACAGCTCTCAAGTATAGCATCGCCACCATATGCATTGGCCACTGCTGGTACTGCACTTTTGGCTTAAGGAGGCACTCAGCAATGGATCAAAACTTTGTAAGTATTTGGAGGTTGAGGAGGGGGTTTGTGTGGCCAAGGAGAAGAGGAACCTGGGTGCAGGGGTTGGGGGATTACATTCTGGGGAGCCCCTCCAATGGGCCTGGAGGTCCAGTTAAGGAGGGATCCCAAACCCCTGCCTACCACCAGCTCAAGCAGGGAAAAATCCTGAGCAGGGAATTGATGTGGGCCTCTCTTGCTGCCCGTTTAAACCCAGCAGCAGTGGGATGAGGCCCTTAGGTGGCACCCTGCTGGACTTAATATGCCCCCTCCCGACCCAAACCCCACCTTCAAACCCACCGGTAGGGGATCAGTAAATCCAGCCGTGAGCCTCTGGAAGTATGTCTTTGCTGACAGATTCAGGAGGACTATTATGAGAAACTTCCCTACAATGGACAGAAGGGATAAGCCTCGATAGTTACCACAAATTGACTTATCACCCTTCCTAAAAAGTGGAACAATGATGGCACTGTGGAAGCCAGGAGGGCTGTTCCTCACAAATTTTTTCAAAATGGTCTGAGACTCTTGGCAGAATTGTCCATGCCCGCTGGCAACATGTGTGCTCAGTGGCATGAGTGGACAATATGGTGAGAAGGCCAAAAATCAGTTTCACAACATTATGAAACCAGTTTGCAATCGTCCGCTTAGCCCATCAATCGCAGACCGTGTTTCTCACAATTGGACATCAGGGGCCTCATCTGCATGTCTTTACAAGGCCAGCCCACCAGAATCATCACCCCCCCTGCTAGATCATCTGCCCATGTCAGCATGATTACATGCCAAGGTGTTTCACAACAGCGTATATAAGGCATGCACTTGGGCTGCACTTTGAGGGGATCTGAGGTGCGTACACAATATCTTTGCACAGTGCTTGCCCGGGTCGCCTGTTGGACTTCAAGGTTGAGGTGCGTTGGAGGCATGGGGGCAAGGGCTGTCCTGTGGTTTAAGGTAGTGAAGGTAATGCAGAAGCATGTGCGGGGTTGAAGGGAGGGAAGTGACCCCACATTAGGGGAATCTTGTATAAAGTGACAATTCATCTGCATCTGCGACTGTTCAGATGCAATGACATTGACATGCATGGAGTCGGGCCTCTAGCTTATCTGCCCACTCAAACAATGCAGAGGCATGCAAGTGCCACCAAGTTCTCCAGAGCTTCTCACCCTTTGGGCACAGGCTGCAAAATAATGAACATTTTAGTGGAGTGCAGAACAGTTGGACGACTGGGCACATTGTACAATCTCCTTACCAAAGCTGGCTCTGGAGCAGTCAATGGTGGAGGCGCTCATAGCCTCTTGCATTGTGATCATCCCGGTTTGGACCAGTCTCCCCCATGGTTCAAACTAACAGCACAGGCTTGCAGTGTGGTTTAGGATAATGCCTGTGCCTGAGCTGAAAGCACAGCATGCAGTCTATTGGGCAAAGCTGCCACCAATTGGGCGGGTGGAGTGGGGCAGAGGTGGGTTGGGTTTTGGGCAGTCATGCATCACACTAAACTCTGGCCATCCAAGTAGAGGCCAGTACTCTCCAGGACCTTCAGACTTAACCAAGAGAGTTCCTAGTATACTCAAGCTAACCTACACATCTCTCTTTCATCCTGCAGAAGGAGTAAATCAGGAGCATGGTGAACTAGCTGTATGCCTTGTGGTGTGCAGAGAGTGGAGATAAAGGAGCAAAGAGCGATGGAGGCGCCTGGCTGCACAGAAGGAGGAGCAACACCCTCCGGAAGAAGGGGCGGCTGGGGCTGCACAAAAGCCACTGACAAGCCACAGCAAGCCATCGCTGGTCAGAGCCTAGGTGGGCCCAGGGTCTATAGATGCCGCCTTTCATTCTTGCAGATTACCAAGAATCACTGGTGCTGAAGGCTGCTAGGGAGCTGTTCGGTCACATCTGCCAGCTACTGCAGGAATTGGCGCCACGAAGACATCGAGGGGGTCCACTACCAGTGGCCATGAAAGTGACTGTGGCGCTCAATTATTAGGCCAGTGGTTCCTTTCAGGGTTCTACAGGTGAACTCTGTTGGATATCACAAGTCTCCACCCACAAACGCATTTATGTGGTCACGGATGCCATCTTCGCTAGGGCACACAACTTTGTGCATTTCGCCCAGAACCAAGAGAGCCAGGATGCAAGAGCGATTGGATTTGCTAGATCTCGGGTTTCCAACAAGTGCAGGGTGCACTCACATGGCATTCAGATCTCCGTCACAACAAGGGGTCAACTATGTCAACCGCAAGGGCTTCCATTCGCTGAATGTGCAGCTGGTGTGCGACAACCACAAACGCACCCTTCAGGTCTGCCCGTGGTTTCCAGGGACCGTGCACGACCCCTACATTCTCAGCCGGTCTCTGATCACTGACCTCTTCCTGGGTCTACAGGGGCTTCAGGGTTGGCTCCCCGGGGGACAAGGGCAACCCACAGGTGACGTGGCTGATGACACCCATGCAGCGGCCTCAGACTGCAGCAGAGAGAAGGTACAACGAGGTCCATGCTGCAACTCACAACTTGTGGAGCAAACCATCGGGATGCCGAAAATGAGGTTCCAGTGCCTGTACTGGTCTGGTGGAGCTCTGCAATATAGTCTGCAGAGGGTGTCACACATTGTCGTCACCTGCTGTGCCCTTTATAACCTGGTGCTGCAACGGGGAGAGGAGCTGGGCTGAGGAGGAGATACCGGAGCTGGAGGTCTCCTCCGATGAGGAGGACGCCTGCAGTGATGAGGGTAAGGAGGTCCTCACATAACGATGACGGGGATGAGGCCCTCGCACTGGTCAGACAGGGCAGGGGCACTCGGGAGGCTCTCATAGCTGCTGGATTTGTGGAGGATGATGTCGACATGCAGCGAGGAGGCACCATAGATCCTCACATTGCATCTGACTTTATGTCTGGCTTATGGCAGCGCACATACCCTCTGTGATAATGCTCCTGTCATGGAGATGCAGTGGAGACCCTAATAGCTGCTCAATTGCAGAAGGATGATGATTATATGCAGTGAGGACACTCCATAGATCTTCACATAGCCTCTGAGAATGTCTGACTCCTGTCTGGCCGAGGGCAGTTTGCTTGGGCTCTGTAATCAGGGTCATATCTTGGAAACACAGCCATGAAACTTGAAAACCATCTGATCCTTTGTCTTCAGCACCTGAACTCTTCAGGAGCACAGCATCACTGGTCACAAATGCTGACGAGATGGGGGCCAGCACCACCTCAAAGGTGCTGAGAGCACACAGAGAGAGGGACGGAACTCTGTGATACATGCCCGCGACATTCTGGCAGCAATGACAAGCACCATCGAGGTGCAGGCATCAGTAATGTGCCCAGGGAGTGTGAGGCTGGTCCAAACCTTCGGTTTGAAGGCTGCACAAAGCACAGGGGAGAGGACCTGAACTGACATACCTGCCTTTATCTTGTGCAGGAAGATTTCACATGTGAGTGACATGAACACTGCTCATCAGAACTTGTCTCCCATAGGCAGGGAGACATTCTTGGGAGTTTATTGATAATAGTAAACATTATATACAAGTGATTAACACTCATGCCCAGGCTGTGCAACTACAATCTTCTTCACTTTCCTAACCCTGTCCTGGTGCTCCCGGACATCCACAGTGGAGGTGGAGGTGGAGGCAGCCTGCTGACTCCTACGCCCTGTATGTTATGACCTTGGTGGACGTCCTCTGGGGGGCTGAGACCTGGAGGGCCCTGGCCTGTTCCTGGGGATCTGCTGTGTGGCAGTGGCACTCTCCTCACCCTGTGGAGCTGGAGCTGCTGAGGTCAAAGGAAGAGGGGATTTGGATGAGCTGGACACCATGGGCCCAGGGGGTGCACCTGCTGATTCTCCTCTCTATTGGTGCCAAAGGGCCCCTGGCTGACTCCTTGAGGAGCAGGGAAACTGGAGTGAGATCGTGCTGCCCTGCAGCTTTCTCGTGCACACTGTTGGAGACCAACTATGGCAGCGGTGATGGAGTTCAACCCGCACAGCGGGCCAAGGTCTCTATGGCGGCCTTCATCCTGCCTGTATTGACCTCAGCACATGTGCATGCTGGCATATCACCTCAGGCTGAAGGCAGATGACTTCTGCATCGTGCCTTGCAATCTGAGGCGTGAAGTGCACACCCATTCCTGATGTTCCAGAGGTTGCCTTTACAGTTCCAGCAACTGTGACATGACTGAGTCCAGAGACCTGTCATCTGACTCTGACTCAGCAAAGTTCTGGCCTCCAACAGTCCTCCAAGTGCCAGGGTAGTGGGAAATCCCTGCCTCTGCCTGCTGTGGATCACCAGATTGTGATCCTGAGACTACTCTAAAGCTAGGTCACAACGAGGTGTGGAGGGTGTGGGTGAGCACTGTGACTGGTCCTCAGGGAGAGTTTCAGCACATTCCTCTTCTGAGCTTCCCTCAGGTCTTGATTGGAGGCCCTGACTCATGGACTCTGTCGGCTCCTTGGCAGATGTGCCTGCAAAAGCAAGGGGAGATAATTAGTGCATGGCAGTGGCCTGTGAAACAGGGCACATCACTCACAGTATGGTTGTCTGATGGATGTTGTACTGCTGGATCCTCACTTGGTAGAGCAGCGCCGACCTCACCATCAGCACAGGAATGGTCCAGACCCTCAGTGGCCAGCTGGATGGCTCTGTTTCCAAAGTCCGAGAGGACTTTGATTTCAGGCATTCCTCCACCTGTCTGCGACCTCTTCCTCTTGTAGTGTGCCAGCTTATCCTGCATGAATAGAGATGGCAACAGTGTAAGCAGGATGCCTGCCAGGCCAGAGTATGCCTGGCATGCGTGAGTGGTGAGTTTTCCCACGGACGGGAAGAGGACAATGGAGGTGTTTGTGAAAGAGTGAATGGTGATGTCCCTTGAACAGGCAATGAGTGAGGACCCTGTGGATGTATGATGGATTTGTGAGTGTGTCAGTTGAGAGTGATGAGAAGAGTGATTTACCCTCTCGAAACAGAGGAGATCATTCATCCTCTTGTGGCACTGGGTGGCTGTCCTCTTTTGCTGACCACCGCTGCCATGGCCTCCCAAGCCAGCTGCGTCATGTTGCTGGCCATCCTGCAGCCAGAGCAGGTGTAGAGGACATCATGGCGGGTCTCCACTGTGTCCAAACATTGCTTGAGGGACACGCCATTTAACCTGAGGGCTGCAGTCTTCCTGCATTTGGTGGCCATGTCTTCCGTGCAGCAGTTGTGAGCTGGAGGCACTGAGAGGTGTGCGTGCGGCTACACTTTAAATATGGCACCCAGCATGATGAAGTAGAGAGGTGATGGCAGAATGAAAGCACACCCATCATGGAAACGGCACATTTCCCAGGAACATATAATGAATGCAGCAGGATTGGGACGATATGGTGTGAAATGCCGCCATTGCGGCCGGCAGGTAAAACATCTTTTTACCTGCCCACTACCGCACTTAGTGCAAATCTGAGAGAGTTCTGTCTTCTGAATGAGAGTTCATGACCACCAGCTTTATAGGCCTCTACAGGAATGTTGTCCGGGCCACATCCTTTGTTATTTTCTATCTGTTGGGGTTTTTTTGTATCCCTGCAAGTGTTGGCAGCATACTCAAATTTCATCTCTCAAGCAGTTGAGGGATTGTTTTCATGGTTTTATCTGTTGCTATTGATTCCCAATTGAGAATGTTCTAGTAGTGATCCTTCCAACTGTCTCTGATAGCTGCATCATCTTTGAGAAGAGTATTGCCAGCTTCAGCATGGAGAAGGGAGGGAACATTTGTTTTGGTCCATGGATGGTCTTGGTGACTTGCCAGAAGCTGTGCCTGTCATGCAGGTCTGCAATGGCATTAAAGAATGGTTCATGACCCTATGCCTTCAGTCCAGTGGCAAGCAATGTGCCACAATCATCAGTGCTTATGCTCCCACATTCAATTCGACTGACAAAACCAACGAGCTCTTTTATGCAGATTTAGATTCTGTACTGGCAACCATTCCAAAACTAGACAAGTTGATTCCACTGGGAGATCTGAATGCCAGAGTTGGACCTAACTACACCATCTGGAAGAGCACCAAAGGCCTCCTCCTCCTCACCAAATGCGCTGAAAATGGGTTCACCATTAGAAACACAATCTTTCTCCAGAATGATAAATAGAAAACATAGAAACATCACAGATCAAAGCACCTGCAGATCCTGGACCATGTCATTGTCTGAGCCCAGGGTAGGAAGGATGTGTATGTCACCGAAGCCATTCAGAGTGCAAAAAACTGCTGGGCAGACCATAGGCTTGCATACTCTACCAGGAACATACATCAGGCACCCAAACGCCAAAGACCCTCAAAGAAATCCAGGAGAAGATTTAACATCCACATTCTCCAGGATATAAAAACCACAGGACCGTTCCATATACAACTTTCTTCCTACCTTGCTCTCACAGGCTCCAATGATACATATGTGGAAGGACTTTGGGACAAGATCAAATCTGCGATCTAAGAGACTGCGTCCAGTCATCACGTTTGAATCTTGCAAGGACCAAGGCTGGTTCAGTGAAAATTATAGAGAAATACACCGACTTCTCACTCAGAAACGCCAAGCCTTCATTCCATATCAAAATCACCCTACATCACAGCAGAAACAAGGAGAATACTTACTACTCAAATCCGAAGCTCAGAGAATGAAATGTGTCATCAAGAATAAGTGGTGGGTAGAGAAGGCCAATGAAATCTATATATATGGTAATGCACAGGAGGAATCACAACTTTATGGGACAGACTGAATGGAGCAATTGGTCTTTTCTAGTGTGAGTTTATACATATTGATATGACAGCCAGTATGAGGCTAAAACAAGGTGACACTGTCTCCATCAGATGGTTTCACCCAACACAAAATGCAGAGCTATTGCTGCAGTTATACTGCTCATCCTAATTTCAATGGTATCAGAGATCTGTTCATTTTCAACATTGGTCTGTCAGAAATTTGGCTGACCACTCCCAGGCAGGCAGCTTTCAGCTATTTGTTTGCTTCCAGCAGGAATTTGAAGTTGTCAAAACCACAAATGGTGGAGCTCTTAATAATCGATTGAAACCTAAAGAATGGAATTTTAATAGAACAGATCCACTCAGAGCAGGGAGGCTGTAGTAGGCTGGGAACACATTAGATAGAGATGCAAGCTTTGCTGCGGCTCTTTAACTCAGCCATGTGTGATGAGCTTTGACCCAGAAACAGTATGTGAGGAAAATTTGTAATTTCTTTAAAAAAACCTGTGGAATCTGTAATTGTTTTAAGAAGATTTCAAATTGACTTTTAAACATTTGCATCAATTATAAAAGGATCAATTGTACCTTTCTTGGATAATAAGAAGTTCTGGCCCATCTGACCTGGTGACCCTTAAGCTGGAAGCAGTATTAACAGAAAGGAAGTTAAGACCAGAAGCCATGTGGCTGGCCAACACAAAGGAGAGCTTCACACACAAAGGAGAGCTACAAGGAGAGGAGCTGGAGGGTGGAGGGCACAGATTCATCCACAAAGAGAAAGTAGACAGGGACAGAAAGAGGAACACAGAGAATTTTTGTGAGAAGAAGCAAATCATTCTCATGAAGGTGAAAGCTGTTGTTGGACAGAACTCCTGACCTACCTTCTGTGAATCAAGAGCAGCATATTATGGAACTGTGTGGCTACGCAGTGCCACATTTATATGAGCATTGATGCAAATTCTTGTGGTTATATAAGATGCGTCTTCGTTGGTGAATGGGCTTCCACTGATAGTCACCTTGATGGCCACTGTGAAGAAAGTCTTATTTCAGGACATTATCAACAACAATCTTCTACGAAAGCTTGAACCTCATGAGGCACTGGTACTCAGGCAGATTAGGAATGTTATTCCTCCCCCTGCAGATTGTTGGGGTTTTGCCTCCTTTGAGCTGGATCTCTGTGTCCAGTCCATCTATCCTCTGGAGCTGCCTGTGGCTGAGGAGAAGGCAGCTAGCACTGTTACTGGTGTTGGTCCTGCCACTGCTGATGCTGTCTTTGTTGGTGTTCCTCTTGTTCCTTGTCCCCACTTGCCTTACAACATGCCCTGGTGTTATCTGGAAGTGGGTGGGTTTCTGACCTGTTGACATTTATCAGGGATTCAAGCACCTAAACCCATCTCCTCCTGCCAACCCGCTCAACAATTGGCAGTTAAATTTGTGCCAAAAGAGAGGGTAATAAATGGCCACCAACATGAGTTAACTTTTATTTCCAAACCAGTTTTTTCTCAGAATAGAGTTAAAAGTTAGATAAATGCACATTAATGTACAAACAAGACCCTCTGGTCCATCCAACCATGTCCTTCTGAGGTGAAACTTCTCGAAAAAACATTGTTATTGTGATTGTTCTAATCCATTTTGGTGGTGAGACCAATTTGGAATGAGAGCTCTGGTGCAATGTCATTAAAGTGAACTTACACCATCAGAATAAGGCTGCTTCCATATCCCATTTCAATGTTGGTTGTCAGCAGCAAAACCTATTATACATTTGAGTGCATTACATTTACTTTGAAGTATAAATTTTCATTTGCAGTGGAGCATTTTGCAGGTTTGAATGATTCCTAATAAAGTCCTAAAGTTGCATTTTCAATTCTAAACAACTCTCTGCCAGACTACAGAGTAGAGTGAGCTGGCACCTCACCTTCATAATTAGACAGCAATTTCTTTAAAATGGCACTCAGTGATAAGAGGTAAAGGCTGTCCATCAAACTTTCCAAAATGATAGGCAAGCTGACCTTACAGTATTAGAAAAGTGAATATTTTGCTGAAAACAGACATATTGTAGAAGCACTCCTCAGAACAAATGTAAGAATGCCAAATTTCAAATGATCACAACAACTTATACCACAGGAGAAAAAGATGTCGGTTGGTGCTGATTAGAAATGTAGCACTCTCTTTCACCGGTGAGCAGGGCCTACTTCTGTTTCATGAATGCTAGAAGATTTGCCAGCAGTTCACTTTGGAATATTGATGAGAATTCTCCACACAGATTATCAATAACAATTCATCAGATTAAAAGAACTGTTGTTATATTGTTGATGGAAAGTTACCCTGAAGATAAGGGTATGGCTTCATTCTCATATCTTGATGCTTTGCTCACCTTCCAGGAATAGAAGGCATAGGCAGAGTCATTGTTCATGAAAATCTTCTGGGTTCTATCTTAGGTCTTTGATGAGAAACAAGAGGAACAGTAACACCAACAGCATCAGCAGTAGCAGAATCAACACCAGCAGCAGTGCCAGTCCTTAAAACCAAGAATGAGTAAAGACTGCAAGACCAGTAGGTAAGTGGTAAGCTGCTTGATAGATTTCACACTCAAGTAGCTGTATTAGAGGCCTTTGATTTTGTGCCACTTTTATAGCATATTTTCAATGGATGATGTGGCTGAGACACCCAAAGAAAGAGGGAAATCGATTGATTTGAAGTGTTTGACATTTAGTTGAAGGCAGGGGAAAAGGCGTCATGGGACTTGTGACAAACGTGTGGTGCTGAATACTTTATTGCATGGTTGTGGCTGATGCACCTTGCAGCACTCATGTCCTCCTAATATTGCCCTCCAGGTTCATCTGCTTCCAAGGTAGCTAGAACTACTTCAGAAGGAATGTCCCTGTTTAGGCTATTTAGAACAAAGTTGTTCAGAGCATAGCAGGATGCAACAATGTTGTTATGAAATAAAGCAAACGAAAAATTCAGAAACTGTTGCCCAACTCCAGTAATCTGGAGTGTTTCAGGACCCTTCAGGCTCAAAAACTCCTCTCTGCTGTCAGGCTCAGTTGACCCTGAGATATGTATGTCTTCAGAAACTTCTTCTGAGTTGCCATTGGTGTGACTACATCTGACATTCAGCTTTCCAAGGCATTGGCTTTTATTTAAATAAATGTGAAGGAGATGTACGGTGAGTCAGCAGGCTGACTGTGGGAAGATTAATATGGTGGTTGATAATTCAGGTACTTTGATTTGGGTGGAAATGGCTTCTACCTCAACTTGAACGCCCGGATATGGAATTTTCCACATTTTAGGCTCCAGAAATGCTAAAAATGGTAAGGCCTTTCCGGGTCA